>NC_080679.1:78682738-79927738 GCF_030445035.2 Dasypus novemcinctus | reverse complement strand
CCTTTGTTGGAGAAATTAAAACTCATAATTTTAGTTTCATCTTTCCTTTCTTTGGAGAAGAGCTTCTTGGAGATTAGAGTGAGAGCATGGTTTCCTGGCATTTGGCTTTTAAAGGGGTATATAAATCGAAGCCACAATTATTTGCTTTTCTAGAACTGTAGGTAAGGCCCATGTAGAAGAACTAGGAGGTTTATATCTTAGGCGAGGAAGTCAGAGCACACAGAGGTCAGCCGGTAGAAGGCTACTGCAATAATCCAGGTGAGAATTCCTTGGTGGCTTGTACAAGGTGGCAATAATGGAAATAATGAGTAGAGTTCAGATTCAGAAATTTCTTCTAAATTTCAAACTTTTAATTTTGAAAAATTTTAAGCATATAAAAAAGAAACAATAATTTAATGAACATCTATATATTCATCATGAACATCAAATAGTCAACATCTTCAAACGTTTGCTTTACCTCTAACTTTTTTTGCCGAAACATTCAAAGTGAGCATCGTAACTTCATGAAACTTTGTACTTCAGCACAAATCCGCAGAAAATAAGGATGTTTTAATATTGGAGGAAACCTCATTCAAAGCATTGAATAACACAACCCCATTATACCAAACAACGTTACCCAAATTCCCTAATACGATTGAATGTATAGTTCATATTCAAATTTCCCAAGTTGTTCTCCCCTAAATGTCTTTTATTATTTCTGTATTCTTTTTTTATTTAGGATCCAATTAAGAATCATTCATTATATTTGGTTGTTATGTCTCCTAAATCCCTCTTTCTTTTTAAGTTTTTATCTTGAAATCATTTCAAATTTATAGAGAAGTTTCAAGAATAGTAGAAAGAAATTCTGGGTATATTTCACTTATGGTCACCAACTGTTAACAGTATAGCGTATTCACTTAGATGGTTTCTCTTTTTTTGTCTCTCCATGTGCATGAACCATTTGATAGTATCAATTTAGGAGTAAGTTTCTGATCAAGATTTATTTTGAAGACAGAGCAAACAAAATTTGCTGGCTGTGTTGTTGTGAAAGTGAAGATTCAAGGATGACTTTCAGGTTTTTTAACCTGAGCAGTTAGAAGGAAGGGGTTGCCCTTTACTGAACTGAGGAAGAGTGAGAGATGAGTAGGTCTGGGATGGGATGAAGCCTGGGGTATTGATTTTTTTATATATGTCTCTTAATTCTCTCTTTTTTTATTTGAGAAGTTGTGAGTTAACAAAACAATCATCCATACCATACAAGATTCCTGTACATTGCCCCATCACCAACACCTTACATTGTTGTGATACATTTGTTACAAATGATGAAAAAGCCTCATCATAATATTACTGATATCTATAGTCCATAGCTCATATTTGTGTATTTTCCCCACAGTCCATACTGTTATTAACACCATGTATTAGTATTGTATATTTGTTATTGTTCGTGAGAGAATGTTCTCGTATTTGTACTGTTAGCCACAGTCCATCATTCACCACAGGGTATGCTGTGTTATACAGTTTTCTGCCTTGTATAATCCGTCTAAAGTGCACACTCAGTGGCTCTTAGTTTCATCACAGAATTGTGCTGTTATCTCCTCAGTCCATTTCAGAATGTTTTCATTACTCTAAAGTGGAAAAATCCATATCGGGGTGTTGATTTTGATCATGTTAAGTTTGAGATGTCTGTTAACATCCATGTGGAGGTGTGCTTTGGGCAGCTAGATATGTGAATAGGGATTTTAGGAATGAGCTGTAGGCTGCAGTTATAAATTTGGCAATTGCCAGTGACTAGATAGTATTTAAAGCCACGAGACAGTGTGAGATCATGAACAGGGTGAGGATAAGTAGAGAACTGACTTGAGGACAGAGCCCTAGGCAGGCGCCTGTTAGAAACTGGGTTGTTGAGGAGTTAATGAAGGATGCTGTGAAGGAGCAACGAGGCAGGTAAAGGGAAGACCAAGAAGCCAAGTGAAGCTTTGTCAAAGACCTCTGATGAGTCACGTGAGCTGAGGACTGAGAATTGACCATTGGGTTTAAAAACACAGAAGTCATTAATGTCTTTACTAGGAATAGCTTGGATGGAGTAGTGCGGGTGAAACTGGAGCAAAGAGGGCTCAAGAGAAAATGGGAGGAGAGAAGTTGGAATGTGAAGAACTCTTCAGAAGTTTGTTGTGAAACAGTGATTCAGAGAAATAGTGTGGCAGTTGGAGAAGGAATGTGTGGCTAAGGAGTTTTTTTTTTTTTCAAGTAGGGGAAAATCATTGCATGCTTGTATGCTGATAAGAATGATCTAGTACAAAGGGGGAATGATGATGTAGTAGAGAGGGGAGAAATTACAGGGTCTATCCTTCTCTAGGCTGGAGGAGCTGGGATCTGGTGTACAAGTGTATGAGTTGGGTAAGCACTCTCACAGTAACAGGAGGGAAACCACAGGACCTCGATGCATTTTGATAGAGCCTATGATGAAAGCTCAGGAAAGCCTCCTCTGATCACTTCTGTCATCTCAGTGAACTGGGAAACAAGGTCATCAGCTGAGTGAGGATGGAGGAGGAATCTATTGGGATTTGGAGGAGAGAGGAAAAGCATGTGAAATAATTTGTCTAGAAGTATGTTTATGAATTTCTCCATTCAGAGTGTGTTTATCTGAGTGTGGGGAGACAGGCAGTGGGGGAGTGGAGCACTGGCAGATTGCCTTTTGTAGGGATGAAGAGTCTAGGCGTCAGTAGGATATGGTTGTGCAAAGGTCACCCTTTCCCATTCCACAAAGCCACTTGGTTGGTATGAGCCTTCACAGTGCAGTGAATGGCTACTCGAATAGAAGACTAGGGTAGAGGCTTACTTGGGAGGTGCAGAGTCCGGCCTCAGGTATGTGGTGCAGTTCTAATGCAGTCATTTGTTAGATGAGAGCCTGGAACTGATATCAATCAAGCGGCATTTGTTTACCGTTCTTTATCATTTCCTTTCATTTCTGTCTTCACTATTTACAGAAAGAATTTCCTTGGGGAGAGAAGACAAGTAACTTGTGTCCTTCAGGCTGTCTGCAAATTTGGAAGATACTGAGGGGAAAAAACTGACCCCTAGAGCCTATTATGCATCTGATTACCTCTAAGGAAAATGTCCCCATCTTAATAAAGCACCATTGTGTTTTTTAGTTTATTATCCAGTGACCTGCTGAGGTAGTAATTCTTGTTAAATTGGATGATATTCTACTCCAATCTCCCTTCTAGCCCAAGATTCTATAGCACATGTTGAAGATTTTTAAGCTGCCATATGGATTTCTCTTTAGCTTTGGATGATTTGATGCATTAGACAATTTAATTTATGCTTTAAGTTTTAAGAAACACATCTAGATATGCCTGCAGCCACCTAACTAGTTCTTTAAATCTGCATATAAATAAGAAAGAGAAAAAATAAGCAACCTTTTTTTTTCCCCTTTTAAAAATAAAGTATTCATTAAGAAGACATCAAATAATCAAACTGAAAACTGTAGGGGATGCCTTTTGTTAAAATTCTGTGAATGTAACTTATTGGTATTCAAAAAGTAATCCTATGCCTCTTACAGTTATTTCAAATAAAATCATTTTCCCTAAAATTATTAAATGCTTAATTAAATATCTGCAAGATATGATTTAATGGCTCAACTCAAATCATAGAGGGAAATAAAAATATGAGATTTAATCTCAACAGCAACAAAATTATAATTCTTTGTTATTTTAAACTTTTTGTATGTGGAAATTTAAAAATATGCACCAAAGAAGAAAGACTAGTATAATGAATTTCTGTGTATCTATCATACAGCTTCAAAAATTACACAATTCTGCCATCTCCTTATAGTAATAATTCTTAAACTGAAAATAATAAAAATGATAAAATCCTTTCATTTTTTACAGAAAAAACACTAAGGTGGAATGTGGGTGCAAGATGATATGTTTTATATGCTTTGGGGATGGGGCCACCAACGGTCCTAGGGCCTGCAGATGTTTTTCAGTGACCCTATCTGTTACTTCTCCATGGCCTCTAGATCGTAGGGCTCACCAGTACTTTTATTTTTAAAGACTTATTATTTTATTTTATTTTATCACCCCCCTCTCCCCCTGTGGCTTGCTTGCTGTCTGCTCTCTATGACCATTTGCTAAACGTTCTTCTGTGACTGTTTGTCTCACTTTGTTGCATCATCTTGCTACGCCAGCTCTCCTCAGGTGTGGGCCGTCTGCTCTCCGTGGGCGCGGGCCAGCCTGCCTTCACAAGTAGGCCCTTGCACACAAACCCAGGGCCTCCCATATGGTAGACAGGAGTCCAATCAATTGAGCCATAGCTGTTTCCCTTCACCACTACTTTTTGTCCAGTCACTTTCTTGCCTGCTGTGCTCTCATACTAAGTTCTCTGACATGCTGTCCCAGGCCTCTACCCTCATCCCCTTTTACCCTCCTTGATTCCTGCTCATCTTTTTGAGGTCTCGCTCAGGCACCCTACACTCTCAGCAGTTTCTTTTCATCACCACTTCCCTGGCCTAGAACAGGTGAGCCCACCTGCAGCTCCCATAAAAGTCCCGTCTTTCCCTGCCACTGTCCTAGAGTTAAATCTTAACTGGTCACCATGTCCTGCAGGGCTCTGCATCATCTGGATCTTGATTTTCTACTTCTCTGCCTTCATCTCCTGTCCCAGCTCCTCTTCCTCACTATGCTCCAGTGATGTCGACGTGCTCCCTGCCTGCCAAACTCATTCCTGCCTACAAAAATTGCACTTGCTGCATCCTCTTCCTGGACTGTTCTTCCATGCATCTTTGGCTGCTGCTTTTTTGCCTTACCCTCTTCTCTTGTTGGGAACTATCACCACCATACATAAAAACATACAACATATCAGTTTCACAGTCATTTAAAAGGCAGCATCCCCAGAGGCTCCCCACGAGCCCCTCCCCAATTGCAACACCACCTTTCCTCTCAAGAAATAAGTGTATCATCTTTTGTGGTATTAATTGTCTTAGTTTTACTTATTGCTTTCCAATTTATACATCCCAATACAACATAGTTTGGGTTTGCTTGTTAACAAACACAGTAATACGAATGGAATCATACTATTGTTTTTAATGCCTTGCCTCTTTTACTCAGTAGTATATTTCTCTAAGATATATCCATGCCAATCCATGTAGGTTAGCAGTAGTTCATTCATTTTCTCCACCGTGTGGTATTTGGTTGTGTGAACATACCACACTATATTTATTTCTTCTACTGTAGATGGCTATTTGAGTTGTTTACCGTGTGGAGCTGTTACTAGAAATAATGCTCTGAATATTCTTGAACACTCTCTTGACACACTATAATGAGTTTCTCTGAGGTATAACTATGATGAGTCATAGAGGGAGTAACCATAAATTAATGTTCCAATTGGGACATTTCTGTCTGGGACAAATGCTTAACTTGACAGGACACTACAGAAAAAAGATATGTACTGGGATTATTCCAGGCAAACTGAGGTGTTCAGCTCCCTAATTCAAAATATGTTCATAGCTTCAAATTTATAGTGTCAGTCTGCTTTCTAAAGAGATCGTAAAAATTTACCCTAGAAGTGTATGAGAGTCCCCATTGCTCCATATTCTCACCAAGATTTTCAAACTTTGTTTTGTTTACCCCTCTTGAGGTTTTAATTTGTACTTTCCTATTGATAACATTACTGAGTTGTGAAATATCTTTAAATCTTTTTGTCCATTTTTCTAAGGGTCTTTTTACTATCAATTTGAAGGAGTGTTTTTAAGATTGTAGATTTAGTCCTCTGTATATAAATGTTGCGAATATCTTTTTCTACTCTGGCCTACTTTGTTTCTTTGTTTCCTTTGATGAACCAAAATTCTTAATTTTACTGTGGTCAAATTTAATAATCTTGGCTTAGTTTTTGTGTGTGTGTCTTGTTTGACAATTATTTTTTCTTTCCTGGTATTAAAAAATGACTTGCCCATACTCTCTTCAACTTTAAAAATTTCCCTTTCACATTTCATATTCCTTTTCTGTTAATGCACCTAGAGTGTGGAAATAGTCCAATTTTTTTCCCATAACTGAACTTTTCTTCTATATTCAATTGTGCTTACAACATTATTTTTTTGATATCCTTTCCCCTCTGATTAGTAGTGCCACAAATGTCATATACCAAGTTCTCACATTAAGGGTTCTACTTGTCTTTCTTTTGTAATACACTACTGTTTTTCGCACACCCTTGCTCTAATTACTATATCTTTATTCTAAGTCTTGTTATCCGTAGAGCAAGTCCTTCCACTGTTTCTCTTCTTCAAGAATTTCTTGCTTATTCTTGGCCATTTTTACCTTCATATATATTTTAAAATCAGATTAAGTTCTACATACAAAAAAAGACCCTATTAGAATTTTGATTAGGATTTTATTTAATCTATAAGTGAACTTGGAGGGAACTGAAATCTTTACAAAATTTAGTCTTCAAACATATAATCATGGTATATTTCCCCACTTATTTGTTCTTCTTTAAATAAGGCTGTGTAATTTTATTTGCAGAGATAGTATGCTTTATTTATAAGATTTATTCTCAGATACTTCATATATTTTTTGAGCTATTTTAAGTGTATTTAAAATTTTAACTGTATGTCAATATTTTTTAGAAATAATGTATTTATATATCGATTTTCTTTACAACAACCTTCCTAAACTCTTATGAATTCTAACAATTTATAGATTATTTGGATTTTTATATGGACACAATTATATCATATTTTACTAATTTTCCATGCCTTACTGTGTAGCTAGGGAATTCCAATAAAATGTTAATGGAAGTGGGCATAGCAGGCATCCTTGTCTAGTGACTTAATTTCACAAAGAAATGTTGAAAGGATTTTCAAAAATTTAAAAATGCCCTTTAAAAGATTAAGGATGTTCCCCCCTTTTTTTTTTCTCTCCTCCCTTCCCCCTCCTCCCCCATCCCAGTTGTCTGCTCTCTGTGTCCATTTGCTGTGTGTTCTTCAGTGACCACTTCTATCCTTATCAGCAGCACCAGGAATCTGTGTTTCTTTTTGTTGTGTCATCTTGTTGTGTCAGCTTTCCGTGTGTACAGCGCCATTATTGGGCAGGCTGCACGTTCTTTCATGCTGGGCGGCTCTCCTTACGGGGCACACTCCTTGCACATGGGGCTCCCCTAGGCAGGGACACCCCTGCGTAGCACAGCACTCCTTGCGCGCATCAGCACTGAGCATGGGCCAGCTGCACACGGGTCAAGGAAGCCTGGGGTTTGAACCTTGGACCTCCCATGTTGTAGGCGGACACCCTATCCTTTGGGCCAAGTCTGCTTCTTGATATGCCTAAAGTGTGATTTCTGAAAACTCAAGAATGGATATTAAATTTTATCACTTTATCTGTCTGTATGATGATGCTTAATCTGTAAACATGGTAACTGCATTGATCAGTTTTCTGACACAACTCAGTCATGCATTCCTGAGATAATCCATATTGGTCTCTCTCTTTTTTTGTTTTTTTAGTCTATTGCTCGTGCTGGGTCTAAGATTTTGTTTAGGACACTTTTGGTTTTCACAGTGAGGCTAGCCTCTAGTTGGACAGTATTCCCTCTTTTTGTAGCGTTTGCATTTGGTTGGAATTATTTCTTTTTTACTTGATAGAACTTAAAATGCAGCCTTCTGTGCCTAGAGTTTTCTTTGAATCAAGATTTTTGATGACTGAACTAGTGTTTTTATGGTTATAATTTGGATAAGTATATTTTTCTAGAGATGAACTTACTTTACATTTTCAAAAATTGCACAACTTTTCCACAGGATTCTCATGATATCCTTTTAATGTCTTCAACATCTGTAGTGATATCACCCTTTTCATCCTAACATTGGCTACTTGTGCTTTCTATATTTTAAAATCAATCTCACTAGAGGTTTATCAGTTTTATTTGTAATATTAAAGAATAAAACTTTGTCATTTATTCTCTTTATTATTATTCTCTTGTTTCATCAATGTATTAGTTTACCAAAGGGGTATCTATGCAAATTACCAGAAATCTCTGGGCTTTTATAAATGGGATTTTTTTGGGGTAAAAGCTTAAAGTTCCATGAAAAGTCCAAACTGAGGCACCATTAGAGATGCTTTCCCACCAAAGTCATCTTTGCTGCTGTTCATTCTGGCATGTTGCCATGTGGTGAAGCACGATGTCTGCCTATCTCTGTTCAGGTTTCAGCCTTTGGTTTCAGCCTTTCCTTCTGGGCTCACCCTTTCTTCTTGAGTTCCATGTGCCCAGCCTCTTGATATTTTGTGCAGAAGTGATCCTTTGTTACTTTCTGTCCTGGCACAGGGCTTATTTTTTTCTGGGCCTATTATGTCAGTTTCTGCTGTACTGCTCTCTTTCCAATTTCAGCTGTAAGCTCACAGACAAATGGCTCATCTATCCTGGGACCTCAGCTGTTTGAGCTTTCTCTTTTTTGTCACATGGCAGGATCAAAGATAATAGAGCTCTCACTTCCAGTGTCTAAGTAAGGGTCCCTTTATATCAGACCCAGTGAGGGGTTGGGAACTCAACCTGAGTCATACCTTACTGACAAAATCAAACCCAAAGCCCTAGAGCAATCTTAACAGGTAATCTAATCAAAGGTCCCTCAACTGAATTCAATGCAATCAAAGGGTATCACACCCAGAGGAATAGATTATTTTATAAACATAACCTTTCTTTTTTGGGGATTCGTAAAATAATCTCACTGTCACAGTCTTTGCTTTTATAATTATTTTTTCTTCCTTTTGCTTTCTTTGGGTTTATATTGCTGTTCTTTTCCTTGAGATGGAAAGTTGGCTCAATGGTGCATTAATTTTCAGTCTTCTTTCCTAAAAATTTCTTTTAGCTTGACTTTAGCTACATCCCATAATTTTTGTTGATTTTATTTTCATTTATGTAAAATATTTTCTATGTTCAAGTATATATTTTTCTTTGTTCCAAGAATTATTTGGAAATTAGTTTTTGATTTCCAGATACATGGTGATTTTCTCATCATTTTAAAATGATTTGTAGCCATTGTGAAAGATTCCCCTATATGATTTTTACCATTAGAAATTTGTTGAGATTTGCTTTATTGTCCAGCAGATGGTCAATATTTGTAAAGTTTATGCACATGCTTTAAAAGAACATGAATTCTGAGTTATTGGTTTTAGGATTTTATATATTTCCATTGGATGAAGGTTTTAATCATGATCCTCAAATCTCCTATATCTTACTTTTTTTTGCCTGCTTTTTCTATCAGTTACTGAGGAAATTTTTAAAAATCCTTCTGTTATGGATGTTTCTGCTTTTTCCTTGTAATTGTCAATTATTGTATTATAAATATTTTAGGTTATGCTAATAGATGTATATACATTTAAAATTATATTATCTTCCTGGTAAATTGAAAATCTTATTATTATGAAGTAATTCTCATTATATCTAATAATGCTTTTCCCCCTAATGTCAACTTTGTCTTATATTAGTATAGTAAAACCAATTTTCTTTTAGTGGTTATTTGCATGGTATATCTTTTCCCAGATTTTTTATTTATCCCTTTTGTATCCTTGTAGATGTATTTCTTCTAGTTAATATATAATGAGATTTTTTTCCTCTTTAAATAACAAACTATATTTAGAGCATGGGATTTTGTTTTAAACCAGTCTGAAAATATTTCTCCTTTTTTTCTTTTTAAATTAGAGCTTAGTTCATATGTACTTTATGCCATCCCTACTAAGTTTGCTTTTTTTGTGTGTGTGGCAGTTAATGTTTAAAAATTTATTGAAGTACATCACTCATACATAAACACACATAAACAATAAGTGTATGGTAATTGTTGTGAACTTAAAAAAAACAAATGTATATAATGTCATACAGGACTCTCATAACTCACCCTACCACCAATACCTTGCATTGTTGTTAAACCTTTTCAACTAATGATTAAAGAGCATTGTCAAAATATTACTACTAACTGAAGTATTTTTCCCCCATCCTACCCTATTATTATTATTATCTTTATGTCATTTATATGTGAACATACATAAACAATAAGTGTATAGTAAAAGTTGTGAACTTACAAAGCAAACATGCATAACATCATACAGGGATCCCATATGTCAACCCTCCACCAACACCTTGCATTGTTGTGAAACATTTGTTACAAATTATGAAAGAATATTGTCAAAATCTTACTACTAATTATAGTCCTTATCTTACCTTTGGTGTGTTTTGCCCCCACCCCACTTATTATTATTTTTAAAATATATTTTTTATTACAGAAATTGTAAACATATGAAACAATCATGCACATGTGCAGAATTTCCAAACAACACCCCTCTATCAACACACCACACTGTGGTGGAACATTTGTTACAGTTAAGATAATCTCATGTGATTGTTACCATGTCCATAGTGTACATTTGGCTTACATTTTCCATATTGGCCCATTACCACCACAGTACATCTTTGGCATAGATACAAGAATATTACTTTATTACTGCTAACCACAGTCCATAGGTCACTCCAGTAGTATTTTTCCCATGCTTCTCCACATTCTCACCACCCTGCAGTAGTGATGTACATTTGTTCTAGCTCACAAAGGACACTCTTGCATCTGAACCATCAACCACAATTGTAATCCACCTCTTGGTTTACTGTGCTATTCAGTTCCTAGATTCTTCTCTAGCATTCTGTCAATTGGCATTTACATCCCTAGACTACCATTTTCAGCCACATCCCCATTTATAAAATAGCTGTGAACCACTATTTGTTACCATCCGTTCTATATATTTCCACATTTACAGTAAAGTTAGTTAAAATTTCTACAAGCATTAAACATCAGTAGTCCATCTCAGTCCTCCTCTTATGTCCTTTAAGAATCCACCACCTACCACCAGATCTTGAAGATATTTTCCTACAATTTCTTCTAGAAGTTTTATGGTTCTTGCTTTTAAGGTGTTTGATCCATTTTGAGTTAATTCTTGGATAAGTGTCCTCTTTCCTTCTTTTGGCTATGGATATCCAGTTTTTCAGCATCATTTGTTGAATGGACCATTCTGCCCAAGTTGTGTGGGTTTGACAGACCAGTGAAAAATCACTTGATCATACATGTGAGGGTCTGTTTCTGAACCATCGGTTTGGTTCGATTGGTCTATGTGGCTGTCCTTATGCTAGTACCATGCTGTTTTTACCACTATAGCTAGGTAATATGATTTAAAGTCTGGAGATGAGGATTTGCTTTTCCTTTTTATGATGTTTCTGTCTATTCAGGACCTGTTACCAAATAAATTTAATAATCTTGTTTTCAATTTTTTTTTTAAATGCTGGTGGAATTTTTATCAGGATTGCATTGAATCTGTATATAATTTTGAGTAGAATTAACATCTTAATGATATTTAGTTTTCCAGTCCATGTGCATGCAATGTTCTTCCAATTATTTAAGTCTTTTTTTTATTTCTTTTAACATCGAGTTGCAGATTTCTGAATACAAATGCTTTACATTGTTGGTTAAGTTTATTCCTGACTATTTGAGTTTTATCTGCTATGTTTTATTTTCACCATTCTTTTGATACTTTTAGTTACTTTTAGTGATATAATCTTCATTTCTAGACTCTCTTCCAGGCCTCTCTCTCCTGTCTTTTCTTTGCAGACTCTAGCCCATCCTTTAGTATTTCCTGAAAATCTGGTCTCTTGCTTAGAAATTCTCTCAGTTTCTGTTTATCTGTGAGTATTCTAATCTCACCCTCATTTTTGAAAGAGAGTCTTGATGGATATAAGATTCTTGGCTGGAAGTTTCTCTCTTATGGTACCTTAAAAATATAATATCACTGTCTTCTTGCCTCCATGGTTTCTGGTGAGAAATAAGCACTTAATCTTATTGGATATCCCTTATATGTTATGCATTGGTTTTCTCTTGCTGTGTTCAGAATTCTCTGTCTTTGGCCTTTGACATTCTGATGAGTATGTGTCTTGGGGTTGGTCTTTTAAAATTTTTTCAGATGGGAGTACACTGTATTTCTTGGGCATGGATCTCCATATCTTTCAATAGGGTTAGGGAATTTTCTACCATTATTTCTCCAAATATTCCTTCTGCCCCCTTTCCCTTCTCTTCTCCTTCTGGGACACCCATGACACATATGTTTCCATGCCTTTTGCTATCATTTAGTTCCCTAAGACCTTGTTCAATTCTTTCTTCATCTGTTCTTTTGTATGTTTACTTTCAGAGGCCATTTCTTCAAGCTCACCAATCCTTCTTCTACTTCCTCAAATCTGCTATTATATGATTCCAATGCTTTTTAAATTTCATTTATTGCACCTTTCATTCCCATAAGATCTGCTATTTTTCTATGTATGCTTTCAAATTCTTCTTTGTGCTCATCCAATGTCTTCTTGAGAGCTTGTTTAGAGGTTCTAGCAGGGGAGCTCAGCTACTTGTATAACCTTGACCGAAGAATGGTCCTCCTCTAGCAGGGAAGGTCGTCCTCTTCGACCGAGCATGCAGCTTTGGGAGGGACGCACATGGAGCGGTGAGGGAGGAACGGGACACCTGCCTAGCCAGCCAGATCAGCCAAATCAACCCTGGCGATCAATGGGGTGATAGATGTTGCAGCCAGATCACCCTCACATCCTCCAATGTCTTCTTAATATCCTTAATCTTTTTAGTCATCTCACTGAATTTATTAAGGAGGTTTGTTTAAACATCTATGATTAGTTGTCTCAACTCCTTTATGTCATCTGGAGGCTTATCTTGTTCCTTTAACTTGGCCATATCTTCTTGTTTCTTGGTGTGGATTGTAATTTTTTGTTGGTGTCTTGGCATCTGGTTTACCAGATGTATTTATTCTGGGTGCGGTTTTTCTCTTTAGTTTAGGGCTTCCTGCCCTTTCTCCCTTGCTGGTTGTGCAGTAGGAACCAAGGATATAATTGGTGCTATAAGCCGTGGAGGCTCAAGCTGCCCTCATTGCCCCAGTGACTGATGAAGTATCTTCCAACTTTCTCCTTCACCAGGTGTAGGGAGTGAGTCACACCTGTGTGGAATAATCCAAGTCGTGCAGGCCTAGACTGTTGTTGCCCAGAGAGACTGATGAAACTTCTTACCCCTTTCTCCCCTGCCCCAGAGCTGCAGGTGTGGGCAGCAATCTGTGCAGTGTGGGTCCAAGAAGACTGCAATGGCCCCAGTAGACTTCTGATAAATCAGTCTTTGCCAGTCAAAGGTACCTGCATTTACCTGGATATGCTGCTGCAGAGCCCATTAGTCTCCTCCCTGCCAGAAGTGGGACTGAAACCTTTCCTAGGGCTGTAAGCCAATCTGAGTGAAAGAAACTGGTTCCTACCACCACTGTGATTTTCAGTCATCTGGGCATCCCTTCATGCTGGGGGTGGAGTCAAAATGGCAGCGACCAGCCTTCTTCTGATTTGGACAGATTCACACCCTCACTGTTCCTAGGATTATACCTCAGTCAGCTGAGTCTAGTAATTAGTAGTAGAAATCGGTGGCCAACCATCTCCTCCTGCCCTGTTTTTGGGCAATGGAGCTTTGAATTCCAGCTAGTGTGGCTTGGCTGGTAATTTCCCAGAGAGGATGATGCAGGTCCCCACAGCTTCCTCCCTGCCAGAGGTGAGACTGAGGCCTAGGCTAGAGCTGCAATCTGATCTGGAGGGAAAGAAGCCGGTGCCCATCAGCACTGTGATTTTCAGTCTGCCTCTCTTCCCCTCATGCCAGGCAAGGGGTAAGATGGCAGCTAGGAGCCTCTTACTGTCTTGGAGAGGCTCAAACCTTAGCTATTCTTAGGGTTATACTTTAGCCTGCCAAATTTATTCATCAGTAACTGAAGTTGGTGCTCAACTGTCTCTTCCTCCTCCATTTTGGGGAAGTGGAGCTTTCAATTCCAGCCGCAGAACAGCTCCCAAGGTGCCTTGTGCCTCCCGTGGAGAATGGGCACTGGCCTCCGTGGTGTGGAGCACTCTACTTACGAATCTTCTCTGCAGACAGGCAGTCTTCTCCTTCCACTCCCCGAAGGATGTTGCAGAATGCTCTAATGGCCTCCTGGAGCCCCAAACAAGTGCTTCAGCTAGCTCCAGAGAGCTCTGGGTGTTTGCTAACTGCCCTGTAGCAGAGCTGACTCTAGGGGCTCCTTACTCTACCACCATCTTGCTGGTTCTATGTTTGTTTCTAAACCTCCATCTTCTTTTGTGCTATCTATGTTTTTGTAGTATATTTTATATTTCTTTTTTCCCTTTTGTCAACTTCTTCCGGATTTTTTTTTTTTAAGATTTATTTATTTATTTCTCTCCCCTTCCTCCCCCCCCCCCCACCCCAGTTGTCTGTTCTCTGTCTATTTTGCTGTGTTTTCTTTGTCCACTTCTGTTGTTGTCAGCGGCATGGGAATCTGTGTTTCTTTTTGTTGCATCATCTTGTGTCGGCTCTCCGTGTGGGCGGCGCCATTCCTAGGCAGGCTGCACTTTCTTTCACACTAGGCGGCTCTCTTTACAGGGCACACTCTTTGTGCATGGGGCTCCCCTACACGGGGGACACCACCGTGTGGTTCGGCACTCCTTGCGCACATCAGCACTGTGCAAGGGCCAGCTGCACACGGGTCAAGGAGGCCCAGGGTTTGAACCGCAGGCCTCCCATGTGGTAGACGGACGCCCTAACCACTGGGCCAAGTCCGCCGCCTGGATTATTTTTACTCCATTTTTACTCCTAGTTTTAAAATTTTAAACTCAACATTTAATTATTTTAGTGTTTACTATAGAAATTAAGACAGATAACCTAAGTTATCAAAATCTAATGTTAATCCATCTCTTGCACTCTCCAAAAAATCCAAGGTATTTAGAATACTTTAATTCTTGTACTCTTTCCTGACTTACTTTTGGCATACATTTTATTCTATCTTGTCTTTTTAATCCTAAAGACATTATTATTACTGCACAGAGTCACTGTTCTTTTAGATTTACACACATACATATATTATATACCTTGTTCTTCATTCCTTTTATATCTCTTCCTTCTACTGGGAGGCTTGCTAGGGATGAAACCAGTTGATTTTTGTTGTCTGAAAATCAGTTTATTTCTTTCTTATTCTTGAAATTTTTTTTTAGCATTGAATAATAGTTTGGCATTATTTTCTTTCAGTACATTGATGCTATCCTTCCACCATTTTCTTACTTCCATGGTTATTATAGAGTAGTCAGCTGTCTGTTCTTTGAAGATAATGTCTTCTTTTCCCCACGTATGCTTTAAGATTTTCTCTTAGTCTTTGTCTTTTTTTATTTACAGTATGCTGTGACTACTTGTAGAATCTTTTCAAGATATTCTTTGCTTCTTGTATCTATGGCTTGCTATCTTTTATCGGTATTGGAAAATTCTTAGCCATTACCTCTTCAAATATTGTGCCTCCCTTTCCTCTATCTTTACTTCTCTGAAACTAAAGTTAAATGTATTTTAGACCATCTCGCCTTATCTGCCATATCTTCTAACTTCTCTTCCATGTTTTCCTTTTTTTATCTTCCCTCTTGCTGTATATTAACTATTATCTGAACTTTCTTGAAAATCACTAATTCTCTTTTTAAACTATTTCTAATTTATTATTTTCTTCTCTACCTAGTTTTTAATTTGGTTATTTTACTTTCACCTGTAGAAGGGAAAAAAGTTAAAAAAAAAAAACTGCTTTGTCACTTTTTATAGTTTTCTCTTCTCTGAAGATACTTTTTACCTAGTCTTTTATTAATATTTCTTTACAAAGAATAAATATAATTGTTTTATAATCTATATCTGATAGCTCCACTATTTGTAGGTCTCTTTCTGACTCATGGTGACCTTATGTGCATGGTTAGTTTTGACAATGTGCTACTCTTAGTTATTAAAAAACGATTGGTGGGATTCTTGAGACCTATGAGAAATAAGCCTTCAGGGAGTTTGTGCTTTGTTTTCTCTCAAGCATTTTCAGATACTGCTAGTTCAGGATCACCTAAACCAAGTTTCAGGCTTATGAGTCCCAGGACCAATACGGCAAAATGAATATAGCTTCTAGTCATTTGCCATTATGGATCTCAGATCCCAAATTCTCATGTGGCTTATTTCTCTTTCCATTCTCTCCCATTCTGCTTGGTGCTGAGGCAGCTAACCTTGTAGTTTCCCAGAGTTAGGAATGGGGTAGAGTTTATGTGTGGGTCACACTCATCCTATAGCTGTAACCCTTAGGGGTCTCAGCCTAATGTGGACAGTGTCTCCTATGATATCTCCCAATTTGGGTGGATTTTGGGCTCCTGTTCTTTCCCCTTTCCTCCAGGAAGCTGCCGAATGGAATCCCAAATTTATTGACTGTGACAGATACCCTCAAGGCCGCATGAATTATGGTGCTCTACTTAGGTGTCCAGGTTCCCAGTTTCCCTTAGATTTTGTCCTGGTAGCTTCTTATTATCTCGTCTCCCCTAATGGTTTGGTACTTTTTTAAATTTCAGAATTTTAGTTGTTTTTAAAGATCATGGTAGGGAAGGGTTGGTTTGAATAGCTTATCTTGCTATTTCTGGAAAAAGAAGTATTAATAAGATCTTAAATCTATTGTATACTGAAAAAATTGTGTACTATATATACAAAGTCTTTCAAAGTGGTAGATGAAGGATTTTGAAAACTAGAATTACCACACTTTTATGTGATGCATCATTTCAGCATTGATGTAAAATTAAACAAGGTCAGTTTGTGTCCAGTATGAGTCCCAGTTTTAACTGCAACATTTTCCTAAGGACAAAACAATATGTAGGCAAATATAAATTTCCCTCTGACAAAATCCATAGATAAATGTAAATTTAATCAAATTCATCTGGTTTAGGGAATGTCATTTACAAGCAGCAGAGATTGATCAGTTTGGCACTATCAAGCAGAAAATTTTCCAGAGGAAGGGAATCTTGGGTAAAATTTTGAACCTTAGAAATATACATTAATGAAAGTGTGGCATATGAATTGGTAGAGATGGTGAGGGAAGTATTTCTTAGGTGCCAAAGCTCTAGAGATGGGTACAAAGAAGTAGTGTGAGGGATTGACAAATTATGTCCTTTTGATGGGATAGAGTCTTCACCCAGAAAGGGATAGGGAAATGAACCCACTAAGAAAGGTATGATAAGACAAGGGAACACTTTAGTTCTGATATTTAAGAAACAGCCTCTGAACCTTTACTTGAATGGAGTAAAACCTAATTGCAGCTAGTTTTTTAGCCAACCACAGACTCGGTTTAGCTGTCCTTGTTTCTTTCCTATTTATTTTCTCTTTTGACTTTGAGGAAAGGATCACCATTTCACCAAATACAATGGCCTCTTTGGGTCTTGGGCCAAACCTGTTTTAAGGCCTATAGAAAATAGTTCAAAAAGACCATTTATTAATATTATAAGGGCAGTTGGCACTTTTGGAATAGGATCACGAGCACAATGTAGGGCCTTTTCTAGAGGATTTAATTGCCTAGAACTTTTAGTCAAAAAGCTTAAGAGGTCAGTTTATTCAAGTAATTTTATTTCTCTTTCCACACTGATGCTTCATTATTTGTCATCCATGGGCATAGAATTTATTCTATTATTCATTAAAATTAATGCTGACCCTGTGCTGGGTGCTTTCCTAGGCACTGTGTATGGTCCCTGTTTGGTAATTATTTTAACAGTCTTTTGTCATTATGATCTGATCTTTTGGCATCATGATAGCATATAATATTTATTGAATACCTGTTATGTGCCAAGATCTCTACCTGTGTCATCTTATTTTATCCTTAAAACACTCCCTTTGGGTAGACTTTTTACCTCCTTTCAGAAAGGTTAAGTAATTTGCTCACAATATAAGAGAGGCTGAATTCATGTATGACTGATCTAGTACACATGCTTATTCCTGTACATCCCCCTGAGTTTGCTACTTTCAGGGTGAATTGTTATGGAGTTGAATTACTCAGTAATTTCTATCAAAGTGGCCTTTAGGTTCTACCTTCTCTAAAGATGTGGCTGTTGCTCACTTTCTTTATTGTTGAGTCACAGAGTGATCTAGTGAATATGTCCAGTGTGTTGTGATGAGATTGCATATTTAAAAGAACATCCTTTAGGTCTCTGTACTTCATGGTTTTGGTGTTTGCATGATACCTATCTATAGCAAATAGCAGACCTTTGCAGTTGGCTATTCAGCGACAAGTACATAGAAAAACTTCACAGTTGAGTTTATATGCGAGAGATAGATAAATTGGCATAGTGATGGCACGATTAACCTTTGCATGACCAAATTGTAGGAGCACAGGCACACAGCTTCTGTGGATTTCATACAGACTAAATTTGGCCTTATTTCCAAATTTCTGGCTCAAGAATTTTCTTTTTGCACAATATCTCCACTTCATTGTGGACCTTTCAGCTAACATAGGGTCCTATGCATTCCTCAGTTTATCCCAACCACTCTCTCAAAATAGACAGGGTGTGATATCAGTCATTTGGACTTGGATTACACTGTTTAAATTAAAGTCTATTCACATACTTAAAAGTATTATTTCATTGAAGTTGGGAGGTGCTAATTGTCAATTTGATATGGAAATTTTGGGACTAGGTCTCTTCCTTTTTTCTATCCTAGTCATTAACAAACACAGACTGCAGCAAGAAATCATGTTTTGTTTGTTTGCTTTTTGTTTTATGGCCTAAAATAAAGTGATTAAGAGGAGGGCCTAGATTCTTTTCCTCTGAAACGTTTGGAGGAAGTAGAAAATATGTAAATAAATATCTCTAGGTCAGGGTTTCTTAAACATTTTTGTTCCATGGATCCCTTTGCCAGTTAGGGGAAATGAATACTACTGTAATTTATTGCATATATTCATAAGTGAAGGAAATGCTAGATTTCAATTAGAGGTCAGAGAAAATAGAGAGAGTAAGTTGATTTTTTCCAGTTCAAGCACATGGACCCCCTGAAATCTTTCCACGGACCCCTTGAGGGTCTGTGGAGCCCTGGTTAAGAACCTGGCTCTAGGTTAATGGCTGTGTTCATTGTTGATCTTTGCATCTCTGGGTGAAAGAGACCTGGCAGACAGAGTTAATAAGATTTCCCTTCCTGTCTTAAGAATTTAACAAAAACAGATCCAAAATGCATCTCTGCTGTGTCAAAAGAGGTGGCTGTTTCTTCCAGTTAAAATGTTAGCGAGTGGGTGAGTGGTCTGTCTTCCTAAACCCACGTCTGGAAACACAGTTTCTCTGGAGTACAGCCATTAATAACTGTGGAGATGAATGTTCCTAGGATGTTAAAGGAACAGCACCTTCCTGAACCCCAGTGTGGCTTAAGACTAGATCCTTGGCCTCTTTTCTTATCAGGGTATTATTTCTTTCATTCATTCATTCATTCATTCATTCATTCATTCTTTAAATATTCATTGAGCACCTATTGTGTGCTGGGCAATAGGATCAGGAGATAAAGTGATGTGCAAGACCCAGTGTCAGCCCCCAAGGAGCTTGTGTTCTACATTCTTCCCCATCACTGTCCTTCCCCTGAAAAGTATGTCCTAAAGGTTTACTCAGGCTATGCAGTCAGAAAGACCTAGAATCAAGGGCATGATCTTGGCCAAGCCACTTTTGCCTCAGTAAGACTTCCTTTCCATCTACAACATGGGTGTACACCAGAGATGCAGATAAAGAGCTTTTCGTGGTACTTGTGGCATAGCAGGTGCTCAGTGGATGTTGTCCTGTTATGATTATATTTTGGCATCAGGGTTTGTGGATAAAAAGTGTTTGAAAGAAAGTGGAAGAACGGGCTCCTGGATGTGCCAGAGGGGGAGTCAGAGGCTCATAAAGATCGAGTTCCAGAAGAAATTGCAAGGCTTGGGCTACATGTCCTCTCTATATAAATTCTTTCCCCTTCCAGGCATTGGTTTAACTTTTTATGGTTCAAATGTTGAGCAGCTGGGGAGAAGAAATTCATTATGTGAGTTACTCTGGATCTTCTATCATGTTAAGCAGAGCTGTGCCACAGTCAGAGAACCCAAAGTGGGGAGAAACAGAAATAGTTCTTTGTAGAAAATATTAATATCTGTATATTGGGCGATCCCCACCCAAAATATTAAACCTAAAGAAAAAGTTGTAGAAAATCACTTAACTCCCTCTAAATAAGTTATATAGAATACTATAATTTGCTAGTGGCATATTAAGGTAATTAATGATACTATTAAGATACTTAATGATACTGTTGATAATAGCACTTGGACTTAGAATTAAAGACAGCCAGTATTAAGGACAATGTTCCTTTCCTTTGGTCATTATAAAATATTTTTAAAAAATAATCATATCTAGCAATCCTCATGAATTTATTTGATAGAATTCATTTTACTTTCAGTGGAAAGGAGAAGATTGGGATAATTGCAAATCAGATTTTCCCTGAGTTTTTATAAGCGTGTCCATTTATTGTTTTTCCTCCGTGTAGGTAAGCTTTAGAAGGTTAGTCTTCAAAAATAGCAAAGATCATGCTTATTAGAATTGTTTTAACTGTGGCACTATCCAAAGATAGATGGCTAGACAAAATGATTATTTAGGGCCTATTCCATTACTTTATTTTATTTTCCATAGATTTTCACATGTCATTATTTGTCTCCAGGTTGTAAAATCTTGGTTTGAATTCTGGCTATATTCCTAATTAGTACATGACCCTGAAGAAATCACTTAACTTTCAGAGTACATTTCCTGCCTTGAAACATGAGAATAATGTTACATATCTCAGAGGGCCCTTGTGAGCTTTAAATAATACAGTGCATTATCTTGGCATATATTCTTTTGTTTGAAAGATATGCTTTAATTTGATCTTTTGGCGATTTCTAACTTAAATTATGTTAAATCTGTAACTGATTTAAATAGGCTGTAATATAATTATGTTATCAGTTGAATAACTTCAGTGTAATTAAATCTGTAATTAATTTAAATAGGCTATTATAATATCAGAACAAAATTACTACTAAATAAAAATATCTGAATTAAACTAAGACATATACACACATGTGTATGTATGTGTGTGTGTATATATATACATTATTTATGTATGTATAATTCCAATTATATTAATGCAAGCCATTTTTTTTAAGATTTATTTCATTTATTTCTCTACCCCCCACCCCCCACCCTAGTTGTCTGTTCTCTGTGTCTATTTGCTGTGTGTTCTTTGTCTGCTTCTGTTGTCATCAGTGGCACGGGAATCTGTGTTTCTTTTTGTTGCATCATCTTGATGCGTCAACTCTTCGTGTGTGCGGCGCCATTCCTGGGCAGGCTACATTTTCTTTCACGCTGGGCGGCTCTCCTTACGGGGCGCAGCCCTTGCGCATGGGACTCCCCTATGCGGGGACACCCCTGCATGGCAGGGCACTTCTTGTGCGCATCAGCACTGCGCGTGGGCTAGCTCACCACGAGTCAGGGAGGCCCGGGGATTGAACCGCGGACCTCCTATGTGGTAGGCAGACGCCCTATCCACTGGGCCAAGTCCACTTCCCTGGAGGTGAAATTTTAAAGTAAGGTTTATTGTTGCTTTACTCCCATTATGTTAGAGTACATAAATATATAGGATTTTGGAATATAAAAAAGTTAAATACTCTACTTGAAAGTATTTTAAGTACTCTACCTCAATACTTTTGAGTACTCTACTTGAAAGTATTGTTACAACTTTGAGCTAAATATCCTATATGCATTAACTCATTTAATCTTAATAATGGCCATCAGAGGCAGATTCTGGTTTTGTTCTCATTTTATAGGCAAGGAAACCAAAACTTAAAGAATTCGAGCCACTTGGTCAAAGTCCATAACCAAGAAGGTCTTAAAACTGCAAAGAGTGAATCTAAATCACTTGCCCAACTTCTCCACCTCTAGAGGAGTAGGTGCTGTCTGCATGATGCTGCCTCTTATGACATTGCCATGTTCCCATTTTAGTGCTCTGTCTTTCTAAATGTTTGTTTAAATAGCTATATAATGTTGCATCTAGTTGATGCCCTAAGGTTTATTTAATTATCTGCCTGCTAGCTGGAACTGTTCTTAATATTGTTTTATTATTATAAATGTATGGGAGCCATAAACATCTGTGTAGATATTTTTCCTGTATTTGGCGCATCCTTGGAATAGAGTCCAAGTAATTTAATTGCTGGACCAAAATAACTAAACTTTCAAAAAGAAGACTCTTATTTTATTCAAAAAATTGCTGCATAATATTAGTATCACTTTATTGGCAAACAGCAGAGCCCAAATTGCTTCCCCATCCACAGCATGCAATTTGTCCCTAGAGGAAAAATAATTTCTTCACTAGCAGCTGTGAAAAATGATGACAGGGTGAGAGTTTGATGCCCAAATTGCAATTGCCAGCAATAAAATGAAATCACACTTCTAAATAATTTGAGCTAACAGTGCTACCTAATCCATTGTGTCTCATCCTTGAAATACTCTGTGACTATTGCTTATGTAACCACTAGTGTTAACATTAGAATTAAAAATCAGCATTACTTATTTATTAAAAACGTCATTGAGGAAAATGTATTGTTTTTCATAGTGGACCTTCTTTTTCCATAGATACTTCTATTGAGTCATTTTAACTCTTGTCCAAACGTTTTTTCCCCTTTAAGAATGTTTCTTGTTACTTTTATTGTTACAAAGGTGCATAAAACCAGATTCCAGAAAAGATTTTGAAGTATATTATGCTTGAATTCTGAGATGTATAATTCAAAAGGAATAGATGCTTTCTCTTTCCCAACCTTGCTTAGATTTTAGGTGAGGAGACCGTGGAGAAATAGAAATACTTTCTAAAGAAATCTGTGCATGGATCTCCCAATCCTGAGCTATGTAACATGGTATCAGAAGAGGAAATATACCAGATTTGAGGCATTCTTTCAAGAGTAAGGCCACCCAACTTTCTAGTTTGTTGTGTTAGCAACTGTAGGTGGATATTACATCAAATATAATACAGACAATTCTGATCACACTAAGGGTAGGACCTAGGAGAATGAGATGAAAATAAAGTAAATGCCTCCAAAAGGAAATGAGTATTATGGCAGGCATTGTGCTAGGCATTTTGTATATAAAAGGCTGGGAAGTTTCAAATGGGTTTAGAGAACAATATTTTTAAGGAGACATTGACTTACTGGAGGAGGTGGTGTTTTTCCAGTGGAGATATGTTATGAACATTTCCCCGTGTGCCATTAAATTTACTATCAAATACAATTGTGGGGAAGCGGACTTGGCCCAATGGGTAGGGCGTCCACCTACCACATGGGAGGTCCGTGGTTCAAACCCCAGGCCTCCTTGACCCGTGCGGAGCTGGCCCATGTGCAGTGCTGATGCATGCAAGGAGTGCCATGCCATGCAGGGGTGTCCCCTGTGTGGGGGAGCCCCACGTGCAAGGAGTGCACCCTATAAGGAGAGCTGCCCAGCGCAAAAGAAAGTGCAGTCTGCCCAAGAATGGCGCCGTGCACATGGAAAGCTGACACAACAAGATGACGCAACAAAAAGAAATGCAGAATCCTGATGGCACTGATAAGGATAGAAGTGGTCACAGAAGAGCATACAGCTAATGGACACAGAGAACAGACAACTGGGGGGGAGGGGAGAGAAATTTTTTAAAAATCTAAAAAAAAAAAAAAGAATCTGACAAAAATTTTCCCTCAGAAAAATTTATACATATCTTCTAATTTTACATAACATTTCTAACAGTTCATGGGGACCCCAAACTAAGAGCTCCTGGGTCTTAGTGCAGCAATATCTGCTGCCTGCAAAATTAAACCAGCCCTAACCATGATCATAAATGTCCTTTTACTCTGCTTTGTGCCAGCAAGTACCAAGAATGGTGTTGCCAGGTTGCTTTTGGTTGTGTTTTCAAGCTTTACCAAATAGCTGATATTCTTGTTTATTTAAGAACCCCCAAAATTATTTTAGATCCTCTGCCTTTGGGCTTATTTTAGCATTCATATTTATTTTCATTTTATATAGAGATAACATCTTGAGCATTGTCCTTTTAATGAGGAAAAAGTATTCCTTGTGGAAATGTTATTACCCTTACAAGCATTATTTTTAAGACAGTGTTCATAAAATTTCCTGAATCCCTTATTGTTAATGTCTTATGTAATTCACATACTTGGTGCTTGCTTGCTTCATTTAGTGACTCATTCATCAGACAGGAATGTTTATTAGGTTACACAGCAAGATGAGTAGTGATTAAGAGTCATTCATTCACCTAATATTTGTGTGCCTGCTCCCTACCAAGCGTTGTTCTAGTCTCTGGAGACACAGCTGTGGGCCGAGTGCACTCTGCCCTGGTGGATCTAACATTGTTAGGTCCCCTCTGGAGACACAGAAACAAGGGTGTGAATCCCATCACCAGTCCTCAGTTCCCATATGACCCCAGTCATGGCATTTCACATCTCTGATCCGATCCTTAGTTTCTTGTGTTCATCAAATGAAGAAAATAGTACAAACTCTCATTTAATAGCTCACCTAGGTAAGGCCTTTGCTCACCTAGGTAAGGCCTTTGGTTATTTCCATCATTTTGTGATGAGCCCTGGTAACAGTGCTAACATTTAATGGGGGAAACTGAGATATTATAATCACCCATTTGCCGTCCATTCTCTATCATTTCCTTATGTGATCTTTCCCTATCCACCACTCTTTCTTAATGCTTTCGTTACCGCCTGTTTCCAAACTCCTTGCAGCTGTCTAGAGTATAGCTCCATGTGCTAGATTCTTACACGTCTCCACCTTCTCATCTAGATGAACTGGAACCTACAATTCTTCCTCACCTCCACAGTTTCTTCTCTGAAGTCCTGTGCTGCTAATAACGAGAGCTGCCCATTTTAGCTATCAGTCTCTGTTTAGAGTTATTCCTCACTGGTTTCCTGTATCTTAAATTTTGTTTTCTCCCCAGCTACATTACCTCTCTTTGCAAAGTATCCTTTCTGAATACTTTCTGGTGGTTGAATCTAAGGAATAGATTCTTTCCTTTGAGATTGAGTGGCTTGCCTAGTGCTATTGCAGGGTTGTAAGGAGAGGGAGAGGATGTAACTGCTGGCAGCTGCTGGCAGGTTCAGGGAGGCATTGCTAATGAAAGAGGCCATCGCCCCCTATTGGGGTTGCACTCTCAGCCCTCTATTGGGATTTCTTTTTTTTAAAAGATTTTTCATTTATTTTTCTCCCCTTCCCCCCTACCCCCCAAGTTGTCTGCTCTCTGTGTCCATTCGTTGTGTGTTCTTCTGTGACCGCTTCTATCCTTATCAGCGGCACCAGGAATCTGTGTTCCTTTTTGTTGCAGTCCTCTTATTGTGTCAGCTCTCCATGTGTACGGCGCCACTCCAGGGCAGGCTGCACTTTTTTTCATGCTGGGCGGCTCTCCTTATGGGGTGCACTCCTTGTGCATGGGGCTCCCCTACGCTGGAGACACCCGTGCATGGCCCAGCACTCCTTGCACGCATCAGCACTGCACATAGGCCACCTCCACACGGGTCAAGGAGGCCTGGGGTTTGAACCGCGGACCTCCCATGTGGTAGACAGATGCCCTATCCATTGGGCCAAGTCCACTTCCCTCTACTGGGGTTTCACTCTCAGTCTTGCAGAAACAGGAGTCCCCAGTGTAGCCCTCTTGGGCTGTCTAATTGATACCCTTTGGTTGGCAGAGGGAGTTGCTGCCTTTCTAAGCAGCAGTCCTTTGCTGAGTGATAATCTTACAAGAGGCTTCTGGTTCGGGACTCAAAATGGTCAGTACTGCCACTGCTCTCCAGGGGATGTTGGTGAGGAATGGGGATACCAGGACTCGAGATGCCCATGACAAGGCCTTTGGGGTGGGGTCACTTTTGAATTTCCCTTGCTTTCAAGCCATTTCATGACTGCTTTTTGCTAGATCCAGTTTCTGTGGCTCTCAACAGGAGAAGCTGCTTCATTACACAAGGGGATAAGGAGCAGGTGCAGTTATATACAGGGCTTCAGAATAATTCCACTGTCAAGAGGAGATATTTTGGGGAAACATTTTCAGTCTGAAGAGAAGAATTGTTTAGACTGAGATTTAGCCTGTACTTTCCTTTCTTGTGGTTTCTGCTTAAGAGTTCTTAGACCAAGGTTAGATGGACTCTTAAAGCCCTTTGGGAGCTGTAAACATCAATGAATGAAAGAAAAATATATAAATGCCATAATTACACTCATTCATTTCTTCCTTTACTCTTTTTTTAAAAAAATTTCTGTACCTCCTTACAGTGGATTATTTATAATGTCATTTAACTAACTGATTTAGTGGCATAGCTTTAAAAATGTGAACTTAAGTTTAATGCAAGGCTAATGGAACTTCTTACCAAAAGCAGTTAACATCATTCTGCATACAGAATGATCACAATTGATTAATTTTAATGGTTTGAATTAATTCATTTTTACTCTATATAGATATCAAATAACTTCTAATGTTTGACTAGTGTGACTATTGCCTTGTGGTTTGCAAAACAGTTATGCTGTTGTTTACGTAGTTATTAAAGGAAGGTCATCATTTTCCCTTTGGGGTAGACTTTAGTGCTCAATATAAATAGCCTCAAGTGGACCTCAAAATGCCTTCCAGATGTGAAAGAAAGTGCCCAAAATAGCAAGTTTTTTGTTTGGTTGGTTTCATTTTAATTATGAGAGCTGCCAAACCCCAATAATTGTTGATAAATATTCACATGTCTGGCTAATAGATTTTGAATTTTATTCATGACCCACAAAGGGAAGAAACTCAGTGCATTGTAAAATGGTTGGATTTGGTTTCAGATTCCATTGAGGGCTGATCACAGGATTATGTGAAAGGGGACCTTAATGCAGCGGAGGGAATCCCTTCCTCAGGGAATATGAATGGTCTTCCTTGGCAGAACATGATGGGAGCAGGTTAAAATGGAAGCAGTAAGGTTAAAAGAGAAACTCTGAGTCTTGTGGCTTTTTTAGGAGAAAAGGCTGGGAGCCTTAATCCAATAAACTATTGTTTCATAGCGTCATCCCTTCTGTGAGCACATGAAACAGCAAATGCTCTAAAGTTAGTTACTGTTTTTCTCAAATAGAAAATTTGAATATTGGGAATTCATTCATCATAGCATAGTTGATAAATACTATACCTGGTCCCTTTAAAATGCAATACTGTTTTGCTAGCATCTCTTCTATTTGTTGAACTCTAGTAGTCGAGCACTGCATTCACACTTCTGTGCAATCACTGACTGGCTCACTTTCACTGTCCCAGGCTCTTAGCTTCTACGTTACACTTGCCAGATACTGTAGATGGGTGAGTGGAAGGTGTTTCTCAGGTATAAGGCAGGTCTCCCAGTTTCCCAATGATAAGATAAAAAATATTCTGGGGCTTACTTAAATATATAAACAATTAGGCATGGAGATAGAGTAACCTCAGCTCTATTAAAACATATTAATTAATGATATATTTATTTAGAAATCTTGTTTTTCCCATTTACCTTTACAAAGTAATTTTGTTCAAAGCTTGCATATATGCATCTGTGACATCATCCTTTAGTATCAGTGAAGCTACTTCTAACACAATGCTAGAGTATGGCCACTTCACTCCTATCTATAGTACAGGGACTTAGGTGTCTTTGGTACCTATATATAAAGTTATTCCTGTAAATTTTATCCAAGGCCCTAGCACCTGTTGCCTGGCATTCAGAAGGTTTTGTTTTGTTTTTGCCTTCCCCATAGGTATATATTGGAGATCTCTACAATGTAACCATTTTCTGTACTTCTTTTATTTTTTATTTTTTTAAAAAAGATTTATTTATTTATTTATTTCTCTCCCCTTCCCCCCTACCCCAGTTGTCTCTTCTCTGTGTCTATTTGCTGGGTGTTCTTCTTTGTCCATTTCTGTTGTTGTCAGCGGCACTGGAATCTGTGTTTCTTTTTGTTGCATCATCTTGTTGTGTCAGCTCTCTCCGTGTGTGCGGTGCCATTCCTGGGCAGGCTGCATTCGTGCTGAGCGGCTCTCCTTACGGGGCACACTCCTTGCACATGGGGCTCCCCTACCTGGGGGACACCCCTGCATGGCAGGGCACTCCCTGCGCGCATCAGCACTGCACATGGGCCAGCTCCACACGGGTCAAGGAGGCCCAGGGTTTGAACTGCGGACGTTCCATGTGGTAGACAGATGCCCTAACCACTGGGCCAAGTCCACTTCCCTGTACTTCTCTTAGAAGGCTTATTTATAATGACATCTAAGACTAACAGTTGTGAAGTTATAACCCCCAAAATAATGACTCTTCATTAAATTTCTTTGTTCCCTTAAACTCCATCAGCTGACCTTAAGCATCCCAGACTAGCAATGACTGAGATTGTTTCAGATTTGAGCATCTTCTTTCAGAGAATACTTCTTTGTTCAAAGAAAAGTACTTGAGAGAGTATTCTGTAAATGAGAAATGATGTATGGACTTGAATATCTGGCAACCCACTCTTTGTGAAAAGGAAAAAATATGGATGTTTACATATGGCACAGTATTAACCAAGGTTTATGCTTTTTTTGGGCATATCTACTGGCAAAATTGATTATTTTCTTGTGTAATGCTCATAACATTTGTTTGAAGGTAAAAATAATAGAAGCAAAGATGTGGTTTGCTGAAAGAATAGGGAATTTAAGGTAGGCTAACGATTATTGCTTAATTCTTTTCTACCCTAAATACTTAACATGTGGTGACCCAAGAATGTAATACCACCAGAACAAATAAAACTATAGGAATATTGGGCAAAATAGATCTCAATTCCCCTGCTTTTCAACCAGTATAAAAGAAAAACAAATGACATTCTTACTAGAGTTTCATTATTCTGCTTCACGTCGCTAATATAGATCTATCCATTGATCTTTAGTATCTTAATCTCCATTTAAAGTGGTGTTAAGTGTTGCAGTGATATTACATAGGAAAATTAATACAAACTCTGAAAACATTTCTTGGGAGAATCTGGTAACTTTGGGAAGGGAAGGAATACTGGAACATGACCATTACCAAGTCACCTTTTAAGACCCCTTTCTGACTGTCTCGCAAAGGGAACAAGTGTCAGAAGAGGTCAAATAGGGCAGAAAGTAAGTGGAAAGGTCATATAACAGTGTTTGACATCTGTATAGCTCTGTAACTTTCAAGAACTTTTGTGGGCATGATTTAATTCTGTCCTCTCAACTGCCCTGAGATGTAGACTAGACAGAAGGATTCCCTCTATTCCTCCTCCTCCTCTCTTTTTATACTTAAGGAAACTGAGGCTCTTGGAGGTTACACTAACTGACCCAGACACCTGGCTGAGGGTGGCCACATGACAACCAGGCTGCTTCTGTGGATAGAGGAAAAATACTGGTACCTTCTTGCTGTGTTCTCATCTATCACCTCAAATCGTATTTCTCATTCCCATTCCTTCTAGGGACATGTAAAACATAGTTATGTGTGTGCTTCGGAGGTGATTATCCTGGAAATGCTTCCCAAGAGTTGTTACTTTTAGAAGAAAGACAGTAAATTCTTATCCTTTCGGTATTTCCCCACCTTGGCATTTTTACTCTTGCCAAAAATGAGAATGCAGATACACTTAAGAACAAAGGGGATATCAATATATTTTAAAGTGAATCTTGTTAGAGTAAATCCAACTGTGAGCTGCTGGGGTTTGTTATCTCAACCTGAAAGGCTCCTGAATTTAAGTGGATTAGTAACCCAAGAAGGGTATCTTCTTAGGTTAAAAAAGCCCACAATACTCTCAATATGTAATTTCAGGAAGGAGATAATTTGTTGAAATATATTTGAGAGCTGTGTAACATTTGTTTGAGGTCTTTATATATGGGTTTTATATATGTTTGAGGTCTTTATATATGGTTGGAGGACTATATAAAACCTCCTAGACCTAAAGTACCCATTTCATTAGGATCATTGTCCTGAACTTCACATGAAGGGCCATGACAGTCTTGTTAAATTTAATTAAATGTCACAAATATTTCCTGAATTTTGAAAATAAGCAATTGGGGAGCTGGTGATATAGAATTGAGTTCTTTCCCTTCAAGCGGTTACACTCTGATAGTAGGCACAAGACAAGAAAGAATAAAAATGACTCAAGGGCACCTGAGAATGAAGTAAGAAAAAGAGAAAAATAAATTAAAGATGGGAGCATGCACATAAGTTTTGGATGGTCAGGATGAGCTCCACAGAGAAAGGCATGTTGGAATGGGCCCTGGAGGAAAAGTGGCATTCTAAGAACAATATATGGAGGAAAGACCCTCCAGTGGAAGGAGCAGAATGGACAGGAAGCAGGAAAGTACAGTGTGTATTTGGAAAACCAGGATGGAATTCAGATTGGCAGGAAGAAAATGGAGTAGGTGGGTTGTAGACATGGGCACATTTTGGAGAGTAACGACTATATTTGGGATCATTAGAAGAGCATTGATTGTGGGTGGGGGGGAGGGGGCGCAGCGGAATAAGCAAAAAACTTTCCTTTAATGGAGTTTTGAAGGAAGAAAAGAAAGAAAGAAACTAGCTGTGTTTTTAAAATTCAAGATATTCCCATATTGTGACAAAAACACTTCATACCTATGTTTGCTGCTGGTAACTCGATTTGACTAAAAGAATAAGTCTTTATTGTGTCTTGATCTCTCTCCTTTTATCCAGATCTTTCTTGCTGTCAAGGACCTAAGGACCTAACATGCTGGAGGGACACAGAAATCTCTACCTAGCTCTTGCCCTGTTTTCCTCCAGCCAACCCTCTATTATCCTTCAGATATACTTCAGTTTCCTTACAAACTAATTTACCAAAGTCTCAAAACATTTAATGCTTTCAGGTGTGATTTGACTCAGACATATTTGCATTTCTATAGTCAATCATTTTTTTAGCCTCAGTTTTTTGTCTTTAGTAGTAGATTCTCAGCGAGGCAACGTACTGGTTGGAAAATGATACAGGAATGATTTTTTGAAATCAGATTCACCTGGGTTAAAATCTGGTTTCCCTTAAGAGCCTGTCTGAGACTCACTGACTGATAATACAGTTTTGATAATATAGTGCTGCTTACCTCATTGGGTTATTAATAGCATTTGTAACTTGCATATGGAAGGCGTTAGTACATCCTCATTTCCTTTCCTCCTCCTTTCTCCTCTCACCATAAACATAGATGACTGTGGTGTCTGCTTAGTCACGAGTAAACTTATTCTATTTCTCACCCTGCAGTTAGGAAACAGCCTTACTTCTCTTCAGGCAAAAGACCCTCAAAGTCAGTATTTGCATTTCAGGCCCTTTTCATATGTCCCCCAATCCTTGAAGCATTTCTACCGCTCAGCCACTTGGCATCTCATTCCTTCCTCTCAAACCCAAAGACACCTTGTACTTCTCTGATAGTATTTAACTAATATGTCTTCCTGTGTTATAGTTATTTGTGTATTTATTCTATTCCACTATTTGACTGGATTTCTAGACAATACATTCCTTAAAGGCGTCTTTCCATTTCCTATGCCATCTAATACATTGCCCTGCATGCATTAAATCTTGGAATTGAATTACATTGGTCTGATGCCTTTGTAATGCTCATGTATAAATGGTAGTCAAGTCCAGTTCCTACTTTTCTACAGCATCTGGCACCCTATCCCAGTTTAGCAATCTATTGCAAAATATCTTCAATGTGTCTAGAAATATCACACCCAAACAGACCTTAGGGATAGATTTCCACTACCCTCCAGAGCAAATATGGAATTATGACCATGGAATTCATGGCACCTCTATCAGTTTCCCCAACTCACCACTCCCCATCCCCTGCCCCCCACAACCCAGTACTTATTATACTTCAGCCTACGCCCTATGATTCAACTAGCCTGATTGGCTATATGTACTCCCCTTTTACAAAGGTAGATAAAAATATCCATTGTCAGCTGATGTAACAGGTGGCTTTCTCTTGCCACCTAGAATTTCATAAAAAAAATGTTGATAGTTTCCCACATAAGGTCATAGCCTAATCTAGGAAACAATTTTTGAACCAGCACCAATACAATTCTGACTCTCACTATGTAAGATCTGCTCCTTTCCTTGATGTTTAATTTAAAGTTCATTTATATTTATTCCACAATATTGCATGCTTATCTGCTGGTTGTTTTGTTGGCCTATGCCTCCTAAAGACAAAGACCGTTTGTGAATTCTGCTTTTTACAGTCTCTTAGCACTAGCATTTATGTCTCCAGCCATCTCATTTTATAGGTGGAGACATTGAAACTGCTCTGATAGTCACCAAAGTAACATCTTAGCCTGGTACCTTTAAAGACAAATTTAATTCACAGGTCTTATATTTGCATATGTATTTGTGTGCAAGCATGAGCTTGAAAATACAGAATTAGAGTATTTTACAGTGACTTCCAGAACAGAAATCGCAGATGAAGTTATCATTTTCTACCTTTCTAAACCACAAAATCATAAATACCTTAAGTGAAATGTCAAGCCTATGAAGTTGATTTGGACAGGTTTCTGGAGACCGTCAGTCTGCTATGTACACATTTTAATAGTTAAAGACTAAAGGTGGTGGTCACAAATAGCAAGGGTGTTGCCCAATGTAAGCATTGGTTGATTCCTTCTTTTCTTTCTCTCATTTGCAGAAATGTAAGGGAATCCATTTTCACAATCTTTTTCAGGTCCAGGGACATATTAAAAATTGCCTTAGTGAAAATTAAGGGACACAGAGAAGTATTTTAAAAACACATGTCCAAGAGCAGCAGCCAAGAGAAAATGAACATGAATTAACTAGATGTATGTGCTAAATGATATTGGCCCCGTGCTAGAAGGATTAGGTTTAGCTTACTCCAACTAAATTAATCCAGCTTTATAAATAAAATATTCCCCACATTAGCCCTCCTTCATATAGATGGTTGACAGAGGAACCTGTGGTCACATAACATTTTCTGAGCTCCCAGATAGTATGCAGTGCTGGGATTCAGAGAGTTTAGATTTAGAATTTAGCTATGTTGTTTGCTCCTGGGGAGTGAAAGAGAATAAGTAGTGTGTCTATGCATGCACTGCGGTCAGTGGATATAAATTAACTTTAATTCATTAATCTCATGAGTTGATATAAGGACAGGAAATAAATCTGATCTGGTGAAGTTCAATGTGTGTGCATCAAGAAATGGAATTAAGGGTTTGACCACTTTGGGTCTTAGAAAGTATTTTCATTCCAGCCCTAGTCTCTCAGGCCTGAACAGGCCACCATTCAAAGAGTTTCTTATAGTGCCAAAATTTCAGAGTAATTCTTTTGGGGACTGAGCAGTCTCCAAATCAGTGTGACTAGGTTGCTAGCTAATTTGTTCCATAAACTTACTTTTGTGAAATGTATAGATTATCTATCTCAGGATGGTCAATGGGGCTGAAAAATCCCCACATGGCTCCACTGTAATCCCTTCAACATTCCAGTGTAGAGAGCTAGTAACAGCTATCTTCCATTTTACTGAAGAAGAAACAGAAATTCAGAGTTCCTTATTTCTTATTACACAGCTGCTTCTCTTTGGGTTTGTCCTTTGTATCTCTAGGTGATGGTTGTAGCACCACAGTTTTTGCTCTCTTGTCTGAGAAAAGAGAACTGAGCTGTGCCTAAAGGGCACATGGAGAGTGAGGAGAGAAATGGCCCTCTCTTTGTATTGGACTATTTCCCTTTGTATCAGCTCCCCTGAATCACTCTGAATGATTTAGATAGTTCCTCATGTTCTCTTGGTAAGTGAGGGATTCAGAAGCACTGCTAGGTACTCAAATGAATGCTCGTATCGTTTACAAAGAATAAGTATGAGGAATGATTATAATAACTGGGCAGGTAGAGTAGCTCTGAGCACTAATTCTGAAGCAATTAAAAGAACTAAAAGAGTGATTAGCTAAATAGTACTTTGATTGATTAATAAGAGATTTTAATGGGTGAGGATGTGCCAGCTCTGAGAAGCTTCCCCAGGCCCTGGCAGCAGCCCTCCCCACGGGCTTGGTGCCTTTCAGCTTTCACCTGTGGCCCGAGTCCCTGGCAGAGCTGGGTGTCTTGTAAGGTCATAATCTCTCACAGCTGTCAGTGGGAGGCCTAACTGTAATTACAGCTTTCATAATGTGATGTCTTTAGGGACAAAGCTAAACTCTAGCAGTTGGCCTAATTCTAAAAGAGCCATAGCAGAAGCCAGAATGGAGTGCCTCCTGATGAGCTCCTGAGCCAGTTAACCAATGGAGTTTAGACCTGATGAGCTCCTGAGCCAGTTAACCAATGGAGTTTAGACAGGTGAGCCTACCCTTTGGGTTGGTTATGTTCTCTCTAGTCCCCAGTCCATATCCATGACTATTTCTAGGTCTTAATTTCAGCATTTTATTGATCAGCATTTTCTGACTAAAGTCAGAAGTGAAACAATATACCTGTTTGGTTTATTTATACAACTGAATTATGGAGAGCTGTTTTTTAGATATGGTTTGAAATGAAAATGAAAAAAAAAACACCAAAAACGTTTTAGAGGGGAGGGAGAAAAATGTGCTTAAGAGAGTCATTCTTAGTCTCCCAGAGAAAAATTTAAATAGTTTTGCATTCCTTGGAGCCGTTCTTAATTACAGTACCCTTGATTTTAGTCCTTTCCCTTAACCCTGTTCTTGTTCTCCTTCCTCAAAATTTGTAAGCAAATTCTTCTGTAGGTTATGACTACCTAAAAGGTGAATTTATTCAAATGTACGTCAAAACCACAACTTTATAAAGATCTAATTCCACACTGCCACAGAAAAATAATTTTGAGAAGATTGGAGTGGGGTGTATGTGTGTTGAGATTTGATTATTGGAAGCCTTGAAGGCCAGACTTAATTCATAACAGTGTCTTTAGAGTTCTTTTAGGAACTTCATTCTGGCTATAAACTGCAAAATCTTGGAGTCAGAGCCAAGGACATTGCAGATTGTAAGCCTTTAGAAAGAAGTCTTACTCTAAGCTTAGTTCTGAGAAAATCTGCATGCCATGCTTTCTCTGAAAATGTGTTTGCAGCTCTGCCTATCTCCTTTCTTGGCAGTGCTATCTCAGGTTACCTAAGTTTTGTATGAAAGAACTTGTACAATTCCAAGAAATACTGTGCAAGATCCTGTTACTTTGAAACAAGCAATAAATCAGAGAGATAATGTGTATTTATTACATTAGCCAGTACATTCCCAATGTGTACAAATGATAACTGCTTGAGAATCAATTTGGCAGATAATTGCATAATTCTGCCTTGAATTATATAGTATACATATACTTTTAGGAACATGGTAAATACACTTTGTTTTTTGACATCTTTATTAAGATACTCATTACATAAAGATTTTCATTACATAAAATTCACCCTTCCCGCCCCCAAACAATAAATTTTATTTTTGTGATTTGGATCCTATTTTCCCATTAATGTGTGGTATCATTTAGGGGATACCTTGACTGACTGATTTTGCTGTGGTAAATCTAGTTGCAAATGTTTTGTCTGATTGTTTCCCCACATCCCTCACCTATCAATTCCCCATATCCTTCTTTACTACTTTATATCTTTTCAAACTTAAAGAAGTTCTATGATCAAATATTTGGCGATGTGATGGATATTTTTGTAAAAATCCTTTTCGTTGTTTCTCAAAGTATAAATATTCACTTATATTTAGTATCATTTCTGTTTGGAAAGGGGCCCCCATGCTGCTGATGACACCCGCCTTTCCACTTGGGTTGGAAGTCACCGATGCCCTGCCCCACCCGCTGTTCTATGTAACTGCCGAAGGCTTCAGAGGATTTGGGTCCTTGGGGAAACTCCTCAGCTTGTTGAAACGTTCTCTCAGGTTTTCCTGCCTAATCCTCCACTGCCTCAAGACCCCAGCATTTCCTCACCCAGAGAAATGATGGGGTATGACATTGCCTCCACGTTAGCAAGGTTTCCAGATCTGATATGAAAGGCTAGTTCTCTAGGCATTTTTCCCTAGTGACATGAGGGAAGAACCACCTTGAGTTCTGAATACTGCCTGGATATTATCACAAGTTAGGAGATCAGAAAGAGATATGAGTGATTTCTTAGAACTGGAAAGTCGTCTTAGATTTGCAATGCTGTAGCTTATCAGGAAACACCTCTGTAGATTGTCAGCTGTTTGAGGGAGGGACTAAGTAGTTTACTTATTTATAGTCACTTCATCTACTATGTCTTGGCATTTATTAAATCCTCAATTTATCTGCCTTAATGAATGGGCAGCCTATTTGTTAGCATAGTTATTAATACAAATAAAGTTTCTTTGATTTGACTTCTTCCCGTTTTTGTTGGGGAGACATTTTCTAATAACTGAGCAGGAGTTTATTACATGGTTAGAATATGAGAAGGATTTCATTCCTGGAAATTCCATTGCTCAGCAATGATTTCATCCCTGAAAATTCCATTGCTCAGGAAAGCAAAGTATTCCATTCTGACTTGCTGATATTGGTTAGAGAGTAAGAGTTAGGGATAAAATATCCCCTACATCTGTGTCATAATGTAGCTAGTTATACAGTTAGAGAGCTTAGAGCAAAGGTTGTGAACTGGTGGCCCCAGTCAGATCCAGCCTGCAAAGTGTATTTTTTATTTTATTTGACCTGCATGGTGGTTTATTGTTAATCATATTAGTTTCTGACATTTAAAAAAAACAATCTTTGTATAAAATATCTAAAATACCAGATTTCCAACTTGCTCTTAAAAATGGAAAAAATCTGGCCACACTGAGTTTACAATCTTTCTTGACATTTGACTGGTTTTCATTTCATTAGGGTATTGAAATTGCCATAATCCCCAGTACCACCTGTCATATTGTCAACCTTGAAACTGAATGCAAATCACTCTTCATCCTAGTCCTTGTGGAGCTAAAGCCTGACCATCTCCTTGTTTATCTGGCCTACCTGGCCTTTATAGGGATTTAATTTTCCAAACTCTTGTTTAAAAGCTTTGGGTTTAAAGGTTTTAGATTATTATATTGAAGTTTAGATGTTTCATTTTGATAATTTAAATCTGTTTAGATTATTACATAAATTGCAAATGAGTTTAAAACCCTATAACAAAACACAAACTCCTTTTGTTCATCTGTACATTTTCAGTGCTTAAATTATCCACACCTCATGTCTTATTTATAACACCACATTGCCATGGAAATTTATTGCTATGCTTTTCACTTCCCAGCTCTACTAAATTTTACCCTTACATTTTTGGAGCTGCTTATACTATGTGTAGATTTAGTATAGTAGCAATCTCAAGTGATTTTATATTAAATATTTAAAAACTTTAAAGCCACAAACAAGGGAAAAATAAGAAGTCAGTCAAATCCTGACATACAAATTTAATAAAGAGGCAACAAAGCGTCTCATTTACATAACCGACTGCTTAACCACTTTGGTCGAATGAAGGCCTCCTCTACACTTGTATTTTCTTCACATTTAATATGAAATGTCTATCCTATAGTTGTCATTCTATCTTGGCAATCTCTCTAGCTATTGACACTGGCCCATATAGTTATTCATAAAATTTAATTTAGAAATTGTTTATTGGGTACCTGGAATATATCAGATATAATATATTAGCAATGGTTAAAAGATATTGCACACTTGTCATGTGTTGGAGTCTATTCTACCTGCCTGACAAGTATTATCTTATTTAATCCTTACCCCACCCCTTGAAAGTGGGTGTTATTATCTTCATTTGATAGATGAAGAGACAGAGGCACAGGGAGTGCCCAAGATCACACAGACTGTGTGAAAATGTTCGATTCAATATTCCAGCCCAGGCCATGTGAACACAGCCTCCCCAGTGCTATCCTCAGGAGAAGATTTAAGACACAGATCATTGGTCACTTAAAGTACAACTATAATATATGTTATCTTAACATTAGAATAGTAAGTAATGGCAACAAATATTTCTGCACTGGAAGATAGAGATCAGAGTAAACTTCAGAAAGATCACGATAGGTTGAGTTAGATAGACAGGAAAGGAATCCCGAGAAAAGAGAAAGCTATGAGCAAAGGTACTGAGGCATAAAAGTGAATGGACTATTCAGGGAACGGAAGGCAGCCCTGATGCCTGAAAGATAATACTTGTTGGAGATAGATGGAGACAACTATGTACTGCTTCTTTCCAAACTTAGGCTATCCTGGTTTAAAAAAATAAATGAAAGATAGATTCAACGTGTGATGGATGTGGAATGAGGCTTGTCAAACCATTTGAGGATGTGATCCCACACTAGGGCAACATTTGATTGAGCTTTACCCAGCTAAAGGGTAGGGCAACAGAGACATTCTAATTTGCCCGTTGTAGAGAACAACTCCACTCCAGTTCGATGAGTATATGAAAGCACTGGGGAGAAGGAATGCTGACCTCTGGACTGGTAGGACCTGCTTTTTGGTGAAGCCGCCTTAGACCATCCCACTGAACAGCACTTCTAAAGACAACAAAGTCCTCTTGTTCTGTTTCTAGATTTTATAAGCACCTTCTTGATTATACTTTGGATTTCTGTATAGATTTGCTGGCAGGAAGAAAAACTTACATTCATGCCAAGGTGAATATTCTGGACTGTGTGACTCTTCTATTTCTTGTGATTAAATCAATCGATTGACGTCCTGGCTTACATGTCTGTCAGTGGAGTTTAGCTAATAATGCCCACCTCTGGAAGAAAGACAATAGCCAGATGTGCCGGGACTAGGGCAGGGACAGGGAGTGGAACAAAGTGAGAGGGAATATTTCTAAGTTAGAACCTTGAGATTTGATGACTATAAGTTGGGAGGTTTAAAGGAGAAGGAGGAATCAAAATAGGAAACTGAGTGGATTTCTGGGAGAATGATAACAAATGTTTGGTTTTGAACTTCAAGTCCACAGTTTCTAGTTTGGTGGAGAGGTCTGACCCTTGGGTATCCAGGGCTACGAGACTGGTTGGAGCTGTGACTCTACAACATACAGGGGCCGGGTGAGTTGTCTGAGGGAGAGCTTGTGGAGTGAGAAGGAGGCCGAGAATGGAGCCTTGCATATCGCTGCCATGAGAGAAGAGCGGAGGCAGACTGAGCAAGAGGCAAGAAGGCAGCGACTTAGGACACAAAGGGAAGAAGCAAAGCAGCAGTGACTCAAACAAAATGGAACGACCAGTTTTGTTGAATACTGAAGGATCAAAATATAAGACTTAACTAATATAACTTAATATAAATTTATGTATTTTATAATTGTATAAATATAATTTATTATAAAATAGGTGTTCAGAGAGACCTTAAAGGTCTGGTTGCTTCCCTAGAGGAGAGGCTCAAACTTGTCTTAAGATCACCCCAAGTGTTAGCATCAGAGGCAGATTAGAACCCATGTTTCCTGATTGCCAATCTCCTGCTTATCCCATTGTTTCACATGGCTTCTTATTTTCTAATTATAGCTTTAAAGTTAATACTAAAATAGCATAGTTAATAATATGTAATACCACTTAATCAGAGAAATCATGAAGCTGGCCCAAGTGGTGAGCTCAGTCTCACCGTCTTCCCAAAACTCACAGTGAAAAGAGTGTCCTCAGGTGCTGCAGAATGAATGGACCTGGTGTGTGGACAATTCATAACTCTTCCAGTCAGCATGCTCTCAACTACTCAGCCAGGAAGTTCATGATGTTTGTTGTAAATGTGTGAGATTTTGTGAAAAGGCTTTTTCTCATATGCAGGAGTGTGGGTTGACTGACTTCTGTTGGTAAACCTCCTTGATGACAGACAGTCCATCTGATTACATCCCTTTCTGGGAGAGAGGAGAGGAGCAAGAGCATCATCCTGTCAAGGAAAAGTTATTAGCTATCATCAGAGGCCTACACACCTGTGTTTGTTTCCAGCAGGAAGATCCTTGACTTCACTATTTAACTTTCATATATGCATACACACACACATATACATACATATCCACACATGCATATACATGTGCATTTATGTATATATGTGTGGAGTGGACATATACACATATAGCTGTATATTCTTCACAAACAGCTTGAAAGTCCAGGAGGTGAGACATGATATTAAATTTCTGTGTGGTAAGACAGTATGTCAGGGCAAGTAAATTCATGAGTGAGACCAATGACCTCCCTAGGGATACATGCCTGTGTATCTTTCTGTATTTTTTTTTCTGTTTTCCTCCTCATTGAATTCTCTTAACAACCCTAAAGAAATAGGTATTTTATTCCTATTCAGATTAGGAAACTAAAGAAATTTTATGCTAGATTCCTAGGCATGGACTTGGGGATAAGCAGATATCTCTAGCTACATCCTTGTGAAGGGTCAGCTGGTCAGGCTCATACCCAGTTTTGAGACCTTTGATAGAGCCTAGAAGAACAGACACCAAACAGGGTAACAGAGAGGGGGGAATTCACTTGTCTTTTAAAATCAATATGTGCATATATTTTGAAAACTTTACATCCTAGTAGTTCCCATTTTTTTCTTTTACCATGCAATCACAGCATCAGTGCAGAACATGTGACTCTTTGTCTTCAGTTTGTTTTTATGAAAGCACTTGATATTCAAGGTACAGATAACATGAGTTTGGTTCTAGATGACTATAGATCAGAGGTTCTTAACCTTTTTTGTTCCATGGACCCCTTTGCCAGTCAGGTGAAAACCATAGACCTCTTACTAAGTCCACACTATACTGTGTATTATTTAATAAATCTATCACATCTGCACCAATTCATCCCCACAAGAATAATGTGTTTGTTTTTTTAATTTAGATTCAAGCTCACAGACCCCTTGTTAAGAAGCCCTGCTATAGATATTTGGCTGCTTTTGCCTCAACCATACAGTTAACTATTCCAATATTTTCAAGTGCATGCTCCAAAGACATATTGACTAAATTTATTTTTGGCAACATGGGAGTCATATTGGTTTTGTTCCTCTTTTTATCCTTACCCTAGACAGTTGTTAGTTGGAAAATGCTCATTTATCTTTTTCTGATTTCCACAAGCTTGAGTCTAATTGTTCCATGGCTTAAATAACATCTTTCTTTGGTCTCCTAAACTAATGAAAGTTTGAAAGCTACCCTGGGAATTTAGATTGTCTATCAAGGTCTCCAAAGGAATCTTTAATCTCACCTTCAGTCCATTCTTTTAAGATAAATGGAGACATGGGGGAGATAAATGGGGTGTTATTCTAGCTAGAGTCAATTTACTTTCTCCCTCACTGATGAACATCTCTATTGTGCTCAAGTAATAAAGTTAGCTTCCCAAAGGTAGCTTGAAAAATAAAATACTGACCTAAAAAACCATGCCCCAGCTTTTAAAAAATGTTCTCAGATGAAACCAGTTAGTTGTTGAGATGTCAGGTCCTTCCCTCATTTCAAAATGCTGCATCCTAAATATAAAGAAAATGAATCTTCGGAGGATAACAATTTAACTAAAAGCTTGAGGAGCAAGAAATAACTGTCTGCCTCATTAACATGACTCCAAGGTGCCCAATGGCATTGTTCTAGGTAATAAGTGTGGTTTGTCCTACAAACCAAAAATCCAGCCAATTCACGAACCAACCAAATACATAAAAGTCTGAAAGCAGTGACTTTTTAAAAAAGTAGGTGTTAATTTAATTTTTGAAGTTAGACATTTATTCAATAATGAACGTTTTACTGCCTTGAGACTAGGCAAATTAGGTATCTGCTGAGTATTTTCTGAACGTTATGGTGCAGTTATCCATTTGCAGGCTTGGCTTCAAGACTACAGGTCCATAAGATGTAGATGAAGGAGACCTGGTGTAAAAAATGGACAGATCCATTTTCTTTCACCAGGTTACCCGTGAATGTAGGGAAATTGCATGACTTTCTGGATCAGGGGTTGTAGGTAGACTCCCAGGGATCCCTATCTAGCTGGTTTGAGGAAGCAAAAAAAAAAGGGGGGGGGGGGGTTGGGCACGTGGTATATGTGCACAGCAGTATAATCATGTTAATATAAAATACTCTCAAAATCAAATCCTTGATTTCAGCGAGCTGTTTTCCTACGTGGATTAGCAGCATACATTCATGATACTAACTCCGAATAAGAGTCTAGATAAGTCATTTCACTTTGAGTGAGTGCTTTACATTATTTGGGGGAGTGAAGACAAGAACAACAGAGAAAGAATGTCTGTTTGCCCTTCTGCCTTAGCATTAAAAAAGTAACTGAAAAGAAAGTGGCAACTGTCAGAATGATTCTACTGATGTTTAATGAGATGAGAGAGAGCTATGAAATATTGTTATTCATAATAAAAGTTTTTGTCTTAATTTTTGTTTTAAAATAAAGAGGCAATGTTTAGTTAGTGAGGAATATGGACTCTGAAGCCAGATTGCCTGGATTGGAATCCCAAATTCGGGAAGTGGGTATAGGTCAGTGGTCTTACTGCCTGCGTGCCATGTAGGAAGTCCTGGGTTCAATCCCTGGTACCTCCAAAAAAAAGAATCCCAAATTCATCACTTGCTTATTTAATAGGACTGTTGTGAGATTGAAATGATTTAATCCATATAAGATCCTATGATGGTACCAGGCATAAAGTACATCAAGAAAAAGGCTATTTAAAAGGGAAATGGATGTGGCTCAAGTAGTTGGGCTCCTGTCTACCATACAGGTCCAGGGTTTGATGCCCAGAGCCTCCTGGTGAAGGCAAGTTGGCCCGCATGGCGAGCTGGCCCATGTGGAGTGCTGGTCCACTCAGGAGTGTGGTCCCTCACGGGAATGCCGCCCCATGTGGGAGTGCTGCCCCATGCAGGAGAGCCAGCCAACCTGGAGGACTGGTACAGCAAGATGGCACAACAAGAGACACAGTGGAGAGAGAATAAGAGAAGTAGCAGAATTGGGAGCTGAGGTGGTGCAAGAGAATGATTGCCTCTCTCCCACTCCATAAGGTCCCAGGATTGGTTCCCAGAGCCACCTAATGAGAATACAAGCAGACACAGAACACACAGTGAATGGACACAGAGAGCAGACAATGTGGGGAAAGGGGGAGAATTAAATAAAATATTTTTAAAATAAATAAATAAAAGTAGTAGGCCAGGACAACTAACAAGCAGGCAGTGATGGACAACACCCATCCCAAGTAACAGAGTTTCTGCAGCTCCAAGCAAGATAGTCCCATCCATCTGTCCCACGGGATCTAACCCCCTCTCAATTAAAAGTAGAGTAGGCATCACCATCCCCAAATACTCAAGTTTGGGAAATGAACAATGGACTAAAATAGACATTATTATTATTCTAGCAATGGAATAACCTTTGTCATTAATATAAAGGCAGTGGCCACTAGAGGTTCTGAGGGGAGGGAGAGGGAGGGAGAGGGTGTAATATGGGGGCATTTTCAGGACATTGGAATGGTCCTTCTTGACATTGCAATAATGGATACAGGCCATTATATATTTTGTCATAACCTACAAAATTGTGTGGGGCAGAGTATAAACTACAATGTAAACTATAGTCCATGTTTAGTAGCAAAGCTTCAATATGTGTTCTTCGATTGTAACAAATGTACCACAATGATAAAGGATGTTGATAATGGGGGAAAGTGTGGGAGGGGTTTTTAATGTAACATTTAAGTAATCTAAAGCTTTAAAAAAATTTTTTTTTAAAAAGCAAAAAAAAAAAAAAGGTACTAGAATCGTTCAGCTGCCTGGCTGGTTCCTTTCCTACCCCTCAACACTACTAATGAAGATGGCTGGTCCCAGTTCTGTAGCAAGCAGAGTAAGCCTCCTGCATATAGTAGGAACACGTATGTCTGGCCCATTCTGTCTGGTAGCAGCCTGAGGGACTCACTGTGCCAGAACTTGCTCTGCACATACAAAGTAGCTCACTGAGCTCTCCTACAGATCTTTGTGGAAGTCAAATGAATGCCTGGGGCAAGGGCTTGCCTGTTGGATGGCAGTGCAGTTCCTAGACTGTGAGGAAATTGTTTTCTAGGGAAGAGGGAACAATTAGAAACTTGTTAAAGGTGGGAGGAGATTCTTAAACATCTTAAAGGCTTTGTGGTAGGTTGTAGTTTCTTGGACCTTATACCCAAAGCATGCACAACAAAAGAAAAAATAGATAAATGGGACCTTCTCAAAATTAAACACTTTTGAACCCACAGGAATTTGTCAAAAGAATGAAAAGCAGCCAACCGAATGGGAGAAAATATCTGGAAATCACATGTCTGAGAAGTATTTAATATCCATGATATATGAAGAGATGTTACAAGTCAACCATAAAAAGACCAATGACTCAATTAAAAAATTGGCAAAAGACTTGAATAAACATTTGTCCAAAGAAGAAATACAAATGGCAAAAGAAAACTACATGAAAAATATTCAACATTACTATTGGTTAGGGAAATGCAAATCAAAACTACAATAAGATATCATTTCACACCTATTGGAATGGCCACTATTAAATAGAGAACTACAGGTGTTGGAGAGGATGTAGAAAGATAAGAACACTTTTTCACTGTGGGTGGGAATGTAGAATGGTACAGCCACTGTGGAGGACTGTTTGGCAGTTCCTAAAGAAGTTGAATATAGATTTTCCACCTGTCCCTGTGATACCACTACTAGGTAGATACCTAGAAGAACTGAGAGCAATGACACAAATATACATCTGCACACCTATGTTCATAGTGGTGCTATTTACAGTTACTAAAAGTTACCCAGGTGTCCATAAACAAATGAATGGGTTAACAAACTGTGGTGTATTCACATGATGGAACATTATGCAGCTGTAAGAAATGGAGTTCTAAAGCATATGACAAAATGTATGAATCTAGAAGACATTATGTTGAGCGAAGCAAGCCAGACACAAAAGGACAAATACTGTATGATTGTGTTACTATTAATTAAATACATTCTGCAACATAGTGGATGATTCCATTTATATAAAATGTAAATATAAATCTATTTATAAGGGCAAAATTCAATTAATCGTTATGTTCGGCTAGGGAATGCATGCTAAGGGATACAGAGTTTTTCTTTTTGCAATAATGAAATGATCCTAAAAAATTTTGTGATGATGAATGCACAAATCGTGATTATACTAAAAGCCATTGATTATACATTTTAAATAGATCATATGGTTTGTGAATATATCTCAATAAAACTGCTTAATTTATAAGTAAATAAATTGTGAGAGAATAACCAGAAATAGCAACTATGTACAGCAGGGGAAACAGATGGAGAAGTGAAGAATGTTCTTGTTTTTTGTCTGGTTTTTGTTTATTACTATTGAAATAAAGAAAAATGCTCTAATAATGATTAAAGTGATGAACACACAACTATGTAATTATACCAAATACCAGTAATTGTACACTTTGGGTGAATGGTATGCTTTATTAGTATGTATCAATAAAGTTGATTTGTTAAAAAAAAAAAGAATATTGAAAGAAATAATGGCTGAAAATGTACCAAATTTTATGAAAGATATGAATATACACATCCAAGATGCTCAAAGAACTCCAATTAGGAGAAACCCAAGTAGACCCATGCAATGCCATATGACAGTCAAGCTGTTGAATGCCAATAATAAAGAGAATTTTGAAAGCTGTGAGAGAAAAGCAACGTGTCACATATAAAGGAGTCTCTATAAGACTCTTTACTGATTTCTCATCGGAAACTATGGATGCAAGAAGCCAGTGGGGTGACATATTTAAAGTGCTGATGGCAAAATTTACTGACCAAGAATTCTAGACCAGCCCTACAATACTGAGGAGAGTTCTGCAGGTTAAAAGAAAAGGACACTAGACAATAGACTGAAGTCACATAAAGAAATAAAGATCTCCAATGAGGGAAATGACATGGGTAAATATAAATGTTGGTATTGTTGTATTTTTGATTTGTAACTCCACTTTTTACTTCCTACAGGATCTAAAAGGCAAGTGCATAAAGTACAATGATAAATCAGTGGTTTTTGGACTCAGAATGTATAAACTTGTAATTTTGGACGAATGAGCACGTCCTAAAGGTAGAGGTAGGGAGGAATACAGGGACATAGTTTGTGTATATTATTGAGGTTAAGTTGGAAAAGCAAATGAGATAGTTAGAGATTTTAGATGTTAAAAATCAGCCTTGTGATAACAACAAGGAAAATTTCAGAGAATATGTGATCTCATAGAGGCAGAAATTAGAATAAATGTTGCCAGGGTCAGGGGAGCAGAGGCAATGGGGAATTAATTCATAATGGGTGTAGAGTTTCTGTTTGGGAAGATGGGAAACTTTTAGTAATAGAAGGTAGTGAGGATACTGCAATATTGTGAATGTGATTAATCCCATTGAATGGTATGCTTGTGTGAGGGTGAGATGGGAAAGTTTATATTGTATATGCTTCTACAATTAAAAATAAAGAGCAACCAAGGGGACAAAGAAAATGAAATGCAATGCATGATCCTGGATAAGATCTAACAAGGAGAAGAAAAGTCTCATTAGGATGTTATTGAAGAATGTGAAAAAAATTGGAATATACCTAGTATGCTTTATATCAATGTTAAATTTCTTGAACTTGATAACTACACTTAAGGTGGTTACATAAGTGAATATCCTTGTTCTTAGGAAATGTACATGGCAGTAATAAATGGTAAAGGAATATGATATGTACAATATATACTCAAGTGTTCAGAAATGGATAGATAGGCAGACAGACAGATGGATAGATTGATACAGCAAAAGTGGCAGAATGTTGAAATTAGTAGATCTGGGTATCTGTGGGACTAGTCATATTTGTACTTCTCTTTGTAGTATTTTCATTAATTTTTTAATTGTCTAGTAAGCTTGAAAGTATTTCAAAAGAAAAAGTTAAGAAAGTATTAAACAGGTGAGTACTAAAAGAAAAACTAGTAAATGAAAGTAAAAAGGGCTTCACAAAGATGACTATTGCTATCAATCTTTAAATCACAGTTACTTCAGTTCAAAACTTTGTGGAAGTTGGCCAGCGCCACAGAGAGCCAGTGCAACAAGGTGACACAACAAAGGGAGATAAGCAGACACAGAAGAACACGCAGCAAATGGACACAGAGAGCAGACAGCAAAAAAATAAGCTGCAAGGGGGAGGAGGGAATAAATAAATAAATAATAAATCTTAAAAAAAACAATTAACTTTGTGTAAGTGAATATGTCAGAAATAATACAGAAACCCTTTTAAAGGGTTTTTTAAAAAAAATAAATCCAGTTATATTTGACTAGAGAAGTGATAAATAGAAAGCAATTTGTTTATGAAAGTCATCAGCTATTAATTTTGAGTAGAAAATAGGCATTTGATATACTTTATATTTAGAGGTGAAATAATGGAGGTATGCATTTTAAAATATCAATATAATGAAATCATGCTACTTTATTTCAAAATGTATTCTGCTAATTTATCTAACGACATAGCTTTTCATTTGTAATGTTTGCAAGCTATAATGGAATGATTTATATTAAATGTTAAATTTTATGAAAGAAAAATTTTAGTACTGTAGGCATAAGCCCTGTTTCTCTTCTCTTCATGTATTTCATAAGAAATGAATTAACCTAATTTTTTTAGTTTTGATGATAGAAGAGCTGAAATCAGAAATACCTCAAAATTAATAAATTTAACTTCAAAATCAAAAGAAGATATAGATATTTGATATAGATGGTAATAATAGTTCATAGCTCAAAATTTGTATGACTTCCTGTTTATAAATCGTTGAGAATAGCCCCTGGCATAGAGGAATCACTATAGAAATATGTTAAATATATATTCTTGCTCTGCTTTCCCTAGAATGATTGTGCTGAGTTGAGGTCAGGGGGATGCTCTTGATATGTTTTCCCTACCGGCTTCATGCTTCAGACTCCTTATAGTTTAGTGTCTCTGTGCCACTGGGCAATACTTGGCAACAAAACACAAAACTTCAAAGCTATGTGTTGGAGAAAAATGGCACTTACTGGGACACGGAGACTGATATGACCACAGGCAGAGAAAGAATTTATTGGAAAGCTCTCCCGACAGAGACGGTCTGAAGAACAGACTTCAGCCCCCTCCTGGAAGGGGGGGACTTGAATTTATACAGAACTTTCCTAGGCGGGGAAATGATAGTTGGTGGGAGGCAGTTGAGGGTCTGAGTGAGGTGCAGGGACCAATAGGAAGCCCTAGAGGTGAAAATTTTCCCTGGTAGTGACTAAAAGATAGTGGGTTATGGAGTTATGCTTTCTTGGAACGCTGTAGGAGCAGATATTTCTTTGATCTGTAGGGATTTTATCTCCCTCTGATATCCAGGTAGGGAAGGTTTCCATTTCCCTTTACTTTCATCTTTATGTGGTTTCTTTGTTTAATCTGCGGGGAAGTGCCATGCCCTTGGACACATAGGCTTGTTGGGGATGGGGTTAGCCTTTCCCCAGTGCATATCAGGAAACTGAGTTACAGCTTGTTAATTATTGTAAACCTCAAACACTATGATTCCCTGCTTTTGTGGCATATTTTATTAGTTTTGATTTTTACACAGCCCAGTTCAGTCTGCTATATAGGAAAATAAACCAGACATGGTGGGTGGTAGTTTTTACTAGCTTTCTATTCTGATTTTCAGATTTGCTGGATACAAAAGGTTTCCATGTCCAAACAAATGCAGTGAAACACATTGACTTCTCTAAGCAAAGAAGTATGTTCTCAATCCGCAGAAGTTAAGAGAGAGCTATGGAGTTGGCCCAAGGTTTGCATACTGCTTTTTCTTCTTACCAACTGTGTCGCCTTGGGAAAGCAAACACCTCTGTTTCCAGTAGAAGTTCCTACCCTCAGAGTTGCACATCTTGAGTCTTTCAGGAATTTTGTGATGTTTATCAGGTTGTTCTGAGCACCCTCCACTACGAGTTTAGGAATCAGCTCCTGGTCCATTAACTAGGCAGTCACCTTTGGCTTTCCAGGCTCCAAAATGGATATCCTCTCTCCTGTTTTCTGTGCCCTTGTGAGGTTATGCCTTACTTAACAAAATTAATTTTCTTTTATTTTTGTTGTACATTAATGAAGGCACAGAAGTAAATTAGTGTGTTTAATTTACCTTCCCTAACCAGGAGCCATCTTTTAAGTTTTTAATGAGGCATTCTTTAACCTATGTTTCTCCTGTTATCAAAATGAACAGAGTCATTTGAAATTCCCTCTTAAGATGAATTTAATACTTCCATTCTTCCTTCTTTGTTTGCATTAATATAAACTGAGGATTCTTCCCTTGGTTATTGTTTTGTTAAAAAATATTTTAAAATAAACATATTCCTTAAAAACAATAGCATTTAACTTAGCAGCCAAATTTTAGGGCAATTGTTTATGATGGTTTTACAGTTAACCATAGTCCTGTCATTCTAAAATTATACTTCGTGAATTCTTATTTTTTTTTAAATGTTTTGATAGGTTAGAATGGGTCTAAGTAATTTTTTAGTAAGGGTTAATAATATATTTTCAGAGCCTTTAAATATATGATAATACCTTTCATATTCCTTTATAAATGAAAGGCAGTTAGGTTGGCAATAGCTTTTTTGATCAAGCATTCCATTTCTTCTGACATTTGATAATGCAAAGGAGAAATTGAAAACCAACTAGACATTTGTTCCTTTTAAAGTGACTTGTTTACATTTGATGTATGTGTTGATTTGTTATGTTTCCAGGTATAAAAAAGGTATAAGAATTAGAAAGACTAAATAGAAAAATGGCAGAAGAAAGCCCTGTATTATCATTAGTGACTTTAAATGTAAATGAATTAAACTCTCTAGTCAAAAGGCAGAGAATGACAGAGTAGATAAAAAATCGTGAGCTAATTATATGCTGTCTGTGAAAGACTCACCTTAAATTCAAAGACATAAGCTGGTTGAAAGTGACAAGTTAGAAAAAGTACACCATGCAAATAATAAACAAAAGAAAGCTAGAGTAGCTATACTAATATCCAATAACATAGACTTTAAGTTAAAAATGCTAAGTATATTATGTGAAATATAAATATATTATATGAAATATGAATATGGGTAAAATTGCATATATGAGACCATTTTTCTCTGAAGCTGAACAAATGCAGGTTAATACTATAAAATGTTAATACCAGACCAAAAAAACACATTATACTAAGTAGAGGAGACCAGACATAGGTACTTCATATTGTTTGATTCTATTTATATAAAATGTAAATATAAATCAATTTATAAATATGAAATTAGATCAGTGGTTATGTAGGGTTGAGGAAGGAATGCTAAGGAGTATGGAGTTTTTCTTTTTGGAGTAATGAAATTGTTCTAAAATTTTTAAGATGATGAATGTACAACATTGCAATTATACTGAAAGCTACTGATTATGAACTTTGGATAGATCATATGGTATGTGAATATATCTCACTAAAACTGCTTAATAAACCAATAATTGTGCAAGAATAGTCAGAAATAGCAGCTATGTACAGCAGGGAAAACAGATTGAGAGGTGAGGAATTTTCTTGTTTGTCTGTTTTTTGTTTATTATTGTTGAAATAAATGAAAATGCATTAATGAAATATTGACTTAAGTGATGAATGCAAAACTGTGATTATACCAAATACTACTGATTGTACACTTTGGATAAATTGTGTGCTTTATTGATATGTGCCATTAAAATTCGTTTCTTTAAAAAAATGCTTACGAGGAATAAAGACAGTAATTATATACTGATATAGGAGTCAAATCAACAAGAAGATGCAGCAGTTATAAATATATATGCACCTAGTAGCAAAGTCCCCAAATATATAAAGCAAATACTGACAGATTTGAAGGGAGAAATGAAGATTTCTACATTAATAGTAGAAGACTTTCAATAAGATATACCACTTTCAATAATGGATAAAACATCCATAAGGAAATACCAGACTTGAACAATACTCTAAACCAACTAAACCTAACACATATAGAACACTTTACCCAACAGCAACAGAAAAGAAAACACATTCTTCTTTAATGCACATAGATCATTCTCCAGAACAGGCTATATGTTAGGTAGCAAAACAAATCTCAATAAATAAAAGAATATTGAGCTCATACAATGTATCTTCTTGGACAACAGTAGAATGAAGCTAGAAATCAATGAAAGAGGGGAAAATGGAAAGATCACAACTATGTGGAAATTAAACAATTCACTTTTAAATACCAATGGGTTGAAGAGGAAATCACATGGCAAGTTAGGAAACATCTTGAGGTGAATGAAAATACAACATACCAAAACTTATGGGATGCAGGGAAGGCAGTGCTAAGAGGGAAATGTATAACTATACTAAATGCTTACATTAAAAAAGAAGAAAGACTTCAAATCAGAGACCTAATTTCAAAACTGGAAAACTAGAAAAAGAAGAGCAAAACTAAACCCCATACAATGAAGTAACAAAGACTAAAGTGGAAGTAAAGGAAATAGAGAACAAAAACAAAAATAAAAAACAATAGAGATCATCAACAAAACCAAGTTGGGTCTTTGAAAAGATAAGTAAAATTGACAAACCATTAGCTAGATTAACAAATTTAAAAAGAGAGGACACGAATGATTAAAATCAGAAATGAAAAGGGCAATATTATTACTGAACTCATTGAAATAAAAAAGGACTGTAAGAGGCTACTGTGAACAACTGTGTACCAACAAATTAGATAACCTAGGTGAAATAGACAAATTGCTGGAAACATACAAACTACCTACACTAACGCAAGAAAAAAGAGAAGATCTCAAAAACCAAGAGATTGAATCACTAATCAAATCCTGGCAAAGGAAAGCCCAGAATTTTATGGCTTCATGGGGGAATTTTACCAAACATTACGAGAAGAATTAGTTCCTATTCTGCTCAAGCTCTTCAAAAAAATTGAAGTGGAGTTATCACTCCCTAATTCATCCTACAAGGTCAACATCACCCTCACAGCGAAGGCAGAAAAAAATACTACAAGAAAATAAAATTATGGACTAATATCTTTTATCAATGTAAATGCAAAAACCCTCAACAAATATAAGCAACCCAAATCTAACAGCACAGTAATCTAATTATACATCACGATCAAGTAGGATTTATCCCAAGTACGCAATGGTGGTTCAACATAAAGAAAACCAATTAATGTAATACAGCACATTAACAGAATAAAGGTAGAAAAGCCAATTGATGCAGGAAAGGCATTTGACAAAATCTAGCACCGCTTCTTGACAAAAACACTTAAAATGCTAGGAAAAAAGGGAAGTTCTTCAACATGATAAAAGGCATATATGAAAAACCCATCGCTTACATCATACTTACGGGTGGAAGTCTGAAAGCTTTCCCTCTAAGATCCGAGACAAGGATGCCCATTGTCACCACTGTTTTTCGACATTGTACTAGAAGTTCTATCCAGAGGAATTAGGCAAGAAAAGGAACTAAAAGACATCCAAATTGGAAAGGGAAAAGTAAATCTTTTTCTATTTGCACATAACATGGTCCTATATATAGAAAATCCTGAAAACTAAAACAAAGTTCCTGGAGCTCATAAATGAATTCAGGAAAGTGTGGGGTCAAAGAGCAATATGCTAAAATCATTAGTGTTTCTATACACTAGTAATGAGCAATCAGAAGAAGGAATTTTAAAAATCCATTTATAATAGCAACTAAAAGTTTCAAATATCTAGGAATAAATCTATCTAAGGATGTAAAAAGGACTTATACATATAAAACTACAAAGCATTGCTAAAAGAAATGAACAATGATCTAAATACATGGAAGGACATTCTGTGTTCAAGAATTGGAGGACTAAATATTGTTATGATAGTTCTACCCAAAGTGATTTACAGATTCATTGTATTCCCAATCAAAATTCCAACAACTTTCTATGCAGAAATGTAAAGGTCAATCATCAAATTTATGTGGAAGGGTAAGGGGCCCCCAATAGTTAAAGCCATCTGGAAAAAGAAGAATGAAATTGGAGAACTCAAGCTTCCCGATCTTAAAGCTTATTACAAAGCCACAATAATCAAAGCCTCATGCTGGCACAAGGATAGACATATAGACCAATGGAGTTGAATTGATAGCTTGGAAATCAACCCTCACATTTATGGCCGACCGATTCTGACAAGATGGCAAACACCGCTCAATTGGGAAAGAATAGTTTGTTAAAAAAATAGTGCTGGTAAAACTGGATCTCCAGTTGCAAAACAATGAAGGAGGACCCCTACCTCATACCTTATGAACAAACAAACAAACTCAAAATGGATCAAAGACCAAAATATAAGAGCCATAACTATCAAACTCCTGGAAGAAATGTAGGGAAGCATCTTTAAGACATCATGTTAGGCAATGGTTTTTTTAGACTTCACACCCAAAGCAAAAGCAACATGAGGGAAAAAAAAAGTGGGACCTCATCAAAACAAAAATTTTGCACCTCAAAGGACTTCATCATGAAAGTAAAATGACAACCTGCACAATGGGAGAAAATATTTGGAAACCACATATCTGGTAAGGTTTTAATATCTAGAATATATAAAGAAATCCTTGACTTCAACAAAAAGACAAACAGCCCAATTAAAAAATGAGCAAAAGACTTGAATAGACATCTCTCCTAAAAAAATGTACACAAATGACCAAAAAGCACTTGAAATGATGTTCAACATCATTAGCTACCAGGGAAATGCAACTCAAAAACCATAATGAGATACCATTTCACATCCACTATAATGGCTATTATTAAACAAAAACAGAAAATTATAAGTATTGGAGAATTTGTGGAGAAATTAGAAAACTCATTCTGTGCTGGTGGGAATGTAGAATTGTGAAGCTGCTGTGGAAGACAGTTTGGTGGTTCCTCAAGAAGTTAAGTATAGAATTACTATATGACCTGGCAATCCCACTTCTAAGTATATAACCAAAATAATTGCAAGCAGGGGTTTGAACAGATATTTGTATACTGATGTTCACAGTGGTATTACCCACAGTTGCCAAAAGATGGAAGCAAACCAAGTGTCTATCAACTGACGAATGGATAAACAAAATGTGGTATATATATAAATACATATAAGTATTATTTAGTGACAGAAAGAATGAATTTCTAGTACATGTAACAACATGGACTAACCTTGAGGCCATCATGTTGGGTGAAATAAGGCATTCACAAAAGGACAAATATTATATGACCTCACTGATGTGTAATAATTAGAATAAGCTAACTAATAGAGTTAGAATCTAGAATACAGGTTACCAGGGGATGAGGTGGTGATAGGGAATAGGAAGTTAAGGCTTAAAATGTACAGAGTTCTTATTTGGAGTGATGGAAATGTTTAGTAATAGTTTAGTGATGAAAGCACAACATTGTGAATGTAATTCACAGCACTGAAATATATAAAACTAAATGTGGTGAAAAGGGGGAAATGTCCTCTTGATATAGATGTGGAATGGACACAACCATTATAAGGTCCACAGGATGGAGGAATAGAGTATGGATTAGAGTGGACTTACTGATATTCTATTCATGAACTATTGTGATTAGTAATTGAAGAAAATGTGGCATTGGTGTAGAGAAAGTGGCCATGGTGGCTGCTGGGGATAGGCAATGGGAGGAAGAGATGAAATGTGGGGGCGTTTTTGGGACTTGGAGTTGTCCTGGGTGGTGCTGCAGGGACAGTTACTGGACATTGTATGTCCTCCCATGGCCCACTGGGTGGACTGTGGGAGAGTGTGGGCTATGATGTGGACCATTGACTATGAGGTACAGCGGTGCTCAGAGATGTATTCACCAAATGCAATGAATGTCTCATGATGATGGAGGAGGTTGTTGTTATGGGGGGAGGAGTGGGGTGAGGGGGGCGGGGGGTATATGGGGACCTCATATTTTTTTAATGTAATATTAAAAAAATAAAGACAAAAAAAGGGGGGGGTGTTAGGTTGTATATACGGTAATAGAAAAAAAATTTTTTTAATCCATGGAACTACACTATACGATGAATGAATCCTAAATTAAACCATGGACTTTAATAGTACATTTATAAAACTGTGCTATCAATTGTAACAAATGCTCCACACAATTACAAGGTGTTAATAATAGAGTAGTATATGGGAGTCCTGTATTTTATGCATGATTGTTCTGTAAACCCACAACTTCTCTAATTAAAAAAAAGTGAAGGTCTAACAGCAACACCCATGGTGTGTAATGGTATAGAGTTTTCATTTACAATTATGTAACAGATGGGCAATTTAGATTCTTTTTGCCTTCCTTTAGTAATAACCACAAGTGTTAATAAATACTTTTTAAAGACAAAGACCTGAAATAATATTGAGGCTTGTTCACATTAGTGGTATTTTACAAACAAATATAAACTTGAGTCAAGTTATTTACTTAATATCTGAATCAGAAAAAAGAATTTAAAACTCTTATATACTCTTGTATTGTTGAATTATATGCCTTCATGAGTGATTAGCAGAGGAAATTTACATGTTTGGAAAAGAGAAGATGAAAAAATGGGCACAAAACACTAACTGGGTAAAAGAAAAGTCGTGTTCTGGATATAGTTATTAATGTTCAAAACATTTGCCATAAGCTTGTACACATGAGTGTATGTGTTCAGCTAATGTGGAAATTGCTCATTAAGTTTTTTGAGAGGCAAATCTGGAAGAAAATATTTTATAATATGTGTGAAATATATAAACTGAATATCATATTTTTACTTTCTACAGGTGGAGGTTTTCATTTTTCCTTTATGTGTTTATCTATGGACTCCAGTTCCTGAAAAAGGTAGGATCTGTGAAGTTATTTTATATAATTCTTTATGTAACTATAATCCTGTAACCTGTTTTTTATGCATCTGACAGTAGTAGTTTTTAATATCTGTAAAAGGCTTCTTAAGAATTATTTGTGCATTTTATTTGATTTACAAAGATATTTGCAGTTTATTTCTTACAGTAAATTATTTTTAGGCATATACATAAAAAGCTTTTGACAACATTTTGCTTTACAAGTGAAAGTTGGTGGTATGTCCCATGGCTCCTTCTCTAGTTGGTTATTTATTACTTATGGGTACTATGACCCTTATAAGATCCATTTGCTGCTTTAAAGAATTCAGATAGAAATAGGATAGAAACACACGTCACACATCTTGCAAAAATCACTTGTCACAATGTAGGTTATTGCTGTAGTTGTCACCAGGAGGAATTACTATTTCAGTGTCTTACATACTTATGTATGTGCCAACTGCTAGTGGAAAATTCAATTTCTTTCATAGACTGCATGTACAGAGGCACATTTATCTATGAAAATATTTCTTTGTGGCTGCCCCTCTCTTTTATCCAGATTTTTCAAAGCTTAGTGATATTCCAAACAAGTCAGTCTGCTTAAATTCAAGATTCATGAAAAATTATATTCTCATCATCATGCACATAGTATTAATAGTGATTTGGCAGAAAACAGGAAATTATTTTAAAAATTATTCTATAGTATAAACCTCTAAAGTATTACAGATGTTATCTTTATTACAAAAAAAATCCAAAATAAGGCATTGTAAATCTAGTAAATTTTCCTGTAAAGATTGTTTTGAAAATTTAAATATGTTTTAAAAGTTTAAGTTATCTGATATTATCTCCCTGTGGCAAATTCTTTTACAAATAATGGTTGCTTCCCAATATACTGTTTTCCTAGAGAAAATTCTCTGTTTATGTGTTGCCTTTTCCTTTGGTAACTGCACATATTTTTCACTTAATAAGACCATATGGCCCAGAGGCCATTTGAGTGCATTTAAAAGGATGAACTGCACTTGGTAGGCTTTTTAAGTAGGAAGAAATTCTCATCTGGGCTAAGTAACTGTGGTTTAAACTGCTTAGTTTTAGAACCCTATTATTCTAGTTTTGAAATTTACTTGCCTAGGGAAAAAATGGAAAGAATGGCCATAGAGCTTTTATGCTTACAACTGTGTTATTGGAAGAGGGGCTAGACTTGAATGGAGTTTCAGAAGATATGGGAGAGTTCTACTGTATGGGAATGTCAAGATGCTAACCAAGTTCAAGGTTTGGAATTCATGCCTCATTCCATTGGTGAAGGGCTTGAGAGTGAGCAAGAATGATGGTGAGAGCCAGGAGCATTTTTTGGCCTTCCCTGACGATTTACAGGCTATGAGCTCCCTCAGCTCTCATATGGCAAGCCTGGTTATCTGTCATCAGAACAGGAATCACTGTGACACTTAGCTGTGATTCATTCTGCCTGTAAACAAGCTAAATAAAATGAGAATAGTTTTTATCCACCAATCCTCAGTGGCTCTATATAAGGCCTTGTCTGTAGAATGTTTGCTTAGGACTCATTTTTCCTCTAACTGTACCAGTTATATGCCAGTTCCCTTTCATTTGATTCTGGTTATTGCTAATGTTTAAAAAATGAAAAAAAAACTGGACATTTTTCTTCTTGTTGAACTAATATTTGTTTGGGGTTTCTTCCTTCAATGCTATCTAAGAAGCACTCAGTTTTGGGTGAACTGTATGGTTTAGTCTTAGTCATAATGTCAGATAGAAACATGCAGTGAGAAAAACAGAATCCTTATCGAGATAGTTGGAGAGGACTTGATAAGCCATCTTGTGGAAACTTCTCCTTTCACATCTAAGAAAGCAGAAATCCAGAGAGGTTAAGTGGCTTTACAAAGGTCACACAGTTAATTACTTTATTAAGGTCTGAAATACATTGCTCCCTCTTATTCCAGTGCTTTCTCTACTTCATCAGCTTGCCCTAACTTCAACATGATTTCCAGATGACTTCCTTCTAGTTCACAAATTTGACCTAACCAAGTAGTTACTCTTATTTATGAAATATTAATACTTACTCTAAGGGATATTTAAAATATATTTCTATTAATTTTCTTGGAATGAACAATATATTTGCCCATCTAAACCAAGAGAAAAAAATATTATAAAGGCAGCATCAGAAATAATCAAAATGAAGCAACTCAATTTTTCAGAATACCCTAAATGTTTTAAAGTAATATACATGCCTCCATCAATACAGCACAAAAGTGTCTTTACATTTTGATTTTTCTAAACACTATAGTAGGAGAATTCTCATATAATACCAGGGTGATGCACCAATTTTAAGAGGTGAGAGACCACAGCTGCTTCTTCCTCCCAGCATCAAAAATGGGGATTATTACTTAAGATGTTAGGAAAAATGCCTGGGAAGCTTGTACTGTCCAGTTTTCTTCTGCCTTTAGGTCAAATGAGCCTGATACAATTCATCTTGTAAGTGACTTTAGGATCTCTTCCTACCCTGCAGTTCTATGATTCATTATAAGGAATATTTACCAAATCTCTACTTTGAGCAAAGCCCCATGTACCCATAAGAGATGGATAATCTTTAAAATAAATAAAAATTTTTAAAAAGTCATAGCATTTTACATGTAAAAGTTATTATTCATGTCATTTAAATACCTCGTTTTATAGATGAGAATATATGGCATCAATCTCTAGTTTAAGAATAGTTTCGGTTCTCTCTGTTCTGTAGAATGTTTGCATAAGGAATCATTGAAGCTTTATTAAATGCTGTTAACTTTTCCAATTAGAATTGGCTTAATCCCATAGGAGAGACTATATACATTTCACAGAGTTTACCAAGTCATTTTAGAATTTTAAATGTATAAATATGACTTATTTAAGTGCCCTCACTTTAAAAATATGCTTGTCTTTAGAAATAAGGTAGTTGAGCGTATTAAAATACAAATAAACTAGGTTTATGTCAATAAACATTTGTGCTCTTTTAGTCTGGAGTCCTCTGAGAAGCAGATGCCAAGAAGAGGTGCAAGTCATTGATCAGGGGAAGTACCTGCTAGAGAAAATGGGGAGGGAACTGGAGGGAGGCGGGCAGAGCAGCCAGACCACAGTGTGAACCTGACCCTGAGTCCCAAAGAAAGCTAAGCAAGGAAGGGCGGATGCGGCTCTTGGACTGCTGTGCCTTTCTAAGGAAAGTTCAGTAAAGCCCTAACGGAGTCCTGGAGCCACAGTTCCCTTGTGCTGGTCACTGGCTGGGAGCAGCCTGGGAGCAGTATGGCCCTGGTGCCGAGGCAGCCGTGGGCTTCCAGGGTTTCTGAGTACACAGCAGCTGGGGCCCCCAGTTTTACATTCCCAGCAATGGAAGATCTGAGAGGTACACTCTCATGGCTGCCATGAATACTTTATTTTATAACTATTCCAGCTATTCTTAGCAAAGTTAGAAGACATATCATGACATAGGGTCCTGTGTGATATAAAAATTATGTTTTCCTGTGTAAGATAAATAAAAATATAGGGAAATAATTATCTCTTGTACTTTTTTCCCATTTTACTCAACTTGACTTAATTTCAATTATGTCATATTGATTGCACTTGATATGTAAATGTGTCTGTGAAGCAATGCACAGACTGACTTCCCATTGAGAGTCCCAGCGTCCCAGGCAGTTATTGCCCTCCCTGTATTCTAAACGTGATATAGTTTGAATAATAAAGTATACGTGAGTTACTCACTGAAAAATAATGAAGTAAATAGCAATATACTTTCAAGAATTTTCAGACACCCTGTAATTTATATGTATGTCCATTTATATGAAATCACCACCATATTTTCTGTAGTTTCAGGACGACAACTGAGAAATGGGCCTCATTTAGAATATGCAATAATTCTCAGGTATACATGTGTTAAGGTATTGTTTTCCTTTCTCAGCTTAGAGCCCCTTTTAGAGGTAGCACTAACTCTGATAATGGAAGTAAACACAATAACGCATTGACTTTACGGATATGTTAGTGAACCATTACGCAACCTTCTTCACTCCTTTTTAATAGGTTAGTAGGAAATATTTAAATAATTCAAAGATAAGCCTGACTCAGTGTTCTGCAACTCTGGTTGCCGTATACAAGTGACTCTTTGCCCATTAATATAATTGGCAGAGAAAAGCACTTTCGTAAAAGGACCAGAATTACTTCAGTTCCTCTGAAGTCCTAGCACACAATGTACTCAAGCAAATTAAAACATTTTCCTGGAAGAAACCATATATCAATCCTTAAAAAGTAGAGTAAGCTATCTCTCATATACTGTTACTTTTTTCTAGTTTGTATTTTGAAGTTTGTATTGGGTGCATACTTTGGATATTTTTTCTATAAGTTCCTTGATTGATTTAAAAAAACAGTATCTTCGAAAGGCAATGTAGATGTAAGTGCAACTGGGATTTAAACAAATAGTTTTTTGTAAAGTCTTAAACTTTTGATCATAAGACACTTTATATCACAATCCATTTTTCACACATGCATGCATAAACATATAATGAAAAGATACTCAGGGTATACCTATGTCTAACGTTTGTTTCAGTCAGGTCCCATCAAAAGACAGAAACCACCCCAGTTATTTTAAGAGTGAGGATGCTATGAAGAATCCTTAAGCAGGGCTGAGAGAGCAATAGGGACTACTGAGAACAATCACTCAAAGTAATTGATCTGGGGAAACGGACTTGGCCCAGTGGTTAGGGCATCCGTCTACCACAGGGAGGTCCGCGGTTCAAACCCCGGGCCTCCTTGACCCGTGTGGAGCTGGCCCATGCGCAGTGCTGATGTGCGCAAGGAGTGCCCTGCCACTCAGGGGTGTCCCCCGCATAGGAGAGCCCCACGCGCAAGGAGTGCGCCCCATAAGGAGAGCCGCCCAGCTGGTAAGAAAGTGCAGCCTGCCCAGGAATGGTGCCACCCACACTTCCCGTGCTGCTGATGACAACAGAAGCGGACAAAGAAACAAGACACGGGAAACGGACTTGGCCCAGTGGTTGGAGTGTCCGCCTGCCACGTGGGAGGACCGCGGTTCAAACCCCGGGCCTCCTTGGCCCATGTGGGGCTGGCCCATGCGCAGTGCTGATGCGCGCCGAGATTGCCCTGCCATGCAGGGGTGTCCCCCGCGGGGGGGGGGGGAGCCCCACGTGCAAGGAGTGCGCCCGTAGGGAGAGCCGCCCAGCGCGAAAGAAAGTGCAGCCTGCCCAGGAATGGTGCTGCCCACACTTCCCCTGCCGCTGACAATAGAAGCGGACAAAGAAACAAGATGCAGCAAATAGACACAGAGAACAGACAACCGGGGGAGGGGGGGAATTAAATAAATAAATAAATCTTTAAAAAAAAAAAAGTAATTGATCTGCTGATCATTGGCTACCATTGTACAATGAGGTAAGGAGCTTGCACCAGAATGTAAATCAGCTCACTGTTTCTTTCATTCAGAAGTTCTACCTATGGGAAAAAAGCAGAACTAAACTGTGCATTTAATGATATATTAATTTACATTGTAGTGAAAAGTCCTGTAACAAGCATGTAAAAGACTGGAACTAGTCTTCACATCCCGCTTTGATTAGCACTGGGGTATTACAGAGGTAGTTACAGCAGGAGGCAGCTACCACTCCGAGGCCTGGGGGACAAAAGGAAGAAGTAAGAGTTTTCAGAACCTAGAAGCTTGAAGGAGGAGGGATCATGGAGTTGGAGAAAACCTCTGAGGAAAGAACACTCACCAACTGGTGTCTCAGGAGCACGATGATACTGATTCAGGGAAGGTGGAAAACTGCAAACTGGAACCAGCAGCTGCTACTGGAAGAAACTGCCCGTGATGGGGTGAAAATGCATTGTGGGGAGAATGCCGACAAGAGCAGGAAGCCAGATAGAAAGGAGCAAGTCCCGTCTTGCTCTTGAAGTTTTGAGTCCTCCCCTAGTCTTCCCTAGAGGCTGAAATCAATAAGGCACCAGCTCCTCAGAGCCAGCAGAAGTATGATTTGCTGTGTCCAGCTATGAAGCTGAGAGAGAACATCTTAATAACTAGCCCCCTATACCATATGTGCTACAGTATATGATGTACTTTAATCAATTTTATTCTAATTTATTACATTTTTAAAATACGCAGGTGACAACATGCAGTTTGAAAAGTACCTGCTAGACTGAGCACTTTTCCCATTTCCTGTAGACCTTTTTGATCTTAACTGAATGAAAGGACTTTCTTTCATTATTTGTGCTTTTTCTCATTCACCAAACACAGCTACAGAGTATTTCCCTGATATGGGCTTCTTTTTTGCTTATTGGTTAACTTGAAACCTTTCTGTAATGGAAACAGGATTGTCATCCTCTTGCCTATTTTGATAGGGAAGATAAACTTTGTTCAGCCATTAGAATGTATATCCATTTTTACTTTTGTTCTTTGTGCCAATTTTGACGTTTGAAATTGCTTGGAATTTCAGGGAGGCTAGAAATGTACGGTTTTATCTAAGAAAATGACCTGTGTGAAATAAAAAAAATATATTTGTAAAAAAAAAAGTACACATGCCAGGGGAGTGGGAACCCATGGCTACCAAGCATCCTGGCTCAACGGGAAGAGAAAGAAGAAAAAGAGGAAGTCAAGGATGAGGATGAAGATGATGAAGACAGTAATGAAGATGAAGATGACAAGGTTGATGAGGAAGTGAATATTTAATTTGAAGCTTACACCATCTCAGATAACAATTATGATGGAATTAAGAAATTACTACACCAGCTCTTCCTAAAGGCTCCTGTGAATACTGCAGAACTAACAGATCTCGTCATACAACAGAGCCACACCGGGAGTGTGACTACACAAACAGATGTTTCAGAAGGCAGCGATGATGAGGTGGATGTTGATGAAGATGAGAGTTTAGGTTTCTTAAGTCTTTTAAATTTAACTCAATGAAAGGGTACCCAGTGTGCTGAGCAAATTAAAGTGTTGATTCTAAGCTTCTGGGAGAACTGTGAAAAGAGCATGGTTTAACAGCTGGGCAAGTTTTTTAATGACTCCACCAAGCCGGTGGGCTTGCTGCTGAGTGAAAGAATCATTAATGTGATCTCCCTGTCCATGCACCAGCAACTTCAGAAAGAACTGGCCGAGGCACACAAAACGAACAAGCCACATGGGAAGTGTTGCTGTTACCTTCTAAATTCTAAAAAGAAATGGGGCAACCAAAAGAAAGATGAGCTTATGTTTCCAAATGCAGAGGAAGAATTTTTCTTTGAGAAGGTACTCTGCAAGTTCCACTCCTTGGTGCAGGAGGAGAACCTACCATGCCTGGGAGGCAGGTGGTCTTTTGATGTTGTACCCATGAGGCCCTTCTGGACTGTAATGGTGATTCCAGCCAACAAGATGAAGGAAATCATGGAACATCTATCTGTCCAACCCATTCCCCAGGGAAATTGCCAAAAAGCTCAGTGGAGATTTACTGAAAAACTCATGACTTTATTCAGATTAAGGTCTTCTACAAAATGTAAGGTTCTGTCACTTATGACACATTTACAAAATATCTTTTTTTTTTTTTTGTTTGGTCAGATTAATTACGTATATAGTTGATTAAAAACTTTTCCAAAAAGAAGAAGAAGAAATACACATGACATAGAGTCCTAACTTTTGGAAGGGGCCCTAGAGACCAACTATCCAAAATTTCTCATTTCAGAAAGGAACAATTTTGGAAGGATGAATTGACTTGCCTGGGGCAAAGCTAGAAGCCAAAATTGTGGTGTTTAAAATTTCTAGGTCAGTAAAAGAAAAAGAAAAACAACTTAGAAAACAAGTTCTAAAAAGCTAGCAAGTTCAAGTAATAATTTATTGTTCATTATTAGTAAGTTTATCTTGGTTGTTAAGAAAAGTCACATAAGTGTGGCAGAACCTTAATTTAGAAGTGAAGTTTGAAATTCTAAACTTGGCTTTTCCAGTTACGCTTAATAGGACCTTTATTCTCTGAAACCTCATTTTTCTAATTTGTAAAATAAGGAAAATGATGCTTGGCCTGGCTTCCTCACCTTATGTATAGGAGTACTTTGAAAGCTATAAAGGACTTTAGAAAGGTATGGCATAACAATTTCATTACCTATCAATAGGTAGGCTCTGCTGAGAATGGTGGATGACTAAGTCTACTATAATCCCTTGACATGCAACTTTTAAATATTATGCTACCTCCTAGTCAGTAAGCTCCCTTGTCATGGACACTCCCAAATAGATAAACATGCTTTCTGAAACATAATTTATTGATATTTTTATTGCATCCTCCTTTTTATCTTCTCCCCATATCTGTCTTGCATACTTTCTGATTACTTTCATAGCTTTCATTTGCCCCATTCCATTTTCCTTCTTTGTTGGCTTGTGGCTGGCATTCTTTCTGAGGCCAGGGAGAATCTAAGGATAATTTGATTTAGTGAGGGCCCCAAAGTGGGAGTCAAAAAACCTGGGTTTGACATCTAATTCTGCCATTAATCAATTTTGCAACCCTAAGCAAAACACTTAATCTCTCTGAGATTTGCTTTATCTCTTAAATCAGCAATTTGAACTAACATAGAACATCTTTTAATTCATCTCCAAAAATTCAATGAAGAATTTGAAATTGCTTATTATTAGGGTATACTAGTTTAATCTGTTTAGAAAGCAATGTTGTGATACACAATAGTAAGTGTAAGTATGTTCATATACTTTGACTCTTCAACCTTCATGAATTTATCCTGAGAGAAGAATTGCACTGAAGCAAAAAATATATATGCTTGCACATGTATTATGGCAAATAGAAAACAGAACCTAATCCTAATGTCTAATACTAGTGAAATCATTTAAATAAATCACTGTTATTAAAACAACAAGGGATACAAGTATTTAAAAATAGTAACTATAGAGTAGCTTTATTGTTTATTGTTTATAGTCCTATTAACATGTTTAGTATAGTTTTACATGGAAATAATTATTATTGATTTCCAAAAGAAGGCACACCAATTTGTACATTTTGCTTGTGATAGTCATATATATAGATAAATAGAAGGTCCTCGGTAAAAATGGAGACTCCTTTTAGAGAAGGAGAAATATGAAGAGTCAAAATGACTTTAATACTTTCTTTTCTATAAAAAAAATGATAAGATGTAAGAATTAAAATGGAAATGACTGTGCATAAATTTAGATATACCTGTATTATGAAAGAGCTTAAAGTTGTGAATTTTGTAGAGAAAAAAAAAAAAGTTGAATTCCATGTAAATGGCAAAGAACTACAGAACCTTGGTCAGAAAATTCAGCTGTTCAAGAACACCTAGTTCTCACTGCCCTAACCCTGAATTTTCTCTCTGGGGTTCCCTTTATGTAACTTCATTGCCTGGAATGCCCTGGAATGGTCCCAGCATAGGCTTTGTAAGGAGTTTCTGCAGTCTCCTGTGCGACTCTGATAAAATTTAAGCTCTATTTCTTTGACAGATTTACGTGGCCTATAGTAGGAAATAACTTGGAATTTTTCATTCCATGTAACACTTTAAAGAAACTTCTCTCACAATGAAAGTCCCACCACTTTTGAGTGGGATAGCAATTTGAAAACTATTGGTTTAGTGCATATCCAGGATGAAGTTTTGAATCACTAATGATGGTAATAATAATAGTAGTAGTGGTAGTAATAGCAGTAGTAGTAGCTAGACTGCATGGGGTACTCAGTATGGACTAGGCATTATATTGATCACTCAGCATTCATTTCTCATGTGTTGCACAATATAACCCTGTCTTAAAGATGAAGAAACCAAGTCTTATGTATCAGTGATCTTCCTAAGGTTATATATAGCTAGTAGTTGAAAAGGCTGAGATTTAAATCTAGGTATTTTTGGTTTTGTGGCCTACTTGTAAGAGTCTTCATTATTGATTCTTTGGATCTACTGTGCTGATCAGTATTGCCCAGAAGAAACAAAGACTCATATAAATTGTATTTATCTTGAGACTACAAGTTTCAATTTAGTGATTATATTCAAAAGGTCCAAATTAAGCACCATAATGGCTGTATTTATTGACTTCCAAAAGAAGGCACACTGGCAGAGACCAGAATCTGTGGCTTGCTTCATTCTCAATATTTTTGAATCTCATCAGAAATCATCTCCTAATTTTCAGACTAGTTATAGAAGTTCCTTTTTACATAAACCAATATAATTATGCAATACCGTTTTTTTCTTTCTTCTGTCATATATTTTACTTTCTACAATGTTACTAGCCAATCATTAATGTAGTATTCACAGTATGAGTTGCTGCAACTCATTATTTTATACAGTTTAGGGAATATGCTTATGGGTGAAATGATTCATTGCCTAGAATAATTTAGAAATTTTTCAAATGATAAATGCTTTTCAACAGCATTGAAGTTGTAGGTTATAGCTTCTTGTTTAATGAGATTCAATAGTTTCATTTTGATTCTGTAAGATTTTCTTAGAAAAACATTAAGAACTGGAAAAAGACCTTGAATAAAAGGGGAAAAGGTAAAGACAAATGCGTTTATATGGCTAAGATACTTCAAAGTGAGTCAGGAGATTATCTCAGAGGTAACGCTTATGCGTGTCTTAGCAGGATCTCATAGATTGCCAAAGTAGATACTACCCCAAATAGTGGAGTTCCAGAGGGCTGTGGTCCTCTGGTCATGGCACATAATTCGAGTTTGGTGCCTTGCCAGTGGGCCCTCCTTTGGAATTTGTGTTCCCGAGTGTGACAGAGTTGGCCTCAGATGTGACTTCTCTACGAGCCTCTTTTGTCCCTTCTATTTGAACCTACAATTGGTGCTGGCGTTGGTAGGTGTATGTCCAAGAGACTTGAGTCTTTGGGCTGTCCATTTGCCAGCTAGGCCCTGAGCCTCAGCAAAGTTGCAACACCTACTCTCCAGTTCATTGGACTCACCCAGGATAACTATCAAGGAGGTGAGGATGGACAACCACCATACAAAGGAACAGAGAGAGTCTAAAACTGCAAACAAGACAGTCCCATCATCAGTCATATGGGATCAAGGCCCCCCTCAATTAGAGGTAGAGTGGGCATCACCATCCCAGAATCCTCAAGATTGGGGAATAAAATATGGACTAGAATCAACTTACTGGTATTCTACTATAGACTTATTGTGATTCTAGCAATGGAAGAAATTTTATCATTGATATGGAAACAGTGGCCACTGGAGGTGCTGAAGGCAGGAAGAGGGAAAAAGAGGTAAAATATGGGTGCATTTTGGGGACTTGGAATTGTCCTGAATGACACTGTAACGACCTACAGAACTGAGTGGGAAGTGTAAATTACAATGTAAACTATTATCCATGCTTAGTGGCATTGCTCCAAATATGTTTATCAATTGCAATGAATGTACCACACTAATGAAAGAAGTTGTTAATGTGCAGAAAGATGGGAGGTGTAGGGAGTGGGGCATATGGGAATCCCTTATATTTTTGTGTATAACATTTTGTGAAATCTAAGTATCTTTTAAAAATACATATATTTTTAAAACTCCGCTTTAAAGAAGATAAAAAATAAAAACAAAGACAAAAAATAAAGACAAAAGAATAAAAAGAAAATAAAAACAAAGGAAAAAAACACAAACATATGTTGAGAACCTTCTCCTTGGGTTGTCTCTCTCTGTGTTCTGGCTCTATATTGAGAGAATGACTCTTCACACTGACAGCTTTCTCCAGACAGTGAGGCAGAAAGATTTCAGGACTTGCAGCAGTTCATGAAGCTGAAACGAGCAGCGGTCTTGATTCTCAGGTATAAGCGGTGATTGCTGCCTTACTGAGTGATGCTTCCTTTTATGTATTTATACATGGACCTGTGGAGTTGGTGCTTTATCAACCTATGAATCTCATCTTTTCAGCTCGTTTAATAAAACATCAGCTTTGTGGAAACTCTAGAAGTAAAGAAAAAATTACTCTTTCAGACGTTACCAAAATAACACTCATTTAAATATGATACTCATTATTAGACCATCCCCTAAAGGGACAGACTGATAACTTCTCAAAAGTTTAGGGCTGAATTTGACTATAAAAAACATGGGTCCTCACTTAAATGCTGTAACAAATCTGACTCTACAGACTTCCTTTGACTGTTGGCAGTGCCTGAGAACTGGATTACATTAGTATTCATTTCCTGTCTCCATGGGGAATAGAAAACTAGTAACTCACAGAAGAGTTCAGGTAATTTGATATGAAATATTGATTCATGCATCAAAATCTGTACCTGCACATTCACTCTGCATTAGCTGAATCATCATCAGGAACCTCTCTGAAACTTAAAGAAAAATCATTTCCTGAATTCACCTAGGTAAGCACTACTCCTATTCAAGGTTGTTTTAATAAAATCTCAGAGCAACAGGCTCTCCCATACAATAATCATGATCATAAAATATTTTCCTCATCAGTAACAATAATGAAATGAACCAGGTGTTCTTTGCTTAAAAGCATCAGCTTTCTGGGGGAAGGAATAAGATGTTCTCCTTCTGCTTGTGAAAGGGTGTTCTTCAGCTGCAGGGAAAGGCCCCGTGTGTTTAGATCAAGCACCTGAGGCATTGCACAATAGTGGCCATTCCCATTCACCCAGCGCACACCCTGGTTTTAGCTCCCTTGTGTGGCTCCAGAGAAACCCTGGCTCAAGGAACAGCTAGATTCTGGGGCTGCTACTGTCCTCTAAGGTGGAACAAATGACTTAGTTTTGTTTTCTTACCTCCCTTATCCTTTATTAACACATGTAAACAGGCCTGGCTGGTAGAGGCCTAGAGCTTATTAAGCACAAGCCTGGTGTGTGACACCAGCACCTTGAAATGACTATTCCAAAGCACAGGGAACATGGTCTTTTTGTCCCCAAAGAATTAAGGCATCATAAGGCAGTGACCAACAAAAAAAGATAAAAATATTTGTTGTTGTTGTTGTTGTTATTTTTGCAGGCAAGTGCAATCTATAGTGATAGAGGTGGTTTTACTGGGAGGCCACATGAGAAAGCTGCTGGAGTGCTAAGAATGTTCTATATCTTGATCTGGTGACAAAAGTGTATGCTTATGTAGACATGTATAGGACTTCTGTCTACTTAAATTGTACACTTTACATCATTATACTTCAATAAAAAAATAAATCATAATATTGGTTTTTGAAACGCCATAGCTGCAATATAAGGCAATCCCTGCATGGTACTGAGTGGAAATGTGGGCACAAGGCATTTGGGGATCGAAAGCTGTTATTTAAAGGGCATTCCATTTATGGCTTCTTCCAAGAGCTTCTGTTCATTATTGATGGGAGATGCAGATCTTTGTTCATTGGCTCATTCTTTCCTTCAGTACCTATTGAGCATGAATCTTATGACAGGCATTGTTTAGGTACCTCTGATAAGAGGTTAAGAGAGTCTGAGCCCCTGACCTTATGGAGCTAAAGTTATTATTGCTCTTTCCCTGGATCATCAGTAGCTCAGGAACTGAATTCAATTTAGCTGCCATTTGTTAGACATCTACTAGACTCAAAGCATAGTAGCAGTTGAGCCCTGAATCTCAGTAGGGTTGTAAAACTTACTCTCCAGTTCACTAGACTCAACCAGGACAACTAACAAGGAGATGATGATGGACAACACCCATCCTGAGGAACCAAGAGTGTCTGCAACTGCAAGGTAGTTCCATCCATCTGCCTCATGGGACCTAAGCCTCCTCTCATTTAGAAACAGAGTAGGCATCACCATCCCAGAATCCTCAAGATTGGGGAATGAACAATGGAATAAAATAGACTTATTATTATTCTATTATATACTAATTATTCTAGCAATGGAAGAAATTGTATCATTGATATAAAGGTTGTGACCACTAGAGGTTCTGAGGGGAGGGAGAGGGAAGAATAGGTGTAATATGGGGGCATTTGGGGGATATTGGAATTGTCCTGCATGACATTGCAATGATGGATATAGACCATTATATAATTTGTCAAAACCTATAAAATTGTGCATGACAGAGTGTAAACTATAGTCCACCATTAGTTGCAATGTTTCAATATGTGTTCATCAATTATAACAAATATACCACATTAATGAAGGATGTTGTTAATGTGGGAAATTGTGCGGTGATGGGGGTGGGCATACAGGAATCCCCTATATATTTTATGTAGCATGTATGTAATCTAAAGCTTTTTTAAAAAATAAACGAAACAAAAGCTTAGTAGCAACTATAGGAAAGAGGAAGCCTTGGTTCCTGCCCTCAAGGATCTTATTATCTAGGAGAGGAGTTAAGGATTAGCTATAAATACTTATGATATGCAGCTTTGTGATAGACGATAGTACATGCTTCAGTCTGAGCTGGAAGAGGGATCCAATTGAGGAAACGGAAGAAAACTTTCTAGAGAAGTAGCATTTAGTTTGAGCACTAAAAAAAGGTTAACATTGATAGGTGGTGGGTTAAAGCATTTTAGGTGGAGAGTACAGAGTGGGGAGACTGGGGAAATGTAGGGTACATTTGAGATTATATGAAAGAGAAAATTGGGAAATAAAACTGGAAATGTGTTTGGGAGGGACTCGAATATTACACTAAGGATATTGGACTTGACGGCTCAAGAGGGCTTAATTCTTACCCATGTCCTCATTGAAAGGACCCTGGTGTCCATGTTGAAGGAACACAGTTCCTTTTCCTCTCCCTGACCCCAGCCTGGAGCCTCTCATCTTGTTAATTCATGGCTCTATCTCTTCCCCATATATTCTTCATGTTCTCTCCCTACTTCCTCTGCATATTCAAAGTGGTAAATGAATGATATTGGGAACTAAGGATGATGGTGGAAAGTCATTTCACTTCCTTTACCCTTGGACCAATCTTTGTATCGATTACTGTAAAATTACCTCCTTTATCTCCCCAACGAAGTTGCATCATGAGACCTTGACATTCTTCTTCTCTTACTGTTGTAACTATTCTGCAAGCAACATGATTGCTCAAATCACTGTCCTTCTCCAGTGGCCCCACATTCTTCTCTTCACCAACTTCCTCTCTTTCAAATTCCAGGTAGGTGTCACACTCAGCAGAAATGTCAACTCCTTTCAGACATTTCTTTTGAAGGCTAAACTGCTTTATTTGCATGGTTTCTGACCTGGCTTTCCATGGAAACTGCCCTGAACAAAGTCCCCAGCTTTTCCACTGATTATAGCACCTCTAACAAAGGCAAACAAAGGATAAAACTACCTCCCATCCTCTGGGTCTTTCCACTGCTCCAAACACTCCTATCCAAGCAGGCCAGTATTTGCGGGCACCACTGGGTTTTTCTCATATAGCACCCTTCTTTAGAATGACACTCTTCATCTTTACCCAAGCCTACCAGCCCAGATTTTTCACGGAACCCCTTCACCACTGAACACCTATAACATAAAAACCTCCAAATCTCTACCTTAGTACATATTTTGCAAAGTTATATGGAGTATATGTAAAACACCTAGTTTAGTCCCTGAACCATGGAAGGTGTTCAAGATATAGGAGCTATCATTATTATTATGATACAATATCATTCAGTACTTAAATAGGGAGTGCTTTGTCTGTGTGCTTTTATCTCAATTTTATCTCCATCCAGTTCTGTAAGCTGCTCAAGGCGGGGCCTCATACTTCATGTATATTCCCCATAGTTGATATTCTGCTAAGAATACAGCAAATAATTCACAAAAACTGGCTTAATGAAATAAAAAGATATGCCACTTTGCTACTTTTTTAAACAATTTTTTATGAAAGTTTTGGGAAAATAACTTTAAAATTGACTAAAATCAAGTATGGAGATAAGCTGAGAATTCTCATCATTTATGGTTTTCTGTTTCCCCTTAGTGTTATACATAGAGTTGGCAGTAAAAATAAAGGTAAAACTGCCTTCTTTCCCTGGACTGGCAGATAGTTTTCATGCTGACTTAAACTCTTCCTTTTTATATGATTAGTAGATTCAAGCAGGTCAGTATGTTAGTTCTGAGTAGGCTGAGGATTTCCAGTATTACTGTTGTTGTGTGTGTGTGTGTGCGTGTGCGCGTGTGCATGTACACTCGCCCTGGTTGGTAAAGCTGTGGTGATTGATATCCAGCATCCCACCACTAGGCTGTGACTGAAAGATGCTCCAAGAAGTCTGATGGATTCCATTACTGTAATGTTAACAGAGTAATCAGAAAGCACCAAACTAATTCTTAGGTCCAAAAATGAGAGATCAGGATAGTTTTCCCTGTCCTTGATGGGTCAGGTAACAAGACAGTTACTGAGTGCTTTCAGGTCCAGAATAGAGTTAAGGCCCAAATTGCTTAAGGCCTTTAATGATAATATTCTAAGAAATGTTTTCATAATGACTTGGACTGTAGAGGTAACTCTACTGTTTGGTAACCGCAAGCGCAAGTAAACACACTCTGTTCCAGCAGGCAATACATGTATGTTCCTCAATGGCCAAGCCTTTAATAGAAGTTTCAGAGTAAACAACACAGTATCATACCATATAGTTCCTTCATAGGATGTGTAGTGTTCAGTGTTGACAGAAAAATTATGTTTGGTACCAGCTATTCAATATGAATGGGAGGAGATACTATCTAGACTATGATGCTCTGTTGTTTGGTTTTTCACATCATTGGTATCTGAAGCATGAAGCAAGAAAGAGCTCCTTTCACGTTGCTTCTCCTCATGGCTCTCCTCACTATCATCACTTTTTTTCCTTTAGCCTAGTGGATGAGGCTGTAAAAACATTTTTGATAAAATTTTCCTTTGTTAATTAGCTTGATTTCATTTGAATTATGAAAAAAAAAGCTATGCAAAAACTAAATTATTAAATGCTCTGGGATACAATTTGATTTGGGTCCTGTTAATTTAATTTGCAAAGGTTTTTTTTTCTCTTTTGGTCCAAGCAGGAAAATAAATTCCCACTTGCCTTTCTTTGTTAGCTGGTTCTTTAATAACACAGAATGGACTCTATAGTTGATTTCTGTATGGCACAAGAAGTGTCGATAAGCGTGGAGTGTGAACAGCAAAGACTGGCAAAATTCCCATTACTGAACACCACCACAGAGAAAAGCAGAGGCCTCATAATTACTTAGGATAACTTACACAGATCTTCAGATGAGAGTACAGAAATTTAAAAATAAGAGTTTAGGTCTTGATATTGGTTGATTATTCTTTGAAACCCTACAGACCATGAAAATCTCTTATCAAGATGTGACATTCATTATTCAATAAACAGATACTTGTAGTATGAAAGTCCAGCTTTTTAAAAATAGGTATTATGCAAAAGTTGCATGTAATAGCATTTTTAGGCATCATCTTGGAAATGCTATTATTTTCCTTTTTTAAGTTCCCTCTGGCATACATTCAAATTAACATATATAGATATATTTTTCACCTTATTACTAAAATTTTATTTGGTTGTTACAAAATCTTTAAGGGTATATATATTTTTAAAAGGTGTTGGGGGCTGGGATAGAATACAGCTATAAACAGTAAGAATTGCCTTCAAGTTACCTAAAGTGCCAGGCTAATTTTACACTCTATTTAACCTTTTCAAGAGAGTGAAATGCTCAGATAGGCAAGAGAAATGTTAAAAAAAAATTGAGAAGAACATAAGCCATAGTGAGGTAAACAGACATAAACATGAAAAGACTTCCTCTTGCTTTAACTAAATTTTAATATTTCTAGAAAGAAAATTAAGGATAGCCAACTCCAAGCTGAACATCATGTTAAGGAAGAAAAAACCTGCCCTTCAAATTTAAGGGTGCTGGATTGCATCCATGACTGACAGGGCAACTTGGACAGAAAGTTAAAATGGAAAGGAGCTCTACTAAAGAAGGGTGTGTCATGAAAGCTTCTTTAGTTTCTCCCTGACTTCACCTACAGCAAAGTTAAGTTTTGCAAAGTTTTTTTTCCCTTTTGTGTTGCCCAATGACTGTTTCTAGGAAAAGCACAGCAAATCCAGACTAAGCAATGGGGTCACAAGTGGTATCAATCCTTCAGCCCATGGGTCTTCAGTGCAAGGCCACAGAATTATTTTAAAAGGAAGAAAAGTATTGCACTTGCAAGTATTAGACTGGAGGAAACTTGTCGCCATCACATAAAGGCCCCTCCTCCAGACCTGCCTACAGCCATTTAGCATCTTCATCCTCTGGACAGGAGGCCTCTAGCTACTTCTGAGCAAAGAATGATAAGGGAATCGAACATGACTTGATATGTGGTTAGCTTTGTTTCATCTTATAACCTTTTTGGCCTTAGAACACAGAAAACATTAAGTTCTTGGATAGCCCCCAGGTAGCTCTCCTCGAAAACTCTTGGGTAGACAGACTAAGCCAGGCACTGAGGGACTTTCAGCCCTGCAATTCAGAATGGAGATGGTATCAGAGGTGGAGCCAGCTACAACTTGAAGGTAGACTTGGGTGGGTGGGACAGATAATCTAGCTCACTTAGGGGAAGCGGGGTTAGGAACGTAACTCCCTGCAGATTACTTCTTATGGTCATAAACCCTGAAATAGGATTAAAAAATGGGAGAAATCCCCAGTAAGACATCTTTGATTCACTGGTTGGTATTAGCTGAGGAGATAGGAACAAAGAACCAGAAGCTTACTCTCCTGAGCCTGGAGTTAGCACTGTCCCCAGTGTACAGTCCCTAAATCTGTTCCCTTGGCCACCAGGCCAAACCCCATAACATCACCTGGGCCCTCGGGGGATGCCTTAAGGAGATGTGGATGTAGTTTTAGCTGCTACCCAGATCAGATTAGCAATGAAATAGCAAGTCATTTGTTCATATCCTGTTTAAAACCATTTTTTCTACTTCTTACAAAACATGCACAATTATTTCTTATATTTGAACTACTTACAAACAGAAAAGGCCAATCTTTTAAAGAAAAGACCTTTTCTGAGTCTTTATAAAGTACAGCTAATATAAGGCAATTTTATGTGAAATATAAAAGGTAGCTTATTCTCTCTATATGCACATTTTCCAGTTTTAAAAGATAAGGTCTCCTTTCAAAAAAGGAAAAAGAAAAAAAAAAAGAGGACTTTACTTTTTTCTGGCAATTTAAAAAATGTAAGATCTTACAGGTTTCAGGAAATCATGGATTTCTGAAAATCATTATAAGTAAAATGATCTTTTAAAGACATCTTTTATACAGTTCTTCAAATAAGTTAAAGGTGGCAATGTGTCTGCTACGGTAGTTTTGAGGTCTGGAGGATTGATAGGATAAGTAAAAGTGTTGTTTTTGTTAGGTGAGTATATTTTAGGTAGTCAAGGATATATATTCATTTTAATATATGCCTGATGAAGCTAGACACCTAATGCTACTCTTAGCTCCAGGAATGAGTATCTTCTATCTCCGTTGGAATCAAATGCTCTCAAGTACTTTGGTTCTGGCACAGCAGAACCTAGGAGTTCCAAATTTCCTGGTAGGTCAGCTTCCCATCCACATCCTGACCAGCCATGTTGAATAAATCTTGAAATTCCTGGTAAGGAGATAGGTCTTAGCTGGGCAGCTTTCTCAAGAGATTGTGAAAATGTTGGCAATGCTGAGGGCTTTGATGTGACACTCTGTACTCGTTATTTATCAGCATTCTCCAGAGGCCTGTTGTTCTCAGGTTTGTTTGGGGGAGCATTGATCACCTGCAGATTCTCTCTTAGCTTGGATGCTTGAGAATCTGAGCTCTCTTTCTTCCTTTATGCTTTGGGTTTTTACTGTATCTGTTCTGTTGCTCACTTCATCCAAAGACTCTTTTCAGAGTGGCAGTTCTGTCACCCATCGCGCTAAAGGACAGGTTCACCCTCTCTTCCTCCTTGCTCACAGCAACCAGAGAGCTTCTATCAGATTGACTCTCTGGGTAAGATTACTGACTGTCTCCTTCATTCTCTTGAGTTTAAGATCATTCCGTCTCTGGTATCCTGCTAGGGCTCTGTTTGCCTCCTCTAAAGAGTTGTGAAGGTACAGGATATCCTGTTTCAAATTCTCACTGTGGGGTTTATTGTCAAGTTCTGATATATCTGAATGTGATGGAATGATGTGGTTGCTTCTACTGGTCTCCTTAAAGAGTTGCTGATTCATATCACTTTTAAGTATTTCTTTGGTTTTCTGTATTGCCTCCACAGAAGATGGACACTAAAGTATTGCCAGTGGAAGCTACACTCTTCTGAAATCCCCCTACGTAACAGGCAGGCTAATTAAGTCTGAGGCTGACTTAACATTGGCTTTGAGGTGGTTTACTGCAGAAGTCAAGGAGTAATCTGTTTTTTCACTTTTGTGATATTTATCCAGACTTTGTTAAAGCCTAGCTCCCCAGATTCAGCCTTCTCAAGTTGTTTTTGTTTGCTAAGTAGTTCCTCATTAAGTTGAGATGCTGGGAAAGGGGCAACCTTTTATCTCCCAAAGGAGTAAAAAAAAAGCCAAGTCAAGAATGAGAGCTGCTCAGCCCTGGTGAGTAGGTATTATTTCTAAGGGTGTTCCAGGAGTTGGAGGACGATACACAGAGAGGTGTTTTGGATATCGGGGCTGAGTTTCCCATGGAGATGGGAAAGAAACTTGTTCTTGATGGGGAGGGGGAGAAGTGCAGAGCGAAAGAGGGGGAAGGAGCTAGTCCCTCCCTGGCAGGGGAAGTGGCTGCAGAGGGAGCTCCCAGTCCCTGCAATCCCGACACCAACACTGCCCTTGGCGTGGAGAAAATGCTTGGGAGCTCTCAGGTCTGAAAGATCACTGTCCTCCGGCCCTGAGTTTGAAGGGAGTTGGAGAAGGAGGAGGATCTAGAACCAGGCTCCGAAGACTGCAGTCTGGATGGGGGGGCGGGGCGCAGTGCAGAGGGGCAAGGGCAGCTCAGCCCACCTGAAGAGCTCCCATGCAGTTTGAGGTGTTGCACAACTCGTGCACCGCCCCTACTCCACTCAAGATTCCTACATTCCTGCTGTGGCTTTTCCAGATGTGCTGGTGGCAGGGGCCTCCAGTCCCAGACCCGGCCCATCGCTCCAGCTCCAATTCACCTCTCAGTCGGCAGTAGTTTCTTGACAGTCCAAATTAATATATATTTGAATAAAACAGACCAACCAACCTTGGGAGCTCTGTAATAGTACCTGCTTCCCATGTAGGAGGTCCTGGGTTCAATCCCCAGTGCCTCCTGAAACAAACAAACATACAAACAAACAAACAAAAAAACCCTCACTTAATATAACATTGGTGGTTTTATCCTTATATGCTCAATGTGACAATTCTAGGTTACAAAATGATACGAGTACAGAATGGACTCAGTCTGAAATTCGCATTGTGAGGAAAAAATACTAACTTGTGACTCCATTATTTGAAAATCTGTTTTGCCTGCTTAGAAGAAAAAATATATTTAGTGGCTGATTCCTATAAATGCAGCCACACTGGACTCAGCTGCTTCAAACATTTAAACATGGATAATATAATCTTTAGATTCATAATAGCTTCTCATGTTGTTATTTTGAAGACATTTTTTGCTATTTCTACTGCAGTGTATTAGGGATGCCTCTGTTTTTCACATTGTGTTCTCATAACATTTGTTTCCAAGAAGTGATATTCTGTTAGACTATTTCATCCTTTATAAATGCATGACATCCTGTTAATTACCAAGTCAAAGGGAAATGTTCTAATGGTAGTTCTCAAACTTGAACATGCCTCATAATCCTCTGGAGGTTTGTTAAAACACAGATTGCAGGGCCTGTCCCGAGTTTCTGATCAGTAGGTCTGTGTGAGAAACTGCATCTCCTACAAGTTCCCAGGAGGTGGCAATGCTGCTGCTGGTCCAGGGACTTCACTTTGAAGACTGCTGTGTGGTAATTCAGTGCCCTAAGAGGCTAAATACGTACCATATGCCTTAGCTTCCTCTGACTGGTGTAACAGATTATCACAATCTTAGTGGCCGAAAACAGCACAGATTTACTCTTACTGTTCTGGAGGTCAAAGGTCTGAAATCAGTTTCACTGGGCTAAGTCAAGGTATTGGCAGGGCTCGTTTCTTCTGGGAGCTCTGAGGGGAGAATTCATGTGCTTTCCTTTTTTAGCTCCAAGTGACTGCCTGTATTCTTTGGCCTATGGCCACTTCCCCATCTTCAAAGCATATCATTGAAATATCTTTTTTTTTTTTTATTGACTTTGTAATAATATTACATTAAAAATATATATGTGAGGTCCCATTCAACCCCACCTCCCCACCCCCCCCTCTCCCCCCCCCAACAACACTCGTTCCCATCATCATGACACATCCATTGGATTTGGTAAGTACATCTTTGGGCACCTCTGCACCTCATAGACAATGGTTCACATCATGGCCCATACTCTCCTCCATTCCATCCAGTGGGCCCTGTGAGGATTTACAATGTCTGGTGATTACCTCTGAAGCACCATCCAGGGCAGCTCCATGTCCCAAAGACGCCTCCACCTCTCATCTCTTCCTGCCTTTCCCCATACCCATTGTCCACCATGTCCACTTTTCCCAATCCAATGCCACCTCTTCTATGTGGACATTGGATTGGTTGTGTCCATTGCACCTCTATGTCAAGAGGAGGCTCAGATTCCACATGGATGCTGGATGCAATCCTCTACCTTTCAGTTGTAATCACTCTAGGCTCCATGGTGTGGTGGTTGTCCTTCTTCAACTCCATCTTAGCTGAGTGTGGTAAGTCCAATAGATCAGATTGTAGGTGCTGGAGTCTGTTGAGGCTCAGGACCTGGCTATCACATTGTCAGTCCAGAGATTCAAATCCCCTAAATATATCTTAAACCCCAACATTAACTGCACCTCCAGCACATTAGCATGAAAGTCTTATGAAGGGAGATCCCATCTGAGTCCAGATTCATCACACATAAACACCATTATCATTGAAATATCTTATGTCTCTTCTGTCCTCACATTGCCTTCACTACTTCAGTCGTCAGATCTTCCTCCTCCTCCTTCTTATAAGGACTCTTGTCATTATGCTTAGCGCCCATTCAGGATGGTCTCCCCATCTTAAAAGCCTTAATTCAATCACATTGGCAAAGTCTCCTTTGCTATTTAAGGTAGCATTCACAGGTACTAAGGATTAGGCTGTGGGTATATTTGGGAACCCTTCTTCAGCCTGCCACACCATGCAAATCCCCTACTCACTTCTCCTGATCTCTCAGAAGAGATCCACTGAAGTATCCATAAGGAAATGCCATTTGGTTTGTTTGTAGGTAGAGCCATTTCACCATTATCTCTCATAGGAAACGAGATGATTTGCAGGAAGAAACACATCTGCTTCTGCATTAGGTGCTCATATTATTCTATCGCCCAAAAAATCACCAAGAAAGCATTTAATCAACTTAAAATTGGATTGTATTAAAAAAACAGATATAACCCAAAATATGAAGTTTTTCTATGGAAGGATCACATATTCCTCATCCTTAAGGACCTTACTAGGCAAATAGAAGATACGCCTTGCTCACAAGTATATTTGACATCAGGCAGCACGTGCTACAAACAGAGACCTTTAGAATTAGAGAAGGACAATGGAAATTTTTTTGACAGGGTGCTCAAGGAACTCAGAACTGAGAATGCAGAGTTTAGGATGAAGGGTGAAGGAGGGAGGCTTTGGCCAATAAAGATGAGCCAGGAGGGTAATGGGGAGAAACAGTGCTGGGAGAGAACCGAACATGATTAGGCTGGAATTTGGGGTATATGTGTGTTTGGTGGCAGGGGAAGAAAGGAGGCAAGCATAAGGCTGGTGAGAGGTGAGTGGGAGAGATAGCAAAGACTGATTGATTGTGAGGGCAAGAATTTTACTTCTGTTTTATAGGGGAAGAGTAAGGAGGTGAAAGACAACTGAAATAGGACTGGAGAAAGGCCAAGTATTTGCAGTATCAAGAAGGAATTAGAAGTGGGGAGATTGGAGGCAAGGAGACCTGTGTTGGCCATTCCAACAGACCCTGTATCAGCCCACCTGCCAGTGAAAACTGGTTCTTGTATATCCCTGGTGGACTTTGTGTTATGTACACCCAAGAAAAGCTGGGGAAAAGTCAAGTTCAGACAGGTAAACTAAACTGTTTTCTGCTTTTTAGAAAGGCTTGTCTGGTACTGAGGAGAAAATGTTGAACTTTTTAAGAGAGAGAAAAGAAGAGACAGACAACGTTTTTCAGTGTATTTAAAAAGCTACTTCTAAAAGGGGGAGAGGGATGAAGTTTTAAAAAGATTTCTCCTGTTTGTTTTTCAGAAGAATAGGTACTTATACCTGTTGGTAGAAATATCATGATTTCCTTTGTGATTTTTTCCACAGAGGTGAGAAAGACTTTTTTCTTTTTTCATTTAAAGTCCATAACTTAGCAAGAGGAAAAACATCAAGAGACATCTGCATTTCAGTGGGGTAGTGAATACCTGTTCCTTATTTGGCTTTTTAAAACTCTTTATACTTTGTATATAATATATGTAAGTTAAAAATATATTTGGGTTCTGTGCTAATTTGAGGAGAGAAAATAGGCTCTCAGAGAATGAGAAAGAAGAGTATTCAGCCATCTCGGAGACCTGTAATGTGATATTTAATGGGTCTTCTCCCTAACTCTCCGTTTGTTTTATGACCCCCATTTTAAAAAAAAGGAAACAATCTCAGGGAAGTTAGGTAACTTTAAGTGGCAGAGCTGGCATTCTTCACCCATATTCTTTATTGTCAACTGGCCTCCATTAGTAATAAGAACACCCCATCTCAGTGTTCAGCCAAATCATAAAAAGCAATCTTATTGAATGATATTATGTCTTAGTGCAGACATTTTATGACAAGGAAGGTGATGAAATGATAAAATGATGATAAGAGAATTGATAAAATTCAAGAATACTTTTCGTTTTAAAATGTTTCATTCTTACTAAAATTATAGGAAGAATAGGGCTTCTAGAAATCTTATTTTTATATCTTTCAATGGAGAAAAGCCTTTAACTGACTGGACTGGAGAGAATAATATTTCACTTTGTACTGGGGACTATCTGCTCTTCCCCGTGGTAACAACCCTGGTTTTTTGCCAGTGGTAGACCTAAGTGATATCTCCTCTTCCTGACCTGGCCAACTCCTTCAGCTGGATTATCCTCTTGCTCTTCTGTCCCTTCCTTTCCCTTGTCCATTCCTTCCTTTCCCCTTCTCTTCCCTTCCTTCCTCCCCCTGGGCTACCCTAAGTTCTCCCCACCCCCACCAATTACACTTTGTGCTCTGTGCTCCCACTGTGGGCTATGAGAGTTCATTACTGCCTTGTCCCATGGTTGCCTATATGCTTCCCCAACTTCACTATAGCACCTGTTGGAGATTGAATCACATCCTCCACAAAAGGCCTGTTCAGGCCCCAACCCCTGGTGCTGTGTTGCGTAAACCCGTTTGTCATGATTAGTTAAGGTGTGCCCAGATTGAATGAGGGTGTACCTTAATCCAATATGACTGAAGTCCTTGGAAGCAAAGGAAATTGGACTCAGAAAGGAGAAGCCACAGAAAGAGCAAGAGACCAGAAGTCAGTGGAACCAGAGAAGAAATGAGAAGATATCGCCATGTTCTTTGCCATGTCACTGAAAAGCCAAGGACCTAAGATCACCTGCAGCTAGCCCCAGGGCGCCACAGCCATCCCAGAGAAAGCATCACCTTACTGTCACCTTGATTTTGGACTTCTCCTAGCCTCAAAACCATGAGCCAGTAAATGCCATTGTTTAAGTCAACGCATTGTGTGGTATTTGTGTTAGCAGCTAGGAAACTAAAACAGCACCTCAAGGTCCGTTCTGAAAATAAATAATAAATAGTGTGAACTAAATTCTGCTATTTGCTCATGAGTAGAAAAATGAGACAAATTTCAAAATCAGAGAAGGAAAAAAAGAAAGAAGAAAATGAAAATTCTTTAACTTTTTAAGAAGTTGCTGCTGTTCTGCAGACTTAGTTTATTTGTAGTTGCTTACTTGCTCAAGGTTTAATTCTGGTGTTAGGGAAATAGCTCTTAAAGCCAAAGAAACATCTGTCCATTTGATTTTCCATTTTCTTCCCTGTGGGTATTGGAGTTGATATCCCATGAAAGGAGGAGAAGGATAGGGTCACACGTGCCAAGAAATGTCCTATAGTCCCAGAAGAGAGAGGAAAGGAAAGATGTCCTCTACTCGTTTACTCTTTGCTGAGTCTGTCCATTCACCATGCAGTCATGGACAGAGCTGGCTAGTTTGTCACTAGCCTTCTATCCAGCTCTGAATAAAGATAATGGCTCCTCACTTGTTAAACTTTATATTTCTTTGGCCCTGCCAACACATATCAATTCTTTCTTTAAATCAAATAGCTCAACCCCTGAAGCACTTAAATCACCACCAAATTACTACACAGAGACTGGTACAGTTTAGAGAATTTTTCCCCCCTTTGTCTATTTATTGCATTCTGGAGGTTATATCTCTTGCTTTTATCTAATTTATTGGACTTCCAATGATCTTTAAAGAGAGGGTTTGCTGGAAGTCTCCTGGGTTTATACTGATGTGCAGCTACATGTCACATTAGAGTAGCCCTTTCAATTATTACGAAAATCTCTTCTTGTGGTATTTCTGTACAATCTTCAATATGCATTTTGTCTTTTCTGCTACCAAATACAATAATCTTTATAAGCACATTAACCATTATTTGTTGTCTTGTATCCCATTTTTATCAGTATCACTTTTTTGAGCAATATAGAGGTAAAAAAATTCCTGCTGTTGCAGGTTTGTGGGAATCCTGTAGCTTTTGTTGTGGTAGAGGGCAGGGGTGAGGCTTGAGGAGATTGGAGGAGGAGAGAAATGGAAGTAGGGATACTGGAGAAACTTTCTCTTTGTGAAGGAATGAAGAGGTCTTCTTGAGAAGAAAACATTTAATCCATGCTCAGATTTTCTTAAATTGTGATAATTAGCCTTGATAACTGAGATCACTAAAGAGACAGACTTTGACTTGTGATAATTTGTAATACTGATTCGTGTTACAGCAGTACAGTTTCCTATAGCAATCCTAGCTCTGTTTTTACCTCAGTTTTCGTGTCTTATTAAGGTAGCAATTTCTCCTCCTCCTCTTGCTAGTCACTAGAGGGTAGACTGGTAGGGCCACACTTTGTTTCTTTTCCAAAATATACTCATGTTATTCATCCCCTCCGTAGCTTGTGAGATAATATGCATTAATTCTATGTATTAGAGAGAGGAGAGAAGCTCCTTTCAGCCTGCAGAACTCCCTTTAGTGTTTCATGTAAGGCTCATCTCTTACTGACAAACTTTCTCAGTTTCTATTTATCTGCCAATATTTCAGTCTCCCACATTTTTGAAGGACAGTTTTGCTGAATAAAGAAATTTTGGCTCCCAGTTTTTCCCTTTTAGTACCTTCAATATATCATACTACTGTCTTCTCACCTCTATGGGTTCTGATGAGAAATCAGTGCTCAGTCTTATGGTGGATCCTTTGTATGTAACAAATCACTTTTCTTCTGCTAGTTTTAGAATTCTCCCCTTATCTTTGACTTTTGACATTCTGATTAGCATGTATCTCAGAGTAGTTCTGTTAAGATGTATTCTATTTGGTTTATGTTGTACTTCTTGGAATGTATATTTATGTCTTTCATAAGACATTTCCTCAAATATTCTTTCTGCCCCTTTTCCTTTCTCTTCTTCTGGGACGCCCATGACACAGTTTGTGTGCTTCATGCTGTCATTCAAATCCCTAAGACCCTGCTCATTTTTTCCCCATTTTTTGTCTGTCTGTCCTTCTGTCTTTAAGTTTTCAATTTTCTTGTCTTCTAGTTTGCTGATTCTTTCTTCTGCCTGTTCAAATCTGCTATTGTATACCTCTAGTGTATTTTTCATCTCTTTTATTGTGCCTTTGATCCCCAGAGTATCTGTTTTGTTTCTTTATATACTTTCAAATTCTTCTTTATGTGAACACAGTGCCTTCTTAATATCCCTGATCTCTTTAGCCATATATTCCTTCATTTGAATGGATTTAGGGGATTTGTTTGAACATCTCTGATTAGTTGTTCCAAATTTTGTGTCTCCTCTGAAGTTTTAATTTGTTACCTTGACTGGGCTATATCTCTCTGTTTCTCAGTATGGCTTATAGTTTTTTGCTGATGTCTAAGCATCTGAGTATCATGATGAGTTTACTCTGAAGGTTAGTTTCTCTCTTTTGCCTAGGGTTTTATTATTGACTGAATTTGTGTTAAGGCTTTTCTTTGACACTTGTTTCACTTATTCTAGACCTTTAGAATAGCCCATGTTTAGCTGATCAAATGTTTTTCAGATCTTCTTCTTCTGATTCTTTCCCTGCAGATCCAGTGCAATTTTTAAGATTGAACTTTTTTGTGCAGTTTCTCCAAGAGAAAGCTTCCTTTCCTCTGTTCCTTCTCTGGGAATCTTGATCTGTTCAATTTGTTTTTGTTAAATATGTGTGTGTGAATGTATGTTTTAAACAGGCCCTACCTTGTTTCTAGCTGCTTTTGCCTGAAGGGAAAATTCCAGGAGGAGAGTCACCCTCAATTGGATGTTCCCAAGTCAGTATTTCCCAGCCTAAAAAGGGCCAGGGACCCACAAATTGACTCCAAAGTGACCTAGTGAGGGGATCAGGAAGGATGCCAAAAGCCTCTTTGATGGCTCCTTGAAGCTGTGCCTCCAAGTTGCTCAACTGTGGCCACTCTCTAAGCCAAACTCAACATGTAAAAGCATTACATTCCCCCCAGCATGGGACATGACTCCCTGGCACCGAGGGATTACTACCAATCACTAACTGGTGATGCAACTAGAAAAAAAACCTTGAATAAAAGGGGGAAATAGTACAGACAAATGAGTATATATGGCTAAGAGTCTTCAAAAACAGTCAGGAGATCATCAGAAGGATTGTGCTTACACATGCCTCAGCAGGATCCCAGAGACAGCCAAAGTAGAAACCCCAGGTACTGGTGCTCCTGAGGGCTACAGAGACACACAGGTTCTATGATCATGACAGTTGGCTCTGGAATTCAGTGCCTTGTCAGTGGGCCCTGCTTTGGAATTTGAGTTCCTGACTGTGATGGAGTTGGACTCAGATGTGAACTTTCTACACATGCCTCTTCTGTCACTTTTACTGAACCTATAGTTGGCACTGGGATTGGCACATACCCAGGAGACTTTAATCTCTGGACTGGCCATGTGCCAGCTGGGCCCTGAGCCTCAGCAGAGTTGCAGCTTCTACTCTCCAGTTTGTTTTACTTGCAAAGGTTAGCTAACAGGGAGGTGAAGATGGTCAACCACCACACCTGGGAACTGAGAGTGTCTACAACTCTAAGCAGAGAATTACATCCATCGACCATATGGGATCTAAGCCCCCTCTCGATATAGAGAGTGGACATCACCAACCCAGGATGGAGAAATAAAATATGTATTAGAGTGAACTTACTGGTATTCTACTATAGAACTATTATGACTAGTAATGGAAGAAAACCTGTAGCACTGATCTGGAGAAAGTGGCCAAGATAGTTGCTGAGGACAGGAAGAGGGAAGAAGAGATGAGATATGGGGGCATTTTCGGGACTTGGAATTGTCCTAAATGATATTGCAGGGATAGATGTTGGACATTATATTATATATCCTGCCATAACCCACTGCATGTACTGGGGGAGAGTATAAACTACAATGTAAACTATAATCCATGTGGTGCAGCAGTGCTCCAAAATGTATTCACCAAATGAATGAAATGTGCCACAATGATGAAAGAGGTTGATGCGGGAGGAGTGGGGGTGGGGTATATAGGAACCTCTTATATTTTTTAATGTAACATTTTTTGTGATCTGTGTACCTTAAAAAAAAAGACAATTTAATTTAAAAAAATACTATATATATATATATATATATATGAAAGTTATTGCCCATCTAACAGCTGTCTTGGTGAATAACTGAATTCTGAGGCTTCTCTGCCATCTTCCCTGGATGTTTTATATACTTAGGATTTTTTAAATGACTTTAATCTGGATCAGTCCTGACATATCACAACACAGTCCTGTTTCTAAATTTGTATCTTTTGAAACAGTGGCTAATAACTAGTTATCAGATAATTCACTGAACTAGGCTGTGCCACTATAGTCATTAATAATTTATTAGCCAGGAAAACATATCTGCATGGCATATTTATTGTTTAAAAATCCTCTTTTCATACATTATTTCATTTTGTTTTGTACAACTTCACAACGACCTCATAGAATTAGACTTTGTGTAAGCCCTATAGAAAATGGTTGTAAATAATGGTAAATTTTGATTACTTTTGCTGATGGGCAGTGATGGCTGTATTCAAATAAGGGAACTGGTCATTAGGGTTGCTGGTAGATCTGTGGTCAGAAATTTCATTAATTTGATAATTTACATTCTCTGCTGTCATTTAACCTCTGGGTTTTGCCTCTGTTCAGATTGATAATGATAATGTTGCTTCTAAAAATGGAATACCAGCTAAGGATAGGAACAAGTTTATGAGTAATTCTAACAAATTTAAATTTCAAGTACTAAATGCTGATCTGGTTACTATTTTATTACTTAATCGTAGAGATTAGGCCATTTGGCCATTATCTGGCCTTAGTTCCTTTGTTTTCAATCTGGAAATTCAAGCATATTTAAAAACTTCATAGTTCTCTAATGCTCTATAGGTCCTAAGCCCTTCCCTGCTAGATAAACAAGTAGCTTGAGGTATTTTTAAACAAGAGGAAAAAAAATAATGAATTGCTAATTCTTAAATTAACCTTTTCTTATACTAACTGCATTTCAAATTTAACCAGAACTAAACATTTGCAAATGGGCAAAATGATGGGCAAGGCTAGGAAACACACACACACACACACACAAATTTGGTAATAACTCAGGATCCCCTGACCTATCCCAAACAAGTTATAAAACGCACTACAAAAGTATCAACAAAAATATCCTGGGAAATAGGATTTTCCTTTGTTTTCCTACATTAAGCACATAAGAAGTTTCTTGTGTCTACCTTTTAGGGATCATGTTCTTCCTCTTGCTCTTGCTCACTTGTTTAAACACACAGATCCCACTGTTTCAAATGTGTTTAGTTCCTTGAAAGAGTAAATGAAAACTCAAACTGGGAAGATTAGTAGGACCCTATTTTAATGTGGTGACCAAGAGTTGACAGTGTTCTCTTTTTCCCTTTGATTTCAACAATATCCATAGACATTTTTGTCCAAAAGCCAACCTTTATATGTGTTATCTATTCAGATACACGGAAGGATTAATTTGCACGTGAAATCTGGCCTTTGCTAAAAGTATCTGGGCAATGGGGATTTCAGGTCATTTGAAGTAGGAATTATGATAGAAAAAAGTCATTAGAATTAAGGAAAATCATATAAAGGTTTTCAAATCCCTCAGAAGAAAAACTGAATATACTAATGTTCTGTTTGTAAATGACTGTTTTTCAAACAAAACCCTGAAGGGAAGAAATGGAAGCCTCAGCCTGCATCCTGGGGGGCTCTCCATAGTCACCATTTTCCACGGCTACCCCACTTTCATTGATGGGGAACATTTTTCAACTAGGTGAAGCTGATACAGATAATGGCCATCTTGATTACATTAGGGAACTATTCATAAAATAAGGCTGTTTATGTGCAGATGGAAATTTTTTTCTCCTGCACCACAAAAAAGGAGGATTATGCTCTCTTTTGAGAGAGAAGATTTACAATCTTTGTTTTAAAGAGTGGTCTGAGGACCTCTTATGGTATACTACCCTTGTTTAACTATCTTAGATATTTGTGAATTATTCTTTTCAGTGATCCCCACATCCTTAAGTTTATCAACTACACATGATTGTTTTTAAGTCTTCATTTGTTTCCCCTATTTTTTATTGCTAATTTAGGGCATTTCCTCTGTGAGCTACTGCAGTAAGGAGATGGTATCTGATGCCAGCTAAGCTAACAACTGTGACAGTAAAATTCTGCCAAAACCAATAAGTGAATTGGAATTTACAAAGCCCTGCCTTAGCAATATGCCCTGAGCCATGGAAAATGTTTTTCTTTAATAAATAGCTAGGAAATCATCTGCTTGAAAGTGGTTGTCAGATGGCCTCTCTTGGCATCATGTTAATGTTGGGAGGAAAGGATACTGGGATGAGATGATACTGATTATCAGCCATCCTGCAATGTGTCTCACTCAATATATAATCTTTCTAATGAATTTTAAATCTGGAAACCTTTGGTTTTAAGTTACTAAGCACTTAAACCCTTAAACTCAGATTCTTCATGCATCTAAAGAATCAAAAGGCATCAGAGCCTAGGCAAAGAAATTACAAGATAATATAAAATGTTATATTAAATGGTTTAATTAGATTTTGCGTTAGGTCATTGGAATATAGGGCTGCTATGGTCAAGGTTAAAAGTGCTCTTTGTTGTAACCATCTGTGAGTTGGCTCTACATTTAAAAAATGGATGCTGTAGTTCACAAGGCTAGGCATGTATTAGCATGTGGATGAATCATGGTAGCAGCCCCAGTGCAAAACCAGCTTTAAGTATGCGCTGATCATCATTTACTAGTGGGATTTTGTGTAAAAGGTTATTTTATGTCATGACTTGTCAATTCCTAGTATGTGAAGATAAGCAATGCTGCCAATGCTTTTTTCAGACTTTTGTAGACACTTCACTTCTACAAAGCAAAGGCAATGCATTCTTATTGATAATCTCAAAACCTCTGTGGTAGATGAAGTGTCTGAAGACCAGGGAGGTTCATTTGACCTAGCTCCCCTCTTCACACTTGACCAAGCCAGCATTTTAACCTACGCCTTCTTATCCCGAGTCAGGTGTTACGCTAGACCACAGCCATGCTTACAACTGTTAGTGTTCAGAATGGTATGAATTATGGTCTCTAGGAGGAAAGTGCCATCTTTGCTTGTGAGCTTATTGTTGAGTTTTAGTCTTTTCAAAGTTAGTTGACCTATTTCTTTTCTCTTAAGTAGGTCCCAGAGGACTGAGAGAAATCCTCCCTTTATGGCATTAGTACAAGAAGGAGATAGTTTGTCTGATGTGTTCAAAAGGAGCAAATTGTTAAATGTGAAATAGAGGACAAAGGGGAGAAAATTGTAGGAAAAGGGATCTTCCTTATGAATGCTTTTTGAGTGGTTAACAAGGCTGAATGGGAGAAAATAATAAACAGTTTGCTTTCAGACTCCCTTTTCTGTACCCTGTTTCTTTCCCTAAGTAATGGCCCCATACTCAACCTCCTGGGGACACTGAATATGTTTTCCAACCAAAAATAGGGGCACATGAATCGACAAAGGTGGGGTTTTTGTACTTTATCAAGGTACAAGAGGCGTTCTGTAAGATATAGTTTGGATATCAATATGTTAGAATTTTAAAGGCATTTTGATAGTTAATGAAATAGTAGAACAGAATATTTCCTGAAACACATTAAGAAAATCCAAAGTGTATAGTCTCTAAATAAGAACCTCTCTCTTCCCTAAATCTTCTATTAAAACTCATCTATTTTTTTTTTTTTTAATTTCTTAGAGGGCCTTGCTTTCAAAAACTGTCATCAAGGAAGGTTTTGACTGACAGACCATCTCACACTAGGAAACCACTGACTGATAATATTTGCATTACTCTTCTTAGGATAGTTGACTTTTTTCCAACCAAGTTGATGGTATTATTAAGGAATGAATATGTAATAGAGGGTTTTCTGACTTGGTCATTGAGCAGGTGGGAGACATGGTATATATTGTTGGCTACCATTCTTTCAAAAGTAGCTGTGGAGAGTAGTTTTCAGACAGAGAACGTAGTGTTACTGAATAGGTCATCAAATGACTGCTATCTTTGGGAGGACCATCTGTCAGATAAGTTGTCGAGGTTTGGCAAAAAAATTTAGAAAATAATCCATCTTGCCACTAGGAAGTTCCTCATGTGCTGAGAAAGGCCATATGGCAAAAATCAATACAGTTAGACTCTTCATTTTTTTTTTTAAGATAATTTTTTATTTATTTCTCTCCCTTTCCCCCCACCCTGCCGTTGTCTGCTCTCTGTGTTCATTCACTGTGTGTTCTTCTGTGTACACTTGCATTCTTATCAGTGGAACCAGGAATCTGTGTCTCTTTTTGTTGTCATCTTGCTGAGTCAGCTGTCTGTGTGTATGGCGCCACTCCTAGGCAATCTGAGCTTTTTTTTGCATGGGATGGTTCTCCTTGCTGGGTGCACAACGTACGCGTGGGGCTCCCCTACGCAGGGGACACCCCTGCGTGGCACAGCACTCCTTGTGCACATCAGCACTGAGCATAGGCCAGCTCACCACATGGGTCAGGAGGCCCTGGGTTTGAACCCTGGACCTCCTATATGGTAGACAGATGCTCTATCAGTTGAGCCAAATTCCCACTTCCCTCTTTGTTGGTTTTTTCCTTTTTTTTATTCCGTCTTGTTGCTCACAACCTTTGTTTCTTTCTTAATTTTTTTTATTTTTTATTTTTTAAAAGATTCTTAGGTTACATAAATGTTACATGAAAAATGTAGGGGCTTCCCATATGCCCCATTCCCTAGCCCTCCCACACTTTCCCACATTAACAACATCCTTCATTACTGTGGTACATTTGTTATAAATGATGAACATATATTGGAACATTGCCACTAAGTGTGGATTATAGTTTACATATAGTTTAATTTCTGTCCCACACATTTTTTGTTAGTTATAACAAGATGTATAATGACCTGTATCTGTCACTGCAACATCATTCAGGAAAATTCCAGTCCTGAAAATGCCACCATGTTACACCTATATTTTTTGAAGATACTTAGGTTACATAAATGTTACATAAAAAATAAAAGGGATTCCCATACGCCCTGCTCCCCACACCTCCCACATTTTCTTATCTTAACATCCTTCATTAGTGTGGTACATTCATTGCAATTGATGAACACATTTTGGAGCATTGCCACTAAGCATGGATTAAAGGTTACATTATAGTTTATACTCTCTCCTATCCAATTCTGTAGGTTATGGCAAGATATAAAATGGCCTGTATCTGGCATTGCAGTGTCATTCAGGACAGTTCCCAAGTCCCGAAAGTGTTCCCACATTACACCTGTTTACCCTCTCTCTGCCCTCAGAACCTCCAGTGGCCCCTGCCTCCACATCAATTGTACAATTTCTTCCATTGCTAGAATTACAATAAATCTATAGAAGAATAATTTAGTCCATAGTCTACTTTACTCCATAGTTCATTCCCTGGTTCTAAGGATACTGGGATGGGGATGTCCATTCCACCTCTAATTGAGAGGGGGCTGTTTTCCATTAGGGCCAATGGATGGAACTCTCTTGCTTGCAGTTGTAGATTCTCTCTGCTCCTTGGTATGGTAGTTGTCCATCATCACCTCCTTGTTAGTCTTCCTGGGTGACATCAATGAACTAGAGAGTAGGTATTTCAACTCTTTTGAAATTCAAGGCCCAGCTGGCCCATGGACAGCTGAAAGATTTAAGGCTCTTGGACATATACCTACCAACTCTAGTACTAATTATAGGTTCCAGTAGAAGAACTCAAGAGCCATGTATAGGGAAACCACAGCTGAGTCCAACTCTGTCACCCTAGGGAGCATAAATTCCAAAGTAGGGCCCTTGTCCTATCTTTTTTAATCCTAGAGGGAATTACAAACAGTAGGCAATTATTATGCTGGTGATCTACCTAAACAATATGTGTGGAACTTCCTTTGACATAGATTAGACTTTAAAATGAGAATGCCATTTTAATCTTTAAATTCTCCTAAGAAGAAAAGATATTCTTTGAGTTACAGTACTGCACAAGGCTGTTAGGTACAATTTGATCTCATTTCACAGGTAAGGAAATTGAGGCACAAAGAAGTTAGTGTAACTTACACCAGGACAGATAACTAGTAAGTGATCGAACCAAGACTCAAGTCCAGCAGACTGGTTCAGCCCACTCTCTTAACTACTACTTTGTCTTGTACCACATGCTCCATGAATCACTTAAAATTTCTAAAACTTCTACCAAAAAAATTTAAAAGGCTTATTTTTTAATAACCTTGCTATTTAGTCCCCTTCTAGATAGCAAAACACAAGCTTCCTGTAAAGGAGTGCTTGTTTCACATCTTTCGGTAGCAGGGGAACGTGGTGATGGGGTAGAGGACTTGTGTCCAGTTAGTAATCACATGTTAAGATGAAGACACATCAGAAAATCGCCCATAGAAATGTTGAATTGCTCCCAAAAGAAGACCATTTCAATCGGCTCTGCCTGTCATGGGCACTGGCCTGGGCTTTGAGGATACAATAATCAAGTTAAAGTTTCTACCCTTAGGTCTCTACAGGTGAGAAAATCTAAATACCTAGCTTCCTCCCAAGAAAGGAAATTTGAGACAACTTCCTAACTTTATCCACCTCCCCAGGCCAGTTATTATCTAATACACTTTTTCCCCCTACCTTCTACTAGTGCTTCCATTTTATAATGTCCTGGAAACGTTTTCATCTACATCTTGTAGTGCCTTGTCACAGTGAGTCTTCCCTCCATTCCTCCTCTCCTCTCCCCTCCCCTTCCCAAGGCGTAGTAAGAAAAATATTTTTATACTACGCTCCAACCTCTATAAGAAATATAAATCAAACAAATGGCAAGAAGAAATTTGTTCAGAAAATTCGGGACATTATCCATGACTTCTGAAACGTGTTCACAGGAATTGAGAAGGAAGCCTTTGACTCCCGTGGCTTCAAGTGCAAGGGAAACAGTACCTGCATTGTTGTTATCTTTGGGTAACCATTTTCTCTAAAGAGCTCACATTCCCTTTTCAAAAATTATTTTTTTGTTCCTTCAGTTTGGTTCTGAATACTTTTGAAAGAAAAAGTTATCTGTGTTTTTTGCTTAATAAGTTGTTTTTCTTAAAAGGTTGTTGTACTATGGAAAGAAAATATTTGGCCTAGAAGCAGTGTGAAAATTGGCCACGTCTCACCCAAGAGCACATGCTTTGGATGTGTAAAAACTTGTTGTCTAGACATAGAATTTTCTCCTTCTTGTAGTGGAACAGAACAAAGAAGTGTGCATTTCAAATCCAGGCAATAATTCTATAGAGGTTTCTCTCAGAGTTAGGGCAATCTTGGTTGCTTCTCAGCAGCAGCACTTTCGGCATCTGTGGGCCAGGAAGATGCAGGTGTGACTCAGGAAAGAAGGGAGAAGGAAAAACCAAATTAAACTCAAGTACAGTTGTATTATAACAATGAACATACTAGAGAAAATTCTTATTTAAATTTGCTATCATGTGTGCCTTTAATTATATTTTATAATGAAATGAAGATTCAATTAGGCATATAAGATTACCTGCTAGGCTAGCAGCTAGGGAATTATGATTTCTATTAATTATAAATAATTTCCCAAGTACCAAATGTACCATTTGTAGGCAGGCTGCAATTTACAAGTTATGAATGTTGTGTAAAAAAAAAAGCACAGGATTCACACTTCATCTCTGACAAAACTTTTCTCCCATTTAGTGTTATGGGAAGACACATTGCATTTCTTATCCTCTACTTGTGTTTTCTCCAGTTATTCATTAGCAGTTGAGAGTTACTGCTATCCTAGAGCAAGTTTAATGCTGGCATTTTCCCTCTTCACATTTAGAATTAGATTTTGTCTCTCTGGCATGCATTCCGGGTAGGCAGTATGAAGTTGTCAGGGGTAGTTAGCTAAAGATCACCAGCAGTTTGAAAACAAGAAACCAGAATCCCTGGAGAGCCAAAAGCACAGAGTAATAAGGTAGAGAAGCATTAATTCCGCCAGGCTTCCCATTGGGATGCAGTGCAAATGACTGAGTAGGATGCTGCATGCAGCTGCACTTGAGGGAATATGTTACATTGTTGGTATATTTTGGCAACTTTTTTCTGACTATCTTTTTTGTATTATATTGTGAAGAATCGAAGGGTAGTTTTAAAGCTTTTTTTTATACTGAAAGATTTAAGAAGATTGATTGGTTTACAGATATATTGCTGTTTCTTTTAAACAAGAATGTTCTGTTCTCTCATAAAACAGTTGGCAAAGTAGTACAGGCTATTACAGTAACTGAATTCTCAGTCATAATTGTTTCCATCTGAGATCCTTGAGTCCTCAAGTACAATTAAAGGCTATCTCTAGTTTTTAAAGTTACATATATTTTCTCATATTCTTATAAATCTGGGTTTTGTTTTTATTTCTGCTAATACTTTTCTGACTAACGTTTAAAAATCATCTTGCAGCTAGTATGTTTCACGTACTTTGGTATGCTTTTCGTTTTTTTTTTTAAGATTTATTTATTTCTCTCCCCTTCCCCCCTTTTGTCTGCTCTCTCTGTCTATTCACTGTGTGTTTTTCTGTTTCCACTGGTATTCTTGTCATGCAGCACCAGGAAACTGTGTCACTTTTTTTGTTGCATCATCTTGCTGCATCAGCTCTCTGTGTGTGTGGCGCCACTCCTGGGTGGACTGCACTTTTTTCACAAGGGGTGGCTCTCCTTGCAGGGCACACTCTTTGTGCATGGGGCACCCCTACGTGGGGAACACCCCTGCATGGCACGGCACTTCTTGCGCGCATCAGCACTGCACGTGGGCCAGCTCGCCACATGGGTCAGGAGGCCCTGGGTATCGAACCCTGGATCCTCTATATGGTAGGTGGATGCTCTATCAGTTGAGCCACAACTGCTTCCCTTGGTATACGTTTTGTATTGTGTTATTTCTGGATTTCACATAATGGTTTCTTTTCAGTAGTCCAATCGCACAACTAAATAGTAAATAAAATGGCATGGGAGAAATAATGGTATTATGAAAAGAGGAGCTGTGCTGGTGAAAATCTGTTTGGTCACTCAGCCTTGTCTGAAGGTAGCAACTGTACTAAGCAAGCAGCTTGAAAGAAAGCTAGACCCCAAGAGCTGGGGTTCGCCAACTCATGCTTCCACAGGACAGGGAATGTTTTGAAATGTCTGGAGCCTCAGCACCAAGCATGTTGCTGACACAGAGTAGATACTTAGTATTGACGTGGAGATTCAAATATGCTATGAATAGTGGCCAGGCCTCAGTCAGAAGTATCAAGATAAACCTGGGATTGAAATGCATAATACATATATATTCTGAGACTTTGGGGAAGATGGAGGACTAGAAAGATAAAGGACTTTCTTCTCACCCAGAAAAATAGCTAGAGAACAGGCAGAAATGGCCTGGAAAAAAAATATTTTAGGGTTTAAGATACTGGGAAGGCTGGATAAGCCCAGAGGAAAGAGGGGCAAAAGAAAAAGAATTGCTTGATATCTAGTGTACTAAATAAACCCATGTATTCTGTGAATAAGAGCAAAATAGATTAGCCTATTAAACTAATGTATTTATGAATTCAAATAAAGATGATTTTGAGAAAAAAAAAAAAAGAAAAAGAATTGGAACTGCAAAAAAAAAAAAAAAAAAAGCCGCAGCTGCAAATCCTGGCACCCCCCCCCCCACCCTATAGATACTTTTGAATTCTCAGGCCTCTGGGCTGGTGACTACAAAGGGGGCCCTAGGGAACCATCTCCCCAGGAAAGGAGAGAGAGAAGGACACAGCCTAAGGCTGACCGAGATCTTGACCCACAAGTGTGGTCTGCTGTGCCCCAGGAGCCCTTCCAGGCCAGGTGGGGCTGCACTATTGTTTGCCTTGGGGCCAGGAAGGGAACAAAGAGATCTGACCCCCTCAGTCTCCCTCACTGACGTCGACTGGTTGTTGAGAACACAGAGGAGTAGAATTATTACTACTTCCTACCTAGGAAAAGAAAGGGGACTGCCACCAAAGGTTGGAGAACTGCCTCTGAGAAAGTTTGAATTATGAGGCTCTCAGCCTCCCTGCAGGGACCTCTATTACATTGATCCAGTCCCTGATGCAGCAAAAACACTTCAACCACGCTGTGAACTGAGAGGAATGTTGAAGAGTGCCATCTGCTGGCAGACCAAAGAGGTGCACATGAGGACATTAAAAGTAAATAATTAAGAGAGACTTTTTCTGGCCTTTACAGCACCACCCCCTTCCTAAGGCCGAGCGGGTTCTGCAACCCATTACTGGATCCAGGGCCCAGATATGAGCAACTAACAGGTACATCCTAAAGACCCAGAACAGGTTGAAACAAAAATCAAAGAACAGCAGCAACACACAGCCTCCTGCCACTAAAAGCTTACAAAAGAGAAAGAAATTAAGCACCAGAGTAAACTTGCCACCCTAACCAGATGCCTAGAAATCAGCAAAAATTTACAAGCCATACTAAAAAATGGAAGAAATGGACCAAGAAAAAGGAATATATCAAAACCCCAGAAGAGAACCAGAAATAAGAAAACTAATCAATTAGATACACACAAATTTGCAAAATCAAATTAATAAGTTGAAAGACAATATGGCTATAGAGATAAAGGATGTTAAGAAGACATTGCATGAGCACAAAGAATTTGAAAATCTGAATAAAAAAAGTAACAGCTCATGGAAATGAAAGACATGATGAGTGAGAGCGGTGGGGGTGGTGGGGTCGAATGGGACCTCATATTTTTTTAATGTAATATTTTTACAAAATCAATAAAAAGAAACAAAACGTGGTTTGTGGATAATAAAACTTAAATATGTGGTTAAAAAAACACATTAGAGGCATACAACAGCAGAGTTAAAATGATAGAAGAAAGAATAAGTAATACAGAAGACAGAACAGCTGAAATTGAAGAAAGAAAAGAATATAAAAGAATAGAGTGGGGGGGGGGGTGTCAGGGAGTCAAATAATAATGCAAAATGCAACAACGTATGTGTCATGGTAGTTCCAGAAGGACAAGAGAAGGGAAAATGGGCAGAAAGAGTAATTAAAGAAACAACAGCTGAAAATTTCCCAACTCTCATAAAAGAAATGAACTTACCTGTCCAAGAAGTACAGCATGCCCCAATTAGATAAATGCAATAGACCTGTTCCAGGACATGTACTAGTCAGAATGTCAAATGTCAAAAATAAAGAAAAAATTCTAAGAGTGGCAAGGGAGAAGCAAGCTATCATGTATAAGGTACATCCAGTAAGAATTAGTGTGGATTTCTCATCAGAAACCATGGAGGCAAGAAAACAATGGTATACAGTAGGATATTGAAAGAGAAAAACAGTAGGATACGGTAGAATACAGTAGGATACTGAAAGAGAAAAACTGCCAGCTGAGAATTCTTTATCCAGCAAAAATTGTCCTTCAAATATGAAGGTGAGTTTAAAACATTCACAAACAAACAGAAACTAAGAGAGTTTGTAAAAAAGAATGACCTTTGCTGGAAATATTAAAGGAAGCATTACAGCCTGAAAGAAAAAGACAGGGGAGAGCCTTGGGGGAGAGAATAGAAGAAGGAATAGAAGAAAGGGTAAACGAAAGAGGAAAGCAAGATATGGCATATGAAAACCAAAGAATAAAAAGGTGGAAGTAAATGATGCACTTATAGTAATATCATTAATTGTGAATGAATTAAATTCCCTAATCAAAAGATATAGGCTGAAAGAATGGATAAAAAACATAAACCATCCATATGCGCTTACAAGAGACTCATCTTAGACACAGGGATACAAACTGGCTAAAAGTGAAAGGCTGGAAAAAGATATTCCACATTAATAGTAACAAATAAAGAACAGGGGCAGCTATACTACTGTCAGTCAAAAGAAATTTTAAGTACAAAAAATTTATGAGATACAGAAGACCGTTATATTAATTAAATGAACAACCCATCAGAAAGATGTAACAGTCATAAATATCTATGCACCTAACCAGGTTGCCCTCAAAATGCATTAGGCAAACTCTGGCCAAACCAAAGGGAGAAATGGATGTTTCTACAATAATAGTTGGAGACTTCAACACACCAATCAGATCATTGGATAGAACAGCTAGACAGAAGATCAACAAGGAAACAAAAATTTAAACAGTATGATAAACAGGTTAGACCTAACAGGCATATAAAAAACGTTGACCCAAACTCCAGTGGGATATACATCCTTCTCAGGTGTCCATGGATCTTTCTCCAGGATAGACCACATGTTAGGTCACAGTGCAGTTCTGAGTAAATATAAAAAGATTGAAATTATACAAAGCACCTTCTCAGATCATAATGGAAACTGAAAATCAAAAATAGACAGGAACGAGGTAAATTAGCAACTGTGTGGAGGCTAAACAACAGATTCCTAAATAAATGGTGGGTCAAAGAAGAAATTGCAAGTGAAATCAGTAAATATTTTGAGGCAAATGAAAATGAGAACACAACTTACCAAAACTTATGAGATACAGCGAGGGCTCTCTTGAGTGGGAAATTTATAGCCCTACATGCCTATATTAAAAAAAGAAGAGTTAAAATCAACAATATAAGTGAACATCTGGGGAAACTGTATAAAAGAACAGCAAACCAATATCAAAGCAAGCAGAAAGAAAGGAAGAATGAATATTAGGGCAGAACAAAAAAATAATAGAGAAAATCAACAAAACCAAAGCTGGTTCTCAGAGGAGATCAATAAAATTGACAAAAACCCTAGCTAGACTAACAAAAAAAAAAAAAAAAAAAAAAAAAGAGAAGACCAAAGAAATAAAACCAGAAATGAAATGGGTGAAGTTACCCTTGACCTCACAGAATAAAAAGGATCATAAGAGGATATTATGAGAAACTCTATGCCAACAAAATAGACAACCTAGATGAATTGAACAAATTCCTAGAAATGCACAACCTACACTGATGCTACAAAAATACTAGAACTTACAAACCAGTCACATTTAAAGCAATAGAAACCATCATTAAAAATCTCCCAGCAAAGAAAAGTTCAGGACTAGACGGCTTCACAGGTGAATTCCACCAAGCATTTCAAGAAGAATTAACACCAATCCTCTTTAAACTCTTCCAAAAAATTGAAGAGGAGAGAATATTACCCAACACATTTTATGAAGCCAGCATCACCCTAATACCAAAGCCAAATAAAGACACTACAAGAAAAGAAAATTCCTGACCAAGTTCTCTTATGAAACATAACAACAAAAATTCTCAACAAAATACTTGCATATAGAATCCAAAAGCATATCAAAAGATTATACATCATGACCAATTGGGATTTATTCCTGGTATGCCAGGCTGGTTCAACATAAGAAAATCAATCAAGGTAATATACCACATTAACAAATTAAAGGGAAAAAAAACACATGATCATCTCAATCAATGCAGAAAAGGCATTTGACAAAGTCCAGTATCTTTTCTTGATAAAAACACTTTGAAAGATAGGATAGAAGAAAATTCCTCAACATGATAAAAGGCATATAAGAAAAACCCATAGCCAACACTGTTCTCAATGAGGAAAGGTTGAAAACTTTCCCTCTAAGACTGGGAACAAGACAAGGATACCCACTGTCACGAGAGTTATTCAACATTGTACTAGAAGTTCTAGCTAGAACAATTAGATAAGAAAAAAATAAAAGGCACCCAAATTGGAAAAGAGGATGTAAAATTCTCACTATTTATGGATAATATGATCCTATATTTAGAAAATTCTGAAATGTCTACCACAAAGCTACTTGAGCTAATATAAATGAGTTCAGCAAAGTGGCAGGATACTAGATCAACATGCAAAAATCATTAATGTTACTGTACACTAATATTGACAATCTGAGGAGGAAATCAGGGGGAAAAAAAATCCATTTTCAATAGGAACAAAAATAACTCAAATACCAAGAAATCAATTTAACCAAGGAAGTACAGAACCTATAGTCGAAAAACTACAAAACAATTCTAAAAGAAATCAATGAAGAGCTAAACAAGTAGAAAGACATTGCATGTTTGTGGATTGAAAGACTAAATATCACGAAGATGTCAGTCCTACCCAAACTGATTTTTAGATTTAGTGCAATACCAATAAAAATTCCTACTTTACAGAAATAGAAAAGGCAATTGCCACATTCATTTGGAAGGGAAAGTGTACCTGGATAGCCAAAAGCATTCTAAAAAGAAGAGTGACATGGGAGGAATTTCCCTGCCTGACCTTGAAACATATTACAAAGCAATAGTGGTCAAAACAGCATGGTATTTGCATAAAGATAGACACTTCAATCAGTGGAATAGAATTAAGATTCCAGAATAAACCCTTATCTCTACAACTACCTGGTTTTTTACAAACCTGCCCAGTCTATGTTGATGGGACAAAATAATCTCTTCAACAAATGGTGCTGGGGGAACTAGATATCCATAACCAACAGAATGAAAGAGAATTCCAATTCAAGAATCAACTCAAAATAGGTCAAAGACCTAAATATAAAAGCCAAAACCATAAAACTACTAGAAGAAAATGTAGGGAATCATCTTAAAGGCTTTGTGGTAGGTGGTGGTTTCTTGGACCTTACACCCAAAGCACGCGCAACAGAAGAAAAAATAGGTAAATGGGACCTCCTCAAAATTAAACACTTTTGAACCTCACAGGACTTTTTCAAAAGGGTGATAAGGCAGCTGACTCAATGGGATAAAATATTTGGAAATCACATGTCTGATAAAGTTTTGATATCCATGATATACAAAGAGTATCTACAACTCAACAATAAAAGGACAAATGACCCAATTAAAAAATTGGCAAAAGATTTGAATAGACATTTGTCCAAAGAAGAAGTAAGTACAAATGCAAAAAAAAAAAAACCCAAAACAAAATATGAAAAATTGTTCAACATCACTAGCAATTAGGGAAATGCAAATCAAAACTACAATGAGTTATCACTTCACACCTATCGGAATGGTGACTATTAAAAAGACAGAGAACTATCAGTGTTGGTAGGAAGGTAGAATGGTACAACCATTGTGGAGGACTGTTTGGCAGTTCCTAAGCAAATTGAATGTAGACTTACCATGCAACCTGGCAATACCATTGCTAGGTATATACCCAGAAGAATTAAGAGCAGTGACATGAACAGACATCTACACATTTTTTTAAATGATTTATTTATTTCTCTCCTCCCCCGCCCTGGTTTTCTGTTCTCTGTGTCTTTTTGCTGTGTCTTCTTCTTTGTCTGCTTCTGTTGTTGTCAGCAGCACAGGAATCTGTGTTTCTTTTTGTTGCGTCATCTTGTTGTGTCAACTCTCCGTGTGTGCGGCGCCATTCCTGGGCAGGCTGCACTTTCTTTCACGCTGGGTGGCTCTCCTTATGGGGCGCACTCCTTGCGTGTGGGGCTCCCCTACACGGGGGACACCCCTGCGTGGCAGGGCACTCCTTGTGCACATCAGCACTGCACATGAGCCAGCTCCACACGGGTCAAGGAGGCCGGGGGTTTGAACCGTGGACTTCCCATGTGGGAGACGGACACCCTAACCACTGGGCCAAGTCCGTTTCCTGACATCTACACATTGATGTTTATAGCAGTGTTATTCACGATTGCCAAAAGATGGGGACAACCCAGGTGTCAATCAACTGATAAACAGACAAACTGTGGTGTAGTCACATGATGTAATATTATGCAACTGTAAGAAGAAATGAAGTTGTAAAGCATATGACAATATGGGTGAACATGTAGGACATTATGTTGACTGAAGCAAGCCAGACACAAAAGAAAAATATTGTACGATTGCGCTACTATGAACGAAATACGTTGTGTAATTCCATGGAGTTACTAACTTGAATATGGGTCACCAGAAAATAGGATGAGTTTAGAGAATGGAAAGCTGAAAGTTAACTTGTACAGAATTGGTAAAAAGAATGTTTGTTAATCTTTGGAAATGACCAAAAAAATTGAAAGCCCAATATAATGTTTGTAACTAGCAGTACCGTTATGTGGGTATGAAAGCAGTTTAAAGGGAAAGTCTAAGGTGATGTATATTACTGAAAGGAAAGCTAAAAAAATGTAACATAGAACTGTGTAGCATAGTAAAACCACATGTGAAATATTAATATGAATAAAATCACATATATAAGACCATTTTTCTTTGAAGCTGAACAAAAGTGTATGTTAATACTACAAAATGTTAATATCAGCCCCCCAAAAAAACACACATTATGCTAATTGAAAGAAACCATACACAAAGTACTACATATTATATGATTCCATTTATATAAAATATAAATATATATCAATTTATAAAAATGAAGTGGGTTTAGTAGTTATGTAGGACTGGGAAAGGAATGCTAAGGGGTATGGAGTTTTTCATTTTGGAGTAATGAAATGTTTTAAAATTTTTTGTGGTGATAAATGCATAAAATTATGATTATACTAAAAGCCATTGATTATTCACTTTGGATAGATTGTAAGGTATGTGAATGTGTCTCAGTAAAACTGCTTAAGAAAATGAATAAATTGTGCAGGAATAGCAGAAATAGCAACTATGTACAGCAGGGGAAAGAGTTTGTGTGTTGAGGAATTTTCTTTATCTTTTTTTTGTTTATTATTATTGGAATAATGAAAATGCTCTCCTAATGATTGATATGATAGATGTACAACTATGTGATGATACCAAATGTCATTGAAATGAGATAGTGTTTGTTGCCCAGGATTGTGCAGCTATGAAGCAAAAGAACCGACATTTGAACGTAGGCAGTCCAACTCAAGAGGTTACACTTTGGAGTTGGGAGATCATTCCAGAGGTTACACTTATACAAGTCTCAGCAGGATCTCACTAACTGCCACAATAAACAATGCCTCAAGTATCGGGCCTCCTGAGGGCTCTAGAGATATCCAGAAACTGTAAGCAGGGCAGACAGCTCAGGAATTCCGCAACCTTGTCAATAGACCTTCCTTTGGAATTTATGCTCCTCAGCATAGCAGAGTTAGACTCACTTATAAGTTCTCTAGACACATGGCTGTTCTGCCCCTTTTATTTGAACCCATCATTAGCACTGTACTTGATAAATGTATGTCCCAGAGACTTAAATCTGTGGTCTGTCCGTGTGCCAATTGAGCCCTGAATTTCAGCAGAGTTGCAACACCTACTCTCCAGTTCATTGGACTCACCCAGGATGACTAACAAAGAGATGATGATGGGCAATGCCCATCCCTAGGAACAGAACAAGCAAGATAACTCCATCCGTCTTGCCTCATGGGATCTAAGCCCTCTCTCAATTAGAAGCAGAATGGACATCACCATCCCCAAATCCTCAAGATTGGGGAATGAACAACAGAATAAAGTAGACTTATTATTATTCTGCCATAGACTTATTATTATTCTAGCAATGGAAGAACTCTTATCATTGATATAATGGCATTGCCACCAGAGGTTCTGAGGGAAGGGAGAGGGAGGAACAGGTGTAATATGGGGGCATGTTGAGGACATTGGATTTGTCCCGCAAGGCATTGCAGTGATGGATACAGACCATTGTATATTTTGTCATAACTTACAAAATTGTCTGGGACAAAATATAAACCATAATGTAAACTGTAGTCTATAGATAGCAGCAGTGCTTCAATATGGGTTCATCAATTGTAACAAATGTACCACACTAATAAAGGGTGTTGTTAATGTGGGAAAGTGTTGGAGGAGGAGGGAGTAGGGCATATGGGAACCCCTTATATTTTTTATGTAACATTTATGTAATCTAAAGCTTCTTTAAAAATAAAAAATAATTTTAAAAAAAAGTTACACTTTGAATTATTATGCTATATTATATTCCAGACTACCTTCTTTTACTAACTATTGACAAAGTTCTGTTCTGAATTAGTTATTAAGTGGTTTGGAGATTTTAAGGGTACTGTGCATTTTTTATTGTGCCTTTATAATAATGGGTCTGCATTGAAAGCCAACACTAAGAAGTGGTTTATATTTGAGTGAGGAGTGAATGTGGTCTTGCAAGATTGCTTTTTTAGATTTATTCTCATGTAGAGTCCCCTAAAACCATATTCTAGTGCTGTGTATAAAGGGCCTGAGAGATCCAAATAAAATATAAATCCATGTTTTCATGAGGGTTCAAATCAATTCCCATGTTGTTAGTACTTCATAATATTAACACCTATCTCACGTACCGTAAAACACTAATTAAAAAGTAATTTATACACATTTAATAATCCTAGTTAATTCTTAGCAAAGATTAGAGTATGTGTCATAGAAAGCTGGCAGAATTTTTTACATGTGACATGGATAAGGCTTAACTGTTTTCTACACAATAGCATGCTACTATTTTATTTTCTCTCTTTAATTATAAATTGGAAAAGTAAAGCAATTTATTTCTGGATTGGGGTGTTGCTGTGTTTCACAAATGGTGCAGTCCATGCTTCCACAGTGGCATTTAGAATATCTTGAGGCAGGGAAACACCAACCCTTTATCTAGCAAAGTACTTTGTCAAGGCCTTGATGCATGGTTGAGGATGAACAAGTAGCACCACACATCTGGGTTCTGTTTTGTAACAGGGCTCTCTCGTAAGTTTTCTGGCGGTTTGGAGAGGTTTCCTCTTGAGCATTTCTTTATCCAACCCAGTCCTGCTCTGGAGTGCCCCAGTGCTTTCTTCTTTGACATATAATATCCTCTTCCCTACCTTTACTGAGCAGGAGCTATCGATTCCCCACTCTTGATGCATTTTGCTGCATGAAATAAAAGGTATCAGAGACTTGAATGTATTTGTGTTCGCTCCTCTCTACAAACCTTCCCCTCTTCTTCACCGCCCACTTCTGTTATCTGCTTTGCTTTTTTGTTTTGTTTTGTTTTGTTTAATCCTATCCTTTTCTTATCTGGTCTCTCCAGGTAAAAGCCACCATTGTATTATTCTCCCAGAGCTAACAACTCAGTCTTCACTGATTCCTTGCTGTGATATGGATAGGGAAAACAAAATAAGCAAAAACACAGAAGCGTGTAGGGGAGCTTCTGTTACCTAAGCTAGTATTGGAGTACTTATCTATTTTGAAGTGCTATAATTAAGATCATGGGCTACAGCTTCATATAGTTCTGTCTAGTGTGAGAGATAGTTAAACAGTTATTTGCAGCTAAGTGTATACATGTGAAAAATATGATGGCTTTCTGTGAAACTTGCATGGGGGAGAACTGTGCACAGTTATGCTGACTTGAGCATAAGGTTTGTGTTTGTTTTGGGTGCAGGATTGTGGGCAAAGAGATAAATGAGAAAACGTAGGTTGAAGCCAAGTTGTGTGGTGCCTTGATATCATGATAAGGAGCCTGGACTTTATTGAGTAATTGATGTGGAATCATCAAATATTTCTAATCTGCAAATGAGCAAGTGAATCTGAATTCCCAACCCGTTTTGTAATTTTCTTTGGTAATTTGCACTTGTATCTCACAGGCATTTCTAAAGCTTTTCAAAATCAAAACCAAATTATTAATTCCCTTCCCCCTTTGTTGTGCTTTGCCTTTCCTGGATATCATCTTCTGCAATAGTCAGCCAAGCCACGGAGTTTGAAGTTGTCCTTACCTTCCCTGTACCCCCTACCCCACTGTTGACAAGATGGCAAATGGCAATGATTCTTTCTGTGACATGGCAAACTAGTCCATTCCTGCTCGCAAATCTTATATCAGATATAGTGCCATTAAACTACATGAATTGTTCTTCAGTATACAGAGATCAAGTAAATTATTTTATTTGTTGCTTCAGTACATGGTGCTAGAATGCTATTACATCTTTTTATCAGCTTAGGGTTTGTGGCAGTTTGATATTATTTATGAATTCCAAAAAAAGTTATTTGATTATATTTGTAAATTGGTCTTCCTCTGGGCTTGATATCCTTTGACTGTATTAGATTCAGCTGAGATGCCTTCAATTAAATTATGTTAAGATTAGGGCATTGATTTGACCATGTCATTAGGGCATGCAGGGTTGGGTCCCTGCCCCCTGGTGGGCTATATAGGTGGCTATTCAATCAAGAAGGCAGAAGAAGAAATACACAGAAGTAGATACACAGAAGAGCACAGCTCCATAGACACAGCAGAGGCCCCGGGACCGGAGATGAACCATTTGCCTGACAGTTTACAGCTAACCTTGTGAAGAGACCTGAGCTTGGAAAGAAATGAGCCCCGGAAAAGAGAGAGCCTTAAACCAGCCTGCAACTGAGATCAGAAAAAGCTGGAACCATGGAGGATTAAGAGGAAGAGGAAGGCTGAACCCTTGCAGACGTCCCCCTCCATCTTTCTTCAACACATGGCAACAGAGTTTAGTAAGGAAGTAACTGTGAGTTGGACTCTTCAGGGCCTTGTAACTGTAAGCTTTTACCCCAAATAAATACCCTTTATAAAGCCAACAGATTTCTGGTACTTTGCATTAGCATCCCTCTGGCTGACTAATACAGAGTTATACACATGTAACATCCCTTTTAAGAATATTGGAAACTGTCAATTTTATTAGGAGTTCATGGTTCAACACTGTATGCCAGTGTACCTTTGCCCTAACTGTTTATGTCCCTTGGTGACCTTCTCTATTATACTAGTTAAGGCTAGGTTTTAAGCAAACGACAAAACGTAATAGTGGTTTAAACAGAGGCAGTTAGAGTTGGATATGATGGCTTAGTTCCGTCATCAGTGATGACAGAATTAAAATCCAACTCTAAAAGGTCTTAAAAGAAATTATATCCTTGCCCAATAACTACCACTTATGCTTTAAATGTTATCATTACAAGGAAATTGAAATAATGTTGCCTTAACTTTTAAAAAATGTATCTGAGTTTGCTCCTCCTTACAAACCCTCAGCTCGCCTTCCCCTCCCACTTGGGTTATCTACTTGGCTTTTCTTTTTCCTACGCTTTTCTTATCTGGTCTCTCCAGATAAGTACTACCATTGAATCCTTCACCTAGCCGGAACACTTGGGGTCATTACTGATTCTGCTCCACTATACTATTGAAAGGCTTTTATGGCATCTTCAGGATTACTTCCTATCCAGGATGGCTTCTGGAACTCCAAACTTCACATCAATGAGACCATCCCTCAAAAGAAGGACAGGTAGAAGGGTAAAAATTGCTCTCCCTTTGAGAGCAGTCTTTATGAAAATCGAACACACCATTTCCTGACCCACATTTTATAGGCCAGAACTGAGTTACAAGGCCCCACCTAGCTGCAAGAAAGCTGAGAAATATTTCTGTTTCTTCAGGTGACAATGTGCTCAATGTCAAATTGGGGTTCTTTCACTAAGGAGGGAAAGGGAGAACTATGTTAATGTAGGCCATTGTCTGCTCAGAATGGATAAAACCCTCTTTACAGAGGACAACATAAGCCTGTTGTTATGGTGCTATTGGGTCTCTCACGTCTTAGATGAAAGACACGGCCGGCCTTCTAAGTTTCACTATTTACTCCCCTGCTTTTGAAGTCACATGAAGTGTCAGACACTTAGAACCGGAGCACCATTATTCTTGTCAGACACTTAGAACCGGAACACCATTATTCATAGATAGGTAGGAACATACAGAGTGGCTAAACTATGTACTAACAAACTGTGTTCCCATGGAGTTCTTCACGTGAGACGTCACAGTCTGCAGGTGTTGTCATAATGTAGATTTCAGCAGCTTGCCCCGGTGCAGTGGGTCCTAACCTGCTGCACACCAGCATCACTGGAAAGCGTACTTAAAACTGGGCAATATCCACCAAAGAGTCAGGGCATAGAGTCAATTCTAGGAATATTTAGGTTAAAAGATAAAAGTGATTCTGATATCAATATTAATTAAGAAACATTGTCCTAATGAATTTTTAACATTGGATGAACAGAGATCCCCCTTAGACGTTTCCCAAGACACAGCCACTAAATAAATTAATGTATGTATTCCTGATTTATTCTTAGACAGAAATTAGGAAATTCTCATAAGAATATGTATTATTTATCAGAAAAATGAAACATGCATAGCATAGGAACAGCAGATTTTTCAAAGACGGGAATCAGTGGACATACTAGTCCAACAGATTGGGGAGTCAAGTAATCCATAGTATGGTATCTTCAATGTAAAACACTGCTTCAGAACTCTGATTATGCTATCAGTATAATCTCACCAATGAATTCATTTCTAAATTACTCTCTCTGTTGTTGTCTTCTCTTATCACTATATATTACAGTTGGGGTGATCTAAGGAATAAAATCAATAGCTCCCATTCCTATCATGCTTTTACCTTTAAAATTCACATCTCTCTATATCTTTAGTGTCATGAAACCTGGTATGGTGGTCAATCATGGCCATTTTATAGAGGAGAAAATTGAATCAGAAAATCACAATTTTTTTAAGTTGACAACACATCAGTTTAAATGAGGAAGATCTAAGTTAAAGGGTCTATGCAACCATGTAGAAAAAACAGTTAATTTGTAGTATTTTTTTTTTTATTCTGCAACTTGCCAAAGAACACAGTCTTGACAGTGAAAGATGTGGCTCCCACTGACCCTCCGTTCCACCCCAGTCTCATTACCCCCATTTTGTTCTCTTTCCAGGAAAGCCACACATGGAATTAGCAAGGACCATACCTGAGGATGCAACTTATTCCTCACAAAAAGACACACAAACTTAAAGATTTAGAGAGCAATGATGATATTGCCATTAAAAGCTAAATTTTCCTTTCTCCTCTCCTTTTTCATGTCTTCTCCCCCTCTCTGAGGATGACTTACTTTATATACATATAAATGAGGATTTAAAGTAAAAGATAATGTAATCAAAACTGAATGATTTCCTTCAGGTCTTTACTCAGAAGTCCCCACTTCAGTGAAGCCTTCCCTGGCCACTGTGTAAATATCACTTCCCCATCCTGCCCTCTGACATTGCATATTCCCTTTTCCTGCTGAATTTTCTCTCCTTAGCCTTTATCATATATAACTACCGTGTGTTATTGCTTTTGTACCATGTGTATTGGCAGTCTCCTCTACCAGAAAGTAAGTTCTGAGAAGGCAGTGATCTTCTATTTGTTTTGCTCACTCCAAAATCCCCAGCACCTAGAAACAGTGCCTGGCATAGTGTAGGTGCTGGGTGAGTGAATTTTATTGAATGAATAAAAAAGAATCTATTAGGAACTTTACTGTCCCAGCATTATTTGATGTTTTATATCACTTGTTAAAGGGGTATCTTGTTTAAAGAAGCACACTTTTAAACCAAGAAAATCCATAGTACAGTTGACGTACTATTCCCATCTTTTTCTGATGGTGCTTATTGCAGATGCCAATTCTCCATGTATTTAGGCCATTTCTTGATTACCTCCTGTCTAGACTAACTATAATTTTTTTCTCCTTGGGTGTCCTCTTAGTTTTTCCAGGGACATAATTACCGTGAATCCCATTATAAAACAGTTTGATGTTACGGAGAGTGGATTCATTTCTATCTTAAATTACATTTTGTTCCCTGGAACAGTAACTACATATAATACAATGCTGTTATAATACTGTTAGGTAAAAGATATATGTTATTTCTATTTGTAATCAATGGTATGTGAAAACAAGGATCGTTTTTTCAGGATGTATGTTGTAGAATCAGCAGGTAAATTGTTGAGTTCAAAACATGTATTTATAGAATTGGTCACTGGTAATAATTAAGCACTCCAAACTGTCGTATCCCAACAGTTTTGAAAATAATTTTATAATGACCAACTCCTTCAGTTAGAGTACTTTAGAAACACTAATTGAAGACCTAAAATAGTACTGCCATTTAACTCAATGATGCATTTGTTAAATAATAATTATACCTCAGCTTGATCTGAGTCTTCTGAATAATACTTTCCTGATAAAGGAATAATGTGTTTTCTCATCTCAATTACTAAAGTTGTATTGGAGCAAGTAAAATGCTTTTGTGTTCTGGCCATTTCCCATTTAAAGGTCACCTCACATTAGGAGCTGTGGCCCCTGGAACTGTAGACTGAAGTCATCTATATACCTTAGCCAGGAGGCTGACGGCTCTGACTTACTCCAGCTCCATGCCCTTTTTCAGCATTGCTGATTTCTAGTATAATAATAACCTTGTTTTCCACTTGTTTGCCCAGACAAATTCTGTAATTCATAGCATATGGGTCTGAAAAATTAGGCATTTTCAAGTATTAAGTGAAGCCCCATGAAAGCTTGAGCCAAACTGCACAAAAGTAAGCATTGATGGGTTAATATTGTGGATATCAGTGAATACCTTAGAAATTGATTAGGCATTGGGTAAACCAAACAAAGAAGCATTTCAAAAGTACAACAGAAGGTGCATGTCTCCTTCAGAGACATAATTTCCTTTTTTCCCAGGTAAGTAGAAAGATAATTTAAGATTACTTTTTCAATGTCATGCCAAGTTAATTAGGTACTTTGTCTTTCTCTCTCATTGATTTTAAGAGGAAAGTGTGATCTTTTATTCCACAAACCTCTTCTGTATTGCTGGTTCAGCCCCTTGATATAGTTTAGCTGCATTAGTCTATCCTACTTGTATCTTGAGCAAGCAAAACAACAAAAACAAAAAATTATTTGCACATTTTTGGAAGAGCAGAAGCTGGGAAAACAGGAAGACAGGTTCAATTAAAATCAGAAACTGATGATCAAACTTAGCAGCATAAAGATCAATTCTGGAAAGTGGATGTGGTTCAAGTGATAGAGCTTCCACCTACCATACGGGAGGACCCCGGTTCGATCCCTGGGGCCTCCTGGTGAAAAAGAAGAGGAGAAAGCGTGCCTGCACAGCGAGCCAGTACCCACGTGGTGAGCCAGTGCCCGCGTGGTGAACCAGTGCCCGTGTGAGGGAGTCACACGGCAAGATGATGACAAAACAAAGAGAGACAAAGGGGAGAGTCACAGGGAAGCACAGCAGAGACCAGGAACTGAAGTGGTGCCAGTGACGGGGTCTCCACATCGAAGGTCCCCAGGATGGAATCCAGTGAATCCTAGAGGAGAAAGATGAGATGAGAAAAAGAGTAATAGAAGATCACACAGCCAATGGACCAGCAAAAACAACTGCAGGACGGGGGAAGGGGGAGAATAATAAATAAGTCTTTTTAAAAAAGACCGGTTCTTTCTTTACAATTAGTTGAGCAACTCAGACTAATTTCACTCTCCTAATTAGAAGATAAATAATATATAAGGATGAGCTACCCATTTAAAGGGTGTAGTTTGATCAGTTGTCCTTTTAGTACTGAGTAGTGGTAAATTCAAATTGTGATTTTAACATATGAAAATTTCTGTAGGAAAGGGGGTAATTATTTTTCTAAATTCAAATATCATCATCAAATTGTCATCATTGTTGAACTTAGAACGGTTTTAATCTTCAATACCAAACATCATATAAAGCTTGGGTCTCACGGATAGAGGACACACTGGAAAGAAATCACTCAGTTTACAAGTTTACTTGAACATCACAAAATTGAGGAAAGCTGCGCTGATCTATTGTACTAACTATTAAAAATGTTTTAATCGTATTTAATAAGAGGCTTAGTTTGGTCAGTGATTCAAACGTCTAAACTGAAGTGGCAGCTAAAAGAAGAAAGGGGCCCTCCCTCTGAGGCTGGATTTCCGTTCATGGAGCAGAGATAGCACCGTGGTCAACCAAGCTCGGCAAATCAAGATTCGTCTTTTGTGGGGAAGTAAGAAGATGGCAGAGAGAAAGTGTCGGTCTGGAAGTGACCGCAGAGATTCTGTAGTCCAACTCCTAATTTCACACATGAGCAAACAGAAGGGTGAACTGATTTACGCAAGGTCACCCAGCTGGGTAATATGGCAGAGTGAGGCCTATCCAGTTCTCTCTTTTCTATCATGTGGCCATTCAGTAATTGCTGTGATTGGGAAATGAAAGAGGTTGTATTTCTCTCTTTCTAAATTCAGTGTCCTTCAGAAAAGGGGTGTCCTGCATTAATCTAATATTCTTTTTTTTGAGGTATTGGGGCCAGGGATTGAACACAGGACCTCATATGTGGGAAGCCAGTTTCACCTCCCCTGAGTTGGTTTTTTCATTTGTTTGCTTGTTTGTTTTTGCTTAAGGAGGCACCGGGAACCAAACCCCGGACCTCCCATGTGGGAAGCAGGTGTTCAACCACTTGAGCCACGTCAGCTCCCACATTAATCTAATCTAAAAACACAGGTATGTGACTTTTGGCAGGTCTCTGGATTTTGTATTTTCCTGCAGCATTCTCCTACAGCAGACAATCGTAGTATGATACTTTTTCCTCTAGCATTTTAGTCAAGTAAAATATGTACCTCCCCTGGCCTTAATCTGCCCATATCTAGACAAGAACATGGACAGTTTCCCCTAGGGTAGGAGTTTAGAAAACTTAAAAATGTTTGTACTTAATATATTTGGATTGATATCATGTTGCCTATTATTTGTATATGTTGCACAAGCATAGAGACAAGGTAACATAATAAAAAATAAGTCCCATTTCACAAACAATAAAAGACAAGAAGGAAAGAGAGGGGAGAACAGGGAGAAAGAGAGAATGTATATGCAGCAGCTTTTCACCTTTTTCTCATATAATTCTTTTAAAGTGTTGTTACAAAAACAATTTTTGAGTAGATAGGCCTTAGCTTAAGGTAAATTCATTTGAAAACGTTGATGACTTGAAAATCCTGATGGTCTTTCAGGCTGTATTTTCTCAAAGGTCAACCTTATTTTTGTTCCACAGCTATGGATTATCTCATTAAACATCCCAGATCACCACCTTGAAGAAGAGTCAGCCCCTACTCTTAACCTCAATGGACTCCTTAGCTATTGATTCTTGGGACTAATTTTGGTGGGAAGGGTTGGAGAGGGGGTGCATTGAGATGAGTATCAGTCACAGTTGAAATGACATTACACATGCTGATGCTTCTTTATTCAGGGAATAGAGTTAAAGGAATCACAGCTTGCACTTGTAATTCATTTGTTGAAAGCTAGGGCTCTTCCTAGTTGTATATCTGTTGTTATATGTGTCTTGAGTTGGTCAGGGTGAACTAAGCTGCAGTAGCAATGTAGCAAAGAGACCCAACAGGACAGTGGCTTACAGAACAAAGTGGATCATTTCTGCCTCCTGTAACAGACCCCATGTGAGTGACCTGGGTCTGGGGGCAGCTCTGCTCCACGTAGTCTTCAGAATCTTGGGTTATTTCCATTTCGTTGATTTGTCTTTTCTGGAGCAGTGGTTCTCAATTTTTGGGATCTCAGGACCCCTTTACACTCTCAACAATTATATAGGACTCCAATGAGCTTTTGTATGTATTAGTTATATCTATTGATATTTACTGTATTTGAAATTAAATAGAGAGCATTTAAAATCATGTATTCATTTATTTTAAAATAACAATAAAACACTGCATATTAACATAAATAACATTTTATGAAATATAACTATTTTCCGAAACAAAAATTTAGTGAGTGTTATAAATTTCTTCAATCTCTGATTTAGAAGAGGGAGTCTCTACTTCTATACTTAGTCTGTTGTGATATGTTGTTTCAACTGAATATATGAAGATAATCTCACCTCACACAGATATGTAGTTGGAAAAGAAAGAAATATATCAATAGTGTTTTCCAGAAAATACAGCTATTCTTTTCTGATACTAGACCAAAACTCCTGTGGTAATTTCTTTACTATGAAATGTAAAAGCATATCAATGAACTTTTTGTACTCAGCTCCATTAATATCTATTAGTCTATCTTGTCTTTTGAATGGATCTTTTACCCATGCATGATTTTTAGATAATGTGCATTTTGGTCATTTGAAAATTATTGGTTCACTGAGATATGCAGCTCTTACAAATATTAACACATCATAATTCAATATCAAAAACTCACATTTGTTCATTTTATCACTGATTTCCTCAGCAAAAATCTTTAACCGTTAGGAAGTTGTTAGGCTCATAGTGGCATACACACATTTTCTGAAATTCTGACTTTTGATTGAAAGCTTGAATTTTGTCAGTGGCAACAGATACTGTCATTTGGTTTTCTTGAAGTAATAGACTCACTTTGTTTGTTATTTGGAAAATGTCTACAAATACCCAACTCATAATAATCATACTTTTTCAGTCATACTTTCATTTAAAAATATTTTCCATGAAAAATGTGTCTAGTATAGCCTGTAACTCAGACAATCACCTAAGTGCTTTCCCTCAAGACAACCATCTTAGGTTGTTGTGCAGCAGAATCCTTCATGTGCACTTCCAGTTTCATCACATGGATGTGTACTCAAAGGGAGAGATTTAATGAAATTAGTCATTTTTCCTGCTTCGTCAAGGATCTTCTTACATGAAACCAATTTTGTTTTCTAATCATTGTAAAGAATACAATGACTACTTGTCACTTGGTTCTACTGTCTTGATTCATGCTAAAGTGTCAGCATTTTTACACACCACCAGTAACGAATATCAACATGGTGAAAATGGAAGATATTGTCTTAATATTATTATGAACATAGTTTTGTCTTTATAATTCCCTGAAAGGGTCTTAGGGACCCCCAGGAAACTGCAGACTGCACTTTGAGAACCGCTGCCTGAAGGCACTGGTAGTCATGGTAGAATTTGGATCCCTGCTTCATCTGGGTTGCTGCTGGCCCAGAGGGGGAGAGAATATGGAGGAGCATCCCATTCCAACCACGAGGAGGCTGGGAAGTGTCCAGCTGCACACGCAGGCTCCCAGATGTAAGCCTATTACCTCAGAACGAGGGGAGGATAAGATTTTGGTTGACAATGAACAAACCTTTGGAAAGGAAGGAGGAAAAAAGCCACATTTTAACTCACATTTTATTAAATTCTTCGTTTAATAAAGAATTCTTTGTTTAATAAAGAATAAATTATTCTGTTTTGGCTTTTTTTCTGCATAGATTATGTTAACCTCCACCTTCATATTATTATGTTTTTTTTCCACCTTGAGTAAATATTCAAGGTAGGCATGAGAAGACCTATGTGTGCACAATAATTACACTTTTATTGCCAGGTCTGCGTTCCTGGTGGGACTAGTAGCTTTTAGAAAGTGTGTGACTCCCACAGCCCTCCTGAATCCCCTTGAGAAACACACAAGACTCATCAGACAGACCTTTTGTAATAGCTGCTAATCGAAACAACAGTGGACAGTCCAACAACTCCCTGGACAAATAAGCATTTTCATAGAATTAAAAGTGAAGACAGTCTCTCTCTCAGTATCAGATGTGTCCAGCAGGGGCTCTTAAAATAGAATTCTCCCTCTTCTTTCTCATCTGGTTCTGGCCCCTACTATTCCTCTTATTCTTTCTGCTTGACAAAAATGTATCTTATTCATTAAAAACAACTATTTGATTTGAGAATATTGTGCAGGGAGGTGAATGACTTGCTCACACATAGCTAGGACGTGGTTGAGAGAAATTAGATTCAGGTCCTCTGCCACCATGGTCTGTTCTCTTTATTGTATTTGTGAAGATTACAATGAACATCTCACACAGCAATGCCTGGAACAACAAGTGGGTCTTTGAATCCCTGTGAGGGCTGTGGCCTCGTTCCTGACATCAAGAAAGGCCACAATACGCCTTAATTAGAAACGTCTATTTTTTCTTTCTGCTGATCCCCATTGATCTTATTTATGCCTTGTACATCCTGCGGCCTCCTGTGTGCTTAGAACTCTCCTTAAATGTTGACGGATTATTAGGAAAATCTATACCAAGGAACATGAAACCACACGGAAACATAATAGGCACTTTTTAAACACTGAGAACTAATTTATGGGCTACAAACTTTCCAAAGAGGTCAGAGTTCAGTGGAGAGGAAAACCCACAAAGGGACTGCCCAAAAGGCTACCTTGGGAAGCAGACTGGAGCCTGGAAGGCTGGGCAGGAGTTGGAGAAGCAGGGGCAAAGGGATGGCATTCCAGGCAGGGGGCCTGGCTAGTGATGGCACAGAGGTAGGCATGGATGGAGCACACGGGAAGGCACTTGACAACAGTGAGTTCTTGCTGGGAAGAACAGAATTAGTCTTCTTTGCAACCAACCGAGCAGGAGCCTGGAAAGCCAGGGAGAAAGAGGTATTTCACCTTCTTAGCCAGAAATGGGGAGGAGGCGTTTAAGCTTTTTTGCTCTGGAGAATACAAGGAAAAGCATAGTTAGGAAAAATGAGGTTGTTGGAAATATGACTTGGTCTTTGAAAGGTGAGGAGGTGCATGGTCTTCCTTCCAGCTGGTGGTTCCTTTCCTCTTACTGGCCATCTCCTGCTTGTCCTTCTGGCTTTAACTTCTATTGCAACCCCTAGTGGAGGCTTCCCCCCACCCCACCCTCCAAGACTAGGCTCAGCATCAGTTCATACGCCCCTCTGCAACCCATGTCTGCCCCTGCTGTAGCCTTGTAACACGATCATTTTGATCACCCATGAGATAGTAAATTCCCTGAGAATGGAGAACCAGTTTGGCTCACTATTTTATCTTTGTACCTAACCGGATGTATGGTAGACACTCAATAAACACTTGAAAGAGTAAGTGAATGAGGAGTTTATAGTAATAGTAGCACAAAGAGATTAGGGCCTGTCAAGTTCCTTTGGGAGTGGTAAGGATGGGGTTGGTGGGACTCCCCAAGAGTGAAAATACGTGGTGGCCAAGACAATGGATCATCACTGTAAAGAATGCAAAGTCTGTGACTGTGTTATTTGTTCATCTTATTATTTCCCCCATTCTACATTCTCTTGATTGAGACTTTAGACTTTAATTATTAATAATTTGTTTATACTTAAAATATCCCTGCCAATATATAAAATACTCCAAAAGCAGCTATTTCGTATACAAGCTTCAGTTTAAAATTAATTAGAATTCTTAAATAACTTGAGGGTGGCAATGTATTGTTAATACTATTACTGTCTTTGTAGATATAGAGTAATGAATGTATTTTATGAGACCTGTTAAAAGGACATGGGCTTGACTCTATTATTCAAATAAAATCTGCTCCTTACAAAAAAACTATACATACAATTACTTACATAATTTAATTCTGATAGTAAAGCATAAGAAAAAAGTTAAAATCACCCTGAGCTAATTATTACTCAAAGAGAACCACTAATAACTTTTGGTTAATGGTAATATAACTACCAGACTCTTTTGGTAAATATAACATCAGATTTTGTTCTTGTATGTATGTGTGTTTGTAAATTATATCTATTTTAAACATAAAGTACACTGTATATTCTTGTAATTTTATTTTAACTTGAAATGTGAATATGTCTCTTACATCCTCTTAGCCCGTCCGATTGTAGGACAGCCACAATGGCCATCATGGACATGTCCATGCTCCCTTGCCCAAGCCCCACATCAAACATTAGCTGTGACTTAACTGCTCTGTTTTCTTCAGAGCTGCAAAGGCCACCTAGATACAGGTAGGTACAACCTAGAATTTCAGAGGAATTAATACAGCAACCCTCAACAATGGAGATGGGAGTTGGTAGTTAACACCCCAGCATCCCTGTCCTGTGTTGGGACAGTTATGAGGTTCATATTACATAGTTTGGCAGAGGCTTCCGCAGTGGAACTGAGACACAGTTGCCTATGGCAGTAAACAGCTCATTCCTGAATACCATATCAGATTTTATTCCTTATCTGACTTTCTCCATTTTCCCAGTTTAGTTTCCTGGGATGACCTCTCAAATAAACAACCTGTACCTAAGTCCTTTTCTCAGGATGTGCTTTCAGAGACTGAAAAATGTCAACTCCATATAATTGAACAGTTAGGTTCATTTCAATTTTTCATTAATAGGAAAAGAATGGTAGTGAATATCCTTATACATATGGGTTCAATTAACTTTTAAAAAATAAATGATGGGTCAAAGGGTAACATTAAAGTCTTGGTATATGTTGCCAAATTACTTTTTAGAAAAGTTATTCCAATTTGCAGAGTTGTGATTTGCCTAGGCACTATTGACCAATGAGTATCAGTCTTTTTAAATATTTGCCACACCCACAGGTTGAAAAACTCTATTGCGTTTTTTTGTTTTTGTTTTTGTAGGAGGTACTAGGGATTGAGCCCAGGACCTCATATATGGGAAGCAGGCCCTCAATCACTGAGCTACATCTGCTCCCCTCCTTTGTTTAAATCTGTAATTTTTACATATGTTTTTGGCCACTTGTATTCTTGCTTCATGTGTTGTCTGTTTGTACCTTCTCCCCATTTTTCTCATAAATTTTTATTCACTTTTTGTGGACTCTTCCATATTAAAGATATTAATGTTACTACATTAATAATTTCCCAAAATTGTCTTTTTTAAAATAATTTTTATTAGAAAAGTTGTAGGTTTACAGAAAAGACATGCACAAAATAGTGTTCCTGATTCTCCCCCCACCCCCAAATTGTCTTAACTAATTTTGTGCTTCTATTAATAGCTACTCTTACTGGCTTCATTGCCAAATTCTACACTGACCTGCACATTCTCTCCTGCTTTGTTGACATTTTTATCATTTCCCCCCTCCACTGCATTTTCTTTCATCTTCTTTTTCCCTCATGTGATTCCTTTATCCCAAATTTCTGATCTGAAAATGGGCCCGACTAGCCCATTCTGCTTTTCAGTGACTCTCACCAAGTATGGAAGAAGAGACCACATCATAATTGTTGATGGGAGAAGTGACTTTTCAAGTTTCCTGTTTTCCAGCCCCTTAAGAATCACAGCCACAGCATGCCACTGTTACCAGTGGGTGTGTGTAGAGTCCCTCAGCTGAGCAGGGGTCGGAAAAGTAGAGGATCACTTGCTGAAAGGGAAAACTTCCTGGTTTAAGAAGGCATGATAATACCACCTACGTTTCTCTTTTCTTGTTTCTATGATTAAACCCTCAGAGAGTTTCTGTGACCTCAGGGCCCATCTCCAAGGGCTTGCTGAACAGGCCGAAGGCATGTGCTAGACCAGGCCTAGAAGACTAGGATCCTTCCTAAAGCCTGATCAAGGGGCTGCTACCTATAAATAATGCCATGGGGTCAAGTCTAAACTACCTTCCTCATATGGGCACTTTGAAAGCTAACGCAGATGTCAGCTGACTCTAGGGAGGAGTCACTGCCCTGCTAGGTCGATTGACGGTCACACGTCTACTGGCCCAGAGGAGGAGGAAGGCACTCTGGTGAGCACGCTAGTCTGAAGAGCACGCATCTTCCAGTTTACTGATTTTTGGCTGTCTTCATCTCACCCCAAACACAATTTAATTATTAATACATACGTTGAATACAAAAGAACTATGTTTTTGCATTCTGATTTCTTTTATAGTTTGTATTAAATAAACACTGCAGAGTAAGTATATCATTTGGAGTTGATTTGATGTGTATTAATCCATTTAAAGTATACAGTTGAATGTTTCTAAAAAGGATTTGTGATATATAAAAATTACTAGAGTAGATATAAAACATTAAAAAGTACATATGAGAGGAGAAATAAGCAAAGATGTGGACTGTTGCTTGGACTGAGCTTTAGAGTTCACTCTCAGCTTCCCAAAACCAAGATCAAAAGGAATTTTAAAAGAAAACTATCACATGGAAACATACACTGGATGTAGAATAACCTACTCACAAACATTCCAGTATGGATTCATTGCAGATATAGAAGTGTTTTCACATGTTTGTATCTTACAATAAATAAACAAAAGGTATAAGGTTAAAATATAACTCAGTGAAAGTGTTTTCAGGGTAGGGGCATTACTAAATTGATATAGTTCAGGGATATAGCTTTCTGGTGTATTTTAACATGATCCAAGGAGCCATATATTTTTTCTTGAAATATGCAGAGGTCAGCATGTGTCTTAGACTATATTCCTTGACTGTTAGTTCTCTTAACTGAGCTTTCTGAAAGCCATGTAGAATTTTGGATGAAAATAGGTAAAGATGAAATTTTGCCTCTGAGTTGATGGCTTTGGGTAAAGACCCAAACACATTTCTATATTAGGATAAGACAACAAAATATCTTTAATACTTTATATGGTTCATTTTCTTTTGTTAAATCAACAATTATTAATTCAAGAAAGCTACTATTCATTCAGCACCTACTAGTGCTTGAAAAAAATTTATGTGTGCCTGTGTATTTATATTTCTATTTAATCTTTTAATACCTGTGTGGCTAACTGGGTGGTGTGATAAGCATGATCAGCATCAATGGCTTTAAGTATCGCTCCCTGATTATTGATGGTTGATCCATCATCATGATGGATGGCATGGATGCTGAAAGACAGATTTCTGTTTTTTCTTTATAATGATTATAGCCAAGAAATATGTCAAAAGGAACTTTAAAAAGTTAAAATAGGAGCAAACCTATCTTATTGCAGATGGTAAAGTAACACTATCAGACCTGATCTATTTTCATCAGTTCTGTTTACAGTGTAAACGCCACACAACTAAAAAAGAAGAAACTTGATAAAAGAGCAGATTTACTGATACTTTAAGACGCATCTCTGTTCTATGTTTCATTAAATCATAGAATAAATGGCACCCTTATGCATATGGTGGAAAAGCCAGTGAGGGCTGCAAGGTGACCCCCTGCAGGGCTGCTGGCCTCCATCCTTGTGCCGGGGTTGGGTTCCTCAGGGTGAGAGGGGCCACCGCGCCTCTCTGGGACACTTTGTTCTTGATGGATGTGCCTGCCACCGAGTTGGGTCTAAAGTGATGTGTCTGGGAGCAGATGTGCATAATATCATAAAAAAAAAAAACCATTATGCATTGTGGTTTAGACTGAACAAGTATTAGAAGTAATTTCTCATCCACTATGATGTGGTCTGCCTTCGTCTTATCAGGTATAAGTCTTCTTAAATTGAAATTAGTTGATGTGTGATATAGTAGTTTTTAAGCACCATCTATTGAAGAGTTGTCTTTCAATGCATATATATATTTAAACATATAGACTCAATTTCAGTTGATGAGGAAAAAAAAGCAGAAGGTAAGCCTGGGGTTTCTTGGCAGTGACCGATAACCATGGAATTCTTCAACAGGGAGAGGCATAGTTACCCATCTGTACGTGTGGGTTCTTTTGTGGATTAAATGGAATGTGGAGGTCCTGCCTAGCCCTAAATCCATTGTTTTTAGATGACTTATTTTGTAGAATCAATTTCCAAATACCCATGATGTTTTCCTTTCATTAGCCATTCTTTGTGCACCCAAAGTATCTAGGGATATATGTTTGAACCCCAGCTTCTTCGCTTCTTTATTCACTTGCTGTTTAATTAGTTACTGCACCTCTCTGAGGTTGTTTCTTTTTGTTTTTTAATAATGTTATTTATCTTGATGCATATATTCGTAAGAATACACTATGCTCCTGTATAAAAGAGACCCCCAGAACACAGTAGCTTGCATATGAGAGAAATGATAGGGATTAATTTCTCTCACATATCCAATTCAGAGGAAAGCAGATCAGGGCAGGTAGGAAGTCTCTGAAACCAACCTCAAGAGAAACTCCCATCTCACGGTCAAAGGTGACTACTCCAGTGGTCATTAGCGCCCTGCAGTGGGGGTGGAGAAAGGGTGAGAGGAACTCCTACACATTAACTTTCAGGGCACCACCCCACAGTGGTATACGTAATTTCTGGTCATGACCCTTCCTCCGGAGCTTAAATGTGCCATAATATCACACTGGGAGGTTGGGTGCCAAAAATTGCCTCTAGCAGAATATTATTTTACTAAAAATGTCTGCCTTAAGTGGTTATTGCACAGATTAGAGTAGAAGCAATTCATTAATTCATTCTTCTGGCATTGAATTGTGAAATATCATAGGAAAAGCGCTTAGCGAGGTGCCTTGCACATGGTAAATACCAAAAAGTCAGGGTCACACTTCTTTCTTTCCCATAGCACAAAGGGTGGTCCATGGATGGACAGCATCAGCATCACTGGGAGCTTGTTAGAAATGAAGTATTCCAGCCCCAGGCTATTAAATCAGAACCTGCATTGCGAGCAATTCCGCTCTAGTGTGTTCTTTGTAAGTATTTTATGGTATCGACTAGCTATGTTAGCTTGGACACTTACAATATTGTTGTGACAATTAAATAGGATAACTAAGATAAATAAGATAATTAAATAAGATGTATGCAATTCTTTAAAATCTGTCAAGTGTGCCATAAATATTATTTCAGTGTACATGTGCATGAAGGGGAGTGAATCATAAAAGCTGTTGGAATGACAAAGTTTGAGAACCACTGGGCTTTTGGATTTTCCGATCTAAATAACATTCCTTGATGTTTTATTGACATGGAAAAGGAGTGGCAGACATATCTAATTCCAGGAAATATACTTGAAATGCTAAGCACTGGACTAGGTACAGAACTTTTTTTAGTATTTTGGAGTGAGGGTTTTCCCAGTGTATTTTTTTAATCACTTGTTTTATAATGGCATCTAACTATTTCAGCTTTTTATGTTCCAAATTATACTCCTATCTTTTAATTTATATGATGAAATATACAAATTTTGACATCAAATGAATGTGGAAATGATACCTAGAGAGATTGAAAATGAAAAAAATGGAAAAATAAATGGATAACTCCATGATATCAATTAAAATGAAAGAAGTTGTACCTAATGTATTAAATTATAAGCAACCAGTTTTGGTTCCTATACCCCTGTTAGCTGTAAGAAATTTGGAGAATCACTTTTATACAGACTTTACTTTTCTCATCTGCAAACTGGGAAAGATAGTATTTATTCTACCTATCTTAAAAGGTTTGGGGAGGCATGGTATGAGACCCTAGAAAAATACACTGTTCATATAAAAGGTCATGTTAATATGTAGCATTGTCAAAGTAGACATATATGTGAATATGAGCTATGTGTGAAAGAACTACTTATTAAAAATTTGGCAAACAAGCTTGTGGGCTGGGCTATGGCATTCCAGGTCTTTGCTTTGCTTCAGGTGGGTAGGGGCCCAATGACAAACTCGTTCTGGGGGTTGGTCAGGGGTCAGGCACATACTGAAAGCAGGTTTAGGTGATGTGCATGTGCTGCACACAGGGAAAAAGCCTGTTTTTTAGGGGAAAACCATTGAACCAAGAGGCTCACAGACAGGGGAAACTCTTAGGTTATGGATTTTTCTAGGTCACTGCAAGTTATATCTTTGCTATACTGCCTGTGACTGGACGGGTGGCTGCAGTGGAAGAGATTTCTGCTGCATGTTTTAGGGCCAGCACATAATGCCCCATGGACTTGAGACATTATAAGTTCAGAAAAGGAAAGTATTACTAGGTTCATTAGAGGCCTTGCATCAAATTGTGTATTCCTTCCCATTAGCATGCAGTAAGTGAATGTTGAACTGTCAACTTAGGCTTATATGCTAGAAGGATAAACATATACCAATGACACACTTTTCCCTTGGAGAATTTCAACAAATTGTGTTGCTCATAAACAACCTAATTAGAGAGAAAGGTAATAACTAATATTTGTATTGAACTTTAAAGTAGATTGGGGTGTATTGTGCCCACATTAAATAACACACACATAAGTATAAAAATAAGTATATCTGGGAAGCAGCTGTGGCTCAATCGATTGGGCTCCTGTCTACCATATGGAGGCCCTGGGTTCATGTCCCAGCACCTCCTTGTCAAGACAAGCTGACCTGCGCCCATGGAGAGCTGACGGCCCGCACCCACGGAGAGCTGGCACAGCAAGATGACACAACAAAGGGAGACAGGCAGACACAGAAGAACGCGCAGCAAATGGACACAGAGAGCAGACAGCAAGCAAGCCGCAAGGGGCGGGGTGGGGGGACTAAATAAATAAATAATAAATAAAATTTTTTTAAAAAATAAGAATTTGGATATATCAAAACGTTAATAGTAATGAGAATTCAAATTTTAAAAAAAATTTTTGTTCTCTATTTTCTGCGTCTTAATGGGCATGTATCGTTAACCATATAAATACAGTATTATTAAACTGTAAAGATTCTAAAGTGTGTTTATGCACACCTGCTCATTTGATCCTCACAGTTGCTCTGTGGGGTCGGTAACAGACACCGATGTTGTAGGTGACAGAAGTGGTAAGAGAGACATACATACAACTCAGACACGAAGGAAATTCAGTGCACAGAGATTATGTGATAGACAGGGTTGACCAAGTAGCACATGGCAAAACGTGGAGCAAAGTAAAGAGCCCAGAGAGGAAGGAAAATCAGTAGTACATGAAAGAAAAGGAAGTGTAAAGATCCTTGAACATTTCTCAGTTTATGGCTGGTCATGGCATGACATTTTAGGTCAGTCTGGTTCCCTGGACTGAGGTTAGGTTTTTTCAGACTTAGGGAAACTAGAGTACACAGCGGTTAAGGTTGGGTTTGGACCAGACTGTCTGAGTTTGATTTCCAGTTCTGCCCCTGCATGGCTATTTGACCTGGGCAAGTAACTTATGGATACAGAGTCTCAATTTACCTATCTGTAAAATGAGGCAAATACAAGTAGCTGATGTAAGGGTTAATGAGTAAATATGTGTAGGATAACAATGCCTGTGACATAGGGAGCTCTCAGTAAATGTTAGCTGATTCTTACGGTGCAGGGCTGAGGAGGATGACACGGGTGGAGGGCAATATCTACACAGGTGCACTGGTTTCCAGGGAGACAACTGCATTTTCCCACCACAGATGGATCTCAGGCAGCAACTTTTGATTTAGTAGGGTGTGGGATAAGATAAGAAGTTTAGGTCAGTACAAATAAATATATTTAGACTTAATTAATGATGGATTGACTGTGTTAATCTAAAGAAATATTCAAATGTTTATCAGACTTCTACCAATATCAACTAGAAAGTCCTGATAGCTATAGAGGAATGAAAAAGAATTATAAAGGAAGTACAAAAATTTGAGAAAGTTTATGCTATATTATTGGATGGTTCAGCTGTCCATATAAATCCATACCAATCCCTCCCTGGTTAATATAAATGTCTGGAATCTGTGTGTATACTTTATTTGATTACACAATGTTGTGAGGCAAGTAATTGCTATTAAATTAAGAAAGATTGTTTTGTCATACAAAGACCTTGACTAAGAATTGGGGGTAAGGGCTGGGAATGCTCTGTGGAAGGTTCTCTCTTTCAGGCCTGGAATGAGTCTGAGATGTCCGACTGAAATAAGAAATATATCTCCCTGATCAAGGCATGAAACGATTAATATTGTTGGCTTTGTAAATAAGGGTCTGAGGAATTTGGGGGTAATTCCTTATCAGCTGTCTCATTGTTTATTGATAATAGTGTGATTCATGATCGCATCTGATCTTGGTAAGAGCCCTGGAGGGCTCTGCTATTGAGGCTGATGTGTTGATATGTTTCTGGGACCAGCAGAATATGAAAAAAAAGCCAGGAGTCCCTCCCAGGAGCAGCTGGACATACTACCAGTTGAGTTTAGATTATCCAAAAAGAATGCATGGTGGGATAATAATTGCTTTAATAGCCTATTGTTGATTGTTTTAAGTCATTCATTTTTCACATGGGTAGATCATATTGAAATCACAAAAAAATTGGGGGCAGGGGACATTCATAAACCTCAAATTGCTTCTTTTCCAAAATATGTAAAATAGATTCTTTTGTCACTTTTTCAGACTCCCTGGTTTTGGGATACGAGGCACTGCTGGTACAACTACCCTTATCAGGTAAGGAGACATTTATTTGTGGTTTTTACATGTAGAATATCTTCCTTAGGCCAATGTCATAATTTTAGCAGGTCCCTGGACAGGTTATCCTTGCTTTTTTAATTTTTTCCCTTGTCACAATTGTTTTATTTATTGTTAAGATGTAACTAGTTTATTATTTGATTAACAGTATTAAATTTTCCAATGTAGTCTTTTTTTGCTTGTTTCGTTTCTTGTTTTTACTTAATTTTTAAAGAAGTTTTGGATTATATAAAAGTTAATGGAAAATATAGGGGATTCCCATATGTATACACCACCTCCTCCTCCTCTTCCCCTCCCACATTTTCCCCTATGAATAATACCTTTCGTTAGTGTGGTTACATTTGTTATAATTGATGAACACACACTGAAGCACTTCTACTAACCATAGTCTATAGTTTACATTATGATTTATACTTTGGCACAGCATAATTTTATAAGTTTTGACAAAATGTGTGAGACCTGTATGTGTCATTGCAATGACATGCAGAACCAGCCCAACATCCCCCAAATGCCCCATGTTACACCTATTCTTCCCTCTCCCTTCCCTCAGAACCTCTAGTGACCACTGTCTATCAATGTTACAAGTTCTTCCATAACTAGAATAATAATATAATAAGTCTACTTTGGTCCATAGTTGCATTTCACCCTTACGGTTTGCTCATTCCTCGGTTTTGAGGATTTGGGGATGGTGACACCCACTCTACTGCTGATTGAGAGGTGGCTTAATTCCCATGGGGCAGATAGATGGAACTATCTTGTTTACAATTATAGATACTCTCTGTGTTTTGGGATAAGCGTTGTCCATCATCATCATTTTGCTAGTTTTCTGGGCAATTCTGATGCACTGGAGAGTAAGTGCTTGTCACAACTCTTCAGAGATTCAGGGCTCAACCGACATATGAACAGACTGAAGATTCAAGTCTCTGGGACATGTATTTAATGAGTGTAGTGCTAACTATAGATTCAAATAGATATTACTAGGCTAAGTTTCAATTTTATAAGAATGAGGTTCATAAGGACAAGCATTAATATCAAGGGCCAGGCATATTAATCTGTCCACTTTTACTAGGCCCTGCCCACATGCTCTAGAGATTCTTGCCACTCTATTAGAGAATGTAGCAGGACTCCCCAGGATGGAAATTTAATATTTTGTTGGTTATTGTGTGGGTCCCCACCCTCTGAGATAAAACCCATGACAATATGCACAAATTCATATTCCATAGAGGTATGCCCTGGGTACATTCTCCCCTGCACAACCCCCTACCACTGAAACCTTGAACCAGTGATCCTCCCTTGCCATGCCATGCCATGCTTTTTGTCCCTACCAAACCCCCAGGCCTCTAGCTGATAGATGTTGGCCAAAGCACTCGCGTATTCTTAGTGAAGTTCAGAATCAAAGCCCAGTTGCTTCAGCAAGTGGAGTAAGGATGGAAGGTACGTTTACTAGAGGGTAGGGTGCAATCAGTTCATCAGGGGGTTACGTCCTGTTGCTAATAGCTGATTTGTTTTTAATCATTGAGGAAAGTTTGAAGACCTGATGACAGCACAGGCTTGTCTCGATAGAATGTTTGGAAAGCTCAGGTGTGGAACTTGGGACAGCACACTGAGCTTATTTCATTTTGTGGTTTGGGAGCAGACTCTAAATATGTAAATTAAGCACCATTTCCTTAAGGGCAGAAAAATGAACTTGTGCCATTACAGGTGGATGGATTATTTCTGCACCTTAAAAAAAAGCTTTGTTGATTAAGAATGAATTCATATCCCAGAAAGGGAGCATATCAAATCGCAGCCCACTGACGGGCCTTTGCATTGGTCCATGAATTCAGTACAGTTAGCATTTGCTGTGGTCCCAGATCAGTTTCTAGTTAAATATTAAAACAGGGACTTTTCTAGTAGTATTAGAATGTTATATAAGAAAAGCAAAGATGACTAGATATTTAAGCAACAAAAGAAACACACACATATTAATAAGCAACTTGGATTTTTGATTTGACTAGGGTTCTTTTGGGTTGTCTTTTTAGGACGTTTGATTGTTTGGTGTCCATAAGGCTGATGCACACGGGCCTGCAGTGTAGCTCCTCAGGTATTAGAGTTACAACAGAGATCAGGGACTGGCAATGGATACTCCTTAGGCGAGTTCAAGGCTAAAGACACATTGAAATGGAATTCCAGTTTGCATTTTCATCTTTCAAGTAGTATATTCAGATTAGAAAGGAATGTAAATAAGGAACATAACATGGTGAGAGAGAGCCCAGTATTCCATACTGATCTGATGAAGACTAAAGCAGTCTGGAAACCAGTCACTTACTCTACACAACTGTAGTTTGCAGACCTGATTGCTGTTTTTCTGATTTAAATACTTGGAATGTTGTCATTTAAAGCTCCCTTTGTATCCTGTAATGGTAAACTGATTGGCAAAGTCCATATATATCTAAAATTCTATTTTTAAAAGTATGTCAAAGGATAGAAGCAGTCATAGAAGAACATACAGCGAATGGACACAGAGAGCAGAAAATGGGGGGGGGGGAGAATAATAATTTTTTTTTTAAAGTACATCAAAAGGCTTCTAGAAACCTTAACTCAAAATGTTGGCAGGGCAGCCACTCTGATGCAGCACATTTATGAGGTGAATTCCATCACATAAAAGACATCGAGAACAAATGCCATATGAAGTATAATGCCCACTATAGTTCTTAACTATAATATAGATTCAAATAGCTTCACATTTATGGTGAACTATTTCTAAGAAAATTAGTTGCTAGGCCAGTGGTTCAAAATGTGGTTGTAGAGAGTTTTACAGAGAGCGCTACAGTTTCAACACAAAAGTTTGAGGATCTAGTAGATAGTGGTATGTTAAAAAAATATCAGGATTGTTAGTATCATTAGTATCAAGGGAAAGAAACCCTATGAAGGGATTCAGATCAAGATTACATACCTTCTACCAGACAGATATCACTGCTTATCCACGAATAATTTAGCATACGCCTTCCGAAATCACAGACAATTTCATGATTTCTTATGAAAAGTGGTCATCCTGAATGAATGCCATAGCTATTTTTTTTAATGAGCTGCTCTCTGGTGGGGGGTGAGAGATGGAATTAACAGTACAGAATGATTATACATTTGACCTTAGCCGTTCATGTAATTATAGAGCTTTGTATGTAATTACATCCACATAAATATATAGATAAATGTATAAATAAATCTATTCAGATCAGCCTCAAACCCTAAGAGCACTTTTAAAAATTGAGCACTCTTAGGAAACATGTTTATTGTATCTTTAACATATATTATTAAAGAAATACATGGATAGATTTTAGATGGAATAGTGGTCTACCTTAAACTTTATTAAAGGCGTACTGTTCCTTGTATATGGGAATGCATATTATATATTATTTATAATTTTTATATATGTGTGCATATTTTAAGTAAAATAATATAAAGTTGCTGTCACTTGATCCTTGTATTGCTTATTACAAAGAGCCCAAGTTGGGAATTAGAAGCCCTAGTTGTGGTCACAAAGACTCTTTCACTAGCCGTGAGACCCAGGATTAGCCCTTTAACCTCACAATTTCCCATCCACTGTATAACCTGGAAAAGGATATTACTAATTTTATAGAATTTTTATAAGAATCAAATAGGATAATGTTCGGGTAAGTTTAGTCAACTGCCAAGCACATCACAATATAATCATTATAATAATACGATGCTCAGTTATGAATTCTGCCATTCTAGACATGCTGTAACTTGTCCTGAGCACCCCTCTGTGGCATTTTCCTAAGTGGTGACATCTGCAGAAAGTAAGAGTCTCATCAAGATCTGAAATTGAACTTTGGCTGGAAGGGTCCCAAAGCCAGAACCCTATTTTCTATAGCTGACTTGAATCTGCTGTACCTCTGCCCCTCATCACTAATGCCTTCAAGAGTAAAAGGACAATTCATTAGGAAATGTATTCTTTCCAGTGTGTTGCTGAGTTTGGTAAACACATCATCACTCAGGGCTTAGGATTGCTGGTTGGAGAGTGTCCTGTCCCAGCGTGTATTTTGTTGCCAAAATTCTGTTAGAGGGACAACGGATGTTGATGCCCATGCTCATATTTCATATGTAAGTGAATCCCAGCTTTTCAAGATACCTGGCCCTGGTGCTGCTGTTGGAGTACAAAGCACTTCAATGTCAGTGGTATTTATTATACGGTATTACCTTGAGTACAGGGGTGTGGACATGTTTTGTGTGATCAATTTCAAAGGTTTTTCATTCAGTCTGATCACAACTCAATGAAACAGTTAAAAACTCATCAAAAAAGTTTTTAAGAACTCTGTTTCATTTTTATGGATTTACATGTAAAATAAATATTCCTGATTCCCTTGTCCTCTCTGAGCCTCTCCCTGTTCCTGAACCTCTGAAGCAAGTAGAGCAGGTATTACCCCCAACTTACAAATAAGTAAACTAAGGCCCCAAGTTCTGTGTCTCCTAAGCCGTGGAGCAGGGATTTGAGCTCAGATTTCCTGGCTATAGCATAGTCTGGTATCTCTTGTCAGTTTCCTTGTTCCTCTAATCTTTTAATAAATATTTTTGAATCATCCTTTCCTGATATTCGTAATATACTGAATATTTCCTAAAAACAAGAAGACTTTCTGATGATGGAACATTTTGAAATTCTATTCCTCAATGACCCATATAATATTTGAGTTTCCATCACCAACCTTCCTTGCCCCCTGTACTGTGAATCTCATAGCAGTTGTCCAGGCCTTATTCTTTAGTGTGCATTAGAATGCTTTTTTTCAAGTTGCCTGAGCAATCTTGCTGATACTTATTTCAGAGGAGCATATAAATGCTACTGTTAAACTGAATAAAGAATTGAGTACCAAGTATTCATACTGATTAATGCTTTTTTTGGTTGGAGATGAAATAATGCCATCCAGCTGTGGATTAGAGGCATCCTTCAAAGCCCCATTATCCACAAGGAGAATAGAGCAGGAGTTCAGTTGCAAGACCATGTCACTGAGCTTGAGATGTTTGCGACACAAATTGGACACCCTATTAACTAATCTTTCCGTTTCTTCTTTCATCCTTAGCCACTCACATCTGACCTCCACTACTACTACATCTTGCAGCTGTCGTTTTATTGGTCTTTAATGTTTTCCCAGTTCATTGATATCAAAAGAAAGGTAAGATGGATATTATCATAAGCCATAAATGGTTGAGAACATGCATCCTTAATGGCCATTGATAGGTGGGTGTAGAGTCTCAAAGGCACTTGCCTCTATTCTCTCCACAGCATTAGTCTTGCACTGTTTTCTGATTATTACCAAAAGTTCTGCATTTTTCTTGGGCTCTTTTATATTTTATTGCCATTATTTCTTTACTCTTCACCCAAACCTAGTGTCTTTTGTCTGTGGAAAAATATTTTCTCTCAGTCTGATTCAAGAGTCCATTTTTCCTTCAAATTAAATAAAGAAGAAGAAAAAAATTTTTTGAAAGTACTGAGGATTGAACCCAGGACCTTGTACATGGGGAGCAGGTGCTCAACCACTGAGCTCCATCCACTCCACAGTGACAGTTGTTTTTTTCATTTGTTTGTTTTTAAGAGAGACCAGTGATCGAACCCAGGACCTCATACATGGGGAGCAAGTGCTCAACCAGTTGAGCTACATCCACTCCCCAGAAAGATTTTATTTGTAGTTCCTGGAGGAGAGTAAAATCTAAGTATCCCATCCCTACAGAAGTCTAATGTCTCAAAAATGAAACATTTCTAGATGAACTGTGATCTGTTTTCACCCCTTCCACTCCTCTTAAACAGCTCTTGGTAGGGCACCCATAGTCTCCTCAGTGCAAAATTCACTCATTTCACCTCCTATCCTACCAACTTCTGGGCAGAAATGGCACTTTTGACTATTTTCTGCTTCTTTTACTTCTATGATACTATTTTCTCCAGATTCCCATATTTGCTTCATTCCTTCAAAGCTGACTTAGCTAGCTTACATTCCAATACCCCATCCTTTGTGTATCTGCCTATACCAAGCTTCTAGTCTACAGAAGGCAGTCTCCCAGGTGATGAAGCTCATACATGTGGACGTGTCACTCAGACCATCCAACCATAACCTATGTGCCCCTAATTTCCAATGATCCTCTTCTGCCTCAGATTCTCTCCTGGCCCATACTTTCAGAAATATAATAATAATAACATTCTATTCTCTTAGTTTTTCATATCTTTTAATCCTCGTAGTACCTCTGGTTTTATTATTTGGTTTTATTATTTATTCTTATTTTATGGGTGAGGAAAATGAGCCTTATATACAAAGTGTACTGTATTGAACACATGATCTTACCCTATTCTTGTTCTTCCTCCAATAATCCTTATAATTAATAGCCGTCTAAACTAGGAAGAATTTTTCCTTGCTCTCCATTTTCTTACTCCTTACATCTACTTCCATAATACTGCTGATACTGATTTTGTTTGGGGCCTCTCTACTTTTGTCCTATCTATTACAATAGCCTCCTAAATGTTCCTGCTATCTAAATTAGTTATTCTTATCTACCTGCCACTGATAAAGAGTTATATTTCTGAAGCCTTCAAGACAAAGTCAAAACTACTTGGAATGATGTTCAGGGCTGTAGACAATATCGTTCAAACCCCATCTCTCTAGCCCATCTCCCGCCACTCCCTGCACCCCCATCATACACACATGTATGTTCTAGCTACAGACATCATCTCAATATTATCTGAACATGGATAGTTTCGCTGTGTCTCTTTGTTTTTGTAAGACCCTGACTGTGGCTAGAATATATCCTACCTCCTACTCCTTACCAAACAAGACTTCACCCGGAAGGTCTTCTTCCTTGACCTCTTCCTTGAACCCTCATTCACATTAAACTCCCTCAAGATTTTTGATCACTCCATCCTCCATATTTGGTTTATAAGAGTGCCCAGTACTTACCATTTTAACCATGTGGTGATCTGCCTCCCCACCTTCATTAAACTTATAAGGTAAAGAGTAGGGTATATTCATTTTTGTACTCCTCATGGTTTTTCAGTGTGCTTGTTCATGGTGGGATCAGTAAATTTAGAGTCAATGAATAAATGGATTCATTAGAATGTCTTCTGAATTACTACTGGATATCATCTAAGCTCCTTTGAAAATAAGTCTATGCATTATGATGGAACATAAACGGCAATATACCTTTTATTTGCAATCTGGAAATTGCAAAAAGGATATATGAAGGGCAGCTGAAAAGCATTCAGGAGTCTATGGTCCTAGTACCTGAATCTCCTTTCCCTAGAAATGCTCCTTCTATCATCCTCAGCAATAAGCTTACTCAAACGCTCCTGGCTTTGTCTTTCCTGACTTGAATGGCTGCAAGGCCTTAATTTGGTATATGATGGGTGATTCTCAGATGTGGATGGTCCTAGACAGGGCTTAGGCCAAGGCAGATAACTCATTCAAACCCATAATTTGGGATTTTGTTACCCATTGCACTAAACACTCTCATTTAAACATTTAAAGATCTTTCAGTGATGGTATGTGAATTAGGTCTCCTTGTCTTACATGTGGAGCCTTCCTCATTCATGTAGTCAACACATGTAGACTGAGTATCTTCTTTGTGCCAGCACTGTGCTGGGCTCATTTTGCATTTTGTTTTCTTTTTGAGAAGAACTTTTGTCCAGGTAGTCAGTTAAAACACTTGTATAACAAAGAGGGAGGCAGAACTTTTTTTCCCACTTTGTAGTTCAGAAAATTGATGCACAGTGAGTCGGTGTGACTTTCTCAAGCCACACAGTATGAGAATGGATTTGAGTCCAAGTTTATGAAGCTAAATCCTATAATCCACTCTTAGATTAGGTGTGTACACAATTCTTGCATTGCCATGCCCTCCAGTGCTCCTGACATTAGAAGTGGTAAGCCTTTCACAGCTCTTCACTATTTTATTGGTTCCTCTTGTGCTTAGTTAGAATGAAGGGTTCCACTCAGAGTTGAAGGGATGACTAAAAGCAAGACTAACTGTCCTCAGCTTTCAGCAGCCTAATCCTAGTAAGATATTGCTCTGCCAAAAGTCACCAAGCCCATCCACTGGTTGGATATTTCTCAGCATGCACATATTTTGCCTTTCATTGAGACAAACAGAATGCCTTCATTCTTCTAAGCCAAATAACCATTATCTTAAAAGTTATGTGTTTTGCCTTCTTTTGTTTACATTTCCATAACATGGTTTTTTTATTTTTTATTTTTGAAGAAGCTTTAGATTATATAAATGTTACATAAAAAATATAAGATTTTCCCATATGCCCCATACGCTTTCCCTCTCACACTTTCCCACATTAACATCTTTCATTAGAGTAGTACATTTGTTATAACTGATGAATACATATTCAAACATTGCTACTAACCATGGACTATAGTTTTACATTATAGTTTACACTCTGCCCTGCACAATTTTATAGGTTATGATAAAACTATAATGGCCTGTATCCATTATTGCAATGTAATGCAGGCAATTCCAATGCCCAAGTTCTCCCATGTTACACCTATTCTTCCCTCTTCCTCCCCTCAGAACATCTGATGGCCACTGCCCTTCTATCAGTGATAAAAGTTATTCCATTGCTAAAATAATAATAAGTCTATAATAGAATAATAATTAGTATATTTCAGTCCATTGTTCATTCCCCAATCTTGAGGATTTAGAGATGGTGATGTCCACTCTGTTTCTAATTGAGAGGATCTTAGATCTCATGGGGCAGATGGATGGAACTATCTTGCTTGCAGTAGCAAATACTCTCTGTTCCTTGGGATGGATGTTGTCCATCATCATCTCCTTGTTTGTTGTCCTGGGTGAGTCCAATGAACTGGAGAGTTCATTCTGTTAAGATTCAGGGCTCAAGTGGCAAATGAACAGATCAAAGATTTAAGTCTCAGGGACATATGTCTAACAAGTATAATGCTAATTACAGGTTCAAATAAAAGGGGCAGAAGAGCCATGTGTAGGGAAACTATAAATGAGGTAATTCTGTTACTGGGGAGCATAAATTCCAAAATAAGGCCCACTGACAGGGTGCTGAATTGTTGAGCTTGTCTGTACTGCCTATAGTATCCAGATGTTTCTAGAGCCCCCAGGAACCCTGCCATTCAAGGCACTGTCTACTCTGGAAATCAATGAGATCCTGCTGAGACATGCATAAGCATAACCTCTGGAATGACCTCCCAACTCACTTTGAAATCTCTTAACCATAAAAACTCATTTGTATTTAATATTTCTCCATTTTGATCAAGATCTTTATCCAGATGCTTTGCCAATTAGCATTTGGTAATAATACCTTGGGGCCAGGGAGGCTAATCCTCAGGAGTCATGTTTCACACAAGTGAGTGGAGGAGGGGAGTAAGGTGATGCATTTATATGCTGTGTTTGGCTTAGAGACCACATTTTTTTTAAAAAAGATTTATTTATTTATTTCTCTCATCTACCTCCCCACACCGGTTGTCTGTTCTCTGTGTCTATTTGCTGCATCGTCTTTGTCCACTTCTGTTGTTGTCAGTGGCACGGGAATCTGTGTTTCTTTTTGTTGCGTCATCTTGTTGCGTCAGCTCTCCGTGTGTGCGGTGCCATTCCTGGGCAGGCTGCTCTTTCTTTCACGCTAGGCAGCTCTCCTTACAGGGTACACTCCTTGTGCGTGGGGCTCCCCCATGCGGGGGACACCCCTGCGTGGCAGGGCACTCCTTGTGCGCATCAGCACTGCGCATGGGCCAGCTCCACACGGGTCAAGGAGGCCCAAGGTTTGAACCGCGGACCTCTTGTGGTAGATGGATGCCCTAACCACTGGGCCAAGTCCCCCGCCTAGAGGCCACATTTTAGCAAAAAGGAGGCTTTCAGGAGGTAGCTCTTAGGCAATATACAATACTAGGCTAAGTTTCAGTTTCACAAGCAAAGGTCCATAAGTACAATCACCCATATCAACGGCCTGGTGTAATGGTCTGTCCTCCTTCACTAGGAACTGCCCATTTACTAGGGGGATTCCAACTGCTCTTTTAGGGAATGTAGCAGAACTGCCCAGGATGGGAATTCAGTATTCTTTTGGGTATTGTGTGGGTCTCCACCCTCCAAGACAATACCCCATGAACACTTGAACATTTTTATATGCCTTAGAGGCATGCCCCTGGTGCATCCCTCCCCACTCATTCCTGCATCACTGGCACCCACACCAGTGATCCTCCCCTGCCACGGTTGTGACCTTTCTGTGATTCAACAATTCTCTAAAAACAAAGCCAAAAATATAACCAAATAAAATAGTAAGAAAATAAAATAAAATTTTTTTATGTATTGTATCTTTCATCAGTGTAAGGTCTGTTATTGTGTATGTACAGTGACAATTTCTTTCATATATTCCCCTGGTGTCTTTTATTTTTTTCATTTTATCTTCAAAGAAGCTTTAGGCTACAGAAAAGTCACAAAGAAAATATAAGGGATGCCCAAAAACCCAATGCCTTCCCCTTTTTCCCCCTCCCCTATTAATAACATTTTACATGTGGGTGGTACATTTGTTACAACTGATAGACAAATATCGAAGCATTGCTACTAACCATGGTCAATGGTTTACATTATGGTTTATATTTTACACTGTATATTTTTATAGGTTTTCACAAAATTTAGAACGGCCTTTATCTGTTATTACAAGATCATACAGAATAATTCTAATGCCCTAAAAATGTCCTGTGTTTCATCTATTCTATTCTTCCTTCCCTCTTCCCTCAGAATCTATGGTAGCCACTAAGTTTCAATTTTTGAAGTAAATGACTTAGTCACTTGCAGTAATATTGACAACTTGACATATTGGTCTATTTTCTTTTATTAGGCACTGCCAATGTTCTCAAAAGATTCTTGTCCCTTTAATTGAGAACATAGCAGGACTTCCCAGGATGGGAGTTTACTAGTTTCTTGTTTATTGTGTGGGTCTATACCCACTGAGATAATACCCTATGAGAAGATGAACTTACATATTCCATAGAGGCATGCCTCAGGTGTGCCCTATCCCACAGATTCCCCCATATCTGAGGGTTGAAATGTTTCATTCTGTATGTTTTTTCCATTTTTTAATCATTTGCTTATCAAACAAATATATACTTAGTTTTATTTACTGTTTATACACTGAATAAAGGCTACTAAGAAAACAGAAAATATGCCAAAAATTACCATGTGGTATGATAATTTTTATAATGAGATCTAAATTGCTTACCTTACCTAGATTTGAAAGACCTGAATGAAATAGTTTGTTGTTAAAATTAGAATCAAAACAGAGACCAAAGTATTGGAGAAAAATTCATCTACAAACTTCCTTTACATAATCAGCAAAGTTTCATCATATTCAGCATCTGTTCTGAGGTTACCTCATTGTCATAACTAAAAACTAGCTTTCCTTGAATGCTCATCCTTCCTTTGATCCCTCTCAAGTATTTTTTTTAATTATAGAAGTTGTACGTTTACAAAACAATTATGCATGAAATACAGGGTTTCCATATACCACCCCACCATCAAATCTTTCGTTGGTGTGGCATTTTTGTTAGTTGTTGAAAGCACATTTTTATAATTGCTCTACTAACTCTGATCCATGATTTACCTTAGGGCTCACTGTTTATGTTGTACAGTTCCATGGATTTTTTTTTTTCATTATTCTATTGCCATTTCCCCTTTTAACCACATTCATATATATATTTCAGTGCTATTAAATACATTCGTTGTGCTACCGTTACCACCATCCATTACTAAAACATTTCCGTCATTCCAAAATAGGAACCCTGTACATTTTAAACTTTAACTTCCTTTCCCTATTTCCATTCCATCTCCTGGTAACCTGTATTCTAGATTCTGATTCTACGAGTTTGTTTATTCTCATTATTTCATATCATACAATATTTGTCCTTTTGTTTCTGGCTAAGTTCACTCATATGATGTCTTCCGAGTTCATCCATGTTGTTGTATGTATCAGATCTTCATTCCTTTTTACAGCTGAGTAATATGCCATTGTGTATATATATAGCATTTTGTTTATCCATTCATCAATTAATGGACACTTAGATTGCTTCCACCTTTAGGCAATTGTGAATAATGCCACTATGATCATCAGGGTACATATCTGTTCAAGTCCCTACTTTTGTTCTTTACCCAGAAGTGGGATTTCTAAGTCACATGGCAATTTTATATGTAACTTTGTGAAGAACCATCAAACTCTCTTCCACAGTGGCTGTACCATTTTACATTTCCACCAAAAATGGACAAATGCTCCTATTTCTCCACATCTTCTCCAGCACTTTTTTTAATAGTGACTATTCCAGTGGGTGTTAAATGATGTCTCATTGTGGGTTTGATTTGCATTTCCCTGATGGCTAATGATGTTGAGCATCATTGTGTATGGTTTTAACATATCTAGCATCAGTATAGAAAGCTCCTTTAAAAGGACAATTTTACAACAGTGTTCATGGAATTGATTCTAAGCTTGTACATATTATCGATGTCTTGAAACTATATGTTTTTTCCCTAATCGATACCGATAAGCTTGTTTTCACTATGTGATATCCTGTCTTCAGTTGGTCAGTTTACCTTTATATGTTCCCCATGAAGCTGGCTTATTCTTTTTTCTCACACAAAATGGGGACTTGGCCACTATGAGACATGCATCATTAGTGAGCTGTAGCCCTTGTTTTTCTCTTTAGCATCTTGCTACCTGGCACTGCAGGTCCTGGTGCCATTGCTCCACTGTCCAGAGCATCTGCTGTTCCAGGCATCAGAGAGTGTTTATGCCAAGCTCAAGCCCCCTGTTTCTGTACTGGAACTATTAACCAAACCCTCTAAAACCAGCCTGCTTCCTAATTGTGGAATAGTGATGTTTGAAGACATCCATTTGACAACAGTGTGAAAATCAACCTCTAAAGGCCATTCATAGCACTGTTAATGACTGAGAAAAATGTTGTTTTAGCTCCCCTGTTGAATGACAATGAGCTTGAATAGCCATTTTCAAACCAGGGTCATGTTTATTAAACAATGGATCTGAATGCATACCTTAAACTGTTAAAATTAGTAGCTTAAATGTTTTAATAATCATTTTTTGTGATTTAATGGGTTGAGGAGTCTTTCTAAAATGGCTTTGGTATTCACAGACTCTTCTCCTCTTGAAATGTCCTACTATTTCCATCTTTTTAAAATTGCTCTGTTTTCAAATTGAACTTGGAGTTAAAAAATGAGGGAAGAACCTTTATCCCTGTGATGACAGTACCCAGTGCTCCTTTAAATATTTCCAGAACAGGTACTTACCTAGTCGGCAATGAGGAATACTATGAGTCTTCCCCGAGGGAAGGGAACAGTCAAGATGTAGTCATTTGGTACAATGGACTTATAATTTAGATATTATTTTATGTGCGCAAAACTATATAAACCTTTTGAGGGCCCCTCCCTCCCTTCCTCCCTCCCTCCTACCGTCCCTCCCTCTTACTCTTCCTTCTTTTGTAAAAAAAAAATTGTTAAAGTAACTTATTAAAACAACAGACATATCCTTGGTATTCAGTGTTCTTTGAAACATCTTTTATTTCCCAAGGCTTAATTTTTGTTAAAATTCCTTCCTTTACCAACTGTTCACAATGAGCATTTCTCCTGCACATCTAAATTTTCTAAGGGAAGCCAATAAATATTATCATGTTGAGCTCAAAACAGCTTGCTTATATCTAAACCCTATGTCCCTTTTAACTAAGCTGCTGTTTGGCTTGAAGGCCTGGGCCTTTGGCCAATGAGTCTGCTCGTGTTCAAAGTCCTTTGCAGGAAATCATCCATGGCAGAGTCCCAGGACCCAGCTGGTTCCAAGGCCCTTTTGGCTTTTAACCTATGAAAAACACTACATCTTATAATAAAAGATTTCTGACAGAATTATGATGATTAAATTTTGCAGGAAATTATTGAAGGATTGTGATTGCTCCCTGGTAACTTTTTGCAGAAAATAGCTGGCATCTGTTACCATGAGTGTTTTCTCTGCTTTCAGAGACCCTGCTTCAATTAGGTTTAGGACAGAAGAAAATGCCTGTTTAAATCTTCTGACAAGGAAGTGGCATTGCATATGATTAAATGAAGTAATGTACATAAAACCGTCGAATACAATGTGTGATACAGAGTAGGTGGTTTAGAGCTTAGAGCAGTAGCTGGCACATAGTGACTAATATTTGGTTGCATCAAAACCTAGTGGTCAACACCATGGAGCCTAGAGTGATTACAACTGAAAATGGGAGGATTGCATCCAGCATCCAGGTGGAATCTGAGCCTCCTCTTGACATAAAGGTGCAATGGACACAACCAATCCAGTGTCCACATAGAAGAGGTGGCATTGGATTGGGAAAAGTGGACATAATGGACAAAGGGTATGGGGAAAGGCAGGAAGAGATGAGAGGTGGAGGCATCTTCGGGACATGGAGCTGCCCTGGATGGTGCTTCAGAGGTAATCACCGGACATTGTAAATCCTCACAGGGCCTACTTGATGGAATAGAGGAGAGTATGGGCCATGATGTGAACCAATGTATATGAGGTGCAGAGGTGCCCAAAGATGTACTTACGAAATCCAATGGATGTGTCATGATGATGGGAACGAGTGTTGTTGGGGGGGGGGAGAGGGGGGGTGGGGGGGTGGGGTTGAATGGGACCTCACATATATATTTTTAATGTAATATTATTACAAAGTCAATAAAAAATAAAAAAATTAAAAAAAAAAACAAAAAAAAAAAAACCTAGTGGTCAAAAACAAAAAACAGCTAGTGGTCACAGACTTTTTTATTTCTGGTCAAATAAAACAAAAAATGTATTTGGAGAAGGACCAACATAAGATTTCCAACCTCTAACTTTTCCTAGTAAGGAAATTTAAGACATACCTATCATTTATCACAATCAATTCATAAAAGTAAGCGCATTTTAACACAAGAGAAAAAGAAAAAGAACATCTTGCAAAAAGAGCAATCCTTTATATTTATCATTAAGAAAAAGTCTGCTTTCTGGGGAAGGCATTGTCCTGGGCAATGTGGCTTAGCGGTTAAAGGCTGTCGAGTCCATCTCCCCCTGCAGCACCACCGTAATTTGGTGTGGCCTGGAGCAGAGGCCAAGCTCTGAAGTCTTAAGTCAGTGTTGCAAACCACTGGGATTTTGAGGTTTTTGTTATTGCAGCATTATTAATATGCCTAATTATCATTTCCTAGAATAATATTTGGTAATAATTTGTCTAGACTAGTGGTTTTCAAACTGTAGTCAGCTGACCCCTGGATGTCCCTTTCATCTAAAAGTCAAAAGTTTTCCTCATAATACTAAGATGCCGTTTGCTTTTCTTGCTGTGTTGATGTTTGTACTGATAGTACAAAAGCAGTGGTAGGCAAATTGCTGGCAGCAGCACCTCACTGTATTTTTCTTTCCTGACACACTCTAAGAAAGTAAGAAAAAAAAAGCCCGTGTCTCTTCAGAATGTTCTTAATGAAACTGTAAGAAGTGTTAATTTTTTAACTCTCTACTCTTGAGTATAAATCTATTTAATATTTTGTGTGAGGAAAGGGGAAATACACATAAAAGAATTTCTGGCCCATGTCAATATACTATGGTGTCTCAAGAAAAAGCATATGAAGTTATTTCTTTGAGTTGCAAACTGCTTTTTTTCCCCTATAAAATCCTGTTTCTACTTGAAAGAATGACCAACAAACTATGGCAGGAATTTTTTTGAAAAATACCCAAAGTTAGCCTGTCAACGTGTTTCAGGAAAAACCATTGATATTCCTTGATATCAAAGATAAAACTTAAGCTTTCCAATGGTAATTAGACTTTCAGAAAATTTGTCTCCTCCACCGTGAGCTTGTAGTTTCTTAGTACTCAGAGACTTTTCTGAAGAGATTGGTAGTGATAGTAAGAAATATGATGTTTTTAAAATCTTATATAATAAAATTTGTCATTAACATACTTAGCCAGTATTTTCCAAATGACTTATGCATGAGGTTACAAAATCATACAGGAGTAAAAGAGCTATTTGAAGGAAAAGCATGCCAATGGATTTTAATTTAACCAAGTGTGAAAAGTTTATTAATAGGGTTTCAGTCTCTACATTGACACTTACCTTTGAGATCTCCCACTTGTCAAGTTTTTGATACAGTAGTAATGAATATACACAGTTCTCCCTTTTCCAAATTCTGTATGAGACTGGATTTTCTTTATACACTTCAACCAAAGCAACATATGACAATAAATTGAATGGATAAGCAATTTATGAGAATTTCTTCTTAAGGCAGACAGTGAAACGTTTCACAAAAATGTAAAATAATACCACTCTTCTCACTAATTTACTTTTATTTTTGAAAATGTATTTATTTTCATAAAAACATTTACTTTAACATGTAGTGGAGTTTATTATTTTTATTTCAAATGAATTGACTGTTTTTTAAAAATATCTCACTTTTAAATGTCTAATATGGTAAATACGGATAGGTATAACTCACATAATCAAACACTCTGGTGTCCTCAATAGTTATAAGACTATAAAGGGATCTCAAGACCAAAAGTTTGGAAACTGCTGGTCTAGATTGTTCTTAAACCTTTCTTAAGAAAATGATTCTGAGGTGGTAACTCATATATTAGCATGCCCTATCTTTGCTAGGAAAGCTAAAACCACACCAGATGACATCCGTTAGCCTGGGAGGGATGAGGAGCAGTTTATAGCCCCCTCTGTAACATCAGTGCTACTGCCTGTGGACAGACAGGCACTTACCGTCTTTCACAGATGTGCGAAGCTGCTCTTTTGCGTGTCCTCTTGTGGATAGTGTAGCAAGATTCTGCTCTTAAAGCTTAAGTTTCTCCCAGGGCAGATATTCCCGACTCTTATACCTCTGTTCCATTTCTTTTTCACTTCTATCTTCAAAATATAATCAGGCAAGAGGAGACAGCTCATTTTCATAAGCTATCCCCTGTGAGCAAAGCATTTCAACTGAGGGCTGTGTGCAGGCTGGTGGGAAAATAGAACAAAATTGTCTAGAGAAAAAAATGTATTTTATGGGGCAATTTTATGGGACTTTATTCAAAGCTTGCCCTATTTTAGCAAATTAAACTCCCAAGTACCTTGTGGGGAAGAGGTTTTTAACCATCTTTAGATTTCACAGATGATGACTGGCCACAGGGCAGTCCTGGGGTAGTGACGAAGCACATACTGCTGTTCAGGGTGCGTGGAGAAGACAGCCAGGACTTTCCAGTGTGGTTCAAGGGTCCACAGCATCACGGCATTACAGAGCGATGCACGCCATAGGTCCCATGCAGTGCTGCTGTTCCAGGGCTCAGCGTCCTTAAGTCTAGGGCCACAGGAGTCCCAACCTCTCTTAGAAGGTGCCGCTCTCAGTCAGGAGATTCAGTCATTCACCTTCCTTCAGCAAATTTCTGTCAAATGATCCTAAGTGTCTTGGGAAAGCACCTATTGATTTATTATTATTCTGAAGTCATGAGCTCCCTTGGTTTCTATCACCATAAATATAAGTGAACCCATTCTCCTCTGTTTCCCTTTTGCTTCCTAAGCATAGGAACCCTTTCCACCCATGGCTAATCTTTGCACACTTGCTCTTGAGCTGCCATTTCTTCCTATCTTGTGGGACTGGACCTTGTTATTTGTTAGCCTCTTTTGAGTATTTTCAAAATTGCCCTGTCTCTGTTAACTCCTGCCCCACCATCTTTAAGCATGCGCAAATGTCTCTACTCTTAAAATAAAAATGCAAAAACATTCTTACTCAACTCTTTACCCCCTTTTATCTAATCCTTTATGCCTCTTCACCTCTTCTAGCCAAGCTCCTGTAAAGAGAGAATATTACCACTACTCCTTATACCCTCTCCCCTTTCCCTGTTCTGTCATTGTCTTTTTCAGGCATTTGTTTCTGAGAAGCAGCATGCTGTGGAGTTTAGGAGGCTAAGCTCTGAAGTCAGAATGGCATTCAGATCCAATTCCAGCCCTTCCCCACTGTGTAACTTTAGGAAAATCATGTAGCATCTCCATGCCTCAGTTTCTGTATAAAATGGAGTTCTCTGTAGTATTTGCTTTATACACTTGATGTTAAAAATACTCACAGCACCTGACACACATTACATGCTCAGTATTTATTAGTCAGTTCTCTCACTGCAGCAGTCACATCAGCATTGCCCATAGAGCATTTACTGGGCTCCAGACTGAATGGGGTGGCTCTTGCCTTCATGGATGCAGAAAGTGTAGGTGACAAAATCCAGTGTCGTTCTCCCCCCGCCGACCTTTTTATTAGAGAAGTTGTGAATTTATAGAAAAATTCACACCTAAAATCTAGAGTACCCTAATTATGAACATTTTGCATTAATGTGGTACCCTTGTAGACTTGATAAGAAAATATTATTATAATTGTACTAACTGTAATCACTGTGTTGTACAGTCTAATGGGTTTTTAAAATTTTTATTCTAGTAACATACCTACAATCTAAAATTTCTCCTGTTAACCAGATTCAGATATATAATCAGTGATGTGAATTATGTTCATAGTGTTGTGTTACTATCACCAACACCCATTACCAAAACTTTTATGTCTTCCCAAACAGAAACTCTGTACCAATTTAAACATTAACTCCCCATTCACTAGCCCCCTTTCCTAGCCCCTGGTAACATGTATTCCAGTTTCTGCTCTATGAATTTCTTAAATAAAAACACTTCAAAAACTAGGAATAGTAGGAAACATCTGCCACAAGATGAAGGGAATATAAGAAAAACCCACAGCTACCATCACACACCATGGTGAAAAACTGAAGGCTTTCCCTCTAAGATCAGGAACAAGGCAAGCATGCCCACTGTCACCACAGTTATTCAACATTGAAATGGAAACCCTAGCCAGAGCAATTAGGTAAGAAAAAGAAATAAAAGACATCCAAACTGGAAAGGAAGAAGAAAATTCTCCCTATTTGCAGTTGGCATGATCCTATAAATAGAAAATTCTGAAAAACCCACAGCAAAGCTACTAGAGGTTTAAAAAAAAATTCAGGAAAATGGTATTTGCAGGATTAACACACAAATATCAGCAGTGTTTCTATACACTAGCAATGAACAATCTGAAGAGGAAATTAAGGAAAAATTCCATTTACAATAACTAAAATAATCAAATATCTAGGAATAAATTCAGCTAAGGACATAAAGTACTTGTTCATGGAAAAGTATAAAACATTGCTGAAAGAAATCATAGAAGTCCTGAATACATGGAATGACAGTCTTTGTTTATGGGTTGGAAGACTAAATATTGTCAAGATGACATTTCTACCTACAGTGATTTATAGATTCAATGCAATCCCAGTCAAAGTTCTAATAGCCTTCTTTACAGAAATGGAAAAACCAATAATCAAATTTATATGGAAAGGTAAGGGGACCTGGATAACCAAAACCAACTTAAAAAAAGAACAAAGTTGGAGGACTCTTACTTCCCAATTTTAAATGTATTACAAGCTTAAGTAATTGAAACAGTATGGTGGGAAGAAGATGTAGCTCAAGTGCTTCAGCACCTGCTTCCCATGTACGAGGTTCTGGGTTCAATCCCTGATATCTCCTTAAAAAAAAAACAAACAACAGCAACAAAAAAACCCTTGGTACTGGTACAAGGACAGACAAATATACCAATGAAATTGAAATGAGAGAAATAAACCTTTATTTATTTATTTATTTTTAAAGATTTTATTTGTTTATTTAATTCCCCAAACCGCCCCCTGCCCTCCCCGTTTGTCTGTTCTCTGTGTCTATTTTGCTGTGTCTTTTTGTCTTGTTTCTTTGTCCGCTTCTGTTGTCGTCAACGGCACGGGAAGTGTGGGTGGCGCCATTCCTGGGCAGGCTGCACTTTCTTTCACGCTGGGCGGCTCTCCTTATGGGCGCACTCCTTGTGCGTGGGGCTCCCCTACGCGGGGGACACCCCTGCGTGGCAGGGCACTCCTTGCACGCATCAGCACTGCGCATGGGCCAGCTCCACACGGGTCAAGGAGGCCCGGGGTTTGAACCGCGGACCTCCCATGTGGTAGACGGACGCCCTAACCACTGGGCCAAGTCCATTTCCCCTAGAAATAAACCTTTATATCTATGATGAGATGATTTTTGACAAGGCTGCCAAATTTATTCAATTGGAATAAAATGGTGTCTTCAATAAATAGTGCTGGGAAAACTGGATGTCCGTATGTAAAGGAAAGAATGTGGACCCCTCTTTCACATCATATACAAAAACCAACTCAAAATGGATTTTAAAAAAACCCTAAATATAGCTAAAATTCGTAGAAGAAAACATAAAATAGCATCTTCAGGAACTTTTGTTAGGCAACAGTTTCCTAGACTTTATACTATAAGGGTGAACAACAAAAGAAAAAAAACAGATAAATGGAACATAATCAAAGTTAATGATATTTTTCTGCATCAAATGACTTCATCATGAAAGTAAACGACAGCCTACAGAAAAGAAGTAAATATTTGGAAACTATCCATTTTCATATACACAATACACAAAGAATGGCTACAACTCAACAGCAAAAAAACAACCCAATTTAAAAATTGGCAAAAGACTTGAATAGACATTTCTCCAAAGAAGATATACAGATTGCTAAAAAAGCACATATAAAGCTGCTCAACATCATTAAACATTAGGGAAATACAAGTCAAACCACAATGAGATACTATTTCATAACCACTAGAATGGCTGCTCTTTTAAAAATGGGAAGTAACAATTATTGGAGAGGATGTGGAGAAATATGAACACTCACTCATTGTTGGCGAAATGTAATAGAGCAGCCTCTCTGGAAGACAGTTTGGTCGTTTCTCAGAAAGTTAAATACAGAATTACCATATGACCCAGCAATCCTGTTTCTAGGTATGTTCCCTAAAGAATGAAAAGCTGGAACTCAAACATATATTGCACCCTGATATTCACAGTGGCATTATTCACAATTGCCAAAAGACAGAAGCAGCCCAAATGTCCATCAACCAATAAATGAATAAAGAAAATGTGGTGCATACAGACAATGAAATATTATTCAGCCACATAAAGGAATGAAGTTCTGATTTTTGTGAAAACATGAATGAACCTTGAAGATAACATGTTGAGTGAAATAAACCTGACAGCAAATAACAGGTATTGTATGCTCTCACTGATATGAAATAATTAGAATAAGAAAATTCAGAGTTAGAAACTAGAATGCATGTTCCAGGGCCAGGGTGGGGTAGGGAATAGAGTGTTAATGATTAATTGGTACAGAGTTTCTGTTTGGTGGAAAACTTTCAATAATGGAGGGTGGTGATGGTTCCACAACATTGTGAGTGTGATTGACACTAGTGAATTGTATATTTGAATATGGTTAAAAGGGAAAATTTAAAATAACAACACATAGGACTAGGGAGTGAATGTAGCTCGTGTGGTTGAGTGCCTGCTTCCCATGTATGAGGGCCTGGATTCAATCCCCAGTGCCTCCTAAAACACACACACGCACACACACAGGACTGTACAATATAAACAGTGAATCCTAATGTAAACTACGGGCCACAATTAATTGAATAATTATAATCTTTTATCAATTGTAACAAAAGTATTACACTAATGCAAAGTTTTAGTAATGGGGGGTATATCTCTAACCAAAAAAAGTTTTTATGTTAAATACATTTAGAATGTCTCAGAATTGACCCTTCCAACACTAAAAGTTGAACAACTAGTGTGCGTTGTTTACGGGTAATTTAAACAGAGCCCAGAAGGTGTTCATAAAGCTTTGGACTCCGGGTGCTCAGCATCTAGAAGGTCTGTAGTGATGGAGAACTGCAATGAGGAAAAGACATGCATGTATAATTAAGGCAAATATCGACATCATTTGAAAGCATAGTACATTTAGAGAGTGCTTTTGATGGGAAGAGGCAGGGAAAGCGTAAAGGAGGACTCAGGGGAGCTGCAAATCAAGCTCCATGCTCTGGCCCAGCTCACCAGTAGGAAATCAGTAGCATTGTCTTACTGTTTCCTTTGTGCAAATAAACTTTTATTGTGTCTTTTTCCACAGCAATGAAATCAATTAAAGTTTAAACATTAACTAAATAATTCACAGGAGACAAGATTGTAGGTTTTCCTTCTTGAAAGGGGACCATAAATGTTGCTTGGAAGAAAGATTGGGTAAACACTGCTTATACAGCAGTTCTTTGTTTCATTTATATATGCTCCCATAAGATATAAAGTAATGTCATGTTTAGCAGTAAACAAAGTAACAGACAGCTCTTGTTAATTGTCTCTAAGTTGTAGATAAAACTGATTATGAGCATTTTGATGGGCCAACCTACAAAAACTATTTCTTTATAATTTATGCAAATTTTGAGGATAATACACAATGAGGTGCTTCAAAATTGCTATTAAAATTAGATCTCCCACACATTTTTAACTGAAAGAAAAGGTGGTAAAGTTGCCCATGTGACTGGGTATGTCCTTTGCTGTTACTCTAAGGCAAGGTTTAAAAACGATTGTTACTCTAAGGTCAAATGTTTTTTGTAAAGGGTCAGATAGTAAAATTAAACCTGTGGTCCACACAGTCTCTGCCGCAACTTCTCGACACTGCCATTATAGCAGGAAAGCAGCCATGGACAATAAATATGTAAGAAAATGGGTGTGGGGGGGTTCCAATAGAACTTTGTTTACAAAAACAAGTGGAGGGCCAGATTTGCTAGGTGGGCTGTAGATGGCCTTTCTCTGCTCTAAGGTGGAGTCACCTATACATGCACATGTGATGAACAGTGGGGATTTAGTTTCAGAAATGGCAAAGTAGATTCCAGTCACATCAGTATATATTTTTAAAACATTTTGGTAGTAAGGAATACATTCAAAATTTTTAACCAACTAATTTCTTGGCATTTGCTCTTTTTAGAATGCTCTCTATATGTGACGGTTATCTCTTTCAAGGATCTAAATCTGTATATAGTTTAGTCTAAAAAGGCTTAAAAAAAGGTCTAATCTATTGAAAAATAGTGTTGAAATAAATTTGACTTTAGATTTAGTGTGAGTGATGTTTTTATTCGTGGCTTGAATTTTAGAGAAGAGGTAATTGAATCATTTCTGCAAGGACTACTTCACTTTACAGTTGAACAGTTGTTTCCCAAATAGATCACACTTTTTCATCCCTTTCCAAATTTTTCCATAAATATTTACCCTAGGGTGCATATAAATATATATATGAGAACAAAAGTAAATTATAGTTTTTGAAGAACCTTGTTACTTCAAATAACTTTCTACAAATGGTACATTTAACCAACTCTGTCTATACTGAGTCAAATTCCAAGGCCAGTTGATAATATAATTACCAAATAAATTGTGAGAGATTGCAGACACCCAAAGGCTGATGTTACAGAAATTCAGTGAACATTTTCTGGTAAGCGGAAGGCATAATTTTCCTCAAATTTCCCAATTCAGGGCAACTCAGCATTAACTGATTTCTCTAAATCTGCCTGGGTATACTTTCATTTTCTTCACTGTTTCATGGACTTAGTTTTTTAGTTTCTTGCTTGTTTTTTAAGAAGTTATATCATCATACCATTAATCAGGACTTTCAGCTACCCTTATCCAAAGGTCAATGGAAAAAGTTTTTAACTATGATTATTCTTGGCACATATAAGTCTTGTCTGAAATCCTTATAGTCTCCACCTGTTTATTCTCTCTGGAGGGGGGTGGAGCCTGAGTAGCCACTGTCCCTTGTGCTTTGCCCAATTGACGTCCTTGAGGCCCACTCCCTGCACAGCCATGCTGCTCCCCAGCAGGCTGAGTTTTACCAGCTAGCTAATCCAAGTGAAGAGATAGGAGAACTGTTTGTTATTGATTTCTAGAAAAAAAGAACATTCTATCTGTTAAAAATGATACAAATTTCTTTGTGCATTGAAGATTCAAATAAGAAGACTATTAAAAACTATAAGAGCTTTCTAGTATTATGGCAGTTGCTATAAAATTAAATCAGTTTTAAGATGGGCTATTGACTTTCTGTTTCCTAGTTTGAAAATCTATTAAATGGATAACCTGGTGCTAAATTGATTAATTTCCTGAAAGCTAATATATGTCATTTACATCTGAGAGAGAAGAGCCTTTTCTTTGTTTTGCACTTTAGAAGCCCTTCACATTCCTTACCATCTGTGTACATCTAAATCAGCTTTCACTTAAAGTTTTGGTCTTACTCCTTTTTTGAGGGTGTTCATCAATATTTTTCTTCACTGATTACAAAGTTTACTTAAAAAGACATTAATTATTATTGTTATTACTAATACTACTGAAATAATGAAAATGCTTTAATAATGATTTAAGTGGTGAATGCATAACTATGTGATTATACCAAATACCAGTGACTGTATACTTTGGATGAATTGTATGCTTTATTAATATGTATCAAAAAGTTGATTTTTTTTTTAAATGAAAAACATGAGAAGTCAAAAAGTGAAAAAAAAGAGTGTAAAATTATTAATACTTTATCCAGAAAATGGGAATTTAGGGAACAAGTTTCTTATTGTTTGTGGTTTTTTAAAATTAGAAATGGGCTCATTTTGCTTTCATAAAGGCAAGTACATGAAGGTGCCTTCTGAAGACAGAGCATTAATTTGATGACTCTCTGCAGCTTGTGAAGGGAGTTCCATCATAAGAACGTCAGATCATATGTCTTAATGAGAGGCGGATCACTTTGGCTCTATGGTGATTATATTTTATTGCATATAAAATTCCCCTGGAGGTTCATTCATGTTGTCATGTACTTTCCTAGTGCATTTCTTCTTAACAGCTGAATGGTATTCTAATGAATGTCTAGACCATATTTTGTCTATCCATTCCTAAGTTATGGACACTTAGGTTGTTTCCATCTACTAGCAATGATATATAATGATGCTATGGGGCGGCGGACTTGGCCCAGTGGTTAGGACGTCCGTCCACCACATGGCAGGTCCAAGGTTCAAACCCTGGGCCTCCTTGACACATGTGGAGCTGGCCCATGTGCAGTGCTGATGCGTGCAGGGAGTGCCCTGCCACGCAGGGGTGCCCCCCGCATAAGGGAGCCCCCACGCAAGGAGTGCACCCCGTAAGGAGAGCCGCCCAGCACGAAAGAAGGTGCAGCCTGCCCAGGAATGGCACCGCCCACATGGAGAGCTGACACAACAAGATGATGCAACAAGAAAAGAGACACAGATTCCCGTGCCACTGACAACAACAAAAGTGGACAAAGAAACAAGACGCAGCGAATAGAACAGACAACGGGGCAGGGGGGGAGAAATAAATAAATCTTTTTTTAAAAAATGCTGCTATGAACATCGATGTGCAAATATCTGTTCACATCCCTGCTTTCAGTTCTTCTGAATCTATCCCTAGAAGCAGGATGTTTGGGGAAATAAGCCAGACACAAAAGGACAAATATTGTATAGTCCCATTAATATGAACTTAGTACAATGAGTAAATTTACGGACTAACACTATACAGTATAGGTTAGTAAGAGGTAGAATGTGAGTTGAGAAGGGGGAGCTGATACTGAATGTATGTAGAATGTTTAACAAGGGCAATTGTAAATATGTGACAATGGATAGAGTTGATGGCAGCACATTATAATGACTATAACTAACATTGCTGACTTATAAATGCAATTGTGGATGCATTAATGTCATTTGAAAGAAGAGTAGAGGATAATCTAGGGACTGTATAGCATAGTGATTTTGTGGTAGTTGAGGATTGCAGTTAATAATATAAATACAAGAATGTTCCTCTATTACAAGGTGTTAAGAATATGGTAATGGGAAAAAATACAACTAATAATACAACTTATAGAATATAGTTAACAGTAATATTTTTGTAACAAAGGGAAAGAAGATACTATATCAATGCTAAAGATCAAAGGAGAAAGTATATGGGATTTCGTTTTAAGAGATATGAATATGATCAAGTATTTTTTTCTTCATTAGGAAAACTTTGATCATGTCATTTAATCAATATGTGCTCATTTCGTTACCTTTCTGAACACTGGAAAAACACCTGAATTTGTTTTTAGGATTAAATAAGATAAATATGCCTGGACTGAGTTTTTCGAAGTAATCCTTCCAAAATTTGTTAAGCTACCATTTGTCTGTTATTTTATTTTTTTGAAGTTGTAATAAAGTTTTGAGAAAAAAAAATTCCCCTGGGTAACTGAATTAAAGGTGCCTGTTCTTATTCTAATAGCTGGGGGATGGAGCCAGCTATCTGGAATTTTATCTGTGCCAGGCATTTCTAATGCGGGATCTGTAAGTCCACACTAAGAAATGCGGTTCTAGTTTCTCTAAATGCCATTTAGAAATGCAATTGGGTAAAAACAGCTTTATCTTACCAGTTTTTTTGGTATCAAAATGGATGGCTTTTCCTTGAATGTTTTCATTTCAGACTTATGAGTTCAGTCAAGGCCAGCTCTGATTATTTCCCTATCTCTAACAATCAGCATAGGCCATATACTCTTCTGTTCCCTCTAAGAAGCCCCTGAAATGAGGACTGAGATGGGGATAAATCAGGCAGGGAGTGTGGAGAGACCTCTTCATAATAGTTGTGAATATGCCTGGAAACCCTGAGGCAGGGTAGAGGGAGGTTGGGAGCACCACTGAAGCAAGTGCTCAGGCCGTTCTGTTTGGAATAAAGGCTTTGGGAATCAATCTTCAATTTGAGGACCAGCCAGAAATCAAAATCTCTCTATGGAATTGCTGCACCTGAAAATCCAGGGTAACATTCTCAACCTAAAATGCTTAGTTTCTTTCAGCCCTGCCCGGGTCTACACACACTGTTTTCAATTATAAGAAATATGGGGAGTAGATGTACCTGAAGTGCCAGAGCCCACTTTTCCCATGTACAAGGTCCCAGATTCGATCCCCAGAACCTCCTAAAAAAAAAAGAAAAAACAGACAAATAAAAAAACAACTTATTGCAGAGTGGATGTAACTCAGTGGTTGAGTGCCTGCTTCCCATGTACGAGGTCCTGGATTCAATATCTGGTAACTCAAAAGAAAAAAAAAAAAAGAGGAGAGGAGTTTTCTACTCTGTGTTCATAAAATCCAAATTGACAGTTTGTTTAAAAACTGTTCATTGGACCAGATTCTGTATCCACTTGAAGTAACACTGTTGGGATGGAGAGATGGGAACGCTTTTATTAAAGGTATTTCATTGCTTATAATGATTTCTGAAGCAGAAATGTAAAAGATGATCCATTATTCATGCCTTTTTTATATTCATACAGATATGACTGTATAATGAAAATCGGTCTGCCCTGGATCCCTCAGTAATAAAATAAATGTTTTCTAGGACCCAGGGATTTATGTGTGAAAGTCATGTTCAAGCAAACTTTGAAAAATAAGGCTCTTGTTTTTCAAGGAGCTCCACTGTATTACCAAGAACATTATGTTGTTTTTTGACATTTATATCAGATATGAATTAGGAAACTTAATTACAAAGTGGTTCTCATCCTCTGTAATTGTTTAGATGAATTTATGTTTGCTCATTCTGAAAATTAAATAGAGAAGAACTCTTGTTCTTCAGTGAGCCAAGAGCAATCATCCTGAGCTGAACAATGGGAAATGTGGAATATTATACTGGTTAGACTTTAAAATCTGTGTTTTAAGCAAGGACACATATGAATGAGGTGCTGTATGTTTTCATTTAATTAGGTTAGGAAAGAATTTAAAATACCAGTTGCTAGGCTCGTCCTGCTTTCATTGATCCATTGTTTTGGAGCAGCTATTGTCCACTAAAACAGTATACTCAGGTAATGGAACCCAATAAATCTCTGATGACAGCTTGGCAAGAACAGAATTCATCTTCTGGGTGAAAACATTATTTTTATTGTATGCCCAAGACATTTTGGATTGCCCAACTTTAATGATGTAGGAAAACCCTAGATACTACAGAGAATATCAGAAGTAGGTGAAACTGTAACTTGAGCCTGTACATATCACTCATTAAATTCAGAGTTTGGCCAGAGTTCCTTTTCTACCACTGGGCTGAGAAACAGATGTAAGTCTGGTTCTGGAGAAAGAAGTATTGTGGTAGGTCATCAGGATGTGGGAGTTTGCAGCACTGAGTTCTGCTGTGGGTGGTTAGTATAACTGATGTAAGACAGCTGATTCTTCCAACGAAGGTGTCCACCATCAATCTCACATGGCTACTTTGTAGACTAAGCCCAGATGTTAATTGAAAATAATAAGAGAAATAGTTGTACTTCATTTTTCAAATTATCCAACATTATTTAGGAGACTAATATATTGTTTATCCCAGTAATAAATCAATATATACAGTTATCAATAAATATTAGGGGGTAAGTAACTTCTGAACATTTCACCAAAATGTACACAGAACCAGTAATAGCAGTAGTTTCTGAAGAAGTCAGTGTCTCCCTCCTTCCCACCCTGAGTCTCCCTGCCTTCATCCTTGCTCTCCTGCATCCTTTCCCCTCTCTCTCTATTTCTCTTACTTTAATTTATACAGATTTGAAAGTAGATTAAAGGCTTCAAATGCCGTTTTAATGACTGCAGCTACAAAGTCTGGAATTATAGAATTGACAGCTTAGAAATAGTCTGATCCAATCTCTTAATGATACAGATGAGGGAATTGACACTCTTACCAAAAATTACAAAATTAATAAGAGGAGAAGCCTGGATTATAAGCTGCCTCTCACACAATATTTGTTCAAGAAATGTCCTTTGAAAAAGGCCCATGCATATACATTCTTCAGGAGTCTAGTATATCAATAAGACCCTGATTTACTTTCTCAAACTTTCATTTTAAAATAGAATTTGCCTTATCCCTATACCAGGTATTGAAAGCAGGGACTCAAAGAGATATTTACACACCAGTGTAAATATTAGTCACAATTGCAAAAGGTGGAAGCATTAGTCACAATTGCTAAAAGATGGAAGCAACCCAAATGTCAATCAGCAATGAATGGATAAATAAAATGTGGTATATACATACAATGAAATATTATTCAGCCATGAAAAGGAATGACGTCCTGATACGTGTGACAACATAGATGAACCTTGAAGACATCATGTTGAGTGAAATAAGCCAGATACCAAAGGATAAATATTATATGATCTCACTGATTTGAAACAATTAGCATAATCAAACTCATAGAGTCAGAATCTAGAATATAGGTTATTGGTAATGGATGGTGGTAATGGTATACAATCTTGTTAATGCAATGAATAGCACTAAAATGTATTAATATGATTGAAAGGGGAGGTATTAGATTCTGTATATGGTAACAGAAAAAAATTAAAAAGAAAATCCGTGGAGCTATACTACACAGTGAACCCTAAGTTAAACCTTAGACTTTAATTAATAGTACAATTATAAAAATATGCTATCATCAGTTGTAACAAATGTTCCACACAAATGCAAATTGTTGTTGGTTGGATGGTGTATGGATCTCTGCATTTTATGCATGATCAGTTTGTAAATCTACAACTTCTCCAGTAAAGAAAAAGAAAGAATTTACCTTAACCACTAACTAGCAAACATGCTTCAAACAAACTGAATCAAAAAATGATTGTGTAATTGAATTAAACTGGAGAATAGAAATTAGAGACAGAGACCTCTCTGAGTTATGGTAAGAGGAAAGTGGGATCCAGGAAAAAATTACTCCTTTCACCCAGTGAATTAAGGACCAGAACAGCTTCCATAGTGCTAAATAGTTGCAGAGGGAAAGCACAAGGCAGCTCAGAAAGTCGGGGTACCACTAGGGCTGCCACCCTTGGAAACTGAAAACTCTACCTGGCCTAGTTGTTGGTGCCAATAGAGATCAGAAAGAAGTTAAAGGAGCTTGTCTGAACATATGACAACCTTAGGGCAGTGGCCCAAACTGACCCTCCAGACAAATATAAGAATAGTCCAGGAAGTGGATTTAGCTCAACTGATAGAATGTCTACCAGCCACATGGGAGGTCCAGAGTTCAAACCCAGGGCCTCCGAACCTGTGTGATGAGCTGGCACATGCGCAGTGCTGATGTGCACAAGGACTGTCCTGCCACTCAGGGGTGTCCCCCGCCTAGGGGAGCCCCACATGCAAGGAGTGCACCCCGTAAGGAGAGGCACCCCACGTGAAAAAAGCGCAACCTGCCCAGGAATGGCACCGCACACATGGAGCGCTAATGCAGCAAGATGACACAACAAAAAGAGACACAGATTCCCAGTGCTGCTGATAAGAATACGCAGACACAGAAGAACACACAGCAAATGGACACAGAGAGCAGACAACTGGTGGGGAGGGTGGAGAAGGGGAGAGAAATAAATAAAAATATAAATCTTTTAGAAAAAAAAAAAAAAAGAATAGTCCCAAGGGAACATACAGGAAGGGTGTTTTTGAAGGCATCCATAAGAATAAAAATCCAGCCCTGTTTCATATGATGATGACTGGTGGTAGTAGTAGAGAGTACTTATAAGTGCTTTGTAGCTGTTCCAATATATAGCAAATAACCTTCCACTTCATCTGTGAATACAAATGTTATTAGAATAGCTATATATTGGGAATTAAATAAGAGAGTGCTTAATTTCTACTTAAAGTTAAAATGTCTTTTTAAGGAATGGTAACAGGCAAAGAAGCTATTTTTTAAAAATAATCGACAATGTTACTGCTCTAATTTCTACTACTCTGTCCCTCTCTCACCCTACTCCAGTCACACTGGTCACCTTATTATTGTTTGAACTCATGAGAGTAGAAAGAGGGTAATGGGTAAAGCCTTTGGGAGGCTTTGTTTTCTCTTCCTGGAACACTCTCCCATATATCATATGGTCGGCTCTCTCACCTTCTTTAAGTCACCTTAAAGAAGCCTATCCTGAACCCACTGTTTAATTCTGCAAACTGCCTCCCCTATCTGCCCCCCTTACCACAATTATTCCTTTTTATTTTCCATAACACATTTTACCTTCCCAACATTAGAGAGCATTTACTTGTTATGTTTATTCTTTATTGTCTGTCTTCCTCCAGTAGAATGTATAAACTCCACAAGGGTAGAAATCATTGTCTATTTTATTTCCTGATGTATCCCCAAAGCTTAGAACTGTGTCTGGAACATAGTAAGTGCTTAATAAATACATGGAAATGAATAAATGAACATACGAATCCTGACTTCCCAGGGAAGGAATTTAAAAACTGTTCTCTCAGATTTAACCCACAGGCTACCCTTCACCCTCACCAGCATCTGTTCATAGATCAGTTTTTTGGTATGCTTTCTTTTTTGGAGGTGGGGAACAGGCTAATTTAATTGTCTATAGATGATTGGTCTATAGAATAGAAAGAAAGAGTCTTTCTCCAAAGACTTCAAGTAGAGCACAGTTAGGCGCCATCCTGGCATTTAAGTCCAAGAGAGATTCAAGTTTATTCTGGGAGAAATGTGGATTAAATAAGAGTAAAAAATATCAGTAGAAGAGAGACTATATTTCTATGCAACAGAAATTCGTATTACAAACATCCCTGTCCAAATAAGTGGACAGGAGATAAATCAATATCACAGCAAGATGATCTTTTCACTGAGGCCAAAAAGCAACTTCTTTTAAGTTGACCAAAATGAGGATGATCAGTTTACTTACTTCTTCCACATATTTTTTTTCTCAAGATTATAGACAGAAAATGTTTAAAATTCAGACTTATTTGTATAGTGCCCATCAGAAGAGTCAACATTAAGATTCTTGCTTTTAGCATTCCAATGAGCATATTCCAGGAGAAGGATGCTGGACATTGACATATACATGCCAAGAAATCTATTAGATAAAAATTATCCCCATGTTCAGCTTCTCTGTGACTCCTCAGACCTTTCTGTAGCCAGCAGACTCTGAGGGCCATCCAGTGCCTTCTTCCTGACCTTACCTGGCTATCCCAGCCACACTGTGGTCCAATATATTCAGACCCTAGTAGTCAGAGAAACGGCCCAGTTGGCCTGCACTGCCACCCAAAAGTTCTTTCTAAAGTACAAGTCTAATTAGTGCTCTTCTTTGCTCAAAATCCTGCAGCCATTTCTCCTACAGCTTTTACAGTGAGTTCAAATTCTTTGCCTTAGTACAGAACACCCTTTCTGATCTAGCCCTTGTCCTGCCGTTTATTACATTCTACCATAATCACATTTCTCCTGTGTGTGTCTCCTACTTCCAAGGGGCAGGAATTATATTGTATTCATTTTATTATCCTTACCTTAGTAAGCATTGGTTTAGTGGATGAGAAGAAATGGAATACTGCGAAATCCTAACATGGCTGTGTTCTTTCTTTCCCCAAGGACTTTGGTGTTATGTTCGTGCACCACGTTGTAGCTATTTTATTAATGACCTTTTCATATGTCACCAATATGATCCGAGTAGGGACCCTGCTGTTTTGTCTTCACGAGACCACTGACTTTATTCTAGAGGTAAGAGTTTTCTTTCATCTTTCAATGGACAAAATGCAGAATTCAGGTAGTCCCCAGGACCATCATTTATTCCATGTTATGCTAGACATTGCTTGGGAAAGATAGTGAAAGTCTGCTTTGAAACTGTAGAATGTATCTTTGTAGGTCAAATTCATGAAAATGAGACTTTCCATCTAAGAATGATTGAAGGGATGGATGCACAAATATGCGATTACACCAAATACCATTGGTTGTATACTTTGGGTGGATTTGTGCCTTATTAACATGTACCAATAAAATTGATTTGTTAAAATAAAAAGTTTATTGTGTAAGGATTCTTTATTAATAGAAATTAAAAAACCTTTTACTATTCCACACTTACGAAATGATTCATGACAGGAAAATCATTACTTGAATAGGTTTTGTTTCTTGTGAAACGAATTTCACACTTGATTAATTTGGGAAGTGTGTATAATTCAGGTTGGTTATTAATGGGAGCTGTATATCCTAATGAAATTAAATAGTAGTCATAGTTTTTATTGCCGATATAAATATTGTCCTAACATTTCTATGATAAGTTGCAAATTATATGTAAAAACTATGTTTTCTATGAATATAAGTATAAAGACTGTCTAGGGAAATGTTGGTTGCAATTGTCTAACCTTCTAAACCACTATCATTTAGAATCTTAAAGTGATTTTTAAAAAGAGAGAGAGAAAAGAGGTAAGGAAAATAAAAATGCCCTAGCAAATTTCAAATGTACAATCCCAAGGACTATTTTGATGTGGAATTTAATCTTAATTATGGCCCCTGTTAAGAGTCACAACTCAATAATGTTCTATCATTAATTAAAAGTCATTTCACTTTCTACAAATAAATTTACGTAAGTGATAGAAATTGACTTACCAGAGTACAAAGACCATGTAGAAATGAGCCTTAGGATCTGTATTCTGATTTTTAAAAATTCCTGTTGGCCCACAGATCTGCTATCTTTGAAGCATTTACTGTTACTGTGAATATAGAATAGGAGCACCCTCAAATAGTGATCTGTTATTGCAATATAAGCAAAAATTCCATGCCATAAAATTGAATCCCTGAAAGGCAATTAATCAAGGTTTGAAGTGTATACAGCATTTTATTAAAAACTCTAGTCCCTTCAATGTTATGAAACAAAAAAATGGCCCTAATATGCTAGATAAGTCAGGTGGTTTTTAAAGTGATTTGAACTAAATTCTATTCAGCCTATTTTTTTAGAAGGAGGAACATAATTAGAATAAGTATAATACCCTGAAAATCACTTACCATTTGGTTAAATCCCAAGTATGCCTGGAAGTAGAAATTTATGCAGAAACCTGCAATATTGAAATTAATCCTGTACAATCTGCCAACTTTAGTGTCTGTGAAAGTGGCTGGCAAGATGCTTGGCAGAGCCGTGATTCAGAAAATATTGGCTGAATTGTTGCCTATCACTTTCATCCAGAAAAGAAAAACAATCCGGAAATTCCAGTCATGTGGCTTAAAAACAAACATTCTTCACCACCTGGATTCTCTTTCACATTGTAAATCACTTTAGTGTCCAATTAATGAGAATTGTAGACTGTCCACTCTTTGACGATGGGGTCTGTGACCAGACATTTCTGAAAAGTTGATGTGTAATACTTTTTTATTAAATACTTGTGAAGGGAAAACATACTCATGTTTTGCCTAGGCCAGAAGGGAAAAAAAGCTCCTTCTGTCTTTCTGACATAATTTGTGGTGTTACACCTAAAGAATTCATGAAATTAAAAAGTGTTACTGTTTTTCCCTTAGAAAATGTATTTTTTTCATAGCTTTGTGTTTTAGTAAAAGCTATTAAATTATAGCTTGGGAAGATACTGCCAACAATCCTTTCAAAGTTTGACTCAGCTAATTCAACTTTCCAAAAAGTAGAAAATAATATTATGAATTTAGAAGATTCCTTCAATTTATAACCCTTTGTACACCCAAAGGTTTGTATGCACTAAGAATTTTACATTGAATGCATAGAAAGAAGTGAGAAAAATTTTTTCAATCTCACCTTTTCTCACTTAGAATCATCCATAAAAAAGTGGATGGTAGAAAAAGGGATAAAATTTTCTTCCCTAGATTAATTTATAATACAAAAATTGGTCACTTAAATTACTATAATAAATTATTAGAGTAATTCTCAAAGACACTTTAAACATTAGTGACTTTCATCTAGAAAATGATCCATTAATGTAACTTCAACAATTATACCTAAATGGATTAGTTGAAATAACAAGAACTTGACAATTTCTTCTTTTCTGAGTTTATAAGACTAAGCCAGGGTGCTGTCTCCCCCAGAGTTCTCCCTGTACTTGCTTAAAGAAAACCTGTCATTCTAAGTAGAAATGAGGGAAATGCAGAATGGCTCCAGACATTCTGTATAAAGTTGAGTGGCCTCAGTGTCTAGATTTCGTTATAATTTTAAAGAACACTTTCTGTTTTGACCTACTATACCAATTTCTGTTTTGATATCTTTGGCTTGCTAATATAATCTAAATGCAAGGATTTCATATATCCTATTTTCCTGAAATCAACCATAAAATTGAATTTTTCAGGTTGCTGAATATTTTATTAAATCTATGACAGCCATTAGTCCTTCTTAAAGCTAAAGCTGCATTTCACTCAACTTATGGGTAATTTATAAATACTGATGGTGCATGACATTTCAAAGTAGCAGACAATTTTATGCATCTGATAAGTTATATCTTATAGTGGACTCATGCATACTGAAAGAAACTTTTCATATATCAGTTTAAGTAAATTAATATGTGACATTCCTTCCTTTCATAGGCTGCCAAAATAGCAAATTATGTCAAGTTTCAGAAACTGTGTGATCTTCTGTTTATTATATTTGCCATTGCTTTCATTGGCACTCGACTTGTTATATTTCCTCTCTGGTGAGTACACCAATCTTCTTTCCTGTTCGAGCCATCCCTCCCAAATAGGCTTTATAAATCATTTTCCTTTTGTATCTCACTCTGAATAATTAACAAGAAGTTTTTCAAACAGGGTTAGAGAAAGGGACTCAAGAAACAGCTTGATTTCTTCTTCTAGAGGAGGGTTACACTCTTTATTAATATTTTCCACAGAAGAGTTAAAGAAGGATGCTGCTTATTTAGGTTCTGAAGCCACAGAAAATCATCCGCCAATTAAGGCACTGGTCTAGAAGAGGACTTAAGAACCTCAGCCACAAAAGTTTGAATTAAGGAAAGAAGCCTAAAACTACAGTTAGGTATACATCAGGGATCCTCCTGTACCAGGAGTTTTCAAAGCCTTGTCAGTGGACCAACAGGAGCAGCAGAAGGGGGGACTTGTTAGCAATGCAATTTTTGGGAATTCTGAAACAGAAAATCTGGAGGTGGGACCTGGCAATCTGAGTTTTGATAAACCTCCAGGTGATTCTGCTAAAGTTTAAGAACCACTGTCCTATGTACTTCTCCTCACTGACTGTGTTTACCACTGAAGATAAAACTCAAAAAGAGCCCCCGAAATCTTTATATAACTCCTTAATGTCTGGATATCTTTTCTGTGTTGAGAGCTAAGAAAAAGGCATGACAGATTTTTATGGGAATTTAGCATTCCTTCCTAAAGAAAGAGGTGTACTCTCAATCTTTTACTGGAAGGCTACTACTTGAACTAGGGGAGAAAATGAGCCTTCCAAATCATTTAAACTCTACTATTGAGGACAGATATTTTTTCCATTTAAAAAAAGTGATTCAAATGGGAAATTAAACCAGTAGAAATTGGAGAAAGCAGAGAAATGAAGACATGCAATAACCTTGACTTGTAACTGCAGTAGAAAAATAGGAGTAATGAAGTAGAAAAATAACAGTAATGAAGTTGGAGATCTTAAGTGAATGATGTTTATTACTGGGGTTCACTTAATAAATGGAACACATACATACAAAGAGCTTCTTGAAGTTTGCAGTTCTTTTGGACACTTCTTATTATGAAAATCACTTCCAAGCAACAGCACTGTGTGTTGGCAACAGATGTTAAGTGTTCAGATGTAGGTAACACTGAAGTAATTTTGAATATAATGTGTCAGTAATTATTTCAGGGCTGGAGCTCTTGCATGATTATTAGCAAAACTAGTGGTAAGAATTTAAATAGAAGAAATTCAAGGAAAATCCAAGAAATATTTCTCAGGAACTTTCCCAACTTAGGATTTCTGAAACCTGAGTTTTAAAGAAATAATCATCACTGTGCAGCACTTTGATTTTTTTTACTTCCCTTGAAGGGTTGAATAAAAATTGAGATAGAACTTTTCTCCATTCCTCTGCAAATGTATAAAGTCTCTTGCAGTTTAGACAGCAGTGAATTGCATAGAATGTAGACCCCAGAATATAGAAATTATGTAGTACTACTGATAAAATAACTCTGTGTGTATGCCCTGTGGTGATGACATCTACTACCCTGAAGAAATCCTTGTACCCAAATACCAAACAGGGGATTATGAGCTCAGGTAGGGCTCTCCTACCAAGACTTTAGTGCAGCCAAGTTTTTAAAAAAGCAGCTTGTGGAGAGAAATATTTTATTGTTCATAATACAAGAAATAATTTGTATACCTGCTACCATTGTGGTTGTGCATATAATGAATAAAACTCTTTTCAGATATGTGCAGCACATTGTGTTTGTGTTAGGAAGGTATTTGTTTTGACCCTGCTTCAATTACTAGAATGTCACGAGTGTTGTGAATATCTCAAATTTTAACATGAATGACAATAGCAAATAGTGTTTAAATATTTGCCTTAATTTTGTGAAAGTACTTAAAAATCCTTTTTAGACTAGGGAATCTTAGAATTGGGAGGGACCATAGAGTTAACTGGCTCTAGACTTTTCTGCCACTTTCTCTGCTCTTGGTAGGAATTCCTTTATCGTATTCCCTAACTGGTAATCATGCTACTTCTGCCTGATCAATGGTATTCTTCAGAGGGAGACAGTTTCTCATAGTAAACCAAAACCTGGTCCTTATAACTTCTAAGCCAGAGGTTCTTAACTTGGTTTAAGCCCCCTATATATATATATATATATATATATATATATATACACACACACACACACACGCACACACACAAACACACGTATATATTTCTACATATATATGTATGTGTGTGTGTATATATATGTGTGTATATATATATATATGTAAAGTGATCTGTGACTTCTTCCCCTCTTCAAAAGAAAGAACAAGGCAGGATATAGTTCTGGTCTCCAAAAACAGGTTAAATGCACTATCCCACTTCTAAACTGAAAATGCTAAGAATGTGAAGATTTCTACAATATCATTTTGTTGGCTGTCTCATCTTCAGATTAGTCACTTTAATCCCTTCTACTCTTCCTGGCTGTTCTTTGTTTACTCCTCCGTGCTTCTCTTGTTATGATGTTCCAAAGGTGGACCGACTGATAGGAAAACGTAAGAGAACTAAAAGCAAGCCTTATTTAGAGCTTTGTTTCTTCAAACACAGCCTGTTGGCACACGAGTTTTTTAAGCAGCTTTCACATAGCACTGATGGTGATCTGATGCACATCAGAGCTGCTGCCAGACTAGACCTCCCTCATCTGAAATTTATTTCATTTTAATGTATTTTTGTTTCTAATTATTTTTATACCTAATCACACAAACTACTTTTATCCCTGTTAGATTTCTTCGTGCTGTTTTCAGGTATCATTCTAGCCCAATAGGATCTCTGGAGGTATATCCAGTGCAGTACTTATCCCTTTCAGCTTTGTGTTACTTGCAGTTATGTCTTTGATGCTTCTTTCAACTTACTGAAGAAAACTGTTGATCAAGAGGAACTCCTGGTATACTATGAAAGAATTTCTTTTGGTCATTGTTTTTCAGCATGATTTTTATACTTACTACAAAACCTTATGACTGCTTCATCATCAAGCCTGCTGTTACTACACATTTTTTTAAGTTATAGTAAATGACTTTGTCCACGGTCTTATGGAAGTCGAGATTCTCTCTAAGGCATTCTACAAACATGTAGAGGCTGAGTCAAAAAAGACTACGAGACCAGTCTGGCATGACTTGATTTCAGGAGATCTTTGCTGGCTCCTGGATCTTCATTTCTAAGGACTCTGCCCCAGATTCCAGATTAGCCATCTGCAATTTACCAGTGAACTTGCTCGTCTAAAATCTCCAGTATTTGCCTTTTCCATATTGCTTAGGTACAAACTTTTAACTTCATTTTGTCACCGTTTTTCATATGTTCAGTGAATATTTATTGGGCATGCACAATGTACTAGACTGGGCGCTAAGAATTCAATTAGACCTGGTGCCTCCCTTGAGGCCCTTGCAGTTCAATTCCTACAGGTCCCATATGTATTCTAGTTTATAATTTTGAGGGACCTGGTTATTTTCTGAACAGTTCCTGGAAATAGATAATATAAATAGATAATCAATATTTAAGTGGTTTGGTGAGTGTGCTGAGCAGCTCTGTCAGTCTGTAGAAAGACTGCTTGCTTTGAATCGGGGGTTTCTCCCTCTCTGTGTGGCTGAAGATTAGTTGTGCCCTCATTAGGTCCTCATCAGTAAATCAAGAATAATAGTAAACGTTCCACCTACCTTTCCAAGGGAAAGTTAAATTTTAAATGAAATACTATTTTTAGCAGTGATATAGTAAACCTATAAAGTACTTTTCAAATATTAAGCCATTTTTAAAATGTGTGCTGTAAATGCTTATAACTGGAAAATCCCATTATAGCCAAGTGGTTAGAAATTTTTATTATATTTTGTAACCTCCACCTAAGGGGCCATCACCATTGATTATGGCACTTTTAAAATAAATAATTTAAATATGCTTTCCAACTATAAGACTCAAAATATCTTGTTTTCATCATTGCTGTTGTCAGTACCTGGTGAGCACATAATATTGAATTGCCTTAATACCCAAATCCTAAGTGTCCGTCGCTACCCTGGGCCACCAAAAATAGCCGTTATTGTTCACAGAATCTTGCAGAATCTCAAAAAGTACAGGCGTACATCAGGTCAGTTCTCTCCTTTGGTCATGGAGACCAACACTTATCCAGGCAAAACTGGCAATACTGCGTTTGCCAGAATCTCTTCCTGAGGCACGATGATGGCTTCTCACATCCCATTCATGTCCCACCCACAGTCCACGCCAGCCCATGGCTACAGGGATTTAGAGTCAAATATGCTTTCTGTGGCCTGCTACTGTTCAAACAGAACCATATAACATCTCAGAATGTTACTTGCTGTTTGGTCTCAACTCAGCAAAGTAGGGGAATTATTTGCTGATTTGTACTCTCTGAAGGTCTGTGCATTTAAAACAAAAAAAAAAGTTACAGGGAAGGTTAGATAGATCATCTAACATTTTCTGTAATAAGATTTTAAATTTATTGTTCTGGAGATCAAGATGCACATGGGAATATCAGTCTTTTCTCTGGTTTCTTTTTCAAAACATTTTACCATAAAGGCATTACATACATGCTCTGAATATCTTCTAAGGACCACATTATTCTCAAAGTTCACAAATTTGGAATAGCTGATTTTTTTTCCCCAAAATTTACCTTGACGATTGTGTTAAATATATTTTAAAGATAAAGGTAAACCCTGAGATTCTTTTGCTTGGATATTTTGGCACATTTTTAATAATACATCTGTTATTATCAGTTAACATCTTTATAAGGTGAGGTCAAGTTGCATAGAGATAATGTGCAATGAGAAGTCTTGTCTCTTCTCATGTGAACGTTGTAATTTTAATTTAATCTTTTCAGATTGAAGGGGATAGGCCAAGGGTCAACAAACTGTCATTTGCAAGCCACATCTGACCCACTGCCTGTTATATAAATAAACTCTTATTGGAACATAGTCATACCCATCTATTACATATGGTCTTTGGCTGGTTTCATACTACTGTGAATGGTTGAGTAGTTGCAGCAGAGAGTAAATGGCATGAAAATACTAAAATACTTGCTGTCTGGTCCTTTACAGGAAAAGTTTGCCAATTCCTGGGCTAGGTCATTTAAGTTCCAGTCTGATGAGTAGGAATAAGGCAGTGGAGAGAGTGATATATTCAAAGTATTCAGCCTTAGAATGCTCTATAAGCATTGTCAACAGGCACAAGCAAATGCAAAACAAAAACATGCAGGTATTTTTTGTTGTGTATGTGTATAGAAGAGAGCAGAATACGTTCTCAATTCAGTCTGCCTTCCTTTTGCAACTTATCAACAACAACAAAAACTCTAGTATCCTAGTAACTCCCTCCACACAGAATTAGTATCTTAAGTGTTCTCTCCCTCCATCTCAACCACTGCAGAGACTCCTTTGCCGACAGTAGGGGTTGGGGAGTGGGGAACAGATTGTTTTTTCAAAAGATTATAAAATGTGTTTACATACCATCTATAGAAAATTCAGTATGACCGTTTCATCTATTTTTAAAATTCTGCATATTGTACTAAAGTCTAATTCCAAGACCAGAGATTTGAAAATTGTGTAGTTGAGTATATTTGACCAAGGGCCTCACTTATTTTAGACAACCGATGCTTAATGGGAAATACTGCAGCAGATGAAGTGTTGACATGAGCTATGTTTCCATATGCTTGTATTTTCATAAAACACACACGTACATAGGCTAATCCTCTCCTCCAGCACTTACCCTCAGCTCCGTGACTGTGGTCCCTGGGTCACTGCTGCCAGCTTGCCACTCTGTCCATGCTGAGCCCGTCCTCAACAGTCCTGAGCCCAGCCTCGAGCCACTCAATGCCTAACCCCTTACTACTTCCCAACCTGGACCAGGACCTGAGCCATCCCAGAAGGACTCCCTATAGAGCCCCAGCACACTGGGTTCTAGGGTGCAATAAGCCCAGGCCACCCCTATGTGTCCATGGGAGCGCAACACCTTGCATCCACAGAGCCTCTTGTGGGCCTCTGACTGCCCCCCTGAGAGTGTCAGTGCTGCCAAGGAGACAGAACCACGGATCACCAGTATCCCTCGAGGTCTCCCTCCTCGTCCTTGTGGGGATACGTCCTAGTGTGTATTCTTATTTAAGTTTTTATGCATTTAGGTCTTGTTTCCCAGATTATAGAGCAAACACTTCATGAATTTGTCATAGACGAGGAGCCACACCTTCTTTATATATCTATTCAGCACAGTTCACAGAGCCTTGCTGGGTGTCAGGCACAGAGTAGCTGTTAAGGACATGTGCCCAGAAACATCCAGCACTGAAGGACCCATCAATAAGTATTTGTTAAAAGAACAAATGAAGTTTTAGAATTTCCCGTGCAGTTTGGTACAATCCCAGTGAGACATTGCAGCCCATGTGCATCTTTTCTTATGATACAGACTATGCCCAAAGAAAACAAGGATGATGATGACCCAATAGCTTTCAAAAGCAGGTGCATTCCAACCACTGAAGCATTTTGGTCTGATGGGATGTATAGAAACAGAATGGTGCCACTGCTTAATAAATACTGCCTTTATCCACAACAGGTAATAAAATAGAAGTAAACCATTTATAATAGTAAATGCCAAAAAGTTAGAAACACAGGGATTAAATACATACAAGGAAAATCATAAAAGTGGTAGCTAACACTAAAAATGCCAACTGCAGTCAGGAGCCTGAGCAAGGGCTTGGTGTGTGTGTGTGTGTTGCAAGGCGATGCCTGATGGGTGAGTTGCAGCAGGACACAGTTTGTCAGGAGGTTCCGGGCAGCATGGAAAGAAGCAACTGTCCAAGAGAAGGAGAAATGGAAAGAGAAATAAAGCTCCATTCCCCCTTCCATCAGATCACACAAGAAAGTGAGCACAAGCAGGGAGAACACAACCCTCTGTAGTAATTTTTAAATTGTGTATGCAGGGAACCTCTACAGTTTTTGTGTAGCCATAATCAGGGCTTTCTCATCAGTGTACATCATTGTCAGGTTAAGTGCCCTACCTCAGATTCATAACAAACTCCACATCTCAGAGGCAGCTATTACACAAACATCCCAATCTAGCTGTCTTCACTCCTTTTTTTGAATAGGCAAGATGTAAACCCACACGTGATTTTCACAGACATTTGTGTCTTAGACACAGTCACAAAACCAGTGCTTTAAATAGAGCTGCCACAAAATAAATATTTAATGCAATTTGTTGGTTGCTACTGTGTTAATTGTGGGGTGTTTTTGAGTTCTATATTCTATAATTATAAAGAATAGTATGCAGCTGTCAATGAAATATTCATTAACATTATTCAAAAAGGCCACAAGTAACATGTTAAAAGACATGATTCTGCCTACAGTTTATTGTTAATGGCATATAAGAATGGCCATACGGGAACAATTCCAAATGTTTTTAAATTCCGAAAGGTAAAGAAGTAGTATTTTAATTACTTCACATTTTCAGATTACTTTTTAAATGAAAGAAATGTGGCTAAATGTATTTAATTAAATGAAGTACTCTATTAACTGTAATTTTACTGCCCAGTAGTGAATGCTAATTAAATAAGGAAATACTGAGGATTCATTCCCAAAATAATGTCATTTACGTGACAATGCAATCCCCCTCCTTCTCTACCTCTGTGCTCTGCAGTGATACTGGTATTCAGCCAGGATGTTACCCCAAAGCTGTACAAGATTATGAACCATTGAAGTAAAAGAAAATAACTTTAAATGACTTTATTTTGCATTTTGACTCATAATTAAAAAAACAAAATAGGAAACACTGTCTAGTTATCATGTTAGACTATTTCCATTAATCAAGATTTTAGTCCAGCAGATTTTCCTTTTTCCTGCCCCCTGGAAATATAAGGGTGTTGTATCTCTTGTCTGCTACTGAAAGGCAAACACCATGACAAAGAATACTTTAAGTTGATGTTAAATTACCATTTGAACACATCCTGTTTGTTCAATTTAGGAGCTAATGTGAAGCACTGAAGAAATTTTTCTTTGTGTGCAAGTTCTTTAAATTACCTCCCATTCCCAATCCACTACTTTGTGTTAGAAGCACGATTTGCAAAGTCAGCCCTTTATAAGAAGGGTGAAAACCCTTTCCTATACATTGTCTACAGTATTTTCCAGAAAAAAGTCAGGTGCTTCACAAAATAGGTTCAAGCAATTATGAAGACCAAAGCTTGAGCATTTTTCTCAGAAATGGATTATTCATGGAGCTTGACCCCTTTTCCTTTTTCTAGCCATATGATTGTATTTATTTCAATGTGTGCCCCCCCCCACCTCATTCAAAAATTTAATGAAATATTTGCATTCCTTACCATCAGTAGCAATCACATGGCATGCTCTTCAGTACTGCTGAAGTGGCATATTTAATAACCTTTTGTTCACTTGTTCCTCCTTCTACTCAAGAGTGGATTCCAAAAGAACTAGGACCCCATCTCATTCACTCCATATATGGCCAGCATCTTGCACAATACCTGATAGGCTATAAGTTTGCTGATTTATCTGATAGTAGAGCTCTATGATTTTTCATACATCTTAACTTGAAATTCATTTTCATAAAGGTGTTTTCCCCAGACAAGTGGTTTATTTACTTGTTACAGTCTAATAGGGTACTGCCCTTTTTATTTTCTTCCACAATTGTAGAGAAATATTCTGCATGTTACATAGCTTATTTCAATTCTCTCTACTACTGAACCCATATATCCTAAATCTCCTACCAGTGTTTGCCCACCCCAATAGGCTACCACTCGTGACCGTGTTTCACAAGAGCTCTTTTTAGGCAGAGAGTCAGTGGGATTGACCTTTGGGTAGCCCACTGTGGGACTTGCTGGCTTATAACTGTTTTTTTGTTTTGTTTTGTTTTAACTTTATCCATCTTTCAAGTGTTTGGGGAAGATCACGAAAGGTTACCCTTGTTCTGAAAATGCCTGCATGCATAAATAAAAGTATCACTTATTTTTATCTTTTGGCCTACTTTTCCTCCACACACACATAAAAAAAGGTGAGGCAAAAGGGAGCGCTTGTATGTGTGTGTGTCCACTTTGAGCACTTAATTTGTGTTTGACCAATAAAAGAGTACCACTTTATTGTACTTTTCAATATACATCTATAAATACATATATAAATTTATATGTTTATATCAATATGTATAGGAAAGTATACAGCAAATCTCATTTTTGCTTACTCATATCAATATCAGATTAATATCACACCAGCAGCTGCTTCCATAATTCCATGAGGTTTCTGTTTTAGTAATTAAAAAATGGTGACACTTTGGATTGCTTCCTGCTGCAAAAGGTATAAAAGGAATAAAATTGAATAATATATTGGCCACATAAATGAGGGTCTTGATGGCCTTAAGATTTCAGACAAAACGATTCCATTACATTTGCATGAAAACCCATTGGTTTCATTAAAACTATATTTTGCTGGTACTTTATGTGCCTACAGAGTCTCCATGCTACAAATGGGTCTAAAACTTGTACACCATCATTTTTAACTAGGCTTGGGACAAACTTCCCTGTGCTAGTGTCTTGAATCTTTGAAAAATAACCACGTAGATGTTCAAATCACCTGCATACAGATCCAGACTCTTTTCCCCTAGGCAAAAGAGAGAGGTTAATTTTCTTTCTTCAAATTAATACTCCTTCCTTGTCTGGTGTGCATAGACAACTTGCTGCTCTTTATTGTTTCTATGTCTGAGAGCTTCTTGGAAATAAGTAATGATACATTTTCCATTCGGAGCAGAGAGTGAATAGTTTGACTGTAGGGAATGTCAGTTACTGTCGGCATTTAACCAAATGTATATCTTATCACAGAAGCACAACATATAAAGTTGCTTTTCTCTAAGATCTGAGCAGCTCAATTTTACTACAGGGGAAAAAACTAGGTATACTTATATTGAATTCTTCCTGCAATAACAAAAGCCTCTGGTGGGTGTGAAAATAATATGAGAGTAAAGTGAAACATGGTGATAGTGGAAGGGTAGGTATGGAGTGATAAAGGTCTTACCCCAGAATCTTGATTGAAAATTAGATTCACAATATTTTAACCTATATTCAGAAAAAGGGAAAGGTCAACAATATCATATGCTTCAAGGAGATCAAGGCAAATGGGATCACTGGTTGTGTGAAATTGTGTGTGTGCGCTTCATCTGTAAAATGAGAAAATTGGACTAAAGATACCTTTTAATTCTAAAATTTCTTGATTCTATGATTTGGCAATTACAAGTAGGTTGGTGACCTTACAATGAAAAAATTTTGTAGAGTGACTCCTGCAAAGGATTCTGAAGGGGAAAATGTAGATGGTGGACAAAAAGAGATAGCGAGCATAGACAACTATTTTTAAAAGGAAGGACATAAGATGAACATCAGATTGGATATAATATCAGATGAAGATTTTTGCAGGATAATAGAGATCTATGCTTCTTTTTAGAAACGGGAAGAGTATCTGTAGGAGTTAGTGAGGTCCCCATGAATTCAAAAGGAGACACCTGCATTTCAGAGATATGAAGGAGAGAGGCAAGCATGCAGTGGTGGTTCCAGATGGATGACTTTCCTGGCCACTATGATTCCTTGAGACAGTGTAAAGGAGGAAATTGGTGACACCGAGCATAGAGAAGGAATAGAAGAAAACTGAGCAAGCAGGATCCCAGAGGATTAACAACACAATGGAAAGAGCGCCTTCCAAAGGTGGGAAATTTGTCCTTCTGAAGCAGGAGGCAAGAGAAGAGGAAGAATGAAAGGCTGGGATGGACAGGGGTATGTATGTGATAGAAAGGCATGTTTGATGGTCTACAGTTGGAACCATGGTCATATCTGACAAGAAGTGATAAATGCATTGGGGCTTGAGGAAGAGGACAGAGGAAATGAGAGCAGAGTGATGACTAGATAGGATTCTCTTTTTTTTTTTTTTTTTCCTTTGTTTTTAAAGAAGTTTTAGATTACACAAAAGTTACATAAAAAATGTATGGGATTCTCTTATTCCCCACCTCCTCCCCCTTCACACTTTCCTCCATAACAACATCTTTCATTAGTGTGGTGCATTTGTTAGAAGAGATGAACACATATTGAAGCATTGCTACTAAGCATGGTCTATAGTTTCCATTATGGTTTTTACTTTGCACTGCACAATTTTATAGGTTTTGACAAAATGTGTAATGGCTTGTATCCATCATTGCAATGTCATGCAGAACAATTCCAGTGTCCCAAAAATGCCCCACTTCCCACCTAGTTTTCTCTCTCTCCCTTCAGACCATCTGGTTACCACTTTATATCAATGTTACAAGTTCTGCCATTACTAGAATAATAATAACTCTGCTTTGGTCCATAGTTGCTTTCCCCCCTTCTGTTTGTTCATTCCACAATCTTGAGAATTTTGGGATGGTGATACTTCCAATTAAGAGAGGCTTAGATCCCATGGGGCAGATGGATGGAACTGTCTTTCTTGAGGATGTAAGTTCTCTATTTTTTGTCCTTGGATTCTCCTTTGAGTCAATGGCTGTGACATGCATCTGCTTCCTGAGGCCCTTGACCATTAATACCAGTGACTAAGGTCACATGACCTGGTGTGACTGCCCACATTGGTCTGTCTGCTCTCCATGACTCCAGGAAAATCACTTAACTTTTCTAGGCTTCAGTTTTCTCTGAGTTCCTATACAACAGAAGATAGTTACAGTTCCTGGCTTGGGACCCTAAGGACACCAGGGGAATTTTGCCCATTCAGAGAGCAGATATACCAGTGTGGGCAGTAATAACACAGTATATGAACTGAGTCATTGGTATTGGTGGTCAGGGTCTCCAAGAAGTGGTTGCAGCTCAGTGGCCACTGACCACGGACAGCACAGAATCTTACTTCTCTTGTTCAGTGGTAACTTCAAAATGATATATGTCAGTTGGGTTCCCTGAAAATAGATGCTGAGATGGAGTTAGGATTGCCAGAGGTTTATTAGGTTGGTAAGGCCTCTCAAAACAAAGATAAAAGGGAAGGAGACATGATTGGGCAGTTTGACCCTCAAGACAATGATGCAGATCTAAGAGTTTTAACCCACCCAATGGGAGCTCCAGAGTACTGATTGCCTGAGGGAGGAGTCCTGGATTGGGTGGAAACAGCCAGCCCCTAGTATACCTGCCATGCTCAGTCATTGACTGGGAGCTTCCCGGAAAGAACATGGCTTCATCTCAAATGCTCAGGTTCTGAGGCCACTGCTGCACTCTTCACAGCTTCATGGCATATTCTTAAAGGGAATTCTGACTGGCACACCTCCATGGCATAATATATGCCAACTAGGAAGTTAACACTAAATTATTAAAATGAACAGCTCCATCAGAAACAAAGTTTCACTTCACCATGACTATGTTTGGCACTCTATAAATTATCAATTTCCAATGGTCAGCAGGGTTAATCAGATTGAATTTTGGGAACATACATTGCTTTGCTTTCTTATAAACTTAATTTTTTCAGACAGTGAAGTGATGTTGAAGAAATGCTCTATTGAATACTGGTTTAAAAAGTTGCTTAGCAGTGGGGCAAAAACAAAAGGAAGAAGCAATTAGGTTTATATTTAGTGATCTATCTATATGCATCTGGAGCACATTTCGGGAATAATTCAAAAGAGCCAATCCATTTCATGCTTCCTGCTGCTAAATGAATGTGGGAGTCAAGTTGCTATTTTCACAGTGCAAGACATTTATTGTTGATTAAAAAAATTCTTCCCCTTACACATAATCACTGTGCTGGCAAATGCCACTGGAGAATTTCAGCTTCTTAAGCATAAGGTAGAGCAATCTTTAAAAAACAAAAACAAAAATCCCTTAGGAACTGTGTGTTAAATGTTAAAAAAGTCAATCAATCAGAAATCAAAGTATTTAAACACGTATTTTAACCTCAAATAGACCAGGTTTTTTACTGAATATGTGTTCTTTAAGCTGACAAGATTGATCTTTATGTCTCATCCCTCTTCAATCAAATAGTACAGCACCACTTTGATTAGTCAGTCAATGTAGAACTTTTTATCTCTGTGCCAGGTTTTTTCATAGCTATCACTATTTATGCAACTTAATATCTAATCCTTTTAACAGGCTCCTTTTCCACTCTACCCCCAATAAAAGAGTATATATAATCAATAACTAATTCAATTGAGGTTATGCTACATTTGGGTTTATAAATTATTGTACCCACCTTAGTCTTTTGTGCTTCCTACAAGTCTATATAAGAACAGTTGGTCCTGTGATAAGAGCTTGGGCGGAGAGCACTGACACACTAGTTTCTGTGTCTTCTATTTGAATTGAATGTGAAAACATTTATAATTAAACACTTCAGACCTCTAAGAATGTGACCCTTGGATGGAAATGGTTTCTGAGTGCAGGTTATAAAATGCTGGTGAGACCTTGTCACCAAAACAGCACTTAAGGAATGTTTTCCTAGGCTGACACAGTTCAGAAGGAAAGGAAAGGAGGTATAAGAAGATGAAATAAGTTGCTTTCCCATTGATAGCTTTCCAGCACCCACTATATCATAGAACATGGTAAGAACATGCTGAGCCCCTCCAGTATGCTTGACAAGGTGCCAGGGGACTGTTGGGAATATGGGCCAGAGTCACAGACATGTCCCTCACCCTCTCCCTCGTGGATGATAACGTAGTCAGAGATGAGGAAACTTTCCTCATAAGCACAGGGGTTATTTGTCATGAAAAGTAGAAGACAGTTGGAGCATCTTAGCTGATGATGTCAGCAGTCCATGTACTGAAGTAAGCATCATGCCATAATAATATAGGTGCTTTTTCAACCAGTTTCTTCTCTAAAACTAAATAGAGGAGTAAAAAATGGAGACATGGATATGTTAATTTCGGCAAGGTCTTTTTTTCCTACTGCTTTCTGAAAATAAATCTGGAAACAGATATTTAAAAACCTAATCAGAACCATTTTAGATATAGATCAGGGTATGCATAAATCATTCATAAGACATAATTCTAAAGCATTAGAATTATGGGGCTGGAAAGCTATCGATGGAAATCTGAAGCGGGGTTTTTCGTTGTTGTGGGAGACTGCCCAGTGAATTGTTGGATGTTTAGCAGCATTCCTGGTCTCTACCTACTAGATGCCAGTAGCAGCCTCCACCCCAATTGTAACAGATGAAAATATCTCTAGACATTGCTGAATGTCTCCTGGATGCAAAATCTACCCCAGTTGAGAACCACTATTCTAAAGCAGAGATTTTCAAAATCATGTAGAGGATGGAGATCTAGAAATAGCAGTGTTCTTTACAGAACACCATGAGATATTGTCAGGTTTCAAATGACATTGTTCCAATTCTGAATGATATTCTGAGCATAAAATAGCTTTATAATATGTAGGCTACATAAAATTAAAACCTCAAGTATGTATGCCCAGGATTAAAAGAAACTGTCAAATGAAGCATTGTATTTCCCTTTTTTAATCTTAATTTTAATAGATGACAGGTTTACAGGAAACCTAAATTGAGCATTTTTCTCCTACAACTGGGAAAAGGTGAACTTTGGTTTAACTATAGAATTTCCATGCTTTTAGTTATTTACATATTTCCTAAATTTCAGTCACTGGCAAACTATGATTTTTGCCAAAACCACATACTATTATTAGTTGTTTATTTTCTTTAATATATTTGCTTATTTTTCTTAAAGAAGTCTAATTTGAAAGAAATCTTCATTACTACTGAAAAGTTTAAAAAGCAGGATTAGTTATGTTTTGTAAAATATATACTCATGTAATTATGTAACTAATAATTATTTTACATCTGAAATCACTTTTATCCATACTTTGGAAACCAGTGACTTCATCAAACACCCACGTTCCATTCAAATTTTTTGGAATTTCCATAACACTTTCATTCTAAGAAGCTTCCTAATTAGTTTTCAAGAATCAAATGCGTAGTCAGCATATGTATTACACAATGAAAAAAGAGAAATTGAAATTTTGCCCCTATTCACATAGAGTTTGTCAGCCAGGACTGGACAATTTAGGAAGGAAGGGGAAATCAGCATTTACTGAGTATCTACTACCTGCATTGTGCTGCAAGCACTTCATACTTCATTCTCACAACAATAATGGTCCCATTCAGTCCATAAACATTTATTGAATGCACCGTGTGTGCCAAGTATTATGTTAAGACCTAAAAGGTAAGATATGGTTCTTAAACTTAAAATACGATTTGAATATAATCCCAACCCTTACAATATAATTACAACATAAGTTAAATCCATTTGGGAAATTGTAAGACAGAGGATGTACCGGGTGCTATTGGAAACTGTATAAGGAATATCTAAATCGACCTGGGGTTGGGAGGGTGAGGTGGGTGGCAAATCTAAAGATAGCAATTTAAAAGAAAAAATATCTTAGCTTGGTCTTAAAGGAGGTTTCCTGCTTTCCTGAGGCTCATAGAAGTAATTAACCTGTAAAGGTCACAAGAGCAGAAATGTAAACCCAAAGTCTGTACCCTTTTCATTACATAAGGATCACGATTATCTAGTGTTCTACGACTTCCCCCTGAACTACAGTGCCAGTCCCTCCTGGCACAATTGCCCCCTGGGCTGAGGTCCAGTCCCAGTGCCTTTTCACTCCCAGTGAAAGTCACCTCTAGGCACCATTACCTAACCCAACCTCTTCATTTCCTCATGAGGACACTGCAGCCTAGATGAAGTTCCATCACTGCCCAAGGTGACTCAGGGTCAATGCCAGAACTAGAACATGGTCTTCTTTGTGTTTCATGTTCTTTCTACTAAACTGCCCTGCTCCACAGGAAAAAAAAACAAACAGAAATACTTAACCTCCTTCTACTTCTCTTCCCTTCCCCTGAGAACAGACACGGTTTCCTCAATAGAGCCTACCAATGGCATTCAGGCAGGTACTGACTACCCGGTGGGATGCCCAAGAACTTCTCCCAGCAGTAGTAGACTTGTAGACTTGCATGCCTCCCAAAAGCTAGATGTTTGTCTCCAAACCCCTTTACAATGGGTTGATGTGTTGTTATTGTTAACTCAATATAGTAGAATATTAAATAAAACATTAACATATGTGTAAAAAGAAAAGGGCCTCTTTTGAAACTATAAAAATTAAGTTAACTGCTTTATAAAAACTAAGAAGCAAGTATCTTAAAATTTGCTGTTGAATGAAGCATAGATATTACAGCTGTAAAAGACTGGGAGAAAAGTCATAAAACTCCAGAAGGCTTCTGCGCTAAGATCATCTCCAAGTGCCTTTAAGTTTTCACTCCACTTTAAAGGAGTCCAAGGTGGAAATAATAGGCTTGGCATTTTGAAAATGATTAATGCAAGAAAGGCCAACCGGAGAACGATATTCAGAAGAAAAATCCTTGACCCTACATCAAAAAAAAAAAAAGTGAACGAAAGCACATGTGTATGTTTAAGGTATCATAATTATTAATTACATTTTAATAATGACTCTCTTTAACCCACTTTTTAAATTACCATAATTTCTTTTGGTCCCAGTTAAGTCAGATAATGACAGAGCAACCTATATGAATGTTGATATATTTATGTACAGATCTTATTGAACTCATGTTGTCAAAGATATTGGAAAGCTATTTCCCAATAGTTTGGAGGCTGACTGCTTGTCAGACTAGCCTTTTAAATGAGATATGTGGAAATAATATTGGACTAAGAGTTAGAAATCCTGTTTAAGCTTTAATTTTGATACTAATTTACTCTTAGTGAATTTGGTCAAACCACCACTCTTCTCTCTACTGTTGTTACCTCCACACTGTAAGCTAGAGTAATGAAGCTTTCCTTAGTCAAGAGTTTTTCTGTGTATCAAATGAGAACGCATGACAAAGTACGCTGAGAAGTTTAAAGAACTGTGCAGCACTTGTATCCTAGTGTACTTTTAAATGATGGCTTGTATGTAGATGAGGAAATTACCAGATACAGGTGGGCTTTACTTTAGATGAGGGCTCTGATGCAGAATAAGTTTCTTTGATGGGACTAAGACTTAAGTTAAGAAAAAGTCTGTTCATTATGGAACAGGGAAAAGTTTAAAATAATGCATGTGCAACATTTAGTCAGAGACAAGAATTCTCTCCAGATAGCTAATTAATATGTTCCTTCTAGGTTTCCTAGTTAAGCTGTTTCGTGTGTAGGAACAGCTCTGGAATGACTGGCAACAAAATGACAGCTAGCTGCTGGCATGACATTAGTGTCTGATCTTTTCCCATAAGCCTCCTATACTGTCACCTTGCCTTACTCTCAGAGCCATTGGGAATTTCTCTTGTGCCACTGCACCTCTGGTCCTTGTTGGATAAATGTGTGGACCTGACACTCTACTTTGGGAGATTTAGTCTAGATTTTGTGCTAAAGGGACTAGTTAGTGACTGTGCCATCTCTTTCCGTCCACCACTGCTTTTTCTGTTCCCTTTGAAGAGTTGTTTCCCTTGGCTATCAAACCTGACCTCTTCTTGACCTGGTAGCATGCCAACCTTTTAAGAGGCATGAGCGATTGTGGCAGACCAGACTGAGTAATAGGATGACAGCATCTTCCATTAGAGCTGTACTCACTATGAATGTGTCTGTAATCCATAAGAGGGTCTGAGGAAAAACACAATGAGAACCTTTCAAGACTGATTCAATTAAGAGCCTCCCAGAAGAGACTGGGCAGCGACAATGGAAAATTCAATAGTGGGCTCACAGAAAGACACTTCATCGGATAAATGTCCTTTTTCTCTAGTGTGCAAGAAAAAAATCCTGCAGCAGCCTTTTGAAAAACATGGCGTTTGTTTTTCAAAGAGCACCAAATTATTTTATACCAAAATTTGTAGTAAACTCATGGAGTGGTGAGATTATAAAATGAAAGGTTATGATTCTAAAACTAATTGTTGAGATGTAAGGTTGAAATCCAGCATGAAATGATCCATGTCTGTGCCTTAAGCAGATTTGAAAAAGTAATTGGCTGTTGAGCCTGATATGGTAGCATGGGTACATCTGATTTTGTTCTTTACCTTATACATGAGTAAAGGAATTCAATGCCCAACGCCTTTCCAAAAACTGCAGATTTAATGTTAAGCAGAATTCAGAGAACGAGCTGTTTTTCTTAGCCCAGAAGTAGCTTTGTAATAGCCAATCAGTTTGTATAGAGCCTTTGAGCTTTAACAGGGAAATATTCCATGAGAACATTTCTGTACCAGAATGAAAATGGGGTCATCAGGTGAATGTGAATTACTGTTAATGCCATCAGGTATGATAATGACATTGTGGTTAGGTTTTATAAGAATCCGAAATATTTATAGATTAAATAATATGGTGGCTTGAATTTGTTTCAGAATAATCCAAGGCAGGCAGGGGGAGGAGAATATAGGTGAAAAAAAGGATATCCATTAGGTCATCTTTGTTGAAGCTGCCAATGAGTATAGAGGGGGCAGAGGCACTATACTATTTTTTTTTCTGCTGGTATATATATGTGAATTTTTCAATAATAAAAGCTTCCTTTTCTATATTGGAATAACTTTACTTTTCAATTTTTTCAGTAAATTCATTGAAAAAAAAATTTCAGTAATAAAATTTAGTTTAAAACATAAATGGATGCCAGTGATGATAGTACAACATTGTGAACATAATTAATAGCACTGAATTACAAAAGGAGAAATTTTAGGTTATATATATGTTACTATAATAAAAATGTTTTAAAAATCCATGGGAATGTACAACACAAACGGTGAACTCTAAGTTAAAGCATGGACTATAGTTAATAGTACAATTATAATAGTGTGCATTCATCAGGTGTAACAAATTTACCACAGTAATGCAGGGTGTTAATGATAGGGTGGTATATGGGAACCCTGTATTTTATGTATAATTTTTCTGTAAATACTGAACTTCTCAAATAAAAGAATCTTCAGAAACAAGAGGGGGAAAAGTGACTTACATTATATTTAGAAATGGAAATTAGTTGGAAAGCTAGGGAAGCAAATTTTCCATTCATTTTAATCTAATGAACATTTACTATGTGTCAAGCATTGTGTGCAAAGAATTTTAAAAAAAGGAGTGTAGTAAATTATTTTCCCCAAAGCATTCACAGACTCACAGCAAAAATGTATTGGATGTTTATGATGTGTGTTTACATTCATCATCTTAGTTATAAAAAAAAAAAAACAAATATAAAATGTAGCTCTGTATTATATACAGGATGAGAGACTAAAATTATGAATTGTGTGACTTAAGGTAGAAATGCCTCTGTGACAAATGAAGTTGGGTATGGAAGTCAGAGTATTGCTTTCTCTAACAGTTATTTGCACAGGGTTCATTACATCTGACCAACCAGAGAAGGTGTGGATCACCTATGCTCTGCTCTGCAATGTTGATGGACCATGTGAAAAAATTAAATGACAGATGGTGGCAATTATGAAGTAATGAGCAATGGTAGTTTCAGGAACCAAACAGAAAATAGTCACTTTATATTTCTGATGAAGCATCTAAATTTTTCTCTTTATAAAATGTGTGTTTTAACACTGTGATACATGTTAAAATGTGTATTTTAACCATGGATGTTTAGAACTTCAGAATTTTTAAAACCTTGCTATTGTTGCTCTGAATAGAACTTAAATATATGAAATTAAACAAATAGCCAAGGGATACAAAATTGAATATTATGTCCCTGCCCCAAGAAGTTTGCAAGACAGTGTGACATTAGATATCTAGCCCTAATATACACAGATGCCTGATTAAGTAGTAAAGAAGCACAATGTTTTGTAGTAGGGGCACAGTAGAAGTTTTGATTAATTTGGATCTGGGAAACAAGGATGGTTTAACCAAAGAAGTGATATTTGAGCTGGGCCTTATAGAATGAATAGACGATAAGTGGGAGGAAGTTCGGACGACCCTGAGGTAACACCATGAGAAAAAGTATGTTGTGGATATGATATGGAATAAGGAATAGGTTCTAAAGTTAGAGCATATAAAAATTGAGTCTTAAAATTTCCCATGAAGATTCCTAAATTTACCTTGTATGCAACAAGATGGCCTCACCATAGTGAAGTGAAAGGTAAGGTAAGAAGAGAAAATGACAAAGGGTACAGAAGTTTAATGTCCCCTATCAAGAAATTTGAGTGGAATGGCAGCTGCATTCTCCCACATTATTTATTTTTTCTCCTGCTCCCATTGTTTTATGCTGTTATTTTAATTTTATGTTTGTTAAGCAAAAATAATTGAATCCTCAATTAAATGTTATACAGTGCAATTGATTCCACTATCCAACAAGGTATGAAGAGACTAGAAGGAGTGTGGGAGAAGAGATGAGGAACCAAAATTTAGAGAGATGTGCTTTAAATTCTCTAAATCAAATTAGAGCTGATTTTAAAAAGCTCAATACAGCAAAAAAGAGTGTGGGGGAAATTAGCATTGTCTTTTCCAGAATTTATGCATAAATTCTGTGCCCAATAAGGGATTCCTGGATTTTTTATCACATTCACATTAACAGCACTTCACAAAGTTGGTTCTCAACAGATGAAAATAAATATTAACCAAACACAATTGGAAGAAAAATGGAGAAGGGTTGACTTTTCATTGTTTATTTTTTCTATATAGTTTGAAATTTTTACATGTTATTTTCAGAATCAGAAAATATTAAAACCATTCTAATTATAGAAAAATCCATTTACCCTGCAGATATTTGAAAACTTACTATTTGCCAAGCATTCTGCTAGGTAATGGAAACCAATAATGAAAAAGGCAAACATTTCAGTCTGCTCTAATGAAGTCCTCGATCTAGGAAGGCGTACCTTAATCAGGTAGTTATACTGTGATGAGTATTGTGGAAACTAATAGGCTACCATGAGGATCCAGCTTATTCTATTTCTGAGAGTCAGAGATGCTTCCATGAGAAATGACTTTAGAGCTACCATCTGAAAAATGAGTTTGGGTTAGCTTGGCCACTGCGGGTACATGGTTCTACTCAGGAATTGAGAATGTGTTCTAAATTTGTTCACAGTGATATTTTAGGGTTTTTTTTAATACATTTACATCTGGATTGCCTTGATAACCACCTCTTAACCAAATACTATCACATGATTTCATTGCTCATGTTTTGTTTTTGTTTATGATCATTCTGAAACAAGGTCTAACTAGGACACTAGTTAGAAGCCTATTATAGTAACCTAGCTAGGAGTTAATGGTTTAGAGTAGAGTGGTCATAGTGGTAGTAAACAAAGTAAATAGATTATAGAGCAATTTAGGTGATTGACATGACATGTAACCACATTGGTTCTGGAGGGGGTAGGTAAAGATGTGGACCGTGCGTTTGATTTGATTAACTAAGTGAGGACTGAGGCTATTAACTGAGGTCAGGAAATGGTAGTTCATAGAATAGGCTCAAGATAAACCTGTACGTATTCAGATTCTGGCTCTGGCCCTAGAACTGTATGTCTGTGGTTGAATTACCTACTCACTCTAATCTCTGTTTACGCATCTGTAAAATTTGGGGATGAATATACTAGTATATCTCTGGAGTTGCTAAGGTTGATTAAATGAGGCAATAACGGGAAAGTCCTTAGTTCAGACCGTTTCCCATAATAGAAGTTGGGTAGTAGTGGTAGAAGTAATATTTGGGGCACTAGTTGGTAGTGGTGTTACTTAGAATAAGAATTGTTTTGGGGCTATGTCGGTGGTGAAAATATGAGTTTAGTTGAAATTGCCTCATAAATATTCAAGAGGAGTTACTAAGCAGCTGGTCATATATTGGGTTTGGAGCATTAAGCACACACACATTTTAGCTGGAAAAACAAATTGGAGAATCATAAGCTTGATTTTTGACTTTGCTTATTGATAGGTTAGAACACAGTAGTAATGAGGTCAAAGTTTGTACATAAATAAATAATATTTTTTTTTACGGATTGGCCCCTCCTTATCTCAGCCAGACATGTCTTAAGAGGGTGTTGCCAGCCATATACCAAGACTACAGATGTAACTGCAAAGACCTGGGGGCATTCTAAGCATTGGTTCCTTGGGGCAAAGGGCATGTCAATAACCTAGAAATCCTAGTGTTACACAGTTGGCATCTGGAAACATCAATGTAAGTGTAATATTCATTTCAAAGAAATGGCAACTCTGCAGTTGTTGAGGGCCCAACTCCAGTCAGCAGTTGAAGAAAAATGTGTTTTGACTTGAATGGCATTTTATCTTATTCTGCTGAGGGAAAAAATCACTGCAGATGATAAGAAATGCATAGCATTAACATTTTATTGGTATTGCGATTTGCTTTCATTCTGCATGTTACGCTGTTCACTTTAAACAGCTTTTGAAGTCCTTTTGCATTAGCCTCATGTGAGGTGTCCTCCTTTTATTGCCTACATTCTAACTTTATTTGCAGGGGCCTAATGTTCTCATTCTTTCTGTTGCGTGTCTAATGCTTTTGCTAAAACTAAAGTCTTGGCAGTAAACTGGCCAAAAACAATTACCATGGCACAATGCACTGAAAAAAATATGCCTATGGGTTTAGCTACTGCAAGGAAAGTGCGAGGAGCAGCCACGCTCTCCTGCGCTGACACCAGTGTGCCCAGCAGGGACACCCTGTGGGCTGCCGAAGTGAGGGCTGTGCCTGCTCTCAGTTTCTTTGGAATGGCAATCGATCCATCATCACTCATCAGCACTTAATAATTGTAACGAGCTCAAGAGTGCCTTGGTAGATCCCAAGTGGGTCAAAAGCACACAATCATTTGTATTCTTATAGTTTATGCTTTAAAGTGGGAGGCAATAGAATCAGGCACAAATATTGAAAATGAGAAAAACACACCTAGAGGGCAAGTTGTAGGAAGAGGTCAGGCTGAGGGGACCACTAGTGCAAGCACTCTAAGTGGGAATGGCCCTGGCCTATTTCTGAACCAGAAAGAAGCTCAATGACTAGGAGAAAGAGGGCAGGAATTGAGGTGGGAGAGGTAGGAGAACCCAAATTGAGGGCTTTATGGACTTTGGTAAAATATTTAGGATTTTATTTTAGCTACAGTAGAATGTTTACAGTAAAAGAGTGATTCTGATCGTACATATTATTATCCCTTAATCCTTTCAGCATCACTGATATAAAGCAGTAGAACCATTCATTCCCTGCTGCCCTCTGTGCTCATCTCTTTGGGATGGTTGCTTCTTTGGGACTTTGGGGACCTTTCCAGGTAGACTGATTTTCACTCGTATCAGTGAGAAGGTGCCGTTTGCCCCAGAACCTCACACTACTTCGGGCCAGCCCTAACCCTCCCTGTTAGAGAAGTAATTAAGAGGATAGGTGAGATTCCATATATATTTGCCATCTTGATAGAAGAGGCAACTTGAGATGAAGTGAGGAGATGACAAATGATTCGTTGGAGCCTTATAGAAGTTGCTTTTAAAAGTCAACATAAAAACTCCTTTTATGTAATCTCCCCTGGTGTTTTCAACATAATAAGCCTGGTACTAAATCTTAGGAAACTTGATGGTATCTGAATCTAAAGGGGAATATTTTTATTAAGTGAAAATCTGTAATGAAAATGTCTTGTTATCATGGAATACATTGTCAGATGGATTATGACTCACAAATATCATTCACCAGAGCACTCAGCTGGCCACCCAGCAGGCACTCTAATCATGAACCGAGGATACAAATAAGGTGGGGGCACAAATATTATTTTAAGTTTTCTTACATTTCAAAAAAATGACTTGTTCCCCATGCCCCCCAAAAAAAGAATTTTAGGGGTTCTTGTACATCATTTGGTGGCTGGGAATACTTTTTAGTATAAAGGACTTGTGGGCAGAGACAAGGGTACTGTCGGCTTCCCGGCTTAGAGCTTCTTTCTCTGGCCCTGGGGACACCCCCTTCCTGTATGTTTGCCTTTCCTCATTGTCTGGATGTGTTTACATACTCATGCTGCCGACCAACTCTTCACAGGACAATTTCTGTAAAATCCTAGGAGGTTAAACATAAACTTTGATTTGCTCTGGGTAAGGAAGGAGCTGAGAATAGCAGGGACTTCAAGGATCTCTAACTGGAACAGTATGAAAATCATAAAAATTGGGCATTCTACAGCTCAGGGCTCTGCTGTCCTCATTACGGTACATGTAAGTGATGGCGGGGGCGGGGTGCTGCGCAAAATTTGAAACTTTGTATTATTCAGGCACACATAGTCATCCATGGCCCGTAATCCTCATGGCTCTACTAAGAGCTAGACTGGATTGGTAAAGAGTTATTCAGAATTGTTTGGAGTTTTTTGAAAAATGAGCACGGAAGGGGAAGAAAAAACAAAGGAAGAAAAAAAGAGAAAAGCTTGCAGAAGCAGTTCCCAAACTTGTCTGCACATTGAAATCATCTGGGGATCTCTTAGAAATTCCAACACCCAAGCTAAACCCTAGGCCACTTAAATGTTAGTCTCTGGAGGTGGCTCACGGTAGCAGGACTTTTTGAAGCTCCCCAGGTGCCTCCAACATGCAGACAGGTTGGGACTGGCATTCAGAACAGGCTCATTGAGGCACAGAGCACACAGATGGAAAGGGGGGAAACCAGATTTTGAATACAGATGAAGGGGAATTTTACAACAAAACACCATCACAATTAAAAGCTGAGTTTGAATAATCTCAATGGACATGTTTTATGTATTATGTACAAACTCCAGGAACCTCATCCATGTTTACCAGTTAATCAAAAAATATTTACAAAATTAAAAATATTTATAGAGCACTTGCTATATGTCACCCCAGACTCTTTCCTGAAACATTGAGGGGCCCAGGACTAAAGAATAAATGGAAGTACATGGACATATGTCTAAATGTATGTTATAATTCAAGCTTAATAAATGGTAAAATAAAATGTAATCTTACCTGGGCTACATAACCAATGACCTGGAAGGCCAGGTTCAATTTAGAATTCTCTGACACATAAGAGTCCCTCCCTGAATGGGGCAGGTTTCCAGCCCCAGGCGTGCAGCCTGCCCCTTTCTCTTCCCACTTCTAGCTCATCAGGCTTTGTGAGGGGCTGACACTCTCCTTGGCCACCAACACCGCAGCCCACATGTCCATTCCACCATCCTCCACCTTATCGGCTGGCCCTGGGCCACTCCTCAGGGCTAGACTAGAGCTGGGAAAGAGGCCAGTAGAGGCCTAGGAAGTGGACTCAGGAATTTCCAGATTTGTGTAACCAGATCCTGGCTCAGGAAGGGGTGAGGATGTGGGCTTCGGGTGGCACATCCTCTTGGGAAGTTGGAGAGCCAGAAAAACGCCAGAGCAGCCCCTCTCGCCCAGGTCTTACTTAGGTCCTGCCCGACACCTCCTTGAGGCCCATACAAACAGGTTTTACCAATGTCACTCAGTGCTCGGCCATCAAAAACGTCTGGACAGTGAAGACAGCAAGAAAGAATTAAAATTGTAGAATGTAAAGGGTGTAGATTAGTTATGAAAGGGATTTTCTAATAGCAGTTTATTTGATGATAAATTTATTTATTTCACTGCCATTGGTTATCAAGATTTCACCAATTGACTTTCTGGCCAGTCATGATGTTTGTGTGTTGGTTTCACTTCATTTTTTACAACATGGTGCTTTTTCTTCTTTTTTATATATTCAGTGATTTGGTAGTTTAAATATTATCTTTTTCATTTAATTGATCAGTTTAAACATTTTCAAACCCACAGAAAATTGGAAAAAAACAACAGTATAATATGCACTCAAACCCCTCATCTGCAGTCACCTTCTCTTAACACTTTGTGTCTCTCTTATTCATACACACCTCCTAGACCATCTGAAAGTAGGCTGCAGATGTCATGACACTTCAGCATACATATACTTTCCTTTTAATTTGTATTTATTGGATTACTAGTACCGTTGAACATTGTATTCATGTTTTCATTATATTTCTTCCATGGACTGTCTGTGCATATTCTTTGCTCACTGGTGCCTTGAGCTGTAGTGCTTTTCTCCTCCATGTCTTTGATATATGTGAGTGAAAGCTATATCAGATGCTACCCCAACCTCCTGACAACAAAAACGTCCTGACAGCTCCTAAGAAAAGCATCTTTTGTCTTGCTCCTCCTTTCTGCCTCTCCCTTTCCTACTCCTACTTCTCCCCCATTCTCTTGTCCATTTCTCCCTTCTCCTCAAGGCAAAATGTAAGGCATTGTACGCATAGTTTCCAGAAGCTTCCTCCTATATCTTGCAAAATGTATTTCTTTCGCAAAATTGTGAAATAAGAAAGAGTAACTGAGAGAAGGTGCTGATGCCAGATGGGTCTCACAGACCTGAAGGCAATTACTAAGCTCTAGACATTGGTGACTTGACAAAAACAGCTCCAGACCTGCCCATAAGCCCACATTCGACAGACAGAAGTTATCCATTTGTTAACTGTATACATTTAAATTGACTCCCCTGCCCCATAACCACACTTGAATCTAGAGAGATGCTTCCTTTGTTCTGCTGGAATTTTTTAAAAAACCTGTCTTGGAGTGAGAAATTCGAATAAGCACATCCCAGGTAGGCAGGTACTTTTCTACAATGGTGTGCTCTCCTTTTCCTTGGACTCCCCTCTTCTCCTTGGTCTGAGGGGACCACACGCTCACTTAGGGCTGCCCATTCCAGCAGCTGGCCGTCCACAGGGAGTGCCTGCAGCCCACCATCTCCGCATTTGAGGCAGGATCCTGGGACTCAGGACTACAGCGTCTGGCCAGGCGGGGCTGCCTGTCAGGGGCCCTGAGACCTCACAGAGGTGGCTCTTTGGAAATCCATCTGGCTCCACCAAAACCTATTGCATTTGTTGCCCCAGTTAGGACCTTAGTTGACATTTGAAAGCATTCTGCTATATAATATTATTCTCATATGGTTTCCTCACTTTTTAACTTAATTTAACAATTACATGATTATGTATGTGTTAATGATGTTAAATACTCATTAAAGAGATTTTTAAACATAGAAAACCATGATAAAGAAACAAAAATACATCCCAGTCCCATAGCTCTGAGATAACTGCTATTCATTGTTGAGGTCTTTGTTTCTAACATTTTATATGCTTAAAAATACATCTATTTTTCTTTACCAAAATGGGATCACCCTGCAGTACTGTTTTATAGTTTTGCTTTTTTCATTTAACATTGTAAAATACAGTTTTCCATTTCATTAAATTGTAATTTTGTCTACAGTATTCCACCGCATGAATTGGTCATTATTTATTTATACTGTGAGAGGACATTTAGGATATTTCCAGTGATTTACTACTATAAATAATATTTAAATGAATGTCCTTGTGGATAAATCTTTTCACAAATCCCTGATTACCTTCTTAGAACAAATGTTTGGAAGGAGAATCACAAATTCAGTAGATGTGATTTTAATACGTATTTTAACATTACCAGCCAAATAGAACGTATGTATTTTAATATATATTTTAACATTGCCAGCCAGTAGAATTACCAGTACTCCAGCATACCAGATCTCCAACCCCAGTTCCCCAACTAGATTATGAGTTCTTTGAGACCCACTAAGATTGTATCCTTCACAGTTCCTGGCAATGCTAGGCATGCAGTATGAATTTAATCAATAGAAATAACATTAATTTCACTTATTCTTTAACTAACCAAGTTCCCCTTGCTACCTTTACTTGCTTCCATGGTATAGAAGTTAGATGTGTGTCACAGGGCTAGGTATCATTGATAACAATGACTTTGACCAAAATCCTTTATGCCCTGAAAACTGATACTAATGACAAATATAAGTGTGAGGTTATAAAAGTAAGCATCAGGTTAAAAGAAATAGGGGTCAAGAAAATGGACTGGAAACTGTTTACTGTACCACTAACAACCAGTTGACCACTTTTCCTATAGAGAAAAGAGGTTGAAGATGTGGTGTAGGATGTGGGCTGCCATAGGGTACCTTGGTATCACATAGGTACTGTGTGTACTTCAGTGCAGAAGCATTTAATAGGGGATGGGAGGTGGGATGGATACTCAGGTAGGAGAGCAGTCTCATTCCAATAAACAAACCAGGGCTTCATTCTCACATGAGGAATCTCATTCATCCTAGTCATCCCTCTTTCCCATTGTTCTACGCCTTTTAAACAGCAACTATGTTTCTCACTCACACCAACCAATGTTATCTCCTTCCCTCTTAAGACCTTTATTTCCTCTCGTCATGACCTCTGTTCCTACCCAGGATCCCCACATCCTCTCTATCCCCTGATGTAGACCATCCCAAACACAGTTTCCATAAGATTCTTGTTAAATCAAGTTCCTCTGCCCACTCATCCTCAGGTTGTATAGGTTCCCCATTGTTTTCCACTGTCTAGGTTCAAAAATCTCTGCTCAGCAAGAAAGGACTTCCACAACATGAAGAAACATCCTTCTTTCTCTTCTGCCATATTGGTGCCCAATTCAACTAGTCTTGATTACTTGTAGGTACTGTTTGCTTTTCCATCCTACACGTGCCTTTTTCCAAATGACCCCTTTACCTGGAATACCTACTATTTTTAAGCTTTTCTACCTTAATAATCTAGGTATTTACCTGATTCTCCTTCACTTATTTGTAAACTCTTTGAATATAGACACTGAGTTTTATCCATCTTAAAATTCCTGTCAGGGATACAGTTGGATTAGTGGGTGAAGGGGAAACTAGATGTCTTGTTAATTTTAAGAGGTGTCATTTCTTGTATTCAGCATAAAGGAGAGCTATTTAATAGTCATAAGGAAAAAAAACACCTTAGAAATATTGGTTGTTTGGCACTGGTACGCTTCCAGTGGCAACAAGTTAAATGGTCCATGCCTCGAGCCTCGCACACAGATTAAAAATTAAAGAGAGTGGCAGAGTACAACTTGTTGTTGGTAGCTTTCAGCTATGGTGGATTGCTCAGGCACAGGAGACAAGGGCTGTGTACGCTCATCCCCACAGGCAAATCTGGTCCAGCTGCATATGTTCCTGATTCTCTGGTTGCATATGGAAGCTAATGATGGGATGTCATCAAGGAACTTGGCAAATAGTGGGCAGCTGCAACCTACCTAAGCTGAGCACTTACTAAGGAATCCCTATAGCCATTTTAGTCTGATTTGAAAGTCCTACTGCTGGAAGCTGAGATGTTGCACCATATTTCAGTGTATTGTAGAGCTAGTGTGATGCGGAGGTTAGCTCTCATAATTTTAATATAGCTCAAGGCCTTATACCCTGCATAGAGTCCTTCTTAAAGATAGGGTTTTATACTTTTTTCTCCTGTTTTCTACTTCTTTATTTCCCCCTCTATTTCTAGAAGTTAAAAAAAAAAAGAAAGAAAGAAAGACTTTTGCCTCTTTTTCCTACCTTTAGTTGTCTGGTTATTAAATTCAGAGAAATAAATATGACAATTGGAAAGAATACATCTGTACATATAGAGTGTCTGAAAAAGCAATCAGAACAAGTAAAGTTTTAGGTAAATTTGAAAGCATAAGAATTCATGAAACTATTTGTGCTAGAGTTTAAAGTAATCATCTGGTCTCATGCCTTTATTTTGTAGACAAGAAAACAGACTTAGAAAGAAAAGTAAGAAAAAAAAAAAAGGTTCAAAACATCATAGAGCCAGTGAATGCAAGAGCTGAACCTAGAACCCAGATTTTTTTTTGTCTTCTAGTTCAAACATAATTCTTTCTAAGCCTACTTCCCAACCCCAATCTCAAGTACATCCATTATACTCTCCAGAAAGTGTGCCAATATTTAAGATTTCAATTCTTTTTAACCAGAATGCCATGATTTAGATGGTTTTCTTGACGAATTGTCTTGTTACTGTTCAATGCATAAAGTTTCTTGGTTTTTTTTTTCTTTCAAGCTTGTGAAGTCTCCAAGAGTAAATTCTACTTATCTAAATCTCTACATTCATCTAGCCTTATTTTGTTTGTGTGTGTGTGTGGCGGGGGAGAGAAGTGGTGAGGTGTGTGTGTTTGTTTTTTTGCCTGGATTTTCCACTTCTTATCAACTCTGAGTTCTCTCTAAGAAGGTAACTCTTTGTTAAAGGCATGTTTACTTTATTTCTTTTGCCAACCAGCAGAATATAATAAAAATAATGTGGTACAGAGTATCCCTAAAAACTGCAGGCCTTATGGTGCATTTTCTCTTTGCAGCAACAATTCCAAAAGTTTCAGGGACATTTCTCTAAGTTAAAATTGAAGATAGAATCTTGGGAATGTTTAAATAAAAACAGAAAGCAATGGAAAAAGTGCTGGTTATCCTTGCCAGAGATAAGGTCAGGAGAATCCAAAAAAATGTGGTTCCTTGTTACATTTTTAGAAAGTACACAAGCCAAATCATACCCATTCACACAGAGCTAACGAGGAGAAATTCAATACAACTTACATGTGTAAGTAATGGAATATCCCTTGTTTTCCCTTCAATCCCACCTACCCTGTCAACATAACTGCGAGGGGCTGGAGCTGGTGTGGCTTGGTGGGTATGGGCAGTGGGGGACAGAATCAGGTCAGGGACACCAGACTCAGCAGGCGTGAGGCAAGTCAGAGCCTGCTGGGGGAGGGGAGCTGAGTATTGAACACTAGGGAGACCATAGGAAACTGCGGAGTCCAGAGAACCAGAAGGACGGGCTCTCAGAGCTCAGAAGACTTGAGACATGAGGACAAGGAAGTCAGTCAGGAAGGAGGTGGAAAGGGTTTCTGCTTACCAGGAACAAGAAGATACCTGGTAGGGCACTTTGTGGGTGTACCAGCCAGTTGGTACTTGTTATATGAGTGGGTCTGCGTTTCTTAAAGAGTCAGAAGACACTCATAACTAGTGCAGATAGCTCTCTTTTCTTTGAAGTCATAATTCATATTTGTCCTGTTTTCAGAAACATTTTAGTGATTTCAGACCAAACTATTAGTTGATATATTGCTCTAGGGGAACTCAGTTGCCTCCTCAGTATGGCAGAGAGATTCAGAACCAGGAGTCGAGGCAGACAAAGGGAGGGCCGGCCTGGAGATCTGGTACTGAAGTATGTGCCCATTGTCTAAGGTGACAATGACTGTCCTCATGCTTCCCAACAGAATGAGTGGAGTTCAATCACTGAATAATTAATTACTGAGATTCTCCCTGAGCCAAGGCGCTACTGGAACCTTCTCAAGGGATCTTCAGGAAGTAGAGGGATAGTGCTCTTCTTGACTTGCCAGGCTGCCATTCTCACCATGATGGCTACTGGACCTCCCTTTTGGTTTTTGTTTGCTAAAAACTTTATCAAGAGTATACATCCACTGTTTTGATAAAAAAATTTGTAAGGAGAGAGAGAGATCTAGAGGTGAATGTATTTAGATTAAAAACAGCAACAATAAAAAGTCCTCTATATTGCGACTTTGTATTATTAAAAATTATTTTGGGGTCTTGGTCTCCTCATCAAAATGTTAGGATTGTATTTTCTCAGTCAACTTCACAGGGTAGTAAAAGACTGAAATAATCTACTACACATGAAAATTATTTGAACATTTTTCAAGTAGGAGAAATTATTAGCATCATTCAAGCTTTCTTTAAACAAATCTTTCAGTGGATTAGATAGTGACATGTTTTACTAAGGCTTTCTCACTATGCTTCTCTAGGGATGCCTCACTTTAAATCTCCAAATGTAAGTCACAGTTTGTAGGATGCTGCGTGCTTCATTCCCTCTTAAGGAATCCTGTCCATGGGCTGCATACCAGGGGATAACCAGGTACGCCCCAACCCTGGAGGTTCTGACTTAAGCCTTTCCCACAGAGAAGCTCTTGTTGGAATTGCTGAGATGATATAAATAGCCCCAGCCCCCAGCAGCTACTGAATAGGAAGCCAAAATGAAAGACACTCATTCCAAAGAAGCAAGTAACTACACCAGCCTTACTATGCTCCTGTAAAAATAGCCCTACCATAGGTGGATTTTTCTGCCAAACATCTAGACATCCCATGTCTACCTCCTTGTCAGAGGCCAGTGGGGTTCCGTGGGATTGAATTCAGTGGAATTGAAGATTGAACAAGCTCTTCTATTTTAGCCACATTATCTGATCAGACCCCAAAATTTTGAAGCTAAAGCAAATTTCACAACCTGGGTTCCAAATTGGTATATGTTTAGCCTTTATTTTATCTCATCCCTACAAAAAAAAGAAAAAAAAATGTTCTTCCTCTCCCCAACGGAAGGGAAAAGGGAGAAAGGGGCCAGAATACCCATTGCAATCTGGGAGCCCTGTCCTGCTCCACCTCAGCCCAGGAGAGCTTGGTCTGTCACAGGAACGTTCCCTGCCTTGTACAGGAGCGAAAAATAGCCATTCAAGAAAGGAGTAGGCAAGCTTTGGGAGGTTTCAGAGCCTGGTCTTCCATCCTGCCCCTGCCAGGATGCTTTCATACTCTTAGAAAACTTACAGAATGAGTTCCTTTATCTAAGTCTTTCTCAGGTTTTTGTTTGCCCAGTAGGAGTCAACCTTACCTAACCTTTTCTTGATGTGAAACATCGTTTGGAGATAATACATGCATCCCAACCCTTTCAAAGAGAAAATAAAAGTCCACGGGAGCTGGCTCTACCATTTGATGAGCTCTCTTTGGAAAGAGATCTTTGATTATATTTCTCAAATATGTCATACATATGCAACGAAACAATGAAAGGCATTATATGATGTTTAATCATGAAGATAACTCTGTTGGAATTTAAGGGTTGAATGGAGTGGGCCAAGGTGGGAAAACCAGTTAAATAAGCCCAGATAGGTCATTTATGCAAGAAGGGCCTATTAGAGCAATCAGAAACTAGGGGAAGCAGATGTGCCTCAATTGACAGAGCGTCTGCCTACCATATAGGAGGTCCAGGGTTCAATACCCAGGGCCTCCTGGCCTGTGTGGTGAGCTGGCCCACGTGGAGTGCTGCCGCACACAAGGAGAGCCGCCCCATGCGAAAAGCACAGCCTGCCCAGGAATGGCGTCACACACATGGAGAGCTGACACAGCAAGATGACACAACAAAAAGAGACACAGATTCCCAGTGCCACCTGACAAGAATGCAAGTGGACACAGAATAACACAGCAAATGGACACAGAGAACAGACAATGGGCGGGGGAAGGGGAGATAAATAAAAAATAAATCTTTGGGAAAAAAAAGGAACAACCAGATTATGAAGCCAAGAGATAAAACATCCCAAGAAACAAGAATAGGGAATGGCAGGCCATAGGTCTGCACAAATGTTAAAGCAGGACCTGCATTTGTGTGCTCTCTCTCATAATGTGGGTTCAGGTTGGCTCTCTGAATAGGGTGAATGGAACACTAGATAGGATGGCATGGCCAGAGCCTCGGCAATGGGCTGCTTCTGAGAGAGCATTCTGGACAGGAAGTGGGCTCTGAGAGAACAAAGTAAGGTCTGGGAAAGCTAGGTAAAAAGTGAGCTAAGGAATAGTAGTGCTTAAAATCGTATAAGTGGGTTCAAATCTCAGCTCTCCCCCACTTACTAAATATGACCTTTGGAAAGTTATTTATATTCCCTATGCTTCAGTTTCCTCTTCTGTAAACTAGGAGTAATAATAGTTCCTACTTAGAAAAAAAAATAGAATGTATTTTATCATAGGATAAAAATAGAATGTATCCCATAGGGTTGGTTATTTGAGGATTAAATGAATTCACTTATAAAGCCTGAGCTCAGTTTCTGGCACATAGTTAATTCTCAGTAAATATTAGCCAGGATTATTATTACAACTATATGGGATCTTACAGGGATGTGGAAAGGATGAAATAATGTATGTAACATGTTTCTCACAGTGCCTGACACATAGTAATTATTCAGTGAAGCAAAAGTTGAATAGAACCAGACAAAAGTCTGTCTTAGGAGCATGTAGGCAAAAAGATGGAGACCCACGATGAAAACAAGCATAATGGAATCGGATCCACCCTGAAGGACAACCTTGTCTAGAGGCAGTCAGGTTGGGATATCAGGAACATAGAAATGCAGACCTGTCAGTGGGGAGGTTAGGAATTCAGGTTCGCGGACAGCAAAGGGAGCCCCAAGAGAACCACAACTAGTTTTGAGAAGAACATCTGCCCAGCCTGGAAGTCACTAGTTAAACAAACTTCCTGTGAAAGATGGGACCAATTCCTAAGGGTGGCCAGGGAATGACCTAAAAATAACCCTATGTCTTACTGGGATAAGGGAGATGGACACAGCAGATATGCCCTTTGCTAAATGAAAGCCGATAGTACGTCCTGTTCAACTTCAGCTTCTTGTCAGGGATAAAGAAATTACTTTCATGCCTGATACAGACTTGTGAATCTACTATTAGTCAAGATAATTTGGTGCCCATGCTTCAAGCCACCCAGAAACCCTCTTCCGAAACCGGGAACTTGCTGACGAATACCAGCATTGTGTAGAAATCAGAGCTGTGGGTGGCACTGTCTTGTTAAAAGGGGGGAAATTGCAAAAATGGTTTTCAGCCTTGAAACATCCTTGACTGCTCAAGTTGATGAAAAGTTATTTACGTCTGGGAGTTTTCATTACTATTGAAAAACTAAGAACAGAGGGTTGCTTTCAATAGTGAATTAATTACCTGATTCTTCTTTCTTCAGGTTTTAAATGCCCAGTTTTTGTTTAGGGTAAGTGGTATATGTTTTTCTACCAGAATCTCCCTTAAGGTAGATAAAACATGCCAGTAGTTTATTGATCTGTAGGTAGAATCTATTTTTCATTAGTGTGTATGTATCAGGAATGTATATGCCAGAGAATATTGTGAAATAGATGGAGTTCTGTCTGGGAAAGCAAAGTTAAGACCATTCAAAAGCTGTGAAGTAAAGAACACCTTAATTTTGACGACAGGGCATATTTTACTTTTTCACATAAAAGCACCTCTCAGAGCAAGGCTTGAGCCTGGCTCTTTCCTGGAGAAGCAGTCTTGGCTCTATTTAGATATTTAACATGGGTCTAGTAATTGTTGAGGTTTTTATACAGATAAATCCAGAAACACAGAGCTTGGATATAGCTCTTCAGTGGGAGGGGAGGGGGGAAAGGGCTGTGGTTGCTTGAGGTGGCCATCCGTGTTCTCATCACTACCTTCCACCCGTAACTCCTTCACACAGTGAGGTGGCCCCAGCCCCTGACATCTCCCATGCACGTCAGTCACCACTATGTAGTGGCTACCCGTAAATCAATGGGGCATTTTAAAAGCATCTAAGATGTATAGGGCTGAAAGTGAAAATGTTCTTCTAACTAAGACAAAGAATCCATAAAAAGTAAGCGTGAGGGAAAGTAACTATAGGGCACAGCCAACCTGAACTGAATTATTTTGATCCATTAAGCTTCCATTAAAAATAACCCTCAAAGGCTATTATTGGGCTGTGCAGTGTATCTGCACACCACCAGTGAATTCTCTGGGCATAGCTTTGCTATGCAGACTCTCTGTTGAGAGTCATGCATGAAGAAAGAAGCCCAGACTTCTTTCATTCCATCATTCATTCCATCATTTACTAGGATTTTTATAAGGGATGGTGTAATCTAGTGATCTAGTGTTTTCTGTGCTCAGACCCACACCTTTGACAAAAGGTTCTGGCAGAGTAAACCATTTTGAGTATGATTTGTGCATGCATGATGTGCCATCTAGTGGTTAAGTGTGGCTAACATTGATGAAAAGAAAAAAGGTCGTTTCTGCTCCCTTCTGCCTCCAACTTTCTACCATTTGAGTCAAGCAGCGGGACAGGGGTTGATGCTGTAGGGTAACTATTATTCAGGGAATAAAAAGAAATTTAATTTCTTATATGCCATATGTTGAACACAAATTGTTGGGGGTTGGGAAGGGAAGAACATTACTATTATAGTAATTATTCAAGCCAGAAGTTGTAAATTGGCAGTTGTCATATGGGCTTTGTTTGCCTAACAGAGTAACTTTTTCTTTCATTTTATTTTATTAAAGTATAATGCATGTATATACTAAATGGTACAAATCTTCAATTTACTGCTTGATAAATTTTACTTATAATCACCACCCAATCAAGATCTAGAACATTCCCAGCTTCCCAGCAGTCTTCCTAACCCCTGTTCCCAGTCACTCCTCCCCCAATAATCTGAGCTCTATCACCATGGATTTGCTTTGCCTAGTTTTGAATGACACATAAATGGAATCATTGCAGTGCATATTCTTTTGCATGTGGGTATCTTTGGCTGTGCCAGCTGTGGGATTCATGGTGTTGGTGCAGGTAACCCTCTCTTCCATTGCTGCGTATTATCCCATTGTGTGTCTCTGCCACAATATATCTGTTCAGCTGTCTGTGCACAGGTTGTTTCCACTTTGGGGTTCCTCTGACAATGCTGCTATGGGCATCCCTGGTCGTATCTTTTTGGTGGGCATAAGCACTCATTTCTCTTGGATATATGTCAGGAGTAGAATGGTTGGGTCACAGAATATATGTATATTTAGCCAAACTGCCAAACCATTTCCAAAGTGGTTGTACCAGTTTTTCCTCCCACCAGAATTCCCGTTGCCCCACGCCCTTGTCAATACTTGGTTCGTTTTTTCAACTTCAGTCATTCTGGTAGGCACGTAGGGTCACATGGTATTTGTATACAAAAATACAGAAATCAGGTTTCTCTTTAACTGCCAACACTAGGCCTAAATTCTTGTAAAACTGCAATTGGCTGGAGCTTTCCAGCCTTTTACTGTGGGCATCAGTGTCCAGCCCATTGCAATCTCCTCGCTCCCTTTTTTCTCAGTCTGGCCTCTTTCACCATTTTACATCATAGGCCTGGCCCACAGACAGTTTGAACAGTGACCTCTGACTCGTCTGACCTCTACAATCGTACGTGCTGTACAGATGAATTTAAAGTTTTTTCTCCAAAACACAAGGTGCTAATAACACCCCATCCTAGTGGCCACAGTCCTTCTTCCCTTCCACAGTCATCCCTCACCACAACCCACCTCCCGGAAAGAATAATGTCCTGTAAAATCCAACTTTCTCATCATTTAAGATGTTTGTCCAAATGAGGCAGAATTCTCCTCGGAAACACACCATGGGCAAAAACCCCGTGTCCTGAGTTTACCATTTGTCAGACCCAAAGTGGCATAATGATATTTCTCTCCTCAATCTAAATTCTTAATATGTTGTTTTCTTACCAAGCCTCTCACTGAGGGATATAGCTCCATTTGAGGCACTGATTGCATTTTCCCAAGTGTCTCTACAGGCAGCCAAGTCAATTTTCAAAGAAATCCCATTACTTTTGAGCAGCATCTCTGAGGTGCCACTGATTCTCATGGCAGAGCCTATGAATTCTGATACAGCATTTCAGAAATTAATGTGAATGCCATGTCACCAGCGACTGTGCTGTCAAGCCAGGCAGTAGCATCACTGCTCCTACCACAATAATGAGAACGGTTCTCAACCTCTAATCCAGCAAAGGCTAATTTATAGTGAAGAGCATAATGCACTCCCTGTTGCTACTTATCCAGGACCTCTTTCTGTTTGAATGAAACTAAATTCTCTCTGAATGTCAAGAGGTACAGTAAGTCAAGAAGCAGAGCTAATTTTGAAATAAAATTATTATTATTCCAGAGCTTTCTTGTGCTTATTTAACTACTGAATTAAAAAATACACAGTCAACAAATGTATCTAGCAAGCACATTACTTTCAGGTGTTTTGCTAGGAGCTGCAAGTAGAACAGTTTAAGGTGAGTGGGTCCTCCCTCATGCAGCTGAGTTGAAACTTTTTTAGACCTGCTGTCCCCTGGCCTACAAACTGATGTTTAAAGAGGTCACTGCCTGTCAGAATAATAAACAAGGCAGGCAGGTATATGGGCATCTTCTTAATTTATTCCTTTTTATTTTTTTTTAAGTACTTTTTCTAAATATTTCTCATGAATTTAGAAGATAGAAGATTGTAAAGAAGAAAATTACAACTTCCCTAATCTACTGGCCTAAGTCTCTGTGGCAGTTTGAGATTATTTATGAATCCCAAAAAGAGAAAACTTATGATTGTAAACTAATCTATTTCTCTGGGTGGGATACCCTAGATTGTATTAACTTCAGAGGTTTTAAGTTTACTTGATAAAATCAATTTAGGGCTTTTGATCCAACCACATCAGTAGGGCATGACTCAGGTTGAGTCCCTGCCCCCTTGGTGGGCTGGTATAAATGGACTCTCACTCAAGAAGATACATGGATAGAGAGAGAGCACTGTCATGTTTGATCCTGGGACCCTGGGGAGAGAAGAGCCATTTGCCTACTAGTTTTCAGCTGAAGAGAACAGAGCAGCTGAGCAGCTGAGAAGGCCTGGAAAGAAATGAGACTGATATGGGAAGCTCTGAGAGACCAGGCAGAGATCAGCAACCATCTTCTTCAACACTTGGCAGCTGACTTTGTTGAAAAAGTCCCACTTATGGTACTGTGAGCTGGACTTTCCATGGCCCTGGGACTGTAACCTTCTACCCCAAACAAATATCCTTTAGGGAAGAGGATGTGGCTCAAGCGATTGGGCTCCCATCTACCATATGGGAGGCCCCAGCTTCAATTCCCAGGGCCTCCTGGTGAAGGCAAGCTGGCCCACAAGGCGGAGAGCTGAGATGGTACAGGAAGATGATGCAACAAAGGGAGACGCAGAGGAGAGACAGTGAGAGATGTAGCAGACCAGGGAGATGAGATGGCTTAAGCAATTGAGTGCCTCTCTCCCCCACTGGAGGTCCCAGGATTGGTTCCAGGTGCCTCCTAAAGAGAAAATGAGAAGAGAAGACAAGCAGACACAGAAGAACACACAGCTAATGGATCCAGCAGACAGCCAAGTACAGGTGGCAAGGGGGTAGGGAATAAAAAAAATACTCTTTATAAAAGCCAACAGATTTCTGGTACTTTGTATCAGTGCCCCTTTGGCAGACTAATACTATTTCTAATGGTTTTGATGAATTCAAGATATATTTTTTTCTGCATGTGGGTATGTATATGTGCAGGTATATACATATATATTGATTTATTTTATGGCACACAGATAGTTTAACAATATGTTTTTCTCTTTCTTGCTTTGCCCATATCATTAGAAACTTTAAACATTTTTAATACTATGAATGACTTCATAATTTCTGGAATATGAATGAATACTAATTTTTTAAATCATTCTCTGTTATAGCACATTTTTATTATTTGCTGTTTTTTAAAATAGTTACAGAAATTTTATGTCTATGTACTTTAAATTAAATTAAGTCTTTGACTTCCCACCATACTCAATGGCTAGAACTTCCAGGATAGTGTTAAATAAAAGTGGTGATACTGGCCATGTATTAAAAATGATGATAGCTGCTGATTTGAGAGAGTTAAAATCATAGTAAGTCCTTTGAATTCTAGTGTTAAAATATCAGCAGTAACTAGAGTTCTTTTGAAAGCAAAGTGAATATTTGGTTCAATAATTTACTTTCTTCTTTTCCTTAGGGTATTAAATACTACATTATTTGAAAGTTGGCAGATCGTTGGACCTTTCCCTGCCTGGTGGGTTTTTAACCTACTGCTGTTGCTAATACTGTGGTTGCATTGCTACTGGTCTTACTTGATCATAAAAATAGCTTGTAAAGCTATTTCAAAAGGCAAGGTAAGATAAAATTCACCCTTTCCAATAGCTCCCAGAAAAATTAATTTATTTTTTTTGATTCTTCGAAATCAACAAGAACACTATTTACTATCTCAGATTTCATCAAAACTGCTGTCATTTCTTCAAAATGTACCATAATTTGCTAGAAACAGAAACCAATTTTTCATCCATTTAGCTCATTTTTGTCTTTCACATTGCTTTGCTGACAATGATTCTAAGAGTCTACATTTAAATTTTTAGATTTAATGACAAGATATTATTTGTGTGTGCTTGCTCTTTGTCTCTTTGTCTCCCTTTCTGATTATACTTATCCTGAACAGAAATTAGTAACTTCTTGTCCTTTATGAGAAGGGTTGCATGGTACAGTATGCCCATTTAACCAAACTTTTCCCTCAAATTGAAGGATGAATCCATTCCTGAGGTTTCCAGTAAAAATTAGTTAAATCTGTTTGGTTAAAAGTGGACTCATGGGGTGGATTCGAACAAACCTTCTTGAGCCTCAGGCCCTCTGTGTAGAGCAGTGATATTTCCGGATTGTTCTCTGCAATATTTCCTTACTTTCGTTATCTCTTCTTTTCCTTCTGCTACCCTGGAAGTCTGGGAAGTGGAACCCTTTACATGTAAGTTCCTCACAGCTCTCTCCGTCCCTGTCCTAGGTGCCACCTAGCCTGTTGGAGGGGCCCTCTGGTGCTTTTGTTTCAGGCATCTTTTTCTGTCTAGTTTGTTGGCACTGACTAGATGCTCTAAGATGTGGCTCCCACCAGCTGCAAGGGGTCCTAGGAACAACTCCATGAGCGCTCTTTTGTGTGGCTTGCATTGTGCTAAGTTTTGCATGATCTAACAGAGAAGAGGAGGAAATTCTTTGGGTAGTGTTTCACATTTTGGCTGAGAGACTCAAATAAACTAAAGTGAAGTCAGAGAAGCAGAACTAATCTGGAGAGAGAATTCACATGGCCGAGGTAAAGGCCTGAGCACCAGCTTTTTGCCTGATCTGCCCAGGTCACAGGGCAGAACTTGCCGCCCTTGCGGTCAGCAGAACTGGTCCCTCCCCAGGGGGGTTGGGCATCTAGTCATGTTCTGGGAAGCCAGTTCTTAGCCTCAGCTCCCATGTAACTCCCATATAAATTGTTTTGATCAATTCATTGTTTAGAAGCCAATCTGTATTTGCTGTGACTTCTTAAAGTTAATACCTATTTCTATTTTTTAAATGTTCTTGCCCTCATTTGGATACAAATTAAGTCAACTTGCACAATACAGACAGTCCGATAACAAAAATGAAGATGTAAGGACCCATGGATTAGATCACCTGTGTCCTGGCTGCGTTGCTATTTCCACCAGAAATATTGTCTTCTCTTCAGCTAATTCCTTAATCTTTACAAAGAAACACTCATGAGTTTCATTCCAGAGCTCAGGCTTCTGAATATCTTAACTATCATTGCTGTCCCCCAGGACAGTAATAATCATCTTGGGTTATTTTGAGACATGCGTAATTGTTCCTTTCTTTGAAGGTAACATAAATACAAATTTTCCCAAATGCAATTTAAATAATCTTCCTTAAGCATGCAAATGAAAATTAATCACTCTCTGAAACTGGAGTGCTCCTTTCTATTAGCTTAATTTTTGACTAATGGACATCTAAACATAGTGGAGCTTGATTATAATGCTGTCTTTGTGACCCATGTTTTTTGAGCTAAAGTATCCTCTGTCTAGTGATTTTGCTGTTTCTGTAACTAATAAACTTCTTGGAGATAGTCCATTGGGGTTGAGTCCCATCTCAAGAGGTACTGTAGTGAGGGCCATATGGTATGTATGGTTGGAATGCCACAGTCGTTCTTAGCTGTTCCAACCCATCTGAGAGAGAGAGCTTGTTCTCAGGTTGGAGGGGGTGGATTCAAAATTTCCAAGTTGGGGGTGGTGGAAGCACAGAAAATCTATGATGTGGAAAAGCCCCCAGGTAATTCTGATATTTCTCCCTGGAGACTTTGCTAACCTCCTCAGCCTACTTACCCCATGGAGAATCAGGGCACCCAGACTGGGAAGCTTTCTGTGGAATCAAGCCCTCAGGCTCGTATGACCACTACATTTAAAACATAAGTAAATAGTGCTCTGTTACTCAAAAGGTCCTAGGGCCATCTGAGTAAAACTTTCTTACCATAATTTAGACTTACAGGGTAGGGGCTTCAAAGTATTCTAATTTTTTTAAAGGCGGTACCAGAGATTGAACCCAGGTCCTCATACACGGGAAGCCGGTGCTCAACCTCTTGAGCTACTGTACTCCCCAAACTATTCCAATTTTAAAAGCACTCCTGTAGGCCCTTAATCACCCCCCCCCCAAATTATTGCTGGATCATGAATTCTTTTTCATCCTTTACAATAATGTATGGATTTATATCCAGATGCCTTATTTTCATGCCCTAAATGGAGAGCTGATGAGCCCTAGAAGCAGAGGAGCCTACTCACAATGACTCAGGCCTTGGGTTTTCCTCGGGAAATATTTTAAACTTGATCACACCAGCAGGTTCCCCAAATGCCTCCTGCATTAGTTGTTGTATGGTATATAAATTAAAATTTCTACTTAATTTTAGCAGACAGAAAAGGAAAGCAAATTAAATCATAGCACAATGCAGTAAAATGCCAAATAGGAGTGATTTTTTAAAAGAACTTAAGCTCATAAAATCTCATTACTGTGGTTACTTGAGAGCTGTCTTTAAACAATTCTCAAAGAAAACGTGACCATCAGAGATTTAATTGACCCATTTGTATCAAGTACCTATTATGCCATTCCAGTAGTATAGGATGTCACTTTTCAGCTAAAGTGAGATTCATGGACTAGGACATTCTCAGTATCAAAAGGTACCTTAAGGGAAGCGGACTTGGCCCAGTGGTTAGGGCGTCCATCTACCACATGGGAGGTCCGCGGTTCAAACCCCGGGCCTCCTTGACCTGTGTGCAGCTGGCCCATATGCAGTACTGATGCACACAAGGAGTGCCGTGCCACGCAGGGGTGTCCCCCACATAGGGGAGCCCCACGCACAAGGAGTGCACCCCATAAGGAGAGCCGCCTAGCGCGAAAGAAAGTGCAGCCTGCCCAGGAATGGCGCTGCCCACACGGAGAGCTGATGCAGCAAGATGAGGCAACAAAAAGAAATTCAGACAACAACAAAAGGGGACAAAGAAGAACACACAGCAAATAAACATAGAGAACAGATAAGCGGGGCGGGGGGTTGGGGGTAAGGGGAGAAAAATAAATAAATAAACAAATCGTTAAAAAAAAAAAAAAAGAAAAAAGGTACCTTAAAAAGGTCAATAAGGCCAGCCTTCTGTGATGCCTAAATCCCCTACATTCCTTGATAGGTGACTTTTGTCACTCAAACGATGTATCTCCAGTAAAAGATAACTCATTCTTATGGCAATATTCTGAATCTCTTCTGCCTGTATTTAACATCTGGGTATATTCACCCTTCATATACAACTGCATGTGCTTCTGAGTACCCCATCCCTCGATGGCTTGTTAGGATGGTTACATTCGTCTCCTTTGTGTTCCGCAGGTATCAAAAGATGATCGAAGTGATGTTGAGTCTAGCTCAGATGAGGAGGACTCAGAACCTCCAGGGACGAACCCCCACACTGCAACAACCACCAACAGGACCAGTGGTACCAATGGGTACCTCCTGACTGGTCCTTGCACCATGGATGATTAATTATTCAATACTCCACATCCCAAACAAAGTGAACTGTTTGTTCCTGGAAGTATTTAATAAATTGCAAATGCAATTCCTTTCATAATCACTCAGAACCAGAAATAAAAATTAGGATTATTAAAGCATTTTGATAGTGCACTGCCATATGTTGTGTCTTTGAATGAAGAATTACCATTTTCTATATGTAAGCATGCTGTATGTAATTGACATGAGGGAACAGTATTTGCATTTGTACTGTTTTAGAATATTATTTATGTTTTGTATTTGTTTGTAAATCTGTGGACAAAAGAGGATTTCCTCACTCCTTTTATTCTCTGATTCATGACAGTGAGGGAGATGCTCCGCTCCATCTGCTTCTTCCCCTTTCTTTCTGTTGCTGTAGCGCAGTCTGCTATAAGCATCAAATCTGCTATAAGCTTAATTTGTCACTTAGAGCAAGCAAAACTCAGTGAAAGATGCCCATACAGCTCCACATAGGTTGCTTTCTTTGTGTTAATGTGCCCATTTTGAAATTGCCTATACAGTCTCCATGACCATTCTCCCAGCATAAAGTTTAAACAGGATGAACTAGGTTTTTGTAATTATCACTCTCCATGGACAATTAGCAGTATGAATTAAAGAGGGCAGTATGAATTAAAGAGGGCAGTTTTTGGAGGACATTTTTAAGAATTGGTTTTGTATTAAGTTGCTTTGAAAAAAACTTCATTTCTCATGCACACAGCCAAGATTTCTTCAATGAATGTGATCGCACCTTGGGGATTCAGTTCCCCTTGTAGATTACAGAGATTTTTTCATTCTCTATGAGGAAGACGGTGCTCTGCCTCTGAGAAAAGACATTTGCTTAAGCTCATAGTTACATGAAGAATTCACTCTTAATATTAGGTATCTGTCCCCGTGAGCTGGGAGTAACATAAAGAGAGCAACTGATTTCAACCTGGTTCTGCCACTAACCCTGTCATTACCAGTCTTCTGTTATGTCATGAATTTATGTGGGGAAAGAAAACGGAGACTTTCAAGAGTTGGCAAAGATCACCTCCATTGCAAAGCACTTTACTGAAACCAGCTTTCAAGAAAAAGCCCTATCTAGTACTTTATCTGGATGTTTTTATTTTGCTGAGCAAATTAAAGCCAGTGGAAGAAAGTATTTCACCCTTTGTCTTTTCTCCTTAAATAAAACCCAGAATGACTTTCCTGTCACTAGAAACTGAGCAGCATCAAGCTCCACCCTTTTGCTTGCTTCTTTGATGATTTCAGTTTCCAAGAATATTTTTTCAAGTACAGCTATATCCAGAAAAACAAAAATTCTATTGGACAATGGCAATATCAGCAATGAGAAAGATTACTGAAGAATAAGTTCCCATGAGTCTCCTATGTGGCAGTGTTATTTTTGTATAAATAAGAAAACCATATACATAAACCAAAGATTTTACTTCATTTTTTCCCACCTCCAGTAAAAGGGAATAAAGTATTAAAAATAATTTATCATTTATACCACCATTTAAACAGGAGTCCAAAGCAAAATGCAGTAATATAAACGTGTGAATCAGAACTTGGTGAAGACAGCAGCAAAATTCTGGAGAGTGCACAACTCACTCCAATTTTGAAAAATGAAACTAAAACGTTGTGCCTACAGTTTGCAACCTGTGAGTTAAAACTTAGAATACTCCCAAACAAAAAACTCACAATAAATATTGAATCTTTCCCCCCGTCTATTTGTAAAATATTATGTTTCTGACATGGTCCACGGTAATAATTTAAGAGACTCAGAAATGTGTCTGCCTGTCTGTTGAGAGAACAATGCAACTAAATTCTGCTTGTAATGCTTTATTTTTTATTTCACAAAACAGAGGTGTCTAGGAGTGTAATCTGTGGATGGTTTGAATTTGTAATACCAATCATAAAACATCAGAAGTGCTTAGTCTTCTTAACATCTGCTATGATGCAAAGATACATAAAAAGCTATATCTAGCATGTTATAGCTGAAAATTTTTGAGAAGATGAAAGTTTCTTTTATTATCAACTAAAACATGGTACAGAGGAATGGAGTCTACCTTGCTGTGGCAAGTCCTCAATAGGTTAAATGAACCAGAGAACCACACTGTGTTCAGATTTTGATCATGTGACACTCTTTAGCACAGAAGAATAATTTCAGGAAGATGAACTTGTAAATTGAAAGTTTAGAAGAGTTGCATAAAATGAATTAAATTGAGTCTGTCCTTTGCAAAGGCAAATCTAAGCAATGTTCTGCTTTGGTTTTCCCAGAAGTTACTTAAAGAAGGATTGGGAAGACCTAAACTCTCTCTGACCAATGGCATTTACTTAGCACAGTTCTCTATGTATCTATGGATACTACTCATTTTACATTTTAAAGCAAAGTCTTCTTTTAGGCTCATCAAAATGGAGTTTGTAGACCTTTGGAGGAGAAAGAACAATACATTTCCTATGTACTATTCTCAACTTCATGATGGCCTGATAAAACAGAGAGAAAAACATAAGTTAATTTACCTTCCACCCAGTCCAGGCCATCGTTTTGAAGGCATAGTTTGTAAATTCAACTATAGGTTAGTGTGATGTTGTTTTCTGTTAAATAACTTAGCCTGTGATGATATCCCTTCTTCATGGTCATTTTCAAGCCCTGCCAGGATACAAAGAGGTATGTAGGAAGGAGTCTAGAAAAAGTAATGTTTTATTCTCCAATGTTCTAGCTTTTCTAGATAGCTTAGAGTGGGCGAGGATAGAATTTGACATTTGGTCAGTAAATGATATAAAATGTGTGATCTAGGTATGTATTTGTAAGCTTATCCAAAAACATGATAAAATCAAAATATCACTGAGTAATCCATATCCATACTTAGTTTTTTTCATTAAAAATAAAAACAAAAAACTGCCCACCACATACAAAGAACCTTCCAGTTCTAGTTTCGTAGACTGCCAGAATGCAGATACCATGAAATAGGTCAGCTTTTAACAATGGGAATTTATTAACTTACAAGCATACAATTCTGAGACTGAAAAAAATGGTCAAATCAAGACAGCATCAAGCAATGCTTTCTTTCTGAAGACTGGCTGCCAGTGATCCTGGACTCCTCTGTTAGATGGCAAGGCACTTGACGGTGTCTGCTAGTGTCTCCCTTCTCTTCTGGATTTCATTGCTTCCCGCATCTTCTGTGACTTTCTCTATCTTTGTCTGAATTTCATTTTCTTATAAAGGACTCTGGTAAGACGATTAAGACCCACCCTGGGCCATGCCTTAACTGAAGAACCTCATCAAACGGACCAACTGACAATAGGTTTACACCCACAGGAATGGATTAGCTTTAAGAACAGAATTTTCTGGGGTACATCACACTTCCCATCTCCTTTGTCAGTCTTATGTTTATGCTGCTGACACAGTGGAGCGTGGAAGAATGCCTTCAGCCTCTGGGCCACAGAGCTAAATATGGCAGAGTCTAGGTCATAGAGGACCAAAGGTCACCATATAATCCAAATACCGTTACATTTCGAAATTTAATCATGGATGTTAAGAGTAGGGGAACAATTATCAGTATTTTGGACGATTAAAGTATACACTGTAAAAGTGCATCTGATTGCTGCTTCACCTCAGGATTTTACTAACATGCAGCTCCTCCTGGCTGCTAAAATCATCACATAATGAAAAACTAGCAGAAAAGGTAGCTCTCCAAGGAAAGCAGGCGATTGGATGCGGGAAAAAAATGAGATAACACGAGATCACCTCTAGCCAAAATGGCAGGTGAACTTCAAAATATTCAATTCTGTTGCCAAACTTTCCATTCTGAGTATTTGATAAGAGTTTGAAATTAAGAAAACTGAAAGGATCTGAATCTTCTACTTTGTGTATTTCAAATACATTATTTGTGCTGAAGTAGAAAACTAGATTTCATTTCAGCTGAGCAGAGGCTTTGCAAAAGAGTTCTTCAGAAAGAACTTTTTGGACTCCCATGACTGTCCTCAACCTCATGATTTTGCCTTGACAGTTATTTTTGCCCCTTTCTTGGAAATGTTAATGTCAAAGTTGCCTGAGTATTTGAGTATTTTTCTTAATAGGAAGTATAAAAAGTATATGGAATCCTTCCAAAGGTATTAAAAGAGCCTGATTATCAATATGTGTGAAAATGTCATTGTGTCCAGATAGACTTCAAGAAATCCTTTGGAAATAAAAAATTAAATGTTTACATTTCATGTGGTATTTGAGATCTTAAGATTTCTATTTAGCTCACTTTTTTACTTTGTCTTTGGCTGATTCCTGCTTTGTAGATAAAAAATAGTAGCCTTGAAATGTTTCTACACCCAAATAAGAGATAAATCAGATTGAAGTCAGCCTCATGGGAAAGTGATCACAAGGCACCTTCAGTTTCTAAGTAGCCTGTATGGAAAGAGAACATGTAGTTCACTCTCAAGTTAATTTGCTTGCCATCTAGCATACTACCCATGGAAGGAATATCTCAATAATCATTAACAGTCCTTGAACTCCTGCAAAATGCAACAATATATATTTTAAAATGAAGACATTGACTCCAGAGTCCGTTTAAGTTTCTCGGTAAAATGAAATTGTGCCATTTTCAAATTAACATCATAATTGTGACTCGTTCACTGTGGCCCAGTTAGTCTTTCCCAGCTATTTCCAACTTGAGTTCCATCTGAAGCCTTTGGAAGGAAAACATCCCCAAATGGCCAGAGCTAAGACTCTACCAGATCAAAGAAATAAAGATCCTGCCTCCAACTCCTTGTACTCCTGATAAAAGAAAACTAGAAAGTTGTCACTTTTCTGCTATCGATTTCCCAATAGCCTTTGGATCAATTATATACCCAAACTTCCTTCTCTGCCTGGTTCCATTTTCCTGACAAAGTTTTGTGGCCACATGTATCTGTTTTCTGTGTGTTACACAGATCCACGAAACCTTGGCTTTCCATTTTGGCATATGTCACAGATCCTGGAAACTAGGGAACAAAAGCTCTCAGTCTGGTTTCTATGTTCACTTGAAAGTTAAATTTAACAAGACATATTTTTTCTTTTTCATCTACAGCACATTTTTTTCTTTTAAAGCTCCCCTTAAAAAATAGGGATTTTGAATATTGGTAAAAAAAAAAAATTGCTCTATAATAAGAACAGTTTTGTGGCAATTTTGGAACTTTAACCTAGAGCTTCATTAATTTAAACATGGTAAACACCCCCCAAGTTTGATTTCCAAAAGTTTCCTAAAGCCCCTAAGCTCATAATTTTCAATTCTTGGACTACAAGGTCATTTATCTTCATAGCCATTTGTGTCATGGAAGGGGGTGGTGATTAGTTTTTGGATTTCATTTATTTTACTTGCAGTGAGAAATAAGATGACAAAATCTTACTTGTTTTCTCAAGGCAATTTAGTGCTCGAGCATCTCTGTCAAAAATGGAATGATGTATTGTTAGCCAATTAGAATTATTTTATGTAATGCTGTGTTTTCTGATTTTTATATGAAAATATAATTATTCATTCTTGATCTCTGAAAACAATCATTATTATGAGGATCATTTTACTTTGGAAACATTTTCATAATAAAGATAAGTATTAAGAGTACTGTGTAAAAGCCCTTTTCTGTATTGTATTGGTAATATGTCCAACCTTCCTGGAAAAGGTTAATTTCAGGCTCACATCATCTCAGTAGTTTCTTTCAATGCTTCTCAACTCACAGCAATTGCTATGATCCCAGAGAAAGTGCTGTTATATTATCTTGTGATATACTATAGTATCTCTTTGAAAATTAAATTATAAGAACTCTGAAGTATCTTTTATTGTAGCACTTCATTCTGGGGAAAAAATACATATTTGTAGAGATATCAGTTCAAATATATCGGACAGTACTGATTTTCTCAAATTATACAAAAGGCATTTAAAACAGACAGAAACCAAAGTGCAACACAAAATTGCCCCTCTGTGTTGCATGGACATCTCTAGGAGCCTGGCCAGTGGCTACTTCTCTGAGTCTGAGCCCGCTTAGCTAGAGCACCTTCCTTCCCTCTCTCTTCTTTCCTGTGTACCTGCCTTCTGCCAGCCATTCTTCTTCCATTCAAAAGTTGTCATCTGTTATCTCAAGAAATATAAAAATAGCATGAAAATTTAACTCACCCCTCCACCACCAGCATGAAAAAAAACAAAAAACTGGGGAGCAGATGTAGTTCAGTGGTTTGAGTGCTGTATGAGATCCTGGGTTCAATCTCTTTTACCTCCTTAAAAAAATACAGACAAGCAAACAAATAAATAAAGCAAACACTCCATTAAAATCTTATAAATATTATAACCACCCTGAACACAATCTGATTTCAAACGTGTTAGTCTAATAAACAACTGAATTTTCTCTAAAACCCAAAAGATATCAGGCTATAAATAAAGGCACCACTTTGGAAGCTCTTGGATACACTTCATATTCTCTAAACATGGGGTAATCTAATTCTGTAGGCGTCCCTCCCAAATAACCACAGTGCAACCAGCTTCTCTCTAGGTACACTTCCTTATTGCTGGGTCTAACACCTCCAACCTTGGCCAGCTAATTCTGTTTCTACCAACTTTGCAACCCTGCCTCAATGGGAGCAAGGGTGAAAGATGGCAAGACAACACAGTAGGGGGCTGTGCACCAGGACCTACTGGGAACCTGTGTGGTCCTTGAGGACCAATTATGGTGACCAAAAACTAGGACCCATGCATGCTTGTCCCGCAAGCTGCTGACAGCAAGAGAAAACAGTTTTATCATTCCTAAATATTGAAGTTAGAAAAATGTATAAAGCCCTATCAGTCAGGGCCCAGAGGGAAACAGAAGTCACTGTTAGATTGTGCAGTTGAAGAAACTGCACAATAAAAGGACCACTTTCAAAGGTGCAATCAGTCTTGAAGGATCTATCAAGGGATGTGAGGCACCCAGAAGCAACTGTGGGAAACCATTACCACCCCTAGGGCTGAAGGGACAGGAGGGGGGCACAGTCATGGTATAAGCAGAGGCCAGTGAGAGGGAGGGGGAGGTGGAGGAGGGGCCACTGTACAGGGGCTGTAAGCCCCAAGGGCACAGGGACCAGCTAGAGAGGAAGCACTGAAGTAAGGAGGGGGCAGGGAGCAGATGCCCTGACTTCAATCTTTCTTCAGACAGCAGGTTTATTTTTTATTAGAATAATGGAAAATTATTTCCAGAGAAAATGTAACTTTACCAACAAAAGCTCAAGTCCCTGGCTGCATCATTTGCCCATTCAAAAATATCTATTAGGCAGCAGGACTTGTTAGAGGCACTGAAGGCAGAATGGTGAACAAGAGAGGTATGGTTCCTGCTTTCATGGAACTTACAGTTACTCGGGGAAGAAGGAAGACTTAAAAACAAGGAATTCCACATAGTGACAAAGGTCCAAAGTAATGCAGAAAATAAAACCAGATGATCGGATTTGAGCTGAGACCTGACAGGAGCAGCTGGGAGAGGATCTTGGGGAGGTACAGTTCAGGCAGTGGGAACCTGAAACACAGAGGCTGCCAGGTGGTGGCACGCTTGTAAATTCAAGGAGCAGCAAGAAGGTCAATGTGGAAAATGTGAAAAAGAGGGGGAGTGCAGGAGATATGATCAGAAAGTTAGGGCAGGTCGGACCGTTTGGCCTGTATCCCAGGGTAAGGAGGTCAAGTTTTCATGTAAGAGTGAAGGGAAGGCTTTTAGGGTGTTAAACAAGCAGATTAGCATATCTGCTTTGTTGTCTGTTCTCTCTAATAAGAGGAAGGGCCCAGGCTTAGCCATGCCTGACACTAGCATGATGGGAAAAAGTTCAAAGTTCTACTGGTCAGCTGTGTTTGTAGGTGTGCCAGGAGCATCACATTACAAGACCGGACGGAGGGGCACATGGCCACTGGGAGAAATTAAGGACCAAGCATTACTGAGGATTCAGTCCAGAGGCAACAAAGTCCTGATGGAGAGTGACAGGTGGGAGGGTTTTGCTGAAAGTTTGCTGAGATCTGAGACAAGAAGAGCCTTCAGATTCCTTCAAAGAAAGCAGCTTGAAAAAACAGGACACACTGGCAAACCAGCCAGGGGAGAGCAAACATGCTGATTGAACGTAGTTCCTTTTCATTGTTATTGTTAGCACCTTTCTTTGTGTAGTTCAAAGGCATCTCATGAACTGTGAACTGATGGATGACAGCAATTTCCAAAGCACCTCTCTGGAGGAGGGGAACAACCAAAAATGGCAGTACTTGCTGTTTGTAGTTTCCATAACTGCTGTTGCCTCGAAGTGAGCTTGCCAACCTTAGCTTAGCACTACCCAGCAGAGAGGAGATGAGACGAAGGAAAGAATAAACTTCTTGGTGCTTTCCTAGTGTGTGCTAAGTTCAAAAACTATTTCACTTAAACTGTCCCCATTATCACTGGTGTGTTAGAGCCAGCTCATACCAGCTTATAGGAGCTGATTTAAAAATTTTCTGAAATGTTGCAAACTGGTTATTAAACACAGCCATTATTAAAATTTAATTGTATAAAATTACCATTTTAATTTATATTAAAATACAGGTAATAAATATGCAAAAGATCACTTCCTGGTTGTTTACCTACATTTTTTCCGTTTTTTAGGTAGTTTACATCTACTATCACTGAGTGATAAAAATACTGTACAATGGTGTGCTCCCACAAATTTCTTCCCAACTCAGTGTTCAATGACATTATGCTGGTGGCTTGAAATTAGCCATGGGGGAGATTGACTCCATGGAAATCAGTTAAAGCTACAAATTAGAAGGGTTTTATTTTTGGAGAATCGGCTGTTACACATTTACCAGCACACCACAGTCACCCTTAATCTATAGATGCAGAAACTATGGCTCAGAGAAGTTAAGTAACTTTTTTTCTGTCACCTAGCTAGTAAGTAAGTAGAGTTGAGATTTGACCCTAGACTTCAGTGACTCCAGGGTTCATACATACCCTCCTGGTACATTATGCTACTTCCAGTGTTTGCATTTGTTTCTGTAAACTTGGACTGGCTGGGTCTCCACTGCATTTGAATCCTACACTGGATCCTTTAATTTTCCTTGCAGATTTCCATTTTCCCGTTGTAGTTTTCATCCCTCTTTTTAACATCATATTGTTCAGTGCTCTCATATACATTAAGAGCCCTTCTTGGTGAAGACACTCAATAAATCTATTGATTCATTATCTGAACTCCATTTTCCGAGTTCATTGCATTGTTCCAATTCATAAATCACGCCCGTTCTTCCTGACCCTGACCCCGGGAGCTTGCAAGCATGAGCATATAACCCCCAACAGTTTAAAATCAATCAGTCCAAGGAGTTCAATAACTCAATATATTGCAGACGAGATGAAATGAAGATATTTAGTAGTGAGATTAGTTACTTAGATACCTGGATTTTAATAATGGACTTAAAATTTCATAGGGAAATACTCCTGGGGTTGGTACTGGGTGAGGGATGGGGTGCTGGAGAGTGAAGAAGTGATAGAAAATGAAAGGGCACTTACTAGCCCTCCTTTATTTGAATCACAGCAAAGCTGATTTGATTCTTTTCTTTTTTTTTGAAGTGGGTGATCTTGTTTTTAATTTTTAAATTTTTTTGTTTTATTTTTTTTAAAGATACATGGGTCATGCAAAATGTTACATTAAAAAATGTAAGAGGTTCCCATATACCATTCCCCACACCCCCCAGTTCTCCCACATCGACAACTTCTTTCATTAGTGTGGTACATTCATTGCACACTTTACAGCTAAACTCTAGGCTCCTGCTAACTTTCATGACCCAGGATGCTATAACTGTCCATTAAACCAGCAAGCAAGCAACATGTAAGGTATCAGACTAGTTGGAGCCTTATCACTGAAAGTGAGTACAAATAGGCCTCTGGATATTTTAGGAGTAATTAGCGGCAAGTGGCTATGGCTCAAGCAGCTGGACCCACCTCGCACATGGGAGGGTCAGGTTCAGTTCCCAGTGCCTTCTAAAGAAGACAAGCAAGCAGAGAGCTGACACGACAGGCTGGAGCAGTAAGCTGATGTAACAGGATGATGCAGCGAGGTGACGCAACAAGGAGACACAACGAGGAAACACCCTGAGAGACACACAGGGAGTGGAGGTGGCTCAAGTGATTGGGTGCCTGCTTCTCACATGGGAGGTTCCAGGTTCAGTTCCTGGTATCTTCTAAAAAAAGAAGCTGAACTCAAAACAGACACAGAGAGCAGATGGCGAGAACAAACAATGAGGGGGGAGAAATAAATAAAAACAACAATACATCTTTTTTAAAAAAGAGCAAACAGCAATTTTTCTTTCAGCTTTTCCCTCCCAATGTGGCATATATTTGCCAGAGGGTATACAGAACAGAACCTAGGGCATACAGTACTTCCAGTGCTGACATTTCTTAGTTTTATCAATACGAGTCATCTCTGAAGATGTTTGAAAGTTTGTACTCTGCTAGCTAAAAATGCACAGAACCAGAATGCTAATGAATGCAATAAAATGCACTTAAAAATTCAGTTAATTCATGGTGTGAGCACCGATCTGTATAGGACATTACGCTTTGTGAGAGGTCTAAAGAGTAGTAGACACAGCTGCCGCATTTAAGGCGTTCTCAATCTAGTGAAAGAGTTTGGGCCAAGCAGTAGTTATTTCAATGGGTCAAGATAGCGCCAGAAGAAATAATAAGTATTCTATTGTGCAGACAAAACTTAATCATAAAGGTAGAAGCCTTTCGAAGACTGCAGTTACTTTACAGATAAGGCACCATTAGCATTATAATATCACCTACATTATTTGGAGGGTAATCGCCAAGAAAAAAAAAAGGTTCAGAGAAAAGAGAGGTTGCTTCATGATCAGGTGAGAGAAAGCCTCCAGGAGAAGACCAAGAAGAATAGATTGGATCTGGATGGGTAGAAGGGGAAGAGGGAGGAGACTGGAAACACAGAGCACCGCAAGAAGCAGTGAGTAAAGCCGCTCAGCTGGCCTCCGCAGCTCCTGGGGGCCTCGCGCTCCACCACATCCCTCCACTGCCTTTCTCAACCAGGCTGCGCACTCCACCCAGAGGGCCTTCGCCCTCTTCTCCACCCAGCTCACAATTGTTTGGTCTTCAGGAAAACGCATTGATCACCTCCTCCAGAAAAGTCTAACTCACTTGGGATTTGAAAGCATGAAAAGTTACAACTTTTAACTCCATCAGAGTGCTTATCTCACCACCTCTTCCACTCAATTGTAAACATCTTGAGACCTTGCCATTATATATATATATATATATATATATATATATATGATTTATATATATATAGTGTATATATATATACTATCAATGCTCTCAGAATGAATGTATACATTTACTGTAACAGGAGCTTCAAGAAGATAAGTATGTTTTGAAAGGGAAAAAAATGAGCTGATTTTTAAATTTGAATTTGAGTTGATGAGATTGCATTCAAGTGGAAATGTCTATTAAGAATTGAAAATATAGAACTGTTATTTCCATTTTGACAAGTAAAGAAAATGAAGCACGAAGATGATAAGAAACTTGCTCAACAAAGTGGTGGTGCAGATAACTTAGTCCAAGCTCTGAATCATTTCTCCATTGTGTTCTAAAGCAGAACCTTGGGAAATGCCCATGTTTTGGTGATGAGCTGGCAAAGAAAGCAGTGTTACGAAAGCTAGGAAGAAATATGATGATGTTAATGATATAAATGATGTTCACTTCCCTTTCCTCTTCCTTCCCTTCCCTTCTCTTCCTGACCTGCTCAGTCCTAAAGCCTTTAGTAGGACAAAGCACAGTGGCTGTCCCCGCCAGGTGGGGGAGTAGTGTTGGACCAGATTGGGACATTGGAGGCCAAGGGGGTTTATGAGGATGTTCACATAGGAAAACTGCTCAGCATGGAGAATCGGCCTGGGTGGGGTAAAGGGGTGTCCATACAAGAGGGTGGCCCAGCACACCCTCTGAGCCTGACCACCCCCGAGGAGAGGCAGCCTGCTGTGGAAAGTCAGAGCAGAGGCAGTGGGAGTTTGCTTACATACAGGGTGACTGAACAAACGTGAAAATATAGAGGATAATGGGAGCCAATCTCTCATGGTTGGAAAGGGAGTTAAAAGAGACATGAGGGAAAAACTGAATGAACCCAGTGGTATTGGATTAAAACTGCAACTATCTGGGAAGCAGACTTGGCCCAATGGATAGGGTGTCCACCTATCACATGGGAGGTCCGCGGTTCAAACCCTGGGCCTCCTTGACCCGTGTGGAGCTGACCCAAGCGCAGTGCTGATGCGCGCAAGGAGTGCCCTGCCACGCAGGGATGTAGGGGAGCCCCATGCGCAAGGAGCCCCACACGCAAGGAGTGCGTAGGGGAGCCCCACGCACAAGGAGTGCGCCCCTTAAGGAGAGCCGCCCAGTGCAAAAGAAAGTACAGCCTGCCCAAGAATGGTGCTGCACACATGGAGAACTGACACAACAAGCTGACGCAACAAAAAAGAAACAGATTCCTGGAGCCGCTGCTAAGGATAGAGGCAATCACAGAAGAACACACAGTGAATGGACACAGAGAGAAGACAACTGAGGGGTGGGGGGAAAGGGGAGAGAAATAAATAAAAATAAATCTTTAAAAAAAAAATGCAGCTATCTATTTTAACTTGTGCTTTTCAAGATAGATAGAGATGATAGATAGATAGATGATATGGAAATATAGAAATAGTATAATATATACACTGTAACTCTGTCTGTCTACCTCAGGAGACCAAGAGTTAGTGACTCCCCAATAGGAATGAGCACACTTAGTACCCGGGTCTTGATTTCTAAATCCACCGAATCCATTTTCCACTAAGAGGAATAAGGGATTCTTGGAGAAGTGGTTGAATCCAGGGATGGGACAGAGAAAGCATGGGCTGGGCATGGAACATCTTGGTCCAGAAAGCTAGAAAGTGCTCAAACAATGATGGGAAAATGTTATAAAGTCTTAAGAGCCAACTTGAAGGAATTCTCGGTGGTCAAACCTGGGACATTTTTGCATCAAAATTAGTAAAGTAATGTACTATAATGCATTGAATAAAATAGGAAACGATGAGTCCATAGTAATATCAATTAATAAATGAATAACATGAAAGTTTGATGAGAAACAGACTATTTGTATAGTTTCAAGGTACAGCCCCACAAAATAACTGCCAAGGTGAAAATAACTTTACAGTGAAGGTGCCTGGCAGACACCATCTTAACCAAATGAACATCATCAGTAATGGGGCAACTGCAGTTGTGAGCCACTGGATTGTAAATAAAAAGCAGAATGCTGCTTAACATTTGTGATATTCCTGCTAAACATGTAGAACCTGAATCTAATCATGAGCAAACATCCGATAAAACCAAACTGAGGGCCATTCTACAAAACAATTAGTCTGTAATCTTCAAAAGTGCCAATGTCATGAAAGTCAAAAAACAAAACAAAAACCTGAATGATATTCCAGAATGGAGACTGAAAAGACATGAAAATAGAATACAATGCATAATACTGACCTGAATCCAGTTCTATGGTGGATCATAATTAGGACAATTGGAGGATCTGAGGATTATTGATAGTGATGAATCAGTGTTAATTTCCTGACTTGGATGATTGTGTTGTAGATATACAGAAGAATGTCCTTCTTTGTAGGAAACACAAAGTAAACTATTAGGAGATAAGGGAGAATCAGGTTGTCCACTTACTTGCCTATGGTTCAGTAAAAGGAAAAAAATTCTTTGTAATGAATCTGCAACTTGTCTGCCATCAGAATTATAGGTCTACAAGGCAAATCTAATTATCACAAATGTGCTTAAAATCCAGCAAGGGGAGAAAACTCTTACATGGGTCCCATTTCATGTTTGGATTAAAGCTCAGCTATGACACCTAAGCTTCCCATGACTTGGCCTCTGTGGCTCTCTCCAGACTCATCAACTATACGGTCTCATGCAAACCAGGCGCTCAAGACATTTTTCAGAGGTTTTTAATTCTTCAAATACACCAACGCACACTCTCTTATGCACAAGCGTCAGCAGTGTTACCATCTCTTGCCAGCATTTCCTGGCCTCTTCCGCTTCTCCAACCAAGCTGAGCTGGCTACCCCTTACGTCTTCCCATTACATTTCTGTAAATGCCTCTTTTATACAATCTATCAAAATGTAATATAAACTTCCTTCATCAAACTGAGCTCCCTGAAAGAAAGGATTGGAGCTTGTTCATCTTGGAATCCTCTTTATGCCTGGAATAAAGAGGATGCTACATTAAACCTCATTGAATGAGTGAGTGCGTGAATACACATCAATGAATTATCAATTGCGTAAAATGCTATCAAGAGGTCAAATGGAGACAATGGTAATTTTCAGGAGAACCATTTCAGAAGTGTTGTAGGAGAAATTGCCAAGTAGTTAAATATGTTGAGTGATAAGAACACATCAGGTGGAGATTTTCAAGTTCTGAGTGAACAGGATTTATACCCTCAGTCCCAAGGTTTGCAATAGCCATTTCTACTTTTGAATATGTAATGAAAGCACATGATATAAAATCCAAATGTACCAAGGGGAATAAAGTAAAGGGTAAAGCTCCTTCTTCCTCGCACTCATCCTCTAGCTTCTCAGTTTCTGCTGCAGAAGCAACTGCTATAAATTACTATTTGAAGTGCTTTTGTTTTGTCCCTAAGATTCTATCTCCATAACCTGGCAATGATTGATTAGAAATAACTGAAAATCGATGATTTATAATATGAATTCGAGGAGGAGACCAAAGGTGGAAAGGGCAGATAAATCTTGTGGATGACATTTTATTTACATATGCAAAAGTGCCAAACTCATAATTTGCCCCTGAGATGAAAGCAACCCTATCAGAGACATTCCAGTGTGCACTTTAATTGGAATCTATAGTACAGATCAGAGATGAACTTTGAAAGATATAACTAACAGCATAGGGATATTAACATAGCCATCAGATGGAAGTTATTTGGACTAATCTGCATTTGTAAAATGTCCTTATTCTTATGTTTTTCCTTTGGAAGCTAAAGCCATAGATCACTGTGGTAGGATGACTTGATTGTTAATAGGTTGCCCATTAGTCTTCATTTCCTGGGGTTTATTGGTGAAAAACAAATTTACATTAATTTGTTTTATGCAAATTAATCTATTTTATTTCATCTCTATTCTCCATTAACACCTGGAGTTTTAAAATTAATACATATGTAACTTGGGCATGTGCAAAGACTATTAAACTCTAATGCACTGAATACAGGGCTGGTTTATATAAATAAAATTAAGTTTGACCACTTGGGCTCAGATTTTAAAAATGGATAATTTTTGTGAAGTGTAAACTGGTAAAAAGCTTATTCTGTGCAATTTAAAAAGCCACAGTGTAATTAGTACCAACTGAATAAAAATGTTACCTGAAATGTAACAAATTAGGCTACTATTTACAATAACAATATCAGTATGTACTCCACCATTTTTGTAGCAGTTTAAAACACTCATTGCTGACTCTAAACCGGATATTTTGTCACCCTGAGGCATTGGGCGAAGGTATCTTTTTTAAAAATGTATGCATTAAGGCCGACTTAAGACATGTATCTTCTAGCTTTGGAGAGATACAGAAATTTTAAAACCTGATCACTGCAGCAACCAGAGATTAAGAGAATTTAATCAGAATGAGACTGCTTCTACACTTCTGTAAAAGGGTGCTTGGTGGGCATGACATCATGTATTGTAAATACTGTACTGTCCCTGGTTCTCGCGTGCCTGAAATGGCAGCAGATGATGGTATTGATCCTCTGTCAGCTCACACAGGCCAAGAAATAGGCTTTTTCCAGGATCCAGAACTGGAAATTGCTTGGAATGGGAAGATGTGTCAAGACCTGCCACCCATGTTACAGCTCATCCTGGGAAGAAAATACTCTGAAAGATGTGGCACAATGACAGCCAGCTGCCCTGTCTGCCCACTCACCCCTGGATCCCAGCTGCCAGCCTAAGCTGGGATACTCACTCAGACATCATTAGCATGAGTCCAGCTGTCCCAAGCCACGTAAAGTGTGCCATCCCTTCCAGCCCTTTACGTTCATCTTGCTGTGCATGTAGGGAAAATTCTCTCAGGTATTCTCAGCAAACTTTGCAGAGCTCTCCTTATTTTGGGCTCCAGCTTTCCCAAAGTTATTCTTAACATTAGGCCACTCTGATTTTTCCCTTGGTCTCAAGACTCGCTATCTCACATGTTTATCTCTTTTTAACAAAGAAAGTTCTCTAAGTGGTCCCATGGGATTCTCCTGACTCCTGAGTTTCCTGCTTGTCAAGACCTTTTTAAAGCAGAGTGTCAGAGCCTCCCAAGTGCATTTGAGCCATTTCCCATTTTAGAGTTCCTGCCTAGAAGGTCACACTTATCTTCTCTCTCAGTGTTTTGAACTCTGCTTCCTGAGAGCTGAGGATCTAGGCTGGCCCTTAAGCAATGTTCTCCCTCTTGTCAATGAAAGGAAAACGCTAACGGGATCACTTTCCTCAGCATTTAGTTCAATCAAATCAAAACAAATATTTATTGAGTATTTATGTTGCTCTAAGTTCTTTGCTATAAGGAACTCATTGAGTAGCATGGGAGACAAACCATTAAAATAACAATTACAACACAGTGGAATAAATGGAACACAGAAGTTTGTGTAATGGATAGCAGTAATACACAGGCAAGAGTGTGGTTTGTCTGGAGGGAAATGATACAAACTGGGCTTTGGAGATAAATAAAAGTCAGCTAGGGCAATGTGAGAATGGAAGGACCTCCAGGCAGAAGCAACAACCGACGCAAGTCCTGGACATATGAAATAACCAGGTAGGCTATCACCATTTCACCCATCAGTTTGTCCTTTTTCAAAATTAAACAGAATAATTGTTACCCTCTTAACATTATCCCCTTGTCCCTTTTGGTTCGCAAAACAATATGTTTGTGTTGCAAATATTAAAATTATACCAAAATGTCTGACCTAGAAAGTAAGAGTCTGCCTTAATCCCAACTCTCAGAGATATACTGTTATCCATCTGACCTATATTTATCCAGATCTTTTCTCTTATCTGTGTATCAAGCTGGAATCATACTTATTCTTTTACAAACTATTTGTAAGTCCATACCTATAACTAAATGTATTATATTGTATCCTTATTTTTTTTAAGTTTAGTATCACTTGATAGTTTGAGTGGTAGTGTCGTAAGCATAGCAATTAAACATGGAAGTCTCGAATGAAGCCCAGCTATTCCACTTACTGACTGGGTGACCTTGAACAAGTCATTTAACCACTCTATGCCTCAGTTTCCCCATCTATCTTATGAGGATCGTAATAATACATAGCTACCCAGAATGATTGCTGTGATGATAAAATTAGTTAATACTTTCAAAGCACTTAGAATAATGTCTGGCACATGTTACACCTTCTAAATGTGAGATTTTATTACTTTACATATTGACCATTTCCCTGTTTAAGCTGTTTCCAATTCTTTGTATGCTTTGGCTACCAAAGAAGTTTCCAAGGCAAGTTTGTTTGTTTGTTTTTTAGGTAGTACCAGAGACTGAACCCAGGACTTCATACATGGGAAGTAGGTGCTCAACCACTGAGCCACATCGTCCAGGGGAAGCAGAAGCTCAACCACTTGAGCTACATCTGTTCTCCACCAAGTCAAGTTTTAAAGAGCCCTAAATCCATTGCTTTAATAGATTTCTTCTTAACTCTGAACACACTACATCTGCTTCTGAGTACTTAACAAGTATGTGCTAACATCGCTGACTCCCCTTGGAAGCAGCACTAGAGGTGTGGGATGGAGTGGAGTGACTCCAGGCCAGACCCAAGGTTGTCTGTTGCAGGTTTTCTTTCTGCAGAGAAGTCCTGCCAGGAAGGCAAACACTGATCTTAGACTGGGAAGGGAAGCAGGAAGATTGGGATCCGGGAGGTCAAACAGTAAATCGGGCTGGAGGCCCGGGCTGGAAAGAAGCCAGAGAATGAGAGCGGGTCAGAAACATGGCCAGAGATAAATCTGAAGACAGAAAAAATGAAAAGGATGTATGGGCACTATATGTTTTTAGAAAATTTGCACGGAATAATTTCTTTGACAAGATGCTTCATATGCAGCTCTCATCAACCTAAAGATACAAATGAGGTTATATGAAGATAAATTCCTGAACTACAAAGCTCTCTGTCCCTCTTGCTCAATGGAAAACTCAGTCCCCTCCTCCCAAAGTCTCCCTGGGCCATTTCTAGAAGTGGGGGGCTGGGGGTCATTCACAACCACGTTGGCCTGAGCTGGCCTGAGCTGGCCTCCTTGTCAAGGTGTTTTACCGCTACAGCCTCTGCTGCAGGAGATATCTGAGAGAAGCCCCCCATTGCCAGTGTCTGCCTCCCACCACCCCCGGGGGCGTCAGAGCTGTGCTGTGTTCTTTGGCAGTGTGTGGAAGGTGGGGTGTGGGCTCAGAGAAGAGAGCAGCTCTGTCCAGAGCTATGTCTCAAGTCCCTCATAAATACAGCTCTTCTTATTTCCCTCCCTAACCCCGATCTCTACTGTCCCCCAGGCTAGGGTTGGAAAAGTGAAAGGAAAACATGTATCATCCACCTCATCTGATAGCCTTTTCTGCCTTATCTTTCTTGTCACTCAAGTACAAATATTGACAGGTAATTGCAGTAGATTGAATCCAAACCAAGTCCCAACTCTCTGCTCTTCCCTGTATCAGTGCCCTTTGCTCTAGGACTTTTCAGTTCCTGAAGCCAGGCTGGCCTGGGACTAGGTGAAGCGATGGCATGCCAGTTCTAAGCCTGTGCTTCAAGAGGTTTGAGGGTGTACACTCACTTACTTGGCTCCTGTGCTATGCCCTGAGAACAAGCTTGGGTTAGACTGCTGACTCATGAAAAAATCACCCCAGCCATAGCCTGTCACCTGCCAGACATGGGAGTGAGTCCCAGCAGCCCAACCAAATCAGCAGAGCTTCTGCACCCGTGAGCCCCCAAAACCACAGCCACGCAGTGAAACCACTGACTGCTGAGCCAAATAGAAGCTGTGCATTGTTTTAAGCCACTGGGTTTTCTGCTTTTTTGTTACACAGCATTATTGTGAAAGGAGATAACTGACACAGCCCTGTTCTGACCTCCAAAATACCAGAGTCAAATACCTACCTTGAGAAGCTCAACAAATAGCCAAATTCTAATTATCAGTCCAGATTCAGCTAGGACACCCTGTTATACTTACAACAGTTTGTGAGGGGGATTTTAATTAAGCAGCTGTCTAGGAGGCCTAAGAGAAAGCTAATCAGTCTGCTGGGAAAGTGGCACATGAAGAGTTTGTATTAACCACATTTTTGAGCTTCTGTAAGTTGGTGCTTTAACATCTATAGCCATCCCAAGGTGGCCAAGCCCTACCCATATGATCTGTTACTCCTAGATAATTCCAACCCCAGTTGCGGAGGCGCCACTTTCAAATACAGCCCGCCAATCCCACATTGGTGTACCCCTGCCCCAGCTTTGCATACTTCCCACAGAAACCACAACGAAGACACTTACTCAGTCCCACTTGCTCTCTCCCTCACGACTGACCCAATGTTTTTCTCCAGTGGCCCTGCATGGTGTGCTGCCCTCTCCCCAGGGAACTGTGAGTAAACTACATCTTGCAAACTCTTCTGGTCTTCTCCCTCTTGATCTGCTTCTGGTCTTATATTCCTCACATGAGGTAATATAAACAAAACAGTAGGGGACTAGGAATGTCCTACCAATCTTCTCCAGGACTTAAAAATCATTGTATACTTGGTATGATGGCATTTCTTGTGGAAGCAAGCAAGCAAGGCCGATCTCCCCACTTTGGACTGAGTTGATGCAGAACTGAGGCAAAGTAGCAGGGAAAAGGGGCAAGAATTATAGGGAAGACGGTAAACTGCCCCAGGCCCTGGAAATGAGGCTCCAGCCAACTTTATCTAAAACCTCTGAGAGCAGGGAAGTCCTTCAGTGGGAACCTGGGTTGCATATTAATAACCTCATTTATAGCCAGTCTCTAAAAACTCTTTCCTCAGGATGAGTTGCCGTGTCTAATTTGTCCACTTGAAAACTGCTTATGTTTTCACCCCCAGCGACAAATGCGAGCCTTTATATTTTTTAATGTAACATTTTGTGTGATCTATGTATCTTTAAAAAAAAAAAAAGATAATAATTTTTAAAAATGAAAAAAAAAAAAGTTCGTTTGGCTAAGCCAAGAGGGAGCTGTTGTCAGACGTGAGAATGGTGGTCCCTGCCAAAAGATCCCTCCTCTCCGCTCTGGTTGCAGGGCAAGTTCTTGTCCCTTTTTGTCCCCTTCCCCTTCACAGGTTATTTATAGGGACTTTGAATGGAGCCTGCAACCAGGGGAGGAGGAATTAGGGCTAAAGGCAGCTGGGCAGGTGAAAATCAGATGCTTCTGAGCTCTGAGGCGTTTGCTGGGCTGTGCTGATTAAGCGCCTTTCAGGTGAGGCCTGCTGCCCGCAGGCTGGCCTGTCAGTCAGGGCAAGGCTGCCCATAGCCCAGCAAATGGCTTTTACGAGGCAATAACAGGTCATTAGCCAGAATTGTAAGGACAGGCAACCAGGACCGCAGGTGCAGATTGATCCTTTGGAGAGGAAAAAAAAAATGAGGCCGAACCCAGGCAAATCCTTCTTAAATCAATAGCTTGGCCTCCTGGTCCTGTCGGGCTGGGAGCGGGGGTGGGTCGAGCCAAGCCCAGGGCGGTGGTTAATGTGCCCCTGCTCCCCAAAGCCTCCTGGACGTTTCTAGGGCACACCTCCGCAGGCCCCAGGCAGCCTCCCCATTCTCGCCAGGGCGGATGAGTCGCCTTCTCTTTCCATCCCTCGCTAAAGGAAATTCCCAAGAGTTTCAGGACTGGAGGATTAAGGGACCCAAAAACCCTGAGAATTTTAAAATTAAGCCTTCATTAGTCCGTGGTTGGGCCGAGCGGGAAGCTGGCCCACGCGCTCCCGGCCACGGTCTGCGCGGGAAGGGGGCGCGAGGCGGGCCAGAGCCGCCTTCCCCGCGGGGGCGCGCAGAGCTGGAGCGCTGCGGTCTCCCTCCTGCTTTCCCTCCAGGGCTTGGCCAGCACTTTCCCCGCGGGGGCCATGCGCAGCCTGAAGCTGTTGAAGGGGGCACAGATTGCTTGGATATGGAAGATGAAGGTTTTTATTTCCTCAAGTGATGAAAATGTGGCGCGTACATTTTCACAGAATGAGTAAGATGGTGGCTTCTCTCTCACGATGGAGGCAGCTAACACCCGGGACTTCCGGCGGTGCTGGTTTTCTTATAGCTACAGATCTCTCCCTTGCAGCCGGCTGGGAGGAAGGAGTCCCTCCCGCCGCCATCCCCGAACCCCGGGATTACCAGGGACATTTTACAGACCTCTGGGCCTCCTCTCAGCAGCTCCCGAGGCTTCGGTCATGCTGCTGGTTTTACTTTGCCTTTTAAAAGGCACCCTATTTACAAAATTCTGCTTACAAAGATCATTCTCATCATCTCACACCAGCTTTCTTGACCCAACCCACTCTTTGCTTTTTCAAGAAAACAAAAGGGACCCAAGTCCAGGGTTGGACCTTCCTCCCAGTGTTTGACAAGCACTGACGTTCTCTAGGCCCACGCGCCCTGTGAATCCGGAAGTCCAAGACACACCCAGCCTTGATCGCTGAGCACGGAGTGCTGGAGCCCTGGTCCAAGGCAGAAGCGAACAACATTTCACCATGAGGGACCCGCTGTCCGACTGTTCAGTGAGTAGCTCAGGGTGCTTTGTGTGCCTGGGTGGGAGAAGGTAGGTGGGAGTTGGATTTATTTATTAATGGATTTAAACTTAGGAAATTTGAGACGGTCTGAAGCCAAATATGTTTAGATACTGGCTGTGGTACAAAAGTCCGTGGTGGGTTTCGTTTGTTTGTTTGGTTCAATTTAAAACAGAAGCCCTTTCTAGCAAATGACAGGGCAGGTAGTTGTCATTTTTCATTCTCACATGCTTGGAAAAATTTTAAGTGGGTATAGCGTCCTATTTGGATGCAGATGGTGGCTGATGTGAAAATATTCTTGAGATCTACACCAACAGTGCCAATCTTATGTGTAAAGTAGATTTTAAAAATGCATAAAACTTCTGCAGCCAAACTTTGGCTCTGAGAATGAAATCAGAGTGGAAGGTTTTTGCATATTTTCCCTTACCGTTTAGAGTCAAGGATTTTAAGTCCTGGAATAGGAAGGACAGACTTTCCACTCTGTCCTGCCTGCAGGGTTCTCAGACAGATTTACCAACATGTTTGTTTCAGTCCTAAAAATAGACCATTGATCAAAAGTCCAAAGACACTGTGAGGTTGTTAGCAGCAATAGTAGAGAAGTAATTTAAGAACCAAGAAACAAAACAAAGGGGAAATGTATTTATTTTGGAAATAAAATAATCAAGGATTACCAGTGTCTTATCCCAATATATGGTGCTGGTAGTTTAAACTGATGTCAAAAGCAAGAGGTTGCATTTATTCTTCAAATAGTTTATTTTTAAAAACCTGTAGAGAGGCAGATAAATGGGGGCTGCAATAAAGCCACACATACAAAGAATCCGCTGAGGATTGATTAATTCATTTTTATTTATTCAGTGAATGTAAAGCACAGGCTTAGAGGGTATGGAACCACAGCTGCTATTCCATAAAACAAGTTCAGGAATCAGATGAGTGAATGAGATGGATTTATAGATGACTAGTAATCTTAATAATGATAGTGTTTTAATAGGTCTGCCTACTTTTACCTTTTTAAATACAAAAGTAATATGATCTTAATGTAAAAGCAAATTCCAACAATATGACTGTATATAGATTTTAAGAGTGAGTGAAACTCTGCTCCACTCCCTTTTTTAGATTTATTTTATTTATTTCTCCTTCCCCCTCATTTTTTGTGCTGCCTGTCTGCTCTCTGTGTCTGTTCGGTATGTGCTTATCTTCTTTTTAGGAGGCACCAGAAACCGAACCTGATACTTTCCATGTGGGAAGGAGGCACCCAATGGCTTGAGCCTCCTCCGCTCCCAATTGTATCTCTTATTGTGTTTCCTTAGTATGTCTCTTCACAGCGTCATCTCCTTGCATCAGTCTTGTTCCATCAGTTCACTGCACCAGCCTATTGCATCAACTTGCTGATTTGCATGTCTTCTTTAGGAGGCACCAGGAACTGAACCTGGGACCTCCCATGTGGTAGGCAGGCACCCAACTGCTTGAGCCACATCCACTTCCCTCTGCCCCCTTTTAATTACCTCCATCCCAATCTTCTCTCATTAGTAAGCATGGATCAGTTTTTTAAAAAAACTCTTTTCATATTTGTTTGTTTATTCTCTTGCTAAAATTGCAAGTTTTCTTCCATCTCATTATTGATACTTTGATAACATTTTTGCATAAGTTGGTGGTATTACGCAGGATGGGATAAGTGGAGGCAAAAATGTCCCCATGAGTTATCAAAAAAGAAGTAAACACCAAGGAAAGAGAGGAATAGAAAGAAGAGGGAGAAACTGAGACCAGGTTCATTTAATTAAAAAAAAAGAGTGCACTAAAACCCTAAAACCCTAACATCCCTTTCCCAAGCTGCCAAGGCAGCCTGCAGACTGGGATTTGGGAGATATTTTTCCTTTTAACCAGCCCAGGACAGTCTGTCACCATATCTCAAGGTGAATTCAATGCTAAACTTTCCGACGACGTGCTGAGAAGTTCTTTACCCTAGACTGTGCCATTGTCCCAAGGACCCAACCCTTGTCTGCAGCCTGAAGGTCATCTTCGTGGAGCCAGTGTCACCAAAGGTAGTCAGGAGCCAGAGGGGCTGGACCCTCAAAAGGCACGGAATCTCTATTTGTAGTTGTTTCATCTTGATCAAATGTTCTAGTTGATTTCCGGGAGCAGTCCTAGCTTGTACTTGGGAACAAAGCTGTGTGAAGATGAGGCTGCAATTTGGGGACAGAAGTAAAACAAGGGAGTGGATTGCAAATGAATGCTTCATGGAACACTTTGGTCATTTTATGAAGGAACCCAGAGCTTTAACCCATCTGCACAGGGTCCCATTCCATGGGTCACTAGGGTTGCCCAGGACACAATTCATAAAGCCTTAGCTTAGTTACAGGTCTAACTTGGTCTACATCAATGAATCAATGGTTTGCATGAATTTCCCTTCTTAGTTTTACTAATGGCTAACTAAACTTTGGAATTCCTTCAATTCCAAATATATGCAACAAACCCCAGTAATTCTAAGTGCCTGTGGCTTTGTAAGCAATAAAAAAACACAGATGTTTTAATATAACACTTGTTGCAGAATTTAGAAATATGGTTTACTCTCAGCACCACTTAGGAATTCTGGTAATTCTTAAGTCTCGTTATTTAGTATGTTAATAAAAAGACACATCTAATACCACAAATTTGAAGAAAAATGCTTTTTTATAAATATACATCAATATGATTAGCTTCTTGTGTAATTGTATGTTATCTTTTTTTATGTCTTTAAAAATATTATTCTGAGTAAATAGATTTCACCAGACTGCCAAAGGGGCCCACGGCACAGAAAAGTTTGGGAATCTCTTAGACCATGCTCTAAGAAGAAGACAGCCTGATAGCAGGGCCATCCAGCCCCCCAAATTGAAGTCAATGAGTGAAACACAAATAATTAGTCATCCCAGGGAAGCACCAAGCCTGGCAAAATGCTGTGTAAGGCTTTAAATTAATTGTAAGCGTGTCAGAACTTATTTGAAGATTTTTTTAAAAGTTCTGTGTTTGAAAAGGAAAAGAGTTGGCTCTGGGCATTGATGCCTTGATGCCTATGAGCTTAGCTTCAAAACCTAAAAATATGCCAAGAGGAATCATCTTCAAATCCATGTGCAAGAAATAGATGGTGATCAGATTATCTCCAAATGAAGTAATCCAATAAAAAAGTAGCATCTTCCTATGACAGACTGCCATCAAAATCAAGGCGAAGTAATAAACTGTAATCAAGTTGCTATTTTGGAGTCACTCTTATGGTATCCATGTAGGGTCCAGTCAAGGCTGGCTTTCTGGGGTCTACGCAGTCATCCCCTTCCCTTATGTCATCTGCTGTGGAAACAGCCCCAGACCATGGGGCCGCTCCTCCAGCCTGGTCCAGAGGCCAACCTGAGCCTCCCACCTCGGCAGCTCGGCTGTGTCACTGGATACTGACTGGCACTAATGCAGAAGATCCTGTGCACTGGTCCATGGCTCCTGAGGGATTCTGGTTCACTGTAGAGCAGGAGGAGGCAGCTGTGGCCTGGCGTGGATGTCCTGTGATCCACAGCATCCCCGTGTGCACCAATGAGGTGTGTGACTTTGAGTGTGCCATTCCACATTTCTTGGACCTCTGTTTCCTCATCTGTAAATAATAGGAGGAAAGAATAGAGTAGCTCACATTCTGCAAATGTTCTTTTTAAGACTCCTCTAACGTGGGTCTCATAATCTATGACAACCTGCTATGGAGACAGCAAATATTACACAGAAGCCTGTTAAATACAGGTGATACCTTGGTTAGAGGGGCAATGCTTTAAAACATTATTCTCAATGAATCAGAATTCACACAAAATCCATAGCACAGTCCCTGGCTTCCAGAAGGCATCCAGCAAAATCTTCTTAAATTAAATTTAAGTAGAATATCATATTTTATTTAACATTATCATGGTCATCATTATCCAAAAAATCTTTCCAAGCTAGCACTTAGAATAAAAATTGATTTTTCAAAAATAATGGAATTTAACTTCTTAATCATTCAAACTGTGGAAAGTCAGAGCAGCTTCGCCAAGGATGACATAGGGAATAGCATATTATTTATAATTCATGTGCCTGATCACTTCATGTGCCAATTGCCTGGATTACTAAGTTGTTTTTTTATTCAATGACCACATTTGTGCAAGAGAATTTGCTTGTAAGTGCTAGGCAGAAACACTCTCCCAATGGCTGAATGTGAAATGCCTGAATAGACCAGTTATCTTTGTGAAGGGGTGTTTTTTAGAGACTCAGAAAGGTCTTAAATATTCTATACCCATCCTTAATTCCCTTTATCATGGGACAAACCCTTTAATTCCACAACTATAAATGACATTTTTCTTAGTGATTAATGACCCCAGGGAGAAGCATGTTGACATAAATTCATATGGAGATGTTTAGATCAATAATAGGTCTTTTCCTGGAATGAATATTTGGTAGGAGGTGGAGTACTAGAAGTCTCAGTGGGTGGGAAAGGGGCACCAAAATTTCACCTTCAACATGACTTTGTCCAGAGCAAGCCCTTCTTCTTGTGCTGGTTGATGGTATTAAGAAGCCATTTGTCCTTCTCATAGCACTTAAAAGTTACTATAGCTCTTAGTAAACTTAGTGTGATTATACTGATTAGGCCATTTTGTAAATATAAATATTTCTGATGGATTCTCTAATTGATTTGCTCCCCTAAAAGTTCTGTCCCTAATGAAAGAAGCTATTTTCAGCAACTTGGGCTAAAAATCATCCACTGTAAAGTAAGGGGATTCGACTTCAGTTGTTTCCGAACTGTACCCCATGGACCCCCTCCAGAGCCTCTGTGGTGGATTGGCGGGTGAAGTGAGACAGACGGGGGGAGCCAAAGGCAAGGTCACAAATACGGCCTCTCCCAAAGCACATGTGTTCCAGGATTTTCTAATTACACACAGGTCTAGGTGGCCTCTAGGACCTGCTTTGATTTTTATTCAAGTCTGCTTTTTAAGCTTTTGCCTTCAGATTTGAGTAGATAGTACATGATAAAAGGTACAGAATCACTACTACCAAATAAGGGATTATGGTGAGATAAAGTATTTTTAGTAACTCTTTTGTTCCTTGGCTGGACATCTTTATCTCATTCTGGATCATGGTTTGTCTAGGAGTTTCCAGCACATTGTATATAGGGTCACAGATAAAGATTCTCTCTGTTTCTGTTGTAAGCAGAACATCCTGCTCTTATCTGATCACTAAATTAACAACACAATCTATTGAAGAACTTCTAGACTTGTGTGTGCCTGGGCACTCTAGAGTTCGGGGAATGGGCTGCAGGTGTACCTGAGACACGAATCCTCTCATGCCTTGAATTGGCAGAGCGTGGCTGGGGTGGTCAGAGCCCACGGGTCAATTGCCTCTTCTTGAACAACTTTGTCCATTTACCACACTGTACCAGTACAAATACCATTTTCTATGTGTGCTGTGATAGAAAAAAGTTAGGAAGCTATAGTTTATTAAATGACAGGAAGTCATCTTCAAGAATCTCAAACTGACAGCCCAAAGGTAAATTGAAGGAGTGGATGTGGCTCAAGTGGTTGAATGCCTGCCTCCCACAGGAGAAGTCCTGGTTTTAGTTCCCAGTGCCTCCTGTAAAGAAACCAAAAACTAACAACAATCAAAACAAATGAAAAAAAACTAACTCAGGGAAGCCATTGTGGCTCAGTGATTGAGTGCCAGCTTCCCAGCTCCTGGGTTCAATGCCTGTCTCCTGGCACCTCAAAAAAAAAAAAAAAAAAAGAATAATTGAGTCCATAAGATGTGCTATGTTTGAGTAGCCCAAAGTTTTAAAAAGTTGAATTTGAATGACTTTGGGAAAACAGGCACTCTCCAGTCTGCCAAAGGCTCCACCATTCACCACTAGTTTATAAACTTTAATGGTGGTCTGGCCTTCTAAAACTAGTGCCCAGAGACATTATTAAAAAACGTGTTTGGGGAGCAGGTATAGTTCAGTTGGTTGAGTGCCTGCTTCCCATATATGAGGTCCCAAGTTCAATCCCCAGTACCTCCTAGGGAAAAAAAAAAAAAAGTGTTTTGGTGAGTTTTGATGACTTATGCTTGGGAAATGCATCTTTCTCTACAGCTCCAGAAAAGTTCTCAGCTGATTCTGCTTGTTTCCACTTTGGTCAAGATTTTGCCCATATGTCCCCACCTCTATACACTTGGTGTCCAAGGTTCCCTAGTCTTCCCCAGGATTGTTGGATGGTAGCTGTCCTTGGGTGATTGTGTGCCTTGAGGAATGGGCCATCTCGGTCAGTTCATCTCAGGGTCCCTTCCTCCCACTCTGTTTCTACTGAAAGGAGATTCTTCTCTTCACTCCCACTCTGAAGGCTACTGACCCTTCTGCTCCATCTCACTGCTGTCTTCTCTCCCATCCTCAGCCCCAGCCCAACACAGAGTTCAAGAGCTGAAAAGCTCACTCTGTAGCATGCATCCAAATCTTTCTATCTTGCATTTGGCCCCATGGTTTCTATGTGCCTTTGTTTCTGCTTTCTTGTGGGCTGAAGAAGGAATAAAGGCTCCCTGGGTATCAGTGAAAGAGCAGAAAGGACAATGCATAAAAAATATATAGCTTAGCACTGTGAGATATTTAGAAATAAATCAAATAAGAAAGCCACAGGACCTATAAAGACAATCATAAAATTTTATTGAACTTAAAATAAGATTTGAACAAATGAAGACTTGCTATGTCCTTGGATGGGAAGTCTAAATACTATAAAAAAGAGTCAATTTCCCCAAATTGAAACTATATGTAATGCAATTCCAATTAGAATCTCAACAGGAATTATTTTATAAATTATAATTAGATAAATGTTCATATCAAAGAGAAATGCCCAAGAATAGCAAAAGAAATTAGGAAAAGGAAAAAATTAGTTATTTAAAGAGAGAGCAGAAACAAAATTTTAATATCTACATAAATTAGGCAGTGTGTACAAAAAGTATATCATTATTTTCTGTATGTTAAAAATGTTTAATAATGTACAATAAAAAATTAAAAGATGGTGTAAAAGTTAGAATTATGTTCAGCCCTGTAAAGAAAAAGCCCAAAATGAGAATAAAAAAATATATCATTGTATTTATCTCACACATAAAATAAGCCCAAAAGTAGAGAGCTGAGAGCTTGTGTGGTGAACCCATAGCCATCAGGAACAGAGCTCTTTCTCTCTTCTGTACGATTTCATGGCGTCCATCCCCAAGCCCTCAAGACCACCTCATGGCACCAGCCTTCCTTCCCAAAGGTGGCAGGAAAGAGAACTATGAGATTTGAAGAAGGAATCATCTTCCAAACAAATCATCTCCTTTTAAGGAACCTTCACTGAGACCCCCACAAAATCGCCTACACCCTCTTGGTCAGCAGCTACACACATGCCTGCACCTCAAGGAGAGGAGGCTGAGAAGTGACTCTATTCTAGGGACATGTGCCCTGCTAAACATTTATCAAATTTCTTCCCATGACACCTAAATGTGTTTTGTGGGATGTAATTAGGTGTTATAGGAAGAAGTTGAAAGGTTATAGGGGAATTTTAGTGACAATGTTTAGGTAATATAGGAGTAAACAAAAATGTTAGGTAAGTTTCTTTATCCTAAGATGTCTCACAATTTTAATATGCTCACCCAAACTTTCCCATTGTACCTTTAAGCGGAGTAAAGAGCTCTTAATAATATCACATCATTCACATGTGCCAAGTTATTTATAGGAAGTAAAGATTAGGGAGATTGGTTGCCAAGTTCGTGATTTTCCTCTCATGACTCTCATAGGAGAAGAGTATCTTTGTGGCAATGGCCCCAAACTGGAACCCTACTTCAGGTGTGTTTTGCTTATTCTACAGAGAGTTTTGAAATTTGTGAATAGCCTTTGCTACCATTTAAAAACAATCATGTTATTTCAGATACAAAACCTGATTTTGACATTTTTGGAGAAATTGGACGGTCTGGCCATCCATGGTCCTATTCCCACATGCAGAGAAGGGCCAGAGAGATTCTGGCAGTGCTTCTGCAGCAACAGTCCTCACCCTGCTCCTCCCTCATTCAGAGGCTGCAGGAATTCAGGTTTGCAAAACCTGCTTTAGGAGTTACTAGTTTCTTTCTAAAGAGCTTTGCGCCTTGACCACTGTCCTTTTATCCCAGATGGTTTCACTGAAACGGTTTGCTACTACTGTGTGTGTACCAAATCCTGGCAGGGCCTTCCTTCTCTGTTAAATTCAGGAGAAAGTTAAACTACTGCATAAAGAAAAAAGGATCTTTGTATCTCTAGGACTGAATCACTATATACTAGGGAATGGCCCATCCCACCCCAAAGATAGGGACCTGGATGACGTCATTTCTTTAGTTCCTTCCTCCTCTGTGGCCCTCCGTCGCCTCTGTTTGATACTCTGCTAGCACTGGACATCAGAAAGATTGCTAGGGCCCTCCTGCCATAAGGTAGGCACTCAGTAAATGTGAGTTTCCTTCCCTTTTCCCTTCTCGACAAGGTGCCCAACTGAATGCCGAAAATATTTGAGTGCTAGGAAAGGCCAGGTTATTGTACATGCAAAGAACCACAGCACCTCGCTCAATCCACGCAGAATTCACTTTCTCTTAAGTAAAACTGCCTCTCCCAAATGCACACTGTGTGAGAGAGTATATTGGGGACCATGTCATGGCCTCGTTTACCCACTCTGTGTCAGGAAGTCTGCAGATCAATGGACTCTGCATTGGGGCACTTAAAAGCTATTGACATTTACAAATATAGTTTTCAGAATGATGTGCTAGTCTTCTAAAGCAAAGGGCAAAGCTATTCACTTGGAAATGGCCTTGATTATACATGTTAGATGGAGTGTATAGTTTATGAATATGTTTCAATAAAATTGATTTAAAAAACACTCACTTGGAATTCTTGTGTCTGTAGGTTAAATTCATATATCATAAGTGTTTGGTTCAACCAAAAAGTTCAACTCATATTATAACATTATTATTACTAGAGGTAAAGGAGACGAGAGAATTCAGGCAAAATTTTATTCACAAGGTATTCACTTACATTTTGACATCTTGGCCAAGAAAAGCTCTTGTTAATGGTTCAGCATTTGTCGTAACCCTGGGGCTATTGTCTTGAAGTTGAGGGAGGGGATAAAAACGGTTGTCCTTTTATAATGTACTTTTGATCTTCCTGGGAACAATTGATGCAACAGGAAGCCAGGCTCCAAAATGCACCCCATTCTGGAGTTGCTAACATTTGGCCTAGAGGAGAAACAATTTTTTTGAAAAGTCCTTTAGGATCTTTCATATTCAGGCACAGGAGACAAATTTTTTATCTTAACTGATCCAAAAGATATATAGCCCCATAGCTGCGTGCTCATTTACAGCTACAGTCGCCATTACAGCAGCATGCTGGATTCACAGGAATTTTATCATTGGAAGTGCTCAGAATCCTCCTATGCTTCTTTCCTTTTTTTTTTCCTCCAGTATAATAAAGTGTACAAGAACCTAAAGGAGTTTTCTCAAAATGGAGAGAATTTCTGCAAGCAAATCACATCCGTTCTTCAGCAAAGGTAAAAAATGCACATTTGCAGTAAGTAGTTCTTCTTTAGTTGCAGCAAGCTACGTGACTGTAGAAATGATTACAGGCTCTCCTACTTTCCAGAAATTGCTGCTGTATATTGCAGTACTTGAGATACTGGTTTGAAGAGTAATTCTCCTCTCTGCACATTTATCATTCGAGCACCGTAAAAATCAGGGAACAATGGGAAGTAAGTCCACTGGGGAAGGCTCTGCCAAGCCTCTTGTGTTTCCTCAGACTGAGTCCATCACCCCTCCCAGGGGCCACCTCTGTACCTGATGCACACGCCTGTTATGGTACTTCTCACACCGTGGCAGTTATTAGTTTACATGTCCGCCTCCCCTGTGGGGCTGTGTCTTACTCATCTCTGTGTACTGAGATCTTAGCATGGTGCTTTTATAACTTCTTCAGTAAATGTCTGAGGAATGAATGGATGGGTGAATGAAAAGTCTCCATGTTCAATATCATCTTCTAATACTAGATGTGATCATGTATAGAACTGTTCACTGTGCTGAAAGGAGCACATGTAGCTCAGTTAAGAAAGTAACAAAAATTCCTGTATAACCTGGAGAATGAAAGGACTGAATTGGGCGGTAAGGGATCTTTTGGGCCATTTCCCTACCTCTAGATAGTGTGACCAGCCACACTAAAGAGATCTTCAGGAAAGTTTGTTTCTTCTTTTAGGGTAATCAATCCACTTCAGAGTTTCAAGTATGGTGTGTATACTGTAAGAACAAGAAACATGGGTCAATTCATCCTGCATTAGGAAATAAAGAGTAAAGAAGAGTATTAGCTTAACAGGACCACTAAATGAGGCCAGGGAAATATACAGTAGAGATCAAACAGGTTATTGTAAAGAAAATAATCAGATTTGTCAAAGGGGGCCAAAAAGGAAAAAAACAATTTAGTAAGAAATTACTTCCAACCAAAGCCAAACTGCTTTGATTCTATGAAAGAGAAATGGAGAACAATCTGGGAGGGAATTTGTTGTATGAAAAAAAAGTTTTCCTCCATGTCAAAGGAAATTACTTAAAATAAACAAAGTCATTATTATACAAACTCAGCCCATTGCCTAGATAAGAAAGCATCTCCTGCCTGCAGATCAGGAAGTATCTGTACATGTTTTAGCCCTGCTGTCCCAGTGTTCAAAACTAGTGCTTGGGAAGCAGACTTGGCACAGTGGTTAGGGCGTCCGTCTACCACATGGGAGGTCTGCGGTTCAAACCCCAGGCCTCCTTGACCCGTGTGGAGCTGGCCCATGTGCAGCACTGATGCGCGCAAGGAGTCCGTGCCACGCAGGGGTGTTCCCCGCGTAGGGGAGCCCCACGCGCAAGGAGTGCGCCTGTAAGGAGAGCCGCCCAGCGCGAAAATAAATGCAGCCTGCCCAAGAATGGCACCACACACACGGAGAGCTGACACAAGATGACACAACAAAAAGAAATACAGATTCCTGGTCACAGAAGAACACACAGAGAAGGGACACAGAAAGCAGACAATGCGGGGGGTAGGGGGAGCAGGGGAGAAATAAATAAAAATAAATAAAAAACAAAACAAAACTACTGCCTGGTATAGAGCTGTGAACACCGAAGGCAGATGATAAACAATGCCTCCTGGTAAACAGACTCGACAGTGAGTTGAATACATCGGGGGAGTCACTGTCCAAAACCTGCCTTCTTGTTTTTCCCTTGTCCAGATCATTCTACATGCCCACACTGCCACAGACCTGTCTACTTTCTTTCTGCAGAGTCTTTATTTCTTATCTGTGTCTCCCTTGAAATAGCTTCCTAGGGCTACCATCTGCCCTGGATCTATTAATATGCAAAACCCTCTATCCGTGCACACTAGAGTGGCAAACACACCTGGTGTGTTGGATAGCTAGAGATACCTCCCTCATGGCTCTACCTCCTTCTGGAACAGACTTTAGAAAGTGAAATCTAAAAAGTACTATAGTTAGCAAAATTATTTACACATCTCTGAGATTAAAAATGCATAACATAAATATAAAAGGGGGGACTAATGTTTTCTTAGACCAAACAAAAGCTACATATTAGGTAGTGTATGCAATAGAGGCTTCCTAACATTTTGTAACTCTAATCCTGTACAATTAAATCATTTCTCGTTAACCCAGATGCCATTTGTGGGTTGCTTTATTTATGTTCATTCCTAGTAAATTGTCATTTGGCAGGGTCTGCTCATGCTGGAGCTTTAAAGGAGGCTTCCTCCTCTTGCTCAGCTTTTTTTTTTTTTTAATTTGTTTATTTCTCTCCCCTTTCCCCCCAACCTCCCCTCCACCCCCATCCCCCACGTTGTCTGCTCTCTGTGTCCATTCTCTGTGTGTTCTTCTGTGACTGCTTCTGTCCTTACCAGCGGCACCAGGAATCTGTGTTTCTTTTTGTTGCGTCATCTTGTTGTGTCTGCTCTCTGTGTGTGGCACCATTCCTGGGTAGGCTGCACTTTCTTTCGTGCTGGGTGGCTCTCCTTACAGGGCGCACTGCACATGGGCCAGCTCCACACGGGTCAAGGAGACTTGGGGTTTGAACCACAGACCTCCCATGTGGTAGATGGATACCCTATCCACTGGGCCAAGTCCGCTTCCCTGTTCAGCTTTTTAATTGTGTGTCTGGCCTGAAGGATGTTCACTGCCCTAAAGGAGTCAGTATATGGGGGAAAACATTGTCTAGTGGAAACAAGCCCTCTATTAATCTATGAATATGTGGCACATTGTGTTTTCTTACATGGATGGCATTCCTTCATCTATGCTAGCTATGACAGAGGCTGCTTCACTTCCTAGGACTAGGTCGCGTCTCTCCCACCGGAAGTGATTCTGAACTCACTGCCTTTTCCTACTGTGTTTGAACTGGGTCATCATCATAACAATATCACCAATATGAATGGCCACTGCGTAGCTGAGATTACACTCTTTATTCTCGCCATATGAGACTTTAGAAAAAATTGCTTTCCTGGAATGAAAATTATGAACAGCTGATTCCCACTAGGTATCCAGACATGAGCCTGGGGCCTATTTTCCTTCTAAATGGGAGGACTTATTACTTATGAATCAGTGATGCCTTTACTTTATATTAGGAAAATATCTAGAAAGCCAGTGGCCTTTCAGAGAAACTGTCTTCTTACTTAGGATTATAGACAAGTAATGGGAAACTTCATAAGATACATAAAATGGTACTCTTGGAATACATATAGTAGGCATTTCCACTGAGGGTTATGACAGAAAATCATGGAGGTAAAACCACTGACAAGCATCATAAAAGATAAAATGAGGGAGCACCTAGGGCTTCTTTAATTAAAGGTGTATGACGCACAAAAGACATTCAGTAAGTTCTTGTAGATTGAATAAATGAGAAGATAGTTATGGATTTATTTGCTTATTATTATTACATCTGCATTGTTAGAACAAGGTCTTAATGTCCTTGGATATTTACATTTCCAGATACCTCGTTTAAGAGTGTGTTGAAATGTGGTTCTGCTTCACCGAGTTCTATAATAGCACATGGGCACAAGAGGCAACATCACTACCAAGCCTTGAATCCAGATAATGTTTCATTTCAAAGTTCAGCCGCCTTCTCCATTTATTCTAATTGGTGATGATAGAAAAGGGCAGTTGTTATTGAAACACCATTTTGCCAGGATATTTTGCAATTCATTGTCATGCATGGCTTCTTTTATCCAATTAGTTGCTTCAGTTTCCTTTGTCTCCAGTAGCAGACCAAAATCTGTATTGGCCAGAGATATACAATTCCCACAATGCCTAATGCCAATGTCATCAGGCTCACTTTAATACAATTACAGATTAGATTTTAAAAGACACAGGTGCATCCCCAAAATGAGTGCTTAGATCCCTGTACCCTCACAGCTAATGTTTTAACAGGCTCTGATAGGAAAATAAATTGCTCCTCTGTTTGGAAGCTTAAAATCGGGCTTTCAAATGGCAAGTACCGTTGCTCTGGAAAAAGAAAAAAAAAAAAAAAGAGGGAGAGAGAAAAGAAAAGAAGGAAAAAAAGGAAATATAATTGACCATTTGTTCCATCAATAATCCATTTCAGGCACTACCAACAAAGCAATAAAAAATTGAAATGAAGTATTTTCTAAATCTTCACCTTTTCTACACAACCCTTTCCCCTGGGTTATCTTGACTATCTCAGCTTCAGCTCTTTTTTTAATATGATGACTCCCAAATCTATATTTCTAGGCATGATTTCTTAACTGTACTTCAAACCATATATCCAACAGCCTATATTGTCCCATGAAACCACAAAGTACTCAATATATCCAAAGCAGGGAAGCAGATGTGGCTCAAGTGATAATCTTCCACCTATCATTTGGGAGGACCCAATTTCAATCCCTGGGGCCTCCTGGTAAAAAAGAAGAAGAGAAAGCATGCCCATGTGGCAAGCCAGTGCCTGCACAAGTGCCCGTATGGTAAGCCAGTGCCCGTGTGGTGGGACAGTGCCCACATGGTGAACCAGTGCCTACATAAGTGAGTCGTGCAGCAAGGTGATGATGCATCAAAAAAGAGACAAGGGGAGAGTCAAGGTGAAGCGCAACAGGAACCAGGAACTGAGGTGGCGCAATTGACAGGGAACCTCTCTCCATATCAGGGGTCTCCAGGATTGAATCCTGGTGAATACTAGAGGAGAGAAAATGAGAAGAGAAGACAACACAGACAGCAAAAACAGCAGGGTGGGAGGAGGGAAGGGGGGAAATAATAAATAAGTCTTTAAAAAAATATATGTATATGTATGTTATATATGTATGTCCAAAGCAGAGCTCATCAGCTTTCTCCAAAGCTAGTACTCCTCCTTGATTTTTTACCATGGACACTAGGGCCATTGATCATCCAATCAAACCTGATGCCACCCATGAGTCCTTCCTCTGTTCCAACTCATGATCAAATCCTCCTATTTCTCTTTTCTAACCCCTTTATACCATAGATTTCTTTTCATTCCACGGCTGGTGTCTCTGTTCTGGCAAAGTCTCTTAAACTGCTCAGTCCAGGACTACTATCTATGCTGCACAAAGGCCCCTGGTAAGGGGAGGCGTGGGGACAAAAATCCAAACACGCTCAATCCTGGAGTCTTGCATTCCGGCTCAGAGCTGTGTTGCTCATGGACATGGGTATTAGCTACAGTTTTATATCATCTTGATTTAAAATTGATTGCAGGAGTTGCTTATATTCTTACAATTTAATTTGCTCTCTGTCTAAAATACTGAATCTAAAACCGCATATTTTCCATCTCTCCTTTCTTTCAAAAGTATAATATATTTTAAAATCTACGCCAAATATTGGTCTTTGACTTATTGGGCGGTCTTCATTATCACTAATGAAAATTTATTGACCTGGCCCACATGCTGGAAGGAAATTAGAATATAAATGGATAAAAGTCAGTGCATGCCATTTCCCTGGTCCAGAATCTTTAAAACTCACTGGAATATTCTATGGTTGAGTTACCTCTCAAAAGATTTATACATCCTCAATTCTGCATGTGCCAAGTGTAGGAATTTTGAGTAGTATTAGATACGGTAGCCATAGATGGAAAGAAAAGACTGGGAAAGAACCAGAAAATTAAGCATAATGTACTTACTAGCTTGTTTCTGGTTAGTTTAATGAGGGAATGAAAATTCCATGTCTTAATTTGAGATTAGTACTGCCTCTCTTGATGCCCTTTACATGCTGTGCCTTTAAGGCCAGAAACCCCTATAGATTTAGTTCCCTTCAAGAAAAAAGTTTATGTGGAGCTTTGTTATTACACATTTCCTTTCTATTCAGCAGGATTTCTAAAGGGCTGTATACTGCTTCATTAGACCATAAACATGGGCTAACCACATCACAGCGTTTCGTTTTAAATGACAAACACTCCGACTTATAAAATTGATGGCTCCCTCAATGCTTGCCACTTGGGACATGGATACTCAAAAAGTAGCACTTTTCCCTAGGAAAGAACTTAACTATTAACATCTAATAAGATGACAGCCATTCGTGGCCAGAGGCCTAGGAGATTTTCAGTAGCAGGCCAACTCACCAGAGAGGGGCCATAGTTACTGGGTTTCACTACCAAGATGCCAATAGTCATCTACCCAGATCGTATTTCATTGAATTTTCTTCTGAGTTACAGAGTAATCTGCTGAGGTTTCCAAAATGGTCATTAGAGTTTAAAACTTAAGAGTGGAAGATTTCTATCCTTCTTCGCTTGGTCGATTTGAATACTGGTTCTAAATTCCTTTCGGGCCATCAATAAAGGAAGGCAGAAAGACACAGGATGTATTTGCACTGCTCCAGGTAGGCTGTGTCCAACTCCAGTCAGCCACGAAAAGCTGGATTGGTGATATTCTATATCAGAGCCCAACCCCCTCAATCCCTACTTTCTGCTTTTCCAGACCTTTAAAGCATTCCATGCCCCATCCCCCTGGGTGCCTTCCAAAAGCATCCGCTCAGATGCTTTTCAAAGAGGCCCTGAGAAGCTTGTTATGTCTGCACCAAAGCTGCTGTGGGTTCTGGCTCTAGTTGCTATGCCACCAGGAGCTGTGGTGACTCAGAACACTGCAATTAAAGGTGAAATGAGAGGCTGTGTCAATTTTTAAAAGTACTTTTGTTTGGCTTCCCCCGCAATACTACATACCCAGCCTCTTCCCTGCAAATTCAGAGGCAGGAGAGCGGAGTGGTTAAGCAGGCAACTTCCTGAGCTAGACTGCCCAGGTTCGAATCCCGGCTCTGTCACTTCCTTCATGTGGTTTTCTCCTCCATGAAATGGGTGGAGGAAGCATGCCTACCCTGTGGGGGATACTGTGAATTAAGTGAGGAAACGTACCTAGAGCACCGAGAAGGGTGCCTCGCACGCCTGGTGAACTTTGGCTGTCACTATTCTGCGTGAGGGCAAAAGACGGGTCAAGCATCTGCAGCATGTCACAAAGGCTTTAGGAACACGTTAGTCAAGAGAGCACGATTTGGACACAAAAACTTCATGTGCAGGATTACAAGAATGTTTAACCTATCAGCCAACCAGTAAACCTACAAATCTGCCCTGCTTCAGATTTCTAAGACCCTTGAATGTAAATAAAGCTTTCCTGTGCAAGAAATGACGTGCAGTAATTCCGTCTCTTCAGGCTGTGCACCGTGTTCCAGAGAAAGTCCGTGCGAAATGCTGGCAAAGATTCCTAGGCTCAAAACGGAAGAACCTAATTGCCTCAAAGGGAGCGCACACCCTCCCTTTCTTGCCACCAAAGCCCGGTGTCTTTTTTTTTTCAGGTGAATCCAATTAAGTTAACAATTTACAGGAAAGCAATGCTTCCTACTGATAGTCTCCTTTTTATTTCTATTTAGTTCTTGAGACAGCTAGTTCGGCTTGCAAGAACATCCTGAAAGCGAAACTGAATTCGGAGGAGGAGGCTGTGTCTGACAGCATTACCTTTCCTGTTAGGAACCCTTCCAGGGTGTTCAGGATTTGATGGATGAGAAAAGGCAAAAATGAAAGCCCACCCCTCCCTCCTTGGGGTCTCTCTGCACCCCACCCCCAGCTTTGTATATTCGGCATGCCCTGAAGGTTTAGAGGTTCTTTTGGATACAAAATAAGAAATAATATTTATTGAATATGTTTTTCATGCCCAGCATTGAGATGAGCATTATAAACACATTGTGGCATTTTAATCCCTCAATGTACTGCTTCCGAGCAAGAATAGCAATCTGAAAAGAAAGTCCAAAAGCCTTCAGTCAGCAATCAGCTAGGTAAGGGTTTATGTGTCTAGCTATTCCAAGTGCCAGAAAGCAATGCACTCTGACACCGCAGCTGAGCATGGCTCCAGTGTAAGGGAATGCATAGCTCTTCAGTTTAAAGTCTTCAGAAGTGGTGAGGTGAGAATAGACTTGCAGCAGAGACCAGTAAGAATTCTAGATCTACACCTTGTGGGAAGTTCATTTGCTCATTCATTCATTTGTTCATTCAAGAACTACATACCAAGCATCTACTATATATAAGCACTGTTCTAGGCATGGCTATACAGCAGTAAACAAAACAAATTCTTAGCCATCATGGGGCTTACATTCTAGGGGCAATCATAGAAGTACACTAAAGAAAATAAATTATAACATGATGTAAGTGCTGTGACATAAGTAAAGCCATGTAAGGGGATAGGCAGTCATGGAGATGCTTTTTTAGATAGTGTATTAGTCAGCTAAAGGGGTGCTGATGCAAAGTACCAGAAATCTGTTGACCTTTATAAAGGGTATTTATTTGGGGTAAAAGCTTATAGTTACAAGGCCCTAAAAAGTCAAACTCAAGGTCACTTCTTCACTTAACTCTGTAAGATGGCAGGCAATGTTTGCAAGGGTTCATCCTTCCTTTTAAGGCTTCCTGAGTCCAGCTCCTTCCTATCTCAGCTGTACGCTGGCATAGGGCTGTCTTTCTTCCTGGGGCTCATTCTTTCCAAGCTCACCTGCTCTGTTCTGTTCATAAAGTCAGGAGTTAACTATCAGGCAAATGGTTCATCTCTCTTCCTAGGGCCTCTACCGTGTCTATGGAACTGTCTCTCTTCCTCTGTGGGTTTTCTCTGTATCTACTTCTGCATGTCTCCTTGATTTGAGTATCTATTTATATAGCCCACAAAGGGGGCGGGGACTCAAACTGAGTTACACTCTACTGACATGGTCAAATTAAAGCCCTAATCTTAGTGTAATCAAAGTCATCTCAGCTGAATCTAATACATTCAAAGGGTATCTTACTAAGAGGAACAGACCAGTATACAAATACAATCTCTCTTTTTGGAATTCATAAATAACCTCGAACTGCCACAAATAGGGCAACCTCTGAGGGGGTGATGTTTGAACAAGATATTTTGGAGATGACATGAAAGAGAAACCAATGTGATACCTGGCAGAAGTCACAGCAAGTGCTAAGGCCCTGGGGCAGGATGGTGTTTGGGCACTGACCAGGAGTAGCTTGAGCAAGGGGGTGACTGATAGGAGGGAAGTCAAAGAGGAAGCCAGGGGTCAGATAATGCAGAGCCTTATAGGTCAATAACAGTTGTTACATTCACTGAGCACCAACTTCCTGCACAACTTGGCTTATTACCACATTTTAATCATCACAAAGCCCCTTGAGATAGGTCTGATTACTCTCTTTCACCTTGCCTAAAGCCATCTGCCTGAAAGGTAGTGCTTGCCTGGGATTCTAGAGCATCTGGGTTCATCAAGGGTGAGGTCTCCCTCAGCTTGCTCTAGGCCAGCACTCTCTCCCCCCCCTCTCCCCCCCCCCCCCCCCCCCCCCCCCCCCCCCCCCCGTCAATCAGAATATATTCCTAGAACAGAGAAAATACTTGCTTTACCCTTCCCTCATACTTGGGCAAGGTCTGCTTACAAATGGGTGGTTCCTGCACATCGCCTCCAACAATAGTCTTTCTTTTAAAAAGTTGTAAAAATAATTTTGAGCACTGCTTTACCAACAGGGAAAAGTAAGTAGAAATGTAACAGCAGTACAGCCCATGGTGTTTGGATTCCATTTTAGAAGAAATAGCTGTCTTTCCTTGCTGGTCTATAACACTGAGGCTAATTTGAGCAAATGTGCAGGTATTAAATTAGTTACTGGAGGTTCTGAGATTGTTTCCCAAATGAAATGAAGTCATAAATAATGCTAAAACAGAATTCAAAAACTGGAAAATAAGCAGCAAAGACTCTGATCCATGTTAAGATAGAAAACATAAATTGCACTTGATTTGCTACATGTTTAGTGTCTTTAGTCAAAAGTAAGACGATAAATAGGAATATGCCCTCTTTTTAGCTTCTGATGGGTCTATGAATAGGACAATTCCCTCATGGTAAATTCAGTTTAAGATGAGACTGATTCAGTCTATCCAAAAGCACCAAGGAATTTGCTTTTGGAGCACCTGCTTCCAACTCCCTACTGATCTTGTAATGGAAACTCCTTGTTTAAATCTGGCATTGGTCACCCCTGCAGCTTCCTGTTAGAAGGCTAATGCTTAGTCCATTCAATCATAATTTAGCACTTTATTGCCAACCATTATAATCTATAGCTAATCTGATTTCTCCTAATGCCCCAGAATACCGTGGAAAGTTTTCTCTTCCTTACTAGTGTTCAAGAAGGTTAAATTTTAAAAATGTCTTCCTTCACAGGAGAAGAGAATCCTATGGTAAACAATCAACCTCTTCTTTAGGCATTACATTTTCAGCCTGAGTCCTCCTTTGTGAGCACGTGCATGCGTGCACGTGTGGGTGTGTGTGTAGTTTTGCTTGATTTCTGGCCAGTGCGTCCTCTTTAACAACTAACCCTTTGCTACCAGAGCAAACCTGGAGATTAGCTATGCCAGAGGACTCCAGAAACTGGCCATCAAGCTGAGCAAAGCATTACAGAGCACAAAGAAAAAGTAAGTATCATGGAGGAGGTAAGGCAAAAGCATTCTTAAAAATGATAAAAGATGGCATATGTTTAATTTCAGCTTCCCTTCAATATGTGTGGCAGGTGCATAATGTTAAGCATGTCTTCCAGTTTTTGGTAATTTTGCTATATCCTAGGACCTATGTTAGATTCTTTGTGGATTTAATTCTCACAACAACCATTGAGAAGTCTTATTTTTATCCTTCCTTGTAAATAAGGACTTGAGACTTAGTATATTAGTCAGTCAAAGGTGTGCTGATGCAAAATACCAGAAATTGGCTGGTTTTTATAAAGGGCATTTATTTGGGGAAGGAGCTTACAGATACCAGGCCATAAAGCATAAATTACTTCCCTCACCAAAGTCTAATTTCACATGTTGGGGCAAGATGGCTGCCGACCTCTGCAAGGGTTCAGGCTTCCTGGGTTCCTCCCTTCCAGGGTCTTGCTTCTCTCAGGGTTTCTCACTTCCCAGGGCTCCAACTTCAGCATCAAACTGCAACATCAAAACTCCGACTTTAAGAACGCTCAACTCTGTCCTTTGCCATACCTTTTATCCTTGAGTCCCCACCCACCAAAGGGTGGGGGATCAATGCCCTACTGGCATTGAGGCTTACATAATTACACAATCAAGTAAACCTATGAATCCAATATAATCTAATATGTCCAGAGGAGAAGATCAGTTTACAAACATAATCCAAAATTTCTTTTTGGAATTCATCAATAATATCAAACTGCTACAGAGAGTTTAATACACTTGGCAGAGTGGCTCAGTTACTGAGTTATACAGCTGGACTCAGCCCAGGTCCTCATGAGTCCAACGCCCGTGGTCAACACTGGGCCTCGGTGATGATACTGAACTTGGGAAGCTGTGCCGAGAAGTCAGAAGGCCTTGGATTCAGAAAGTTTGGAATCCTGCTTGATCTCATACACTATGACCTTCGACAAGTACCCTGGCCTCTCTGCACCTTGGTTTCCTTCTATGTACAACAGAGTAATGACGTGTGCTCCATTGTGTGTATGTGTGTGTGAGGGGAACAGTGCATATTAAATGAGATAATAGATGTCAAGAGCTTAGCGCATTTAGTGCAGAAAAAATTGGGGTCCACATTCTCCTTAGTATATCGCAGGACTAAAGATGAAGTAGATTCCTTCTTTTTGGAAAGGGATGAAAGGTATTCGTATTCTAGAAATGATCCGTTAGTGATAATTTGCTGAGAGGATTCCTGACTAATGCGTGCAGGTGTGACCATAATCTTGGCAGTGCCACTGCAAAGACCTCTTTTGATGGTGAGAGAGAGAGGAGAAAGGAAGCCTTCTGGAGCTAGCTTCCTTGCAAACCATGGCTTTAAAATGACTCTGAGCTTTAGCGTTATTTTTATTTTTAGGACTGTATTTTACCAGGCTACCATGAGCCAGTAGACCACAGTGGTTGAGTATAGTTAGAGTATATTTGGACTGCCTCAGTTTAAATTCTAGCTCCACCATTTACCAGGTAAAGTGATCTAGGACCACTTATTTTACCTCTAATATCTCTTTGAAAGGGATATAAAACCTATCTCAGGGTTGCTGTGAAGATTAAATTAGATAATATACGAAAAGTGTTTAGCAGAGTACCTGGTACAGAGAAAATGGCCCATAAATGTTCATGATGGTTGTGATCCTAGTTATCTCCTTAAGAATGAGAGGTCTGGAAATTGGGGTTTGGGGTGACTTGAGCATCCAGCCTAGTATTGCCAAGGGGTTGACATGTCATGTTTGATTAATCAGGATTAGTACAATAATATGCAATAATAAACATCAGTGAACTTTTTCTTTACAAGAATTTGTGTTAGGCACTTGTACTGACATCCTGAATTAGATTTTAAAAAATCAGTTTTTGTGAAGGTCAGAGAAATTAGGTGATTTTTTCCATGTTCACATAGGAAACAGGGCAAGTATCTGGATTCAAATGCAGCTTCTCTAAGGGACAAATGTCAGATTCTCTTCTGAAAGGTGGGCCTGGATGGGGATTTTGTGTGTTAAAGCAACTTAGCTGAGGCTTAATTTACGTATAATAAAAAATTCCTATTTTAATATATGTGTACACTTGTGGAAACCATCACCAAAATCAATATATAGACATTTCCATCACCCCAAAAATTTCCTTGTGCCTCTTTGCAATCCCTCCTCTGTTTTTCTGTCTATATGGATTCCATCTTTTCTGGAATTGCCTATAAATGGAAGCATACACGTTGTACTCTCTTATGCCTGGCTTTGGATAAGCAGAAAATCTGGCATCTTTTGGACTCCTTCTCCCATTCTCAGACTGCAGGTTGCTACCTAAATCATTCGGAAGCAAAATGCCTGCACCATGCTGATTTTGGCCAGGCCCCAGATCTGCCCCTTCACTCCACATCAAAATTCACATAGGCCTTGGTCCCTGCAGTTTATTAACATGCTTGGGCTTATTGTCCAGCTTTTGAAGGTAGATTGTATGGGCCACTGTGAGCTGTGGAGTATAACATGTGACCAAGGGCTTACTTACAGAGAAAATTATATGGCACTACCTAATCGTCCCTCTGTGCTGCTAGGGAGAGGGCAGTGCTATCCTTGGTGTTACATTGGGATACCACTCGCAAGATCATAAAACATCTCAGCTGTTGCCCTAAAAGCCACCAGGGAGCAGGCGCTGGACCCCAACGACAGGAGCTGCAAGTGGGACGTGACCAGGACTCTGGAGTCTTCTGTCCCTTACTTTCTCTGAGCCTCAGTTTACACATCTATAAAGTATGGAGCCTAGAGAAGGTAGTCTCTAAGGCCTCTCTAACCCTGGCATCTTTTTACCTACCTGTTTGAAGTACCTTCTCCCTCTTGGCTACTTTATCAGCCTCACCCCCACCATGAAAAATGCCTGGAGAAAAGCAATCTATGTAATGTCCTGATGCATAGAACTTTAGTGGCAGAACTTAAACCCTTGGAGAAATTAAAATTAGATTACAGAAACAGACGTAATGGCTCAGCAGTCAGACCTGAGGTTTTGTTTTTGAGTTTCCTGGGACAATGAATCCACCCTTGTGCCCCTGTTTTTGCCTCCAGCTGTGTCAGCAGCGCGTGGACCTGGGCCTCAGAGGGCATGAAATCCACTGCGGACCTGCATCAGTGAGTGCCCCTGCCCCGCCTCGCTCCAACCCGGAGGAAACCGCAAATACTTAACCTGCTCCCAAGCTTCCACTTCAGACTCGCACAGAATAGAGACACCCTAACACAGCACTTTATTCCCCCAGAAAATAATTTGGAAAGTAGATGTAAAGCCTAATACCATGCTTGTGCGTCTTTTATGTTTTCTATTCCCAGAAAACTCGGCAAAGCAATTCAGTTGGAAGCAGTAAAACCAACTCATCAAGTCCTGAGTGCACAAGAGAAGAAGAGAAAATCAGTGAGTTTAACCCTTTCTTTTCCCCCTGTTTAAAGCAAGATTTCTGTCTTTGGCCCAAGGAGGAAAAGGTGATCTAAAAGTGATACAGATTTCAGGAATTTGTCGTTAAAAAAACAATCAAGAACATAAGCCCAACATTTATGTGCAAGGATATTTGTTATAGCATTGCTATAATAGAAAACTGGAAATTACTTAAAGGTTCAAAAATAAATTATGATAAACCCTAGCAATGGAATATTACCCAAACATTAAAAAGCATATAATAAAATTTAATGACATGTTTTCCTTTATGACATGGTGTTTTAAAAGCAGGATAGAAAAAATCCTAGTAAACAATATGATCTCAATTTTGTAAAATAAATATGTCTAGATGCATAGAAAAGAACTGAAAGACTACTCCCCAAAATGTTAATAAGCATTATCTCTAGATAGTGGAATTGGAAGTTATTTTTATTTCATTTTTTCTATTTTCAGTTTTTTTCAATGAAGAAGTATTCATTTTGTAAATACAAGAAAATAAACACAATTTGAAAAAAGAAATGCTTTTCTATGCTTATTGTCTTGGGGCTTATGTAAAGGCAATAATGGGTGCAATCCTCAAATATTCTTAAAAATAGAGGAAAAATCTAAACAATCCTTTCAGGGACACCTGGTCCTTCTGTATTATCTTTGCTTTCTATGCCTTTCTATGTCTCTTTCCTTCCAGAACAGTTTCAATTGTGCTCATTTTTCTTTTTATTTGTATATCCATACAGTTGCCAAGTACTTTAAATATGTTTCCAGGCAACAAAATCTGACATTTAGTATATGCTGCTCAATTCTGAAGATTAGGAGCAGATGCGGTGGTGGTCACTATTTGTTTCAAGAGTAGATGCAGGGCAGCAGTGCCCCGAAATATGCTCACCGAGTGTGATGAGTGTGCCACAATGATGGGGGAGGTTGTTGGTGTGGGAGGAGTGGGGTGGGGGGGTGGGAGGGATACAGGAACCTCTTATATATATATATATATTTTTTTTTTTTTTAAAAGATTTATTTTATTTATTTTTATTTTATTTCTCTCCCCTTCACCTCCACCCCAGTTGTCTGTTCTCTGTGTCTATTTGCTGCGTCATCTTCTTTGTCCGGTTCTGTTGTCAGCGGCACGGGAATCTGTTTCCCTTTGTTACGTCATCTTATTGTGTCAGCTCTCTGTGTGGGCGGCACCATTCCTGGGCAGGCTGCACTTTCTTTCGCGCGGGGCGGCTCTCCTCACGGGGCGCACTCCTTGCGCGTAGGGCTCCCCTACGCGGGGGACACCCCTGCGTGGCACGGCACTCCCTGCATGCATCAGCACTGCGCATGTGCCAGCTGCACACAGGTCAAGGAGGCCTGGGGTTTGAACCCCGGATCTCCCATATGGTAGACGGACGCCCAAACCACTGGGCCAAGTCCGCTTCCCTCTTATATTTTTTAATGTAATTTTTTTGTGTGATGTATATATCTTCAAAAAATATAATTTACAAAAACGATGTGGTGGGGAGTGGGTTATATGGGAACCTCTTATGTTTTTTGTTTTTTTCTTATGTTTTTTAATGTAACGTTCCTTGTGATCCATTAACTTTAATTTAAAATACAAGCAATAAAAAATTTTAAAAAAGAGTAGATGCAGATAAGAGCTGCATAAATGGTAGTAGGTGGTCTTTGTAAAGGGAAGGGGTGCTGGCCCTTTTAGACTATCCAGGTTCCAAGTGGCTAGTGTTTTAAGTAGCTCAGCCTGGACCCTGCCTCGGTCCTAATGGTAAGAAATCATTATGAAGAGGGGATTTGTGGCAGATCTGACGGAAGAGAAATGATTAAATTTTTAAAAACTACTTAAGCTGATCAGGAAATGGAATTTATGTGTGTATGTATATATGTATGTTTGGTCAGATTTGGTGTTTTACTTAGGGTTAGGCTATTGGGGAAAATGTATGGCAATAACAAGAGAGCCACTCAAACTTCTGCCGTTGAAAACCAACTTAAAAAAAAAAAAGGAAAAAAACAAGCACAAGTCTTTATGTCATTAATTACAAAATATTTTTTCTTACCACATAAAAATATAATTACTAACAGTTATTTATTACTTACATAAATCAGGAACAGTGTTATAATAATTTATCACAGTGCATTAGATAATTTATGTCAAATCTCCGTTCCTGTTAGCAATCTTCTTTCCGACATTGCCCTCCCCACTGCACCCCCACCATCCTGTCCCCCTCTCTCAACAAACAAATGATTAAAGATTAGATTTCTTTAAAAAAAAAAAAAAAAAACTTGGTTCACATTTTAGCCACATACATAGTCAAAAGTGGCATAATGCATAAAATTAGTTTCATTTCATTTGTTACAATAAACCATAAATTCCCAGTTCAATTAAGTGCAGAAAAGTAAAAGGGCAGAATGAATTAGATCTCAGAGTGGTTGCGTGATGGCTGATCTACTGTGGTCCAGGAAAAAAAGTTCTTCCCTAACTTACATCTAATCTTCCTGGGAGGTTGCCCAGATTCATTTTCTTTGTCATTATTACCATCTCTCTTGTGTTAAAAGCAGGGAAAAAGTTAATTATGATTAAGAATAAAATATCTTTGAAATTAAGGTAATATTCACTCCAGGGTCAATGGAGATACTTTGTAAAATTAGCACTGCTAGGACTATCACCACTCCTTATGGTGTTTAAGTTTTTGTCACCTGGATTGATATCGAAGGGATGTGGTGGGACCTGAAGTGATGCCAAACTTTGCAAGGCCTCACGCCACACTGATTGCACAGATGGATGTGTTTTACTTTCTTACAGACTAGAAATAAGTATTTTACCAAATGAATTTAAGGTAAAACCTTGAACCCTCCATGACCCAGAGATTCTTAGTACAGGGAAAAGATAGTTTGGCTACTTTCTCAGGAAATATGTCCCTGAAGGATTTTAAGTTCCCATGTGATTGTGCCAGAATTACTAAGCCAGCACTGAGACTCAGCAAGAAGAAAGCATAACCAAATTTATTTTCTCTTCAATAGCTTGATAACCAAGTTGAAAAGATGGCAAATCTTGTCATTAGCAATTGGAATCAGCAAATTAAGGCAAGTATCCACAAAAACAATTTGCACGAACTTTTTAGTATTGAAGCTTTTCTCTGTTGCACAAATGCAATCATGTGTTTTAGGTTTTAGCATTAATACTTTTAAGTGCTATCTAAGAAAAAAATGTTTCCTACTCCCTGAGTTATTACACACACACACCCCACCCATCAAACCAATAAAAGAACATGGCTCTAAATGAGGATATTATTTATAGCTGATACTTACACAGCACTTATTACATGCCAAATGTATATTTAATCATCATAACAACCCAATGAGATAGATGACCTTGTGTTTTTCAATTTTCAAATGGAGAAACCAAGACACAAAGAGGTCAAATACATGCTTGAACCTGGATTTGCCTACAAATGTTTGGGCTCCATGGTCACTGCACTTAACTAATACGCTATATGGCTGCCTCTCTGCATATTTTGTAATTTTGGACAAGCTTTGCTGTTTTATTTATAGAAGGTGGTTAGTTGTCACTACCTCTCCATTAAAAGGGGCACAGTGAGGGGCGGGTGGTGTTACATAAGGGGGAATGCATATATTGATTCCAAATATATATGTGGTGCACTTCTTATGCACAGCACTGTACTAAGACATGTTTCTTGCTTTCAAGTCACAAAATTTAGTTGGCTGGATAACTAAGCATATGTGCAGGAAATAGTAAATACATTCTAAAGAAAGGAATATTATCTGTTGTGAGAAGCTAAAGCATACCATTATAGGTTCTTAAGCAAGGAGAATAGCAGATGGAAATTATATGCATAGATTTTTCTAGAACAATCTAGTACAGAAGGAATACTTTTCAAGTAGGAAGACTATAAGCCAGGGGAGAAGGACTCTGCTAAGAAAACCCCTTGGGCCTGATGCCCTTTGAGTGGTCTTGTGCTCCAAGAGCTGACTTTCTTTTTCATTTCCAAAGTGCTAGAGTCCAAAGGGAAACTTCTCAAGTAAAAAAATCACTACTGCCAAATAACCAGAGAAGCCCTCAAAAATAGGAGGGCCCATCTTGGCCCCCATACTTGTCACTGGAGCTTTTGCCAAGACTGAGGACTCCGAAAGTCCAAAGATATTAGCTAAGAAATATTTAGATAAATGCATTTCTACACGAACAGTAGTTGTACTGGAAAAGGATGCCCATGAGAATCATTTTTATAATAAGTATTTAAAAGTCCCAGAAAAAAGTATCCAGCCATTTGTTTTTAGTTTAGCTCTTGATTTTAAGACTTTCTTAAAAAAGATTTTTTAAATGTCCATTTTCTTTTAATATTCAGTTTTTACAGGAAATTCAACAGAATGGACCAAAACCCAGAAACAATGCTCAGAAGCTTCTATTGCTTCCAAGAAGAAAAACATATTTTCTTATTTCCTGATTTCTACCAATTTTTCTAAATAAAAGATTTTCTTTTTTATGAAGGGTGACAGAGAAATTAGAGAACATAAAATTCTTGAGCAATAAAAAATTTCTTCCCAGTTACAATTCAAGGGACTTACCATATCAACAAAGAAATAGTCTATTTTGGAGCCACATATGGAAAACTTTAAAGGACTAAAAACTCTTGCCTCCCACTCTCACTTATCAGCTGGCAGGTGACAAACTGAAACTGGAAAAGAGGGTCTATGAACTTCTTAGTTCTTGAATTATTTTTTCTAGAGCCGTCATGTGTTCAGAGACACACAGTGACAAGATTCCCAAGGTAAAAACCTTAAGGAAGAGAGACCTAAGCTTTTCCTCTTCATTATCTATTCTTTAGTCTATAGCCATTATCACCTTGAGGTGAAAAGCCAAACAGTCTTTCACTAAACCCAGTTCTTAAACAAACTGAATCCTACGCATGCCAAGTTCTTTTTGCTTGTTTTATCTCTGGAGCAACATCTGCTGACCTCAAACTGTGTTAGAGTAAAACATGATCACCTGAATCTTTACTTACTTCTAGGTTTGAGGCATCAACAGGGTAAGGGTTTTGAGTACTTCTTCCTTCCTCACCTCTTCTATCCCTTTTCCTTGCCTGGTCTCTGAAAATGACCACTTCACAGGATGCCAGACAAATTCCCAGTTCTCCAATCCTGGCATCAGGAAGCAACATTTCTCCCTTGCAGCAAATTTTAAGAAAGCCTCTTAAAACAACCTTAGTGTGTCCCAGGTTCTAAAAGAATGATGCAGAAAACTTTCATGTTTGTTGTGATATTTTTTATGGTAAATCCACTCTGTTCCCTTATGCTAGCTAGACGTTAGTCTTAAAACCCTTCAGTAACTTAGTGAAATGTAAAGCCTTCTTTAAGTGACCCAATATAATGAAAAAATATATAGCGGTTCCCAGGGTAAAATGTAAGTTGCTGTGATGTTTTAGGCAGGTTTCAAGGCAAGGGCAGGAACAAAGAAGCAAATATATAGAATCATTCAGGCTAGCACATAAACATGCTTTGTTTCAAATCAGAAGACCTTTTCTCTTAAGAATGATTTCTTTTTGTTTTTCTTGTTGTATGCTTTTGACTCTAGGCCAAGAAAAAATTAATGGCAAGTACCAAAAAACATGAAGCACTTTTCCATCTTATAGAAAGCTCCAAGCAATCTGTGACTAAGAAGGAAAGGCAGAAGGTAAGCAGGCTGGGGCTATGTGGTTTGGAGGTGGTCGGGCTTCCTGCCTTTAGCTGGGAACACAAGAGAACAGGCTGCCTCTTCCTTATGTGGGATCTCTGCAGAGCTCTGGATTGGCAGAGCAGAAGTGATTCCTCATCATTCTTAGTCCACATCTTTTTAAGAGATATTATTGACATGGCAAAAAGGACCAGTGGTGTCCAATTTTTTTGATAGGGAACCCAATTAATAAAACATTTCTCCATTCAAACACCCAAAATAAGTTAACACAATATATATATTTATATGTATGTGCATTATGTGTTATACATTAAATAACATACATTATATGTTGCATATTATATCTAGCACTTTATATTATACCCAAGTTAATATAATATATATTAATGTGTGTGTATTATATATTATACAGTAAATATTGTACATTATATTGTATGTTAAAAATAGTACTTTATATTATACCCATAAAGTATGCACATTATGAAACAAAAAGTAGCAATATTTAAAGGATGAGATGATGGTTAAATAAGCAATATTAATAAAGTGATTAGCTAATCACAATGTCATTATTCAATCATGAAATAATGCACAGGAAAATACACAATGAGGGCAAGGTTCAGCCTTAACCATAGTAAATATAAATTCATTTTTCTAATAGCCATCATGATAATTTTAAATTCCTTGTCAACTTCTGCCTGATCTTACTGGATCCCCTCAGTGTTTGCCTTTTAATGTGACTGGTGATGCACTAGGAGGGGCGCTGACGGTTTCTGGTGGCTTCCTTCTGCTTACATTATTAGTGTTAAGATCAATCCACAGGTACTTGGCAGAGATCTTTTTAAGACATTTGTGCATTTTATGTACATTAACCTAGTTAAAGTTAGGTAATAAAAATCAGTAAATCCACATCACCCAGGCACATGTAAATGACCACATGTCCAGGATGCTGAAGTGAGGAAACTGATGAGGACCCAGTTGAGCGTCTCATGCTGTAGAATTCCCCCTTTCCCCAGCTTGCTTCAGAATCCACAGATGCCCACATGTGAGCACCAAAGTTAACCCATTTATCAAATAAGAAGGAAGCTTGGGAAGCGGACTTTGCCCAGTGGGTAGGGTGTCCGTCTACCACATGGGAGGTCCACAGTTCAAAACCTGGGCCTCCTTGACCCGTGTGGAGCTGGCCCATGCACAGTGCTGATGCACGCAAGGAGTGCCTTGCCACGCAGGGGTGTTCCCACGTAGGGGAGCCCCATGCACAAGGAGTGTGCCCCGTAATGAGAGCTGCCCAGCGCAAAAGAAAGGGCAGCCTGCCCAGGAATGGTGCCGCACACACGGAGAGCTGACACAACAAGATGACGCAACAAAAAGAAACACAGATTCCCATGCCCCTGACAACAACAGAAGCGGACAAAGAAGAACACGCAGCAGACAGACACAGAGAACAGACAACTGGGGTGGCGGGGGGGGGGGGGGGGAATAAAATAAATAAGTCTTCTAAAAAAAAAAAGAAGGAAGCTTATTAACTTTATTTGTGGGCAAAAACAAATACAAATAATACTGGGGTGAAAATTACCACACACACTCCTTTTGGTGTGTGCCTCAGATTGGAAATCATCAAAACAGTCCATATATTCTCCAAAAGAAGGAGTCTCTTTAAGGAAATGCCACCAGCACCATTACAACCCCAAATATTCTTAACATGAAAACAAAAGAGCAAGTAGCTCTATCATTTCATCTGGAGAAACTTTTCGTTGAATAATTTAAGTTCATTGTTAGTAGGATTTTACAAGGTTCCTTTATCTTCATATGTCAGTCTTCACAGTTTGAAATGATCATAACAAGTACTAATTAATGAGACAGCTTCCAAGGAAGCTAATCTAGGATATGATAAGATGCTAAGCACTGGGACCTGTCTTAGGCAGTGTGAACCCTCATTAGAAGCTATTCTTTATTGATGTGGTGCACAAAGCAAGAAAAAATCTCAGTGGTGAATTTCTTCTTCCTTCTCTCATTAGCAGCTTCCCTGGAAGGTTGAAGTCTGTGGTCCTACCCTGTCCTCCAGCTGATCCTGTGTCCGTAACTGTTGGCCATCATTCCATCACAGACCCATACCATCTGCATGGTCTCACCTGGTAGCTTTTTTTTAGTTCTAAAGCTAAACACCTAAGGCGACACTTGTCTTCTCTTCTTACATTAATGTGCCTGGGATTTCCAACCTGAGCTTGTCCCTTTGTGCTACTCAGCATTTCTTCCCCTTCTCCTGATCAGCAACAGAAGCTAGTTAACCTCCATTCTCTCTACACTTCTGTCCTCACCACACACTCAGCAAACAGTCTTGTCTGCTACCTCACAGAGAATATGGAGTCCTGTATAGATGGGGATTCCCTCAACTTCCAGCCACCTGCTACTCAAGTGTCTACACAAGCAGGCTTCCTCCTGTCCTCGGGTTGCCATGGGAGAGGCCAGTTCATCATCCTGTGCTCTCATCCCTATCCCAGCCTTCATCTCACAGACTCTTCCCTTAACTATCCCCCTCTCTCCTGTATTTTTGAAATCCCCCCCTCCCTGGTAGTTCCTTCCTGTTGGCCTTTTCAACTCCCTCCTTCTTGGGAAAACAGGGAGAGTCAGGAAGACATTTTTCATGGCCCTATTCCTGTTCCTTCCCAGCTATTACCATCTCTTCTCTCCTTTACAATAAGATATATTGAAAGCATTATCTGTTCTCTGTGTCCATTTTCTCAACTCCTGTTCACTCCTCAAACCTCCAATCAGCTTCCCCATGAGTCCAGTGAGAGCATTCTTGCCCCCAAAACAATGACCTCTTTATTGTTAAAGCCAGAGGGTACTCTCCTGTTCTTACCTCATTACTCCTTGGAGGTATTGAGTATCACTGACCTCTCCCTTCTGGAGACACTCTCTACTCGTAAACTTCAGCAGTATCTCACTGCTTTGATTTTCCTTCTACCTTCCTGGATATTTTTTCTTAGACTCCTTTATGGTCTTCCCTTTTCTGGATGACCTTTATGTATCGATGCTCCTGAGAATTCCTCTCCTGTGTCTGTTTTATTCACAATTTATCTTCAATGCCCAACACTATACTCTCAATATCAGATGCTCAATAAATATACCCTCAAGGCTTCAATTACCATAGCTATGCTGACAACACCCAAAGTCTGTCTCTCCAGCCACCCACTCTCTAAACTGCTTTCTGGAACCTCAAACCCAGTATCAAAAACCAGACGTATCACTTTCTTCTACCAAAAATATTCTTTATTCCTGTGTTTATTTTCAATATCTTTGAATATCACTATCCACCACTGTTTCTCAATTCTAACCCCTAAACCAAATAGTTCTTGAGTTTCTCTACTCAAATCTATTTCTATTGTCACTACCTTCTCCAGGCCACCATTATCTTTTGCCTAGATTACTACAACTGACAAATTGGTTTCTTTGCTTTCAGTTTTGTCTCTCCCATCTAGCCCCCATATATAAGTCAAGCAGACTTTCCTGAAACTCTAATATAAGCATACCTTTCCCCTTTTAAAAGCCTTCAAAGGCTTCTCAGTGACCTCAGAATAAAGTGCCAATTCCTTTACTTGACCTTTAACACTCCTCCTGTTAGAACTTTGCCCATGTCTTCAGCATCAACCCTTGCTACTATTTTTTCTCTCAAACTGCATACTCCATCCTCAAAATAATCTGCAACATGCCATGCTATTTTGCCTCACCAACTCCTACATTTATTTCAAATTTATTCATATAGAAATCATTTTTTGAGCAACTATTATGTGCCAAGTCTCAGCTTAAACATCATTTTAATTCCAAAGTTGATTTAGGTTCCTGTTTTAGTGTGCCAGTAATATCTAAGCACTTCTGTTATCCTGGCATGTAATCTCTGACTAGACGGATGCCTATTTTATATGCTTTTATATTCCCAGAGCTTATCATTTCATATGACACATTCAATATTTGATTATTGAATGAACTAATAAATGAATGAATGAATTAGATGTTTGTTCCAAAAGAAAAAAAGGAGAAAGAAAATGTATTCAATCTTTGACACATTTTAGTAAAGGTTTTGGAAAATTTTCTTAAATAATATAGAACTTAATTTTCTTCTTTCATGTCTATTTGGGGCTATTTGCTGAGGAGAAACTTCTGGTCAATAGCTCTAGAGTGGAGACTGACAAATGTAGAACAGTAGTCTCAAAAAAGGCTCAGCTCTCATTGCTGGGGTTCGGAGAATTCTCAGTGAGAATCTAAGGACAATAATTTAGCAAATTTTAACAATGGCATTCTTTGAGATCTTGGTCTGTATTGTTATCAGGTTAAAATTCACAAGCTCTTGTCTTTACAGATTGATGTATGACACTTGAAATACAACCCTAAATGTGCTCTGTATAAGTCAGACATCAGAGTCGGGACAGTAGAACAGCTAGCATATTCATTGGAATGAAAAAGGGAGTGGTGTTAATATTCATTATGTGGATGTATGTTCTTCATTATTGTACCATTAGTCAAAACCCTTAAATATAAAGTAGGTCATTCTTTTTTTTTTTTTAAAGATTTATTTATTTCTCTCCCCTTCCCCCCCCCACCCCAGTTGTTTGTTCTCTATGTTTATTTGCTGCATCTTCTTTGTCCGCTTCTCTTGTTGTCAGTGGCATGGGAATCTGTATTTCTTTTTGCTGCGTCATCTTGTTGTGTCAGCTCTCTGTGTGTGGGGCACCATTCCTGGGCAGGCTGCACCTTCTTTTGCGCTGGGCAGCTCTCCTTATGGGGCGCGCTCCTTACACGGGGGACAACCCTGCGTGGCAGGGCACTCCTTGCACGCATCAGCACTGCACATGGACCAGCTCCACACGGGTCATGGAGGCCCGGGGTTTGAACTGCGGACCTCCCATGTGGTAGACAGTCGCCCTAACCACTGGGCCAAGTCTGCCGCCAAGTAGGTCATTCTTAAAAGCCTTTCATGTCTGTCCTTGAGACTCCTAACTGGTTTTAGTCAGAAGGATGCTTGGTGGCCCTTAAAAGGTATGGTTTGAGGACCACTTACATCAGAATCATCTGAGAAGTTAGTGAAAATCCAGATATGCTGATCCCATGACAGAATTGCTTAATCAGACTTGTTATTTGTGGGATCCCAGAATCTGCAATGCTAACAAGCATCTCAGGTCCTTCCTAGGCTTACTAAAGCTTAAGGATTGCTCATGTACTCTAACTTCCTCATTTCTCAGAAAGGTGAAATTACTTGTCTGAGCATTTTGAGAAGCAATTTCAGTCCAGAGAGTTTTCTATTGCTTCTGTATTCCAGGAGACTTAATCATCGGCATGGCAAATTCTGGTGATTGAGAAGAGGTGGCTCCTCATGGGCATACAGACCATTGGAAAGCAGGGTGAAAGGAAACCACTTGGTCAAGCTGTCCATATCTTGCAGTGAATATTAGTTAGGCTGGAGTCTCAGGCTCTTCATTAGAAACAATAACACTTGCTAATTTTTATTCAGTGCTATACCTGGTATTGGGCAATATGCCATGTACTTCACCTGAATTTCCTCCTTGAATCCTCAAAGTAACCCAGTGAAGTAGGAATCATCATTATCCCCATCAAAGACATGAGAAAACTGTGGCTCACTAACGTTAAGTAACTTTCCTGCATCCAGAACTAGCACTCAAATCCTGTAAGTCTGATTCCAAGTTTACACTACTGGGTTCGTATGGTAAAAGTAAACTCATCAGACGAGATAGTGGCCAGGCCCATCCAGGTTCTAAAAATTCTATGATTCCACAAGTCTTTACCAATTCTGGTAAGAAATGCAGGAGCCTAAAAGATTTACCAAATAAGGCTACAGGATTCTTTGGTAGATAGCAGTTTTAAGTTGGAGGTCCTTGACTTGTACTTATTTCTTCTCACCTGCCATTTTGCCTTCTCCTCGACTTGATGAACTTTATGTTTAAGGGCCTTCATATTTAAGGGCCCTGATTTTCTCTTGTGTCAAATTGAGGGACTCAGACTGAAAGGCCTTTAGGATTCTTTCTAGTTCTGACATCCCTTTTTTTGGAGAAAGATATTTGGTTTTGTCATATGTAATGTTTATGACTTGAGCTGAGAGATGAGAAACACGCCATTGGACCAAATATAATCCTTTCTATGGAATTACAAAGGACTTTTATAAAGGTGTTAATGAATACGTGACACCAATGTTTTACTTTAGCTCCTCAATAAACTGGAAAAATCTGCTGAGAAGTTGGCAAAGGAAGATGAGAATTACTACCAAAAAAACATAGCTGGCTATTCTACCAGGCTGAAATGGGAAAACACACTAGAAAACTGCTACCAGGTAAGTTATGCAATCACAATGTTTTCTTTCTCTGTGGAATTTTATATAGCCTTGAAAATGGAGGTCAGGTCTACAGTAAGACCTGATCTCTGTTCTTAGCTATGACCCAACTCATATTGTAACTTAAGATAAACCACATTTCTTCTCATTGTTTGAATTTTTCCATGGAGATAATTACCAGTGGAATTTATTGAGTGTCATTGACCAGAGTCTCTGCTCTTAATCCTCAACAGAAACGATAGTATGCAGATAACTTCAAAATTTTCTGTCAAAGTAAAATATAAATTGGCGCTTGAGTATTAGATACTCAGAAATTAGTTTTAGAGAACTGATTCATATAGTAATCACTTACAAAGTTTCCTGGTATGTCAGGCACTGTGTTGGACACTGAAGATACACAGCAATGAATAAAGAACCACCGCAGATCTTGAGATGCACATAGCTTAGTAGCAAAGACCCACACATGAAAGGCTGAATAAAATTAGGCAAATGGTATGAACAAGCAAAACACAGAAGAGGAAATCAAAATCACCAGCAAACATGAAAGTACAATTATTTGTCAGAAATTAAAAGGTGACAATATCAAATATTGGCTATTGGCAAAAATGTTGGGAACAAGACTTTTTGTAGCCTCTTAGTGGAAACAATTTAGTGGTACCTAGTAAAGCTAAAATGCACATATACCCACAAGACAGCAGTGCTATAGGCATATCCCCTTGGGGATTGAATCATTCCCCACAAAAGTCATGTTCATGTTCCAACTCCTACTGCTGTGGGTGTGAACCCACTGTAAATGGGACCTTTTAATGAGTTATTTCAGTTAAGGTGTGGCCCAGGTGAATGAGAATGGGTCTTCCTTTTACTGGAGGCCTTAAAGAGAAGGCCACAGAGGGAGAAGCCAGGGAGTGGCAAGAAGCTGGAAGTCAGCTGAACCTGGAGGAAAAAGGAGAATATGCCACCAAGCACATTGCCATTTGACATAAAAGCAAGGGCCAAGGATCATCAGCTGCCAGCCCCCGAATGCCACAGACTTTGGAAAGAAAGCATCACCTTGCTGTCACCTTGATTTCGGGCTTCTAGACTCAAAACTATGAGCCAATTAATTCCTGTTGTTTAAGCCACCCTATTGTATGGTAATTAGTTTAGCAATGGAGAAATGTAAGCAATCCTGAAGAAATATTTACACCTTTATACCGAAAATTTTCTACAGAATTGTTTAGGATTCTATTGTGAGAAAAAAATCTTGCATATATCAATAGAGGAATTACTCTTTTAAAACATGTTCTCCTTTGAAGAGTGGACTAATATTCTATCAATAAAAGAAATGAATTTATATTATACTTAAACCTGATGTTGAAGGAAAGAAACATACCATGGCAAATTTAGGCAAATTTAAAACTTTTTAAACTCACACCCCAAACTATACTGAGTTTATATGTATGTGTTTGTATACATATAAAGGTAAACTACATTGGGTGGTGGAAATGAAACTCAAGGCAAAAGTCAAACAGGGCTGCCACATATGCCACATACAGCCAGCCATACAGTGACACGAAACACCCCAAGAACAAAAGGCACTTCAGCTCTACCTCAGTAGCTTAGTTCTTTTATTGTAAGTCAGTATAAACACGACCAGACTGTTTTGGTCTTTTTTAGTATTCATATGATAATACTGCCTTATGTTTACATAGTTCTCAATGCAACTTTACAAAGAATTGTCATGGCTTTGACCAGAATGTTTTTGTTTTATTTTTCTCTATGTGTTTTAAGTAAAAAAACAAAACAAAACAAAACAAACTTTAAAGCAAGGTACAATTGAAAAATGAAGCGATCACGGTGCAATTTGATAAGCACTGTAATGTGGGCGTGCACATTCATGGCCAATATTTTGGGTAAGTGCTTTGTATGGAGGACACTATGCTAAGCACTTTCACAAATGTTATGTTTTGCATTCATCACAGCCACATTATGAGGACAGTAATAATTTTATTCCCATTTTATGGCTGAGGAAATTGAGGCTGAGCGAGATTAATTAACTTGTCAAAGATTGTTGCCAGAATAAGACCATGGCAGTCTGATGCCATGGGTTTTACCTCCGTGCTAGGCTTCTGCCTCAACAAGAGCTGAAAGCAGACCAGAGGTAAGGCAAGCAGAAAACAGAGGCTGTATTTAAATACCTGAAAGATGCTGCATTAAGGAAGAAAGGAGGGAAGGGATGAAAAGAGGTGACCATTTAGGTCAAAGAAGTGAAGAAATGAGAAGAAACCCTTCTTTATTTTACACTTTTCAAACAGGATCCCCTTGCTTACGCTAAATAGATTTTGAATGAAGGTGATGAGAAAAATCCAGGGATTTAAATTCCAAGTTTATTCATGTGAAGTCTGGCAATCCAACCTTGGCTCTAATCTTGCTTCACCTCCCAAGAAATCCCAATGACCCTGTAACCTTTTCACCACCGCCTGGCTTCTTTAGACAGCCCTGTAAGGAAATGGGAGAGAAACTGCTGATCCCTTCAAGAGCAATAAGTAAAATATTTAACCTCAGTGTGTCTGTCCTCCATACCCTTCTACCTACCTCCCAGCAAGTGGGGATAATAATGCTACCGAGCAATGGGCTCACTGCCCAGTGTGCATAAAATCTAATATTGTGACACCAGGATTTTGAGAAAAGAGTTTTACTGTGAGGTCTACGGGCAAGGAGAGAGCAAGCAAGCTCAAATCTGTCTTCCCAATCCAAGAACTAAGGGAGATTTATAGGATGGAAATGGAGGGAGCTGGGGACAGTGATGGGGATTCAGGCTGGCATATTCTGATTGGTTATATCTATATATAGTAGAAATATGCCAGCAGGCCACATCTTCTCTTCCTTTTGAGGGACCTCTCATATGCCATTTGCTTCTGATGACTCCTCATCTCCATAATCTAGTTTCCAAGGAAGGTGATTTTTGTTCTTAATGCATCTAGGGTCACTCAAGAAGAAAGAGCATAATGTGTCTGTGTCTGTGTCATCATGTGCTTCATCAGCGGCTGAGTGTGACTGTGACTAAGTTTGATCACCTGTAAAACAAGCTAGGGAAAGAATTTTAGTAATGGGAAAAAAAATTCTGATAAGCAGCAGTTTGGGGCCTGAATCTTGATGTTCAGTCAGGACTCCTGGCTCTCTTGCCTATGGTTTCAGTCCCATATGTTAGTTTTGTTTTTGTTTTTTTTTAAGATTTTTAAAAATTTATTTCTCTCCCCCCCGCCCCCCGCCACCACCCCAGTTGTCTGTTCTCTGTGTCTATTTGCTGCATGTCCTTCTTTGTCCACTTCTGTTGTTGTCAGCAGCACGGGCGGGAATCTGTGTTTATTTTTGTTGCATCATCTTGTGTCAGCTCTCTGTGTATGTGGCGCAATTCTTGGGCAGGCTGAACTTTCTTTCACGCTGGGTGATTCTCCTTATGGGGCGCACTCCTTGCGCGTGGGGCTCCCCTACGCGGGAGACACCCCTACGTGGCAGGGCACTCCTTGCACGCATCAGCACTGTGCATGGGCCAGCTCCACACGGGTCAAGGAGGCCTGGGGTTTGAACTGTGGACCTCCCATGTGGTAGATGGACGCCCTAACCATGTTAGTTTTTAACATTCCTCAATCATGAGGAATTTGGGGCAACGATGGCTGGCTACTTAGTGTTGGTTAGGAGCATTGTGCAGGGCTTGAGGAATGGAATTGCTTGGCATGAAGTTGGAGGTATTCACAGGTTCCTGGGACTGAGATTGTTTGGAGAGCAATCTGTAATTGTTACTTGAGGGACACATCGAGTAATTAGTTGGGAACTTCACTTGAAAAGGAGGACTAGTCCAAGAAGATATAGTAAGAGGATTTTGTAGCAGTTTGATAGAGTTCTGAATTCCAAAAATAGATACTGGATTATATTTGTAAACTGGTCTGTACCTGAGCATGATTAAATTATAATTAAGGCTTTGATTGGATCATGTCAGTAGGGTGGTGAGTCCCCACCACTTGGTGGGTGGGAACTCACAGGTAAAAAACATGGAAAAAGAAGAGAGTTGAAGATTTTGATGCTGGAGTCTTGAGCTGGAGCCCTGGCAAGTAAACACACAGAGGAAAGAGAAGCAAGCCCCGGGAAAAGAGGACCTGAGGCAGGAGAAGAACACAAAGGAATAGGATGGCTCCTTAGACATGGCAGAAATCCCAGAGAGAGAAACAGAGCCATTCGCCTGATAGTCTACAGCTGACCTTGTAGTGAAAACAGAGCACCTGAGCCCGGAGAGAAGCAAGACCTAGGAAGAGAGGAACCCAGGAAGCCTGAACCCTGGCAGACATCAGCAGTCATCTTGCTCCAACACGTGGAAATAGACTGGTGAGAGAAGTAACCTATGCTTTATGGCCTGGTATCTGTAAGCTCCTACCCAAAATAAATACCCTTTATAAAAACCAACAGATTTCTGGTATTTTGCATTAGCACCCCTTTGGGTGACTAATACAAGGATTAACAGGCCTTGTAGAAAGTGTTGGAGGTTGCTTAAGCTATCAGGGAACCTGAGAAAAGATCAGTAAGGATGTGAGGTGGTCCCAAGACGACTTAGAAGGCCAAAATTTTGGAACATGGTGGAAATTTCTGAGCATAGTTATATTATATGTAACCTGTCTAGATTCATTGCTGTAGAAATGACATTCTTCTCTGAGAAAGACATGGGTGCTACCTTCTATGGCAAGAATAGTGTCTAAAGGTCTTTGGTTTTGGAGAACCATTTCTACGAGAGAAGTTACCTGTTTTTGTAATATAAGGAGGTTAGATTGGGGACAGCTGAATCCATTGTAGACCTGTAATGAGAAGTTTTTATTGACGGCTACTAAGTCTAGGTAGCTACAACTAGGAATGAACAGATGTAGGATGGCTTAACCAGTTCCTTGTTTTCCTTCAAGTGGGTTGAGCATGATGTTATCCTTCTGTTGTTTCAGATGGAAAAGTTGATAGGGGGTAAAAGACCCTAGATTTAGGAATAGAGATGAACTGAATACTTTCCAATAAGGTATGCCCCACATTTGGGAGACAAGACACAGGTTCCAGGTCAGCAGTAAGAGAGAGCTATATGTATTTTTTCCCCACATAACCAGAAATATTATGTGCCTTCTAAGGATAAAGAGAGAGGCATAAAAATCTGGGAAGTCAGGTTTGAAGAGTTCACACTGAATCTTATGGGACTCAAGTGTTTTTTTGTTGTTGGCATGCTAACAAGTCAAAGAGTTGAGATAATAGGTTGATGCTAATATAGTCATCGGGGCCATTTACACTGAGAGCTAGAGGAGCAATTTCGGGTGTGGGAGTGGTTGTGATATAGATTTCCACTAACTTCATCTACCCAATAGGAGGTATTGGGAAAGAACACTTCTTGCACTCCCCAAGTCTCGGAATATGAACTGGGGGGATGACTAGCATTTCTAGCCTGTGGGAGGTGTCCTTAGGTTTGGTGCTAGTAGGTGGAATTGATGTTGGGGCAGGTACATAAGGGGACAAGTTCACAAGTTAAATTGAAAGCTCTGTCATTATCAGCAATGTTGGGATAGGGGTAAGCTCATTCTAGAAGGGTGTTACTGAAGATAGTTTTAGAGTGACCGAATTCCTAGCTCTGGTACTTTAAAGTTGCAGCATTTTATAGGATTATATCCTAATGGTATTTGTTGGGTGCCTTTAGCTTTGGATGACCCATAGGTAAGGGAGTGGGGGTTCATTTCTCCATCAGAGGAATGATAAATGGAGATCCTGAACAGGGTTATAGATGCAAAGTGAAAGGTTCTGATGAAGGACGTTGACATTGCTTATTGAGATCCCTCGTTATTCAGCAGGTGAGGGAGTTCCTGAATCATGAAATACTTCACCTCATTCTCCCTTCCCACGAATACGAATTATAGCCTTTCCAGGTGCCACTGAGAACAGCCAGACTTGTAAAGCAATAAGCGTGGGCTCCGCCTAGAGTCGTTATTACATAGACAGAACCGAAAACAAAATTTATTGGGTATTTCAGCTATTTTTTTAACTAATTCTTGGTAAGAATATGAGTGTGAGTAATAAGGTGAGAGGTGAAAGGTCATGTATGAGGACAAATATTTTGATTTTTATGTAGTATGTGGTGAGGGGATTAGAAGGAATAGAAATTTTCATTTTTCTAGTGACTACAAAGAAAGTAGGTAAATTTGTCAAGTAATTTTACAAAGGGTCATATATATATGACAGGTGAATATAGGTAGGCTAAAATACCAAAGATCTATCATTATTATCTGGCAAGTCCTTTTCAAAGAGTAGCTTTGGGTCAGTTGTAGGCTCACACAAGTATTTTGTAGATGTAAAGTTTTCAGTGGAATTCAGGGACCATTTAGTGTTTAGATGGTTTGTTCTTGCTGATTTTCATTGTTTGTGGAGACTGAAGCCTGTCTGGTTCTCATAGATCACTCAGCTGGTAGGCACTAGTTTTAGTCAGAAATAGTGAATCCATGGTTTCATGCCCTGTAATTTAACAGAAGAATGAGTAACCAGCAAAACTTCGTAAGGCCCATTCCATTGCAGCTGTAATTGATATCTGGTTGCTGATGTCCCCAACTTTTTAGAAGCATCTAGTCTCCTGGATTTATGCAATGGAGGGCACATCTGTGGCAAACAAGGTGGCTAGAAGCTTATTGGTGAATGGCAGATAAAGTAGCACTTAAAGATTATATACATTTTACAGTATCTAGTTCCTTAACAATATCATTGTTTTCTAGATTACTATAAAACTTAATCTGAAGGAAAGGTCTCCCATATAACATTTCACAAGGGCTCAATTGGAGCTTGCTTGCGGAGCTACTCTTACCCTAAGAAGTGCAACTGGGAGTGCTTTGTCCCATGTTAAGTTAGTTTCTTGGCAGATTTTTGCTAAAGTCTTCTTTAAGGTATGATTCATCTTTTCTGTTTTTCCTGTGGATTGTGGCCTCTATGAAACAGGTAGTTTCCAATATATTCCTAAGGCTCTAGGTACTTCCTGGGTTACTTTCGCAATAAAATCTCCTCCATTATCATTCTTTGTGGAACATGGTGGTCCAAACCTGGGCCTTTTCTTTTAGGCCCGTTCTGTCCTACAGAGCAAACCTCTGTCCATCCAGAGAAGGTGTTCACAAACACTAGCAGGTATTTATAATTTCCTCTGGCCTTTGGTATTATGGTAAAATCTACTTGCCAGCCCTCTCCTGATTCTGTTCCTCATGTTTGAATTCCTTTAATAGAAGGAGGGGGTCCTGTTTTGGGTTCTTTCTAGCACAGATACAGCACTTCTGGACCACTTTTGTGTTATTTTCTGCATATTCGGACCAACTACAAATTTTTGTAGCCACCGGTATGAGGCGTCTCTTCCGTAACAAGTTCCTTGATGTAAATGTGTGATGATCGCTTCAATTAAATGTTCGGGCACTAGTATGATCCCTTGTTCATTGTAAACCCATCCTTCTGTAGTGACTCTATAGGGCTCCTTAACGTGGTTTAGAGGCCTTATGCAAAAATCATCATTTTTCAGCCTTGTCCAAATCCATTGTCGAATACTGGGTCTTAAATGAGTCAGTGCCTCCTGGGTATCAGAGCTAAGATACTGTTGTTTTGATTTTTTGGTTGTTTTGGGTTTGATGCTCATTTAGCATCTTGGTTGGCTAAATTATTTCCTTTGGCTATCAGACTATCATTTTTCCTGATGTCCCAGACGATGGAAACTGCTGTTTCTTGTGGCAACATAATGGGCTAATAGGGCTAATATGACTTCTGCATGCTTAATTTCTTTCTTCCATGAAGTCAATAATCTTCTCTTTCCAAATGGCTTCAAGGGCACAGATTACTTAAAAAGCATATTTTGAGTCTTTATAAATGGTGACTCAGTTTTTAGTTCCCAGATATAAAGCTCTGGTGAGGGCTATAAATTCTCCAGGCATAACTGGAGGAAGTGCATTCACTTCTAGAATTTCCTGGAGACTAATTATAGCATACTCAGCTCTTCAGATCCTTGGCCCGTGAAGCTGCTCCCATCGGTGAACATCTCTAGGTCTGGATTCTCCAGGGGTTGATCTGTAAGGACAGGGTGGCTAGAATATACTTCTTCAGTTATTTGTATACAATCATGGATAGGTTCTTCTTGTGTATTGGGAAGTATGGTGGTCAGATTTAAAGAGGAAACTGCCTGTAATTTAACATTTGGATTATCTAGTCGTATGGCCCGGTACTTATCTAGCCTCCCAGAAATGTCTAACACCCCTCCTTTTTGTTCAAGGAGGGGTGTTACAGAGTGAGGGGTGTATACTGTGGTTGGTTGTCCCAAAGTAAATTTTTCCACTTCCCAAAGCAGGTCACAAGTGGCAGCCATTGCTCAAAGGCATACTGGCCATCTGTGGGTCACTATATCTAATTGTTTAGAAAAGTAGGCAAGGGGCCTTTGTGTACTGCCTAAATTTTATGTCTAGACAGAAAGGCTTATTCCTTGCTGCTCTTGCACAAATAGATCAAAATGTTTCCTCATGTCTGGGAGGCCAAGTACTGGTGCTAACAGTTTTCCCTTAATCACATGAAATCCCACTGGCATTCAACAAGTCCAATTTAAGGCTCACTGTCTTTTCCTTTAAGGGCCTTGGATAGAGGTTTGGCTGTATTCCAAAATTTGGAATCCAAATATGGCAAAATCCGGCCATTCCCAGGAACCTTCAGAGCTGCCTCTTAGTGGTTTGTACAGCCACTCTAGTTAAAGCTTCTCTTCTGACTGGTAATAAGTTCCTTTGTCCTTTTGACAGCTCAGATCCTAGATATTTCACAGTAGGCTGTGAGATTTGGGTTTTTTCCTTGGAGACTTTGTATCCTCTGCCAGGACGTTCATAGTTCAGACAGTATTCTGATCCGAAGCTTCCTTGGAGGTACTGGCAATCAGGGTATTGTCTACAAACTGTAGTAAAATTCCTTCTTAGAACGAAGCTCTCTTAAATCCCCAGCTAGCGTCTTTCCAGATAGAGTGGGGGGTACTTTTAAGTCCCTGTGAAAGCATAGTCCAGCGGTATTGTTGCTTTACATTGGTTTTGGAATCCTCCCATTTGAAAGCAAATAGTTCCTTGGATTCTGGGCTCAGAGGCACATAGTAGAAGGTATATTTTAAGTCCAACATATGAGGTTGTATGTAACTTGTAAGGGTTTGGCATTACTGGGTTAACATCTACTATTTGATTAATTGCTCTCAAATCCTGCATGAACCTGTACTCATTAGTACTGGGCTTCTGAACAGGCAAAATAGGAGTATTGTGTGGAGATTGACAAAGTCGAATTAATTGATATTGTAGAAAAACTTCTCTAAGGAATCCATGCCTTCCCACGCCTGCTTTAAATGATGGGTTTTTATGGTGGGTGAATTTTTACCTTGATCGGTTCAACAAATCTGCCTCTCTCTGGCATCCCATCAGCCCATATCTCTGGCCTTATTTTCAGGAGGGTATCTTCTGGGATCTCAAGTCATATCTCTCCATCTAAATGTAGTAAGGCAGCTTGAAGAGTGCATGTTTGATTGGGGGGAACCCCAGTATTTATTCTTTCTGAAGAGAAACTCACCTGAGTGTTTGTATTAGTCAAAGTGGTGCTGATGCAAAATACCAGAAATTGGTTGGTTTTTAAAAAGGCTATTTATTTGGGGTAGGAGCTTACAGATAACCAGGCCAGAAAGCATAAGTTTCTTCCCTCACCAAAGTCTATTTGGAGCAAGATGGCTGCAGATGTCTGTGAGGGTTCAGGCTTCTTGGGTTCTTACATTCCTGGGACTTGCTTTTCTCTCTGAGTTCAAGGTTCCTTTCTTCCTGGGGCTGGCTTCTCTTTCCTCTGCACGCCGACTTTCCGGGGCTCCAGCATCAAACTCCAACATCAGAACTCCAACTTCAGGAACACTCAACTTTTGTGCTTTGCCATGCCTTTTATCTGTGAGTCCCTGCCCACCAAGGGGTGGGAACTCAACACCCTAATCATAACTCAATCATGCCCAGGTATAGATCAGATTACAATATCTATTTTTGGAATAGATAATCCAATATCTATTTTTGGAATTCATAACCACATCAAACTGCTACATTGTCTAATTTGGTTAATAGATCCTATCCTAGCAGCAGCACAGGGCATTCAGACAAATAAAGGAAGCTGTCCTCTAAGTTAGTGTCCCCTAGTTGACAACCCGGGGGCTGTAGGAAAGGCCATGCCTCCAGAAAGCTGAGTAATAGCCGCAGTCTTTGGAGAGCGAGAGCCTTTTTTATTTGAAACAAAGTAAGTAGCTCCAGTATCTACTAGTAAATCAATAGGTTTCTTTCCCTCCATCAGTTACCTGAGTCTCCCTGTGGGAAATGTCCATGTGGGCTTTGGGGTTGAAAGGCTGCTCCCAGCCCTGCCAGTCCTGGTCACTCTGCCCACAGTGAGCTGAGGCATTTGATAGGCTGACCTGCTGGCAGTTCTTGGTTCCCCCAACTTTGGGCGGTTTGGGCACTCCTTTTTCCAGTGCCCCTCTTGTTTGCAGTAGGTGCACTGTCATGGCCCTAAGAGGAGGTAGCTTTTTCAGTTAATGGTGGGAGGCCAAGGGTCTTACCCAAGATCATATATCTTCACTCACTGAGGCTTTCTTAGGTCCTGGCAGGTTGTGGTTTATGGCTGCAGCTACCATGCACCTTGGCAACTCATTTGCTTTTCCTGGGTCTGGTCTGTATTATTGTAGACTTTGAAAATTTCAACTAGCTAATCTCCATTCCAATTTTTATAGTGCTTTTTTCCTTATATCTGGAGTACTTTGGTTGATGGAATTGTACTGACTAGTCTTATCATCCAGGGCCTCCATGTCCAGGTCAGCGCATTACCTGTATGCTTCAAGCATTCCTTCTAGAAAAATGAACAGGTGTTCTTCTGCCCTTGCTATATTTCCTGAACCTTTTTAAAACTCTTTGGCCTTGGGACTCCCTTGTGCATCCCTACTATGATGCACCCTTTATAATGGTCTAATTTGACTTAGTCCCTGAGTTCACTTGGGTCCCAGCCAGACTCTGCCCCTATGATGGCTAATGCTGCTGATGTATGAATCAGATTACTGGGTGACAATTCATGCAGACTATCAGCCTCCCAGTGGACTTTTTCAAAAGCCATCCCGTGTTGTAATGAAAACATTCTAAAATTGACTGAGGTTGTGACAGCACAACTCTGTGATGAAAATGAGAGCCACTGAGTGTATACTTTGGATGGATTGTACATCATGGAACTGTATAGCACAGGATATCCAGTGGTGGATGATGGACTGGTTAGCAGGACAAATATGAGAATGTTTTCTCCTGAGTGACAACAAATATACAATACTGATACAAAGTAATAATAATTGGGAGGGTTGGGGGAAAATATACCAAATCTAAGATATGGGCTATAGTTAGTAGTAATATTAATATTAATATTTTCATGATGCTATTTTATAGTTTGTAGCAAATGTTTCACATCAATGCAAGGTGTTGGTGGTGGGGAGATGTATGGGAGCCTTGTATAATGATATGCATGTTTGTTTTGTAAATTCACTAATTTTACTATACACTTATTGTTTATGTATGTTCATGTATGAATGATATACTTCGATAAAATTTTATTTTTAAAAAACCACCCTTTGTTCTTCGGGGGTGACGAGGGTCTTCAGGACTTGAATGTCTGTTCAGGTGGGGTTACAAGTGGCAAAAATGGCAGTAAAGAGGGTCACTATCTTTTTAGGGTCATTGCAATAGGAAGGCACATTATTTTTCCAGTTACATAGATCAGAAGTGGAGACCTTGTATCCAGTCCTGCAGGGAACGGTCTGAGTGGGAATTGCCTTGCCTGGGGTTGAGCACTCCCCAGGCCATTTTGAGTACCCTGTTGGGTGAGGGCTAGGGTAGGGCTGTTCCTTCTGGATTAGTAGGCAAGGAAGGGTATAAGGCTGAATCTGTGGCCTCTGGAGAATTCAAGGGTTCCTCCGCATGTCTCATTTCAGCTTCCCTTACATATGGTGGGGGTGCCGAAGGAGGCACCAGCTGTGATAGGAGTAAATCATCGTCTCATTTGGAATCAAGCAATACAGGTTTAATTGGAGATTTAGCAGAATCTGGTAACTCAAATTTAGCCTGTTTTGACTGAGTCCCTTCCCTCTGATCCATAATTTTACACTTTTCTGCAAGATCTTATTTTGATACAAAAGCGTAAAAGACTGAACATATGGGATCTCATCCCATTTCTCTGTCTTTTTGCAAAACAAATCTAACTGCAGGATAATGTTATAATTTAAATATCCATTCTCTCGCCAGTGTTCCTCTGACTCTGATTTATACTGGAGCTAGGCTGTATTACAAAAGAAGACCATCTTTTTCTTCCTCATAGGCTTACAGCTGACCATAAACCAATTGTATAAAATATGTCCCAAAGGACTAGTCTGATAAGCTATTAGCATTACCCATGGTGATAATTCTGTCTGTGAGGAACAAAAAACAACCTTCACCCTGAGGGTGATTCAGGGGTCCAGACTAGTGTTTTTACGCAGGATACTTTTCTTACCTGGTGGACAGCCTGTGCACTAGTTGTCCAACCTGTAACCACTTGTCCCTAGTTGCACAGATATTGTCTTAAGGTTGACAAGTGGCCTGTCACCAATCTTGCCTGTCTGTGGCCACCTTATACTAACACAGGAGACTTTTTCTTCAGAAACCTAGGCTTCTCGTTAAAAGGTGGAGGGCACTCTAGTAGCATTTACATGCCCAACCTGTGTCCACTGACAGGGGATCTCTACTGCTCACAGCCAGAATAGAAACTCTCTTTTAAACCACACTAAAATTACCATTGAAATGTCCAAATCACAGACAATTTTTAAAACCCAATAATCCAGATCCTTTAGTACCTTCTGAAACTAAATTCTCCTATATTGTCTTTTACTCTTGGGACTCCCAAGGCAGACCTTACAATAAAGGGTAGACTCAAATCCACTGTTCTATGGAACCCAGACGAAAGAGACTAGAAGTCCCGCGAGATTACTCACCCAGGAATCATGAGCTGCCAGAGCCATTTTTTCCCTCAACATTAAAATATAGCATCAAGGAGCGGGGAGAACTGGGCTGAAGTGGTGAGGACCCCAACCAATGAGCCTCCAAACCAACTGGTTCAGGTGGTGCCACTTAAGGAAGGTCCATTCTCCCCACTGGGAACTGCAAAGCCTCATCTGGACTCTCATCTGGGTCCCCAAATTGTTGCCAAGCAATGGGTTTCCTGCCTGATATGCACAGAATCCTGGTGTCCAATATTGTGACACCAGAATTTTGGAAAAAGAGAGTTTTTTTTGCGAGAGCAACTGGTAAGGAGACAGGAAGCAAGCTTAAATCGGTCTCCCAGATCTAAGAACTAAGGGAGATTTATTGGATGGAAACAAAGGGAGGTGGGGACAGTGATGGATGTTCAGGTTAGCATATTCTGATTGGTTGTTTATAGGACTACCTATGTATGGTAGAAATATGCCAGCCAGCCATAACTTCTCATCCTCTTGAGGGACCCCTCACATTTCATTTGCTTCTGAGGGCTCCTCATCACCATAATCTTGGCTCCAGGGAAGGTGATTTTTGTTCCTAGTGTGCCAGGGGTCATTCAAGGGGCAAAAGTACAATGTGTCTGTGTCTGTGTCAGTGTCAGTGTCTGTCTCTGTGTTGGCATGTGCTCTGTCAGCAGCTGAGTTTGACTATGGCTAAGTTTGACCACCTGTAAAACAAGCTTGGGAAAGAATTTTAACAATGAGAGAGGAAGAAATTCTGATAAGCAGCAGGTTTTGGCAGCAGGTTTTGGCCTGAATCTTGATTTTTAATTAGTACTCTCGGCTCTTGCACCTATGGTTTCAATAATGGTTCTTACCTGGTGTGGTTTCTGGGATTCAGAGACATAATGGGTGTCATGTGCTGACACCTAGCTGGCCTTAGGTATATTGTTATTGCCATCCTTACCATTAGAAGTTTTTGCTAGGTTTCTCTTTCCTTTTTCTTAAGTTTCCTTTTCTTCTTTTCAGTCCTCTTACACCTCTTACCCACCCTTTCAGTATTCCTACCTTCTGTATTAAAGCATAATGGAAATGATCTCCTTTCCTTAAAAATCTTCCTGGTTGTGAAAGATACACATTTATTTACCTTTTATTTACATTTCAAAAACTTCCTTTCAATTTAGCTTTACAAATATTTAAGCCCTAGGTTTTTTATTAGAACCCAAAAGTGTAGAATATCTACTCAAAGTCATAACTGCCTTAAGGAAAAATAGGATTTCCTTTCACCCCTCCAGTATCCTTGTTCATTCTACCACTATGCTATAGGCCATCAGCTTTTTACTCCCTCCGCCTCTCAGTCTGCCCGTTTGCTCTTACCTTACCTTCTTTTGAGCTCTCTTTTGCCAGCCCAAGCCCATTAGACCCAACTTGAGACATCTTCAGTTAAGTCCTTCTTGCTTCACCCTAACCCTCCAAAATGATTTTGTATCTCCTCATTTTATATATACTCAATCTGTCACAATATGTCATGACTCACATATTACTCTATATATTCTATAGATTCTGTATTTATAAACTCAAGAGTAAAATATTAGATCCACAAAGACATGTAACAAAAGTAGGTTAAGTTAAAGGGAAATTTCATTGTGTGACAGGTAGAAATAGGACAACTAGCGTTTCCCAGTTTCATTTTTTTCCCTCCATTTTCCCATCATTCTTCCATTAAAGTCAAATATAAGAATTCATTTTATGATCCTATTAGCCCTTCTTACTCTCCAGGTTAAATTTAAAAATTGTTTTAGTGCACATTCATTGAATTCTGTTCAAGACACTTTATTAGATGCTGTGAGAAATATCCTTAAGTCTCAAGTGTGGCTATTAAGCAAGGACACGAATTCCACAAACCACATGTAAAATTAGTCTCATTATTCCATTACTTAATTATGTTCAAGCCACATTTACTACCTTTCAAAATGAAAAATCCAGTTGGTGAAAATAAGCTATAACATTTTAAAAAAATAACCACATGGCTAAGCATCAAATGCTTGGTACTGATAGTACTTACTGAAGGATTTTAAATTAAAAACATTCACTTTATCAACCTGGGTTCTTCCTCTGAACCACAGAACCTAGTAAAGGAATGATGTGTGTGACTGTTTTCTAGGTTCTTGCAAGGATGCTAAGTGACTAGTGACTAGTATTCTAGATACAAAGCAGAGAAGGTAATTCATTACCCACAATGGTTGCCTTATGACTTTAGGGCTTCATTATCTCCTGGAATCCCCGTTGAGAAAGATAATCTCCTATCTATAAATCTATCTTGAGGACATAACTGAAAAACAAACACAGATTTCTGTTCAAAATATGTTAAAAGTAAAAAGGAGGGAAAAACCCAAATGACCACCATTAAGGAGTTAAGTGAATCAATACACACCTACACAACGGACTATTATGGAGTCATTAAAATGGTGTTAGTGAAGACTAATGACATGGAAAACTGCTCATTTATAATAGTGTGATAAAATACTGCACAAATCTGAATAATTTGATAGATAACTAGAAAGATAAAATCATACACACACACACACACACACACACACACACCCCTACCTGAACTAAAATACAGCAGTCTGTTAACAGCAATTGCCTCTTGGTGAAAGAATTATAAATTATTTTAAAATTTAATTCTTTGGGGGTCTTTTTATTTTCTAAATTCCGTACAATAGTTAATCTCAAAGCACCTTCTGAGCCCTACAACTGGTAAGTCAGAACCTCTGAATGATTTTAGGAAGGGGTCCAGATGATTGTGAGGCACACTAAAGTTAGAGATGGCATTTTTCTTTCATCAGTTTTACAAATGCTGCTCAGGTGAAAACAAAGTAAGCTCCTCTACTAAGTTCCTCTACAGTAGAAACAGTAGAAGGCCAGGACAGCAGGATCTTAAAAGAATGAATGAAGAACATGAATTATCATGAGGCGAAGCTAATGATGCTTGATATTTCTTGATAACTCTCTGACAGCAGTTTCCTTGTGTGCTATTGTAAAAACACAAAAGGACAGCCTAAGGTCCTCCAGGGTTCTTCTCTTCCACTTGTTTTATATAAAATAAGCAAGATAATAGAAAGCAATAATTCATTAAATGAGATATGGATTTTCCCTTTGAACAGTAGAATTTATCTTAGCCTCTTTTCGTGCATAAACATAGATTGTTTTAATGATTTCCCTGAAATCTAATTAAAATCCATTAAACATTACCGATCTCCACTGAGGGACACTGGTTATCCTATTCTCTGATTGATGCTTGTGGTTCAACACTTGTCAAAGTAAAGAAACAACTCCCCATTAGGGATGCAAGGTGTTCCTAAAACTTGGCTTTTATTTTCTCTCTGGCCCTTTGTTCATATTGCTAAACTAGGACAGCCCCTTCCTAGACCTTTTTCTCTGGTTTAAGGACTCTTTCTTTTTGAAGATTGTCCCATCTGAGGTTCAAGCAACTTTGTCTTACTTATTTGTTTTGATGCATATGGTTTCTATCCTTTGAAGCAGTATGTTGATAGATCTTCTGTGTCTTTAATCTTTTATCTGGGAGATGGAAGAGGACACAGCCATATTCAAATGGCTGGTGCCTGAAAGTTTGGAGAAACAATCAGGAGACTGCCAGAAGGAACAAAGGCATTTGGTTCCCACTGACTTAAAAAAATGTGTGCACCTTCTGGCACTTCTAAAAAGGTGGCTGTTGGGAAGCAGAGCTCCAGGCCTTCCCATCCAAATGTCATGCCATTTGGCACAAAAGTCTAAATTTGCATACTATGAGTATAGATATTCATAGTTACTGCCTGCCACTGCCTTTTACTCTTTGTATTTAAGAGCAGCATTAAAATGACTATCATAGATAAGGACAGGCTGAATGCAATCTAAGCACAAGGGTGTAGAAGAATGCCATACTGGGTCCAGCCAGTGGGGCTCCTCAGGTTTGCCAGCCTTTTGGCACACACCAGCCAAAGGCTTTGAGACATGCTCTACCTTCTTTCTCCCTATAGTAATCTGTTATGCACCTGTTTGCCCTAAGGTTTCTTCGTGAAAGACTACAACTGAGGGCTCTTTGCTTTGGTGGATAGAGGTGGGTAGACTTGGATGTTGAGTACAAGCACAACCAACCTGACCTTCTCTGCATAAAAGGATGAACTCCCAGGTCTTGTCCTTGTGAAAACCATGCTGGGCACATACCTTGCACATTCACACTACCCCCAAGTGGCCCAGGAATCCTCTCTGCTTATTTCACCTGGCCCAGCCTTTTCAGACAATGACTAGTACCTGGTCCTCTCCATCCTTCATTACTTCAAAAAACCAGTCAGGACCTCAGCTAGAAGTAAGTGGCAAGACTCTAATAACTAAATTTTCTTATGTGTTAATAGCTAACAAGGCAAGTGTGATACCCTGGACTTCCTTCTTTATCCTCCCTAGCCAGTAGTCCTGAAACTCCAGTAGTAGAATTTCAGTCATCCCACCCAAATGGGGAGTCTCTGTTCTTGCCTTCTAACAGGGGTCCCTGACCCCAGGCCTAGTATTAGGCCACGACTATGTTTTGATCAGACTTTAGGAGTCTGCTCTTGTCAGTCTCCTGAAGCAGAGAATTTGTGTCTTATCATCAGTGCCCCTGCAGAGACTAGCAGAATGCCTTGGGTACATGATAAATGATTCTAAAAATATGTGGTATTGAATGCATTTTTAAGATTTGGATAAGGATTTTACTGGGCTTCACTAGAATTCACAGATATTTCTCAAATGCTTTCTTTTCTCCTTTCCTCCCTCTTCTTTGTGAATGTCAGGTAATCCATGACATCTGCCCATTTGCCTTTTGAAGCAAAAGAACCTGGGCAACATGTGTGAATTAAAACATTCCTAAAGACGCATAAATAGGATGGATACCAAATCACAGCCCTCTTCTTGGAGCTCTCCCCACTGCAATTGGAAAATGACATAGTCAGGAAGCACAATCATAAGGGTTGATTTAGGCTTTCTTCAGGTGTGTCTGTGCTTGATGGGTGCTTTCAGTTGTGATAACAACTGGGTGATCTTACCTCCTTTTCTATGCTTTTCAGAGCATCTTGGAGCTGGAGAAGGAAAGAATTCAACTTTTATGCAATAACTTAAACCAGTACAATCACCAAATTTCTGGTTTTGGTCAGACCTTGACCACAGTGAGTAATGAAGCACTCTCTATTTCTGGTATGTATGCTTGGAATTGGCAGAACACATTTATTCAGGAATCTTACTCTGCTTTCCTTGGCATCATCAGTGCCACACCCAGGTTCACTGTGCCATCAGCAAGATAGACATCGAAAAAGATATCCAGTCTTTAATGGAAGAAACGGCAATTTCATCAACAGAAAAAAAATCTGAGTTTCTTCTAGCCGATTACTTTGTAAGTATGGAATGGAAGGAAGTTGCATGAATGGGGACATCTTAGTCCTGTACTAGAGATCCATTTTGAAAGTAACTGTAAAGGAAACATCTAGTTTTTAATGAAGTCAATTGACTTTTCATGGTTCATATAAATAAATAAGTACAGTGAGTGGTTTACAAACTGGGCAATTATTTGTCTTCTCTGGAAGGGGTAAAAATCAAGCATGTTTTAGACTGAATCTTCATACTCAGTTTTCTATAAGATTAACACCAGGCAGACATGTTTCATGTTCTATAAATAGTCACTGTATGTCATATGGGTGCCTGTATTAATTGTCTTTTGCTATGTAACAAATTACCTCAAAACTTAATGGCTTAAAGCAGATAATTATTTCATCCCAGTTTATGTGGGTGGGGAATCTAGGCATGGCTTAGCTGGCTTTGGGCCCCTCACAAGGCTGCAGTTAAAGTGGTGGCCAGGCCTGCAGGCATCTCAAGGCTCTTCTGCGGGAGCATCCATTTCCAAGCTCACCCATGTGGCTGTTGGCCAGAGACAGTAGTTCCTTACTATCTCGGCCTCTCCACAGGGCAGCTCACAGCACGGCAGCCTGCTCCACCACAACTAGTGACCTATGAGAGAGAGAGCACGCACCAGTTCACAAGAGGGAAGCCACAGACTTTTTGTCACTCTCGAAGTGCCATCCATCTCTCCTGCCATATTCCACTCATTAGAAGTGTGTCAATGAGTCCAGTCCAAACTCAAGGGGAGGGGATTTCACGAAGGCATGAATACTAGGAGGTGGGGATCATTGTCTCCATTTTTCATGGTCCACTCTTGAAAAACTTGGACCAAATTACATGAGGCTGATTTTGAGGGCATTTGGTTCCTCCTACTATCTAATGACCTTCCTTACTGAAGGATGATCCATGTCCCTGGTCAGAGCCTAGGTATCTTTCTTCTTTTCTATCTTGGGATAAATTATTTGTCTTCCTGGGTTGTGCCTCTGAGATTTCAGCCTCTAAATGTAGTGTTCTAGGAGCCAACCATTATTTACCAAAATCTGCAGAAAGAATTCCTGATAGTTTCTCCCTGGTCCTTCTGGCTGTATTTTTTTCAGACTTTCAAGCTCCAGAAATATGGGATGAGAGATTTATCCTGATACATAGAATCAACCCCACTGGTCATATCCTCCGATAGGACTAAAAGCACAGTAGAAGCCAAGATCCTAGGACCCCTGTTTAGGGATTAAGAGAAGGGGGAGAAAGGGAGGGGCAGTTATATCTGGGCCCAGTAGTAAATCCTGACTCGATTTCCCTTCTCCTGTACTTCAGTCAACTATTTCTTCAATTGAAACCCTTTTTTTTCCCCACTCTGATAAGAGCTAAATACTTTAGCAATAGCAATGTCTGTTCCATGCAGAAAAAAAAGATGGAGTTGGAAAGGGAAAGGATTTGATTACACAGGAAAAGTACTTTTTTTCCTCTTCCAAATGGTGTAGGTGAGCCCTGAGATGGAAAAATATACCAAAAAAAAAAAAAAAAAAATCTACTGCTTTCTTACAAAGCATAATAAAAATGTCCCTACCAAAAACCCTGTCTATAAAATAAGGGTCATTCTCCTTGAAAATTTTCTAGGCTTCTGTAGAAATGTAGTGAAACAGGCACAATGGTTTGCCTTCTGTTGACATGCCTGTGGGAATGTTAGGTTTCTATGACACTTCAGTGCACCAGAACTCACCAGTTTACATAACTGGTGCCTAAGAGAATGGACTTGTCTCAAGATGCATGAATTTTCTTAATATTCTTAAAGCAAAGCATCCTAATGTTCTATTTTACAGTCATTGGCAAAATGTACACTGGCTTTTATATAGTGACATGAAATTTACATGAACTAGTTGAGAGAGAAGAATAATCTGAGTGTAAAAATCAGGGAATTAGTTGTCAGTGTGAAATACGTATAACATTATTGTAATTGCTCTGTTCAAAAGATTGTATCCCTAGTTTTATATGCCTCCTCCAGTATTGACCTTTTTCCTGGCAAACCTTTAAAAGAGGAGTTTTAAAAAGTTAATGGAGGGTAACATAGTCCATCCTCAATTTGACCCAGTAGCAATCTATCACTGCAATATATGTTTAAACAATAGGTGTCCCAAACAAACCCAGCCTTAGACTGCTGTGGGCACCAGGCTGTGATTTGCATTCCTCTTACAGGAAGGAAGTAGAGTTGGAATTGGACATCCTTGCTGTTTGGTCAGAGCTCACCTGGAAGTGTGAGGACAGCTCAGGTCTCAGAATAGGCAGACTTGTGAAGGAGTGGACTATGGTAGAGAATTTGGGGGAATTGGATTTCAGGAGGAATCACTCACTAGGTTTTTTGTCCTGGATCATCATTTATTTCTCTGAGGAGAATTATACCAACCACACAGAGTTATAACAATTACATCAAGTAGGGACTACAAAGAAACTCTTTATAAAGTCTAATGTACACTATGTTAACAGAGTACTTCTATCATGTATTATATTTTTATAGAGATTATTCCCTTTGCTCTAAGTCCTCATGCTTCCTTCACCCTTCCTCATACCCATCTTTTGAAAGCTTATCTCTATGCCAGTATTCAGTTTTTCTTTTTCCTTATCAGGGAAGTCCTGCCTTTTTCATTTCCATCTTCAGTCATTACTTTCCCCTGTTTCTCCTTGGATTTCTGTCCTTCTGCTGTACACCTATTCAGGCACCTTCCTACCCCAGTCCTACCATCCTAACTTTTCTTTCATTCAGCCCTTGAAATCATGCCCAGAAACCATGTATGACCCTTCATGGCTCCACAGGAAGAACAAAACCCCTATTCCAGCCTTCACATCTGACCTAAACTGCCTAGACAACATTTTCATCCATTGTTTTTCTCAAGTGATTAAGTCTGTTTATTGTCCCTGACACGTTTCACACAGTTGTCCCTCCCTGTCTCTTGCTCATGCTGTTTCTCCTGCCTTGGGTACCCTTTACCCTTTCACTTGATCAGATGTCCTGGTTAAATATTCTGGCCTCCTCAATGCTTTCAGCTGCCCTGGCCCTTGATGAGCCATGAAATCCTGTCTGCACCATCCATGCTCCATTGAGTGAATGTGGCCTTGTGTTGCTACTTCTCTTGGTGAGATGCTTCAAGGTCTAACTCTGTTATAAACCCGCTTTCAGCAGAGTGCCTGCCATCAGAGAACTCAATAAACTTTCAGAGTACTCCTGAGGTATCCTAACGACACATGCTGACATTTGGACCTTTGAAGGACTCCAGCTTGAATAAAGATAAATAGGAAGCAATAATAAATAATAATAAATAAGTCCAACGAATAGACTTATTTATCAGGAAGCTGTGAAATAACTATAATAAAGTTCATCGTCCAAGAGTTTCATCCATTCTATGAAAGAAAATGCTTAACTATGTACGAATAAGTTGTGAACAAAGAGATATCTTCTTATTCATCAGGTTTAGGACAGGTAGAACAATATGTGCAAAACCAAAGATTAGCTTTTTAAATTTTTACTTGTTTTCTTCCATAAAGATAAATTCCATAAAGAGGTCTTCAGTGAAAATCTCAGTGCAACTGGGATTAACAACTCTTTTTTTTTCTCATTAAATTGTAAAAGATCTTCTCCCTCCCCCTTTTTTTCCCAAAGGAGGAAGAACCTAACACTGCAATGGATAAAGAAAGACGAAAATCTTCACTAAAATCAAAATTGTTGAGACTGCAAAAAGATATTGAAAAAGTCTCGAGAGACAAGGAAGGTGTGTAATTTTGACTTTGGCCGGAAAACAGGAAGTATTTTATTCAGAAATTTCATTCAGAATTAGAACTTTGTTGACTGGGGCAAGGATTATCTCATTTAAAGAACTGTACGTCAAACATAGTCTGAATGAATGAACAAAAATTTAAAAAGAAGAAAGGAGAGGACAACAATTAAAATGAAATCTTGACCATGTTCTGAGAGCAACATAAATACCATACTAACATTTTCAGAAAAGTAGCATTTTACTGTATTTCTGAAATTGGCTGGAATGAGAGAAAATTTATTTGGTTTAGAACATTGTAAACCTTGTAGTAGTTTGTTGTTCTTTCTTTCTTTCTCTTTCCCTTCCTCCCTCCCTCCCTCCTTCCCTTCTTTCCTTCCACTACTCTAAATGATGTATTATAAAAGTCATTCAAATTAAATCCTATACCTAGAAGTTAGGCATATTAGAATGTTAAGTAGCTCTAAAGCAATGCAAATAATTTTAAAATTCCTCTGCACTTTTGATTCTGGTATACATAGTTTGTGTTAAGTAGACCAAAATAACATATTACAGTATACTCAATCGTTGATAGGAAATCCAAGATAGCAAAATGTTTAGAAATGTAAATACCATAATGAGGAAGAGCCTCGTTAAATTCAGTTAAATGTTAGGAATCAACCATAGAATGGGTCAACAAAAAGAAATTCAAAATCTCACATTGGATATTAACACTCAAGACACTTTCAGCACTAGCATTTCTCACAGGTCAGTCAATCAGGGTAAAGGTAAATGAATGGCTACCCACTCTGGAAAATGTAGTAGCAGCCCTTCTGCTCTCACTGTGGGGTTCAGGTCCTCTCTGAGTGTCACACGGGGTCAGGATGAACCGTGATTGTAAGCGTGTTCCGTTTTCAGGCCTGGATCGAATGCTTAACACATACTCCAGCAGCTCTTCATTCTCCGATGCAAAGAGCCAGAACGACACAGCAGTGCTAATGGAAGAGGTAAATATTTGCAGAGTGCAGTTTCCTAAATTTAGTGATGAAAGAGTTATTTTTATAATATATATTTTCAGGCACATTTAACCTCTGTTTGCCTTTCCTTTCTCATGACAGAACAATCTAGTCAAGAGCATAAAAGGGTCATCTCCTCGACAAGAAGTTTGAGGGAACTGGAAAAATCCAACTACCTAGAAGTGTTTGCTTTGGTGTAGTCTTCAGAAAAGAATTGTGTCTAAAATAGAATTCCCCAAAATAGTCATTCCTTCAGGGCTTAGTAACCATATTACATCAACCAAGTTAAGAAAAGTGGACAAAAGCACCTGCTCTGCCTTCAGAAAGGCTGATATTGGGATGCAGCTCTGCTGTTTACAAGACCTGGGACGACTCTAGTTTTCTTATCTGTAAAATGGGGATATTGGGTGCCTACCTCCTAGGGTTGTTGTTGTTGTTGTTGGTATCACTATTTAGGATGAAATATTCAGAAAATGCTAGCACCATGCATGTCCCAGGGGGAAGAACTCAAAACTCAAAAATCTTATTTAAGTTGCTGTGTTCACTCATAATTCAGTTGACATCAGGGTCCTCAGGGAATAACAGAGAAAGGAAAGATGTGGCAGTGGAAAAGGAAACAAGGGCAGTCTGGGGTGTGAGGCAAAAGCTTCTGGGGAACATCGAGCTACTTTAGAGGCCCAGGTTCTTTGGGAGGTAACATCAGAGGGTCAGGAGATGGGCCTTCTGGCCTTTTTGCTGGGGATCTGGACTCCACCTGCTCCCTAGATAACTGTAGAGACTGGACATTGAAGCTGCTTTGGAGGAACTGGTATTAAATAGGCAGTTAGGAAAAAAACCAATGAATTTTATAGAAGAATAAAAAAGATGCATTATCACTTATGAGTATAAGCTACAGGGTTTCTGCTGTGATTAGAGTGATTGAAAGTGAACTGGGGTTAATCTGAGAAGGATTCAGGAAAAGTATTCTTAGCAAGGTTCTGAAAGATACAAGAAATTGTACCATCTTTTCTTACCTTGCATATTCAACTCTCTTGTGAAATTAGGTGCCTAATAATTCTGCCCAAACTGTCAATTTCAACAGTTTTTGGGTGAAAGTAGACAGATGAGGCCAAGTACAGTTGATCTATTTTTTGAGCACAGGCTTTCTTTAGTGTAAGGGTGCTGTTAGTGAAACAAATCTAAGAGTTCTTGTGAAAAGAAAGGCTGGAGAACAGAGATCTAACACACTTATAATAACATTGGACTGACATTTTTATGAAATGAGAAAATAGCATATGGAACATTTTCTGTAACAGCACATGCTCAGTGAAATAATTCAAAGCAAATAATATTTATCAAATAAAGTCATGAAGGACATTTTATGATGACATTGCATTGTAAGTTTATTTCTTTGGTGGTTCTCGTAGAGAATTTTGTCATTACCATTACCAGCATAGAGAGTTTATTAGTATCATCTGGGTACACCAGCTGCATGATTCACACTTTGCAGGAGACAAGGTTCAAGAGGACCTGATCCCTGAACTCACAATGTTTATGATCTAGTGAAGGAGCAAATATGCAGCTAACGTAGATCCACGTCACTTTACTACACACACTTTGCCTCTGGATTCAAGGAAACTGGTGAGATAGGTAGATTTCTTGTTTCCAGGAAAGGGTTCTTGGAGGACAAAACTGTTTCATTTAAATTCTTCCCTATTTCATTCTCTCTTGTTCCTTAAAGTGTCATATTTGAAGCAAGAATGTTGACAAGGCATGTCATATGAGAAACTGTTTCAGAAACTGGGGGCAGGGTATTTAGATTAGATATTGTCTTCAGGAGTACCACATAGAAGAAGAAATAGAAATGCTCCCTGATGCTTTTGAATGCAAACTAAGTCTGTTGGTAAAAGGTATGGGAGGAGCTCTGATTTCATTTTAGCTAGGCCTGCCCTACAGTGCAGTTGATTGTTCAAGGATTGGAGACCTTCCAGTCATTGGAAGTGCTGGGTCCATGGCTGGGACCCCTCCCCTGGCAGGGATGTTAGGGTTAGAAATCGCCATGCTGGAGGAATGAAGAAGGGAGGAGTACTGGGGAGGACGGTATTCTAAGCAGGATTCTAAGACCTTTCTAATGTTTAGATGCTCTTATTTGATTTATCCTGGCTGAGCACAGACTGGCAAAAAAAATTTGTAAATAAGTGTCTAGTTCAAGGTCAGATCAAGAACTGGCAGAGACTTCAAGTGTATCCTTATTTTAAAATTAAGGAATTTTACTCCTTATTTTTATACTTATCCCAGAATATTGCTTCCAATTTCCAGAAGTGTTACCAACAACTTCCTGGCTTATATAGGACCCAAACTCTCATCCCTCCTCATCAAAATAACTCACATCCATTTTACTTTATTCTATTGATGTTAGATCAATTCTGTTCACAATATTGAGTTCCTACAGCTCAATTGCCTTTCCTCTCAGCCAACCTAAAGTCTACCTTCCACAATTAACCCTTATTATTCCTTTTTATTCCTCAGTAGAAAGTTGAGAGAAGCCATTCATTATCAAAACACTGAGTAAGATGTCTATCAAAGTTGCTGTTTTCCCTTGTCTTGTCTGGAGTAGGACATACTCAACAAACTATGGCTTTCCTTTACACTGTTAAAGCGTACATCTTTTATCTCTTCAAGAGTATTTTCTTTGCAGGTCCATATGAGCTGAATGTTACTTTCTAGACCTCTTTGTCTTTTTTGAAAGTTCTCCTGATCTCCCTGTACCCACCTAGTTATGCCTCATTTCCTAGAAATTTACTTACATGGCCAAATGATGTATCCACAGACCAGCTTGAAACTAGACCTTTTGCAAGTGAACTTCTATAAACTGTCATCAGTATTAGCGGAACTTGAGCAAAGACCTAAACCCAACCATCCCTGTAACATCTGCATCTTCACGTGGAAAGAAAAGGTAAAATGTGAAGAGATTCATTACCATTTCTTGCTGGGTAGAGCAGCTTAAAGTAGCATCAGAGCAAAAAAGCAGTTATTTATTATATGTACCATATGCCCCAGATCCTAATTGCACATTTTAAAACTGAATTTATTTTTATTTCATTTAAGCACAGCAGCAAGAGCTAAACACAATTGAATACATTCTTTGTATACTAATTTATTAGGATTTAAAAACACCTTGAATCTCTTCCTCTTCTTTTTTATACCTTATCTTTTAAACTTGCTTTTATAGTAAAAATTATATTCAAGTTTTTATATTCATACAGACCAAAATTGTGCTATGCATTATTCTCCTGTGTTTAACCGTGTATATGATGTAGATAATGCATGAGTACAATTTTTAAATTCACACACATATTTTCCTAGTGTCACAACTCTTCAGGAATTGATGGTGAGTGTGTGACTACACATGGGTAGTTATTGCTTGTAGCTGTTTTCCATTACATAGCAGAAGTAGGGAGCTGTAAATGCATTATAATGAAGAGTCGGTTTTCTTTCTGCTTGGCTCAAGAGCTTTAAAATAGTCTTAGTCATTTAGACTGAGTCATGATCATTTCAGTTGTATCAAAACCAGTTAAAGTTGAATTTGTAGAAGCAGGGCTATGAATGTTCTTATTTGGCCTAGAGATATAGGTCAGAGGTGTAAACACTGACTGTAAAGTATAGTAGTTGCCTAATTCTAAATATATTAAGACATCAGTAATAAGGAAGCTCCAGGGCAGATTTTAAGAATGTATTGAATAATTTATCTATACCCCCCAAGTTAATAAGTATTTCTGAATAGGAATAAAATAGCTACAAAGGGATTATTTTTCAGGAATGCTTAAGATGACAAAGTCATTAAAAATTGCATTTTTAAAAACTGTTTGAACAGGAGCAGACACATACTTATGTAAAACTGTCTCGGCCTTTCATGAAGAAGAGATTAGAGAATGCTCTATGCAAGACATCTCGTGGACAGAGCAATCCAAGTACTTCATCTTTAGGTAACCCCATGACCAGAATTATTTGGGGATGTGTCCTATTGGTAAAGCACATTAACACATTTAAATTTTATTATCAGAGCCACACTGACATATATCTGCTCAAAGAAATCTACAAAACTTTTAGTATCCCAGTTGCTAAAAGAAATACCACACAATGGGTTGACTAAACAACAGGAATTTATTGGCTTATGGTTTCAGTGTCTAGAAGGCTCGCTTTCTCCCAGGGTCATTATCTTTTGGCTATGTTTGGGGTTCCCTGGCTTTTCCATCACATGGCAATGTACATGGCCACATCTTCTCCTTTCTCTTCAGGGTACCATTGATTTTCAGTTCTGGCTGCTCCCCATGGCTTCTCTTCTCTCTCTCTCTCTCCTAAATTTCATTCTGCCTCTAAAGGACTTCAATAATCTGAATTAAAGTTCAACCTGACTCAGTTGAACTGTAGTAACATCTTCAAGAGATCCCGTTTACAATAGATCCACAGCCCAGGACTAGGAGTTGGGGCCAGAACATGCCTTTTATGGGACACATGATTCAATCCCCTACAGTTCCACTGAGATGGATTAATTTGTTTGAAAATGTAGCTTTATATGCAAATGGTAATATGAGAGGTGGGAAAGAGAAAGAGTGGAGGAAAATATTTTATGATATGAGGTATCTCAGATGCCAGATAATTGATATCTTCTTCATTCAAACAGCCTGCAAATTGCTGTCCACACAGTGGGTGGAGTTTTACATCCATCTCCACAGTATCACCCAAACTACAGTGGAAATCTTGTCCCCTGTGAGAGAAACATGGTGATCTAGGTGGTTTTCCAGGGCCACAATTGGGCCTAGACTCACTCCTTACCCTCTCCTTTATTCAGCTGTCTGTCCTTAGTCATTGTCTATCCATACCCCACTGTCCTTCACCTTTCAACACACACATACACACACTATTGCCCCTCATTTTCCCACTAGTTACCGTAACCTTGAGTATATAATTTCTTGATTATAACTTTGCAAAAAAAGTTTCAGTAAAACCCAGGGCATTATGAGCTACACAGTGTAACCAAGAGTCATTCTTGCATTGCTTGAGAAACATTTCCATAAGCACCCAGTGATGATAATAAAAACCACACTTCCCAAGTCCTCTGTATCATATCTGAATGGCATAACTGGTGTCTGTTTTCCAAGACATATGTGCAATTACCATGCAGATTATCAAACTGATGTTCACTAACTTTATGTGGGAAATGAATAATTGTAAATTGTCATCTTTATTATTATTATTACTAGAATAACTTCTTCCGTAAACTTATTTTCTGTATTATGCTATGTTTTTTGTATATACTATGCATACACTAGTAGGTATGTTATAAATGGTTATTGAGTCAAGGATTGAATATAACATAAAATTGTAAACTTCATTCTGAGGAAATATATTTCAACGTATTTAAACTCTGCTCCAAACTGATAAATAACCAAAGAGCTTTGAGTCACATCCATCTTGCCTACTGATACAACATTAGTAATTATAATTTACTCCAACTTTCAGCCTCCAATGTGGTCGAGCTTGACAATGGGCTCTGCAAAGCCTTATATTCTTTTCAAGCCAGGCAGGATGATGAATTGAATTTGGAAAAAGGTAAGAATCATTTGAAAAGAAGCATTCTCAAATATTTTAATTCCCTTCCTGTGTTGACACTTAACATTAATAAAACCTCTATATTAGTATGGCAGCCTTAAGAAATGCTACCATATTAAGTTAATCAGGTGTATAATCCCCATTTTTTAGAAGATAATGAGAAGGCACATCAAACACTAAAGTCCACATAACAGTAACTAACATTTACTCAATAATTAACTATGTGCAAGGCACTGTAGCAAACATATTTTCCAATTTAATCTCAAAACAAGAAATTTTTGAAGTAGGTATGGTTATTTATTCCCATTTTTATAGCCAAGGAGACTGAGGCACACAGAAAGGTTAGGTACTTTGACCAAAGTTACAGGTAGTGTGGGCACAGGATTTGAACCCAAGCATTCTAGTCATGCCCTTAATCACAAGGCTACACTGGGGTAGAATGATGGCAATGGAAAATCATTAGAGATTTAGTCTCACCTCTTTCTTTTTCAGAAAGCTGGACACTCAGGAAAGTGAAGTGACTTCTTCTCATGACTCTTACACTAAGAAATAGGTCTAGAACCTGGGTCAACTGACTCAGCTTAATGTTTCTACCACCTGTCGCTCCAGAAAATGTTTTATGACCAATCTAAGGAGTCAGCTCCCCTTCTTTAAGTCCCATATTCTTATTTATCATGGTAAGGTATTATATAATGGGTTATATAGACCTCAACATTATTAAACAAGAAAAAGTCTTTATGTGTCCAGTTAGCAACCACATGTAGACATTAAAACTAAGGTAAAGCAAAGATCTGGAAGTTGAGGGTGCCTTCGTTTCCTGAGGATGTTTTAAAGTACAGCAGACTGGGTGGCTTAAAACAACAGAAATGTATCATCTCACGGTTCTGGAGGCTAGAAGTCCGGCATCCATTGGAGAGAATCCTTGATTACCTCTTGGCAGCAATCCTCAGGCTTCAATCCTTAGTCGTCACATGATGTTTCCCTCTTTCCCTGTCTGTGTCCTGTTGTCCAATACCCTCTCTTTATAAGGACGCTGGTCAAATTGGATTAAAGTTCACCCTAATCTTAATAACATCTTCAAAGATCCTTCAAAGGATCATAATTGCCAGACCAGGGGTTAGGACTAGAACATACCTTTTTGGTGGAACACAGTTCAATAACAGAGGGGTAAATGAGAGAGTCATGTCGTAAGAGAAAGCTTATTAGCTATGACCAGGTCGTGGTTCCCAGAGTCAGTGGAAAATCAAGATGGCTTTTGTAGCCAAACAACAGGACACCACGTTTGCTGTCAGTCAGTGGGTGCTTCCTTTTCAGTTTTTCCAGTAAGACTTCTCTATGCAATTACTTTTCCTTCTAGTTAACATATAAAGACAAGAAAAAAAGGAAACAGAAAAGAAAAACTCTCTCCATTAATCTTGGGTTAATGTTGGCTTTATTTAAAAGTTTGAAGCATAATAGAAGCTACCTCATTAATCATCATATTCTGAGGTTACATAAAGCAGAAAGTAGGTACATGAAATGATGTAGTCCCACTTCCTATATGAACAAAAAACACAGTCCCAGGTGATTCATGCACACATAGGCCCAGAGCTCTTGGGTCAATAGTTACATGATAAATTGATTTTCTTATTAGTTTTCAGTCCTCCATTGATTACAAAATATATTTATATTTTATATTCTAAGTGTTTTTTTTTGTTTTTTTTTTTTTAATGAAACAACAGCATTGGAGGCTTAAAGAGGCTGGCAAAAAGATTTTAAGTCTTTGTTCAAATTCCTGTTAATAGATTGTGTCAAGAAATCTACTGACCTGAGTATTTACTAGAAGGGAGAATTTAGACTGAGAGTGATCTCCTACAAGATTAATAATTTGTGACTAAGAAAATGTAGAAGAGTTTAGCAGTTCCTATTGCCTTACAAAAATAAAATAACTGACAAAAAGAAAGAACAAAACCGACAAAAAAAAAAAAAAAAAGAATTACCTCAGGAAGAAGCTAATAAAGAAAAAGTAGTTCTTGGATTCTGAAGGAAGCATATGTTTCTACTTCGACGGGCAGGAAGCAACTGGAGAGAAAAGACCCTCTCTCTTAAGAGAGGGGGTGTAGCAGGAAGATTTTGGGTATGGGGTTAAGCTTTAGGGTGATAAATGTCAGTATGGCATTTCAAAAGAAGAGTAGAGAATCAGAGAAGAGTCACAGGGATCTCAGGAATTCTATTTATTTGACTCATTGCTTTAAAGAAATGTTGTCTTCAAATTGATATTTTATTAAAGTTACCTAATTTGTTTAATGGGGACTTCTCTATTTCTGTGTAAAGCTGAGAGTGTGAATTTGGGCAGGGAATTTAGAGCTGTGTGATGGAGAGAAATTGTATGTACTTAAGACATGCTCGCAGTTGTCAACATACCAAACTATAGTGGCCACCAGCCTGTGAAACCCTTGAAGTGCCAGCACTGAGAAAGTTTGGTGACAAACCACCTGCTAAATACAAAGTGAGCCATGTGCCTCTAGAATGACAAGTCACCCAATGCAATTCTGTTTTTAAGCAAACTATTTAATGGCAAAACTCAATTGTCCTTTATCGTATCCTTCTTAGTATTCTCTGCATTATGCCTGCTTTACACAGAGAAGGTATTCAATAAAGTCTGTTCCATCTGAACCAAATGGCGAAAATGATGCTACCAAGTAACTCCTTAAAGCAGAATCCCCTTAGAACTGTCTTACCAGTAGGGCTCAAACACTCAAACTGTGGAAACCCATTTGTTTGTCTAACTAAATGGTTTTTTTTTTTCCACAGGTGACATTGTAACTGTACATGAGAAAACAGGAGAAGGATGGTGGTTTGGATCTTTAAATGGAAAGAAAGGACATTTTCCTGCCGCCTATGTGGAGGAGCTGCGTTCAAATACTGAGAACACGACTTCACAGGCATAAAACAAGACTGAACTCACCACTGTAGACACTCTGTAGCTGTAAAATGTGCTGCAAATAAAGATAAAATGATGTTATCTTTGCAGGTTTATCTTTTTAAAGAGGGCAATGGGGTCCTACCAGTATGTCACAGCACTTAGCTCTCTCAGTTATTTGCTTGAACTAGAGTCAGATAGAACATGGATGGTGGAGGGAGGCAGGAGGAGGCTCCTGGTTCCTAGAGTTGTAGAATCCTAAGAGAGACTTTAGATGACCCAATAGAGCTCCACGTGTCACAGGGACAGACTGGGCCGGGGAGGGTTCAGTTGCTTGCCTGAAGTCACAGGGTTAGCAGCAGCAGAACAGAGATTTGGACTTGGATGTCCTTTGCCTCTGGGTGTGGGTGGCAACTGGATACAGCTGGCCTATGAGGAAGGACACAGATCAAGTCCAAGAAAAATAGCTCAGCATAGACAGGCTGGCAAGACACTGGTAAGATTAACCCAGGCTGGGCGATGGTGGAATAAAGGCTCAGGAGCCAAGGCCTAGTGAGCATGTGATCTAGAGAGGGGGTGGCAGAGAAGAGGTCCAGATAGTGGGCATAGGACCTCAGGGCAATGACCCTCTGAGACAGGGGCTTTTTTATAGACCCTTTGATCAGAGCTGCTCTTAGAGCAATTGCAGTGAGCCAGAGATGGTGGAGAATCTGAGAACAAGAGCAAGGTGTTCAAGAGTGGGATTGGAAGGAGGCAGTGGCTGAAAGTTCATGCCTCTTTGCCCATTTGGAAACTCCATTTGCCAATTCAGAAATACATACTTCAGCATTTCCCAAGTAGGCCATTAGAGAAAAAAGTCCCCAAGGCAGTTTCCTAGACACTGCTGAATCTTGAGTCAGTCAGATGCACAAGGGGTTTCACAACACTTTGCAATATTATAAAAATAGCTGGGTGGGGAGCAGATGTGGCTAAAGCAATTGAGCACCTGCTTCCCACATAGGAGGTCCTACATTGGTTCCTGGTGCCTCCTAAAAACAACAAGCTAAGAAACGAGAAAACCAACTCAGGAGCCGATGTGACTCAGTGGTTGAGTGCCAGCTTCCCACATACAAGGTCCTAGGTTCAATCCCTGGCCCTGATACCTCAAAAAAAAAAAAAGAAAGAAAAGTTGGGTGTAATTTTATGTGCTTTCAGTATTACCTGAGAAAGTAAAAGTGAACCAGTTTCTTTATTTGCAAGGCCAGAGAAGCTAGAAATCTGAGAGTCACATGAAACTAAACCCTGCATTTTCTATTCTGGAATCTAGTTCTTATTCTCCAGCCCCTTTGCCAATCCCATGAGTTATAACTTCCTGGGCTGTAACACTGTCTTCCTAATTGTAATATCATTCTTTTTCCATCTTTCTCTACACCACAGCTAAAGAGAGCTTCCTGGTGTCCAAACCTGATTTTATCTGTCCTACCTTAAATCCTCCAGTGGTTCCCCATTGCCTTAAAGGTAAATCTTAGTCTTCCCTCACTCCTACCTCATGACTCAACAATTTCCAATGGGCAAACTCTGTTGCAGTCATCAGGAACATGATTTTGCTGTTTTGTTTAGTCTCTTCACATGAGCCGACACAGCCCTCTCCACCTGGTTGCTGCGCATTCAAGCCTCAGCAATCACACCCCTCACCATAGGACCTCTTCTCACCTCTCCAGGTAGAGCTGAGCTGTGGTCCTTGCTTAGCATTGTGTTTATGTAATGATTATAGTGCTTACCACTTTGCGGTTATTTCTGTACATGTCTATCTCCCACATTAGACTGGGAATTCCATAAAAGTAGAGACTCTTGATTCATACAAGACCGGGTCCTGAAAGAGGTTACCGAAAGATCTCCGAGGCGCTCACCTCTGGTGTTCTTTGACTTTTTTGTCTAATTTCATTTCCCCAGGATTACATCGAGTTTTTCAGTATATAATGTAGATTTCAAAAAACACACATTTGGATGTGTCTTCCATTTTCTTGAAAGGTTTTGGAAGGAAATTTCTGGAAACTGATATTCACTATCAAAATGAAATATTTAGGAGGAAAAAGATCTAGGTCATTTCCTCAAATGATGCACAAGGGGAAAAGATTGGGAATGAGAGAGGCTAGGCTCAAGCTCCTCTGGAGAGGAATAGTTTAGAATAGAGAGAAGTTTCCGAAAATGGCCTTAGTCTGAGTGGAGATGACATACTCCACCGAGTGGAAGGCCATGGTGTTGATAGGAACTTCTGGGCATGTTTACTCTTGTGCCAAATAATCTGTCCTTTACAACTTCAAAATAGGCATAAAAGGACTAATTAAAATGTACCCCATTATCTCTTCATTAAATTTTATAATTTCAAGAAAGAATTTTCCATATTGAGGCACATATTTATTATGCTATACAATGTTAAACTCCAATAGCAGGATATAATTAACACAATAGATATTTATAGATACAGATATCAGACCTGAAGGAGCTCAAGGAAAATTTGCAGAGACAAAACTTATAGCCTAGAAGATCAAAAGTTTTAATGACATCTTTAATGGTATATTAAGGCCTTCTGCATGTAAAAAGTTAGTCAAACAATACAACATTGGAGCAGAGATTCTGAATGTATATACCCTTTTCATCTTCTTTCCATTAAGACTTGATGGATTGAGGAAAAAAAGTGTAGCAGTTGACTGCAGCCTGTCCTGGAACACTTTGTATACAGAAAGTGATGAAGACGGTGGTTGGGAACCTGAAACTGGCTGGAAGTAATTTTCAAAGAAAGAGACACCTTTTTCTATTTCCTTTGTAAATTAGTTTTACCAGTGAAAAGCCAAGTGGCCTTCCTGTTTTGGAATGTTGCTGCAATTATTTTTGTACCTGTGATATATAATTTTAAAATCTAAAATAAATACTATAATTTAAGCCAGGTAAAATACAAATATAGTCAGGAAAAACAATCTTGCTGACTATCTTTTTAGTAGGGCAAGAATTTTCTGGTTGGACAGATAGACCTGTCTTAGATTTAGGTTAAAACCAGGGCATATTGTGGTGAGGATTAATTATGTGTCCAAGTCTTACATATGGAATAAAATCATTTTTAATGTTTATTCTTTTAAACTATTAAATATATGCTACTAAGTTTTAAACATCAGTTTTTAGTACCATTGATGACCTGAAATATAGGAAATAGAGGCCTGAGCTAGAGTTCACTGAACACATCAGAAGGTGATATTCTACTTTGTCTCCCTTCTAGAAGAGTATCAGATCTATTAATTTATTGTATTTTTATCACCCATAATATTCATGACGAAAGATTAAAGTATCTCACGACTCATCATATAGTAACACACTATTCAGTTTGGGGTGAAATCAACCTTATTGTACAGTATTATAAATCTTTGGTTGGTAATTTAAGCATAGTTTAACATTGGCTCCCCCGTCCCCCAATACAAATCCTCCTCCCCTTGATGGCCCTGGGTAGTCTGCCTGACCGGATGCAAGACAAGTATACCAGAATCAAAACAGTATGTCCTATTATTCTTTGTGACATTACACGGGTAGAATACATAACTCAGGGGAGATGGACCTGGGATGGTGGGGCTGAGAAGATAAGACAAGACTTGGACCAGAGTGTAGGCACACAGCAAAGAGCAGAAACCTTTTGTGGAGAGCCTGCTGCTAGAAAGACTGAGCTGAAAGATGACGGGAATATCAGAGAAATAAGTATGCTGTGATTCAGACTGGAGGGCCTGGGTCCTGGGACCTCCCGCTGAGCAGCAGCACAGACAAGAGTGAGAAAACCAGCAAGATGGGAAATACAGACTGTGTTTTGCAGATGAGAGCTGAGCTCAGGAAAACTAAGTGAAAGTATGGATGCCTCCAGCCAGGGCAATCCTGCCAAGAACTCAGTGGATACTAACCTGGTCAGGGAGTCAAAGGAATGGGAGGAAAAGTAACTCTGCCATAAGGTCCGAGTACATGGTCCTGGAGAGAAAGAGTGAAAACCTCTTTCTCAAAGGAACTCTGGAACTGGAGCAGCAGATCTAGGAATAGAAGCAAGCTGACCTGGCCAGAGAAAGGACCTTGGCTCTAAAGCTCAGGACTAATAGAGGGACCCAAGGACACTGAGGGGACTTACACAAGTGAGCACTCAGAAGGGACTGGGGCCAGGCTAGCTGGGTATGAGGTCATAATGTGTTACTGATCTGCTTCAAGTGGTTTTTATTTTTATCTATCTATCTATCTATCTATCTTTTTTTTTCTTTTTAAATGTTACATTAAAAAAATAAGGTCCCCATATACTCCCACCCCCCTCACCCCGCTCCTTCCACATCAACAACCTCTTTCATCATTGTGGCACATTCACTGCATTTGGTGAATACATTTTGGAGCACTGCTGCACCGCATGCATAATGGTTTACATTGTTGTTTACACTCTCCCCCAGTGGGCCATGGCAGGACAAACAATGTCCAGCATCTGTCCCTGCAGTACCACCCAGGACAACTTCAAGTCCTGGAAATGCCCCCACATCACATCTCTTCTTTCCTCTCCCTGCCCTCAGCAGCTACCATGGGCCACTTTCTCAACATCAATGCTACAATTTCTTCCATTACTAATTACAATAGTTCCATAGAACAATATCAGTAGGTCCACTCTAATCCACACTCTATTCCTCCAGCCTGTAGACCCTGGGATGGTTATGTCCACTCCCCCTCTATATCTAGAGGGGCTTAGATTCCACATGGATGATGGATGCAATTGGTTTTTAAATTGAGTTTGTCTTACACTGGGGAATTTGCTTATCCCATGGTTCTGCAAGTGTGGTACTCCAATCAGTATCCAGATTACCTCAGAACATTTTTGAAATGCAAATTATCAGCCCCCACCTCACACCTTCAGTAAAAATCTCTGGATGTGGGACCCATTTCAACAAGCACTCCAGGTGATTCTGACGCAAGTAAGAACCACTGGCAAGTCCAGACAGTACCTTATCAAAGGAGCATATTCTTTTTCAGCCACTTTCTTAATAATATCATTGGCAAAAGAAAGCCTGGTATGGGCCGTATCTTGGTGCTAGTGTGAGAAACAAACTCTCCCCCTCACTCCATCCTTTGAACCCATTCTCTCCCACCTTCTCTGATCTATTTTTTCCTAAGATAATTTTTTTCTAATACAGTGGCTAATGAATAACTACCACAGCATCTAAAGGGTGGAATCCTAGAATCTAAGGAAAGAAGCCATTTCATAAATCATATAGACCAACCTATTTACTCACTCACTCATGCATTTATGCATTCCTTTAGCCAGTTAGTCATTCATTGAACATTTAAGTACAGAGCTATGTGCCAGATAATGGGCTGATACGGATTAAAAAATTAAACTAGGCTGCACATTCAAAGAATTCAGTCTAGAGGAAGACAAAAATAGAAATAATATGAAGTACAATGTAAAATAGTTTAAGTAGCTATCAAAGTGGTGATTAGATTCTTTCATTTCTTAAGCTTTATAAAGGTGAATTTATACATGATAAAATTTAGCCATTTTAAGTGTAGTTTGTTGGGTTTGATAAATGTGTAGTCTTGCAGTGACCACCACAATCAAGTGTTAAAACACATCCAGCACTCCCGTTTCCTCAAACCAATTTACAGTCAGTCCTGTCCCCATTCCTAACTTTATACAACCATTGATCTACATTCTGAAATAGTTTTTTCTCCAGAATTTCATACAAATGGAATCCTGTTTTGTATGTTTCTTTCACTTTGCATAATGTTTTTGAATTTCATCCATGTTGTCAAAACCTATCAGACATTCTTTCCTTTTTATCACCGTGAATCATCTTTTGTCTTCACTCTTCAACTGATGTACATTTGGGATGCTTCTATTTTTTGCATGTGTGGCTATAATAAGCAATGCTGTTATGAACATACACATACAAATCTTTTTGTGGATGTTTTCATTTGTCTTGGGTAAACTGCAAGAAGCAGTTTCTAAGTGTATATTTAACATTTTAAGAAACCTAAAAACTTTTCCAAAGTGGCTCTACCATTATGCCTTCCCACCAGCAATGCCATATACTCTAATTGCTCCACATCCTTATCAACACTTGGTATTATATTTTTTATTTTAATCATTCTAGTGGATGTAGTGATTCCTCACTGTGGTTTTAGTTTGTATTTCCATACTGACCAATGACGTTGAGCATCTTTTCATGTGCTTGTTAGCTATGAATTCAGTTCTCACTCAATACAGTAGCGGTTTTCATGAGTAAACACTCCTCAAGCTGTTGTTTGCCCTGGAATCATTGTTGTACTGATTTGTTCAGATTTATATTTGCTTCTTGTGGGGCAGAATAGTCTAGCCTCTCACATTACCACTTACATACTTACAAATCAGAAGTGGTCTCTGAACTGGACTTTGAACAGTGAGTAGAAGTTACTATACATAAGAGTTTGAGACACTAGATCCTGTCACCTAAATACTAGGTCCTAAAGACACTAAGCCCTTTTCCTCAAATAGTCCTTGTCTATATCACACAAATACAACACAGTGTGATAAATACTGTAAGGGATATGTCCAGAAGATTTGAGAACATTTGGGGGGGTGGTTTAATTAGGGTCAGGAAGGTCAGGGAGCCTTACTAAGTAAGCAAGTAAGAAGGATGGGGTGAGTGCTGCGGGCAGTTGAGAAAAAAGGCTCCGCCCTAACCACTGAGAAATATACATTCCTAAGAACTGATCACAAACCAGTGAGCCTCTATAAACTGTCTAACTACAATGTTTATAGAACCGCTAAGAAAAAAAATACCTAAAAATAAATAAATAAAAAATCTGACATCTGCACCTATTTTGGCGTTTAACCTTAACAAGACTATTTCCTAAGGACATAACCAGAATAAATTTCTTTTCAGAACAGCTTAATTTGTTTTAAAATTTTTACATTACACTTTCATAGAAACAGAAAAGGTAAATTATAAAGTAGAAGTTCAAAGTTCCCTCCAAATTTGTTTAGAGTCTTTAAGAGCTTGGTCTCATCATATTTGTCCTGGAACAGACAAGTTGCAGCCTAGGTGAAGCTTATGGGTTCAGATGCCAGGCTGTCATCTGGGTTTGAATTCCAACTATAAAACCCATCAGCTGTGTGACTTGAAGAAAGTTACTTAAACTCATAGAATTCTTTATCTGGAAAACAAGGTAATTGATAGTCTCTATCTCACAAGTTATTGAGAAGATATAAATGAGTATATAAACAAAGGATTTAGAGACTTAGGACAGTGCCCAGCATGTAGAAAGTGCTAATATTAACTATTATTCTAAGGTGGCCAGCCCTACAAGGCCAGATGCAGGGTAACTCTCAATTTTAGAATGGTAATTTTTCCTGCTGAGAAAACAAGTCATAAAGTTCTATGACCTATGGCCCTTTGTTTAGAATGGCAGTACATTGTCTTTGAATATTTGACTTTGGATCCCAGCAGCAAAGCTGGTTTCTCATATAAATTTGTGGCTTTCCTGCTATATATCTCACTCCCAGATCTTGCCCCACTTCCAACCCCATTAGAAGTAGCAAAGAATGAGTTTCTTGAGGAGACAGAAATGGGCCTTAAGTGGGGAGTTAGTCATTTCTTTTCTCATCCTCAATCATTTCTCTATCATGCAGATTAAAGGGATTTTTCAGAATTTCTTCTTGCTAAGGTAAGCTATATAATGCCTAGTGCCTTCTCACTATGTTTGGGTCAAAACACATATCTTCAGAATTTATACTATGAGACATAATCCTTGTCTAGTTTCAATGCACAAAGATCTTTTCTCAAGTTTCATTGTGTTTATTCACTGTGGACATATTTCAAGGAGGAGAATTCAGTAAACACAAACTCACTGTCATCTGTTGTTTTTGAGGCTAACCTGCCTGTATGCCTAGGTTGCTGGGGGGATCTAGTCTAATCCTAAACATGTGTTTCACCCCCTTGCCTACCAGTGACTGGTTCAGGAACTGGATCTTACTAGATGAGCTTGAAATTGTAGGGTCTACCACAGGATGCCTCAACTCAGAAGAAACAGCAAAGAAATAGATCCTGATTATATCATTTGAGCTCCAAATCAAACTAGGTCCATAAAAAACAAAATTTGGTTTTTATATGGTTTTATTTATTCATTTAAATATATCTTAGCTTAATATTCTCAGGATTCATTATATGTCAATAATAAAGCCAAACGTGACAGTCTTTCTGCCTTAGTAAACTAGATAATTTGCTTTCTGTGCTCTGTTAAAATACTCCCTTCAGCCAAGTCTATTGTGGAATGGGACTGCTAAATGATGGTAGTAGGGCCCTGAGTCACATTCTACCCCATGAGTGGCAACTGGGAACTAGTGCTCTCAAGCCTCTTCCTACTCTCACTAACTAGACAACTGGCCTGAACTTTTTTTCCCATTCTATTCAAGAAGGCTGGAGAAGCAATTGAAGGCGTGAAGGCCGTGGGTCCATGGCTTCTAGGTGTTCACAGGATATCCTGAAACAGTATTTTGTGGCTTCTGCTACAGCCAGCAATTCTAAGTACAACCAAATTTACAATGAGGGCAAAAACAAAATCAGAGAAGAGGCCAACATTAGAGATCTAGTCTGAGTTGAAAACAGACTCCCAAGATAGCAAACTTATATCCAGAGCATATTTAAATGGTCTGAATATTAAAAAATTGAAATTGGTTATAAAATTTTCTACATTTAGATTTTCAAAAATATATCCTTGGGAAACGGATGTAGCTCAAGAAGTTGAGCGTCTGCTTCCCATGTACGAGGTCCTGGGTTCAATCCCGGTAACGCCTAAAAACAAACAAACAAAAAACAACTCTCACTGGGAAGTAGATGAAGCTCAATGGTTGAGCACCTGCTTCCCATGTATGAGGTCCTGGGTTCAATCTCCAGCACATTCTTAAAAAAAAAAAACTTTTCTGGACATTTTGGTAGAATATTGCCAACTTTCTTCTGATAGGAAGGACTGACCTTTATTCTATCAGTGAACACCTCTTGTTATAAGAGAAATATTCTTTCTTTTATGACATTAGTTTCATTTTGTCAAGTACATAAAAAAAAATTGCCAAGCCTAGAATGGGACCACCCTTTTAATTTTTCTCCCCCCCCCTTTTTTTGCTGTCATCATCCATTTGCTGTGTGATCTATGTTTACTTTTTTTTCTTTTCTTTTTGTCTTCTCTTGTTTTCTCTTCTAGGCTTCACTGGGATTCGATCCTGGGGACCTCTGATGTGGGAGAGAGGATTCCTGTTGCTTGTGTCACCTCAGTTCCTGGTTTCTGTTATGACTCTCCTATCTCTTTTTTTGTTGCATCATCATTTTACTGCACCACGTGCTGTGCAGCCCTGGCTAACCACACAGGCCTGACACGACTTTTCCAGGAGACCCCAGAGATCTAACCCGGGTCCTCCTATATGGGAGATGAAAGCCCAGTGGCCTGAGCCTCTGCTTTCCCTTTTCAGTTTTCAATATTACTAGTCTAAAACCTTCAAAAGCTTAGAGACCACTGAGACAGTATATGCTATATAAATTCTCATTCCCAGTATTAGCCATAAACTAGCCATGCCTATCATTTTATCTAAGAAAAAAAAGATATACAGGATGCTAATTATCTTTCATTTTAAAAAGAACACATATTACATTATAAATTTTATTCCCTAGGATTCTAATTACAATAACTTAAAAGAAATACACCATACAGAAATGTCACAGGAATCCAAAAGTGGTGATGATGCAGATAATGGATAAGGGGAGCTCCTAAAAAGATATATGATAGGGAAGAAAAAGGAACAGTTTTTACATACTGTCTATACATTATTTACTAACCATAGTAGTAAAAGTTTTCCGAACATTGGCAAGGAAAGCTGAAAAATTGTTGGTTTTCCTTACATTCTCTTGGAACTCTGCGAGATGTTCAAGATAAGGAGCACTATCTGACACTAGAAGGAAAAAAAATAAAGACAATTTGAATGAGATGTTTCATGGGAGAAAAGTATTTCTAATTTGGATGCTCTCATCTGATTTGAACTTCAATTCCATCTTATTGAAATGCTTTGAGCATAAAATGACACTTGATTTTCACATTTTAATTACCTTTTGGACCTTTCCTTTGTTTAATCTCTAAATATTCAAATTTCAAGTACTATAATCTTGCTTTAAGTGTAAACAGATGGTATTCAAGGGCATGGAAAGCCTAGTGCTTACACTTATACACTTCAACATTTTAAACAGTTGGTTTTAATTTTTAAGTTAATTTTCTCTGCAAAACTTTGGCCTGACTGACAGCTTATTTATGGCCACTGGGTCAATTAAAAAACAGCTTTCAGGGCCAACCCCTGAAAATGTACAATTATGAAAGGAAAGAACTAAACTTTTACAAAGGAAAAGGATGTCATTAGAATATGCTGTTGATATTCTAAGAGGCATTTATGAAGTGTAACAGTCAAATGGGACTCAAAGTCACAAATAACAGTATGATCCTCAATTGTGTCAGCTGGTACATACTAGGAGAAAGTCTCCAGTGAGGTGGTCAAAGGAAAAGAACGATCCAGTTTTCTCTGCCATCAACCTTGTCCTTTTTTTGGGAAGAAATACAACCAAATTGGATTTCCAGCTCTTTGGAAGAGATTGCTTAGAAAACAAGCCCATGGCCATCGAAGTTAAAGAACAGCAAAGAGTACTTGCTTCAGATTTTACATATGTATTTGGAGTAATGAAAATATTCTAAAATTGTGGTGATGACTACACAACTCTATAAGTATACTGAGTACACTTCAGATGGATTACATGGGGTGTGAATTATATTGTTTAAAGAAAAAAGCAGGACACTTGTAAGAGTAAAATGAGAAAAAAATATTCACACTGTAGATTCTACTTTAATATACATTAAATACTATAACACTAGAATCAACTAATAAAAGGTCAAAACCCACTTGCTTGGAACTCTGGCTGATAGAGATTGACAGCTGAAGAATCACACAGAGGTAGCATGACCTGGGTCCCCTTCTGCTGCAGATGCAGACTCACAGCAGCAAGTTAGAACCCCGCACATATCCAGGCACAGGGACCCAAGTTCACAGAGACCGGGGGCGAACATAAGCGGCTAACTAGTGCATGCATACTAAAATGCTCCAAGGAAATAGAAGAGACAGCAGCAGAACTGTTGGCAAGAGTTATACCCACTCAGCCCAGTCTGATTGCTAGATCACCTAAATGAAAACAAAACCAAAACCAAAATAAAAAATGGACCTTTTAAAATTGATTCCATCTGGCTCCCAGGGGCAAGATACCCTAATGAGAAAGTAACCAGAGGCAGAAGGAAAAGAAGCCCGGAGGCAGGGTGTGTGGGTGTGTATGTGTGGGGGTTGGAAAGGGGGTTGACTGAAAAACTGTAAGACAGGAAGGACAGGTCCCAGAACTGAAAATTGTAACAAAAGGGGGCACTGAGTATGGAAGAGAAATTAAACAAATCATTGAAGCTAGCAAGAAAATTTTGTACAAAAACAACAGAACAGATCAGGATTCCCAGAGAAGGAACAGCGAAAAGGAAGCTTTCTCTTGAAGGTGAAACAATTGCACCTAAAAGGGCAATCTTAAAAGATATGTTGCATACTCAGGCAAGAATTAGGTACTGAAGACCTAAGAAAATCTGAACTCTTAAATAGAGTCTACTCTAAAAGTCTAGTAAAAATTGGGTCAAGCATCACAGAGCCTTAACACATAGTCAATCAACAATAAAACCCTAGACAAGAGGGAGAAACTGACCTTAAGAATTAGCACATCAAAATAATCAGATACAAAAAGAGCAAAAAATTACAAGCAGGGATATATGTCTCACGCCAAGAGAACAAATTAAAACTTCAGAGGAGATGCAGACTCTGGAACAACTAATCAAAGAAGTTCCAACAAATTTTCTAAATCAATTATGCAGGAAAGTATGGCTAGAAATAAATTCATGGTGGATATAGAGCAAAAGGATATTAAGAAGAGAAAGTGTGAGCAAAAAGAATTAGAAAAGTTTTTAAAAAAACATAACAAATCATGGGGATGGAAAGACACAATAATAGAGATTAAAAATACACCTAGAGTCGGTCAATAGCAGATTTGAACAAGCAGAAAAAAAGAATCAGTGAATGAGAAGACAGGACACTCAAAATCACACAGTCAGAAGAACAGGTAGAGAAAAGAATAGAAAAAACAAAGCAGTGTCTAAGGGACTTGAGGGACAGCATGAAGCACATCAAAATATGCATCATGGGAGTTGCATAAGAAGAGAAAGAAAAGGGAGCTGAAAGAATATTTGAGGTAATGGTTGCCGAAAAATTCCCAACCCTCATGAAAGGTATAAATAAACATGTTCAAGAAGCACAACATACTCCAAACAGAATAAACTCTATTAGACCTACTCTGAGATACATACTAACCAGAATATCAAATGCCAAAGATAAAGAGAGTTTTGAAAGCAGCAAAAATGATTCTTCACATACAAGGGATCCTCAATAAGACTAAGTACTGATTTCTCATTAGACACTATGGAGGTGAGAAGGCAATGGTATGATATATGTAAGGTACAGAAAGAGAAAAAGCACTATCCCAAAATTCTTTATCTGGCAAAACTTCCCTTAAAAATGGGGGAGGGAGAGTTTAAAATATTCACTGACAAACAGAAACAGAGAGTTTGTCACCAAAAGAACTGCACTGCAAGAATTGCTAAGGATGGGGGGGGGAGGGAAGGAAGCACCATTGAGTGCTGACTCAGAAAACCTTTTTCCATTTTCAATAAAACACCAAAAATATCAAAAATAAAAAATAAAAAAGAATTGCTAAAGAGAGTCCTTCAAGTTAAAATGAAAAGACAGGCAGGGATGGCTTGGGGCAGTGTGAAGAAGTGAAGATCTTCAGTAAAGATCTAAACTTCTACAAAGGAAAACTGCAGCAGTTTGATATAGTTATGAATTTTAAAAATAGATATTGGATTATGTTTGTAAACTGGTCTGTACCTGGGCATGATTAAGTATGAATAGGGCTTTGATTGGGTCACGTCTGTAGGTACTGAGTCCCAAACCTCAGATGGGTGGGGACTCACATATAAAAGGCATGGCAAAGGACAGAGTTGGAGGGTTTTTAATATTGGAGTTTTGATGTTAGAGTTTGATGCTGAAGTCTTAAGCTGGAGCCCTGGGAAGTAAGCACACAGAGGAAAGAGAAGTAGACCCCAGGAAAGGAGGAACCCTGAGCCTGGAAAGAAACAAGCCCTGGGAAGAGAAGAACCCTGAGGCTGGAGAGAAGCAAGACCTGGGAAGAAAAGAACCCAAGACTCTTAGCAGTTGTTGGCAGCCATCTTGCCCCAACACATGGCAACAGACTTTGGTGAGGGAAGTAAATTATGCTTATAACCTGTTACCTGTAAGCTTCTAACCCAAATAAACACTCTTTGTAAAGGCCAGCAGATTTCTGGTATTTTGCATCAGTACCCCTTCGGCTGACTAATATAGTAACTAAATGGGTAAATGTAAAACTCAACAGTACTGTACCCTCAATATATAACTCTACTCTTTAATTCCTATAAGAATCTTAATATGATGAAGAAAAAGTCATATTGCCTGATAATGGACACACGAAATATAAAGAGGTAATGTGGGTCAAAAACAACTTAAAGAAGAGAAACAGAGGGCTATGGAAGCAGAGAAAGTATTGTTGAATTTTAGCAGGTATCTTCAAATTAGTAGGTTATAGAAATAGGTTGTCTAATATAAATCCCAGGGTAACCACAAAAAAAGTATTTTTAAAAATATACAGAAACGAGCAAGATGGCAGCAGAGTAAGGAGCTCCTAGAGTCAGCACCTACTACAGGGCAGTTAATAAACACTCAGAGCTATCTGGAGCTAGTTGAAGCACTTGCTTGGGGATTCCGGGAGGCCAGAAGAGTATCCTGCAACATACTTGAAGGAATGGAAGGAGACTGCCATCTGCAGAGAAGATTCGTAAGTAGAGCACTCCATACCATGGAGGCCAGTGCCCATCCTCCACTGGAGGCACATGCTGCCTCGGGGGCTGTTTTGAAGTAGGAATTGAAAACTCCACTTCTCAAAAACGCAGGAGGAAAAGATGGTTGGGTACCAACTTCGGCTATGATGAGTAAATTCAGCAGGCTAAAGTATAATCCTGAGAACAGCTAAAACTTGAGCCTGTCCAAGTCAGAAAGAGGCCAGTAGCCACCATCTTAACTCTGCGCCTGGCATGAGGGGAAGCGGGGCAGACTGAAAATCACAGTACTGGTGGGGACCAGCTTCTTTCCATCCAGATCAGGTTGCAGCTCTAGCCGCGTCTCCAGCACTACCTCCAGCAGGGAAGAAGATGCGGAGACCTGCCCCAGCTTCTCCGGGAAACTATCAGCCAAGCCGTGGAGACTGGTGATTATACTCCTCTGGTGGCACGAGCCACCCCAGGAGCTATTCTGTGGCTGACATTGGAAGCTCCATTTCCCATAAATACTCTAGTAATCCAGATGCCAAGACACCAACAAAAAATTACAATCCACACCAAGAAACAGGAAGCTATGGCCCAGTTAAAGGAACAAGATAAGCCTCCAGATGACATAAAGAAGTTGAGACACTAATCATAGATGTTCAAACAAATCTCCTTAATAAATTCAATGAGATGGTTAAAGAGATTAAGGATATTAAGAAGACACTGGATGAGCACAAAGAAGAATTTGAAGGCATACACAGGAAAAACAACAGATCTTACATGAATGAAAGTTGCAATAATGAAATTTTTAAAACTCTATAATCATATAATAGCAGAATTGAGGAGGCAGAAGAAAGGACTGGTGAGCTTGAAGAAATGGCCTCTGAAATTAAACATACAAAAGACCAGATGAGGAAAAGAATGGAAAAAATTGAACAAGGTCTCAGGGAACTAAACGACAGCAAAAGGAATGCAAACATACATGTCATGGGTATCCCAGAAGGAGAAGAGAAGGGAAAAGGGGCAGAAGGAATATTTGAAGAAATAATGGTAGAAAATTTCCCAACCCTATCAAAGGACATAGATATCCATGTCCGAGAAGCACAACGTACTCCCATCCGAAAAAATCTGAATAGACCAACTCCAAGACACATACTCATCAGAATGTCAAATGCCAAAGACAAAGAGAATTCTGAGAACAGCAAGAGAAAAGTAATGCATAACATATAAGGGATACCCAATAAGATTAGTGCCGATTTCTCACCAGAAACCATAGAGGCAAGAGGACAGTGGTCTGATATATTTAAGGTATTACAAGAGAAAAATTTCCAGCCAAGAATCTTATATCCAGCAAGACTGTCTTTCAAAAATGAGGGCGAGGGAAGTGGCTATGGCTCAATCAGTCGGGCTCCCGTTTACCATATGGGAGGCCCTGGGTTTGTGTTCTGGGGCCTCCTTGTGAAGGCAGGCTTACCTGCATGCGGCGGAGAGTCACCGGCCCACAAGCGCTGCAGAGTGCTACCTGGCCCACAAGCGCTGCAGAGAGCCGACTCTGCAAGGTGACGCAAAAAGGGAGACAAGCAAAAAATGCAGAACATGCAGCCAATGGACACAGAGAGCAGAGAGCAAGTAAGCCGCAAGGGTGGGGGGCAGGAAATAAATTAAAAAATAAAAAATACAGACACAGAAGAACGCACAGCAAATGGACACAGAAAGCAACAAGCAAAAAACCGGGGGGGGTGGAGGAAATTTTTAAAAAATGAGGGTGAGATTAGAATATTCACAGATAAATAGAAACAGAGAATTTCTAAGCAAGAGACCAGATTTTCAGGAAATACAAAAGGGTATGCTAAAGCCTAAAAAGACAAGACAGGAGAGAGAGGCCTGGAAAAGAGTCTAGAAATGAAGATTATATCAATAAAAGTAACTAAAGGTGTCAAAAGAGTCATTGGAACCAAATTTATGGTTCAGATGGTCAAGTGTTTTTTGACTAGCCCGTCAAACCCATACAGCTCGGGCAGAACAGCCCAGTCAACAAATGGTGCTGAAAGAACTGGATATCCATAGCCTAAAGAAGGAAAGAGGACCCCTATCTCACACCTTATCCAAAATTAACTCAAAATGGAGCAAAAACCTAAAAATAAAAGCTAGAATCATAAAACTTCTAGAAGAAATTGTAGGAAAGTATCTTCAAGACCTGGTGGTAAGGTGGTGGTTTCTTAAAGGAGATAAAAGGAGGACTGAGATGGACTACTGATGTTTAATGTATGTAGAAGTTTTAATTAGCTTTACTGTAAAAGTGTGGAAATGTAGAATGGATGGTAACACATAGTGAGTAATAGCTAGTTTATAAATGGGGATGTGGCTGAAAATTGTAGTCTAGGTATCTAAATGCCAATTGACAGAATGCTAGAGAAGAATCTAGAAACTGAATAGCACAGTAAACCAAGAAGTGGATGAGAATTTTAGCTGATGGTACAGATGCAAGTGTGTTCTTTGTGAGTTAGAGCAAATGTATATCACTACTACAGGGTGTTGGGAATGTGGAGAAGCATGGGAAAAATACAGCTGGAGTGACCTATGAACTGTGGTTAGCAGTAATAATATAATATTCTAGCATCTACGCAAAAGATGTACTATGTTGATAATGAGGCAGTATGGTAAATGTGAGCCAAATGTATATTATGGACATGGTAACAATCAGATGATATTACCTTATCTGTAGCAAATGTTCCACCACAGTGTGGTGTGTTGATGGAGGGGTGTTGTTTGGGAATTCTGTACATGTACATTATAGTTTTATAAGTTTACAACTTCTGTCATAAAAAATATATTTAAAAAATAATAATAGAGTAGGTTGGGAGAAAAACACACCAAATGTAAGATAAGGACTGTGACCAGTAGTAAAATTTTTAAAATACTCTTTATAATTTATAACAAACATCTCACGACAATGCCAGGTGTTGGTGGAGGGTTGATGTATGGGACCCCTGTATGATGTTATACATGTTTGCTTTGTAGGTTCACAGCTTTTACTATACACTTAATTGTTTATATATGTTCATACATAAATGATATAAATTTAAAAATACATACTGAAATGGAAATGAGAAAAGGATCACTCAGATAAATCACTAAAGATCAACCATACAGGAAAGGAGGCTGCAATTAAGGAAAAGAGACAAAAAAAGATAAGACATATAAAAACTGAAGGACAAAATGGCTGAAATAAGTACTGCCTTTAGAGTAATAGCACTGTATGTTAATGGAGCAAACTCCCCAATGAAGACACTGATTGACAAAATGGCAAAAAAGCATGATCCAACTATATGTTGTCCATAAGAGACTCACCTTAGACACAAACAGATCGACACAAATACATTGAAAGTGAAAGGACAGAAAGTGATAATCCATGCAAATTGTAACCAAAAAAAGAGCTGGGATAGCTGAACTAATATAAGACAAAAGAGACTAAGTCAAAAGATGTTACAAGAACACTATATATTAATAAAAGGCTCAATCCATCAAAAAGAAGTAACAATCATAAATATTATCCACCTACTATAGTGCCCCAATACATGAGGCAAATACTAGAAAAATTGAAGCAAGAAATAGACACCTCTACAATAATAACTGAAGACTTCAATACACCACTTTCATGAATAGATAGAACATCTATACAGAAGATCAACAAAGAAACAGAGAACTTGAATAACATGATAAATAAACCAGACCTAACAGACATATACAGAACACTGAGGCCCGAAACAGCAGGATATACATTCTTCTCAAGTACAGATGGATTATTCTCTGGGATAGACCATATGCTAGGTCACAAAACAAGTCTCAGCAAATTTAAAAGATTGAAATCATACCAAGCATCTTGTCTGACCACAATGGAAAGAAGCTGGAATAACAGGCAGAGAACTGGAAAATCAGCGAACATCTTTAGACAAATAGAAATGAGAACACAACGTATCAAGATGTATGATATGCAGAGAAGATAGTGCTCAGAGGGAAATTTATAGCCCTAAATGCTTACATTAAAAGAGAAGAGAAACAAAAGAAGCCATTGAATCAAGAAGCTAAAAGCAAGGAAACCAAGAAGAGAAGGGAAAGACCAACAGATGCCCCTATGTGCCTTGCCATGTGACTGAGAAGTCCAGGTTTGCTGGCAGCTGGTGTTTTGGAAGAAAGCATCACCTGATGATGCCTGGATTTGGACATTTTTTCAGCCTCAAAACTTTAAGCTTCTTGTACAATGAAGACAGAAACCTGCTTCGAATTAGAGAGAACGGCACAACCAGGAAGCTCACCAAGAGAAAGAAGCATTTCCCAAAAAGATACCCCTTTCTGGAGAGGATCACAAGACAGAAAAAGGCAATGAGCTATCAGAACATTAGATAACAATCATAAATATTTATCAAATATTTGTATTTGGTATTTTATCAAATACAGAACATGAAGAAGTAAAGGAGTTCCTTAGTCCAGGTCAAACCCTAATCACCTTGATGCTTCTGAAAATAGATTGGGAAAGCCACCTTTATTTCCTGAAAAGGGAAGCAGCATTCCACTCCACTCCTTTTATGCTAGCGCCAACACCAGCCCAGGAACACTACTGCCTCTGGACTAATTCCTGTTGGTAACATTAGCCACAATCCAAAGATGGTGCAGCCAAGAATGGAACCAATGCCAAGTCTCCACACCAAAAGCTGGCCTGGTGGACAGCCAGCACCTGACCCAAGATCACCCTGGTCAGGAGGGGTCTGTTTTTAGTTATCACAAAAAAGGTGACCACCGAGCTGATGGAGACCATTGTGCTTTGACGACAGGCTCAGCTCCAAAGAGAGAGCTTTCTCCCTTACTTTCCTCTTTGCCTTCCCAAGTATCACGCCCCCCCCCCGCACCTTGTCACCTATACTTTCCAACTAGCAAACTTCCTGGGACACAAGGAAGCAACAAGGTTCACAGCAGTAACAATAACAATAAAGGCTACTGCCCAGCCAAACTCCTGAAGGACTTCGCAGTAAAGGTCCATGATAGAGACAGTTTGTGGCAGGCAGCCCCTCCCCAGCCTTCTTCTCAGACTCTCCCCTACCCTCCCAACCCTCAAAAAGCAATGCAATGTAGTAGAAGACCACAGTCTGTGTTCGGTCCATGGATGGTCAAGATCAGGCTCCTGAAATGAAGCCACTGCTGGTGGACTACTGATAGTGGACTTTTGAGAAAACAGAGTCAAAAGTGCCTGCCAAAGCCAAGCTCACCAAGCTGAAAGTGCCTTCTCAGTCATATAAGCAGACCTACTCCAATGAAATCCATTATGTTCCAAAGATCTTGAAGGACATGACCCATTCATGGCCTCCTCCTTTGACAGCAATACATACGCCTAGTACAGCTGAGCCACCCAAATTTCCTTTCCCCACAATAGATTGTCAGCACATCTGTTCTGTATATCCAAAACCAAAAACAGTATAACTCTTCAAAAACCCATCCTCAGCAGTGAATATAAATTCTTGAAGATGACTGTCAGCTCAGTGACAGTAAAAGAATTCCAGAGAAGCTTCTTCCTCACAAGTCCAAGTGTTCCACAGTCGCTTCCATAACCAGTAGCACCAGCACATCTCAGTGGTGCAGAGTCAGAGAGTACCAGTGACTCAGACAGCTACTCCGACTGGGAGAACAAGAGAAGTTCAAGTAACAGTGAAGAGAATGAGAACCTCCAGGAACTTTGGCTCCTGAGCCCAAGCCTCCTACAACAAATAAATGGCAGCTGGACAACTGACTGACCAAAGTTGACCAGGGAGCTACAGGAGAGCCCCGGAAGCACGAGACCCCGCATCAGCACCAGGAGGGAAGTGCAAGAGTGACAGATTGGCAGCAGCACCACCAGTCATGGACATTCTGAATCCAAACACCTGCCCCCACAAAACCCCAGCAAAGTTCCTTGGTTCCCTCCAAAAGTCCCTACCCTGGCATGAGAAGCTGCCAAAAGTTTCCTGTCCAACAGCACCCTCCCTCCCAAGGCAAACCCTGGGAACCAAATAACCCAAAACACCTGTTAAGACCTCTGCCCAGGCAAATTTGTGAGCCAGTTTGCTCGTAAAAGTGAGCTAGGACAACTTCCCTAAGGCTCAAAAGATCAGGCCTCCAAAGACAAGTCCAAAGTGAAGACAAAAGGCAGGCCCATGCTGTGGAAAGCAGAGAGCCCAGATCAGGAATGTCCACTCCCAGGGAAAGGAAGAAGCACAAAAACTCCCCCAGCCCCCCTCCAAGGGACTCTCTGGCCCAGAACCCACAAAGGACAACCTGGAGGACAGGAGACCTGAGCATTTTGCTCGTTCCCCTGACTCAGGGCCAGGGCCCGTTCCACAGTGGCAACAGCAGAAGGACAAGTGGCTGCCAACAGGTCATGGTAGTCCAGGAGGACTGCTGTAAGGATAAATTCCCATTGCTTTGAGAGATACCAAGTTGCTTGCACTACTCAGGGACACTCCTCCTCCACAAAGCTTAATGGTAAAGATAATTCTAGACCTCCTTTTTCAGATATCCCAGCTACCTGGGAAGGCAAGCTGCTAAAAGAAATCAGTAAACAGTCACCCGCAGGGAAGAAGCATGATTCTGAGAAGAGATGTTCAGACAATTCAAACAAATTAGCCAAAAAAGAGAAAGGACAAAGCAGAAAGAGATTGTGAGAGCAAAAAAATCATACTGGAGAAAGAAACCAAATCATAGTCGTCATCTTCATCTTCCCACAAAGAAACTACTAAGAGAAAAACACCGAGGCCCTCCTCTGAAACCTTGAAGGAAGAAATACTTCCCCCACCCTCTGTGTTGTAATCTTCCTCATCCTCCCAGGCCTGCACATGAGAGGCCAAGGCAGGAAGCAGACACTTCTCCCAAAAGTGCCAGTAGTACACCAAGAGCAACCATAAACACTCTTCTATTTCCAAGCAAGAAAAGTAGAGGGGAAGGGCTCTGGCAGCTCTGCAGAACACAAAGGATCTGCTTAGACAAATCAAGTCCTTTTCCAGTGCCTTGTTTGCCAAATAGTAACTCTAAACCAGTCAAGTCTCAAGGGAAGTTTGACAAACAACAAGCAGATTTTCATATAAGGAGACCAAAAAGTTGAAGCAGAAAGTAGAGTCAATGGACAAAGCTGGAAAGGTATTTAAGTACTCGGAAGACATCTTGTCCTTACTGAGTGGGGAATTACCAGAGTCTGAAAGCCCGGCATCAAAGTCAGCTTACTCTGTATACTCAGAAACTGCAGAGCTCATTAAATCCATAATGTCATTAAAATCCTTTTCAAATGCCACAACACCAACACAAGACAAAATATTTCCTGTCTTATGCATGCATTGCCAGTCCATTTTGAACATGGTGCTTTTTTGTTGTTAGAAAGACAGCAATAAAGTATTCTTATACTCTTTAACAAATGCTTCAAGAGTTCTTCCAAAGTTGCCCAGATACCTTCTCTATGCATTTCAAGAAGCACAGGCACACCATCCCCTTTCCCCAAGACCTTCTCCTGCCAGCTCTGAAGGGTCACAAAAAGTGCTGGCAGTATAAGGAGAAGCAGGATGACCGTCACCATTGGTACCCCAGTCATCATCCACATGACATCTTCCTATGTCACTACGGGTGTGCTCTGTCCCTCAACAGCAGTTTGAGGGACCTGGTACACTCTACAAAGGGTTTCCAGCAGCTAAAACAAATAACCAAAACACTTAAGGGAGGCCCAGGTTAATTTAATGCCTTGGGAACTTTTTTGCACTTTGGAAGTCTCAAAAAAAGTTCAGACATGTCTCATCAGGACACAAATTCAAGAAGATAAGTACCATCAGATGGTGAAGACATTTGTTCACTTAAAGTCTCAAGAACTGTGAGATCATTGTTTGGACACTATGGCTATTGAGAAGCAGAGATGATCTTGCCTTTCCTAACTGAAGGATGGAAGTGCAATGTAGCCTAAATGGTCATATGAATGGTTCAGAAACATTCCATATTTTTTTTAACCAGCAGGATGAAAGTTGCAAATGAAATGAGGTGAGAAGCAATTTCAACTCTGAAAGCAAATTTACCTCATCTCAGAAGCCACACTAGTCCATTCCCAATAGGAAATTATTTTTAACAATGATTTTTAGTGTTCGGTTTTGTGGATGATTTTTTCATTTAAGTTTTGAGAGGAATGTGTGTTTAATAAATTCAAAAATCATCAATAAAACATGTTGTGAAGGACTCCAACATACTCCACTCTGTCAATGACAGGTGGCTTTGATAATACCAAATATTGTCATAATTTATAAATTTGAAGGTGACCCCTACTGCCTGGAGTACTGCACATTTCCCCAATACTGTGCTGAAAATCAGCCCAATTAAAAGCAGTAGCTAACTGGGAGCCATCTTAAGATCTCCACAAACTTAGGGAAGATGTGGCACTGTCCGTCCAAGCTGAGTTTCAGTGAAAGGGACTATCTTAACAAGGCCATCACCATTAAATATATATGAATTTCCTACCACGGGGAAGAAGGGAAACAATGTTAATATCTGACCAGATGGCTAAAGTTCTTTTTAATTTTTGTTTTGAGAAGAGCTGGAATTTGAGGTGCTGATCTGTGGTAACTCGAGTTGACTAACTAACTCAGACTTGTGTCAGTAAACAAAATGTACAGAGGCTATATTTTTCTGCTACAAATATTGTATTGCAAAACTAGACTATTAGTGTCCTTGATTTTCTAAGGAAAATTAACTCCTGAGAGTATGTGGAGATTGGGGTAGTTAATTAGACTTTTTAAAAAACCATCACCACATGCCTTTACTCTAGAGTGATCTCAATCAACTAGATTTGATTAGATGAAGAGAAATCATAGCCTTCTCTTAAGTTATTATTGCCATGCTATATACGGTAAACCAAGTTCATTCTGAATAACCTAAAATGAAAGAACACATTCAGAATTCTCACACGCCAATGAGCACCGGTTTTCTTTTTCATTGAAACTTTAAAGGTTATCAAAAACATTATTTTGGGTGCACTGTTTTCAAAAACCAATTCTTTTTTATCCCTTTTAGAAAGAAGTAGAATTTACAGAAGTATTAAAATTTAGGAGCGTTAGTTCTAAAATTATTTCTCCCCACTTCAACTCCCTTTGTCACTCTTCACGGTCTGTTTCTTATCAAACAGTTTGACATTTTCATATTTATTTATTTGCAAAAAGGAAGTACCATCTTAACTTTCTTGGGATGTGTAGAGGATGCCAGTGACACACACACACACACACACACACACACAGGTATTTAATTGTTGATGTGAAACCTGTTCTTTTGTTATGATCAGCTAGGCCAGAGGTCTGCTACCTCATGTTTAGGTTAAAGCCCAGAGAATTACAGCAGTAGTAATATTTGAGCATAAGACATTACTACATGTTCTTATTGAAATGGTTTCATTTATGATGTTCTAAGGCAAAACCAAACTATTGCTTTAAAAAACAACCTGTTGGGGAGTGGGTGTAGCTCAGTGGTTTGTTTGAATGCCTGTTTCCCATGTACAAGGTTCCAGGTTCAATCCCCAGTAGCTCCTAAAAAATAAATAATATAAAAAAATAAAATAACTATTGCTAAATGAACAATAATTGCCTGATAGGTTATATGCTTGCGGTACTTTAAGTCCAGCTCTTTTTCGTGGGGGACAAGTCACCAGTGTCAGGCATATATGATTTTTATTTAATATTTTTGTTTCATCATTCCCTTCTCCCTATTACTCCCCAAACAAGCTACTATAAATGTTGAAGGGCTGTATTCTTTTTTTTTTTTTTTTACAGATTTATTTAGTTCTCCCCTCTCCCTCCATTGCCTGCTCTCTGTGTCCATGTACTAGGTGTTCTTCTGTGTCTGCTTGTATTCTCATTAGGTGGCTCCAGGAATCAATCCTGGGACCTTCCGGAGTAGGAAAGAGGCAATTATTCTCTTGTGCCACCTTAGCTCCCTGATCAGCTGCATCTCTTTTTCTGTGTCCTCTGTGTCTCTTTTTGTTGCATCATCTTGCTGTGCCAGCTCACCACATGGGCCGGCGTGCCTTCACAAGAGGTCCTGGGCATTGGACTCTGGACTTCCGATATGGGAGACAGGAGCCCAATTGCGCAAGCCACATCGGCTTCCCTGAAGGGCTGTATTCTTTAGAATAAGAGGATATAATGAACAATTGCTGTATAACAATAAATTAGACAATTTAGATGAAATGGACAAATTCCTAGAAATACACAAACAACCTGCACTGATTCTAGAAGAAATGGAAGATATTAACAGGCAAATTACAGTAAAAAAGACTGAACCTGTCATCAAAAACCTCCCAACAAAGAAAAGCCCAGAACCAGATTGCTTCACAGGTGAATTTTTACCAACCACTCCAAGAAGAATTAATACCAATCTCACTCACACACTTCCAAAAATTGAAAAGTAGGGAATACTACCTAACTCATTTTATGAGGCCAACATTTCCCTAATACCAAAGCCAGATAAAGTACAACAACAACAACAAAAGACTAGATATAAAAATCCTCAACAAAATTTAAAAAATCAAACCCAAAAGCATATTAAAAGAATTATACACCATGACCTAGTGGGATATATCCCAGTTATGCAAGGATGGTTCAATTAACGTAACACACCACATTAGCAGAACAAAGGGAAAAATCCACATGATCATTTCAATTGCTGCAGAAAAGACATTCGACAAAATCCAGCATCTTTAGCTAGGAATAGAAGGAAACTTCCTCAACATGTTAAGCACATATATGAAAAATCCACTGCTAACTTTATACTCAATAGTGAAAGACTGAATGCTTTCCCTCTAAGATTGGGAACAAGACAAGAAACATTGCGCTAGAATTTCTAACCAGAGCACTTAGGCAAAGAAAAAAAATAAAAGGCATCCAGATTAGAAAGGAAGAAATAAAATTTTCACAATTTGCAGATGACATGATCCTATCTATTGAAAAGTACCCAAAAAATCTACAACAAAGCTACTAAAGCTACTATATGAATTCAGTGAAGTGGCAGGGTACAAGATCAACATGCAAAAATCACTAGTATTTCTACAAACTAGGAGTGAGCAATCTGAGGAGGTTACAATAGTAACCAAAAGAATCAATTATCTAGGAATAAATTTGGCCAAGGATGTAAAAGATTTATACAAAGAAAACCTCAAAATTTTGCTAAAAGTAATCTGAGAAGACCAAAATAAATGGAAGGACATTCCATGTTCATAGAATGGAAGATTAAATACTGTTGAGATGTCAATTCTATCCACAATTTACAGATTCAATGCAATCCCAATCTTACAACCTCCTCTGCAGAACTGGAAAAGCTAATTGTCAAATTTACATGGAAGGCTAAGGCCATCTTGAAAAAGAATGAAGTTGGAAGACTATAAATCAATACTATAGTCATGTTTTTAGAAGATAATATTCCAAAATGCCAGAATGAAGAAGAACGTAATAGCTTAAGGGAATATTACTTTCCTTCATATTCTAATTCAAATAACATTTTGGGATGCTAATCTTAAGTACCAGTTAAGAGATATTGGTAAATACCTTCATAGTCCCTTGCTTCATTCAGACGCAGGGAAAACATATATGGAGTCTCAGGATGCTTAGGGTCAATATTAGTGAATATAAACTGTAATTTATCACCTGAAAAAAGAGATTAAATTATTTCATATGAGATTTAATATTTTATTGTGCCAAAGCTTTCAATGGCGATGAGCAAGGTATCTTCAGCATCCATAAAGACCTGAACTCCTAAGTATAAATATTCACTTAACCAACTTCTCCAAATGAGAAGTTACAAATCAGTTTTAAAATGTACCGTCAAACAAATTTAATTTGACTTTTTCTACACAGTTACCTGGGCTTACAGTCTATTTTCCAGGAGTAAATGTTTGGTAGATATTAAAAATGTCAACAACAAAGTATAAATTCATATACATTTTAGCTCTGTTCTATAGTATAAAAGCATTATAAAATTTCATAAGAAATTATTTAATTATAAAATAAGTCTTCAGAAAGCTTGAAAGAATTTGTCTTGCATGCAACTGCAAAATGAAATTATTATATCAGTACACCAGATGTTAATAGTAATAGGAAGGGTGAATGCCAAAGAAAAAGATTTCATAAGCTATTTGGTTCAGCAAAATAAAGGGTCTAATTTGGGTTTTCTCTTCCTTTTTAGAATGGTATTCCTGACTTTGAGAGCTATAACAAGTTATATTTTAAAATTAAAAATAATTTTAAGGCTTTAAAATTGACTGCTTATGAAACAAAAAAAACACCTCAGATGAACAGAATATATATATACCTTGACTCTAACAAACAAAAGTTCAAAGTTAAACCTTATGTTTTCCTCCAATCACATGGTTTATATTTTTTTATTATTAAACCTCACCCAAAGATATATGGATAAAAGACCAAACAGGCAATCAAAGAAAGAAATATAATTGGTAAGCAAATGGGGGAAAAAATGGTCACCTTTTCATTAATAAGCAAAAAAATACATGTTATTTTTTAAAGTTCCATTCATCCCTAGTTAACTGACAAAGCAAAACAAGACATTTAAAAAAATATATAATTCTGGCAAAAATACAATGAAATGGTTACTCTCATATATTGTAAATAGGTACACACAAAGGGCTAACAGAGCAGGCCTGAGACTACTATCCTTAAAAGCCTTAGAAAGGGCTCCTTGCAAGTCTGGCCTTTGGCTACTGTGTCAAGGGTCCCCAACCCCAACTCCACATTTGATGATTCTCTAGGAGGCTTGCAGGACTCAGCACAGAGTGGTTCTAACACCCACTGATTTATTATGGCAAAAGGATACAAAGAAAATCAGTAATGGGAAGAGGTGCATGGGGCAAAGTGTAGAGGAAATCAGGCATAAGCTTCCCAAAGTTCTCTCCTGGTAGAACTATTCAGGTCACACTTAATCCCCAGGAAGAAACTGTGACATGTGTAAAGTATTGCCAACAGGGAAACTTCTTAGAGACTCAGTGTCCAAGGAGTTTACTAGGGACTGGTCATGTAGACAGGCTCAGCCTTGGACATACCAAAATTCTAGGCTCCCAGAAGGAAAACAGGTGTTCAGCATAAACCATATTGTTTTCATGTTTAGCCACCATGAGCCACTCTGAACAGATTTTGGGAACATGCCCAAAATTTAAATTACCAAACACCAGCCAAGGGCCAACCTTGTAAGCAGGCCTTCCTAAGGATAAGCAGTCAGGCCTGCAATGTCCACTCTTTTCTGCACAGCTGACATCTGGGAAGTTGGGTTTCGGGAGTGTTCCCATGATTCCCTGTTAAAGATGGCTTTCTGTATCTAAACTGTACAAACAATACAGCCTATGCTGAATACATGCTCTCCATCTGGAGTCTGGAATTCTGGTACATGCTAGATAGAGGGTACTTATACAACCAGCCTGCGGTAAAAACCTTGGGCACTGAGGCTTTAATGAGCTTCCCAGTAGACAACACTTCACTCGTCACAGTCCAATGCTGGATGAATTAAGTACATCCTGTGTGACTCAACTGGAAGTCTCAGGATTCTGGGAAATTTACACATGGTTTCTTCTAGACTATGCCCCATATGCCTTTTCCCTTTACTGATTTTTATTGTTGATTTGCCACAATAAATCTTAGCCATGACTATGACTGTGCTGAGTCCTGCAGGTCCTCCTAGTGAATTACCAAACTTGTGGGTGATCTTGGAAACTCGCAACACAATAGGTATCGCAATGGCGCATATAACAGCCATAAAAATAATCATACTCTTTAATCCAATAAATCCTTTCTGGTAAACAATTCCATGAAAATAATACAAAACAATGGGAAAGCCATTTTCACCCAGTACTTCTAAAACTGAAAACCTGGCAGAATTCAAATGCAAAGTTAGAAGTAATACATGTGTTAACAACAGATAAGATTGAATAAATTATGCAACATTCAGGATCCTGGAGGCTCCTGAAAACAAAACAAACTGGAAGCAAAACAAATGAAAAAACCAACTCAGGGAAGCCTATGTGGCTCAGTGGTTGAATGCCAGCTTCTCACATATAAGGTCCCAGGTTCAATTCCCAGCCCCTGGTACCTCAAATAAAATTAAAATAAAAAATCTGGATAATAAATAACCAAAGCATCAATAATTGCTAGGATGATTTTTTAAAAACGATAAATTTTTCCTATTGTCTAAAAAGCTAATAATATGGTCTTTATTTCAGTTGAAAATAATTTAAAAATTCTCTACTTAAGTCCTGTTTTTCTATTTTTATATTATACTTACATTAATATACTTACCATAAATTTTTCGAATTTCTAGTCCAAGTCTGTCTTTATATAAGTCTGCAGATTTCTGCAGCCTTTTCAATTTCTCTTCATTGGCTTTGTTTGCAGCAGAAATTGCTATGATTTAAAAAATTAAACAAAACTTCATAGTATCAAATATTTTAAATAACAATTATTACTCATTTATATAATAAGAAACCTGAAGGTGACAAAAATGATGCTGGACAAATGTATCAGCTTACAGCTGTAAGAAATATGCCTTATTTTATGCTACTTTTTAAAAAGTTAGCACAATATTCCCTAACCATTCCCTAACAGATAAGAAAAATAATCTCACAACACAAACCCTGGATAAGAACACTTTAAGAAAAAGCATTAACAAAATTTTGCTATTTTCAAGAGATTTAAAGAACTGATCACTTTGTTTGTGGGCAAACAGGGCTCCTTTCCCAAGAAAGCATTCACTTGAATATGAAAGATTTTAGACAGAGACTTTGCAGCATGATCAGAGTGTTTAGTAGTTCCTGGCAATAATCTATAAATATTTGTTGCATGAACTAAACTATGACTTCTCCAGAGCAAATCTTATTTAATGAAACTGTCTCCCAGTTCAATTAATTAACCTCGCAAATTAATTTCATTACTATATGGTTGTATTAGGAAATCAAAAGAGGCCCTTTAAATAAAACAAAACAAAATAATCCACTAGGCCAACTTTATTGACATCTGTATAGTTAGTTGAATGACTAGTTAAGACCCTAAAGTATATTATCCACTTTTGGCAATGGACTGAAGAACACACAAGAAGCACATAATTGTGAATCATTACCCTTTGAAATTTAGACTATTTAAAATATGCAAATGAAAACTTACTTTCCTTTTTCTTTGCATATTCTTCTTTAAGATCCTGGATATTTGCAGTCAATACTTCCACTTCTTGCTTTTTGTCTTTTACTTCAGCAATCAACTTTAATAAGTTATCTTTTTTTTCCTGAATGAGCTTATTTTGCCTCCAGATCTCTGTAAGAAGCAAAAGGTATCAACTAGACCAGATATCCTTGGCTCTTCAACATGTGTCTAAGATAAGGCCAAAATTTATTGACTTTAATAAGATTAATCTATTCTCTTTTGCCTTTGAAAACAAAAATGAGGAGACAGAAATCCTTTCTAAAATGAGAATACAAAATTAAACCAAAAAGTAGAAAATCAGTGAACTAGCAGTTCTCATTTCCAAACAAATATATTTGGAACAATTTATATTTGGAACAAATATATTTGGAACAAATATAAAACCCACCAAAGACAACCGAACACTAATACTCAGATTTACACAATGTTTTAAAGCAGAAGCTAATTCTAGTGCTATATAAAGTATTCTGGAACTTACCGAAGGACGGAAGGAAAGGAAGGAGGGAGGGGAGGGAAGAAGGAAGGAAAGGCGGCAAATACATTATAACCTGTTTCTCAAATTTAACTGAGCATGGAATCTTTTCCTTGAGGAACATCTCCCATCTCAATAACCAGGAATAACCTAGATTAAGAATTATGTATGTTCTGTATGAAAAAAAATTATAAAACTTGCCTACAATACATATTTGACCTGGAAAGGCATTTTATGCTCCTAAATAATATAAAGATGCCAATATTACCCAAATCCACTTTTATGTTTAACACAGTCCCAATGGACTTGTGAGGGTGGGGGTGAAGTGTGGCGGGGGAGAATCCAATAAATATAATCCTAAAATTTATCTGATGAATATATAGGTGAGAATAGTTAATAAGAAAGAAAAAAAGGAAGGGGCTTGTCTATCAGATTTAGCATTCGTGATTGTGATGCCGTAATACAATAATAGGGTACTAGTTAAAAGAACTGATGTACAGGACAGTGAAACAAAAAAGATATCCCCAAACAAATCTTGCTATATTTGGGACATTAATATGATAAATGAAATACCTTAAATCAATGTTAAAGAGGTAGATTATTCTATAAATAGTTCTGAAATCTAAAATAAATTCCATATTCATTAAATATTTAAATATAAAAAACAAAATCGGGAAATGAATGTGGCTCAACCAATTGGGCTCCCATCTACCACACAGGAGGTCTGGAGTTGGATGCCCAGGGCCTCCTGGTTAGGGCAGGCTGGCCTATGCAGGGAGCTGGCCCATGCAGAGTGCCAGCCCACATGAGAATTTCACCCCACATAGGAGTGCCACCCTGCACGGGAATGCCGCCCAGCATGGAAAAGCTGCCCTGAACAGGAGTGCTGGCTGACACAGAGCTGGCGCAGCAAGATGACGCAACAAGAGACACAGAGGAGAGAAAATAAGAAGACACAGCAGAACAGGGAGTTGAGGTGGCACAAGAGAGTAATCGCCTCTCTCCCACTCCAGAAGGCCCCAGGATCAGTTCCTGGAGCTGCTTAATGAGAATATAAGGAGACACAAAAGAACACACAGCAGATAATGGGGGGAAGGGGATTAAATAAAATAAGTCTTTAAAAAAAAGCATAAAATCTTATAAAATCTGAAAGGCAGTATATGTGATAATAAAATTAACAATATGAGGAAAAGTGTTTTGGTTCAAAGGCAAAAATAAATCAAAGAAAAGGGAATATATTGGCTGCATAAAAATTAACATTCAGGTGAAAAATTCATAATTGACTCAAGCATAAAACTTTACTATATACTATGTATTTTGTTGAACATCTTATCTTTATTTAAATTTCACAATAATACTATTGTACAGGTATTACTCTCTCTTTTAAAAGAGGAAAAAGGCTCAGCAGTTCAGTGACTTGCTCAAACCTGTACCTGTTAGGGTGCAATAAATAAAAAGAATTGGATTCAAATTCAAGTCTTGACTTCAAAAGCCATGCTTTTAACTATTAAACTATACAGCCCCCAATTCTTAATCTACAGAGGAAGACACAAATACAAAGTCCTAAGAAAAGAACAAAGGGATAAACAGATGAAACATGGAATAAAGTTGGTTAATAAGTATGAAAAATAACCTCAGTAGTAACCACAGACATGCAAATAAAGCAGTAACATATTAATTTTCATCTATTACAACAATGTTTACAAAAATAATAGCCAGCCTTGACAGGAATCCAAAGATGCTACAGTTCTGGAAAATCTTTTTGACATTGCAAAACAAAAGGGCCATAAGGATCTTCATGTCCTTTGATCCAGTAATTGTTTTTGTAAATTACCCTAAGAAAATAGGATGTATGTATTTGTGCCACCTCACGTAAGAGCCCTCAATGCTGTGTGACTATTCTATGTACACAGTCAGCTGTCTTCTGTTCTCCAGGAGGCATATACTAAGCGTTCATTTCTACTCTCCACAGAATGTTCCCCAGCTTTCTTGCCCAGGATAGAAAGGTCAGTCAGTACAGGTCACTGGAAGGGACACACATGTGTGGGCTGCCATGAGGGATCTGCCGGCTATACGAAGTCAAGGAAGTTCCCCAACATCATTGAGCTTCACTGTCCTCACCTGTAAAAGTGTAATAATCTCTATCTTCCTCAGATTTCAGGATTGAAGATAATATGAGTCAATATCACTCTTAGACACACACACACAAAGAAGTTTTCCTTTTCACTTACGGTTTAGCAGAAGGGGTTGAGAGAAGCAGGGGATGGGCAAGGAAGCTTTAGAGCAAATGCGGAAGTCTAATATAATAATCTACCAGGGAACTGCCAACTCAAATGCCTTCAGGGGCCAGACAATAAAGTGGGCTGTGTAAGGAAAAAGACAATACTGTGGACTGTGGCAAATTCAAGAACACATGCCCTGTATAAAGGCATTCCAATCTAATATTGTTTAAAATATGGTACCACTAACCTGAGTATCTCCAGTAGAATTTGGCCTATGGCCAACAGTTTGTGGCCTCTGTGTGAGAACTCAATAAAAGCTATTGATCCACTCTGGACAATCAGGAGGGAGGTAGAAAAGAGAAAGCAAGAAGAGTAGTAAAAATATGGAGAGAAAGACTTACAGTACCTACTCTACCCCAAGTTGCTGAGAGAGCTCTTATTTTTCAATCCCCAGTCTGTGATTTGCAATGAGAAAACTTGTGTTTTAAAAACACTGGCATTTACACATCAGCATGGATGACTCTTAAACAAATATGCTGAGTGAAAAAAGGGACAGAATACATGATATGATGGCATTTATACGTCATTCAAAACACAACACTAAACAAAATATTGATATGTTAGTTCTGAAAGGTGGGAAAAGGAGATACAGGATATTCTCTTAAGCCGGTGGGTAGGTACCTAAGTGTTCATCGTTTACACATACATATTATACCTTCTTTTGGTTGCATGAAGGATTTCATGATAAACATACTTAATCTAAAAAAAAAAACACATAAAACCTGGGCCTACAGTTTATCACATACGATTTTGATATTCCAGAAACATCTCAACCATTCTGTCTTCTTCCTTTAATTTCACAGACAGCTTCTCTGAAAGAGAAATTGAAATTCAATTCAGCTGAAATAACACTAAAAAAGCAAAAACAGCATATTACTAGTTTGCTTTAGGTACCTGCAAATGCTTTAATGGAGTCCTTGTAGGTATCTCTTAGCCCCACCATCTGACAGGAGTTGTCACTGACAGTGCCTTTGAATTTATTCCAAAATTCATTTATGCTTTTATCAAATAGTGCCAGTTCATCCTCTATCATCATGTAAGACAATGCTAAAAACAGAACACATTGTTTTAAGAGTTACTGAAATCAAATCAGTCAGGTATCCAAACCAAGTATAGTTTAAACTTTGCTAGATAATAGTAACTTACTTTTAACTCTAGATATTTTAGGGCAGAGCAAGCCACCTGGAGCTTAACTACGATTAAGGTATAGCAAGAATCCAAGACACCCTTACTCCTAAAGACTTGGTAAGTAGTGAAGTGTAATTGCACGGACATTCAGATGCTCTGTGATCCAGGGAAAATGACTGGCTCCTTTTTCTCCCAAGTAAAACTGGTAACTTAAGGCCCCTTTCCAATTCTGACACTTTCTCATTCCAGCCTGGATCCCCAGGTCTCACGCGGCCCCCTCCCATAGGATAAGGCCTCACGTATCCACCCTTCCTATCCCTCAAACCCCAACACCCCAGCTCAGAAAAGGCACCAGTAAATGGAGCCTAGAATGGGAGTTTAATAGGTTTAGTCCAGGACCTGGACAAGTCATCTAAATTCTCTGGCCCTCGGTATCCTCCTCTGAAAACGGATATCCTGGAAAACTCCAGACCCCACCAGTTCTCCTGACGCGAAAATCTTCCCAATGACCTAAAATCTTTCTAGAAAGACCACAGACATCTCTCGGTAAAACCCAGAACCCAGGACCCCTGGGTCGACGCCGCCCAGCCGTTATGGTCCAGAGGACCAACCAGCACCAAGCTGCGTTTCAAACTCGCCGCCTCCGAACTCACACTGCGTCCTCAAGCCCATTTCCCCCTACCGCAACCGGGCGATCGGGAAGTACAGCTCAGCTCCCACCTCCCTCACCTTCGCGGGCAGGCCTGAGCCCCGCCGCCTTTCTCACACCCGAAAAGGGCCGCCGCCGGCCAACAGCAAATCTCCAACCGCCGCTCTCGCAGTCGTAGCAACGTTCTGATTTCAAACCTAGGACTCCTCCCGCCGCCCGTCACCGGGAGCCTTCTCGCCTTCTGATTGGTGGATAGTACAGTCTCTTCATGAAGGGATTGGTTGAGCTCACACTCCGGAATTGTTGCAAAAGGGAGAAATGCATTCTGGGGCTTGTAGTTATTAGGCGCGACCGCTGGACTCTCAGCTTTGTCTAAAGAAGTATCAAGATCTCCCACAGGACTAGATCTAAGAGTTTCAGATAAAGGTTTCTGCAACAAATATAAATATTGAAATTTATTCCTTTGCGAAGTATGTTCCCTCTTCTTGGATACTATCCGTGTACTTAAATAAAGCTAATGAAAAAATGAAGTTAATAAAAATACTGTTGTTTAAATATGTATCATTTAAAAACTCGTCCATTGGGAAGTGACTAATCGGTTTATAAAATTATTGGCTTCTAATAGTAACAGCTCCAAAATTTGTTGATTTTCTTTCTGCTTTTGATCATGTTAATTAAACCAGGAACATTAAAAGAGTCCCTTCTTCATTAGAAAGTAAATGACTGAAAACTACCAATGGCCAAGATTCTTGGTATCTGCCCTCTCTTATTGTTGCAGATACAGGTGAAAAAGAAAAATATGTTTGAGACAAAAGCGTTGCTGCTGGCAAAATTGAACTTGCCTAAGCTTTGGTTTGGTGTGTTGAGGAAAGTTTGATGGAAAAGCAGAAGGCATGATGAGTTAAGAATTTAGTATGTTGAGTTTGAATGGATATTGTTGGGAAATCCAAGTGTTAATATCCTGTAGGCAGTTTACTTCTCTAAATAATTAGCACAACTACTAACCAGATTCAGTTCTGCAAATAGACTGCCTGGGTTTGAAAATTCAGGCTCCATCATTAACTAGGTGTGATCTTGGGCAAATTACTTGGTCTCTTGGACTTCAGTTTCCTCATTTTTAAAATGAGTGTAATAATAATGTACCTGATGTGATCATTTAAAAAACAATAAATGCAAATGCCTTAGAACGGGGCCCTATAATCTAAGTGCTCAAAATTGCTTCTTGTCTAAAAAACAAAAAACAAAAATAAATATATTCACAATTTTTTAAAAAATTGCTTCTTGTTTTTATTATTTTTACCCTACTTCCAATGTATATATTAAAATGCATGTAAATAAGACATTAAACAGAACAAAATCTAACTTAGCAAAGAAATAGAGCAAGTGTTGCAATTGAATACTAACTTTAGCTAGATGACGCATATAGCTCTCATTACTAGATAATCACACTACTTGTAGAGTACCTGATTTTAAGGAAACTCTGCTATGTGTGAATGAGGTAAGAACAGAATGCATCCCCTCTATCCCAAACAAATTGATTTAAATAATTGGTTAGGTGGTGTATAAGTCAGCCAAAAGGGAACTGATGCAAAGTACCAGAAATCTGTTGGCTTTTATAAAGGATATTTATTTGGGGTAAAAGCTTACAGTTACAAGGTCCTAAAGAGTCCAACTCAAGGTACCATAAGAGGTATTTTCTCATCCAAAGTCTATTGCCACGTGTTGACTCAAGATGGCGGGACGATATCTGTTAGGGTTCAGCTTTCCTCTTCCTCTTAAGGCTCTGTGGGCCCAGCTTCTTCCAATCTCAGCTGTTGAAGCAAAATGGCGGTCTCTCCTTTCTTCTTCCTCTTAAGGCTCCGTGGGCTCAGCTTCTTCCCATCTCAGTTGTAGGCTGGTATAGGGCTCTTCTCTCTTCCTGGGGCTTTAGCTGTTTGAATCTTCTCCTTTCTGTCTCATGGCAGGACCAAAATGACCAAGTTCTCTTCTCTTCTGTGTCTATGGAGCTCTCTCTCTTCCTGTATCTTCTTCTATGTGTCTTCTTGAGTCAGTGTCCATTTATATAGGCAAAGGGGGCAGGGACTCAACCCTGAGTCACACTCTACTGATGTGGTCAAATTAAAGCCCTACCTTTTATCAAATAAACTTAAAACCTCTGAATTTAACACAATCAAAAGGGTATCACAGAGGAAAAGACAAGTTTAAAAACATAATCTCTCTTTTTGGAATTCATAAATAATCTCAAAGTGCCACAAGTGGGTTTGTTGCTTTTTTTCCTGCATTATCCACTTATAATTTGCCAATTTCTCATAAATACAGTAACTAATTTCAGAATAGTGCATACTGAACTTCTAACAATTAGAAAACAGAAATTTCTTAAAGCCTTTACTAGTTTATGGTAAATTATTTCATTGACTTGGAACAATGCTTGAACCATCTTTCTAATGTATTCCTTATGGAACCCAGCAGAGCATGACTGCTCCACAAGAAAAATGGAAAATAGTTCATTAGCAGGCTTTGGGATCTTCTCTACAAGACATAAGGCTGTATCTCTTAGACTAAAGTGAGCATCATGTAGCAGACTCAATTTTCTGCCCTCTTTCATGGATTATTTTTGTAAAGGTGACTCCATTTAAGATTGGGCAGACCTATGGGATCTAAACCCTCTTTCAATTAGAGGCAGAGTGGGCATCACCATCCCCAAATCCTCAGGATTAGGGAAAGAACAATGGACTAGAGTAGATTTATTGTTATTCTACTATAGACTTACTGTGATTCTGGCAATGGAAGAACTTTTATCATTGATATGGAGGCAGTGGCCACTGGAGGTTCTGAGGGAAGGGAGAGGGAAAATTAGGTGAAATTTGGGGGCATTTTCGGGACTTGGGAATTGTGCCAAATAACATTGTAATGACAGATACAGACCATTTTGTAAGTCATAACTTACAAAAACGTGCGGAAGAGAGTGTAAACTACAATGTAAACTATAACCTGTGCTTAGTGACATGCTCCAAAATGTGTTCATCAATTGTAACAAATGTACCACACTAATGAAGGATGTTGTTAATGTGGGAAAATGTGGCAGGGGTAGGGAGTGGGGCATATGGGATTCCCCTATATTTTTATGTAACATTTATGTAATCTAAGTATCTTTTTTTAAAAAAGTATATATATATATACTTTAAAAATATATTTTAAAAATATTTATATATATAAATTTATTTTTGTACATATAAAAATTATATATTTATAAATAAAAATATTTATATATATAAAAGAGCAGGCAGAAATACCCAGAATAGCCCTAAAAATAAGTTCTTATTGTTTAGAGAAAATTCCTTCTTTACTATTCCTGCAATATCCCTAGATAATGTTTGAGGGTCCACCAGAACAGAATGTTGCTATCTTGCAAATCTCCAAACTGGAAGGGCCTAGAGTACTATCAAAAGAACTATCATCTACTCTGTTCTTTGAGGGCAAGAAAAAGGTGCACACTATTCAATTCTGATTTGCCAAAGAGTGGACAAGCTGCAAGGAAGTTTTCTTGGCCAAAAACTCCAAATATATGAAATAGATTCACTATTTGAATCCTTCCTGGCAAAGCAAAGGAAAAAAAAAAGGTATGGGAAGAACTCAGGACATTGGCACTCTAAAAAATGGAAAATAAAGATGGCTAGTATTATGAGGTTAAAAGTTATTTTCATCTTTGACTATGATATGTTCATGAAACTAAAGCCCCTGGTTGTAAGTCAAAAGGTCTTTATTGTACTACTGTTTCCTTTCATTACCATTTATAATCCAAAAAGCAACATTAAGGTAAGTGAGTTGGGGAGCTGGTGTAGCTCAGTGGCTGCGCGCCTGCTTCACATGTACAAGGTCCCAGGGCCAATCCTCTATACCTCCTAAAAAAATGTAAATAATGTGTTTGGGATACCAAATACTGGGCACTCTATTTCCAAATTTTAAGGCAGGACAAGAAATTATTATTATCAATATTTAACACATCACAATGTACCCTAAAGACAGTTGCTAGTCTAAGGAACATTTGCTTAGACATAGAGTTTGTTGTGATAAATCTCCCATTTCACAAATACATACTCAAAAACTTCTGATTTCAGATATCCGGTAGCATTTACCTTAAAGGAAAATCTTGTGGGTTGGGTATCGCAGACCTTCAGCTGAAGGAGTGATGTGCTCATTTCAAGGGTTTTACTGACCCGATTTAATGAATATAGTACTGAATATGATTCATGGAGGAGTAGCCAACTGATCCCCAAGTTGATGAACTGCTCATTGCGTTTCTACACACAGGTCTTTATCAGGCTGTTGAGTGAGGATTCTAGCTCTCTTTGGAAGTTAGATGGATGGTGCAGTCTCAGAGTGTCCACTGTTGTTTATTCTTTCTCAGGGCTCCTCCCCAGCCAAGGTATGAAAGAGAAACCTTTGTCATTTGTCAATTTTTTCATTTGAGAGTGGGTGAATGGTTTCTCTCTATTCCCCCAAGTACACACAATAGTGCCTCCAGCTTTCCCAGTGTTAGAAAGGAGAAAACAGAACTCTGCTTGGCCCCAGCACCACCATGGCCACCATCACCATATCTTTCATTTCAACCCAACCAGGATTTATGGGAAGTCTATTATCTGCCATGTGATGAGTTGAGGACTGCTTTCCAGGATATATGGTCTGTGACCCAAGGTGGGTTTTTACGGGTTGGAGAGTAGGAAGATGGCACAGAGAATACTATTCCAAATCTGGAGAGGTTTCTAAGCTGTATTTATAAAAAGCCTTGTTTAGACTAACTGAAAGCTCCAACTGCAACTTCCCTGAAATATTGACTCTTTCTTCAAGGGGGAGGGATCATAGGGTACAAGGTCATTGTTAGCTATGGTGCTTGCCCTTAATGAGAAGACAGTTCCCATTCTGGAGGCAGAACTAATGATAGAAATGATACTGAGCAATTTCATGATTTAGAGACTTCTCCCCTTTACTAAGGATCTCTATGATTTCCACATTTATTTAGTACATGTACTTTCAATATCCATTCACCAAGAACATAAACAATGATCAAAGCTACCATTTGGGAAAAAAAGAAAGCCCTTCCAGTGCTTCCAGGTTAAGAACCTAAGATATAGAAAATGCTTACTACCTTCAAAGAGCTCTTGAAGAGAAACTTTAAATCCTCTCGATTTCTGCCTGGCTTATGTCAGGAAGCATTGGATTAGATGATTCAGAAACCAGATCTTCTGATAATTGCAATAGTCAAAGCACAGGATATTCAAAGTGGAGGCAACCATCAGTGCCACCTCCCACCTGCATTCTTTCATCTCCTTCCTAACAAAAATTAATAAATAAAGGAAGGTCTGGGACCTCCAGGGTGGAGTGAGGAAGTCACCAAATCCTTCCTCCAAAAAGCAGTTATAAAACTGGATAAAATTACCAAAACAACCATTTCAGTACCCTGGAAATTGACCAAAATCCACAACAGACTAAGAAGTGTTTATTCATGAAAAACTACTTGGGAAAAAGTATAAGTGAAAGAAGCCAGATGCAAAAGACTATATATTATATGGTACTATTTATATGACATATTCAGAAGAGGCAAATGCAGACAGAGAACAGTTCAGTGTTGCCTGGAGCTGGCAGTAAAGCAGACCTTGACTGTACAAGGGCACAAGGGAAATTTTGGGGGTGATGGAAATGTTCTAAATCTGATTAGTGGTGATGATTTCACAACTCTATGCTTACTAAAAACCACTGAATTGTACATTTAAAAGGGCGAATTTTATCACATATAAATTGTACATCGGTAAAGCTGTTTAAGAAAAGATGAAGGTGCTCAGAGTTTCTGAGTAAAAATAGCACATTATCCAAGCACTTGGAAAACATTCAATAAACACAGAGAGATGTTTAGCTTTTTATTTATCACAAATAAACTTTGACCTAATTTCTGGTGGACAGAATAGCCTGTACCACTAAGCTACAGTACTTACTTGGATGTGAAGTTTTACTTCTTCCACCTCTCTGATAATTCCTTCTCTGGTTCCTCTTCTCTCTTCTAATCCCTAAAGTTAGATGCTCCCCAATATTCTTGCCTCTCTTTTGCTGCTCTTATTTCCCAGGGCAATCTCATCCCACCTCACAAAGATGTTTCTCAGATTCAGTCCTCCGTCTTGCCCAGCTTGCTGCATTCAGATCATGCATTTCCAGCTGTTTTTTGGACATACTACATGGATTTCCCACTAACAATAATTCAGAAACAGAATGTATCCTTTTTCTTGTTAAATTTTCCCTTTCTTTTAATAATATTGATACTCAGTCCTCAAGCTCAAAATCTTGGAATCTTCCTTGATTCTCTCATTTCTTTAAGCCCATATCCAAACCATTGCCAACACCTAGAGAATCCTCTATATGCCACTACCCCCCTTTTTATCTTCTAGCTCTTTATTCAGGTTCTTACTACCTGACTCTTGCTTCCTAGACTCTGGACCTCTCAATCCGTTTTATCTACCATTGCCACAATAGTGTTCTCAGGGTGTTATTTTATCATGTAATTCGTTTATCAGACATTCTGTGTTCCTACATTTTCTTGAGAATATAGCTCATACTCCTTAGCCTGGCCTTCAAGTTGAATCTTGGAATGCCTTGGTCCCAATTTATCATGTAACCCTTATTGTTCATTTAATTCATATAGTCTATATTTAATAGAAATAAGCATTCATCCTTGCAATTCTCTACGTCCATGATTTTGTTCATACAGTTCCTTTATAAAGCTCATCACAAAGAATTTCTAACATTCATAAAAGTAAAAGAATACTATCATGAACTCCTCATGTACTCACAATTGGACCCCAACAACCACCAACCACTGGTCAACACTACCCTATCCATACCCTAACCACCTCCCCTGTATTATTTTCAAGTAAATCTTCAGACAAGATATCATTTTCCCCATATATATTTCAGTATGTATTTCTAAAAGATAAGGATTCTTTTAACATAATTACAATACCATTCACACCTAAAAACATTAATTATTTAACATTATCAAATATCCAGTTAATGCTCACATTTTCAATTGTTTCATAAATGTAGAAATTGGGGATTTCTTTTATAGTTCTTTAATGCATTATATTTCAACTGGAATATATTTCTCCATTTCATCCTATATTTTTTCATTTCTAAATTCTACTTATCTGTCATGATCCAGTTACTTGCCACCTCTTCCACAAAGGCTTCCCTAATCGCAAAACTGAAATTTACATCTACCTTTTTTCTTGTCTACTTTATCTATTCCCACCTCTTAAGGGTACAGTGGTATGTTATGAAGGTAAATATCATACCTTCCCTACTAGATTACTTGTTCCTTGAGGTGTGATGTATCTCTGTCCTGCCCAGCGCATATAAATGAGTGTGGTACAATTGTTACACTTGATGAACAACTATTGAAGCACTACTAATAACCATGGTCAATAGTTTACATTATGGGTGACATTTTGCATGTACACTTCTATAGGTTTTGAAAAAACTTATAATGGCCTGTATCCATCATTACAAGATCATGCAGAACAATTCCAATGTCCTAAAAATGTCCAGTGTTCCATCTGTTCTATTTTGTTCTCTTCCACTCTTCTTAGGGCCTATGACAACCACTAAATTTCAATGTTTGAAGAATAAGGTTCATAGTTACATGCATTAATAATAAGGGTTTGACATATTGGTCTGTTTTCTTTCACTAGGCACTGTTTATATTCTCAAGAGATTCTTGCCTCTCTAATTGAGAACATAGCAGGACTCCCAAGGATTGGAGTTTAATATTTTCCTTTTTATTGTCTGGGTCTATACCCACTGAAATAGCACCCTATGATAAGATGTCTCAGCAATGTTACAACACCTACTCTCTAGTTCTTCGGATTTGCCCAGGATAACTAACAAAACCATGATGATGGACAATACCTATCCCAAAAAAAACAGAGCGTATTTACAACTACAAGTAGGACAGTTCCATCCACCTGCCCCATGGGATAAACCTCCTCTCAATTGGAAACAGAGTGGGCATCACCATCTGTATTAGTTAGCCAAAGGGGTACTGATGCAAAATACTAGAAATTGGTTGGCTTTTTTAAAAGTTATTTATTTGGGATAGGAGTTTACAGATACCAGGCCATAAAGTATAAGTTACTTCCTTTAATAAAGTCTATTTGGAGCAAGATGGCTGCCGACACTTGCAAGGGTTCAGGCTTCCTGGGTTCCTACATTCTTGGGGCTTGCTTTTCTCTGGGTTCAGTGTTCCTTTCTTCCTGGGGCTGGCTTCTCTGCATGCTTTCCTCTGCATGCTGACTTCCCAGGGCTCCAGCTTAAGTCTTCAGCATCAAACTCCAATATCAAATCTCCAACATCAGAAACCCTCAACTCTGTTTTTTGCCATGCCTTTTATCTGTGAGTCCCCACCCACCAAAGGGTGGGAACTCAATGCCCTAATCATAACTCAATCATGCCCGGGTACAGATCAGATTATAAGCATAATCCAATATCTATTTTTGGAATTCATAACCATATGAAACTGCTACACCATCCTAAAAGCCTCAAGATTGAGAAATGAGCAACCATAAGGGGGGAATGCAACTATGGACTAAAGTAGACTTATTATTGTTATAGCAATGGAAGATTGTGTAACATTGATATAAGGGCAGTGGTCACAAGAGGTTCTGAGAGGTAGGAGAGGGAAGAAGAGGTATAATATGGGGCATTTTTGGGACATTGGAATTATTCTGCATGACATTGCAACGATGGATACAGGCTATTATACATTTTGTCAAAACCTATAAAAATGTGCAGTGCAAAGTGTAAACTGTAATGTAAACTATTGACCAAAGTTAGTAGCAATACTTCAATATGTGCTCATTAATTGTGACAAATGTACCACACTAATGAAAGATGTTGTTAATGGGGAAAAGGGAGGGGGGGGTGGGACTATATATGTGAATCCCCCTATATTTTCAATGTATGATTTATGTAATCTAAAGCTTCTTTAAAAATAAGTAAAATAATAAATTTTTAAAAAGTTTCAGTGTCTTACACTGGTATTTCTCAAAAGTGAGGTTCTCTAACCAACAGCTTCAGCATCATCTGGGAATTTGTTGGAAATTCAAATCCTCAGGCTCTTTTCAATTCCTCCTGAACCCAAAGCTCTGAGGGTATGTCCTGTGATCTGTGTTTTAACATGTTCTCCAAGTGGTTCTAAAGCATACTGAAGTTTGAGAACCACTACCTCACACTTAGAAGGTACTCTTTAAACTATAAAATATGAACCAAGTTACAAAATATCTTAAGTCTACTGTGAAGAAAATTAATAGTACTGCTCAATGGGCTACCCTGTTATGTCCTTGGTGATCCACAAAAAAGTGTAAAGATGCATTGGTCATGATCATTTCTAGAAAGAATACATAATGAAACTAATGGAGAAACTTACTTCATATAGCTGTAGCTGGATCATTTGTAATAGAGTCACTGTGGGATGCCAATATTCCTGGGATGCTAGCCAGAATAGAGACAATTATTTTCTGAGTCACTAGGATCTAAACTCGGTCTGAAATAAATCCATTTTTATAATACAAGGTGACACTGGAGAGACCTCAAATACAATTTCTTTTCTTTTCTTTTTTAAAGACTTACTTTTATTTATTTATTTCCCATTCTTTCCCTCCCCCATTGCCTGCTCTGTGTCCATTTGCTATGTGTTCTTCTGTGTCTACTTGCATTCTTATCAGGCGGCACCAGGAATTTGTGTCTCTTTTTGTTGCATCATCTTGCTGTGTCAGCTCTCCATGGGTGCAGTGTCACTCCTGGGTGGGCTGCGCTTTTTTCATGTGGGTGGCTCTCCTTGCAGGGTGTACTCCTTGTACGTGGGGCTGCCCTATGTAGGGGGACACCCTGCGTGGCCCAGCACTCCTTGTGCACAGCAGTCCTGTGTGTGGGCCAGCTCACCACACAGGCCAGGAGGCCCTGGGTACCAAAGCCTGGACCTCCTATATGGTAGTTAGATGCTTTATCAGTTGAGCCACATCTGCATCTCCAGTTTATTTTAGAGGAGGCAGATAAGCATGTGGTAAAGAAAATGACCATGCACAGTGACAGGAAAGATCAATGTCCCCAAAATATATTTTTGTTTACTGCCACTGCATCAGTGATACAAGCTAACATCAAATATTTCAGAACGATGTTGAATTGTAGTGAACACTGTAACTTACAGACAAATGGTTCATTTGGTGATAAGAATACATCTTGTGGGGGTAGCGGATGTGACTCAAATGATTGAATTCCTGCTTCCCATCTGGGAGGTCCCGAGTTTGGTTCCCTACACCTCCTAAAAACAGAAAAACAAATGACAAGCAAACAAATGAAAAAATCAACTTAGGGGAGCCTGTATGGCTCATGGTTGAACACCATTTCCTACATACAAGATCCAGGGTTCAATCCCCAGCCCCAGTACCTCAAAAAAAAAAAAAAAAAATCTTGTGGCTACGCAATTCATGGCATGTCAAAAGACAGAGAAGAGGGAAGCAGATGTGGCTCAAGGATTGAGCTCCTATCTACCACATGGGAGGTCCTGGGTTTGTTTCCCAGTGCCTCCTAAAGAAGACAGTGAGCTGATAGGATGGACTGATGAAACAAGATGACACAACAAGAGACATCAGGGAAAACATAATGAGAGACACAACAAAGCAGGGAGTAGAGGTAGCTCAAGCTATTAGGTGCCTTCTTCCCACATGGGGAGATCCTGGGTTCATTTCCTGGAGCCTCCTAAAAAGAAGACCAGCACACAACAAACAGACGTAGCAAGTGCAAATAATGAGGGGGTGGGAAGAAATAAATAAAATAAATCTTAAAAAGAAAAAAAGTTAGTGAAGAAATTATAGTCCCCTTACTACAGGTTGTAGTCTAAGTGAAACAGACAGGATTAGTAAAATCAAAACTTGGGGAAATGTAAATTAAATAGAATGAGAAATTTCTGTGATCAGAAAGAACATGAATTATTCAACTACTGGAATTAACTAAAGACAAGGCAACAGTACAGGGTTTGGGGACTGGCAATATTAAAAATAAAAAGTCATTAAGAGGAGGGAGGTCCTTAAAGCAAGCAAATCATACCAGGAAGGCTGGAGAACTGAAGATAACTGACGGCATGGTGGAAATAAGGAGATCCCGGCCATGGGCACTGTGGACAGTGACATGAGATTCCAGTGGTCCTAAGGTCGCACTTAACTTGTCTGAGTGAGGGATTCCACTGAAAACCTGTTGAAAGCTGTGGCCTTCTTCTAAGAAATATGCACATGCACTAACATTTTACATATAATTTCAGGAAGCTCAATGACATATTAATTAAATCAAATTTGGGTTAAGGACTCCTGGCCTAGTGACTAAAGGGACTTTGTTGAGATTAGATACCCAAAGCATATACTCTTACAGATTTCTTCCACTCCAAAAGTGCTTCTCCTGGCATGGCAGAGTTCTAGTTGAACATTTGTGGAGGAATCAGACAGAGTTCTACAACATCAGAAAGAAAGGGGGTTGACCCTGAAGGAAATGGTAGTTGGCTGTGCAATTTTCTGATGACCTTATATTTTGTGTAGGACATTTTACTGGATTCTCACATGTAATGGCAAGTGCAATTAGACTCGCTCCTGCTCTCTTGAACTTGACTCTGCTCTCAGACCAGAAGAAGATTTTGAAGACTGTGACTAATTCAAAGCCTTAGATCAGTAAATATTTAGTGAGAAAAAAAGGGAAGGAAGGAAGATGTGAGAGAGGAGAAGGCAGGGAGGGAGAAGAGGAAGAGGCAAGATGTCAGAGCACAAGAGACAAGTGACGTAAGAAATGTGTAGGAGAGTAAAATTTCATCACTTTGGCCTGCTTCTACTCTAATCAAGTGTCTCACAGTTTAAGGTCAACAACTCCACCTTAATAAAGTATTTGTCAAAAATAAGAATAAGTTATGTTAATTATAACTAATTTTTTTTAGTGTTCCCCACATGCCTTAGGGGAAAACGAGACTAGAAAGGAGGTTCTAAAAGGAGGGGTAAGAGAATAGAACAAACCTACATTCAGAGAAAGAGTGAAATAATAGAGACCCCAAATAAGGTATCTGAGAGAAAGTGCTTTAGGGTAGATGTTGAGAAAGTGATACAAGGAAAGGTCAACTACACATTGAAGGCACAGGAGGGTGCACAGATACCCAGCCTCAAGGGAGGCATGGATTAGGACAGAGCCTTGAAAATGTAATGTGCTTAAGAAACATGCAGCAAGTTTACTAAAATGCACATTCCAGAACCTCATACCCAAAGCATCTGATTCTGTGATCAGGAGTGGGCCTGGGAATTTGCAGGCAGGTCACATGAGACAGGTGGCCCCTAGATCACATGCTGAGAAAGACAGTCTCAAAAGGAGGATGAGGGTAGAGGTAGATCTACACTCTTTTGAAATCTTGGTCCGGATAGCTTGAACATGGCTCTGCTCCAACATTTAGTGAACGGATTTGCGAAAGACCTTGAACTCTAACAAGCTTGGCCAAGAAATGTTGAAGTCACTTAGCTTGTTGGGGGGGTGGGAGTCTCTGCTGTTGGAGGGAAAACCTCTCCTTGAAGAGCACTAGCTGTAGAAATTCTCAGCCTCTTGTATATCCTCTTGCTGTAGTACACGTAAGAGAGGTACTAGGAGCACCCCCCACCCCAGGCCATGAACTATGAGGGCAGAGAGGAAACTGAGGAGAACCAAGGAAATGTTTCAGGAGAGATTTCCCACAGGACCAAAACCATAAAATCTGTCTGAGGGCATAGAGTTGGAAGTGAAAGTTCATCTAAAGTCAAGTACATTTTCTTTTCATTTTCATCATTTGTTTCATTTGTTTTTGATTTTGTATGGTTTGCTTTTTAAATTTTTATAGTTATGTAAATTATTTACACGGTTTGAAATAGTTACATGGTTTCAAAGTCAAATCTATAAAATAAGGTATATTTTAAAAAATCTAGATTCCATCCCTGTTGCCTCCACTACGTGCCCTCCCTTCCCTAATAAGTAACCTTTAAACAAATTTCTTAATTGGGTTCCATTCCTCTATTTCCTTTAAACGTAAGCAGATGTATATATAAATATTATTCCTTTCTTAGATAAACATATTATATATACATGCTTTTTTCACATTAAGTTTTCTTGACTTGGATGGTTTATAACATCATCTTTGTGGAAAAATGCATGTTGAGTTTGGACTAATCAAATAAACATTTTAAAAACACAGTCTCTTTATAATTTAGCACGCACATGGAGTTTATTCAATTATTCATTCATTCATTCAACAAACATTTATTGATTAACTACAATGGACCCAGGGGCAGTTCCAGGTTTTGTGGGTTCTAAACCGCTCATAATATTGGGGGTGTTAATAAAAAGAATATAAAGTTATTTATGCAAGTTAGGTGAAAGTGAATATTTATTAAAATAAAAAATCACAATAAATGACCAGATTCTCAAAGACACAGGTCCCTTTTGTCTGAGACCTCTTTAGGCAGTTTACCAGAAATCTGACATAGAAATACTGCCTGATTGTCACCTGACTCCCCTTCCCCATCTAGAACACTGTTTAATTCCCAGCAACTCCCAGCCACAATCTGTCATTGAAGGGGCTGGTGCGAGCTTCCTTCGCTTCCCCAGTTATTTGCACCTGCAGGGCCCTGTGCCGGGGACTGTGCTAGTGGCTGGTGTATGCTGTCAACAATAGGGTCTCTTATTTTATGGCACTTGTACAGCAATATGGGAGGCAGAGATGAAACATAGATGCTTAAAATAAATATACAGTTGCAAAGATTAAATCTCCAGAAAGAAAAGCATATTTGAGAGAAAATACTAGTCAAGGGGTAGTAAGGATGCTGGCCAAAGAAGGCACCTGACGAAGGGCATTTAAGCTAAGAAAGACTGAAAAAGATGAAATATGGGGAATAAACAAACTTAGTGGATCCTGTTAAAGAATAAAAGAATTCAAGGTGCTTTTGCTTTGGTTCACTATCTCATAGTCTATAGACCCAGATAGTACTCAGGAGCTAATCAGTCTTTCTAAATTAGTATCCTATAATGAAAAGCTAATGTGCACCCAAATTCATCAGTACAGACTCTGAAGTATTGAATGAGCATGAACTTAATTTTTAAGAAGATATGTAAGACAAAATGTATTGACATCATTCACTGACTTAAGAACTCTGACTTAAGAACAAGGCATTTCCGAAGAAAATGAGTATCACGAAATATGTAGCTCAAACACTTCTTAGAAAATGAACAAAGAAGAGTTATGTCCTTCCTTATGGCTCAATAAAGGCATTATGGGGGAGCAGATGTAGCTCATGTGGTTAAGCGCCCGCTTCCCATGTACAAGGTCCCGGTTTTGATCCCTGGTGCCTCTTAAAGACAAAACAAACAAGGAAATGAAAAAACCAACTCGGCGGAGCCAACGTAGTTCATGTGGTTAAGTGCCAGCTTCCCATACATGAGGTCCTGGGTTCAATCCTGAGCCCCTAAAGAAAAAAAGACATTATGGAAATTATAGAAACTGGATATGGGAAACAAAAAAGCCAGAAGCAATGACTTTGAGTAGTCAAGGTTAATATCTCTTAAGGAGTAGTGATATACTTGGGTATATGGATTCTTCTCCGGTGAAGCAAGTATATGCTCTCGTTTAAATTCAGTGAATAACCAGAATTATAAAATTGCAGGATAGGCAGCAGATCCTCTTATTTCTTGATGGGATGCCCCATAAACTATTTCAGGCATATGTTTGTTCAATTTGTCTTGTGAGAGATTGAATATACAATGGACAATGGCCAGACCACATAGGGCAATAGTACTTTGACCCACCAGCAACCAGACCAGGATGGCTAAGCTTGGGCAATGACTGCTAGCTTCCCTATTTTTCGCCCCTATTTCCAACTCAGGATCAACCAGAGAAAGCCAAATATGCTTCCTGAAGCAATCACCAAGGATGCCCCCATTCTGGCTAGCCCACCCCCAGCTGGCACACACCAGCAACCTGCAATCAGAACATACCTGAAGCCTGCCCCCTTTTCACCATAAAGCTTCCCCACTCTGCCTGCCTTGAGTCTCTGTCAAACACAAGCCATAGCAGCTGACTCCCTTGCTATTGCAAACTGAATAAACAGCCTCAGCTTGTTCTCATTTGAGAGATTTTGGTTTTATTTCCACACTTGACGGTCCCAAGAAGAACCTGTCTGATGGGTCTCAAGGTCATCAGTAGAAAGTGGGAATCAGAGTCACCTTCAAGCGCTGAGGTGTCCATCTTAGTACCACTTGATATTTCCTCCAGGGGAGATGACAGAGACTGGGAGAGTAACATTAGCCGTCGGATCCCTATAATAACTATGTTCCTGTTTCAAATGATGAGACAAGCCATCTCCTGCAGAAATTCAAATTGGCTGCATCTGTGAAATTCTCCTTGTGAAAGGCACTGTGAGATGGTTACTTTACAACTGGCCAGACAGGTTTCTGTGTCGGACAGTAGTCTCTCAGGATAATACAGAAAAGCTTCGTAGCTGAACTGCTGATACAGGTGAATTGGAGGTCTGAGTTGCTGAAAGCATTTTAAACAGCCAGTTAGTCACGAGCTTTTACTCAATTTGCAATTGTTTTAAATTTCACCTATTTTGGCCTTGAGCAACCTGAACTCAGCCCAGACTAGGAAGAAGCATTGCTCTGGAAAAAACATTAGGTCCCCAAACAAAACTCTGGCACTGAGGTGACCTGGGGCAGGTCACTTCTCCATTTCCTAAAACAAGGATTAATGGACCACTGTGAAGTTCAAATCAGTGATGATGATATAGTATTTTCAAAGGTAAATAATTGGATGAGCAAATACTGCTAGACATTGAAAAGAACAAGCGAATTTTCAGCTAAATTAATTTTATCCCAATGCATACATCATTTGGATCAGATCAGCACACAAGTAGGAAAAACCAGAATGGGTATACTAAATGAGCTGCCTAGGAAAAGAGCACAACTCCATGGCTGACTACTTCCTTGTTCTCCTCCAACTTATACATGATAAGAAGGACAGAAGTGACTGGTAAAGCTCCCTGATGGATAGAGTTATTAATTTCTGGGCAGCTGTTTTAACTCCCTTTTAGAAAAATGACATGATGAGGTCATTCACGTTCCAACTTTGTGACTGTCAAATCTGTGTTCTCCTCCACAGTACAGCTTCAACTACTTCCAGGTGAGTTTCACAGAAAATCCAGCAAAGAAAGGTACCATCAGCTGCCCTGTTTAATGAGGAGTGCTTTTCAGTTGTCACTCTTCTGGCCCACAATACTAAATTCATGTATAAACTGTCACCAGCAGCATAGATTCTAAGTAGATGAGTGTTTTCTCTAATTCTAGGGGAAGATTCTCTGAAGTCTTGACAGCGTGACACATCAGCAGTCGGAGAATTCACCACAAAAATAAAATTCAACAGAAAAAACCCACTACATCCAAAAATGTAAGAATTAAATGTCATTTAAGCTTCTCAGGTTGCCTTTTTTGGAGGGGGAGGGGAATTGGGGAAGAGAAGCTTAAAGCTGAAAGGAGAACAAGTAATGTATAAATTGCTTTAGCACAATGATTCTCAACCCTGACTGCATATTGGAATCACTTGGGAAGTTTTATAAGAATACCTGATTTAATTATTTGGTCTGTATGGACCAAGGGCATGGTATTTTTAAAAAGCATATAACAGATTATAATGCACAGTCAAAACATTTCCTCCTGGGGACAACAGAGGCTAGGAGTGTACCAACAGACATTGGATCCCCACTACAGTGCAGCCCCTGCTATTAAATGGTGAAAGTTCAAAGTGACATCCATAGCCCAGTGAAAGAGGCTAATGGTTAGCAAAGATAACTAAGCCAATTTGAATAAAATAACAAGGCAGGTTATCTAGCTCTACCTCCAGCCACCTGGTAGACCTTAATTGTTTTCAATCACTTTAACACTCTGAAACCAGCAAGTCACTTCTGACTTGGATCCATAGGTCTCTTTGGGCTATCCCTTGGTTTATTCCCAATCTACATGTCTGTTTTGGTGCCTTATTGCTATCAAATACTCAGTAGTCAACAGACCATTTTCCTGATTGGTCAAAAGCCCTTTGAAGTTGGTTCCTTTTTTTTTTCCCAGTCCCAACACATTTTTAGAGGAACTTATGTGCAGAGAGCTGCAGCTACCTCTTTACAGACAGTGAGACTGCAGAAAGTTCTCTCACATATGAAAGCATCTATGGCAACTGCTCTACAGATTATATGTAGTTGAAAAGGGTCCTGTCTTTCTGTCCTGTGAGCACTTCCCCAGTGCTCTCAATAATATGACTCAGACCAAATACATGTGTGTTACCTGTATGACCTCTATCTCTGCTTTCTTAACTCATAGGCAAAAAGCAAAAAATTTCCTTCTGGATTCATCAATTCCATGTATTTTCATCCCTGTTCCATATTTTACATCATTCTCATAGTTAATAAAGAAATACTGAAGTATTTTTATTTAAAAGCCTGTGATTTAGAAAATAACCTATCATATCATATAAATTTTTCATGTCCAGATATTTAGCCAACTGTTTTCCTCAAAGGCCCAATAAAATAGTCAGAGAGCCACAGTCTATTTTAAATTAAAAATGCATGGCTTTAAGGGCTATTTGACATGCAGTAATTATTTGTGTAGTCTTCTAGCCAAGCATAGAAATTGCTAATGTCTGCCCTTGAAGGAAATGACCTGTGGAAAAAATTTCAAACAAACACGACCCAACTGTTCACATAAAAGGGAAGTTGTATAAGAAATTCATTGTGTTTCTACCCAAATTTCCCCTTGACCTGCCACAGAGCAGTATGTACTTCACCACTTTGCCACCAATTAAAAATCATGAACAGATGAGCTTTTCAGCAGAAGAGGGCCAACGTGCCTTCTCCACAGATGGCCTGAATCACATGTTTTGGTAATGGTTGGACACATCATAAAGGCGCCATATAAAAACAGTGGGATTCAGAGGACTTCAGCTTTAATTGTTCTACGTTTAGAATTGCCTCTTTTTCAAGATGGATTTCCTTCATAGGAATGGAGTTCTTGTTATTCAGCATTTGCAGAAGGACTACCGGGCTTACTATGATTTTCTAAATTTTATGTCTAATGTTGGAGACCCCCGGAATATCTTTTCTATTTACTTTCCACTTTGGTTTCAGCTTAATCAGACAGTTGGAACTAAGATGATATGGGTAGCTGTAATGGGGGATTGGTTCAATCTTATATTTAAATGGTAAGACTTCTATTTTGTTTCATTTTCCTGAAATGTATCATTCTTAAATTTGTAGTTTTGGCTTAATGATTAAATTTCAAATACATATAGATTTACTTGGAAAAATCTTTCAAACATATCAGTTAACTTGGAACACCCGATTCATTACAAAAAGCTAGAAATGTTACTTTATCTGACTTAGTAAATTTCAAACCCTGTAACAGATCCTCTGTGATTAACTGAGAAATTAGTATTTAAACAAGCAGCACCATAATGAATGGATTGCTGATTCCAGGGACTGATTTGATTTTCCCAGTCTAAGTACCCAAGCACCCGCAGGACTTCCCCAGGAAAGAAAAAGTCCCTGCTCTTAGAGAAAGCTATGGTGCCCAAACTCCAAATGACTGTAATGAGATAGACCAGAACCCAACTTCTTTCAAAATCCCTTGATCATGACCTTTCCCCAGCCACCCTCTGCATTTTCACAGGAAATAACAGCTAGTCTTTAATTAAATAATGGCTGTGTATATTAATATATATGAATGTTTATATTTCTTTAAAACAGGATATTATTTGGTCATCGGCCTTACTGGTGGATCCAAGAAACTCAGATTTACCCAAATCACTCAAGTCCATGTCTTGAACAGTTCCCCACTACCTGTGAAACTGGCCCAGGTAAGAAATTACAGCAGCTTCAAATTACCGAAGATATTCCAACAGAGAGTGATTATGTGTAATTAGCATCTAGTAATTGATATGATCCTATATGGGGTATTAAAGAAAATATCCTGGGAGGATACTGAAAGTTCATAAGCATCAAAATCACTAATGAGAAAGAAATGTTTTATGAATAACTAAGTTTCATTTTGTTATATGTGAAAAGGAAGGTTAGGAGACTATTCCCCAAATGATTTTAGAGTCAGCATTTTCTTTTTGGAAGAATATAATAATTTGATACTTAAAAAAAAAAAAAAAGAAGTTAGCTTGAACAAATTCCCAAAGAACTATATTAAAATTGTAAATATTGATTTATCTGCTGCTGAGCAACTTACAAAGTTATTATAGGTCTTCTGAGAATCTCAGGAATAAGGAAAGAAAAAACAAGTTTTGTGTAAGAAAGGTAAAGACTTTCTCACAATTACCATTGTCATTAAAGATTATCTCTAACTTTAGAACAATTTCCTTCAAATTTCTTTTTTTCTCTCTCTTGTGTGTATAGTAGACAAATAGACTTCTTGGGCTACCTCTTAAATTATAAGTAAGATTCTGTATAAATGTACAATCTTGCTGTGGAAGTTGAGCTTAAGACTAAGAATTTTTTTGAAAAACAAAGGAAAATTATATGCAGTTGTTTTAATTTATGATTTATTATTATTTATTTATTGCACCTCACCACAGTTTGTTACCTAGCATAATATTCTTGCCATTTGACATCCTTTGGAACTAAACATGAATTTAGTGAATATGGAAGTTCTTGATGAGTTTTCTGAATATCTTTCTTTCTGCTACCATAAACATGTGTGTACATCTATTATATCAGTTACCACACTTTATTTTTTTAATATAACTTTTTATTATTTTTAAAAAAGATATTTCAATTACATATATGTTACAAATAAATATAGGGGATTCCCATATGTCCCACTCCCTGCACCTCCCACATTTTCCCACATTAACAACATCTTTCATTAGTATCATACTGTATTGTAATTCATTATTTTTATATCTGTCTCCCCCACTATACTGTGCATTTCCTCCAGGCAGGGGATGCATTTTTATCCTTGTGAAACCAATGTGTGATGGAAGGAGGAAAGGAGGGAGGGAGGGATGGAGAACATTTGAGGCCCTTGAAATGCTGTTTTGGTCTATCCCAGCAATGCCCAGTATGTGTTCCATCTTATGAGACATTTTCTGGAAAAAAAGAAGAAAGAAAAGAAAATGCTGCCTTCTATTGTCACCCCTTGGAAATTTACAACTCACTTGACTATATAAAAAGCTCTGAAAATTCTCTACAGATAAGAAATAGGTTAGTCTTTGTTTAACTTAGTGTTTACTTTAGTGTTAATCGTAGTGTTTAACCCAAACGAACCTCTATTTGGTGAAAACTCAGAGAGAACATGAAGTCAGGTGATAAAAAAGAAAATTAAGCTGCTTGGGAAAGACATTCTGAGAGCTGAATCTACCTGTCTGCAGGCTTCTTCTGCCAGTATGAATGCCTCTTTTCACAGCTCCTCTGTAAACCCCATTTCACAGCAAAGCCTGCCACAGCAGTGCCCACAGGACAGCCAAAGAAGAAGGTGTTTGTCCACAGCAGGCAATTTGTAAGTCAGTCGGTAAATCAGGGATAGCTATGGCGTCCTTCAGACATTTGATTTTTCACCATAAGGAAATAAACTAATGCAAGATCCTGTACAAGTGCTTTAATTTTCTCTCCAAATAAAAACAATTAGAAGTGAAGCATGAGTGGGGCTGTGGCAGGTTTTGATGCAACAACAGCCTGGGATCTTAATTTATCTTGAGTATTTTGACTACTGGAAGTCAATGAGCTTGAACATCCGGGAAAAATTATTTTGACTCAATTTTCTATATTTCTCTCTGTTTCTAAACATTGCACACAGCCTGTGCCCCATGGATTTTTCCTTATTTGTTTGTAATTTTCATGGCTAATCTGCTGTCCATTTCTGAGACTGACATTTTATTAACCATCTTTCAAAGGAATTATCACTTTGTTGTTGCAGGAAGTCCATCTGGCCACGCAATGGGCTCGGCGTGTGTCTGGTATGTCATGGTAACGGCTGCCCTGAGCTACACTGTCCCCCAGAAAGATGAGTCGTCTATCACTCTGCACAGGTCAGCTTTGCTTCACTTTCTGTTATATTGGAATATGATAGTCTTGAATAAAGAAAGTCTTTTTTAAAATTCATTTTAACATGGTTTTAGTTGTTGAATGTGCTTATTCTATTCTATCATAGCCCAAATAGCAAAATAAATAGAAAATTAATATTTTGCTTTAAGACAATGTCCTAATTAGCTTGCAGCTATTGCCACATTAGAGGGTTAGAAATGTTTAATTGATTAAAATGATTTGCTAAATGTGCCTTTGGGTTTCCATTATACAATAATAATTTGGTAGCTCATAAATAAGTCATCTAAAATTATATAAGGAAATATTTTGGCAGGCACATTATTTTGATTTAAGATTAACCTGAAGTTTTGGGAATCACTACTCTCTTTGAATGTATCTGTTTATTTAGTAAAATTATGCTTCCTTGCTTGAATAATCAATACCTTTGACATAGATAACATATATTCTAGCATTAAAGACTATGAGAACTTTTTAATTAAAACATTCTACGGCCAAATTTACATTTGAATACTAGTGGACTTAACGTTAGTAGATTTCTTAATGTTTAAAAAGGCCTGGAACTTTAATTTTTTTGAGTCAGAATCTTTTTACACTAAGAATTCATCTAACATAGATCACAAAGAGGAAAACATTAAGATATAATCTTACAAAAATATTAGCATAATCAAAAGTCTCCATAATTAAAATAATTAGTATGATAAACTGTAGACGTATATTCAAAGTTTATAGAACTAGGAAAATAATAATAAAAATTTCTGACAAATACATAAGAAAAAGAAGAAAATTACCAAATAAAAATAGTCAAATACCATATATAGTAAATTTACAAAAGAATAAATGCAAATAGCTGAACACATTAAAAAAAATATTCTCAGCAGCTTCAAAGAAATACTTAAATAATACAAATCTGAGATAGTATTTTCTTCCAGCATATTAGAACAGATTAACAAAAAAATAAATTATTAGTTTAGGCCGTCATACTAAGAAATGGGTACTCTTGTAAACTACCGATCAAAGTTGTGATGGTATACTCTTTGGGGTAGCATTAGAACTGCATATTGAAATTCTTGGATTCTGACAACTCTGTTTGGGAAGTTTACCCCTGGAAATAGAACAGAAATGCATAATTATTTACCTGAAAGAGTGACCAACATAGAGTTATACATAATAGGAAAAATATAGGAACTTAGAGACAACTACTTATCCAGCAACAGAAGAATGATTACATATAAATTATCCTATATTCCCTTTTTCTTATTCTCTGTATTGCAAAAAATGGAAGGAACCAGGTCTCTTGAGAGTCCATGAAATTAAATGCAATGAAAACTTGCCTTTGATGAAATGCTCAGACCTTTTTCACCAGAGTGGCAGCTGCTTCTTCAGCTAGTTTTCTTCAAGCAAAGGAAAGTTGAGAGAAGATAATGGAGAGGAAGCACATGTGGCAGGAAGTAGAAATATATTTGGTTTATTCTTGATTATTTTGAATATTAGTAATAGCCCCCAACCTGAATTTCCCCTGCTCCATTAAAATAATGATCAGGTTGTCAAATTGATAAATGTTTTAACCTTTATTAAAATCTCAGGATGCAACACTGGCAAATATAATGCATTGTAAATGTAGAAACCTCTTTATTAAAGTTTTTCAAATTCTGTGCAAGCACATGGAAGCAGCATTCTGGGGAAAAAAAGATTCTAGAATTATGATGCTGTGTCAGAGCTAGAAGGTTTCTCTGAGCAAGATCATCTGGTGTTGCCCCCTAATTTTATGGAGTGTACAATTTCTTTGCTTTTTATGCTTGTATCTCTTCTTCCAATGTAGACTGACCTGGTCTTTTCTTTGGAGTCTGTTTTGGCTGATTCAAATCAGTGTCTGCATCTCCAGAATATTCATAGCAACACATTTTCCTCATCAAGTTATTCTTGGAGTAATTGGTGGTAAATATGATCACTTACCTTTAGTTGTGTCATTGGAAAGTTTCAGCTTCATTTGTTTTATGTTGTCAAATTCTCCCTGGTAATCAGTTTTCCAATTACAGAGGTAATTGTGTCAAGCCACAGATACTAAATGCTGCCCTGGGTGCTTAAGTAAACACAACACTCATATCCTCCAGGTGCTTGATGGCACAGTCTCTTTCAATGGTATTAGTGCGTAGCCTCTGTGAGATGAGCTTCTGTGAAGTGTGATTAGAGCTAAGATCAACTCCCAAACCATGACTTCAGAGCTTGTGTCTTGGTTTGGGTGACTTAATAATGGCCTTCCAACTTGCACACCATGTCCCTGTTTCTGAAACATCTGAAGAGATTATTATATGACTATAGACTTCACTTAGCAACTGCTCTATATTCCTGAACAGCAGAAATCCAATCATTATGAATCTTTCAAAGGCTTTCTAAGTTAATTGGCTATGGTGATTAATATATCAATTGTAGCACCCAGATCAGTGCTTTACCTATAAAGTGGGGTTGTCACTGCATGCTACCCACTCCTGAATGACCCTCTGAGTGAATATTGATGTTAAAAAAAAGAACAAAACAGCTCTTAGTGCAAACATATGTTTTAGTTATTGTCTTAAACAAGAGTTTTGATAGAACCTAAGTGTCTAAAGCATTTCATCTTTGAAAGCTATGAGTCAACCCTTTAATTCAGGGAATTAAAGAAATGACTCCTGAGGGGCTCAAGAACACAGTCATCTTCAGTGTCTCTTTCTAATCCCCAGGCATGCTTGTGGCAGAGGCCTTTGAATATACTCCAGGCATCCAAACAGCCAGCCTGAACATGTACCTGAAGACCAACCTCTTCCTCTTCCTGTTTGCACTTGGCTTTTACCTGCTTCTCAGACTGCTTGACATTGACCTACTATGGTCTGTGCCCATAGCCAAAAAGTGGTGTGCCAACCCTGACTGGATCCACATTGACACCACGCCTTTTGCTGGACTCGTGAGAAACCTTGGGGTCCTTTTTGGCTTGGGGTTTGCAGTCAATTCTGAGATGTTCCTCATGAGCTGCCGAGGGGAAAAGGGCTACCAACCCAGCTTCCGCCTACTTTGCGCCATGACTTCCCTGACCACACTGCAGCTCTATCATTTCATCAAGATCCCAGCTCATGTGGAGCATTTATTTTACGTCCTGTCTTTCTGCAAAAGTGCATCTATTCCACTGACCGTGGTTGCTTTAATTCCCTACTGTATTCACATGTTAATGAAACCAAGTGGAAAAAAGATTCCTTAGAGTAGTGCTGAGTTAGTGCTCCATGGTCCCAGGATGACGCTCCTCTCCAACCACCAGTGGAATCACAGAGCAGCGAAAGAATGTGGACATCTTTTAAACAGAGATCACAAAATGGTGGCCACAAACCCCATCCCACCCACACATAGGTTTGATTTAGCCTTCACGGTGTTCTTTGTTTGTTTGTTCTCTTTTAAAAACCAGAATATTTTATGTAAAAATCTGAGTTTCTGTATATTCTTGGAAAAAACCTGAAGATATGGCAACACAAAGCCTGCATTCCTACATGGAGGCAATCGATTGTGGAGTTGATTATCCGCAATAGGTAACAAGTCGCTCTCCATTTTATCACAGATTTTAGCATCCCAGTGAGGTTCCCAGTGTCAGATACCTTTATCTTCTTAAGGCCAGTCTGTTTCCAGCTCCTGTGGACATTTTAGTGGGGACCTCTGTCAAATCCAATCCTCTCATTTTTCAAATGAGGAAAGGGAGGTTCATTCATCTCTACTGGCAGAGCAGTAATTAAAACCCAAGTCTTCTGACACATATTTCTATCACACTGTGTTTTGTTTCTTCATTTTTAAGAGGTAAAAATCAGCAAGAGTGAATGCTTTGATATAGGTTCTATAACAATTGCCATTTAAGTCAGCTTTTATTTCATAAATGACATTAAAATGCTACCTTCTATTTGACTTTCATCACAACGTACTTCTTAGAAATATATTAACATCAGCTGGCAGGTTGGATCTGGATGGTCAGAAATGGTTCTAGAAATGGATATATAAGCATATCCAGGAAAAGTGAAACATGCCTATCTACTGTCTGGACTTGAATCTCTGTTTAACTCATAGATTCTATTTTATAGTAGTGCTTTCCAATGTTTCAATAAATGCTGCTAACGCTACTCTGCTTAGAACATTATTTACCAAAAACCGCTCTCTCTTTGCTATAACATCCTTATACTTTATTTTTAGTAGTCAATATTTCAAAACCAGGGAAATCCTCTACTTTCTTCAAATACCTTCCTCAAACTCTGGTCCAGGAAAACTATTAAATGTTTGTATCTGTTAGCTTGGTTAGTCTCTATGTACTACTGAAATATTATGAAAATCTTTAGCTTTACTTTAGAAAATTATTATTGATGGAATATTAATACCATACTAAAAATTTCTCAAAAAGTTTTTTTTTTTTCTCATTGGATACTGGTAATTTTGAACATTTAAGTTGATAACTGTATCATTTCAATAAAGTACATTTTAGTTACATATCTTAGTGAACTGTGATTCACCATAATGCTATGTTTTAGACTTCTCAATATATCAATACATGAATTATTTTAGATGATGACATTTTAAATAACCCATAAACATTTATGAAAACATAACAATTCATATGAGTGCTATTTGACAAGATATTAGTTGGGGATAACAAAACTCAAAATCAAAGTAATTATTGACCCCTTTCCAAGTGCTTTTCCAAAAGACATTTAGCTTTCTTTTTGAAAGGTAACTGAACTTGATTTCAGTGTTTGAGTGATTCTTAGCAAAAAGAAAGAAACACTGAGGAACGAAGAAAGCTTAAGAATGAAATTTTTCTCATGTTGGTAGGAACTTTGGGGTAAAAGAAATATAGAAGAATAATTCTTTAGCTGATGGCCTTTGTTCATTGAGTCAACCCCCGTATTTTTATCTTAGAACAGTCTTATAAGTAGGACCATTGTTAAAGACCTGCCTGTAACAATGATGAGAAAGACTCTCATGATCCCAATTTATTTGTCAGAAGTAAATGAAATTTAGGTCATTTGACTTCTAAAATGTCTCTGTGTCTATATATTCAGGAGAAAAATGTCAATATCATGAACTTTCAAGCTGGAAAAATCCAAACAAGTGACTTGAGAAGCTGTCCAGTCAAAAATGCATTTTAAAAGAAATGCAAAGGAATTTCCTAATCCGAAACTAGTTATCAAGATAAATGTTGAATCCCTTTGCTTTGACAATTCATCGATTGGACATTTACCTTAGAAGGTTAAATTGGTGACTTCTCTATACCTATTTCAGTATAACAGAACAGGAAATTTTCTTTAAAAATGCAATAAGATGTCTTTAAAACTCAAAGTTATTCTAAATCTCTAAATGCTTTATATTTATTAAAAATCTGGAAATAAATTCAAAATCAAATTGCTACATAGTCATACAAAATATCTTGTTGTAAGAGAAAGTCAAAAGACTTGATTTATAAAATGTGATTCATTTCTTAAGTATGTTAGGACTCTATAATCTAGCACACTCCAATTGAACTTTTTACAATGATGTAAATAGCAATGTGAGAAAATTCTAAGAATTAGAAGAGCTTCATATTCAGTTCTGCAAAGGACAAATGCATTTTATGTCAAATTAGAAGTTAGTTTGGTGTGGAGTACTAATTACTGTCTTTGCTTGCCTTTGATGAAGATCACAGTAATGACGTGGAAGATATCACATCTCGTTTGTTTTGGTAGCACAGAAATGATTGCTTTAAAGAAGGGAGAAAATTCAAAGATTGGGGTTATAAAGGTTAACATCAAAGCAATTAATAATCTTGTTTGAATTTTTAAATTTCTTAGAATCTTTCCTTTTCACATTTTGCATACACATAGCCTAGTGATTTATGAAGGAAAGTGAGAATCTGTCTTTAAGTTCAAAAACTGAGATATTTCCTCCAAAGAACACCACTGTCTGGATGAGCTCCCAGGACAGGGGAGAGTAATGAGTGAGTGGCAGCAGCTGTAGTCTTTTAGAGTGAGGTTTATGACACTCTCTATGCAGGTGTGCAGAGCACACACAAGAGGAGGAGCCTTGGCTCTGGCAGCACATCGGCCTATTTCCAGAGTTGGCCCAAGTAAGAGCTGAAATCATTTCCCTGGGATGTTCTGAGTAATCATATGTGGGACCACATGTGTGCCTGGAAAACAAACCTGGCAACTGATTAAGATGAAGAGTTTTTCTCCTCTACGTCTCACTATCCCTTGTGCATCAATTGGGGCCATCACACTCAAACTTCTGTCCAAAGAATTAATATTTTCTTGGATGCAGATTTTGTCTTGTTTTTTTTAAAAAAATATTTATTTATTCCTCTTATCCCCCTACTTCCCCCCTCCCCCATTGTTTATTCTGTGTTCATTCACTGTGTGTTCTTCTGTGTCTGCTTAGGCTGCTCCAGGAACCGATCCTGGGACACTCCGGAGTGGGAGAGAGGCACTCATTCTCTCGCACCACCTCAGCTCCCTGGTCTGCTGCATCTCTTCTTGTCTCTCCTCTGTGTCTTTTTTTGTTGCATCCAGCACTCTGTGTGGGCCAGCTCTCTACTCAGGCCAGCTTGCCTTTACCAGGAGGCCCTAGGTATCGAATGCTGGACCTCCTATATGGTAGACAGGAATCCAATCACTTGAGCCACAACTGCTTCCCCAGACTTTGCCTTATGAACAGTATTAGCCAGGATGTCATCCTTGCTCACACATCTTACCATTCATTAGAGGGGTATTTTTGCATCTGCCCATTGCTGCCTTTCATAGCCACCACCCTTGCCTTCAAGCTCAAAAATTCTGCTTTACAAACATCGGCTCACCAAGATCACTTTTTCTACATTCAATCATCTCAAAAGCTGCCTTTTTAACATTTTTCAAATGAAAGAAATGGTAGAATCCCTGCTGTCTTTCTATATGAAGATTGCATTGATGGCAAAGAAAATGCCAATGTTAATTTCTGAGTTTTTGAGATTTTATAGTGCATCTTATTCTTTCAGCATTAGGATATTGATACTTTGCCAGTCCTGGCCAATCAAGAGGCTGTGCCACAGCTCTGCACACAGATCCCAAAAGGTGTGAGAAGGCAAGGGCATGGGTGCCAGCAACTCCAAAGACATATATATGAAAAACTTCCTGGAGTTTAACAGCAAACACACAGGACTGGAGACATCAGACCTATGTTCTAGTCTGGCTCTGCATTTAACGACGGTGACTCTGGGAGGTCATTTAATGTTGGTGGTCTCGGGTAACTTAGTTCTCAAATAAGGGGCTCAGAATGGGCTAACATGAAAGGTTCATTCCAGCTTAGATTCTGCAACTCTGAGGCTCTTGTTCAATCCAATTTATTATGCTCTTCTTTCAATTTCCTTCTTTTGTTAGCTTTTTGTGCATCTCTGTCTTTGTGGAAGACTTCCAGGAGGTATTGTTAGTTTATTCTTCTGTGAAGAGGATGAAGAAATATGCTAAAGTCAATGTAGGCACTTCCATAGATATTAATTTAGATTTTACTCGCATGCAATGAGCACGGTTGTAAACTCTAAAGAGTGTTCTATTTTGAAATTTGCCACTTTAATAAAAATGTTAGATTTATACAATACATTTAAGTCTTTAAGTTAGGCTTTAATTAGAATCAGGATTTTATAGGTATGATATCAGGTGCATGGAGAAGTGACATAATTTAACTGATGTTGTGGGACAAAATTATTAGCATGGGAATTTTCATTGACTTCCTGCTCACCTATCTTGAAAAAAGAGACCCTCTAATTAAATTACCAGCCTCATTTCCTTTTTTTTCACCATCCTCAAGAGGAAATTGTTCTTCCTGGCAGAAAGAAGAAATGGATATATATATATACATATATATCTAAGCTGAGTGAGAAGAAGGGGAGGAAAAGGGAAGTTTGCTCTGTGGGAGGTCGGGGTGGAGATGCTTAAGCAACTGTGCTGTGTGAGAAAAGTGACTAAGAGGAAAAGCATTTTAGTAAGTTTGTCGTGGACTAATTATGGATCCCTCAAGGACATAAAGGTACAATTTATTTTTCAATTCTTTATGGCTGCTGAAATGTGCTTCTTCAGTGGAACACAACTTTTAACACCAAATCATGCATTGCCAAAGATTTTTGAGCTCTGCAGTGATAAATTAAACATAGAGAGAAGGTGCAGGCAGCTTCTAAAATCCTCTCCAGCTCAAATAGGGCCCCTTCTGTTTATCTTTCTCTCCCCTCCATACTCACACAACCTGACAAACATTTAATAAGTGTCTTTAGTGCTAGAGATGCAAGGACCAACCCCTGTTCAAATTCATCCTCTTCTTGAACCACTTTCATTTCAATTCTGGGTATATCCTGTCAATGGAAGACAGATCTTTCCCCATCTAATGCCATTTTTATCATGTTAGAGGATAAGGAAGCAAGTGCCTAAGTAAACACCAAGCATCCAAATAAAAGCTTCCTTCATTCAAAGCATAATAAAGGAGGATAAACATAATGTTTCCAGTAAACCACTAGAACTACAAGGACTTCGATGTAGTCATATCTCTTTTTCATAGCATTGACATTTGAAAAAAGGCTGCTCAATTCCTTCTTTCAACAAATAATTTTGGAATATCTCCAGACATGAAAGTCATATTGAAAGATCATTTAAGTACATATCAATACATTGGCATATATCTCCATCTATTAAGATGGTGTCCAGTCTAAATAATAACTTAAATAAGCAAGAGGTATATTTTTCTTGTGTAACATGATGGCTGGAGGCAGGCAGCCTAGGCTACAGTGTTTGCCCTAGTATGTCTTGGAAATCAGGCTCATTCTATCTTCTGGTTCTGCCATTGTGGTATGTGGCTTTTGTCCAAATGACCCACTATGGCTGCAGTGCCTCCAGGCAGGAAGAAAGGGGAAGGAAAACAGACTTTCTTCTACCCAGGTTTTATTTGGGAAGGGAAAGCCTCAATAGGAACTACCTATATTTCATTGGCCAGAACAGTGTCACAAGACCTCTTCTAGCTGCAAGGGAGTCTGGGAGGATGGATACTTTACTTTCCAGCCTCGGTAGAGGAAAACAAGGGAAAATGGTATAGGATTGATTATCAATTGAGGCAACCCACAAATACTACAGTGACTTCTCAGGTGTATAACAGTGAAAGCTATTTCCAGTGGCATTCCTCCCCAACAGCCTGCAAAATGGCTTCATTCTTACAAAAGTACTAAAATGATGTAGGCAAAAATGCTTTCTAAATTATAAAATACTTTAGAAATGCTATCACAGGTGTATTTAAATGATAATTTGAATTTTCAATTCCTAAGATATTTTATTAAAGCATTGCTCGTCTCTTACTTTGATTAGATAGTTGATATGTTGGAAATACATACTCTCAACCAATAAGATAGCAGTAAGATTTTCTTTCTTTCCTGTAACCTTTCTTGATAATTGCAGGCATTTGTCTTGTGTCATGTCACCTTGTCACAGGGCAGGAGCTGTACCTGGATTATAGGAAGGAGGAAATTTGCCAGTTCTCCAGCTGGCTATGAGATAATAAGAGAATTTGTTCTTTCTTTTTATACTGCACAATTTGTTCTAACTCTGATTTATTGGGTTGAGTATTTGCATCCACACAGCTACATGCCAATCATGTGTACCCTGATTACTCATTATGAGCCTGAGGATACCATACAACTCAGTAATGAGCACATTATAATGTTGGCCAGTGCTAATTAGATGATAATCATGTGCATTGCTTTATTTACAGTCTATCTATTTAAATTAATTGGGCATTTAATTGAACACAGTGTGAAAGAAATTGGAATTGAGTTTACAGGTTGGTATAAGTTACTTTCACCACCGTCTCTTTCAGGCAGGTGAGAATATTCACTTGATATATAGATTTAGGGAAAATAGATATAATGTTACATACACATATATAAATTTAACTCAAAACATGTTTGAAAACAGCAACCAATTTTTAATTTTATACTTTCACCAATGTCCTTATGTTCTCTGATTGCAGAGAGATTTTGCATGCATAAGAGATACTTATGAATCGAACCCTTTGTTAGAAATATTAGGTGGGATCATAAACTAACCTGATGGGAGTGTGCTGGTATTTCCTTAAGATAGGAAATTTACATTTAATTCATGAATAAATATGTGGAGCACTATGCCTAATTATGATCCTAAGGTTTTTCTTTTTGTCTTTCAGGACATAGTATCAAAATATTCCAGGATCTTCATTGCCAAATGAGTGTGTAAATTGGCGAAAATTACACGCATGAGTACAGCACTAAACTCAAAGTGTCTTTTCATTGAAATAATTTTCAAATTATTACTGTACCTACAGTAACTATATGAAAAAGAGTTTTTAGACGAGCCTCCAAAGGCCAACATTTTGACTTTTTTCTCAAATAATGGCATTTCTGATTTGATAGGCTTCTGCTTTCATGCCGATTGGGGATGCACCAAATGACTGAGGGTCTCTTCCCAAAATAAGTTGGAAAATGTGTTGCTTCATTATTCATAAGAACAGTTTATAGAAAAAGTCATAAACAAGTCTTGTAAGTTAATTGGAACAAATTTTGAGAAGAGGTGCTCAGTGGGCATAGATAATATGGCAGCTTAAAAAGTTATGTTTCATTACTTGAAACAGTCTCAGTTTTTTCCCTTCTGTCAACTCAAACAGGCGCATCAATTAAAACGAATGGTGTAAGGAATTTTAACCACTTCTGATAAGGGCCAGTATGATTCTATTTGTATCTTCTGATGTCAAAATGACTTCTTTGAATTTCCCAAGGTCTTTCTTTAATCCAATTGACACCATGATCTTTAGACTAAACAAGTTCTGCAGTTTCTGGGTACAGTGTAAAGACACATTCCAAAGGAGAAGCTGGGCTAGCTTTTTTTTTTTTCAGCCTCAAATTGTGGAGAGACTACTGAGGCTCAGGCCATGGAATCCGTGAATCTGCATGCTCTAACCCTGTCCTGTCTGACACTGTGGCCAACAGGCACACGGTCATGGAGCTTAAACTGTGGCTCATCAGAATTGAGATGTACTGGAAATGTAAAAGCAGACCAGATTTGAAATGTTGAGTATCGTAAAAGAATGTAAAACATCTCACTAATAGTTTTTGTACTGATTACATGTCGTGATGATAGTATTTTGGATATATTGGGTTAAATAAAACATACTAAAATAATTTCAATTCACTTCACCTGTTTCTTTTTTCTTTTTTAAAAAATGTGGCTCCTGGAAGACGTAAACCTGTGCCTGTGGCTCACATTAGTGGCTCATATTCTATTTCTTTTGGAAAGCACTGCTCTAACCTAATGAGAAGAATGGACTTTCCCCACTATTATTCATTTTCCCAGGGCTGTCAAATTACAGACTTCCAGTGTGATTTTAAAAAAATTCTTCATCCAAGCTATATTGAGCTACCACTGTATGTCAAGTACCTAGGAAGGTATTGGGTGGGGATATTAAGATGAACTAGACACAGTCCCTACCTTCCCGGCACTCCCTGCCAAGTTGGGGCACAGACTTATTCACAACCATTTCATATGTGCAGGGAACTCTGGTCACACAGAGGGAGAAGAGCTGGAAACTAAAGGCTACCAAAGTTTTGGTAGACATCTCTTTATATATAAAGAGTATATGTATATATATACACACACAAACACAGGCATATACACATATAACAGAGATGGGGGAGAGAATCATACTGTTCATGGTCAATTGAAACACGCAGTTTCTACAAAACCACCATCATGGATATTGTTCCACAACAATAAACACAGATTATGTCATCATTTTTATTGGCTTCATGGTAGATATCATTGCATATAGGTGCCAAAATTTATTTGATCATTTCCCCACTCTCTTGTTTGTGAACTTTTGGATTTTTTTCCAATTTTTTGTTAATATGAAAAATGCAGGTATAGAAAACTGTGCTCCCCTTCGTGATCATCTGCTTAGGATAAATGGTGAGAAATGGGGTTCCTGGTTAGTCTATTTCTGGACTCGCCTCTGTTGCAGTGATCTGTCTTTCAAATCCAGTTTCAATATCTAGTGATAGCCCTATATTAACTTTCCCCCCTTTTCTCCTTTTTATTTTAACTTTAATTTTTCTTAAATTTGTATATGTACACAGTTTAAATGTCAAATAATTCTAAAGGCATAACAACCAACAACAAAAAGCAAGAGTCCTTTGTCCACCCCTCCCATCTCAGATTCTAAGGCAATTTTTTCTTTTTCTTTTTCTTTTTTGTAGCATCTGGACTGGAGATTGAACCCGGGACCTCATAAGTGGGACCTCATATGTGGGAAGGCAGCGCTCAACCACTGAGCCACATTGGCTCCCCTGAGTTAGTATTTTTGTTTGTTTTGCTTGTTGTTTATTTTTGTTTTTTTTTAGGAGACCTTGGGAACCAAACCTGGGATCTCCCACATGCGGGAAACAGGCACTCAACTGCTTGGGCCACATCTGCTCCTTATTCTCAATTTTAAAAACTTTTTATATTTCTTTTGGTATTTACACGCATATTTTAAAATATTATGATTTTACTGCTATTTATTTAAATATTCAGTTTTATCTTAGTGTCTACCATAGAATATGAGGATCCAATTCTTTTACACCAATATCCTCTTCTCCTCTCCAAACTTTACCATATATATTCTCTCCACTTCCATTCATTCAGAAACTTATCCTATAATTTGGGATTAGATTAGTATTGAACATTTACATTAATATGACTTTGTAAATAACATTCTCAAGTGAGCCATGCAGTGTAATATAAATATATTTCCTTTCATGTATAATTTTTTTCCCTATAACTAAAAATCTCTCTTTCAATCTCTCATTCTCTTTTTTATACACCCATCAATAATTCATCCCTAAACTCTCACTCTGTATTTTATGCATGATTTTTCTGTAAACCTACAGTTTTTCTAACTGAAAATAACATTCAGCAGCACACACACACATACACACACCACTTCATCCCTAAACTCTCTACCAGGGGGTTATGTTTCCTTTTAACATTCAAACACATCAGGTACTCTAGCAGCACCACATTTTATCTTGGAGACATTCCTTTGGAACCCTATTTGCCTGCTTCAGTCTGGACTGGCTGCTCTCTGTGCATATCTCTATTCTCGTTACCTCAGAATTTCCCTTCCTTATGAACCTAGAGATCCCCTTTCTTCATTTTTTAGTTAGATCACCTGTGTCCTCAGTCCTGTGTGTTCAGCCTTCTTGTTTACTTGCTTTGTTTAGGGAAATCTTGCCTCTGTGGTTGCCTGAGAAAAGACTTATGGGAAGCAAAAATTATGAGACCTTGCATGAACGAGAATTTCTTTATACTTCTCTCATTCTTTATTCTTGAGAATAGTTCGCTAGTTATAAAATTCCAGGATGGAAATATTTTCCCTGCAGAATTTTGAACACAAATCTTTATTGTCTTCTGAAACATCCTATGGCATTATGATTCTTTATCCAGTATAAATAGTATGCCCCCTCCCTGGAAAATTTTGATACCCTTTCCTTTTCCCAAGATTTCTAACATTGCATAATAATGTGCTCAGATAAGGTCTTTACTTTCTTATTTTATTGGGCAGTTGGGAATTGAGAACTCATATCCTCCAATTCTAGGAAATTTTTCAACTCTTTCTTTAATAATCTCTTCCCCTCAAATTCTCTGAACTCTTTCCAGATCTGCTCGGTTATTCTACATCTAATTTTTCTTTTTCTTTTTTCCCATTATTCTTCTCTGTATTTTTATTCTACCGTCAGGGAAATTTCCTCAACATTATTTTCCAATCCTTCTCAATTTTTTTTTTCTTCTGTAAACTTTTATTAACTAGAGGTTATGGGGAGAGTTTAATCAGAGCACAGGCTGAGGACATTAGATTACAGGCAGACTTGAGGTAAGTGTCAGAGGGAACAGATGAAGCAAGCTCTTGGCCCTCTGAGAAACAGTAACGTAACATGCAGAAACCAAATCTTTGTTTGCGATGCAAGATGAGGGATAATACTGGAGACCTTGGCGCCCCCTGGTGTTGCAGAATAGACTTGCAGATTCATTTATTTTTTTGCGGTTGTAATCCTCACCCTCAAAAAGCAATTGTTTACCAAATCATTTCAAGTCCTCTGCAGTCAATATATTCCATATCAACTTTCAAGTACCCTACTTGAAAACCATCTCTTACTCATTCCTTTTTCATATCCAAAATAGCCCATGCCTGAAAATTAGCACTTTCCCATTACAGAGCCCATTTTCTCCTTTACTAAAATGAAAATGTCAACAAATGGAATTTTAGTCTTCTCTCTTCAAGCTTAGAGGCCAAGTATGTATTTACTGGTACACTTAATTCCTTCTAGGAGACATCTTTATTTTTCATAACTTAATTAGAATGTATTCTCTATTTTCTCCTTACCCAACTTGGCAAACTTCAACTCTTTTGACCTAACTGTAATAGTTAACCTGCTAAACCATTCTTATAGTTTTTTACCAGGCAATGCTGGACAAAAGACATAAATAATACATCTTAATGTACAACTCAAGCTTAATTTATAGGTAGAATTGTATTTGATGGCTATGGGAAGAAAAAATATTTACATAGACAGGTTTGGCAAGGAGGTTGAGGAAGGAGAAGACAACTTGATGGCATGACAACTTGGGAACGTCTATTGAATTTTTCATGTATGCTATCAACAGCACTTTACTGTATGTTTACTGTTATTGTCTGTTCACTTTTATGTTTTTATTTAAATAGAAGACAATATCCTCTCTCTTTCTTTCTCTCAGTATGTATATACGTATAGTTTTATTGAAACAACCCATGCCCACTGGTTTATGTATTGTGGTGTAGGTTGTTGGCTTGTGGGTTTCACAGTAGGGTAACCTGACTGGGAAGTTTTCTTTGAAGGATTCCTAGCTTTGGGGTCATAAGTCTCTGTTCTTAGATTAACCAGTTTCCCTAAAGAATATTCCTTTACTCTTCTGCTAGTGGAGAAAAGGCTTGGGTTTTTTTCCATAAATATACAGTTTTGCACTCAATACACACCTCCAATATGCCACCTGCTCCTTCCACTGAGACTTCTGTCCCTGAGTGCAAGCCTTTCTGCTAGGCTTCTCCAGAAAGGGAGCATCTACCATCCTGCTGCAGGAAGAGCTGCTACTTCTAACAGTTTCTACACAGACTTTCAGCCCATTCTTGTTTCCAGCACCATCTGCTTGCTCCCCTTCTAGAGGGACCCAGTGTCTCTACATTCTGAGTCTTTCTAACCACAAATAGGGTTGCATCTAGACATCCCCCTACTACCAGATTACATTTTTGTTTTCTCTAGTCTTTTAAATCAGTTACCAGTTTGTCCCTTTGTTTCTGGCTTGCAAAATTTTGTTGCTGTCATTTTCTCTCCCACTCTATTATTCTTGTGGATTTATGCCTTCGTTAATTCCTTTAATGTCATGTAATATCATTTTGGGGGAGCAGGGATAGGCGTATTTTTCTCCAATAGTTGACTGGCTCTTATGTATAACGCCTTTATGAATTACACAGGGTAAATGTACTATTTTCATTTCATGAATAGGATTACATAGAAACAAGAGTGCAACCAATATGACGAGGAATACAAGGCCTGGGACAGAGTCCCCTGCTCCAGCCACATTGGTAGATTCCAGTCCAGGAATCGGTGACTTCAACCCGCATGCACTATACTCTGAATCCACAACAGAAATCAGCAGCCCTCTCTGATAAGCTTCTGCTAAGGCCTGTTCCTTTCTGACCCCTCAACCTGAGAGTATCTAATATTTCAAAGCTCACATTTCCCCTACCAGACATGGAGAATCTGCTTTCCCATGCAAGAAAACTTTAGTCAAGAAATAGTTAAGGAAAACAGTTTGGCCATTTTTCAGAAAGTTGAACATGGAATTAGCATATGACTTAGCAATTCCACTTCTAGGTATATAGCCCAAAGAACTGAAAACAGAAATTTAAACATATATTTTTATACCAATATTCATAGCCTCATTATTCACAATTGCCAAAAAATGGAAGCAACCAAAGTGTCAATCAACAAATGAATGGATAAATAAAATGTTGTATATACACACAATGGAATATTTGCAGTCATAAAAAGGAATGTCATTTTGATATATGCTACAACATGGATCAACTTTGAAGAAATACATGAAATAAGCTAGACACAAAAGGACAACTATTGTATGATCTCACTTATATCAAATACCTAGGATAAACAAATACGTAAAAAGTAGATTACAAGTTACCAGGGACTAGGGGTGGGAGGGCAGGGAGAAATGGGGTGTTATTGCTTAATGAGTGCAGACTTTCTTTTTGGGGTGATAGGAAAGTTTTCATATTGGATCATGGTGATGGTAGCACAATATTGTGAATGCAATTAATAGCACTGAGTTGATGTGTTATGTGTATGTATCATGATAACATTAAAAAAATAGTTGGTTTTCAGTCCCTTCATTCTTTTCACACATGACCTTGGTTCAGTTTCACAAATGTTTATTGGGTGCCTTTTGTATGCCAGGCTCTGTAAATACAGAGGGTTCAAAAATGCAAAAAAGATAGACCTTTGCCCTGAAGGAGTTCCAATTCTCATTCACTCTGTGGCTTCTCACAAATTCTCATAGTAATTGGGACTGGCTCTTGCCTAGAGAAGGCATTGGGTGATGGCTAAGCAGCAACTTTACATGGGATTTTCACTCACACTGATCCTAGGTTCCTTTAATTTCTATAGATGCACATCAAAACTGAATTATTAGTGAAGATCACAGGAATTAGCTTGGCCCCAACACATGACAATATTTGTGAAAGTAAAATATCAGCAGTTTTCCTTAAAGGAAAAAACCCAACACCACAGCACTCCTGTAATTGGTGCCTCATCTGTCCGTGAAGTTCTTGAGTCAGGTCAGCTAATGGGAGCTCCTGTGGAGACTAGTTTGTAGTAAGCTCCTTTCTGGGCCATGAGTTCTGCATGGGTTCCCTTTTCAATCACCACTCCCTGTGACATGATGGCAATGATATCCGAGTTCTGGATGGTGGACAAGCGATGGGCAATGACGATGCAGGTTCGACCCTCTCTAGCTTTGTCTAGGGCAACTTGCACCGTCTGGGAAGAGAAGATAGAAATTTGATGCAAAGTTGCATGACCATCTCCAAGCCCACTGTAACAATGTTGCATTATTTATGAATTCCAAAAATAGGTATTAGATTATGTTTGTAAACTGGTCTGTCAGAGGTTTTACTTTTACTTGATTAAATTATGATTGGGCCACGTCAGTAAGACAGAGAAAACAACAAGGCATAGGAGTTAGTTGGAGTTTTAATACTGGAGCCCTGGCAAGTAAACACACAAAGCAGATGTGTGAGGAAAGAGAAGGCTCCATTAGACACGTCAGAGGCCCCGGGAAGAGAGATGATGAGCTGTTCGCCTGATAGTATACAACTGGCATTGTGGAGAGAGCAGAGCAGCTTATCCTGGAGGGAAATAAACCCCGAGAGATGAGACTTATCACAGCCTACAGCTGATATTGGAAGAAGCTGGGACCGTGGAGCCTTAAGAGAAAGAGGAAGCCTGAACCCTACATTGGCAGCCATCTTGCTCCCATACGTGGCAACAGACTGGTAAAGGAAGTAACTTACGTTTTATGGCCTGGTGACTGTAAGCTTCTACCCAAAATAATTACTCTTTACAAAACCGAACAGATTTCTGGTATTTTGCATCAGCACCCCTTTGGCTGACTAATATACTCACCAGCACTAGAGCTTAGTTTACCACCACCTGAGTTACAATGCTGTATGCAGAGGTAAACTCAGAGATTTGATATAATAGAGAGCATTAAACAAGTATTAGGCAAATGTAACACATCAATGATTTAAACTGTAGTCCACACGCTGAGAAATTTCAGTGAAGCAAGAATGACCCAAACTGCGAGGTCACTGTAATTTTATAATACTTGATAGTCTAGTTCACTAAAATTAAACCAAGGAGACAATGTAGGATAACAGTTATGTGGTTATTCCTGATACTATTTTTAATTGAGGACATTTTAACTCTCTACAAAATGGACTATGATTCTTAAGATGCAATTATAAATTTTAAATTTCATAATTGTGTTTTGCTCAAGTGCATCTTCTTTCATGTGTGCTGCACATCAGATACCACCTCTTCCTTTGTACGGTATGTTGTCCTCTTTATGTTAATTAAGGGAGATAATTATTTGCCCTTGAAAAATAAGTCTCCTAGCCTAAAAAAAACTCAAAAGCAGTTCTTATCTTAGCATTTAAAGATTTTTTTAATTTGAAGCAATCGTATTTTAAATCTCTTTATCTAGATTATTGTGTGCTGGTTCCACAAAGTATTGCCAATTTCTACTGATAATGAATCAGAAAATTGAAAACTGTGTCATTTTATAAGGACAAATCTTATACCAAAGGAATCATTTATAATAATTTAAGACTTTAGAAAATCAATACGCACCTTTTCACTTTCTGTGTCTAGGGCAGAAGTGGCCTCATCTAGTAGTAAGATTTTAGGATCTCGTATGATGGCCCGAGCAATAGCAATGCGTTGTTTCTCCCCTCGAGAGAGTTGAGACCCCTGGGCCCCAACGTTAGTTTCATATTTCTGGAAAAAGCATGGTAAGTTTGAGAGCCAGAGAAAGCCTTTGCTTGATGTGAAGCCCACATTAACATCCCCTCTGTGAATTTAAACTAAATGTTGTCTTTTCAAATTGGGAATAGTGAATGAGTCCTTCTATTAAAGGATATCAAATCTACTTAGGAATATAAGACAAATATGGACTTTGCCTGGTATTGGGAAATGAGGTGACTGTATTTCCCCTTCTCTTTATTTCTCTTAAGTTTGTATTTTCTATCGTTCTCCCTATGTCCAGTAAAGAACCCATATATAAGACTCTCTCTGATTTGAGATTTGACCTTCTTAGTGACTCTTGTCTGGAAGATCTTTCCAAGATGGAATAATCTCGGCTATGGAAGGCACCTTTGAGAGATCTTTGGGTCCATTCCCTTACTGAGGGGACATCATTCTGGAACACAAGCCTGATTTTGAATCTCCTCTCTGCTGCTTACCAGCAACATGATCATGTACAAATTATTTACATTTCTTTGTGCTGCACCTCATCCAAAAATTCACATATTAATAACTAGATCACAAATTCATTACTAGGTTAGATGAAATTATAGAGAAAAATCCCTAGCTAGATATCTGGCATGACTACATATGCAAAAAAAAAATTAACATTCATGTAATATTTATTATGCACCAATTATTGTACTAACTATACTAGATAAATTACTCATTAATAATGTTTGCTGAAACCATGTTATCCCTATCTTACAGATGAAAAAACTTAGGGACAGAGAAGCAGGAAAATTGCACAAGGGTACAGAAGTAATCAGTAGTGAAGGTGGAATCTAAATCCAGATTTGTCTACCTCCTGGTCCTTGCCCTTGACCATTACTCTACCCTCCCTTCCACAACACGATCTGTTCCTTTTCCTGCTTCCCAGGTGAGACTCATGACAACTAACTGCCTCTGTGGAGAAAAAGTACTTGGTGAAAGGTATTGTGGGTAATTCTGTATGAGAGAGGCAAAATGTAAACTCCAAGCCAGTGTATGTCACAAAACAAGTAGGTGTCAATAAAGAGGTGTGGATAATTAGATCTTCCAGGGAACACACAACTTTTGCTTTTCACATCATCACATAGCAAAAAGTAATTCCCATGTGTTTGAAGATCAGGTTAGCCACATTATAAGCAGATCAAGAACCTAAGATTTGTTGTCCTTTCTGAAAAGGACAAACAAAAACATCCAACACAAATGCCACAAAATGTATAAACATAATTACTTACAAAGAAAAATAATTGCCCAATGGTTTTTAAAAGAAGGAGGTAAGGAAGGTAAAAAAGTGATATTTAGCTCCCAAAATTTAGTTTCCATGTCTTAAATAATTTACCTTATGATCAACCACCAAGAGAGACCATTGGTGGATGGAAAAATACAGAACCAAAGTGGCTGGAAGTTTGGATTTGTCTCTGGAAAAGTAAGATATGCCAAGGGAGATGCAAGTTATCCCACCATGCACAGAAGATGCTGCCAAGTAAAGCAAGTATGATGATGACAGTAATAACAGTAGCAGTTTTCATTGCATGACTATTATCTATATTATTTATTTTAATGTTTGTTTTTTAATTTTGGAGGAGAAATAGACTGAGTCTCAGACAGGACAAATAATTGTCCAAAAAGTTGCACAGCTGGTAAGTGGCATAGTTTGGACTCAAATCCATGTCTGCTCCAAATCTTAGGCTTTTTCTCTATGTTAAGCCGATGTCTCAGTATAGTATATTTTATGTACAACAAATTCAATAGCATCCATTGCATTAGATAATATGATACCTTCCAAAGCTACAGAGTAAGTTAACAGATGATGTTTATTTTGCTTAAAACAAGAAGACAATTCCAGGATCCTAGGAAATGAACAATGTTGCCCTTGACTTCCTTGAGCCATAATCATAATGCTCTTGGTCATTTAAACCTCTCCCCATCCCTGTCTCCCATAAGGAATGACTCTACCTTGGTACTCACCTCTGGAAGTGACATGACAAAGTCATGCAACTGAGCCTGCTTTGCAGCTGCTATGACTCTTTCCATAGGGATGTCTTGGGTGTTGTCTCCATATCTGATGTTCTCTGCTATGCTACAGGCAAACAGCACCGGTTCTTGGGAGACAATTCCAATGTGTGAGCGGAGGAATTGGACATTGACCTTTCTGCTGTCATGCCCATCTATCATCTGTCAATAGAGATGATGCCAAAGGGCATTGTCTTAGAATTACAGCAATGAGGAAAGTTCATATTCCAGAGTTGTGTTGTACAGGACATTTGTTAGGTTTAAAAGATGACAACCTGTCAGGAGTGTTGTCAGAATTGTTAACACTGATGAGATCATGGTTTTGTTCATTTTTTCTCAAACTCTAATTCTTCTGGTAGTACAAATAAGAAAATCATTCAGGATGGGACAGTATTTGGTTTGAAAAAAAAAAAAACCTTCCCTCATACTGTGGTACAGTACACTGGTACAAATTTGCAGAACTGTTCCATTTTAAGACTTCATAGAGATAGCAATGCATATGAGTGAAGGCATGACAATGGCAAGCAGCCCAGTCTGTCTGGGAGCACATCTAGTTTCACTGCTAAAGTCTCTACACCTCTATTTTTCATGAGTTAAAAAAGAATGATGAACTTCCAGGAAGATGGTAGATTAGAAACACATGGAACTCTTTTCTCTCCCAGAAAAAGAGCTATAGAACAGGCAGAAATGGCTTGGGGAAAAATGTTCTAGGGTTTAGGACACCAGGGGAAGGCTGGACACCATCCAGAAGAGAGAGGGGCAAAGGAAAAGAATCTCAACTCAAAGACTGTGAGCAGAAGTTGCAGCTGCAGCCACCGGCACCCTTCCCTCCACACTCCAAGGAGACAGCTTTGAATTCTCTGACCTCTGGCCAGTGGTTACAGAGGGAGGCCTCAGAGATCCATTTTCCCTGGAAACAAGAGAGAGAGGGATGCAGCCCAAGGCTGATTTAGCTTTAGACAACAAATTTCGTCTACTGTGTCCCACAAGAACTTCCAGGCCAGGTGGGGACAAACCATTGTTTGCCTTGGAAGCCAGCTTGGGACTAAAGAGATCCAACCCTCTCAAACACCCTCCCTACTGATGGGGACTGGTTGTTAAGGACACAGAGGAGAATGGAATTATTTCCTACCCAGGAAAAAGGAGGGTGCTGCCAGCCAAGGTTGGAGAACAGCCTCTGAGATAGTTTGAATTACTAGGCTCTTAGCCTCCAGGCAAGATCCTCTGCCACATTGTTGCGGTCAGTGTGGCAGAAACACACCCCAACTAAGCTTTGAACTGAGAAGTCTGGCAAGGAGCGCCATCTGATGGCAGTACAAGGAACTGCATGTGAGGAAATTAAAAGTAAATAAGTAAAGGAAGATTTTTCTGGCATTTACAGCCTCCCTCTCCAAGGTCCTTGGACCATTACTGGGTCCGTGGCCCAGATTTAAGCAACTAACAGGGACAGTCCTAAAGACCTAGAACAAGTTGAAACAAAAATCAGAGAATGGCAGTAACACACAGCCTCCTGCTACTAAATCCTTGTGAAAGTCAGAAACTGAGCATCTTAGTAAGCTCACATCATAATCAGATGCCTAGAAATCAGCAAAAAAATACATGCCATACTCAGAAAATGAAAGAAATGGCCCAAGCAAAGAAATATATTAATATCAAAGCTCTAGATGAGACACAGGATTTTAGACAAATAATCAACAAGGTCCTTACAAACCTCTAAAATCAAATGAATGAGTTGAAAGGCAATATAACTGAAGAGATAAAGGACATCAAGAAGTCACTAGGCTAGCACAAAGAAGAATTTGAAAACCTGAACTAAAAATAACAGAGCTTATGGGAATGAAAAACACAATAGGTGAGATAAAAACATATTAGAGACATACAACAGCAGGATCAAATTGATAGAAAAAAGTATAAGTATTGCAGAAGACAGAACACCTGAAATTGAAGAGACAACAGAGAAAAAAAAATGAGAAAAAATGAGCAGGGCCTCAGGGAGTTCATGATAACATGAAGCACAACAACATACATGTCATGGGAGTTCCAGAAGGAGAACAGAAGGGAAAGGAGCAGAAGGAGTATTTGAAGAAATAATGGCTGAAAATTTCCAACTGTCATGAAAGAAATGAAGCACGGTATATACTAATCAGAATCAGAATAAATCTAAATAGACATACTCCAAGACACATAATACTCTGAAGGTCAAACGTCAAAGATAAAGAGAAATTCTGAGAGGAACAAGGGAAGAGCAAACCATCACATACAAGGGATGCCCAGTAAGACTTAGTGTGAATTTCTTATCAGAAACCATGGAGGTGAGAAGATGGTGGTATGATTTAATTAGGATACTGAAAGAGACAAATTGCCAGCAAAGGATTGTTTATCTGCCAAAATTGCCCTTCAAATATGAAGGGGAATTTAAAATATTCACAAATAAACAGAAACTGAGAGTGTCCATATAAATGAATCTATCTTTACAGGAGGTGTTAAAGGGAGACTTACAGTCTGAAAAAAAAATTCAGGAGAAAGAGGCTTGAAGGAAAGTGTAGAAGGAAAGACTAGCAGAAAGGATAACCAAAAGAATAAAAAGACAGATGAAAATAAGATATGACATATGAAAGCCAAAGAATAAAATTGTGGAAGTAAATAATGCATTTACAGTAATATCATTGAATGTGAATGATTAAACTTCCTAATCAAAAGATATAGGCTGACAGAATGGATAAAAATACAAACAAACATAAGTCAACCATATGCTGCCTATAAGAGACTCACTTAAACCCAGGGGTATAAATCAGCTGAAAGTGTAAGGTTAGAAAAAGATACTCCACACAAACTGTAACCAATAAAAAGCAGGAGTAGCTATACTACTACTAGACATAACAGTCTTTAAATGCAAAAAAGTTATAAGAGATACAGAGGCCATTATATATTAATAAAAGGGACAACTCACCAGGAAGAAATAACAGCCATGAATATCTATGCACCTAACAAGGATGCCCCAAAATATATGAAGCAAACTGACAAAACTGAAGGGAGAAAAAGAAACTAAGAGTTTATAATATATACAATATGCAATAATAGTTGGAGACTTCAACATACCATTCACACCATTAGATAAACCAACTAGACACAAGATCAACAAGGAAAGAGAGAACTTGAACAGTATGATAAATGAGCTAAATGTAACTGATTTATACAGAATGTTGCATCCCAAATTAGAGGGTTACACATTTCCTCAAGTGCTCATGGATCTTTCTCCAGGATAGACCACATGTTAGGTCATAAGGAAGGGCTCAATAAATATAAAATGATTGAAGTTATATAAAGCACCTTCTCAGATCGTAATGGGATGAAACTGGAATCAATAATAGATGGGAAAGGGGAAAAGTCACAAATTTTCACTCCTAAACAATCGGTGGTCAAAGAAGAAATTGCAAATGAAATTAGTAAATACATTGAATGAATGAAAATGAGTGCACAACTTATCAAAACTTATGGGATACAGCAAAGGCAGTGCTGACAGGGAAAGTTATAGCCCTAAACTGTATTAAAAAGAGGAAAGAGCTAAAATCAGAGATACAACTAAATAACTGGAGAAACTAGAAACTAGAAAAATTATAGCAAACCATTCCCAAAGAAATAATAAAGATCACAGCAGAAATAAATGAAATTAAGAACAACAACAACACCAGAGAAAATCAACAAAACCAAAAGCTGGTTCTTGGAGAAGATCAATTAAATTGACAAACTCTTAGCTAGATTAAGAAAGGAAAAAAGAGAGAAGATGTAAATACATAAAACTAGAAATGAAAGGGGGAAATTATGACTAACCCCACAAAAACAAAAAGAATCACAAGAGGATATTATGAGAAACTGTATGCCAACAAACAAGACAAACTAGATGAAATGGACAAATTCCTAGAAATACACAGCCTACATTGACTCTACAAGAAAACAAGAACTCAACAAACGAATCACATTTAAAGACATTGAAACAGTCATCAAAAATCTCCAAAAAAAGAAAAGTCCAGGACCAGATGGCTTCACAGGTGAATCCTACCAAGCATTTCAAGAAGAATTAATACCAATCCTGTTTAAAATCTTCTAAAAAAATTGAAGAGGAGGGAACATTACCCAACATATTTTATGAAGCCAACAACACCCTAATACCAAAGCCAAATAAAGATACTATGGGAAAAGGAAATTACAGACCAATCTCTCTAGTGAATACAGATGCAAAACTTCTTAACAAAATAGTTGCAAATAGAATTCAAAAACATATCAAAAGAATTATACAACATGATAAAGTAGGATTTATTCCTGGTATGCAAGTATGGTTCAACATAAGAAAATCAATTAACATAATATATCACCTTAACAAACTGAAGGAAAAACACCACATGATCATCTCTATTGATGCAGAAAAGCCATTTGACAAAATCCAGCATCCTTTCTTGATTAAAAAAGAACACTTTGAAAGATAGGAATAGAAAGAAAATTCCTCAATATGTTAAAGGCACATATGAAAAACCCACAGCCAACATTGTACTCAATGGGGAAACATAGAAAGCTTTCCTTCTTAGATCAGGAACAAGATAAGGATGCCAATGCCACCACTGTTATTCAGTATTGTGCTAGAAGTTCTAGCCAGAGCAATTAGATAAGGGGGAAAAAAAGGCATCTGTGGCATTTTGATATTATTTTATGAATCCCAAAAAGAGAAATATTATGTTTGTAAGCTAATCTAGGTCTCTGGGTGTGACACCCTCTGAGTGCATTAAATTTTGCTCAGGTGTCTTTGATTAAATTACAGATGTCTTTGATTAAATTAGGGCTTTTGATCCTACAAAGTCAGGGGGTGTGGCTCAGGCAAAGTCTCTTCCCCCTTGCTGGGTCTGATATAAACAGGCACTCACAAAGACAGACACACAGGAAGAGAGAGCCCTGTCATTTCTGATCCTGCCATGTGAGAGAAAGGAGAAAGCCCAAATAGCTGAAGCCTCTGGGAGAGATCAACCACGTTGCCCAATAGCTTACAGCTGACCTTGGGAAGACAGCAGGACAGCCGAGACTGATATAGGAAGCCCTGAGAGAAGCCTGATGCCACTCTGCAGCTGAAATCCAGACAAAGCAGAGCAGCTGAACCTGAGAGAGAAAGGCCAGAGGGGAAGGCTGAAACTGTGCAGAAATTGCCCACCATCCTGCTTCAACACATGGCAGTTGACTTGGGTCAACTTACAGTACCTTGAGTTGGACTTTCCATGACCTTGGGGCTGTAAGCTTTTACCCCAAATAAATAATCTTTATAAAAGCCAACAGGGAAGCAGACTTGGATACCCAATGGATAGGGTGTCCACCAACCACATGGGAGGTCCATGGTTCAAACCCCGGGCCTCCTTGACCTGTATGGAACTGGTCCATGCACAGTGCTGATGCGTGCAAGGAGTGCCATGCCACTCAGGGGTATCCCCCACATAGGGGAGCCCCATGTGCAAGAAGTGTGCCCCATAAGGAGAACCGCCCAGCATGAAAGAAAGTGCAGCCTGCCCAAGAATGGTGCCACACACTATGGAGAGCTGACACAACAATATGACGCAACAAAAAGAAACACAGATTCCCAGTGCCGCTGATAAGGATAGAAGTCGTCACAGAAGAACACACAGTGAATGGACACAGAGAGCAGACAACCGGGGTGGGGGGAGAGAAATAAATAAAAAATAAATCTTTAAATTAAAAAAAAAAAAGCCAACAGATTTCTGATACTTTACTTCAGCACTGCTTTGGCAGACTAATACTGCATCCAAATAGGAAAAGAGGAAATAAAACTCTCACTATTCACTGATGACATGATCCTATATTTAGAAAGGTATACAACAAAGCTACTTGAGCTAATAAGTTCAGCAAAGTGGCAGGATACAAAATCAACACACAAAAATTAGTAATGTTTCTGTATACTAGTGCTGAACAATCTGAGGAGGAAATCAGGATAAAAATCCCATTTACAAGAGCAACAAAAGGACTCGATGCCTAGGAATCAATTTAACCAAAGATGTACAGAATCTATGTTCAGAAAAGTTACAAAACAATTCTGAAAGAAATCAATGAAGACCTAAACAAATGGTTTGGAAGACTAAATATCGTGAAGATGTCAGTCCTACCCAAACTGATTTACAGATTCAATTCAATACCAATCAAAATTTCAACAGCCTACTTTACAGAAATAGAAAAGGCAATTTCCAAATTTATTTGGAAGGGAAAGTACATCCAAATAGTCAAAAGCATTCTAAAAAAGAAGGGCAATGTGGAAGGACTTTCAATGCCTGAACTTGAAGTATATAACAAAGCTACAGTAGTCAAAACAGCGTGGTATTGTCATAAAGATTGACACATCAATCAGTGGAATAGAATTTAGAGTCTAGAAATAAACCCTCACCTCTATGGCCAGCTGGTTTTTGCAAACCTACCATACCAAGTCCACATCACTGGGACAAAACAGTCTCTTCAACAAATGGTGCTGGGAGAACTGGATATCCATAATCGAAACAATGAAAGAGGACCCCTGTCTCACTCCCTATATAAGAATCAACTCAAAATGGATCAAGGACCTAAATATAAAAGCCAAGACCATAAAACTACTAGTAGACAAGGTAGGGAAATATCTTAAGGACCTTGTGGTAGGTAGTGGTTTCTTGGTTCTTACATCCGAAGCACAAGCAACAAAAGAAAAAATAAATAATGGGATCTTCTCAAAATTAAACATTTTGTGCCTTACTGGACTTTGTGAAAAGGCAGCCAACTCAATGGGAGAAAATATTTGGCAATCACATGTCTGATAAGGGTTTAATATCCATGATCTATAAAGAGATGCTACAACTAAACAATACAAAGACAAATGACCAGGTTAAAAAATGGACAAAAGACTTGAATAGACATTTGTCCAAAGAAGAAATACAAATGGGAAAGAAAAAAAAAGAAAAAGAAAAACTGTTCTATATCACTAGCAATTAGTGAAATGCAAATTAAAGCTATAATGAGATATCATTTCACATCAATTAGAATGGTCACTATTAAAAAGACAAAACTACAAGTGTTGGAGAAGATGTGGAGAAATAGGAACACTTATTCACTGTTGGTGGAAATGTAGACTGGTACAATCACTGTGGAGGAATATTTGGCAGGTCCTAAAAAAGTTGAATATGTATTTGCCATGTGACCCAGCAACACCACTCCTAAGTATATACCCAGAAGAACTTAGACCAGTGGAAAAAACAGACAACTGCACATCGATGTTCATGGCAGCATTATTCACAATTGCCAAAAGAAGGAAATAATCCAGGTGTCTATCAACTGATGTATGGATAAACTGTGGTATATACACACAATGAAATATTATATGGTGGTAAGAAGAAATCAAGTCATGAAACATGACAACATGGATGAACCTGGAGGACATTATGTTGAGTGAAGCAAGTCAGACACCAACAAACAAATACTGTATGATTGTGCTAGTATGAACTAAATACATTGTGTAAATTCATGGAGCTAATAACTAGAATATAGGACACCAGAAAATAGAATGAGGTTACAGAATGTAAAGCTGAGAGTTAATATGTGCAGAATTGGTAAATAGGTTGTTTGTTAATCTTGTAAATGAATAGAGAAGGTGAAAGCACATCACAGTGTTTGTAACTAGCAATTCTATCATATGGGGATATAGAGGTTGAAAGGGAAAGTCTTAAGGTCATGTATATTGCTAGAAGGAAAACTAAAAGCTGTAACATGGGACTGTATAGCATAGTGGAATCTCATGTGAAATATGAATATGGGTAATATTATATATATGACTCTTTTTCTTTGAAACTGAACAAATATATGTTAATGTTGGAGTTGTTAATATCAGGCAAAAACCCCACATTATGCTAATTGAAAGAAACAAGAAACAAAGTACTACACATTGGATGATTCCATTTACATAAATGCAAATATAAATCAATGTATAAAGACGAAATTTGATTAGTGGTTATGTAGGGCTGGGGAAGGATAGAGGTATTGAGAGGTAACTGCTAAGGGGTGGAGAGTTTTTCTGTTTGGAGTAATGAAATTGTTCTAAAATTTTTGCGTGATTAATGTACAACATTGTGATTTTACTAAAGCTATTGAAGGAAGCAGATGTGGCTCAAGTGATAAGGCATCTGCCTACCGTATGGGAGGACCCAGGTTTGATCCCTCGGACCTCCTGGGGGAAAAAAAGAGAGAAAGCATTCCTGTGCAGTGAGCCAGTGCCCACACAAGTGCCCACGTGGTGGACCATATGCCCACGTGAGTGCCCATTATGCGGTCATCCAGTGCCCATGCAAGTGAGCCGCTCAGCAAGATAATGATGCGACGAAGGGGAGAGTCAAAGTAAAGCATAGCAGAGACCAGGAACTGAGGAGGCGCAATTGACAGGGAACCTCTCTCCACATCAGAGGTCCCCAAGATCGAATCCCTCTGAATCCTAGAGGAGAAAGATGAGAAGACAAAAAAGAGAAATAGATACAGAAGATCACACAGCAAATGGACACAGCAAAAAAAAAGCAGGGTGAGGGTGGGGGTGGGAGGGGGGAATTAATAAGTAAATCTTTAAAAAAAAGAAGCCATTGATGGTACACTGTGAATGGAATATATGGTATGTGAGTATATCTCAATAAAAGTGCTTTAAAAATTTTTTTAATTAATTAAATTTAAAAAAAAAAGGAGGGATAATAAGAAGAGTTACCCAGCAGGTTGGTGAGAGGATTAGGTGAGAGAGTTTAAGTGAAGCTCTGGGCACAGTGACTAATGTCCAATAAGCATTCTGTTGAAGTAGGTAGTTTTTACTATCTTGTCATAAAAACTGTAACATAGTGCAACTTTGTGGGGGATTAGAAAGTCAGACCTGTTAGGTGGTAGTTGGGGCTCACTTGCTGGCAAGCTCTGTGTGTTTCATCTAATGTTAGATGAGGCCAGTTGTATGGATGAATGGGGAGAGAGTAGTAGTTTTCAGTGCCATCAAATCAGAATTATCTTTGGAGATTTAAAAATAAAAGGAAAGAAACCCAGGTGCTGATTCAATTTAATCAAACAGATTTAATGAATATCTATATTTAATAAAAATCTGATTTAATAAATACCTGATGTCTGTGGTAGAACTGAGAGCCATTGATTTAGGTTCTTCTTCTGAAACTGAGGACTCCTAGCCTGCTTTGTTACTTTTTCTTTTCACATTATCTTTTCTAAAGAAAATGATATATGGTACAACACATGCTTTTAAAGGTAGAGAGAAAACAGAGGCTTCCTTCCCAATGACTAAATCATTCTCCAAATTATAACAAGTATGGATCAAGAAATGCAGTCAATTTCAATTTCACTGATTGATGAATACTTGTCAAATTAATTGATTATTTGACTTTAGTATTTACCTTCATTTGACAACTACAAGTCCCCCAGGTGGCAGGAATAAATGTGTGAGGCTTTTTATTTTTGTGGGAGGGGGAGGTCATAAAATATATCTACTATTTCTTGTTTGGAATCCCCTACCCTCTGAAATAAGGAGGTTTAAAAACTGCAGCGAGAGTTGTCACAGTGCCAGAGGCTACATTTGCTGTCAAGGACTGTTGGATAGCCAAAACTTCCATTCCTGACTTCTTGTCTCAGCTAGCCAATGGAAAAGCCTGCCCTTCATGCATATGCCTGATGCTACTGCCTACCATTGTCTATTTTCAGTGGTGATTTCGTGGTGAGTAATGGTTGCATCAGTGCACATGATATCCTCTTACACACATTTATAAGGTAGCCGTTTACAACAAATATCATTAAAAAAAGGAACCAAACCTGCTTCCTTGATTTTCCTGTTATTCAGTCTCTGAATAACTGAGCTAATAGACCCAAGTAAGAAAGGAATCCATTAATTCATCTAGTCAAACAACAAACATATTGCATTACCTGTCACAAAAGTATCATGCTAGCACAGTCTGTGCTATATAAAGAAAACATAATTTCTATTTTCTGGGAGCTCATGGTCTAGTTAGGCAGTTAAGTACTGGTACTCAAATATCTACTATTGTATTGGAACTGATTCACTTATTGAGTCCAAGAATAGTAAAGGCACATTTTGTTTAACATACTACTATAAAGTATTTGACCCAAAAGAGATTTGATTTCAGAAAAAGATTGTTAAAAAATGTGGACAGGAGGTGCAGATGTGGCTCAAGCAGCTGGGTGCCCACCTCCAACATGGGAGGTCCCAGGTTCGGTTCCCAGTGCCTCTTAAAGAAGATGAGCAGACACAATAAGCAGACAGACAAAGGAGCCATCTTGGGGGAGTGCGGGGAAATAAATACCTTAAAATGAAATAAATATTATTTAAAAAAAGGTGTGGACATATTATATTTTAGATAATTTCTGAACAATGGAAGAAGCAGGCACTATAGGGAAAAAAATACAGGTATTCCTCAAAACTTGCTAACCTGGGAAGCGGACTTGGCCCAATGGATAGGGCATCCGCCAACCAGATGGGAGGTCTGCGGTTCAAACCTTAGGCCTCCTTGACCTATGTGAAGCTGGCCCATGTGCAGTGCTGATGCGTGCAAGGAGTGTTCTGCCACGCAGGGGTGTCCCCCACGTAGGGGAGCCCCATGCAGAAGGAGTGCACCCCTTAAGGGGAGCTGCCCAGCGCAAAAGAAAGTGCAGCCTGCCCAAGAATGGCGCCACACACACGGAAAACTGACACAACAAGATGACGCAACAAAAAGAAACACAGATTCCCGGTGCCGCTGATAAGGATAGAAGTGGTCACAGAAGAACACACAGTGAATGAACAGAGAGAGCAGACAAGTGGGGGGGGGGGGGGAGGAATAAATAAATAAACAAAAACCAGGAAAAAAACTTGCTAACTTCCCTCTACTCATTTTCCATAGTATTTATAGTCTGCAAAGCACAATTTAATAAGTAAATACTGGAGCAGTTTGCTAACTGGTATTGTAAACTCCTAGAAGAGGGAGGACATGCCTCTTTCTCCTTAGAACCTCCCAAAGGGCACATCATAGGCGTCCCATAAATTTTAAATATGTGATTATAAGAATGCTTGGATTTGCTTGGATTTGGTAGCTTCCTTAAGAGCAAATAGGATTTTAAAAAATTGGATTAAAGTTGGAATTCTTCCTACTTACAAGTTTATAGAAATAAGTTTACAACAGTATAAAAATATTTAGTGTGACTATAAAATGCAAGAAATCATGTAGTTTTTTCCATGGGCATTGCTTCCTATCTGTAACTAGAACATTGACTGAGCACATTCATAGAAATATCTTCAATATATAAGGTCAAGCACAAAGAGTTCCAGTCCCTGTATCTCACATAGTTCACAATCTACCTGGTTGATAGGCATGATAGATTTGACATTTTGGAAAACAGAAACTTCCCCCTTGAAAAGATCAAATCCCCCAATTCAATGTGCTTTCTAGTTTCATTAATTACCAATATTTTCAAATAAATTAATAATTAAAATCTTTATACCTAAAATTAACAAGTGTGATTATAAAGTACATATAATCAAAAACTGACTATTTTTATAACTTCTTCGCTTCTGCCAATATGTTTGCTATTTCTTTGCTTTCCTTTATGCCAGGGAATCTTTAGTTGCCTCTTTCAAGTTTCCCCCAGCATTTCTCTTCATCCATAATAGTCTCTATCCTCACTGCAGAAAGTTTACACTATTCAGAAACTCTATCCTCCTTGTATGAAGATTATGCTATTCAGGGAAATTAGAAAGGCCATTTTCAAAATATTAGGGTTAAACAGTCAATCAGGTGTGGGGTAGAATAAAAACATTTTTAGGCCCAGACGTTTGAACCCTTCCTTGGAAAACTACTTGTGGATGTGCACCAACAAACAGAGGGTAACAACCAAGAGAAAGGAAGACATAGGAACTAGTAGTTAATGAATCTAGTACAAGAAAACATTGAAAGGAACTCACAGGATGATGATTGTTCAGAAGGCATAAAACAGGAGTGGATGTGGCTCAGTGGCTGAGTGCCAGCTTCCCATATTCAAGGTCTGGGGTTCAATCCCTGGCCCCAGTACCTTAAAAAAAAAAAGGGGGCACAGATTGCGAACAGTCCAGACATGACACAGGTGATGGGAAAGAGCAGGGCCCTCAGAATACTTGTCAGTATATAGAGACAATAGAAGAACATAAGGATTTTAGAAAGATGGAGAATACAGCAAAAAATAAAGCCTTTCAGAAGAACAGTCAAGAAAGAAAATATAATGCTAATCTAGCTCACTACTTCCTTCTGGGATGAATAAAAGTTACATGGCCATAAAAACAAACCAACGAAAACAAAACCTGTTAGTTGATTTTCAGATTTCAGAATCAACTAAAATCAAAGCATGAAAGATTACTAATGTCATACACAGAATATAAGTGTTATTATTTTTGATAATATAAAAGTATAGATGTTAGAACTTGAGAGGCAAAAGAAGGGAGGAAGTGGTAAAAATAAAGGTAAGATTGCTAATATTTTTATCTTGGAAAATGGACTCAAGAGATACTCTATAGGGTTGGTGGAAAAGAAATATATTCAGTTTACAAATAGAGGAACTAAAAATAGTGATGGAACTATACTGGGATGAAGTGGGTAAGGGGAGGGTAAGTTAAATTTTCATTTCTGGGGCATAAGTCAACAGAGTCTGAATTTGCTAAATCCTGAAACAGCAGCATAACATATTATTTAGAAGCATAAAGGCAATCACTGGAAGATCTAAAAACAGAAGTTTTAAAAATAGTTGCTGTTGAGCAGAGAAATTGGTGGTGGTGGTGTGGGGGGGGGGGTCATGTGGAAGCGTGAAGCAAGGGTTTCCTTTTTATTCCGAACCTTACTTTACAATTTGATTTTGTAATCGTTTGCATATTACTTCAAAAGAAAAGGAAGAGAAAAGAAAAGAAATTCTTCAGAAAATAAGCAAGAAAGAAATCCACCAGCTTTTCAAACGTCATTGCCAAAGCTTTCTGGTGCATGACTCTCCATTTGAGTTACTTATATTATTATTTAGACTTAGTTTTCTTGAACCAGGATTGTCTCAGATTTTTCAGGCTAAGTCTCCTTCCTTGCTCATTTCTACTGTGTTCCTTATTCACCCCCACCCCCTGTGCTTTTTTCTGTTCTTGGTCATTAGTGTTTTGATTAGTCTGCACTTTCTGTTCCATTTACGGGTAAGCAAATGCTTCTGTTAAATATGCTCATTTCCCACTTCACAGTGCACCCAGCTATCTTTGCCTAACTGTGGTCAGCAGGCCATCTGGAACTAGGAAGAATATGATGTTAAAATTGTGAAGTAGAATCAGGTCAACCAGGAAATCACTAGAACTGGAAAACATTCATATGAATAAGTGTCCTAAGCAAGCACTTCAGAGTGAATCTGGCAAGACATAATTTTGAAGATCAGTTTTGGGGGTTGGAGACATCCTGCAGAAAGCACACTTCACAAAAGCATTTGCATTGCTTACCACCTTCCCATTGTTAGGATCATAGAAACGTTCCAACAGCTGAATACTGGTGCTTTTACCACAACCACTGCTTCCAACAAATGCCAGTGTCTGCCCTGGATGAACTGATACTGAGAGACCATTTAAAACTTGTACATCAGGTCGAGAAGGGTACGTGAAGGTACAGTTGACAAAGTCAATCTTCCCCTGGAAGTTGTTCTGTGGATAGTAGGATTGGAATTACATATGGTCTTACAGGGCTCTAGAATATTGAAAATGTACCTAAACCTGAGTTTAGATACCTTCAACAGCATACTACCAAATGACCATGTATAGAGAGCAACTTAATGAAATGACATTCTAGTCCCTATTCTAGCAGGAGTAAAACAAAGGGAGGATTGAGCAGGAAATTAAAGAAATTTCCTTGTCATCCATTCCTTGACACCTGGGTGAAAGGGAATAGCTAAAACATATTATATCACAGAAACCAGCAGCTGTCCAAATCTCTACAGTTCTGTTCTCCTAAAAGACTTAAAATATTAACATTACATTTAAAACAACTTAGAAGAAAGTTACCTGAGCTCTGTACTGCAAAAGCGAAAACCTTGCACCTATATTTTAGTGTGCTTAAAAATAATCTGAATTACGAACTCTAGAAATGGATGGAATTTAATAGACCATACAGAAATTTTGCGTTTATTGAGCTGAAAGATAAACAGGTCATTTGGCCAACTTAAAAAGATTTCTGAACTTGGTTTAACTCTATTTGGGGTATAGGTTTCTTTTGTTCTTTTGCACCTACTGAGATTTGTTTTTAATGGCCAGGAAAGATTAAAAACCCCTCTGGAAATATCAATTAGAAGAAAATATATTTAGTTGAGATCATATTTGTTTTCTGGGGGTCCACAAGAGCTAAAACTTAAACCTAGCTGTACCTGAATCAAAGGAATATTATTATGAGGCAGGAAAAACCAGTGTTTTTACTTTGCACACCATGATATCAGTAGAAAACATGATGATTGGGTGGGTCTCAAAAGACATCTGTCTTCCTCATTGGAACTAAGTGTTTTATATTGCATAGAAGTTAACATTTATTTGATATTGCTGCCTTATGCAAATGGCATCTTTATGAATAACTGTTAATGCTAATTTGCTACAATCCTTTACCTGTAAAATTGTCTGTCTGTCCATTCTGATTACATATGAATGGACTCATATACTGCAAGAATTTCAAAGATAAGTGGAACTCAATGGTTGTGCTGCACACACAGCTACTCACAACCTCCCTCCTTGCCCTGCTGTCTTCAACTCAGTACTTACCCATTTTTCACCTGTGCCACTGTATACATCGATTGGGGGTTGTCGGTCCAGCAGTTGAAAAAAGCGTGCAGCTGATATTTTAGCTTTGGCGTAACTTGGGGTGTAAGAGGAGGCTCTTCCAAGAGCCGTTCCACTCAGCACAACTGCAGAGATTACCCTGCAATCAGACAGACACCCAGGTAGAGAGGGATGGGGTGTGGTCGGGGTGATAACCTAAGAGGCAGGAGTGTGGAGTTCTGTTCTAGCTCTGGTTCTGCTAGGAAAGAATTGAGTAGCCTTGAACAGGTCACTTCCATTTTCTGAATCTTGTCTGGGGAGGTGGGGATTGGAGTGATTAGCAGCTTTCAAAGTGTGTTCTATGGAGGAGGGGTGAGGGGAGGACGGAACAGCAGCGTCTCTAGAGAGAGAGGAGGAGCTTGAAAAACGACCAGATTGGGTGGTCTTTTACAATTCTAGCATTCTCTCAACCTATGATAAGTGTCAAAAGATAATCATGGGTGAACCAAGCATCCATTCTATGGCCAGCATGGCATATAATTTATGTTTCAAATGGCGTGAGAGAGATGTGATCACCTAATCCTTCTACTTGTCCCAGGCTCTAATTATATTCAATATGTGTTTAATGAAGGACCAAGAGAGTAAGTGAATAAACAAATGATAAACCTGGATTGATAGCTCTGTTGCTATAAGAACTATGATGTGAGGGGCACCCCCAGAGTTGTCCACATACACAGAGGGCCTGCCTATTGGGGTGTCTTCTTGTGCCTTATTGCTCAGTTTATACGCGGGAATTGCCTTAGGTCAGGGACAGCAAATTAAAATGTCTCCAGGAGCCTGGTCCAGAGCATAAAGGAATGAAAATCACTTAGAATAAAACGGATAATGGTGAAGGCTGATTTTCCAGTTTTGAAAGAGAAGCAGAAATTAGGGGTTTCTGTTGGCAAATAATGTCTTTAAAAACCTTATGGAAACTAAACAAAACCAGGCCAACGGTTTGTGATTTCTGATTTGGGTTGGCAGTTTTAAATATGCAACCGTTCAAGAAAGAGAACTTCCTTGTTGGAGTGAGTGTAGTGGGGTGGTAGAAAGTTGTTGGAGGAAAGGTAGGAGGTCAGAAGGCTGAACTCATTCAGGGCTGAAAATGAAACCTGAAAAAATAGAGGCCTATTGGGGGCTCCTTTTCCTCATGCCCTCCCAGGCTTTCTCAGATCCGTCTCCAACTTTCTCCCTCTTGGTCCAGCACTTTGGTGATGTGAGAAACTGGATTCAAAGTTAATTGTGTTGGAAGAACAGGGGCTGGTTACACAAAAGTAACATAATCCCCTTGTCCTTGGCTTTGCTCTCTCTACCTAGGATGAGCCAGCTGGAAATGCATCCCCTGTACAAGACAAGAACCGAGTTCAAATAAGGTGTTGCTGTGAACCATCTTAATCCAGGTCTTTAGATTTTCTCAGCTTTAACCAGTGTGTTACATTTTTCACACACACACACACACACACAAAACAAAAAAGCTCTCATTATTCATCCTATCACTGTATATGCACCCCTTTGAACTCCTTTCATCAAGAGGTAGAGTCAATTTCTCTATTCTTTAAATCAGGATTTGGTCATACAGCTTTCTTTGGTCCATGAGACATTAAAAGATGTGATGAATGCAGAGACTTGAAAAGTGCTTTCAGGGAAATGGCTGTAGCTCAAGCAACTGAGCTCCTATTTACCATGTGGAGGACCCAGGTTGAATCCCCAGGACCTCCTGGTGAAAAAAAAAGAAAAAGGTACCCCAGACCTGTGAGGCATGAAGAGGCACAGGTCTCCACGCGCGGTGAAGCATCACACCAAAAAGACAATGATGCAACCAGATTAAAAAAAAAAAGTGCTTGCATAGTGGAGTTTGCCTTCTTTTTGCTGCACTTGAAACCTTGAGAGCACAAGGTGAAGAAACCAAGTTCACCTGCTGGAGAGGCCACTGGAGACAAAATCTCAACCTTCCCAGCCATTCCAGTGGTCCAGATGAGGTTCCAGAAAGGTGAGTAAGGCCCTGCTAGGTTATCCAGTTCACCCCCAATTGAGTTAACTGAGACCAGAAACATCCCACCAACTCCTGTCGTTTTGTGACACCAAGCTCGCAGTGACTATTAAGCAGCAAAAGCTGTAGAATGAGGCTATTCCTCCTAGAGTGCTGATCTTAATGACCTTGGTCAGATTATTCCTCACCTGAACACATAGCTGAAATGGAGCCCTTCACTAGAGATTAAGTAACCTCCATATCTGTAGGAAGCAGAATTAGCAATAAACACTATACATTGAGAAAAGCCAAAGCAGATTCCATAAACATTAGCTTTTCGAATGGCTGTCTTGAATGGCTTCTCCAGCTCAGTCTCATATGCTTCAATAAAATGCCTCTCTTTTCCAACTCCAGCAACGGTGCGGATATTACTGAGGGCTTCATTTGTAATCTGAAGAATGAAAAAGAGTCTTAGGAATAAAAGAGCAAAAATAACTCCTTTCATGACATTTCAGTTGCTACATGAGTTGGAACTGGTCAAATGGTGGAATGTGTACAGGTCAGAGATGGGAGAGCAACTGGCAGCACTGAGAGATGGCTGGAGATCAACCCACTGGACCATGAGACGTCTCGTCACTTAAATTCAAGTTCTACCTCATCCTAAAATGGCTTTGTTTCCCCAGCTGTGGTGAAAGAGAGAAGGGAAAAAAGGTATGCATGGTTATCCTTGAAAGCTTTTTAGTTCCTTTGCTGATGCATTTGAAATGTTTAAAATGGTATCTTCTGATATCTTCTGAGAGAAAAGATTATTTAATAATAGAAATTAAAATAATAGATTCTATTTTCTTGAAAAATTCATCTAGCCAAATTTATACAAGATAATTTAAAATAAGGTTAAAGTTATCCTTTAGTCTATAGAATGAATTTGTATTTGTTCCAATCCACACTTTAGGGTAAAATAAACGTTATTTCTGCAGTAGGATCAGTCCCTCAAAAGTGCACAAAGGTGGCCTACTCTCTACCTTTGGCATATATAATCCTTTTGGCTTCTGCCTACTTGTACAGAAATAAAATATTCATATTCTCTCTACTGAAAGGGAAAAACCCTGGGTTATAGTGACTTTATGGAAAGACTATATAGAATGACAAATGTCTATGCTACCACTCCCTCATTTACTCTTGATCACCAGATATTAGCTACAGCACACTTTAAAAAAATGTGTAGCTGAAACCTAACTGTATTTGAGATGTAAGCTTAAGTTCATAATTCTAGTTGGGAAAGACATCTGCCACAAGCCTAGCAGACACTAAAGTGTGAAAAGCGATTAAAAAGTAAATAGTTCCTCTCTGTGTATGAATGTCGGCAGTCTGACTCAGGTAAAACGTTAAGCTGAAAAACCCTAACAGACTAAAAACTGAACCATCTGCACTTGCAAATTAGAATACACCAAATTGGGATGTGGGGATTAAAAAAAAAAAAAAAAATTTGAAAGGAAATTGAACATGTCACCCCTGTATTGAACTCACTATTTCTCCATGCCTGCTCAAACTCAGAGCATCAGAACTTCAGGTTGAGGCATGTGCGAGAAGGGCTAATGGAGGTTTCTCACCAGTGGACGTCTATAGGATAACAGCTTCCTCAAGTCTCTAGATAGCATTTTTTAACAGTCTGCCTGACAGCCATTCGGCCTGAAAAGTAGTCTGAAAATTAGGTCTGTAAGATTACCTGTCCCACCACCTCAAGAGACTGTTTGTCTTGCGAGGCAAATCCTGTCAACATTTTGGCCTGTACAGCTCCCGATAAGGCCAAGAAGGGAAAGAAGCACATGATGACCAGGCTTAGCTTCCAGCTGAAGGAGAAGGCAACGATCATGGCCACACTGATGTTAGCAAAGGAATTGACTATCATTCCAATTTGAGAGCCGGCAGCCTGCAAACCAAAAGCAATCAACCAACCTCAGACACGAGTCTCTTTTACCAAGGAAAAGCAACTTTGCACAAGTACCTCCAACTGAAAACCATTATGTGAAGAGGCTATTTTATATCATAAAGGGAGGTCCTTTTAAATGACAAGCATCCCTAACACATTTGAAGGCTGGATTAATAAAAATCCATTTTATTTACAATTTCTCAGGTGCTCTTCTATTAACTAATCTCATTTTATGGGTGTGAGAGCTGGGCTGTGTGAGATTAAGGTAGCCCTGAACATGGGCTGCATGTGTGTTAGGTGCTTATGCTTTCTTGAAAATACCCAGGCATTGGGCTGAGATCATATTCCTTACTAGTCAGTGAAGATTAATGCTTGCTTTATAGTTATATTCTTTGAAGTCCATACAAGATTGTAATAGGACACCACTTGGATCCTCATTAAAGTTAGCCTGCTCATTGCTAGAAAGTCACCTGCTGACTGCTATGTAGATTTTGATTAGTTTATGCAGATGAACAAAATGGATTCAGATTGAATATAGGTGGAGATTGGACCACTGTGATATTATTAGCTACACTTACCAAAAGTATTCAGTGCATGTAAGAAAAGAACTATGATTAGTAGTAAGATTTTGACAGTGTTCTTTCACAGTTTGTAACAAATGTCTCATGACAATGCAAGGTGTTGGTGGAGGGTTGATGTGTGGGACCCCTGTATGATGTTATGCATGTTTGCTTTGTAAGTTCACAACTTTTACTATACACTTACTTATTTATGTATGTTCATATATAAATGATATAAAGATAATAATCGGATTGGTTAGGGGAAAAATACTTTGTTTAGTAGTAATATTTTGACAATGCTCTTTAATTTTTAGTTAAAAAGGTTTAAAAACAATGCAAGTTATTGGTGGTAGGGTGAGATGTTATATATGTTTGTTTGATGTTATGTATGTTTGTTTTGTAAGTTCACAACTATTATACATTTATTGTTTATGTATGTTTATATATGAGTGATATATTTCAATAAATTTCAAAAAAAAAAGTATTCAGAGGCTGTCAAGGCTTCATTTCAGTGGTTGCTGTGCAGATAAGACCAAGAGTTGGTACAAACTGTGTAGAAAACAGCTAGATGGGTAACAATATATGACTTCTTGTCCAAAATCATAGGGACTTTAGGACTATTTAAGACTAACAATATAAAACAACAAAATGTAAGCTTTTAAAACTATACATTTTGTGGATATATTATGTATATTAATAGAAAATTTAACCCTTAGGGGCTAAGGCACTGGTATGCAAGAATAATCAGCATCACTATACTGTATTGAAGACTCAAGTGGAAAATGAACTGTGTGTTCCAAAAAAATTTCTATGTGTTGGTTCTAACTTTCTTGAGACAGGCGTGGAAGGCTAAATTAAAAATTTCTAGTTGGCAAGACCATCAGACATTACAGGGCAATTGAAAAGCAGCTATCTAGTTTTTCTTTGGGAATTAATTATTTTTCCCTTTTACATTTTATTTGCTATTTTAAAATTTTAAAACAGTTATGCTGCCTAAGACACAAATAAAAATATGTATATATACAGATACATATACATATAAATATTTTGCTTTGTTTTCACACAAAAAGAGGATCATACTCTACATACTACTTTGATTTTCTCACTTATCAATGTAACATAACCATATAATCATCCCTCTCTATCCTTCCAGATCAACACATACAACAGGTTTTTTGTTGTTGTTGTTTTTCTTTTCGTTTGTTTTTTTTCTGGTACCCAGGGCTGGGGATTAAACCCCAGACCTCGTACGTAGGAGCCAATACTCAACCACTGAGCCACATCTGCTCTCACGTATGTTTTAAAAATAGCTACCTAATAATCCTTAGTATGGATGTATCATAATTCATTAAACTAATTTCCTATTGATGGATATTCAGGTATTTTTCCAGGGGACTTTATATTTTTGGCCAACATAAAAAATTATTTCATAATAATTGTATGTACATTTTTATACAATAGGGATTTTATTTCTGTAGAAGAGAATTTATTCATGTAAATACTGGCCAAACGGTACATATATCGTTTAATTTTAATAACTCTTTTCAGACTAATTTCTAAAAGATGTTGAAAGAATTCATATAGTGACCAACCTTGTATGAGAGTATCAGTTACTCCTTATCTTCATGAATACAGGACATTGGCATTCGTGTTAATTTTTGTAGAGTTAAATGGTGTCTCCTTGTTTTAACTTGCATTTCCCTAACTAATAGTTAGATTGAGCAATTCTTCATTTGCTTATTGACCTCTTGTATTTCTTTTTCTGTGACTTGCTGGTTAGCATACCATTTTTCACCGTTTTTTGATTAGTTCATTTTTGTTCTACCAATTTTAGGAGCGCCACGTTTATTAGGTATATTAATCTTTGTTTTAAGTATTTTCCTAGTTTAGCATTGATTTATACAATCACTTAAAATTATTATGTAAACAAACAGGTCTTCCCTTTTAAGGTTTTGGGTTCACTGTCTTGCTCAGGAGAATCTCCTCTACTCCCTCTGTGAGTACTCTTCCTCAAAAGGGTTGGGAAGTTCTAGTTAATACGTTAAATGGTACAAGAAAGTAAAACAACTGGCATGAATATTGACAAAGACAAGATGAGACAAAATTATCTTTATGTATAATTTGATTAAAAACCTAGAAAACCCAAGAGGGTATATTAAAATGTAAAAGGACTTTAATTAATAAGAAACTGGGAAATGTGGATAAATATAAGAAAAATGTGCAAAAATAGCTTTTATCTCTACCAACATTCCTTTGGGAGGGGCTTTGCGGGTTTGAGGGTGGCTGGGGATGGGCGGAAGGGTAATATTGCCCAAAAGTGGGGGGAGAGAGGGGTAGCATACAAACATAGGAGAGTGTCAGGTGTTGGTGGAGAGTAAAATGCCAAGAAAATCGTATCAAAATATAATTAAGAGGGTTACCTGTTTAGAATGCTCGGAGGGCATGGTCCGATGCGGGACGGGCTCCTGGGGAATGTCTGAATGCTCATTTTGCCAGAGTGGGTGACACCATTGGGTAGAGACCCAAGTAGTGAGAGTGGGGGTGGATCCACATCCTGGGGAGGACTAATGCCATCAAATAGAGGGAACTGTATCTCTCGAGAGAAAGGGTGGCTCCCAGGGCATTGGGGCAGTTGAGCAAGTTAGGCCCTGAACACTGTTGCAAGTATCTCTGGACGTGGCTCCTCGGGAAACGGAGGTTGGCTGTCACTGTGGACACCACGGGGATGGGAAAATGGATGTTAAATGTGTGGAACCAAGGTAAATGTGGCATAAGAGAGGAGTTTCGAGAGAATACACAAGGATGGATATAAAACATGTAATATTACACCATAAACATATAGGGGACGACAGACTGATAATGTAAACCATAATGTAAAACATAGGATAACTAAAAAATTAGAAAACTGTGTATCCTAAAGTATGCACCACAATGTAAGCACAGATGTCACCTTGTTTGAAAGCTATTGTCTCAGACTCTGTACATCACTTTAAGTAAATATGATGTGAATAGGGTGTAAGAGTATCACTGTGGAAGGGAAAAGGTTTTGTGGTGGATGTGTGGGAGTGCTGTATATTATATATATGAATTGCTGTGGTCTAGGGCTCTTGTTAAGAGAAGTTCAATAATTAGGGGAAAAAAAAAGAAAAAGATAGGATGTAGAATTTTTTCCAAGTCAACACGTATTCTATATCTAACCTTTAAACCCATCGCTATATGCCATTTTGCTAGTAAGGGATCCTGACATTATATTGGGCTTCAATTTTCAGGAAGTTCTGGATCATAGAGTGGTTCAACAATGGCAACGGAGGAATACTGGTATAGGATACTATTGACAGGTGATATATGGCTGACAGGGAGCTATACAGGACATATGTCCAGGGTGCATGGTAATGTTTTGATATACTCATAGTGGCAACAATTAAAAACTACAGCTGGGGGAGTACTGGGTTCCTGGCCGGTGGTGCTCTGTCGTGGTCCCTAGGGGAGCAGCGACAGTCTCCCAGGTGCAGCAGCAAGGACCGGGAAGGAATGAGGGTCCAACAATGAGCCCCTGATGCTAATGACTATGCTTGTGAGCTGATATGCCTGAAATAAGAACAAGGCGTAGAGCAGCATTGTGCCTGGGAATTTCCTCCTGACAGCCTTCATGTTACTCAAATGTGGCCAGTCTCGAAGACAAACTCAGCATGTAAATGCAATGCCTTCCCCCCAGCATGGGACATGACACCTGGGGATGAGCCTCCCTGGCACCGAGGGATCACTATCAACTACCAACTGATGATGCAACTGGAAAATGACCTTGAATGGAAGGTTCAATGCAGATCAGCAGAATATCCCTGTCTACATAAAATAACATGACTTTAAAATGCTGTTTGACCTAATGTAAGGGGGAAATGGAAAGGAGAAATGAGTTTATATGGCTACGAGTCTCTAAAAAAGAGTCTGGAGGCTGTCAGAAGGATTGTCCTTATGCACAACTGAGCAGAGTCTAAGAGACAGATAAAGTAGATACAACCACCAGGTATTGGTTCCTTTGAGGGCTAAAGAGACCCATGGGTGCTATGGTCATGGCAGATGGGGTTAACTGCCATGTCAGATGGCCCTTCTTTGGAGCGGGTGTTTATGCGTGATGAATCTGGACTCAGATGGGATCTCTCTTCATAAGACTTTCATGCTACTGTGGTGGAGTTGTAGTTGGTGTTGGGGTTTAAGATATATTTAGGGGATCTGAATCTCTGGACTGACAATGTGATAGCCAGGCCCTGAGCCTCAACAGACTCCAGCACCTACAATCTGATTTACTGGACTGACCTCACTCAGTTAAGATGGAGTTGAAGAAGGACAACCACCACACCATGGAGCCTAGAGTGCCTACAACTGAAAGCGGGAGAATTGCAACCAGTATCCATGTGGAATCTGAGCCTCCTCTTGACATAGAGGTGCAATGGACACAACCAATTCAATGTCCACAGAGAAAAGGTGGCATTGGAGTGGGAAAAGTGGACATAGTGGCTAATGGGTATGGGGAATGGCAGGAAGAGACGAGATGTGGAGGCGTCTTTGGGACTTGGAGCAGCCCTGGATGGTGCTTCAGGGGCAATCACCAGACATTGTAAATCCTCATAGGGCCCACTGGATGGAATGGGGGAGAGTATGGGCCATGATGTGGACCACTGACCATGAGGTGCAGAGGTGCCCAGAGATGTACTTACCAAATGCAATGGATGTGTCATGATGATGGGAGTGAGTGTTGCTGGGGGGGGAGTGGTGGGGTGGGGGTGGTGGTGTTGAATGGGTCCTCATATATTTTTTTTAATGTAATATTTTTACAAAACCAATTAAAAAAAAAAAGTCCTCTGAAGATTGAAGGACACAAACATAGAATAAATGGATAAGCCAATATGATGGCATATTTATTTAAACTAAGTTCAAGAATAAGGGGAAATGGGGAACAGGTATAGTTCAGTGGTTTGAGTGCCTGCTTCCCACATATGAGGTCTCAGGTTCAATTCCCAGTACCTCCAAAAAATAATAATAAGGTGAAATAGATCCTATAACACTGAGATGATGAAAGCAAAATTGATACAAATTCTTTAAGCAGTTAAAACAAGAAAACCTTCAAAGTGATTATACTCATTGATCCAGTGACTACATTTTTAAGGCTTGATCTTGAGAAAATAATTAAGGATATGCCAAGTTTGATGTAAAATGTTATACATTGATTACAGGTGGAGAAAAAGAAACAAGGAAAAATATCTAAGTAGGGAATTCTTTAAGAAATGATGACATATTAAATTACGTATTATGCAGACATTAAAATCCATTGTAGAGAAAATATATAACAACAGAAAATGATCACATCAGATTGTTTTAGGGGAAAAAGAAAGGTTACAGAACCATATGTAAGTAGAGTATGACCCAAAGACTGTGGAAAACACATGTATATACAGAGAAAACCTAGAAGGATCAAAACCAAAACATTTACAGGGATTTTCCTCTAAGAGGATTCCATGTTCCTTTAAAATTCTCCCATTTCATTTTCAATATTTTGGGCTGAACTGTCTGGGAGTCAAGATACACTACAGTACAGCACTATAAATACAGTGAAGTTTTCTCTTCCCAGAGCCTCACAAACCAACCATGGTTTAGTTAAAATCACTCTTTTTCTTTTCTTCTTTTTTTCTGGCTCTTTTCCTTGTCATAGATTGTGTCTAGTAAGTGTTAGATGGCAAATTTTACTTTTGCTAATTTAACCCAAACATCCTATCCATGTGGGTAACTCCCTTGAACAAGACTGCAAGTTCTGGGGTTTAGAAACCACAGTTTTGTCCCTTTTAGACAGAAAGACAGTTCTCTGAAGGCTTCAAGATTCTAGATACCTGTTGGTTTCCCTCAGTTTCCTGACTAGGCTCTTATCAGAGGCTGCTCAGAACAGTTTCTTTTCTTCTAAATTTAACTGTATCCTAAATAAATACTTGTCGAGTAAGGAAGGCTTTCTTTCACAGACTCATTGCTTACCCCCTCTGGAGTAGACTTTGAGTCTTGTTGAATCCGAGGCTGCGGGCTGAAAATGGTCTGCAAAATGACTCTCAAGAAAGCTTCTCAGTTGCTAGACTCAGGGGAAATTCAAGATGTTGACAGATATTGGCACATTAGAAAACTCTAATTCTAGGCACTGCCTGGGTGACAATGTGCTTTAACTGTTGTTTGTTAGCACTGGAAATGGATATATATATATATGGAGTATATCTCAAATCCACTAGCTCCTATTCCACAGGAAACACATAGGTGATTCCTAGAATGCTCAAAGGAAAGAATTTCTTCTCCAGTTAATACACCCCCAGTTTCCCCCCATAACTTACCCCTTGAACTTGGGAAGCATCTGTAGCAAGCCTTGTTGTCAGTGCTCCAGAGCTATTTCTTAAGTCATCAAACCAGCCAATATCTTGCCCTAACATTGCCTTGAAACCATATTTGCGTAACCTTTTGGTAAGGAGCTCCCCGGATTTAGCAAATGTGTATCCCTAAACCATAAAGAAGTCGTTAGTGACATTTTAACTTGAAAAAGGGAGAAACAGAAGTTATCAGTTACTTAAAAAACATTCCTTACCTGCAGAAATTGGGTGCAAAAGGATGCAAGGCCCACTACTACAAAGAGTACACATATACCGTGGATCTGTGACCTTTGCTCTTCTCTGTCAGGAATTGAAAAAGTCTTTGAAAGATAATAAGCAAGAAAGTATCTTTATTATTACAAACAATAGCAAATAAAACAAATTCAAACATGTTTAAAAGAAATTTATTTTAAGCATTCAGGTTAAAAAAGGTTCCACTTTAAATATACTAATAAATAAGCCAAAGTTAACAATGAACATGACGATGATGCACTTTAATTTCTTGTAGAGAACCCAATGACTGAAAGCCAATATTGACAACTTACAGGATTTTGTCTTATTTTTTTGCCTGATTAGGCAATTGTGTTGATTTTCTTTGACATAGATGAAAAAGATGATGAAATACTCCAAATGTAATAAAATGGAGAAGGAAGGAAGAAGGGAAGGAGGGAAAGAGAGAAGAAAGGAAGGAGGGAAGGAAGGAAGGAAGGGAGGGAGGGAGGAAGGGAAGGAGGGAGGAATGACATATTACAATGACGTCCTACAGTGAAATATGTATCAGGTACTATAAGGTTTTCCTAATTCAGGCTAAGTGAAGGAACTGTGAGAGTTCAGAAAAAGTATGTTAGAGAATGCTATAATAAATCCTTATTTATTGTTCTGGGTTAATTCAAGTAACTTGAACAATGCCAACAGTTGTTCAAAGGAATGTTTTTTATTCAATAAATATTTATTGAGGGCCTCCAATATGTAAAATAACTCTCCTGAAAACAATTTATACTGTTCCATTAATGAATCATCTTTTGTAAAGCAAAAATAACCTGTCCAAATTATTACCATTAGCAAATTTGGGGGAAGGAATGGATTTTGGATTAATGAAGTTTTTACTGATTCTAGGACAAGGAGTTTCCAGGGCCTTCATGACTCTTAATAGAGGTGAAAGTGGTTTCAGAAGACACCCCAGCATAGCATAATTCACAAGTTTACTTCCCAGAATTTAAAAATTCAGGGATTTAAAAATATATATCAGTTTGGTTTTAAAAGTCACTATACAAATGCCTCTAAATCCCAAATTGTTATGCCACAATTCCCATTCCTCCCTAAAGTCTACCTATTATAAGCATAAAGTATGAGAACTACAGATTATCTAGTTTAGCTCTTATTTTATAGATGGAAGACTATAAAAAGACCCAAACATCAAAGAGCAAGTCGTTTGGATACTTTGTGGTAATTATTGGATAAAGAAGTTCTTATTCTTTATATTCCAGGGCAGTGGTTTTCTTTGGGGCTTGCTTTTTTGGCTCTTAGGATTATCTACTTTCTCAGAGTTCAAAAAAATATTTAGTTATTGTTAAAATCCACACGAATGTCTAACTCAATATTGGGCATCTGCCCATATCTTTTCTCAGTAAATTTCTGCTTCATGACTTCTTGTACGTTCTTTTTAATTTCTCTCCCCTTCCCCTCCCCCCTTCTCCTTCCCCTCCCCCTTCTCCCCTTCCCCTTCCCCAGTTGTCTGCTCTCTGTGTCCATTTGTTGCGTGTTCTTCTGTGTCTGCTTGCATTCTTGTCAGTGGCACAGGGAATCTGTGTCTCTTTCTGTTGCATTATCTTGCTGCGTCAGCTCTCTGTGTGTGCAGCACCACCCTGGGTAGGTTGTACATTTTTTCTCTCCTTACAGGGTGTACTCCATGTGCGTGGTGCTCCCTTACGTGGGGGACACCCCTGTATGGCATGGCACTCCTTGCACGCATCAGCACTGCGTGAGGGCCAGCTTCACCACTTGGGTCAGGAGGCTCTGGGTTTGAATCCTGGACCTCCCATGTGGTAGGCAGATGTTCTATCCATTGAGCCAAACCCACTTCCCCTTGTACATTCTTACGTCAAAGGGCTACCCATCCATAGGTTGCTTGTTCTTAGACCAGTTGTGGTCTAGGCCAAGATCCTTGCCATTTTTGTAATGGTAAGTTTGTCTAAGGAGAAAACAAATATATTTTAAACTCTTGTGATGGGTTAGGTGCCAAATGAGTTGCTTAACTTACCTTATCTTCAGTTGGGATTTGCTTAAGTTAAGGTTCTCAAAACAACCCAGTGAGGTAGATTTTATGACTCCCTACTACAGATGAGGAAACTCAGTCTCTCAAGGGTGAGGGGCTTTTCCAAATGTGCAAAGCTCATACAGAGCAGAGACCTACTACAGATCCAGGATTGGCCACCTCCCAAGTCCATGCTTTTTCCCAGCATACTACCTTCAAAATTGCTGTGCTTGGAACACTTGGTACATTTTCCAAGTTAAATATACTGAGGGTAAATGAGGCAGAAAAACTATGCCTCCTGTGTATATTTAGGCTAAGCTAGATTAGCAACCAGACCTCTAGCAGTGCCTAATTATTTACTGGGTCTATTTTTTACACTGTAGTCTCAATACAACAAATGTGCATATTGTGTCCTTTAAGCATATTGGAATGAAAACAGTATAATTAAAAATAGGCTCTTATCTGACTGATGTTTATACCTTGCAAGATGAAAACATTATGAATCTATGTTGACTGTGATAATTGTGCAAAGAGGCAAAAAAAGCATCTTTTTTATCAAAGGGAAAACATAGGAAGGGTTGTTCAGCATCATTCTCTTAGCAAATATAACCCTGTGGGAACCTTAATGCTTAGCAGACCTGGGGTTTCAACTAATTCATTACTACTCTGCTCCTGCAGTCCTTAAGTGAAAAGCTCAACTGCTCAGGTTAAGTTCATCCTACAAACCTCTGGTGATAATCAGATGTATCACAGAGAATATTCTCACTGAGTAATTCTCACAAATAATTGAGTGGGTGCTCTTGGAGAGTTGTAGGCTGAATCACCCAGTCTTTTCTGTAGGTTTGCTGACTTGGCCATTTCATAGTTGTCTAGAGCTATAAGGTATCTCAGAGATCATCTGTTGATCTTTCATTTCATAGTTGTGAAAACCAAGGCCCAGAGAACTGACATGACTTGACCCTAGGGTACTCGGTATGGGGTAAGTAACTAGCAGAGCTGGCTTATGAAAAGGGGTCCCCTGACAGGGAATTTGGGACCCTTTGGGACTCTTTCCACAGCAGGTCACATACAGAGTCTGGGTGAAAGTGAGTGAATATGGTCTTTACTCAGCTTCTGTGGAATTTATTCTTTACTCTGCTTTTAAAGAAGTTGACAGCCTGGGCTTATTTTAAAAAGCAAACATCTGGGCATATTTTTGTGTCTTTACAGACTCAACTCTATCCCTTACTCCTTCTACCTCTACATCATTGCTCAGTGAGATGTATTCCTGGAGACCTCTTCTTACTAGAAAGTCAACTTTATGAGAGCAGGGGGCCTTGATTTTCTTGTGGTCCTCTATCCAGCAACAAGACCTGGCAAATAGTGATCAAAAAATATCTGTTGAACTATGAGTGGTTTTTCCTGTTTCAGGCCTGTCTTCCTCATGGTTTGGAAACTCCATTAGGGGATGGCACTATGACTGACATTTCATTCCTGGGTCCCTATCACAGTGTCTGGCACCCAGAGAAAAATCAACAAATATCCAGTAAGTAAAAAAAGAAGATTTCTATCATATTTAGGATACTGTGTTTACTAGGACATTAAGGAATACAAATTAATTATTTAAAATATTTTCAGCAAAAAGGGTTTTTGGCACCACCTAAGCAGATATTCATTTAACCAGAGTCAAAGGTTGCCATGTTTCCATTGAAGTTATTATTTTTTTGTACATGGGTCACAAGGGGGCAGTGTGAAAATTAAAACCATGGCTGAGGCCTTCCCTAAATAATTTACACAATTTAGTTTGTAAATTATCCAGGTCTTTCTGGTTAGTTCAGGCCTTTGTAGGGGCATTTTCTGCTAAGTTTCTCTAACAGAGCAGCAAGAAAAAGAAAAATAGAAGGGAAAACAAAAAGGTAAGACTTTATTATCTACTAAGCTATAACAGTGCGGTGTGCAGGCAAATACTTTAGGCTAAACTTCAGGAAACCTTCTAGTCCTGGACACCTCATCTACTGGCTGTCTCACCCTGGACAAGTTAATTAAATTCTCTAGGTTCTAGGTTTCCTACCTTGTGGACGTCACAGTATTTTGAGTGTGTGAATTTCAACTAAGATAACATGATAACATTTTGATAACTAATTTTGCAATGATCAGGTTTTATCAGAATGTCTTTCTAGAATCAGAATGCCTGGATTTGAATCCCAGCTTCACCACTTGCTAATGGTGTGAACTTGAGCAAGTTTCCTAAGTACTCTGTTTTGTTTTGTTTTTAAGAGAGATGATTAGCAAAGAAAGCGACGCTGTAAAATAGGGATAATAACAATATCTACCTCAGGGGGTTATTGGGAAATATTAATGTGTTATTATGTGCAAAGTGCTTAGGCAATATCTAGTAAATGTTTGCGGTAGCAATAGTAGTTGTTATAGAAATAAAGTCCTGTGGAAAATTTAAAAACTTCTAGGAAGTGAAAAATTGAAATAAGCTTATTTTTTATTCATGCCTTATTGTATTTCTCTCTTTTCCTACTTCCTCCTCACCTTTCCATTTTAATTGTGCCATCAGTAGGAGAGCAGAGAATTATACATCCCATGTTAACACCTACAATTATAAGTCAAACTTTGTTCCACAGCTGTTCAGTAAAATCACAATGACCCTACAATTCTTTTGCATAATTAAATGAGACTGCTTTGCATTCTGATTTGGTTTGCATGTAAGTAAATGCCTTCTTCTTATACGAAATTTGCAGTCATAGAGTCACTTGCCACAGAAACGATGGCTGTGTGAGTGCTCTGCCATTCCAAATGGGAGTGCTCAGCTTTGCCTTCTTACCTTCTGTGTGACAGAGACTCAAGGGATTTTTAATCCATACAGGTGAGAAAAAAGAGCTGGCTTTAAAACAAAGAGCCAACCTATCAAAAATACCCCACAAAGGGAAAAACAAGAGGTATAAGGGAGAATGATGCTAGCCGCGCTGCTCGCTTACCCCAAGAATTTCACTGTACAAATAGGCATAGAGTGGTGTGACACTCCCATTAACAGCTGCACCCAGCGCCCCTAACAGCATGTAGGGCCATTCCGGAGCATTGAATTTCAGAATCCTCCTCACTGGGGCAGGTTCAACTTCTTCTTCCACAGGAATGTCCTTGACATTGAGGGAAAAGAGGGTTATGTTATCATCCGAATGTGTACGCAGACATTTGGCATGTACTTATTATACAGTGGACCGCTGGGCTCGCGCCAATTTAAGAGTCATGGTTTGATTGCTTATGAGTGACCTCAGAGATCTATGAGATGCAGTGATTTGTTCGCTTGCAAGGAGTGGTTTTGAATCACTTGGTTTAGAATTGCTTGAGACCTTTCTGTAACTTGGACAAGGACCGAGCCTAGGGGCTGATCATCTGAAGGTGAGTTTGTAATTCTCTCTTCATAATCACATATGTATTCATTCTCAGGGAGTAATAAGTATGTTGGGTCTTTGAGGAAAATTATCCCCAATTTAAAACACACACAAACACAAAAACCGTACCATTGTGGTATTTACACATGTAAGGACTTGTGAAATTTTCAAGATAATTCCTTCATAAATGCTAAGGTGCGAATCTAGTAACTAGTGAAAGATCTAAGGCAGGCCAGCATACCTGAAACAGGCAAAAATAATTTAACAACTTTTTAAGTGGTCAAGTGGGTTTAGTAAGGCTTTTCTTAGCTCCCAGAAGAAATGATTATCCATTTGGTTTTCTAAATACCACATTTTCTTGATGAGGAGTGAGAATTAATATTTTCCTATTCTGATCTCTTTAGTTGTCACTAAAGTGTCAGAAGCTAGCAATTTTTATCCTATAAAAGGCAGATATTATATACAGAACCCCACCATTTTCCTCGCTATGCATATTACTTGGTGTTTAGATCTATTTAGTAAAAATATTTGTTAAATTTATTGCCCACTTTGTTTGTGAAAGGATTTTATGTAATTTATTTAGATTAGTATTGAATTTTTTACTTTTTCTATTAAAATGTACTAAAAATATCTATAGCAAATGAACTACAAAACTATTAATGCTTTCTTTCATTAACACGTAGCAATTTACCCATTAGACAGCTGTATGTCAGCTAGAAGCAACGCAAAGAACTTTCCCTTTGCTTCCAAAGTCAAAGACCACATTACCAATTCAATCAAAATGAAAGTCTGGTGTCATTTCCATTTCCTTGTAGCTGCAGACCAGATAGGATGAAAGGAGGCAGCTTAAGCCAGGGATGAATTTGCTATTGCCTCCATTTAAAGTTCTCCCCTGGTCTACCCTGAATATTTGCTCTTTGTTATTATTTCTCACTCATGCAGCAATCCTTCTGCTCAGTTATTTCTTCTCTGTCCATTTACTAACTCTAGGTGCTTATCAATACAAGAGAGGGAGAAGGGTACCTAAGAAGGAGGTTCTCAGCTGCCATGGATGGAATGTATTACCAAGTACTTTTGCACTCAGGGCTCAGTTAGTTCATCCTTAAAATGCGGGTAGGTTTTTTGGGAGAGGTAATTCTCTATGAGCAGAGGCATTTACTGCCCTTTTCCAAAGTATTTTTTTTTTCATGCATGTTTGCATTGAAAGCCGCCTTGGAAGACAGAGATAGTGTCTTCTTCCCAAGAAAAGAGCAAATGAGCTGGGGAGCAGATGTAGCTCAAGTTGTTGAGCACCTGCTTCCAATGTATGAAGTTCTGGGTTTGATCCCCAGTACCTCCTAAAATCAAACAAACAGAAAAACAAAACAGACAAACGACTCTCATTGGGGAGTGCATTAGCTCAGTGATGGTCCTGGATTTAATCCCTAGTACTTCTTAAAGATTTTTAAAAATATAGAGCAAATGTGTTTCCTGCCCATTAATAAAAGCTCAGTGATCCTCTCCTACACCATACCCAGGTTATTTGCTAGTAGCATCTGGCCTTCCTTGCCCTTCCTTGCATCACCTTGTGAATTGGGGGTTGGGTTGAAGAAGCAGTGCAAATGCTGTATTGCTATTCCTGTGAGTAATAAAATCCCTTGCTTCTGTCCCAGGGGTCTCATGTATTTAAACAACATCTATAAAGTTGTGACAGTCTAATTTATTAGCTTGAAATTTAGCAAAATATAAGATCCTTCACAGTTCGAGAGAGTCGTCTGTGTCCAAACCTGACTGCTTATCAAACTTAAGTGGGGAAATAATAAAAATACAGATTCCTGGGTCCCATTACCAGCGATTCTAATTTAGTAGGCATAAGTTTGAATTTAAATTTGAAAAACTACTCCTCCAGTAATTCTGGTGACCAAAGTCTAATTTGTAAGACCTTCAGGAGCAGATAACCTCAAGACTCCTTCTAGCACTAAATGTTTGGGATTCTATAATTCTGTTTTGAAAGTACTAGCCATGGTGTACCATCTAGGGGAATGCTGAGGAACTTGTAAAAATGCGATAAAATGCACTGATTTCTGTCTGCTCCTTAGTGCCATTAAATTCCAACATTTCCTGTAAGCTCTGTCCCCATGGTATGGTTTACCCACAGCCTGACATGTTGGAAATTTCCCTAGCCTTCTGACCTGACAGTATCCCAAACCTAAACCACAACATCTAATACATTTGAAAACAATATGATGTAATTTTTGTCCAATAGTTCTCATTCCAAGAAAAACTAACCGGAAGCAAAACTAATTGATTTAAATAGTTTCCTTGGTTTCCCTATATTAATATTTGGACTCAAGGAAACTGTCCCGTGCACCCCAAAAAAGGTGCAGTAGACAAGCCTGAATGATACAAAAATAAGAAAATCTGTCCATAAATAATTGAAATTTGATTGAATTTTATTTGAAATAGGTAGAGGAATGGTAGAGGGCTAAAATAGCACTATATGAAATACAATTAAAGTCAGTCCCTAAACAAAGTTTATTTTCTTCTCTAATTTTGCAAAACTAAATATAAAGGGAAGAAATCACAGATCACAGAGAGAGGTCAAATTAATAAAGTTTCTATGTGTTTCCTCACCGCAGATGGCATATCTCTATAATATCACTGTCAAGTGGCACAGTGCTTATTTGATTATCATATGTAAAAAAAGTATACTCCAGGGCAGGGCAGGATACAGTAGCTCTCACTCATCTTTTTTATCCCCAACACAAGACCTGACACATAACAGGTGTGCCCTCAATGTTTACAGGATGAAGGAATGAATGAAGCATTTATGCCCATGCTAATACATGCAACAAAACATTTATTTTAAAAATACTGATTGATCACCTACTATGTGGATGGCTCTTTGATAGGCACTGGACTTTCCCCCATTTCCTTCCCTCTATCTCTTTGGGAAGGCCAGGTGGAAATACAACTGCTTCTTAAATCTTCTGTCCTGATTTCTATACTTTGTTACACTGGTTCTTACACTCTGCTCATAGGGATCTCCTGCCTTGATAATAACTCTAAGATTTCATGATAAGAAATGGTAACTATGAAAGTGGAACAGAGATTCTCCAAATGAACTGATAGTCATTTTTTTCTGGGTCTTGCCTGTGTCTTGTCTCTTAACCAATGTCTTAACCCTACATTATAAGTTAGCTGTGATGAAATTAGGGATTTCTAATATTTGATCCTGACTTGATCCCATATGTATTCTGCTAGTTTTCTAATTTCACTGAAAGAGATGTTTAGAGATCACAGAGTGGGAAAACCTCTAGCATAGAGGCTTCCTCTAATCCTAAACTTCATTCATGAGCATTATAGCCAAAGCCTCACCTCATTAATGGATCCAAGAGACATCCTGAAGAGCAAAGAGAATGGGCGATAGTTCTAGCTCTGTCACCAGCTGAGACCTTCAATGGATAAATCACCCAACTTTGGAAGTTCAGATTTCTTAAGAAATCATTTCATGTGTTTTCAGAGTCAGTAAGCTAAAAAAGCACAAGGTGGCGACAACTCCTTTTCGTAAGTAGACCTTTTGTAAAGCAGCATTAGATAGGACTTGTACCAACTTGCAAAAGTAAGGTTAGGGCTTCTCCATTAAAATGAGACAAAGGGTTTCGCCAATGCTTGGGCTTGAAGAATTTAGGTAAGCATTAAAATACTTTAAAACAGTAGCATTTATTCATACAATGTTACTTGGGATTAGAAATTCCATAAGTCAAATTTTATTAACCCTAATTCTTTTTTTAAAAAAATAATTCTTTAAATCTGAAGAACTATAATTATTGTACACATGAACAATATTAATACAAACATAGGATATTTTCCTCTTGGGGCTTTAGCAAGATCACAATGGCTCCGTGTCATTTCATAATAGTAAACAGAATATTATATGGAAGACACCTCTATCTCTTTAAAACTAATCCCTATATTTGATTTAGAGTTCATTTTATTTAAATGGTTGCTTCTGAGCTTTTCCTTCATCCTGAGAACACCATCTCCGCACTACACCTTCAAGGAATCTGCTTTCTGGACTGTGCCAATCCATCTTCCAGTTTAAATAACAACAAAGTCAGGTCCACCTTCCTTCCTTTTTCCCTTCCTCCCTTCCTCCCTTCCTTCTTTCTTTCCTACTTTTTAAGTGTTTACCCAGAAATTGGGGGAAAAAAACACATAAAAATGCAAAAATTGAACATGACTGGTTCTCTTGTGTTTGAAATTTCAATGTAGTATTTGGTTCTTTCTCCCCTTAAGGTCTGTTGAAGTCCAAGTTTTATAAAACGCATCTTGTAGTTATTAGTGGCAGCACCATGGACATGAATGAAATACTTATTTTTGGAACTAGAAGAAAAAGTTAGTCTTTAATGGCAAGATGCAGTAACAAACTATGCTAGCTAAGTGTTTTCTTCGCTGTGATTCATCCTGCTTTTCCTGAGAAAAAGTGTTTTAGGAAATTTACTTAAACCAGCTCTATAACATAGTGAGACCTGTATTTATTCAATAGTAGTACATTAAAACACAAAGAGAGCCTTCATAATCCTTCTGACATAGTCATAAGTTCATACACATTGTCATTCTAAATTTGTTCTTTCTGAGCCAATGTTGACTTCCTAAATGGACTGTCATTTTGGGATTTTATTGAAGACAATTTGAAATTACTTCATGAATAATGGATGTGTCTGTAATTAAAATATACTCTGATTTATTGCTTTGATAAACTTTGTGGTTTGGGCTTTATTTCTTTCTTTTTTGGTAGAAATTAAAATTTTGATTCTAGTTTTAAAATTTCTTTATGTACTATAAGGTGCAAGACAATGAGCTAGGAGCTCCAGTTGATACAAACACAAATAAGATATAGCCACAAACTTTAAGAAGCTTATAATTTAGTCAGGGGATGAGACAAATATCATTTAATGTCAAATAAGGCTTTTTAAAAGTTGCCACAGAAAGGTTTAAATGAAGGGTTATGATGGGGAATAGAAATTAAGAGTACCAGGGCTGATGACTGAGATACAGTGATCAGGGAAGGCTTCAAGGAGGAGGGAAGTCACCTTCTGTGAGAGTTGGATGGTGACCACAACAGATTTGGACACCTGCATCCTTATGAAGAAGTTTATATTGATCTATATATTGATTCCTCCCCTATCTCTTTACTTTGAACAATGCTAAAATAAAGTGTTAAATGCATCCTAAAATAATTATTTTTAAATTGTGCAAGTTAAACAAATGTCCATTAAACCATTTAGCTCCCATAATACAAAAAATTTGATAATGTGCATTAGGATTAACCTTATCAAAGTACCTTTGTTAAACACTTTTGCCAAGGTTATTAAAACTTAAGGAGGCTTAAAAACTTGAGAAGATATTGTTTTCAGGTATTCTCTAAAAACTTTATAAAGTACAACTACAGGTAAGCAAATAATCTGTGAAGTACAAATAATTTCACTGTGTTTATTAGAATGGTTGTTCTAAGAACTATTAATTAGGCCTTAATAGTCCTGTTTCAGTACCACGTATTCTTATGAGTAACTAATTAGGCTGAATTACTTTTTAAAATATTTTGTAAAATTTAAGGTTTCATCAGGTCCTAATAGATTCCTCCATTATGTCTTAATTGGTGAAATATTACTAGATACATGCCTAGAAAACTCATATACTCGTGTTTAAAGTGTGTACAAAAGTCCCCATGAGAAACTTCTTCCATTCTCCCTCCCCCCCCTCCAATAAGCGATCAGTGCCTGACCTTTCTGTCTTCTTCATAAGTAGACTTATGATCTACCACAGCTAATGGAGATTCATGTACCAGGTAAGAAAGCTGAGACCTGGAGCGTTGCCGGATTGAAGCTCTGTAAATAAACAGAAAGATGAAAGTGTCTGTAGATTGTGGGCAGGTTGGAACAGGACTCAACTGATATCCACATTTATATCTCATGACAAAAAAAACAGGAATGTTTGGTAGGTCACATAGCACTGGATAAAGGAGCTTCCAGGTGAGGCTTAACAGAGATATCCATAGGGCCCAGTTCATCATTTAATTGCTCTGGGTTCCTAGCTCTTTTAATTCCTGGTCCCTGATTTAGAGTACAGCAAGGGAGAGAGAAAGTGAAGGAAGGAATGTTGTTCTACCAATAAAAGACCAAGACTCAAACACATTCCAAACTAACATGGTTCTGCTAAATACAACCATGGCAAAGGTCCATTGTCTTTAAGATACGCCTCCTTTCTAGTTGCAGGTTATGGTTGTGATATGCCTCTCTCTTTCAAATGTATGTTAAATGTTCACTTCAGCATAAAGCTACCTGAATATAAATGCATGTGCTCATAGGAGGAAATGGGGGCCATAGTGAGATTTTCTATAGGCTATGCATTAACCCCTAGGGATGCATCTTATTGAAATATAATATAGCTTGATATGCTCATTTATTCATTCCACAGTGCCTTGTTTGGTACCTACAACATGCAAACCAATGCCAGGTGCTATGGAGGATACAAAAACTGGTCAATTACAGACTTTTCCCTTCAAGAACTTAAAATCTCATAGGCAAGTAAAGCATGTACCTAACTCTAATGTAAGAAAACATGGGAAGTTGGTTGACCAAGATGGCAGTGTAAGATATTCCAGGGTGCTGTTTCCCCCACAGAATCTATGAACAATTAGCAAAAACTGCCTGAGCCATCTTCCTCAAAACTCCAGAAAACAGTTAAAGGATTACAGTAACTGAACAAGGGCAAATCAACAGAATCAAATATATAAATGGAAGGAGAATCTCCTGGTGCTCATGATAGCCCCTCTCCAAAACAGTGTAGACCCAGCTTGCACTCCCATTGTTGATCCCTGGCCCTGTTCCAGAGGGAGCAGAGTAAGCACTATGTGCATTACAGGGTGCCTGTACATCCATTGCAGTATAGCTGGTGGCAGCCTGAAAGATTGAACCAGGGAACTTGTCTTGGGCTCGCCCTCCCATAATTTGCCCTGCAGGTAGACTCAGTTTGAAAACCACGAAAACAGTGTAAAAAATAATTAAGTCAAAGTGGCCTGAGGTAAAGGATTATCACCCTGAGTCATACATTAGAGCACGCAGGAGATGGAGAAAGTCTATTAAATAGAATGTAGAGGGGGAATTAAAATTACTAAGACCACAAGCTAGTACAAGCCCAGGACAAAACTCAGACTTAGAAAAGACAGAGGGGACCCTGCACCTCATATTTGCTTTCAGATGGTCTTTTTAATAGGAGAGCTAAACAGTAAATAAAACTCCAGCCAATGCAAAGCCAGTTTGTTAAGACTGTGAATGGTATTTTTGCCTTCGTTTGTTTCTGTTAGTTAGTTTCTGGCTCTATAGGAAATCTGTCATATTCTTAGCTGTATAAAAAATTAGGGAACATAGGGGAGCAGCGACAGTCTCCCAGGTGCAGCGGCGGGGACCGGGAGGGAGTGAGGGTTCAACAGTGAGCCCCTGATGCTAATGACTATGCTTGTGAGCTGATAAGCCTAAAATAAGAACAAGGCCTAGAGCAACATTGTGCCTGGGAATTTCCTCCTGTCAGCCTTCATGTTACTCAAATGTGGCCAGTCTCGAAGCCAAACTCAGCATGTAAATGCAATGCCTTCCCCCCAGCATGAGACATGACACCCGGGGATGAGCCTCCCTGGCACCGAGGGACCACTATCAACTACCAACTGATGATGCAACTGGAAAATGACCTTATACAGAAGGTTCAATGCGGATCAGCAGAATATCCCTGTCTACATAAAATAACATGACTTTAAAATGCTGTTTGACCTAAAGTAAGGGGGAAATGGAAAGAAGAAATGAGTTTATATGGCTACGAGTTTCTAAAAAAGAGTCTGGAGGCTGGCAGAAGGATTGCCCTTATGCACAACTGAGCAGAGTCAGAGAGACAGATAAAGCAGATACAACCCCCAGATATTGGTTCCTTTGAGGGCTAAAGAGACCCATGGGAGTTAGGGTCATGGCCGATGGGGTTAACTACCAGGTCAGATGGCCCCTTTTTGGAAATGGTGTTTATGTGTGATGAATCTGGACTCAGATGGGATCTCCCTTCATAAGACTTTCATGCTAATGTGCTGGAGGTGCAGTTAATGTTGGGGTTTAAGATATATTTAGGGGATTTGAATCTCTGGACTGACAATGTGATAGCCAGGTCCTGAGCCTCAACAGACTCCAGCACCTACAATCTGTTTTATTGGACTTACCACACTCAGCTAAGATGGCGTTGAAGAAGGACAACCACCACACCATGGAGCCTAGAGTGATTACAACTGAAAGTGGGAGGATTGCATCCAGCATCCATGTGTAATCTGAGCCTCCTCTTGACATAGAGGTGCAATGGACACAACCAATCCAATGTCCACATAGAAGAGGTGGCATTGGATTGGGAAAAGTGGACATGGTGGCTGATGGGTATGGGGAAAGGCAGGAAGAGATGAGAGGTGGAGGCGTCTTTGGGACATGGAGCTGCCCTGGATGGTGCTTCAGAGGTAATCACTGGACATTGTATATCCTCACAGAGCCCACTGGATGGAATGGGGGAGAGTATGGGCCATGATGTGTCCGACCATTGACTATGAGGTGCAGAGGTGCCCAAAGATGTACTTACCAAATCCAATGGATGTGTCATGATGATGTGAGGGAGTGTTGCTGGGGGGGGGGGGGAGAGGTGGGGTGGGGTGGTGGGGTTGAATGGGACCTCACATATATATTTTTAATGTAATATTATTACAAAATCAATAAAATTTAAAAATTTAAAAAAAAATTAGGGAACATATAGCTCAGGGACTAAATTCCAGAATTAACACTAAAATATTAAAAATGTACAGTGTGCAATAAAAGATCACAAAACAAAGAAAGAGTAAATGATAGCCCATCCAAAGGAACAAGATTCAAATTTATAAATCATCAACAAAGGAGACCAGATTTTGGACATATTGGACACGGACTTTTAAAAAGTGATCCTTAATATGCTCAAGGAGATAAAGCAAAACACAGAGAAAGAACTAAAATATCAAGAAAACAATGAATGAACAATCTAAATAAAGAGGTAGAAATTTTTTAAAGGAGCCAAATAGAAATACTGAGTTGAAGAGCACAAACACTGAAACGAAAATTTTCCAAGAGAGTTTCAACAGCAGATTGGAGCTAACAGAATTAGTGGAATCAAAGGCAAGACAACTGAAATGATTCAGGCTGAGTAACCAAAAGGAAAAAGAATTTAAAAAGTGAACAGAGCCTAAGAGACCTGTGGGATACCATCAAACATACCAATATACACATTATGGGAGTCCAAGAAGGAGAAGAAAGAAAGAAAGAAGTATAGAAAATAGTTAAAGAAATAATGGCAGAACACTTCCCAAATTTAAGAAAAGACATGAATATGCACATTCAAGAAGAGAAATAAAACCCAAACAGGATAAAGTAAAAAAGAACCAAGCCCAGACACACAGTAGTCAAACTGTCATTGCCAAGCTCAAGGAGAGTTGTAAGTACTGCAAGAGAAAAGCATATTCAAGGGAGTCTCAAAAGGATTAAATGTCAAATTCTTATCAGAAACCATGTAGGCAGAAGGCAATATTTAAATTGTTGAAAGGAAACAATTGCCAACCAAGAATTATATATCTAGCAAAACTGTCTTTTTAGAATGAGAGAGTAAGCCATTCCCAGATAAACAAAAGCAGTGGTAGTTTCTAGACCTACACTGCAGCAATGCTACAGGGAGTTCCTCAGACTGAAAGGAAAGTACAGTAAACAGTGAATCAAAATGGCAGAAAGAAATAAAGAATAAATGTAACCATATGAGTAATTATAAATGTCAGCACTACTATATTTTTTAATATATAACTTCAGTTTTACTTTTTACAGATTCTAAAATACAAATGCAGAGGAGAGGGGGCAAGATGGCGGCTGAGTGAACATCCCTGTTAGGGTCTTCTGCAGGGAATCGGCTGGGCGGCGTTGGAGACTCTTTGGGACCGGATTGTTTCAGGATTTTTGCTGGTCCGGAGGTGTCTGGACATCGATTTGGAGGGAAGGTAACAGAGAGGATTCGTCTGTGAAATATACACGGAGATCCCAGCTACCTGTAGAGGATTCCCTCCTTGGGTAGGCGGAGACGAGGCATCTAGCCCCGCTAGGTGGGGCTGAGCCAGGCCGGGCCGCAGCGGCGGACGCCGGAGCCGGGCCGGGCTGCGCCGGCGGCGAGCGGGGCCGGGCGGGGCCGAGCCAGGCCGAGCCGGGCCGCGGTAGCGTTTGGAGCCGGGCGGGGCCGGTTCAGGCCGCGGCTGCGGGCCGCGGTAGCGTTTGGAGCCGGGCGGGGCCGGTTCAGGCCGCGGCTGCGGGCCGCGGTAGCGTTTGGAGCCGGGCGGGGCCGGTTCAGGCCCCGGCTGCGGGCCGCGGTAGCGTTTGGAGCCGGGCGGGGCCGGTTCAGGCCCCGGCTGCGGGCCGCGGTAGCGTTTGGAGCCGGGCGGGGCCGGTTCAGGCCCCGGCTGCGGGCCGCGGTAGCGTTTGGAGCCGGGCGGGGCCGGGTCAGGCCCCGGCTGCGGGCCGCGGTAGCGTTTGGAGCCGGGCGGGGCCGGTTCAGGCCCCGGCTGCGGGCCGCGGTAGCGTTTGGAGCCGGGCGGGGCCGGGTCAGGCCGCGGCGGGTACGGAGCCGGGCAGGGCCGGTCCAGGCCGCGGTGGCGGGAGGTGGACGCCGGAGCCGGCTGGGCCGCTGTAGCGAGCGGAGCTGGGCGGAGCCAGGCCAGGCCAAGGCGGCGTGAGGAGCCGGGCAGAGCCGGTCCAAGCCTCCGCGGCGGGTGGAGCCGGGCCTGCGGAGGGGTTTCTGTTTTTTTTTTTTTTGTTTTTGTTTTTGTTTTTTGTTTTTTGTTTTTTTAATTTATTTTACTTAATTTTTTTTTTTTTTTTTTGAGCATCTGCAGTACTGGGGAGTTCGTGGGCCCTGGGCGGCCTATTGGGGGTTTGTGGGAAGGGAGGTGCTTGCAGACCCATTTGGGCAGACAGACGGGGTTTTTAGGGCAAAGCGGGGGGAAGTTGTTGTTTTAGATAGTGTTGCAATTGTGACACGTGTGTACCTGTATCTCTCTTCTCCCTATCCGTTCCCCACCGTTTGCCCATCTTCTTTTTCTTTCTTCCTTTCTTCTTGCCTTTCTTTTTTCTTTATTATAATTAGTTTTTTTTTTCTTTTTCGGTTTTCTCTTTCCCTCTTGTCCCTCATCTTCCACTTATTTTTACTTTAATTCAAGTATACAATAGGTGCTACAGGGAACACCTCACATTTGCTGGGTTTTCCCATCCTCCACTGCCTCATTTCTGTGTGAACTGATTTAGGCTACCTACACTATCCCCCTTCCTCTGCATCTTGATATCCACTATCATCTACTGTCTCTCCTATATTCCACCCCCCACCTCCCGTTCTTTGATCCACAAAGTGTCTAACTCTTAATTTCTAATACCTTTGTTCTGTTTTCTGTCTATTATCCACTCTTGAAACTATTACCTTTCTTTTCTTTTTCCCTCTCTCATGAAAACAATAGCTGTGTAGTTCATACCATATTCCTCCCAAATTCAGTCATCTACTTCATAAAAGGTACTCTACCTACAGCTATAACTCTATACAATCTACATGAATCTAACCTCCATCCTTCCAGATCTCATATTCTTGCTTTATTAACATACATCACCAATACAACTTTACACTTTTCCCTTGCTTACACAATTGCCTTTCCCCAACACTAATACTTTCCTCTAAAGTGAACTTAACCAACAACAAGTAACTAGAATAAGAAGAAAAAAGTGACAAAGAGAAGATATAACACCTGTGCAAAAATAACAACTAATCAACCTCCAAGAGCAGACAAAGAAGCTAAGGAACTGATTAAATTCGTCAAAATAAAGAGATGACCAGAAAGCAACAAAAATCTACAAACCAAACCAATAATCAGGAAAACATGGCTGAATCCAATCAACAAACCAATAATCACGAAGGGGAGCAAAACTTGGCACAAGCAATGAAAGATCTCAGAACATTTATCACCGACAAATTTGATGCAGTAATGAAAGAGGTTAACAACATGAAGACATCACTTGGAGGGGAAATTGCAGACATACACAAAAACATAACAGATATGATGGGAATGAACACCACAGTTCAAGAAATCAAAAATACACTTGCAGCAAATATCAGCAGACTAGAAGAGACAGAGCAGAGAATTAGTGATGTGGAAGACAGTACATCAGAAATCAAACAGATAGTAGAAGGGGTCAATAAGAAGATAGAAAAAATCCAATTAGGATTTAGGGACCTGAATGACAATGCAAAACGCTCAAACATACGTATTATAGGCATTCCAGAAGGTGAAGAGAAGGGAAAGGGGTCAGAAAGAGTGTTGCAGGAAATAATGGCTGAAAACTTCCCAAATCTACTGAAAGAGACAGATGTACATATCCAAGAAGCACAGCGCACTCCACAAGTCATAAACCCCAACAGGCCCACCCCAAGACATATACTTGTCAAATTATCCAATGCTCAAGACAAAGAGAAAATCCTAAAAGCAGCAAGAGAAAAGAAAACCATCACATACAAGGGAAGCTCAATTAGATTAAGTGCTGATTTCTCTTCTGAAACCATGGAGGCAAGAAAACAGTGGTATGATATAGTCAAGGTACTAAGGGAAAGAAATTTCCAACCAAGAATACTTTATCCAGCTAAACTAGCATTCAAATATGATGGAGAGTTCAAAATATTTGCAGACAAACAGAAACTGAAAGAGTATACCAACAAGAAACCTCCCCTTCAAGAAATTCTAAAGGGAGTGCTGCAGGAAGAAAGGAAAAAACAGGAAAGGCAAAGTTGGAGGAGAGTATAAGACCAACAACAACAACAAAAAAGACAAAAAAAAAATACAAACAAAATATGACAAACACAAATCCAATCAAAGTATGGCTAACACAAATAATTCCTTGATAGTAATAACACTGAATGTCAATGGATTAAACTCACCTATCAAAAGATTCAGACTGGGACATTGGATAAGGAAATATGACCCATCCATATGCTGTCTACAAGAGACACATCTTAGACCCAGAGACGCATGGAGATTGAAAGTGAAAGGCTGGAAAACAATCATACAAGCTAACAATAACCAAAAAAAGGCAGGAGTAGCTATATTAATATCAGACAAAATAGACTTTAAATGTGAAACAATTGTGAGAGACAAAGAAGGATACTACATTTTAGTCCAAGGGAAAATCTGTCAAGAAGATCAAACAATCATAAATATCTATGCCCCTAACAAGGGTGCCTCTAAATACGTCAGGCAAACGCTGGAAAAACTAAGTGAAAGAATAGATACATCTACAATTATAGTGGGGGATTTTAATACACCACTATCAACTCTGGACAGAACATCTCAAAAGAGAATCACCAAAGAAACAAAACATCTGAATAGTATATTAGAGGAGCTCGATCTAATAGACATATATAGATCACTACACCCAAACACAGCAGGATATACATTTTTCTCAAGCGCACATGGATTATTCTCCAAGATAGATCATATGCTAGGCCACAAAGAAAGGCTGAACGAATTCAGAAAGATTGAAATCATACAAAACATTATCTCTGACCACAGTGGAGTCAAGCTGGAGATTTGCAAGGGAAAGAAGCCCAGATTTCACACCACGATTTGGAAATTAAACAACACACTCTTAGAAAAACAGTGGGTCAAAGAGGAAATCTCAAAAGAAATCAATGACTACCTTGAAACAAATGATAATGATAACACAACATACCAAAATTTATGGGATGCAGCAAAAGCAGTACTGAGAGGGAAGTTTATAGCCATAAATTCATATATCAAAAAAGAAGAAAGAGCAAAAATTGAAGAACTAACTGCACATTTGAAGGAATTAGAAAAACAACAACAAAGTAACCCAACAGGAAGAAGAAGGAAGGAAATAACAAAGATAAGAGCAGAACTAAACGAAATAGAAAATAAGAAAGCACTTGAACAGATAAACAAGACCAAGAGCTGGTTTTTTGAGAAGATTAACAAAATTGACAAACCTTTAGCAACACTAACAAAGAAAAAAAGAGAGAAGATGCAAATACACAAAATAAGAAATGAGAAAGGCGATATCACCACTGACCCCACAGAAATAAAGACTATCATAAGAGGATATTTTGAAAAACTATATTCCAACAAAAATGACAATCTAGAGGAAATGGACAAATTCCTAGAAACACATAAACAGCCCATATTGACAAAAGAAGAAATTGATGATCTTAACAAACCAATCACAAGCAGAGAGATAGAATCAATTATTAAAAATCTCCCAACTAAGAAGAGCCCAGGGCCAGATGGCTTCACAGGTGAATTCTACAAAACATTCCGGAAAGAACTGACACCAATCCTGCTGAAACTATTCCAAACCATCGAAACAGAAAGAACATTACCCAACTCCTTCTATGATGCCAACATTACCCTAGTACCAAAGCCAAACAAAGACATCACAAGAAAGGAAAATTACAGACCAATTTCTCTAATGAACCTAGACGCAAAAATACTTAACAAAATACTTGCTAATCGTATTCAACAACACATTAAACGAATTATACACCACGACCAAGTGGGATTCATCCCAGGTATGCAAGGATGGTTCAACATAAGAAAATCAATCAACGTAATACACCATATAAACAGATTGAAGGAAAAAAATCACATGATTATATCTATTGATGCAGAAAAAGCATTTGACAAAATACAGCACCCTTTCTTGATAAAAACACTCCAAATGATTGGAATACAAGGAAATTTCTTGAACATGATAAAGAGTATATATGAAAAACCTAAAGCCAATATTGTTTACAATGGAGAAATCCTAGACTCCTTCCCTCTAAACTCAGGAACAAGACAAGGATGCCCACTGTCGCCGCTCCTATTTAACATTGTCTTAGAAGTACTTGCTCGAGCACTGAGGCAAGAACCAGAAATAAAAGGCATTCAAATTGGAAAGGAAGAAGTCAAAATTTCATTATTTGCAGATGACATGATCCTATACATAGAAAACCCTGAGAGATCTACAACGAAGATTCTAGAACTCATAAATGAGTTTAGTAAAGTCGCAGGTTATAAGATCAATGCGCAAAAATCAGTAGCATTTCTGTACACCAATAATGAGCAAGATCAGGAGGAAATCAAGAAACAAATACCATTCACAATAGTAAATAAAAAAATCAAATACTTAGGAATAAATTTAACTAAAGAGGTAAAGAACTTATACACTGAGAACTATACAAGATTGTTCAAGGAAATCAAAGAAGACCTAAATAAATGGAAGACTATTCCTTGTTCATGGATAGGAAGACTGAACATTATTAAGATGTCTATCCTACCAAAATTGATCTACACATTCAATGCAATCCCAATAAAAATCAATGCAGCCTTCTTTAAGGAACTAGAAAAACTAACAATGAAATTTATTTGGAAAGGAAAGAGACCCCGAATAGCCAAAGACATACTGAAAAAGAAAAACGAAATTGGAGGAATCACACTACCTGACTTCAAAACATACTATAAAGCTATGGTGGTGAAAACAGCATGGTATTGGCATAAGGAGAGACATATAGACCAATGGAATCGAATTGAAAGCTCTGATATAGAACCTCACATATACAACCACATAATATTCGATAAAGCCACCAAACCCTCTCAACTGGGAGAGAGTGGCCTATTCAACAAATGGTGTCTGGAGAACTGGATAGCCATATGTAGAAGAATGAAAGAGGATTACCATCTCACACCTTATACAAAGATTAACTCAAGATGGATCAAAGACCTAAATATAAGAGCCAAGACCATAAAAACCTTAGAAAGCAGTGTAGGGAAACATCTACAGGACCTTGTAATAGGTAATGGATTTATGAATATCTCACCAAAAGCACGAGCAGCAAAAGAACTAATAGATAAATGGGACTTCCTCAAAATTAAAGCCTTCTGCACCTCAAAGGAGTTTGTCAAGAAAGTAAAAAGGGAGCCCACACAGTGGGAGAAAATATTTGGCAATCATATAACTGATAAGAAACTTATAACTTGCATATATAAAGAACTCCTATATCTTGAAAATAAAAAGATAAACAACCCATTTAAAAAATGGGAAAAAGACTTAAACAGACACTTCTCCGAAGAAGAAATACAAATGGCAAGAAAGCACATGAAAAAATGTTCCAAATCTCTAGCTATCAGGGAAATGCAAATCAAAACCACAATGAGATACCATCTTACACCCATAAGATTGGCAGCTATGAAAAAAACAGAAGAATACAAGTGCTGGAGAGGATGTGAAGGAAGGGGAACACTCATCCACTGCTGGTGGGAATGCAGAAGGATCCAACCATTCTGGAGAACAGTATGGCGGTTTCTCAAAAAACTAGCCATAGATTTGCCATATGACCCAGCAATACCACTGCTGGGAATATACCCAGCAGAACTGAAAACAAGAACACAAACCAATATATGTACACCAATGTTCATAGCAGCATTGTTCACTATTGCCAAAAGTTGGAATCAACCCAAATGCCCATCAACAGACGAGTGGATCAATAAAATGTGGTATATACACACAATGGAATACTACTCGGCTGTAAGAACAAACACACTACAAACACATGTGATAACATGGATGAATCTTGAGAACCTTATGTTGAGTGAAGCAACCCAGACATTGAAGGACAAATACTACATGACCTCAATGATATGAAATAAACAAGCTGCCCTAGATAGCAAGAGACTGAACGATAGGCTTGCAGGAAATCGGAGGGTGGAGGAAGGATATGAGCCGATGTCTGCAGGGGTGGAATTTAAGACGAGATGGTGGTAAGTATGAACACAAAGAAGAGATAAAAGGGGGGCAAGGGGTTGCCTTTGCTTGGGGCTTTGCGGGTTTGAGGGTGGCTGGGGAGGGACGGATGGGTAACGTTGCCCAAGAGTGGGGGGAGGGAGGGGTAGCATACGAACCAGGAGAGGGTCAGGTGTTGGTGGAGAGTAAAATGCCGAGAAAATCATATCAAAATATAATAAAGAGGGTTACCTGTTTAGAATGCTCGGAGGGGAGGGTCTGATGCAGGACGGGCTCCTGGGGAATGTCTAAATGCTCATTCTGCCAGAGTGGGTGACACCATGGGGTAGAAACCCAAGTAGTGAGAGTGGGGGTGGACCCACATCCTGGGGAGGACTAATGCCATCCAATAGAGGGAACTGTATCCCTCGAGAGAAAGGGTGGCTCCCAGGGCATTGGGGCAGTTGAGCAAGTTAGGCCCTGAACACTATTCCATCTATCTCTGGAAGTGGCTCCTCAGGAAACGGAGGTTGGCTATCACTGAGGGCACCAAGGTGGAAGGGAAAATGGACGTTAAATGTGTGGAACCAAAGTAAATGGGGGGTAAGAGAGGAGTTTCTTGAGAGTACACAAAGATGGATATAAAACATGTAATATTACACCATAACATATAGGAGATGACAGACTGATAATGTAAACCATAATGTAAAACATAGGATAACTAAAAATGTAAAGAACTGTGTATCCTAAAGTATGCACCATAATGTAAGCACAGATGTCACCTTGTTAGAAAGCTAATGTCTCAGACTCTGTACATCACTTTAAGTAAATATGATATGAATAGGGCGTAAGAGTATCACTGTGGAAGGGAAAAGGTTTTCTGGTGGATGTGTGGGAGTGCTGTATATTATATATATACATTGCTGTGGTCTAGGACTCCTGTGAAGAAAAGCTGAATAATTAGGGGGGGGGGGGGAAAGAAAAAAATAGGATGTGGAATGTTTTCAAGTCAACATTCTTTATCTAAGTTCTTTATCTAACTTTATCCAAGTTCTTTATCTATCCTTTAAACTCATCGCTATATGCCATTCCCTAGTAAGGGACCATGACATTATATTGGGCTTCAAATTTCGGGGAGTTCTGGATCACAGAGTGTTTCAACAATGGCAATGGAGGGATACTGGTATGGGATACCAATGACAGGTGATATATGACTGACAGGGAGCTGTACAGAACATATGTCCAGGGTGCATGGTAATGTTTGGATATACTCATAGTGGCAACAATTAAAAACCACAGTAGGGGGGGTACTGGGTTCCTGGCCAGTGGTGCTCTGTCGTGGTCCCTAGGGGAGCAGCGACAGTCTCCCAGGTACAGTGGTGGGGACCGGGAGGGAGTGAGGGTTCAACAGTGAGCCCCAGATGATAATGACTATGCTTGTGAGCTGATAAACCCAAAATAAGAACAAGGCCTAGAGCAACTTTGTGCCTGGGAATTTCCTTCTGTCAGCCTTCATGTTACTCAAATGTGGCCAGTCTCGAAGCCAAACTCAGCATGTAAATGCAATGCCTTCCCCCCAGCGCGGGACATGACACCCGGGGATGAGCCTCCCTGGCAACGAGGGACCACTATCAACTACCAACTGATGATGCAACTGGAAAATGACCTTATACGGAAGGTTCAATGCGGATCAGCAGAATATCCATGTCTACATAAAATACCATGACTTTAAAATGCTGTTTGACCTAAAGTAAGGGGGAAATGGAAAGGAGAAATGAGTTTATATGGCTACGAGTTTCTAAAAAAGAGTCTGGAGGCTGGCAGAAGGTTTGCCCTCATGCACAACTGAGCAGAGTCAGAGAGACAGATAAAGCAGATACAACCCCCAGATATTGGTTCCTTTGAGGGCTAAAGAGACCCATGGGAGTTATGGTCGTGGCCGATGGGGTTAACTACCAGGGCAGATGGCCCCTCTTTGGAAATGGTGTTTATGTGTGATGAATCTGGACTCAGATGGGATCTCCCTTCATAAGACTTTCATGCTAATGTGCTGGAGGTGCAGTTAATGTTGGGGTTTAAGATATATTTAGGGGATTTGAATCTCTGGACTGACAATGTGATAGCCAGATCCTGAGCCTCAACAGACTCCAGCACCTACAATCTGATTTATTGGACTTACCACACTCAGCTAAGATGGAGTTGAAGAAGGACAACCACCACACCATGGAGCCTAGAGTGATTACAACTGAAAATGGGAGGATTGCATCCAGCATCCAGGTGGAATCTGAGCCTCCTCTTGACATAGAGGTGCAATGGACACAACCAATCCAATGTCCACATGGAAGAGGTGGCATTGGATTGGGAAAAGTGGACATAATGGACAAAGGGTATGGGGAAAGGCAGGAAGAGATGAGAGGTGGAGGCGTCTTCGGGACATGGAGCTGCCCTGGATGGTGCTTCAGAGGTAATCACCGGACATTGTAAATCCTCACAGGGCCCACTTGATGGAATAGAGGAGAGTATGGGCCATGATGTGAACCAATGTATATGAGGTGCAGAGGTGCCCAAAGATGTACTTACCAAATCCAATGGATGTGTCATGATGATGGGAACGAGTGTTGTTGGGAGGGGGGGGAGAGGGGGGGTGGGGGGGTGGGGTTGAATGGGACCTCACATATATATTTTTAATGTAATATTATTACAAAGTCAATAAAAAATAAAAAAATTAAAAATAAAATAAAATAAAATACAAATGCATACAAAGTAATGATAAATTTATGGTTTTGGATATACAATGTAGAAAGCTATAATTTGTAACAAGTACAACAAAAAGTAGGGGGATAGAGGGGTACAGAAACAGTGGATGTGTATGCTATTGAATTTAAGTTGGTATCAAATAAAATGTGATATTGTAAATTTAGGCTATTAAATTTAAATTTTAGCTCCATGATAACTGCAAAGAAAATAAAAATATTTACAGAAAGAAATAAGAAGGGACTCAAAATGGTGAAGTACAAAATATCAAATAAATATGAAAGCCAGTATTAGTGGAAGTTGAAGGTCAAAAAAGGTAAAAAAGATAGCAACCCAAGATGGCAAAATAGAGAACAGCAGGCTGCAACTCCTCCTGAAGAAGCTGCAGGAAGGCAGTTAAACATGGGCAATTCTCAATATTTAGAGTAAGAGGAATCAAGTATCAAAGAAAACCCTTAACATAAAGCCAAACAAAAATAAAACCCTAGGCAAGAGAAAGAAATTGACCAACAGAACAATCCCATCAAGATAAACAGTTGCCTAGGCACCAGCAAAAAATTACAAACCATACTAAGAAACAGGAAGATATGGCCCAGTCTAATGAGCAAACTAAAAAGCAGGAGAAGACCCAAAATGTAGAACAACTAATCAGTGATGTCCAAACAAATATCCTAAATCAAATTCAATGAGATGAGGGAAGAGAGAAAGGATATTAAGACGACACTGGGTGAACATACAGAAGAAATTGCAAGCATACGTTAAAAAAACAGATTTTATGGAATGAAACACAATGGGAAAAACTAAAAATACACTAGAATCACACAATAGCAGATTTAACAAGCATGGGAATGAAATAGTAAAATTAAAGAAAGGATATCCGAAGTCACAAAGATAGTAAAACAGACAGACAAAAAAATTGGAAAAATTTCAGCAGGGTCTCAGGAAATGGAGTGGTAGCACAAAACACATGAACATATACATTATGTGTGTCCCAGAGGGAGAAGAGAAAGGGAAAGGGATAGAAGGAGTGTTTGAGAAGATAATGGTTGAAAATGTCCCAACTCTTATGTGGGACCTGCATGTACATGTCCAAGAAGGAGAGCATGCTCCAAACAGAACAACCCCTAGCAGACCTACTCTGAGATGCATACTAATTAGATTGTCAAACACCAAAGATAAGAGAGAATCCTGAAAGAAGCAAGAGAAAAAAGATCCATCATATATAAGGGTTACATGATAAGATTAAGTGCTGATTTCTTATCTGAAACCATGGAGGCAAGAAGGCTGTGGTTTGACGTAGTTAAGATACAGAAAGGAATTAAAAAACTGCCAGTCAAGAATACTATGTCCAGCAAAACTGTCCTTCAGAAATGAGGGAAAGTTAACAATACTACCAGATAAACAGAAATTGAGAGAATATGTCAACAAGAGTCCTGTCCTTCATGAAATACTAAAGAGAGATCTGCAGATTAAAAGGAAAAGATAGGAGAGAGAGTTGAAGGACAGTGTAGAGAAGAAGACTATTAGTAAGGGTAACTAAAAGAGTAAAAAGATAAATGAAAATACAATATGACATATATAAGCCTAAAGAAAAAATGGATTAAGTACTGCTTTTATAGTAATAATATTGAATGCTAATGGATTAAACTCCCCAATTGAGAGACACATTTTGGCAGAATGGATTAAAAAAATATGACTGATCTATACACTGTCTTCAAGAGACTCACCTTAGACCCAAGGACAGAAATAGATTGCAAGTAAAAGGCTTGAAAATGAATTTCCATGCAAACAGTAACCAATAAAGGGCTGGGGTAAAACTATACTAATATCAGACAAAATAGACTTTAAAGGCAAAACTGCTATAAAAGACAAAGAAGGACACTATATATTAATAATAGGGGCAATTTACCAAGAAGAAAAAAACAATCATAAATATTTACACACCTAACCAGAGCACACTAAAATACATGAGACACACCAGCAAATCTAAGGGGAGATATAGACATCTCCATCGTCATAATGGGGGACTTCAATACAACTACACCACTCTCATCAATAGAGCATCTTGACAGAGGATCAATAGAGAAACAGAGATCTTGAAGAATATGTAGAGGAATTAGGCCTCATGGACATATATAGAACATTGTACTCCAGAACAGCAGATATACATTCTTCTCAAGCACTCATGGATTATTTTCCAAATAAACCCTGTTAGGTCATAGAACAAGTCTTAACAAATTTAGAAAGATTGAAGTTATAAAAAGCACCATCTCTGACCACAACAGAATGAAGCTGGGAATCAATAATTGCTGGAGAACTGGAAAATTCACAAATATACGGAATTCACAATACACCCAAACAATCAGTGAGTCAAGGAGGAAACTGCAAGAGAAATCAGTAAAAATCTTGAAGAGAATGAAAATGAGGCCACAATGTGTCAAAACTTATGGGATACAGCAAAGGCAGTGCTGAGAGGGAAATTTATAGCCCCAAGTGCCTATATTAAAAAAGAAGAAAGGGCTAAAATCACAGAGCTAACTGCATATCTGGAGAAACTAGGAAAAATAACTAAAAGCATGCAAGCAAAAGGAAAGAAATAACAAAGATCAGAGCAGAATTAAATGAAATTGAGAATAAACAGAGGGAATTAACAAAAACAAAAGCTGTTTTTTTAGAAGATTAATAAGATTGACATACCATTAGCTAGACTAACACAGAAAAAAAGAGAGAAGATGTAAATAAATAAAATCAGAAATTAGGAGAGGATATCACCACTAACTTCACAGAAATATAGAGTATCGTAAGAGGATACTATGAAAAACTGTATGCCAACAAGTTAGACAACTTCGATAAAATGGACAAATTTCTAAAAATACTGGAGTAACCTACATTGACAAAAGAAGATATAGAAGGCCTCAAAAGACCAATCATAAGTAATGAGATTGAATAGGCCATCAAAAAACGCTCAACCAAGAAAACCTGAGGATCAAATGGCTTTACAGGTGTATTTTACCAATCATTCCAAAAAGAACTAATACTAATCCTACTCAAAGTCTTCCAAAAAATTGAAGAGGGGAGAACATTACCTAATTCATTCTATGATGCTAACATCACCTGTGACAGTATGAATTTTGTGAATCCCAGAAAAGATTATGTTCCTGAACTAATTTATTCCTGAGGGTGTGGTGTCCTTTGATTGGACTGTGTCACTGAGGCATGATCCAGATTGTATCTCCACCCTCTTGCTGGGGTCTTATATGAACTGAGAACTGAAAGCAGAAACACACAGAAAAAAGAGAGCCACCACCATCTTTAATCTGCCACGTGAGATAGAGGACTCCAGGTTTGCCTACAGTTGAAGAAAGACAGAGAAGCCCCAAGAGGTCCGAAGAGACGAAGCCCAAGGATAGATGCCTGATCTTCCACTGCTGAGCTTAAGGGAAAAGTAGAGAGAAACCTGCAGACCTGCCATCTTGCCTCGCCATGTGACAGGACACCAGAATCTTTAGCAGCTGACCCTTGGTGAGATAGCATCTCTGATGATGCCTTGACTTGGACATTTTTGAAGCTTCAGAACAGTAAGCTTTTACCCTGATAAAATTCCCATTATTTTACCCATTTCTGGTATATTGCTTTGGCAACCCTGTGGCAAACTAAAACCACCCTAATATCAAAGCCATATAAAGTCACTACAAGAAGAGAAAATTAGTCTAAAAGCATCCTTCCAAGGAGGCCAAAATAAATATGCATATATGTATAAAAGTGTTACTGTTCACCACAAATACTATTTCTAAAATATAGATATAAGATTGATTTTATGCATAAATTGGAGATTGGGAATCACAGTTTGGGGAAGAGGTTTTTGTGGATTGTGGGTTGTTTCAGCAAAATTTTAAAAATTGGCTGCTGGGGAATACCAAGAATTCTGACAAATTTCTAATTCAGTTTTTAGACTAGAATGTTAAATGCAAAAATATGCAGGAAATTGAACCCCATATTATTGATCTGTAAAAGCACTATTATTGGAAATAGAGCAGAACTTGAGGCCTTACAGAACATAAGAATTGTTAGGCCCATATTAGGTTCTGAATCTTAATGCCATGTATTTGTACTTACTGAAAAATTTATCAATGAAAAGTGTATTGGGAATATGAATTTTTGGTCCATTTGGGAGTTCTTCCATTTGAAAAATGTGATATTTTTATGGGAGTTTTAATTTTCTCAGTACCCCTCCCATAGAATTGAAGTTAGAATATTCCATTTGATAAAGGAGAAAGAAAAAAAATACATGCTACTTGTAAACTGATGTTTAGTAATTAGTGAGAATTTGAAATACCAGAATACATTATAAGCCTAATCCTAGGTAGTCTTATGAAAATGTATCCCCTTTAGACAACTTTTGAGCATATATTCACAATAATTTTTAAGACATTTTAAGTTATATTTTTTCCTCTTTTTCAGAGCTGCTTCTTTTTGGGGCTACTTTTTTTTTTTTTAAAGAGGTGAAATTCACAAGGGGCTAGGTGTTTTTGATACGGCTTTTTTGTTTTTTTGTTTTTTTGATAAGGCTTCTTATGATGGGGTGGATATTCTGCTGTAGTCTTTCAAGAAAGGCCCTTTTTGTTTGGAGTCACTTAAAATATTACGTGGTCTTTGAACTCTGGGGACTGTTTTGCGTGTGAAAGCTGATACAAATTTAAACTTAAGTAGATCAATGGCATGTCACCCCATGAATGCTGACTCTGGAAGGAATAACCTTTCCTATAGGAATAGTTTCAGTTCTGGACTGAAAAGCTGGGGGTGAAACTTAATTTTGTTCTTTTTTGTATAAATCAGTAAGACCTGCAGCCAGTATGTGAAGTTTCCCTGTTGACCTCAGGAGGTGAACAGAGCTGATAGTGTTAATTCAGATTCAAGGAATTACATGAGTCTGGGCTTGTGTATATTTACAATCTACATGCAATATTAAGATAGCTTTTACGTTTTCCCATGTGTATATAGGTTACCTGCTCCCCTTTCCCCATACCACATCTATTAGTTTTTGAATTTTGTAAGCTGGCATTAAAACATTACAACAATGTTTTGTTGCAACAATTTTTAAAACTTTTACAATGCAATACATGTTATTTTTCTGAAGCAAACCAAAGGTAAATTTCTCATGGTTCTTGCTGTCTGCTATAGCAGCATTTGAGGGAGACTCTTTTATACATTTGTAATAAATAAAAAATAAACCTGGCTGCAAATCCTTTCTTTCTTTTTTTTTCTTTTTTTTTAAAATCTTAAACCATGTACCAAGTTTTGGTTCAAATTGTGTAGCGTAAGTTAAACTTTAAATTTCATCTATTAACCAAAATGCGTATGTTTCTGTAAGCATAGTTAACGTTGAAATAAACTTTTAAAAATAAAAAAAAAGGAAAGAAAATTACAGACCAACCTCTCTAATGAACTTAGATGCAAAGCAAATCCAACAACACGTCAAATGAATTATACCCCACAATCAAGAGGGTTTTATCACAGGTATGCAAGGATGGTTCAACATAAGAAAAATCAACTATTGTAATACACCACATTAATAGATTAATGGAAAAAAAGTATGTGATCTTCTTACTTTCAACACACTTATTCAACATTGTGTTAGAAGTCCTTGCTAGAGCACTTAGACAAGAAAAAGAAATAAAAGTCATCTGAATTGGATAGGAAGAGGTAAAACTTTCACTATTTGTAGATGGCATGGTCCTATATATAGTAAGTCCTAAAAAATCTACAACAAAGCTACTACAGCTGATAAGCGAGTTCAGTAAAGTGGCAGAATATAAGATTAACATACAAAAATCAGTAGTGTTTCTTTACATTAATAATGAACAATCTGAGGAAGAAATCAAGAAAAAAGTTCCATTTACAACAGCAACTAAAAGAATCAAACACCTAAGAATAAATTTAATTTATTCTGTACACACAAAACTACACAACATTGCTAAAAGAAATCAAAGGAGACCTAGATAAATTGAAGAATATTCCATGTTCCTGGATTGGAAGACTAAACATCATTAAGCAGTGATAAAACTGCCTGGTATTGGCATAAGGATATATATATTGACAATGGGACCTGTACATCTACAGCAAACTGATACAGCTAAGTCTTCTGAACTGGGACAGAATAGTCTCTTTAACAAGTGGTCCTGGGAGAACTGGATATCTGTATAGAAAAGAACAAAAGATGATCCCAATCTCATACCCTATACAAAAATTAACTCAAAATGGACCAAAGACCTAAATATAAGAGCCAGGACCATAAAGCTCCTAGATAATAATGTAGGGAAGCATCTATGTGACCTTCAGGTGTCAGTGGTTTCATGAACTTTACACCAAAAGCACAAGCAACAAAGGAAAAAAATAAGTAGGACTTCCTCAAAATTAAAATAATTTGTGCTTCACAGGAGTTTGTCAAGAAAGTAATAGATGCAACCTACTCAATGGGAGAAAATATTTGGAAACCACATGTCTGATAAAGATCTAATACCCAGCATATATAAAGAAATCCTACAACTCAATAATAAGAAGACAAACAACTCATATAAAAAATGCACAAGAGACTTAGCAGACACTTTTCCAGAGGAAACGTGAATGGCTAAAAAGCATACGAAAAGATGCTCAACATCACAAGTTATTAGGGAAATGCAAATCAAAACTACAATAAGGTATCTTTTCACACCTACTAGATTGGCCACTATCAAAAAAATAAAAAGCAGAAAACAACAAGAGTTGGGGAGGATGTGGAGAAATAGGAACACTCATTCTCTGCTGGTGGGAAGACAGTTTGGCAGTTCCACAAAAAATTAAGTATAGACTTATCATATGACCCAACAAATCCATTTCTAGATATATTCTCAAAAGAAATGAAAGCAGGGACTCGAAAAGAAATTTGCACAATGCTGCTCATAGTGGCATTATTTACAATTGCCAAAAGATGCAAGTAAACTAATTGTCCATTAATAGATGAATGGATAAACAAAATGTCATATGTATTTAATACATACAATGGAATATTATTCAGCCATGAAAATGAATGAAGTTGTCTACTATTTGTATCTAGGTGTAATTAGACTAAAACAACAAGGCACCTGCATACTATATGTTCATCTAACCATCTTAAGAAATAATAACACATCAAACTTAATCACTGTAATTTCTTGTTCCCATGTTCTGTTAATGGCACAACCATCCTCTTAGTCATCTTAGTTCTACACTGTGCATTTATCTCAAGTCCTTCCTCCTTCTTGCTATTGCACATTCAAATTCTTGCCAATTCTCATTATGACCAGGCATGAACCACTCCTCACTCCTACTCCTTGCCACCAAACCAGCTTCGGAGACATTCTAATTCCCTCCCATTCAGCCTGACCTCTTCAACAGTAGAGTCATTTCTTTGGATTAGGTAACTAAGGTTGGAATGTCTTCTCCGGTTGTGAATAGTCATGGGTCATTTGGAGAGAGGGATATAGACAGGGGTGAGACTTAGGTCAGAGATCAGGGGCCCAGAAAGCAAACTCAGAACAATGGAAGACAAAGAAGGAGTATGTACAGAAGGAGAGGATATCTAACTTTGGTATATTACTTCCTGGTTTTGAGCATGGAAAGACCTATATCCTTCTCTCAAATTTCTAGTACTTTAATCTTATATTTCTTAAGTCTTACCCCCTATTCTTCAAATCATTCCACAAATCTAGCATTAGCTATCACAATGAGAGCAGGGGCAGTAAGCATGCTAGGCAAATGCTCTACCTGACAGCTGGTTCCCTATCTAGTCTACCATAAATACCAAGTTAAGAATTCTATCACACCCCATTTCAGAAGCGTACAACATCCACCTACTTCCATTCTCAGAAACTGCATACCACTTCTCACTTCAAATTAAATGAGGTAACTTGGGGGTTAAATATTCTTTATCTTAACATTATTATTTAGGAAATTAGTTGTTGTTCAATTGTTTTTGAACCGAAAATATATTACTAAAGAGGGATTTAGCCATCAGAAAGACTGAAGTCAAAAAAAAGATATAAATTAACATTTCATTTAGTCATCTCTTTGCACAAAAATCTGTCAGTATACACAATGAGATATTTTTTAACAGACTTTCTTACTCAAACTTATAAATCTTACTCTGCTGGAGGTTAATAGCTACTTTTCTGTGCATACATTGTATTTCTGGATTTTTTCATCCCAGTCACCAAAATGTAGAATTTGTAATAAATTATAGCCAATTAGGAAATATGTATATTAAAAAGCTTATCTGGTCCAAATAATAAACTGTAAGTGAACTACTAAGAACAAGTATATTTTTGATCATCTGAAAAGTTAAGAAAATACTTCTTTTCTTGGTGACTTGAACATGATATACCTCTACTTTTAAACCTTTAACCTAGTGATGAAAAGAGATTCCTAGTCATTCTCTGTAGTTAAGAAGTTAATTGGTATGTTCCTAGTAGTGGGATTGCTGGATCATACGGTCCATGGGAGTATTCTTTTGGCATCTATGACAGCAAAGGGTCACTGGTGCAGGGTGTCAGTGTGGGGGGATATGTGGAGAAGGGTGCATCTGGACCATGCCTGTATGGGATAAGAATATGTTCATGTTGTCATAGGATGCTATCTCAATGGGTAGAGACCTACACAATGACCAAAAAATTATTGAACTTTCATCCTGGGGAGTCCTGCTACATCTCATGTAGTGTGGCAAGAATTTCTAGAGCACATAGGCAGTGCCTCATAAAAGAAAACAGGCCAATATACCAAGACTTCCATATTAATGCTTGCACTTATCAACCTTATTCTTGTAAAATTGAACCCTGACCCAGTCAAATAAGAACTATTGTCTAAGAGTTATCTCCTGAAAATCTTGTTACTCAAGCACAACTCAGTAAATAAACTCACTATCTTTCACCTGGTATGGAACATGACTCTCAGGGATGAGCCTCTCTGGCATGGTGGGATTAATACCAAATGCCAAGCAGCAATACATTTGGGAAAAAAAACTTTAACCAAAAGGGGAAAACATTAAATTAAGTTTTTGTGACTAAAAGATTTCAAAGTGAGTCAGGAGGTCATTCCAGAGGTTAGGTTTATGTACATCTCAGACAGATCTAACTGCCACAGTAAACAAAACCTCAGAACGGGTGCTCCCAAGGGCTCTAGAGACATAAGACACTATAAGCAAGGCAGACAACCTCATGAAATTAGTACCAGTGGGCCTTACCTAAGAATATATAACCTATATCCCCAATATAACAGACTCATTTATAATTTCCCTACATATAAGTCTTCTAAATCTTTTATTTATTTATTTATTTCTCTCCTCCCCACCCCCACCCCAGTTGTCTGTTCTCTGTGTCTATTTGCTGCATGTTCTTCTTTGTCTGCTTCTGTTGTTGTCAGCAGCATGGGAATCTGTGTTTTTTTTTTGTTGCGTCATCTTGTTGTGTCAGCTCTCCATGTGTGCGGCACTATTCCTGGGCAGGCTGCACTTTCTTTCGCACTGGGCGGCTCTCCTTATGTGGTGCACTCCTTGCGCATGGGGCTTCCCTACGCTGGAGACACCCCTGTGTGGCACGGAACTCCTTGCATGCATCAGCACTGTGCGTGGGCCAGCTCCACATGGGTCAAGGAGGCCTGGGGTTTGAACCACGCACCTCCTATGTGGTAGACAGACGCCCTAACCACTGGGCCAAGTCCGCTTCCCTCTATGTCTTTTATTTGAACTTATAATTAGCACTCTACACATTAAATAAATGTCCCAGAGACTCAAATCTTTTGTCTGTTCATAGGCAGGTTGGGCCCTGAATCTCAGCAGAGCTGTGGCCAACACTCTCCAGTTCTTCGGACTTACCCAGGACAATTAAGAAAATGATGATATGGATGTTAGCAGTTTGATACAATTGATGAATTCCAAAAAGAAATATTGGATTATGCTTGTAATCTGATCTGTACCTGAGCATGATTGAGTTATGATTAGGGATGGGGACTCACAGATAAAAGGCATGGCAAAGAACACAGAGTTGGGGGCTTTTAATGTTGGAGTTTTGATGCTTAAGACTTAAATTGGAGCCCTGGGAAGTCAGCATGCAGAAGAAAGAGAAGCCAGCCCCAGAAATGAAGGAAACTTGAAGCCAAATTAAAGCAAGCCCCAGGAATGTAGGAACCCAGGAAGCCTGAACCCTCACAGACTTCGGCAGCCATCTTGCTCCAAATAGCCTTTGGTGAGGGAAGTAACTTATGCTTATGGCATGGTATCTGTAAGCTCCTACCCCAAATGAATACCCTTTATAAAAACCAACCAATTTCTGGTATTTTGTATCAGCACCCCTTTGGCTGACTAATACAATGGACAATGCCCATTCCAAAAAACAGAGTATGTGCAACAGCAAGCAAGACAGTTCCTTCCATCTGCCCCATAATATCTAAGCCCCCTCTCAATCTGAAGCAGAGTACGCATCACCATCCCTAAATGCTGCAGATTGAAGAATGAACAAACATTAGGGGGAAATGCAACCATGGACCAAAGAAGACATTATTATTATTATTATTATAGTAATGGAATAACTTGTAATATTGATACAAAGATAGTGGTTAACAGAGGTCTGAGTGAGAGGGAGGGAAGAATAGGTGGACCACAGGACATTTTTAGGGCATTGGAATTGTTCTGCATGTAATGTCAGACACAGGCTGGTAAATATTTTGTCACAACCTATAAAACTATACCATGCAGGGTGTAAACATAAGGTAAACTATAAACCTTGGTTAGTAGCAATGCTTCACTATTTGTTCATCAATTGTAACAAATGTAACTAATATAAGATGCTATTAATAGGAGATAAAGTGTGTGGGGGTTAGGGGGTAGAGTATGTGGGAATCCCCTATACTTTAAATATAATTTTTCTGTAATCTAAAACTTCTTTAAAAATAAAGTTTATTATATGAAAAAAAAAAGTTGGTTCAGGTTAAGTCTAATAACCCTTATGATTTTAATTTTTCTATTCCAACCAGGAAAAGCATGATTAAATGTAATATCAGCTATTTATAAAAAATCACTTAATAATTTTGGCATATTATATTTTTACAGCTTTCACTTTATAGAATAACTTGAAGCTATCACTTTATTATTTTCCAAACTCACTAAAACTAGCATTTCTTGAAAGTTTTCTGAATAGACTTGTTGTCAGGAGGAAAAATAAAAAACCTTATCAAAAGCTGAGTAAACTATTTTCTGAATTAAAAAAAAAATCTGTGTTTCAAATACTTGGGATTGTTACATGAGTATTTTATTTTATGCCTCTTTAATCACTTTTTAGTAAAGAATTAGCCATCATGGAAAGGGGATGTAGCTCCCAAGTATGAGGTCCTGCTGGGTTCAATCCCCAGGACCTCTTAAAAAAAAAAAATTAACCATCTTGAATGAACAATTCCTATCAACACACTTTTGCTTAGAGCACAGCCTTGAAGTACAAGTCCTACAAATGGTAAGAGCAATGGTAGAGAAATATGCTGTCTTGTCCTTGCCTACTAATAGTCTCCTAACTTAAGATAAAACCTTTAATAATGTTATCATGAATATAGACAAATGCTCCCAGCCATAATTTTTAATAAACAGACTTTTAACATTAAAGGAACTATTTTATTGAAACACCTAAACCAGGATGCAAGAGTAAAACTGACAGTCTTGCTAATAAGAACACACTCTAAAAATGTGGTTTGAAAATGAATATCCATGTATTGATCCAGAGAAAAAGAAATAGCTCATGTTTAGAAAAATTCCCTTTAGAAGCTAGAAACTACATTTCTTATTTCATCTAAAGAATGATTTTACTTCAGATGAGTTACCCTGGGGGCAGAAGTGTTTGTAATTCAGTTGGAGCGCAGTAGTTCAAAGAGTGGAACAAAGGGAGAGGTGGGGTGGGGGTGGTGGGGTTGAATGGGACCTCATATATATATATATATATTTTTTTAATGTAATATTATTACAAAGTCAATAAAAAAAAAAAACCTTTTTGCAAATGAATGGGAAAAAAAAAAAAAAAGGTGTGCTTGACCTCCATATGTGAACCCCAGTTAGGTTTGGGGGAAGAGACTAAACACAAACTTTTAAAAATTCCCTCTGTAAGCTCAATAAACAGCCCATTTTAACTATGGAGAATCTCTACCACAACCTGTACCCCCAGTGAGATGAGAAACCAAAATTAGACTAACGAAAAACAAACCATGAATTCAAGGCAAATAACAATATAGGAACCAAGGATTCATCTACATGTTTATATTACATAAGATCTGGGAATACACTCAGGGCTCTTTTCTGTACCCTGCGATATTTATTGCCTGAGGATCATAGATGCTAAAGACTCCTAAGTATATTTGGAAACTTTAAAATCATCCCCATGCTTGAGCTTACCTTAAACTAGCACGGTAACTCCCTCTGCTAAAGGTCTGTTTTCTCTCAAGTATGGTATCTTCAGTTTCATCTTTTCCTATTCAACACATGAGTGGTTCCTTAGTATATATAATAAACAGAAGCATACCTAAATAGAATTATTTACTGCTTGCCTTAGATAAATTACTATGTCTGGCACTAAAACATTCTATTAGCTTTATTTCAATAAATAAAACTTAGCATTTATCTAGTACATTCTAACAGAAAATTTCTTAATACTCAGTAGATCGAGTCACTTGAACCTCATCACAGTTTATGTGTTACTTCTACAGAAACAGATTCCCTATAGCATGAACCATTTTTTAAAAAGTGGCAAAAAATGGTGAAACCACCAAAAAAATGTTTAAGTCTATTCAGACGAAAAATCAGATATGTTATACAGTAGTTAGTTCCCTAAAAGTTCACAAATATGAATATAAATGGTGGAAAATGTTTGGAGTAGTTGATTAATTTAGGTTGTTGTAACTACCAAATCAGGAAATTCAGATTTAAAAAGAGAAGATGCACTATGGCCTGGACTATCTGTCTGCTTTAATGAAAATAAGCTGAATACTTTTTAGTGAATGATTAATTCACTCAACCAACAAGAATAGACTTCCTACTGTGTACAGGGCATCTTAGGAAGTCCTTCCTATTTGCAAAGTATAAAGAAAGGGAGATGGGATAGGAGGTCAGAAAACCTGGGTTTTAGCTCTATGAGTTGACCAAGTAGCTTAACGCCCTCCCTCCAAGCCTCAGTCATTTCCTTTATCATCTATAAAATGGGGATGATAATAATAATGCCTCCCAGGTCTGTTGGGAGAACAAATAAGACAGTGAATATTAAAATGCACATAAAGTCATAAAGCACTATACATACTACTATCTACATTAACTATTGACCATCATATCCAGGCATAAGGGAAAAGGCACTTGCCCTGCTTGTCCTCTTCCTTAAGGGCTTGATCTCCTTGGCTTTGCAAAGTCACTAGAGTGAAGTAAACTCCTTTTCTTTCCAACAGTTCTTCATGGTTGCCTCTTTCCACTGCTGTGCCATGTTCAAACCCAACAATGACGTCTGCAGCTCTGACTGAGGATAGGCGATGAGCAATGGAGACAACTGTATGCCCCTGATGAATCTGCAATGATGCACAGTGCACCGTTAAACAAGACTGTAAGGCAGAGCCTACATTCTCCTTTGGATCATCTCAGAACCCATAGTTAGTCAGAGCGTTGGTCCCTGGGAAATCCTTAAATAGGCTGTGCAGACATAAGAAAAGGCCAGCACACTTTCTCATGGCCATAAATAATATTGCATGTTGGTCTGGTCGATGCTTTTAATCAACAGCTAGAAACAGGAAAATGAAAAATTTTTAATTGCATACTCTAAGTGAGATTTATTATTTTGAATTTTTCATGTGTAGCTTCTGGAAGCAACTCATAACTCTCTTGTGTTAACTATGAGGCAGAACATAGTCAGCCAATCGAGACTCTGGATATATTGACCTATGAAGAATCACACTGTGTTTCCCTCTCTGTCTCTCCTTCTCTCACTCATCTCTCTGCATGAGTTGCCTCTCCTACAGTACAAGCATTTCCACACAGACCTGTAAGTTAACTCAGATTTTTGACAAACCTTATTCAGTGCTGCCTGTACCATGGCTTCGCTCTCATTGTCCAACGCTGAGGTCGCCATATCCAAAAGCAGAATTTTGGGGTTTCGGACAAGGGCTCTAGCAATGGCTAATCTTTGTTTCTGGCCACCACTCATCTGGCCTCCTCCCTCTCCAACAAGGGTGTCAAATTGCTAGGAAGAAAGTGACACCAGTAAGGAAAGGAGAAAGCATTTAATGACTCCTGACAGCGATGCCCTGTGAGACCCTCTCTAGCTTCCTCTTCAAGCATGAGTTACCATTGCTTCAACTTTACTGAAAGAAAAGCCCCTTCCTGAATCAGGTTATTGTTTAATCAATATTTGTGTGTAGGAGATAAAGAAATTGATTGGTGCTTTCATTCCCAAGTTCACTGGGCATTCCTCTTAAGCTCAACTTCAAGTAAAGATTTTCAGCCAAAGTGAAAACGGATCATGATCCTGAAAACTCATCTTAAAGGATTAAAGCACACATCAAATCCTTGTCTCTTGTCTGGTTGGACAAAACAGCAAAATAAAGTGCTAAAACTGTCTTTATACTGTGATTCAAGATCAAGCCAGCTTTCTAACTATTACCTTGACAGCAAATAGTTACTGAATATGCCATGTGTATAGCTCTCCGTTGGAATCTTAGAATGAGACATTGCTGGTCAGTCTCTTATCTTACATATTATTAACCCAGCAAGCCTTGAGCACCTACCATGTGTAAGACCAGGTGCTGCGCTCTTTACACAGAGCATCTCATTTGATCCTCGTAGTCACTCCATGAGATGGACATTGCTTCCTCATCAGCTGATGAACAAGCAAACAGTGGGGTATAAAGGGTAAAGTAATTTGCCCAAGCTTGTAAAGCTGGTAAGTGGAAGAGGTAGGATTTGTATAGAGACAGTCTGATTCTAAAGCTTCATCTTCCTTAACCACTAGACTATCATACTCACAGCTTCAGTCTTATTCATAAAAATAATCTGAGAAGACTGTATAGAAAGTTTTCAAGAGTACTGACTCTGGGTGGTGCTGCAGGGACAGTTACCGGACATTGTATGTCCTCCCATGGCCCACTGGGTGGAATGTGGGAGAGTGAGGGCTATAATGTGGACCATTGACCATGAGGTGCAGCCATGCTCAGAGATGTGTTCACTAAATGCAATGAATGTCTCATGATGATGGAGGAGATTGTTGTTATGGGGGGAGGAGTGGGGTGAGGGGGGTGGGGGGGTATATGGGGACCTCATATTTTTTAATGTAATATTAAAAAAATAAATAAAAATTAAAAATAAATAAAAATTTAAAAAAAGAATACAGACTCTAGAGACAGACTGGGTATGAACTTTTCTCTTCTGCTTACTTGCAGTGTAATCTTGAGCAAGTTATTTGATTTCTGGGAACCTTACTTCTCCATCTGAAGATGGGGATGATGATGGTAGCTAGTAGGTTGTGAGGGTTAAATTAGTTAATAGATGTAAAGTGCTTATAACAGTTCCTGGTACATAGTAAGCACCATAGACATGTTGTTAACTAGTAACATCTCTTTTGATTTAGCAGGCCATGGACTGAAAAATCCAGATTTGTATAATAACTCTGAGCTGGTTATTTTTATTTTTATTGTTGTTGCTATTATTTGGAATGGAGATAATTGAGGAATCATTTCTGAATATGGGATATACTGCTGAAGTCACAATATTAGCTGCCTAAACACAAGAAGACTACAGACCAATGACATTGGTAGACATCAAAAGAGTGTTGTTCAAGTTTGTGCCAGATGTTGTTAAACTGATGCTCAATGGATAAGAATAAAGAAATTGGATCTATATCTAAAGGAGCTTTCTAAAAATGTTCCCCAGTTCAGTTAATTTTCAATATATTGCTGCTAACACTTTTTTTTTTTTAGACAAAGGGGAAAACTCATAGTACAATGACAGGAACAAACAAACTAAAATATGACATTAAAAATATAATGATGCCTGATTCAAATGGAAAGAAATATACATGGGTATATAACAATTTTTCCTTCTGTGGTTTCCAGTTCTCCCTGGAACAAAGGGATAGGGTACCTGTGGCAGGTTCATGATGAAGTTGTAGGCATTAGCTTCTTTGGCAGCTCGAACTATGTCTTCCATTGTAGCATCTTCTCTGCCATAGCGAATATTTTCTGCAATGGTGGTGGAGAACAGCACTGGCTCTTGCTCTACTATCCCGATTTGAGCTCTAAGCCATTGAATGTTAAGGGAGCGAATGTCATGGCCATCCAGGGTGACCTGGGGAGCATGGACACACCTTACTCTCTTGGAATCAGGGCTCTTAATATTACAATGTATTTGATTGATGGGGAGAAAAAAAATAGACACTGACAAGACTGTAACTGACAAAATTTCCCTTGTGATGAGGTTGTTTATATAAAGGTGACAAAATAGATATGCAATCAAGCATAACTGCAGGACAGTTCTTTGTAGAAACACAACTGATGTAAAGGTCACTTAATTCAACTTGGTTGGCCCAGAGATGGATGTTTATTCCTTGGTAAAGAGTAGAGTCAATTATCCACTGTATTTTGACCATTTTGATTATCTTTTAACTTGTGACCAAAACCAGACTTCAGAAGATACAATGAAAATAAGCAATAATCCCTATCTTGTATATATATATGCTTTATAGAAAATCTTATTTTCTGGTCAGATTCATCAAATAGGGCTTGGATTCTCAAAAGGAATTGAATCTATAAGTGGGACCTGCCAAAAAAGAAAAAAAAAAGCCAAAAACAAACAAACAAAAATCAAAACGAAACAAAACTACTGGCAAAAATAATACAGATTTTACATCAAGAAATCATGATTTCTGTATATTCAGAGTATAGTTATGGTGGTAAGTAAAGAATCAGAGAATGAAATGTCTGTGCAAAAGGACAATTCCATTATGTTTGTCATGCTGGTGTGACACTAAATATATTATAGAGTATGCGTTGAAGCCACTTAATGTACAGTCAAATGAGTCGATCTCAAGGCATCAAGGGGATACTGACAAGAATGCTTTTGAAATGGTGAAAGAGCATTAACTCTGACACCCAATGGATTTGGATTCAAATCCTGATCTGTTGCTTCCTAGCTGAGTGACTTGGACACAATCTCTGAGTCTCTGCTTCCTCATTTATAAAATACCTTTGGTTGTCATTGTGAGAATAAGTGATCATTTTTATAAAGTGCTGGCATATATGTGATGAGTGAACAGAAGTTATTAATATTATTAACTTTCTTCATTTCAGTACATGTTTAAGGTCAAACGAATATAAGGAAAAGAGACCAAGTAGTTTGTGAAATTCTAGAATTTTTTTAAAACCTAACTTCTTGAGGCAGTAATCAAGAGCTATTCTCTATGAATTTCTAAGTGCGTTAGCTTTTTACACTTCCATTTGGGGAACTTAAGTAAACAATCATGATTTCACCATAATAAAATGAAAGAAATGGAAAAAATATACCAATAAAGAGGCTGATACATTTTAAATGTACGTGCTCATTCAATTATGTCACTGTGTGAGTTGACTGGTTATTCATCAAACACTGTCAGCATATAGGGAGTTTGTCCCGTCTTTTTAGACAAAAATCACTAAGTCAGCTCTGTGTGTGTCAACTGTATACCAGGCCTTTGTGTTTGAGCAATAAATTCACATTTGTACCCTCCTCATCACCAAGTATCAAGAGGTTTCTGGAAGACACACACCATGCCTTCACATGGGTCGTAGAATCGCTGAATGAGTTGCAGTGCTGTACTTTTCCCAGCTCCACTGGGTCCTACCAGAGCCGTAGTTTCCCCTGACTTAATGACCATGTTGAGGTTATTTAAAATCTGGAGAGAAAAGAAAATGACAAGGTTCAGGTCTTCAGTGTGTACCTAATCAAGCAAGTAGGCTACAAATGGGAAACACTTTGTGAGGAAACCTGCATGGATGTGTGTATCTCCTTATGACCCCAAAGCAATACCCATTGATATACATCAATAACAGATTAATGAACAGCGTCTAGGATGAGGTTTTTGTATTTAGCACACTAATTATTAAATTGATGATCGCAGCCAACAAATAAAAATGACATGAGGTAAATAAGCCATGCTAACTTTTAAAATTGGGATACAAGGGAGACTGTTCCAGTTAGTTAAACATACACACACAAAATATTAGGTTAGAAATATAATACTAGTTTACCAGTCATGGATTAATGATAAACCAATTCACAAATTTTAAGCTGTCATACACTTGTATTGCATGTAAACATATTATTTTAATGCATTTTCACAATAAATGTTTGTAGTGTCTTTACTAGATACACAGTACTGTTAAAAGTAGGAATGAATGCTTCCCTATCGAGGGAAGAACAAAAAACTAATTCTTAACTATCTGTTGGATATTTTCACCAATTACGGACAGATTTGGTTTAATTTATGTACTTATTATGCAAAGGTGGTTTTGGGGTACAGTGTGTGAATGTCTTCCATTTCATGCTAAAGAGTCAGGCTTGCAAATACATCACCACACACTGGACTGTATTGAACCGTAAACTCCAACAGGTCAGGCAGGCATCAGTACATTCTTTTCTATTTTTACAGCCCAAGTATAATGTGGCACATAGCAGGGCTAAATATGTATTCATGGTATGAATGGAGAATGTTTATGGGTCCAAGTAAGAAGATTTTTATTAAAACATATTATTGGGATTGAAAACAGAAAATAAAACAGAAAGTAAATAAATATGTTTCAATTCAATCAATATTTGTTGAGCAAATATTATGAACTGGCCCTAAATATCTACTGTAAATCTTTACTGAGAGTTTTACCTCATGATTTAAATTTCACAAAGCCCTTTTATAAACATTATGACATAATATTTACATACAGATGTGATATACAACATTAATCAAAAATATATTTCAAATATAAAGTCAGAAGGTACATTAAGGGTATGTATATCAGAATTAAGTTGTGCTAATAATGTGAAATTTACAGAAATATAAAACAGGGAGATAACAGAAATATTAATAAAGGGTGACTATTAAAAATGAGACTAAATCTCATTTCAAAGCTAATTGATTCAGGGGAAGTAGATACTAATTTTACTGTAGATTGCCTTTAAAGATATTTAATCAGTAGGCCCCAAGAAAACGAAAGTTTCTTCACCTTGTATCCCCAACAATCAACTAGCACAAAATATGTGAACATGATATCATAAGGTTACCTTCCTGCCAGGACTGAACTTTGTGAACTTGCAGGTGGGAGGTAAATCTATAAAGACAGCAGCTTTCCTCACCCCTTCATACCATATCCACCCAGCATGCTCCGCCTTCTGCAGTCTCTGAGGCAGCGGCTGACTAAACAGTACTTTGTGATTGTTCTGATTGCCTCGCAATTTAGCATGGACTCAGAATGACTGGGCCTGCCACTCATTTCTTCAGAGTGTGCTGCCAGACTATATTCCAACCAGAGGAATTTGCCCTTTATGGTAATCGCAAAGGAATGTGGTTTGCCACCTGAGAAATGACACAACTCCAAGGACACATTCAGAGACTCTTGCCTCTACATTCTGTTCCTGGAAACTGAGTTCAGGGCTTCAGGTAATCTGTGGCCCTGGAAATTATTCATCAAAGAAAAATGCTCACTGTTCCCTGCGAAAGACTGATACTCACCTTCACCTCTGGTCTGGAAGGATAATGGAATGTCACATTATGGAATTCAATTTCACCCTTGATTCGATCCAACTTGTAACCATCTTCTGACATGCAGTCGATGACTGGTTTCTGGAGCAGAATATCAAAAGGTAAAGAGCTATATTATACTCATTTACTTTAAATCACAGTTTAATTTTACTTATAAAATAGAAAAGCAACCTGGCAAAACACTGCAGATATGCTAAAGATTAATTACCAAACTATTTATTAATAATGGTAATAATCATAGTTACCATTTATTGAAATCTTACTACACACAGAAAATAATATACAGAGTGTTTTTTTAGCTCCTGTGATTGACTTTTTTTTTTTTTTACAAATACTCCATATCCACCAGACATACACTCTTCCATTACCTCCATCCCACAGTAACTTCTAATCTACTTTCTGTCTCTGTGAATTTGCTGTTTCTAGACATCTTTATAAGAGACATCTTATAGTATCTCTCCCTTTGTATCTTGCTTATATCACTGAGCATAATGTTCTCAAGATTTTTCCATTTTGTAGCATGTCTAAGAACTTCATTCTTTTTTATGGCTAGATAATATTTCATTGTGTATATTATCACATTTTGTTTAACCATTCCTTTCCGGAAAGACACTTAAGTTGTTTCCAACTATTGGCTATTGTGAATAATGCTGTTATAAGCATTGGTGTGCTCTTCTCATTTATGTGCTGCCACTGTAACCTAACTAGACTGCAGAAGTGGAGTCTCAGGTTAAATATTCTGCCTAGTGACAACCAAGTTGGATCCACTAGTACTCTACCTTTGAGTATTCAGTGTAGATGATGATTAAATCTGAATTTCCTCAACTGGGGTCTTGAAATACTACAAACTTTGAGTTTTTAAGTTTATTTTCACCTCTGTTGTTAATAGTGGACCTAATCTAGGACTTAACCATTCTAGTTAATCAGAAAAGCATGAGGGCTACCTCCAGCCACCAGAACAATCCAAGGTCAGCTTCTTCCTTCTCCCATAACTAGTACGGTAAACTCATCAACATAGCTCTACTCAAGGGTGTAGTATAATCTACTTTCTTCTTCTTGAGTCTCCAGTAGATAAAAATATAATTTTTCTTTATATATAAATACATCATTTTTTAAAAGTTGCAAATGCCTTAATTTTTGTAGTATTTCGTAGTTTCAGGGAACTTTTGGAATCATCACCTTATTTGAGCATATGACAACCTAAGACAGAGGTAGAAGTTACATCGCTCAACTTTTTCATGTGACTTTTTTTTCTGACATTCTGTTTTTGAGAGACAAAGGCCAATATATGAAACCCAGTATATGAAACCAAAAATGGAAAACAGATAAAATGGTGAGTGGTTTCCTTCAGCAGGTTACAGTATCATTATTGTTTGGCAGAAAATACTCATGGTTTGGGGGACCACAAAACAACTCTGCAGATTTCCAGAGTTTTTTTTTTCCTCTTTCTTTCTTTTTTTCCCAGGAGATATCAGGGATTGAACTTGGGACCTCATACACGTGAAGCAGGTGCTCAACCACTGAGCTATATCTGCCTCCCCCAGGGCTTTTGATACTTAGCCCAGGACATTTTTTCACAGAGGAACAACATATTGCCATCTTTTATCTTTGGGTTTTGACTCACTAGCTTGACCTCCAATGTGCTCCAATATATTAACCAGGATAAACTCCAGCCAGGCTACCAAGATTCTTTGCAACCTTATGTAGACTTCCCATCACACTTTGGAGATAATCCCATTTCATGAACTTGGTCTTTAATCCCTGCATGATCTGACTTTTTCCCATCTCTCCAGCCTTGGCCTCTTGCTCCCTTTGTTCAGTCACAGTGGACTCCTTTCAGATCCATGGATTAAGCACTGTCCCACCTGGAAGACTCTCTTCAATGAATACTCTCCCTGCTCTTACTTCCCAGGCACCCCTGTCCCCACAAACTCCTTTGCATGGCTGACTTTCCTCCTTTGGTTCTCAGCTCAATGCCATCACCTCAGGGATGTTATCACCACTACCCAATCTAAAGACTCCTCTCCCAATCCCAGTCACTATCAAAGCAGTTTTATTTTCTTCATTGCTCTTCTCACTCTCTGGTATTATCTTATTTTTGAATGTGCTTACTTTTTTATTCCTGTCTTCTAGTGTGAGTATGACAGCAGAGGCCTTATTTGTTCTAGTACACTATGTCATTCCTGATTCTTAGAATGGGCTGGGCTCGTGATAGCACTTAAGTATTGTCAAATAAAGCACATTGTGCTAGCTGCTCATATTTTTTAACACAGAGGTTAAATTCCTCAGGGTTTCACCCACACACACACACACTGCTAATGACCTTTACATACCCGGTCTATTGTCGCAAAAATACTGGTGGCTGCTGCACGTCCAGTTGCAAAGGCTTCCAAACAAGGAGAGGCATTGCCCAGATTTAAAGCTCCTATTAAGACACCGAGGAAAATCTGAAATGAAAAGAGAGAGACAGAGTTTTCAGGTGTTTCTGTGGATTTGTAAATCTTGCTCACTATCATTTAGACCATCCATGTGAGTTTAGATATTCCTCAGAAACATTCTTCAAGGGGAGTTTGACAGCTAAATGGGTTTTTAGAGACTCCTTTTTTTAAAAAAAGATACTTAGATTACACAAATAACATATAAAAAATATAAGAAATTCCCATATGCCCTGCTGCCACATTTTCCCACATTAACAACATCCTTTATTAGTAAGATACATTCATTACAATTGATGAACACATTTTTGAGCACTGCCACTAAGTTTGGATTAAAATTTACATTGTAGTTTACATTCTCTCCCACCCAGTTCTGTAGGTTATGGCAAGATATATAATGGCCTGCATCTGTCATTGCAATGTCATTCAGAAAAATTCACAAGTCCCGAAAATTCCCCTGTATTACACCAGTTTTTTCCTTACCCTGCCCTCAGAATTTCCAGTGGCCCCCGCTTCCATATCAGTGATATATTTTCTTACATTGCTAGAATCACAATAAGTCTATAGTAGAATACCAGTAAGTCTACTTTAGTCCATAGTTCATTTCTCAATCCTGAGAATTCTGGGAAGGTGATGCCCACTCCACCTCTAATTGAGAGGGGGCTGTGATCCCAGGGAGCGGATGGATGGGATTCTCTTGCTTGCAGTTGTAGGTTCTCTCAGTTCCTTGATATGGTAGTTTTCCTTCATCACTTCCTTGTTAGCCATCCTGGGTGAAACTAATGAACTGGAGAGTAGATGTTGCAACTCCATTGAGATTCAGAGCCAACTTGGCACATGGATGCCCAAAGATTTAAGTCTCTTAGACGTACACATACCAACTCTAGTACTAATTATAGGTTCAAATAGAAAAACAGAAGAGTCATGGATAGGGAAATGACAGCTGAGTCCAAATTTGTCACATTGGGGAGAATAAATTCCAAAGTAGGGCCCATTGGCAAGGCACCAAACTCCTGGGCTATCTGCCCTGATTAGAGTTATCTAGATGTCTCCTGAGCCATCAGGAGCCCTGCTATTTGGGGTAGTATCTACTTTGGCAGTCAATGAGATCCTGCTGAGACATACATAAGGGTAACCTCTGAAACAACCGCCCAATCGAAGTCTCTTAGCCATATAAACTCATCTGTCTTTACCTTTTCCCCTTTTTGGTCAAGGTCTTTTTCCAGTTGCATTGCTAGTTGGTGCTTAGTAGTAATCCCTTCATGCCAGGGAGGCTTATCCTTGGGAGTCATGTCCCACACTGGGAGGAAGGCCTCACAGATAAAATGTGGTAAAGATGGTAATTTTTTTTCTTGTCGTTCTTCAGTTACATTTTATTTTATTTTTTCTAATTCCATAACAATCAGAGATTATAATCTACATGATTTCTTCTTTTGAAATCTCATAAATGATTCCAAAGATGTGTTTTTAAAAATTTCATTGTGATTTATTGATTGTATATTAATCCATTTAACCTTTTAAATATTTGCTCTATTGATTTTTATTGTCTTTTTTTAAAGATACATAGATTACAGAAAATGTTTTATTAAAAAACATAAGAGGTTCCCATATACCGTACCCCCCACACATACTCCTCCCACATCAATAACCTCTATCATCAGTGTGGCACATTCATTGCATTTGATGACAACATTTTGGAGCACTGCTACACTGCATGGATTATACTGTACATTGCAGTTTACACTCTCCCCCAGTCCATTCAGTGGGTTATGGCAGGATATACAATGTCCTGCATCTGTCCCTGCAATACATTCAGGACAACTCCAAGTCCTGAAAATACCCCCATATCACACCTCTTCTTCCTTCTCCCTGTCCTCAGCAACTCCCATGGCCACTGTCTCCACATCAATGATATATTTTCTTCTATTGCTAGTTACAAAAATTTTAGAGTTGAAAACCAGTAAGTCCACTCTAATCCATATTTTATTACTCCATCATGAGGACCCTGGGATGGTGATGTCCACTCCACCTCTAAATCAGGAGGGGGCTTAGATCTCACATGCTGATGGATGGGAGTCTCCTGCTTGTAGTTGTAGACTCTCTTGGTTCCCTGGTGTGGTGGTTGACCAACCTCATCACCCTGTTAACTGACCTGGGTAAGTCCAAAGAACCAGAGAGTAGGTGTTACAACTCTGCTGAGGCTCAGGGTCCAGCTGACACATGGACAGTCCAGAGATTCAAGTCTCCTGAGCATACACCAACCTCAGTTCCAACCACAGGTTCAGTAAAAGTAACAGAAGAGGCATGTGTAGAGAGGTCACATCTGAGTCCAATTCCATCACTCTCAGGAGCACAAATTCCAAAGTAGGGCTCTCTGGAAGGGCACTGAACTCCAGAGCCATATGCCATGGCCATAGGACCTGGCTGTCTCTGTAGCCCTCAGAGGCACCACTATCTGGGGTTGTATCTACTTGGCTGCTTCTGGGATCTTGCTGAGATGTGCATAAACATGACCCTTCTGATAACCTCCCGACTCATTTTGGAGTCTCTTAGCCATATAAACTCATTTGTCCTTACCAATTCCCCCTTTTATTCAAGGTCTTTTACCATCACCAGCCGGTGCTTGGTAGTAATCCCTTGGCGCCAGGGAGACTCATCCCCAAGAGTCATGTCCCATGCTATAGGGAAGGTAATGCATTTTCATGCTGAGTTTGGCTTAGAGAGAGATCACATTTGGGCAAGAAGGAAGCCCCCAGGAGGTAACTTTTAGGCACCCTGCGGCTCTAGGCCTAGTTGAAATTACAAGCACACAGGCTCATAAGCCTAGTTGTTGGTATCAAGGGCCCATCATTGGACCATCCTTCTTTGCTGGTCTTTGCCCTTGCACTTGGGGAACTGTTGCTATTCCATTGGGGAATGTGACAGAGCTTCTCAGGATGGGAACTCAACACTCTCAGTTGTCATGTGTAACTCTACCCACTATGACAATACTTAACAAACATACAAACATATCTATATGCCCTACAAGCATGTCCTGGAGAACTCCCTCCCACCCATGCATCCCTCATCAATGACACCCCACACCAGTGCTCTCCCCTGCCATAGGGTAATTTGATTCATATATAAACAACCTTAGAATGGTTTTCTGATCTAAGATCAGTTCGACTGTCCTAGATATCAGTACTTACAGTAGGATATCTACTCCTACTAAAAGTAATAACAACAACAATAAGGTATATTTCTAAGTGCTTTACCTGTTTTACTTCATTTAATCCTTTCAAAGAAGAAGGAGAGATGTATGGAGGTACCCTAAATCACAACAAGTAATATGTATTTGACTAGCCATGCTGGCTAGCTTCCAAACATACCTGCTTCTGACGGCAAACAGGGCAAAACCTGGGTCCCTGTGTAGATCTGGGGAAGCTGCCCTTTGACTCATCAACCTAACTGTCTCATTAAGTTAGAAGAATCCTACCTGATCATGGTCAGATATTCCTGCCAAATAGTGTCTGTTTTTATCAATGTTTTTATAAAAGTGAGGACATAATGACATAATTCTTCAAGTTGGCTTTTAAGAAGAGCACAAGTGTTTTCCCACTCCATCAATCAAAGGGATTGGTCCTGGTCTCATGACTCACACAGAGGTCATTTCATTGTCAACATGTAGTGGGGACTGGAGTTATTTGCCAAACTAAAGTTTGGCTCCTCCACAAATGTAGTCTTTTGCAGATGATCAGATGATCTCAGCTTGTGGTGGTTTCCAAAGGCCAGATGCCACCACCTAGTTATATATGCATGGGGCAAATTACCCTAAAGTATCCTCCCGGTCTCTTTCTTCTTTGTGGCTCAAGCGGCAGGATCACCAAATGCCTCAGAGCTCCCAGTCATCTCCCTGCCTCTCCATTCCATACCACAGGATAATTAACAGGATCAGGGTTGCTCCATACAGGTAGTATGCCAGCCCTCTCATGCTCCTTCCTGAATTCTCTGCCTTATGTGTGGGACAAACATTTCTCTCTTTGTCCTTCTCTTTCCTTTTCCTCGATAATAGCATATGGCCAGATTACTTAATCTTTCTAAACTCCAATTTCTTTATCTTTAACATGAAAATAATGATCATATATACCTCATAGGATTGTTGCTAGGATTAAGTGAGAAAATGTGTGCAAATAGATTAATCCAGTGCCAGTCACATAAATAATGGTGGTGATGATGATAATGATGGAAGTAGCACGTAGGAGGTAGTGAAAGGAACAGATGGAACTATTTTTATGGTCTAATTTGGCATAAGACCTCTCTCATCAAGGCCTTAATACTTGAGCAAGGGAAGCTTTCCACAGGATCTAGAGCAGTAGACTGTAAATGTTTTCCGTAAGGAGCCTGATGGTCAATATTTTAGGTTTTGTGGGCCAGTCTCTGAAGCAACTATTAAACCAGCTGTTGTGGAGTGAAAGCAGTTACATAGAAGTATAAGTTTATTTCCAATAAAACATTATTGACCAAAACAAGTAGAGGGCTAGATTTGGCTCTGTAGTTTGCCAACCCCTAGTCTAGAGTCTAGACTGACTCTCTGGAGCCTCAAATGCAGTTTGGGATCAAACCTGTGCTCTGCCTGGCTTTCAGAGCCATTATCTCATGAACATGTCTCTCTGGGAGTTTGAGAGGAGGCATGAGTGAGACAGGACAGAGTCCCACACTTAATGTCATCACAGTAGCAGGCACACATCCCTAGAGACCATTTAACTTGAATGATCCACTCTTTAGTCCTGTGGACAACAATGTGGGAAGAGGGAGGGGAGGCGAGACTGAGGAGACCACTCCATCTGTGGGTGTGCTCTGCTGGGAATGGAGGTCTGTGGCCACTAGGAGACAGATCCAGAGGTAGGAAAGCAGTGGTTAATGGATCGGACCACCAAGTCACAGACACCTAGTTCTAATCCCTACTCTCTGCTGTTTGGCATGTGCTTCTTAACTTTATGGGACTCCATTTCATTTTTAAAGTGGTAGTATAATACCACCAATTGCAGAGGGAAATTGAATTTTATGTATGGAATTATGATGAACATCTCTCTCAGAGCATGGCACATTGTAATACACTGACTAAAAGTTTTTTTCTACTATTTTTATTTTTAAAATAATTTAATCCCCAAATTTAAGAGGGCCATGGAAAAGCAGAATTCCACACCATTCAGTTTTCCTTCAGGTTTTTCCTGACAGACCATAGCACATTTTTGTCTATATACAAATGATACTAATTACAGTCACTTATGTGAACTACTTACCATTTATGTCCAGTTACCATGCAGCCAGTAATGATTTTGTGCATCACAAAATGTGTTAACCTAATTGTAATTAATTTAGTGGATTAAAACATTATATTCAGCTCATGCATACTTAGCATTCAAAGTATGTTTCTCAGAAGTACAGCCAAGTACTTACAATTAGAAAAGAAAAAGAAAGAGAGAGAGAGGCAGAGAGAACTGTGACTTTACTGTTAAAAGATATCTCTTATCTTCCCAAAGAAAAAAAATTTTAAGGTGTAGCAGAAGTTTATAGCAAGAGATTAGGAGTAAGAGGTTAACATTGATGATTACTCAGCTAACATGGAGTTGAAGAAGGTCAACCACCACACCAGGGGGCCAAGAGTGCCTACAATTGAAAGCAGGAGAATTGCATCCAGCATCCATGTGGAATCTAAGCCCCCTCTTGATAGAGATGTGGAGTGGACACAACCATTCCAAGGTCCACAGGATGGAGGAATAGAGTATGGATTAGAGTGGACTTACTGATATTCTATTCATGAACTATTATGATTAGTAATCGAAGAAAATGTAGCATTGGTGTGGAGAAAGTGGCCATGGTGACTGCTGGGGGTAGGGAATGGGAGGAAGAGATGAGATGTGGGGGCGTTTTCGGGACTTGGAGTTGTCCTGGGTGGTGCTGCAGGGACAGTTAGGACATTGCATGTCCCCCATGGCCCACTGGGTGGAATGTGGGAGAGTGAGGGCTATGATGTGGACCATTGACCATGAGGTACAGCGGTGCTCAGAGATGTATTCACCAAATGCAATGAATGTCTCATGATGATGGAGGAGATTGTTGCTATGGGGGGAGGAGTGGGGTGAGGGGGGTGGGGAGCATATGGGGACCTCATATTTTTTTAATGTAATATTAAAAAAAAAAGACAAAAAAAATGTTAGAGACACATAATATACCATGTCTGCACATGTAAGTACTCAAGAAATATCAATTGAAAGAATGAATTATTTACAGAAAGAAGAGACCAGCTCACAGGCCAACTGATAGGAAACTAGAAGATGAGAACCATAAAACTGGATTCTTGCTAAGAAGAGTTACTAAAGGGGTTTAATCCAGTGTTTCCAACTGGAATTGTGTATTACTTAATTTTCAATTTACCAATTCATTTTTTTTCGGAAACATTTAGGCATGTCTCTCCTCTCTCCTTGGAGATACAGAATAAAAATGAAGGATGGCTTTTATCAGTGCATGTCTTTCTTCAGAGTGAGGAGTTATAAGCAGCTGGAACTAAACTCAACTACAGGTACCTCTAGTTTAGTAATTATCAAAAGTCCTTGGGAAGCAGACGTGGCCCAGTGGTTAGGGCATCCGCCTACCACATGGGAGGTCTGCGGTTCAAATCCCGGGCCTCCTTGACCTGTGTGGAGCTGCCCCATGTGCAGTGCTGATGCGCGCAAGGAGTGCCCTGCCATGCAGGGATGCCCCCTGCATAGGGGAGCCCCATGCACAAGGAGTGCACCCCATAAGGAGAGCCGCCCAGTGCGAAAGAAAGTTCAGCCTGCCCAGAAATGGTGTCGCACACACGGAGAACTGACACAACAGGATGACACAACAAAAAGAAACACAGATTCCCATGCTGCTGACAACAGAAGCAGACAAAAACAAGAGCGCGCAGCGAATGGACACAGAGAGCAGACAACTGGGGGGAGTGGGGGGATAGGGGGGTGGGAGCAGACAACTGGGAAAGAGAGAGAAATTAATAAAATAAATCTTAAAAAAAAAAGAAGTCCTCAAAAGTAACTATATCAATAAAGACAATGAACTTAAAAAGAAAGAAGATAAGGAACTTCATAGTCAGATTTCAGATCTGCAATCCTTTCACGAGCTTTTCAAACATGCAAACCTATATCTAAGTGGTTAAGTAAGTTGCTAAATTATTAATAACACTTTCCATCTATACTATCCCTTTAACATTTGCAAAGCATTTAAATATGCGTTATGGCTTTGATTTTCTCTACAAAGTTCAAAGTGATGTCAACCATTCATGTTGCAAAGAAGAAGTGAATTTAAAAAGTCATTCTCAGTTTATTATCATGCTTTTAATGAAAAAGTCAGAAACTTACAATGGTTATATTGTGACCGCTGATAACCATTTCTATTTGCGAATCAAATTGCCATTCAGTTTTCCCGAGAAGTGTGTTTATATCAAAGCAGTAGATCTAGATTTGCAGGCTTTCAGCTAGAAAATTTCTGGTAATACAAATTTTGGTGTTTTAAAAAAATTGGTGCTCGTTCCATTTGGCATCTGGATCCAAAATAATATATATTTCTTAAATCCTATGTGAAACAACTTCCCATTGCCCTGCACTTTGATATAATATACTTCTCCAGATAACTTTAAATTTGGTTAACTGTCTCAACTTTACCTCCTAAATAATACTTGAATCAGTCTATGTCTTTCCATTTCCACTGCCATCACCCTGATCCAAACTACTAGCATCTCTCCTCCTGGGCCACTGGAAGGTCTTTTTGCATCCATCATTGCCTCATCCCAGTCAGAGATGATGAAGCAGATGTGGCTCAAGGAGTTGGGTACCTGCCTACCACATGGGAGGTCCCGGATTTGGTTCCTGGTGCCTCCTAAAGAAGACAAGCAAGACAGCAAGCTGATGCATCAAGATAATGCAGTGAGGTGACGCAATCAAGAGACTGCAAGGAAACACAAGGAGAGACATAGAAACAGGGAGTGGAGGTTTCTCAAGGGATTAGGCATCTCCCGCCCACAAAGGAGGGCCCATGTGCAGTTCCCGGTACAGGTGCCTCCTAGAAAGAAGTCACGCAGACAGCAAGGGCAAACAATGGCAGGGGTGGGGCAGGGATAAATAAATATATATATATTTTAAAGTGATCTTATCCTCTCCCTTCATTCATAAACCCTTCTCTGGCTTCTCGTTACTCTTAGGATTAATTACCTTGCCCTCACATAGGCCTCCCTCCCATCTCTCAAGCTAATCTACCCTCACTCCCCTCCCTGAGCTCTAGCTAGAGCTATTAAAACCAGGGTCCCTCCCACATCTTAGGACATTTGCTTCTGCTGTTCTCTCTGATGCCAATTCTTTCCCAGTCCCACTCCTTACCCTTTTCTGACATCATATTCAAAGTCAAACATTGCTTCATTTATTTCTTCAACAAATGTCTTTTGAGAGCCCATTATGTGCCAAGTTCCGAACTACGGCAAATTAAACAAATCAGGCCCCTGATTTCATAGAGCTTACTGTGTAAGGGCAGAAAAGAGGTAGCAGACAAATGTGAATGACGAACTAATGCAAACTTTCAATTTTATATGAAGAACGAAGGAAAAGTACAACACGCCGTAAAATAGAATAAAGATTAGATGAGCATTGGAGACCAGAGTGGGGAAGTGCCATTCAGCTGAGAAGTGAACCGTGACAAGTCCAGCTGAGTAACATAACCCAGGGAGGAAGGGCCTTGGGAGAGGAAACAGGAGAAAAGTCATCTCTGACTGAGCCACGCCTGGTTACTCTGCTATTTCCTGTCAACTTGCCCTATACTCTACTTTCTAGCACATGCCACCACTTACCATCAGCTATGCGATTATTTAACTGTTGTTTATCTTCCCCCACAAAACTGTAAATTCCACTGGGACAAAGATCACATTTCTTTTCCTCACTAAAGTACCTGGCACTTTGTATGGATCTGGCACATAGTAGATGCTCAATAATTATTTATTGCATGAATAACTGAAAGGACACTGAAAATTAAAGTACCCATGGCATTATGCAGTTTAAGCTGCTATAGCACAAGTGAGTAATAAAAGATATTTGTATTAAATGTTCAGTAGATGATATTATGGACTTGGTATTACAGTAACTCATGTTTCACAAATATGTTCATTAGTGCATATCTTGTACTACTGTTAAGCTCAACTATGTGAGCTATTAAATTTCACCCAAGTGATCAGTAACTTTTCATTTTCATGCATATTATCTTTTGAACTGCAATGAGAAAATCATAGTTTCACAGCTATAAAATCTTAAGCTAACTGGAAATGATTAAATTGCTGGCCTCATGAATTGAAATACGTAGGATCCCTTTAGTACAAAATGCATAACTATCGTTTGCCTCTGCAGATGAACACCTTCAAATCATGAATACATTCCTCCTTCAGACACTAAAAGAATAAACAAAATGTATTAACAGTGGATTTTTCTGAGATACCAGTGGAATATGATATGTCTAAGTCAAGATCAAGGTACCTGGACAAGGGTTCCTGCTGTGTATTCTCCTTCATCCAAGACAAGTCTAGAGCCATACCAGAAGGTCAGTGCATAGCATAAGAAGATGAGACACCAGACATATCCAGTGAAGAATCCCATCACTATACCTTTTCTAATTCCCCAACGCTGGGCAAATACAAGATTTTTTTCATACCTGTGAAGAGAAAAATTCAGATGCAGCAGCTCAAGTTACAATATTAAAAACTGGCCACACCCTACTTTGGAGTTTGTGCTCCTGAGTATGACAGAGTTGGACTCAGATGAGACTTCTCTACACAGCCTCTTCTGTCCCTACTATTTTGAACCTATAGTTGGCACTGGAATTGGTAGGTGTACGTCCAAGAGACTTGAATCTCCAGGCTGTCCATGTGCCAGCTGGGCCCTGAGCTGCAGGAGAGGTGCAACACCTACTCTCCAGTTCATTGGACTCACCCAGGAAAACTAACAAGGAGGTAAGGATGGACAACCACCAAATTAAGGAACTGAGAGAGTCTACAACTGCAAGCAAGAGAGTTCCATCCATCAGCCCTATGGGATCGAAGCCTCCTCTCAATTAGAGGTAGAATGGGCATCACCATCCCAGAATCCTCATGATTGGGGAATAAAATATGGACTAGAGTGGACTTACTGGTATTCTACTAAAGACTTACTGTGATTCTAGCAATGGAAGAAATTATATCACTGATCTGGAGACAGAGATCACTGGAGGTGCTGAAGTCAGGGTGAGGGGAAAAGAGGTGTAATTTGGGGACATTTTTGGGACTTGGAATTGTCCTGAATGACAGTGCAAAGACAGGTACAGGTCATTATATATCCTGCCATAACCTACAGAATTGAATGGGAGAGAGTGTAAACTACAGTGCAAACTATAATCCATGCTTAGTGGCAATGCTCCAAAACGTGTTCATCAATTTCAATGAATGTACCATACTAATGAAAGAAGTTGTTAATGTGGGGAAAAGTGGAAGGTATAGGGAGTGGGACATATGGGAATCCCTTATATTTTTTTATGTAACATTTTATAATCTAAGTATCTTTTAAATATAAATAAAATATATATATATATATATATTTAAATGGCCACAATGCAATGATTTTACTAAATGATTATAAAACCATCCCAAGCATAGAGCAGCTTTAGAGAAAGAAAACTACCACAACCTCTGTATAGTTATTTAAAGTTTGTTTCAACCTGGCAATGAAATGTGTTGAAGAGATGATACATCCCAAAGCCTCATGGTGAATTGCTGCTCAGATGAGTAACAGTGGGATCAACTTTACTTTATGACAAAAGAATTTTCAGCACAAACGCTTTGACATTAGGGAGCCAGTACTACTTGTGCTTGAATAATTTTCTCGAGATATTGCATACTTTCTGTCAGAAAATGATGCAACTGACCCCAAACAAACAATTCAGGTGATTTGGGTGCTTTTGTCCCAGATTTGGAACTAGTGTTTGCAGACATTCACCCATCTGGCCTGTGACCAAGATGTTATTTTGTAAGAAAGCTCGCTAGGTTCAAGGGTATAGTCAACAGCTATGGGACATAGATAACTGAAACTATCTGGAAATTCAACCCAGATACTGAAGAACTAGGCTTCAGTGATTCTACGATCTAGCCTTTAACCACAGACACTGTCTTACTGTTCAGACATTCTATAGCTGTCTTCCAAAATCTTGAAAAATAATTTCATAGGGAACTTTCGACCTCTCACAAGGCACAAACTAAAGGACTATCGTATGTTTTATTCAGTTTTTAAAATATGTACACTCTCTCTTTTATCTACAATAAGGATAATCAATTCCTTTTATGGTGGAGAAAATATATTACTAAAATTTTGTATGAGAAAATTTTTATGAACTAGAAAAAGGAAAAGGAAAAAATAAAAAGAAAAAAACTAAAAAGAAATGAAAAACAAAGTATTAACAAATTAAACCAAGAGATAGAGAGGAGAGAAGAAAGAGAAAGAAAGAAAGAAAGAGAGAGAGAGGGAGGGAGGGAGGGAGGGAGGGAAAGGAACGGAAAGGAAAGAATAGAGATTGTTAAGTGTAGTGTCTTTTTCATTTGGTAAATGTGGTAGTGATGGAGAATGACATCACAATATATCCATAATACATAAAATAAGAGCTTCCATTAATTTCGTGCTTTTAAATTTAATCAGTACCTTGCACATAGAAGGCACTAGAGAAATACCAGATGAATTAAGGAATAAACAAAATTGTACTTTTGGATAACTCTGTTGTTTTTGGCCATTTAGTTTTTTATTTTCATTAAGAATTAATCTCTGGAATGATGGTCTATGATATATCAATACTAAATTTTGTTTGAAAAAATAGAAACCTCATCAAACTTTATAAAGAGCATGTAGCACAGCAGCTGAATAAAATAAAATAAGTTCAATAAAAATGTGTGGAATTACATTTTGGATCTTGTAGGCTTTTCTTTAATGGCAGCAAATAGGGTTATAGACAGGCATAAGGTAGTATGTATGTGATATATGTGCTGTGTACATTGCTGCCAGTGTTTGAAACAAACATCTAATCTTAGACAGGCTTTCTAAAATACACCAACCACAACTTCTTCAAAATGACATAACTAAAGGCTGGAGGACTTTTTACAGTGTGTTGACCCATCTGAATGCCTCTGCTTAGTAGCTAGCTCTTGAACAAAAACTCTCTCAGGGTGCCACAGACCACGGTGGATCTTCCATGAGTATGATGGGGAAGATTCCAGAGTACTATTCTAGTCCGTGAAATTCAGGAAAGAGGCAGACATTCCAATTAACCAACCTTTCAACCTCTCGTTTTTCACCACCAAAAGCAGCCACTGTTCGCACAGATGAAATGACTTCATCAGCCACAGACCCTGCTTTGGCGTAGGCCTTCAACTCGTAATCAGTAAACTTGGATACACTCTAAAATCCAAAAGAAGAGAAGAAAACGTGAAGACCAGGTAATTAGGTAAGGCAGCCCGTCATTCAGTGTGTCCTTTCACAGCGTAAACTTGTGGCAGAGCATAAAACAAGACCGGATTTTCACTGCAACATCGTTTGCCGGAGGGAAGAATTTGGTACTAGTTTGGTGATTGTTAAGCCTTGCCCGTGGTGATGGTTGCACAACTTTGAGTCTAATTAATGCCACTGTGTTGCATACTTAAAATGGTTAAAATGACAAGTTGAATGTTATATATACTTTACCACGATTAAAATAATTTTAAAACTCCCTCACAGAATAAGTCCCAAACATGGCATTCCATGAGATTAAAGAGTTTCAGTCATTATGCTAATGAAGTTTTCAAGTCAAACGAGGCCATATTTCATTGCTATTGGCCAAAGGCCTTTGTACAATTTAGAGACATAAGAGGTAAAGACAAAAGGCCTGTGCATATCATGACTGATTATAGAATGGAAATGAGGTTCTGAGCACACAAAGGCAGGATGCTGCAGCGATAATTCCATAAAAGAAAGTTTCAGACCAATATTACACTCTTGCCTGAACTGTAGGGCTCAACTCTATATAGTACAGGTTTGCACTTAATAGTAAATTACTTTCTCTAAAATTGGACTTGAATGAGTCCTAATTAGAATTAACCCTCCAAGAGAGCCCTGCCACAAATTAAGAAACAAAGAGGGGGGAAAGCAATTATTGTTGAAAATCAATTAACTCAGAAGCCTTAAAAAATACTTACTACCCAGATTTAGGGAGTTTATTCGCTTCCAATAGTTTTTCCAAACCCTTTTAGTGGCAGAGCCTTTATCAAACCAAATCTTAAATAGAATTCTAAGATACGAAAATAACTAAACATGATATTGTGTTACAGTATGCTTATCTCACACTTTATATTTATGAATTTAAAAGTCAATAATAACAAAAGTGAGACTAATTTCATCAACACTAAAATCTGAATTGGGATGTTATGGATGACATTGCAGTTTCTATCACACTCCTCGTGTAATTTATTTTGGAAATATGTATTGACTTCATAGTAATGAGAAAATTAAGTCATTGCTAATAATGTCAGTTTTTATTGTAATGGCACATTAAATAATCCCAGAACACTTCAGTTAAACTGATACAGGAGCTTAAAAGGCATGCATTGGGAAATACAGAACAATTGCTCATGTTTCTCTTCAAAAGTATAAGTCAGACAAAAGCATACAAAACTCATGATAGCTTCTTAGGTTTCATGTATTGCCTCCACCACCTTTTTTTTTTGTCCTTCCTTTGAATTGAATATAGGGCAGTTGTTTATATAATTTTATACAAACATGCATAGACCTGAATTCAAGAAGATACCAGTGCAGAACTACAACATTCCAAATCAGTGACACATTCACAAGAAGTAGAAATACATTCACCATGATGACAGGAGAAACTCTGGACTAAGTCTGCTTAAAACTAGCAAAGTTAACCTGGTAGGGGAAGTAAAGATATCCAAGGAAGTTGAAGGCCCATGAAGTGCAACCAGAAAGGCTGTCACTGACTTTGCGTGTGGTAGGGAAAATTGTCATAAAGCTGTGTGATGTGACGGACTGGAAAAAAATAGAAGCTCCTATCTTTTTAGCACTTAACTCTGTGGCTGGGCCTTATGCTAAGTGCTTTACGTGGATTATGCTCTGAACCACCACAATGACTTTGGGAAGTATTGCTCCTATTTTAAAGATGAGAAACAGATTTTGAAGGATTAGGTGTCTCTTGAGATCACACAACTTGTAAGAAGCAGAGCCAGGTGGGACCTAGGTAAATAGAGAGCCTTTTGCTATTGTCACTGCAAACCATTTTCTACATTACCTGGGAAATGTGTGGGTGATATAGCCCATGGACTGTAGAGAATTTTTGGCTGGAAAATCTAGTCTTAGAAATTGGTCTTTTTGCTTAATGATTTGTGAGTACCTAGCTTTTCACTTGATAGATAGAATTCAAGTGAAAAGCTAGGTACTCACTATTCTATCGCTAACAAGTGACTCGTGTGCCTGACCCATGATCCATCAACTAACATGACTGCTTTAAAAGTAAGAAGCCATCATGTACCTAAAATTTCTATTCCTATACTTTATTTTGGCCTGAAACCTTGAGAAGCCAACTGTGACAGGATACGGCTCAGAATGTGTCAGGTAAACTTTTCTCTCTGGACTTGATCAGAAGGGGTGGAGAACTCAGTTATGACCGCAGAAATCTCTTTTCTGTGCTCATTACAGACCTGACTATGTTTTTGTGCCTTTTTGAGAGAAGTGTCTAGGCATGGGAGACCACAGGAAGCAACAGGTATATTGGAGATTGGGTGGGATTTGGAGTCAGGTGCACTGGAGCTTGAATCCTGCTCTGCCAGTCACTAGCTCTGCAGCCCTGGGCAAGTCCCTTTACCTCTCTAAGCCACTGTTTCTTATGTTTATAATGGGGTTAGTACTTCCTTTATAAGATTCTTGAAAGGATTAGAGAGAATATTAAAAACTCCTAGTAGTGCCTGCCAAAATAGTAGATGCTCAAATAATACAGTTGTTTCGTTATTAATAGAATAATAATGAAACATCATGAATCCTTAATCTATGGGATATTATTTCACACTGGGGAATATTCAAGCAAAACAAGACAAAATAGTGATAACGATGTTATTTTCCTTTGCCAGGGCTGCTCTAACAAATTAAACAACCATCTCGTCCTCACAGTTTTAGAGGCTAGAAGTCCAAAATGAAGATGTTGGCAGGATCAGGCATTCTCTGAAGTCTGTAGAACTCTGGTGGTGGCTTGCCAGCAATCCATAGCTCAAGCTCTGCCTCCCTCACGTGGTCATCTCTCTCCCCATCCGACTCCTACTCACCGTATCCAAATTTCCTCTGCTTTTAAGGACACCAGTCATGTTGGATTAAGGTCTCCCCTACCCCAATTTGGCCTCTCTTAGGGAAGACACAGACCTCCTGAACATTGCCCAGACCTCACCTAACCCTACCTCCTTCTCTGGGGAAGTTGCAAACACAGGCTAAGCAGCCATCCTCCAGCCTTCCGCTACCCCCACCTCCTTTTCTATTGTGTGCTATTCCACAACCTGCAGGAGATGTTAAGTCTAATGGAAAGTCCCTCACCAGACCTTAAACCCAGAAACTGGGGAACAGACAGCCCCAGGTGCTTATCAGAACAGGAATTCTCAGTGCCAGGGCACCCTTTGGATAAAAACCACACTCAAGCAATATAGACCGGTCTGTCTTCTACACTGCAAAATGCAGCATGTGTTACTGCCGGTTATTGACCCTGACCAGCAGCAGTTTTCAGAGACTGGGGAGACCAGCCATAATAGGACTACTTCCCTGCTCTTTTGGAATCTGTGCTGATTACGTAACAAGGGGATAATTTGCCCTTTCTGGACTCTTTATTATGCAAAATAAGGCAATCATTTGCTGAAAGTTTCTTTTGTATCCCGAACCTGTGTTCCCATGGCACACAATTGTAGCAACTCACTCCACAGCCTTATCTTAACTAAAACATCTTCAAAGGTCCTATTTACAAATGGGCACCTGTTCACAGGACTGGGAGTTACGGCTTGAACAAGTCTTTGTGGGACATGATTCAATCCTTAATAGATGTTGACTAAAAATACTCAGGACTTGGAAATCAGGCTTTACATTTTGGGTGGCATATCAGTGCAAATGCCTTCCCACAGAGAAAAGCAAAAAGACAGTCTTACCAGAGCAATGATGGCAGCTCCAATCCCAATGAGAGGACTGATGGAAATAATAACCAAGGTCAGTTTCCAACCCTTGTAAAATCCCAGCAGGAACCCACAGAAGCACGTAGTCATGCGCTGAAGGAAATGGGCTATTTGGTCAGCAATGGCATCATTGATTTTATTAATATCGCTGGAAGCAAAAGAGACTTTGATCACTAAAATTGAATGTAATCAATTCAAATGTCTTGTTGGAAAAACTTCAGTCTTTCCCTTCTAAATATTTTCCAACTCTACTCAATCACCCTCAGGTAACATAACTGCCTCTCAAATCTTAGAAAATTTGCTCACCTTGGGATGTCATCAAGCCTTTTCCCTCATTGCCAAGTGAATTGGTCTCTAACCCAATCTTCCAAGCTGGTGCAAGTTCAGTGTTGATAAAGGCTTTTGGAAACCATCTTATTTGTATCATGCTTTCTTATAGCTAATGCTCTTATTCTGTCCTGAAATTATATCTGCTAAATAATTTCAGCTCTACTCATATACCATCTAGTTCATAAAACCTTGTAAAATCTCGTGTTTCCATAGAAATTTAATTACAGTGTATTCATATATTTGTGTAATTACTACATTATGCTTAGAGACAGTATAGAGTAGAGATTAAGAGCACAGGCTCTGAAGCTGGACTCTCCGAATTTGAATACCAGCTCTTTTTGAGCAAATTATTTAACTTCTCTGTTCCTCAGTTTCCTTATCTGAAAATTGGGGATAATAACAGAAGGTACCTCAAAGGGTAGTGATGAGGATTAAGTTAGTTATTATATATAAAGTGCACAGAACTAGAATATAGTAAATAATAATACCTCTTACCCTGATTATTTTTTCGGTTGCTCCTCTTAGCCTTCCTAGTTGGCTGTAAATTCCTCAAGAACAGGAGTTCTAAGATTTATCTTTGTGCTTAGCACAAGATATGTGCTCCAGACAATTGGTTGAATGTAATCATATTAATATCACATTCCTAGGAACATTCTCTTAATCTCTGTCTAGATAGAGCAAACAGGACTTGGTATGTGATAGCAAGAAAGAATCTAAGAGGTTACCCAGAGATTAGACCATTGTAATCTGGCAAGGTTAAGTCTTAGTTCAAGGTCACCATAAACAAGGGGCAGAAGGAGTGCTGGAATCTAAGAGTCCCAGCTTTCAGTCTACCTTCATCTTCTGTACACACTGTGTCTCATGGGACAAAAGTTCAATTCAATGACGTTCAACTGGTTCTAATTATCCAAGGCTCCTTTAGAATCTGGGAGGTGTTAATGACCCAAATTAGTATTTAGGTGTAAACTGAATTTAAATTTGGCTTTTTAGTTTGTATCTTTCTCAAGCTTTTTTGGATTTTTTGTTTTTGCGTGCTGCAATTGCCTCCATAGATATAAGAAGGTAGTTGTAATCATACTGTTTTCCTAAGAGCACATATGTTGAGACACCCTTCGATTTGTCCTTTTGAGACCAAATAATCTTACTTCTTTTTAAAAAACTTTTTTAAAATTAAAGTTTATCATTCATGCATGAACATCCATAAAAAACAAGTGTATAGTATAAGTTGTGAACTTACAAAACAAACATGGGTATCATCATACAGGGCTCTCATACATTACCCACCACCAATACCTTGTATTGTTGTGAAACAATTGTTACCAACTGTGAAAGAGCTTGTCAAAACATTACTACTAACTATAGCCAATATCTTACATTTGATGTATTTTCCCCAACCCACCCAGTTAATGACACCCTGTATTAGTATTATTTATATAAAAATACTTGTTATAGTTCATAAGGGAATTAACTGTACTTCTTTTAACTCTCTTCCATATTACTTTATTTCTAATATTTTAATCAAGAGCCTACAAACCAAATTGTAGCACCCTGGCTTTCAATTTTTAATGACCATATTTGATAAATATTAAAATTTTTCCTTACCTACGAAAAAACCACGCTACTTGTAAAAGCCCAATTTAATAGACAAAACATCAAAAGTAACTGGAAAATCTTTATTGATTTCAAAATCTTTATTGAATTTAGAAATGATAGTTCCATTATCAGAAAATCATGTCATCAAAATGTTGTTCTACCAGCTACTTACTCAGAGAATTTTGTGTTAAGCTCTCCCACCGAATTGCAGTCAAACCATCCTATTTCCATTCTCATTATCCTCCTAAAGTAAACTTTTCGAAGTTTTTGTATCTGATGAGCCGCAGAAAGCACCCAAAAGCATATCTGGAAATGAAGCAAGAAATATTTTGCATTGCAGTTTTAATGTTTCTTTTTGGGAACTAAAGTGCTATATCTGACTAGCTCTCAGGTCACCCATGGACATGGAAACCAGAAGACTTGGAGTTGAATCCAGCTCTGACACTTGAGCAGTCCTGTGCCTTTAGGACTTAACCTTCTTGAGCTTCACTTTCCTCATGTGTAAAATAAGACTCACAGGACCAAAAGCAAGATATTATTGCTTATAAGTCACTACTCCTACATACCATTTCTGAGTGAGTTTTTCCTGAGAGACCTCCCTGCATGCGTTATGTATAGTTTTCAGGCTGTTGGGCAATGATTTACAGGGAAAATAAGACAAAATTATGACACAGGCAGAGAATTTTTTGGTAGTTTTCCCCACCCCAAGCAGAGCAAGGCTGTCATTACAACATCTAACACAAGTGTAGCAGTTTGATATTATTGATGAATTCCAAAAAGAAATATTGGCTTATGTTTGTAAACTGGTCTTTTCCTCTGCACATATGAGATTATATTGGATTCAGAGGTTTACAAGAGGTTTATGTCAGTAGGACGTTGAGTCCCCACCCCCCATTGGTGCGTGGGGACTCACAGATTAAAAACATGACAAAGGACAGGGTTGGAAGGTTTTTGATGTTGGAGTTTTGATGTTGGAGTTTGATGCTGAAGCCTTAAGCTGGAGCCCCAGGAAGTGAGCTCATAGAGGAAAGAAAAGCAAGGGAGGAACCCAGGAAGCCTGAACCCTCACAGATGTCAGCAGCCCTCTTGCTCCAACACGTGAAAATAGACTTTGGTGAAGGAAGTAACTTATGCTTTATGGCCTAGTATCTGTAAGCTCCTACCCCAAATAAATACCTTTTATAAAACCAACCAACTTCTGGTATTTTGCATCAGTACCCCTTTGGCTAACAGATATAAGAATGGGGGAAAGTGTTAATTTATCTTTATAGCTAGAACTAACTTACTGGAATTTTTGAATGAATGGGTGGGTGCAATTCATTATTTTTCTCTATAGGAGAAGGCAAAAGATGAAATATATTACTTCCCTTAAAACAGATGAAAACCCTAAGCTCTTCTGTGGCTTAAATTTAGATTTAAATTACAGAACTTGGGAAACGGACTTTGGCCCAGTGGTTAGGGCGTCCGTCTACCACATGGGAGGTCCGCGGTTCAAGCCCCGGGCCTCCTTGACACGTGTGGAGCTGGCCATGCGCAGTGCTGATGCGCGCAAGGAGTGCAGTGCCACACAGGGGTGTCCCCCGCGTAGGGGAGCCCCACGCGCAAGGAGTGCGCCCATAAGGAGAGCCGCCCAGCGTGAAGGAGGGAGCAGCCTGCCGAGGAATGGTGCCGCCCACACTTCCCATGCCGCTGAGGACAACAGAAGCGGACAAAGAAACAACAAGCAGCAAAAAGACACAGAAAACAGACAACCGGGGGAGGGGAGGGGAATTAAATAAATAAAAAGAAATCTTTAAAAAAATAATAAAATAAAATAAATTACAGAACTTGGGTTGTAATGCAGTTTGGTAAGACTTTAACAATGAAAGAGAAAATAAGTAAATTCGTCTTTTCCTTATACCCAGCTTTCTCCAGATGGTTGACCCTCCCTCCACACACACACTACAACTGACCATTACTGAACTTAGAGAGGATGAAGTAGGGAAGGACAGAGGAAGACAGGACATTAAAATTAAAAGTCTGTTCTCCATCTCTCTGGATACCTGCTGGTATTGTCTTCCCCACCTGAGAGGAAAAACCTCTCCCCATTCTCTCCGGTTCCCTATAAACAGAACTGTAATCCCTGAAGCTGGTTAATAAGATAGGGAATCAATAGATGGATCTGGAACCTGGCAGAGAGTCCACGTGGACATCAATAACCCCCCAGATGGCTGCTGGAAGACACCCCACACGCACTCACAAGATCCTGCCATCCAGAACAAAGACTTCCTCTGGATGCCAGAAGCCCAGGATACTCCTTAAGGACTTTATCACTAGGCTTTCATGCGGATTGATGAGTGCCGTAATCAATCAAAACAACAAACAGCTGAAACTCCTCCCCTGCCATTAGCAAAGGGGTGGGATAATCAATAGTTCAAAAAGGCAGGCACAGGGCCTAAGTGCTTTTTCTCATGCTTTTGCCTCTGGACTTATCTGCTCTCACCATTTTCCCCTGCCATGTGGCCACACAAGTAAAACCTGGGCATTTATAACCTATAATGGGAAATTGTAGTCTGTAAATCAGCCCTCTTTATCACTTTTCAACCCCTTCCTCTCTACCTGGGACCCCTGATCTGTTATTTTCTCCCATTTCTCTTCCTTCCCTCCCTGAATAAATTACTGACCTAATTTACCCGATGTGCTCTTGAAATTCATTTCTCCAGCATAGTCAAGAACCTAGATAAAATCTGGTAACACTCCTTAGGACTCTGAATAGCTTAAATGTTAAAGAAAACATTTTACATTTCATGGTAATGTCTTTGAACCCAGATATTGACCTGTAAATAAAATGGAGGAGCTACTAACTTGAATATATCCTGTGATAAGTACGGCAGCACCGAGTCCAGCATAGTAACTGGCAAATGCGATCATTTCACTTTCAATGTTCAGCAACCTTCAAAAGAGGGGAAAAAATGTTAAGAGTCCACAAGTCAGGTCAAGCTACCAAGGACTGCATTTGTGGGCACAGAGGGATTTAAAATTCATATATCATATATTTCTATTAAATAAGTGTAAATCATTTTATCTATACAGAATTATAATCAATCCAACCAAATTCCTAAATGAATTTCATTGTACCAACATCTGCAAAGATGTCCACGCCTTTTCCTTTGAGGGGCGGAGTTGCTAGAGCTGTGAAATAATTAATCAGCAACCAGAGGAAGCCTGGGATCCTAGACAGCAGCCCAGTGCTCTGTCCTCCATGGCCCCTTTCACTCACACACATCATGTGCTGACAGAGCACTCACAGCTGGAGAAACATTTTAAAAGTGAGACAGCCTGTCTGCAAAGACACTGGTAGAAAGATGTGTGCTGTAAATCAGGAGGTTTAGCAATACCTCCTTCAGGAATCTCAGCCAGCTTTTCAACACCTCCACTTCAGAGTGATGCTGTGAAAAATGTGCAGGTCACCTTCCCATAGAGAAGGAAAGCACCTTTTTAGCCCTTTTTTCTGCCTGAGAAGTTTCATTTGCCAGGACTATTAAGAGGAAGCCAAAGATACTTACCTGGAACAGCCAGCTCTTTGGCATTTTTCCAACACAACTACCATGCTAGGGCACAGGGTTGAAGCTTGGTAGGAAAAAGAGGAGAGGAATAAAATGTTCTGCAGTCAGGAAGGGGGAGACCAGCAGATGCCACTATGTGCCTTGCCATGTGGCAGTGGAGCTAAGGATGACTGGCAGCTGGTCTTTGGGAAGAAAGAGTAGCTTTGATGATTCCTTGATTTGGAAATTTCCTGGACTCTAACCAATTATTGATCCTGTCAAGATTCAAATGTGGTCATCAGGAAGTTTCCTAGTTGAAGAGAAAAATGTAAACTGAAGCAAAGGAGAATGTAAGACACTTCAGCATGGAAAAAACTTTTATTATCTCACAGTACACATTCTGATGGTCTAAATCACAAAAATAAGGAAAAGAGTCAGGATATCCCAGAATATATAGAATGGAAATGCAACAATGTTGAAAGAGAAAATTTTAAGAATCAGTAAATTTTCAAATAAGAAATTTAAAAAATAGATTTGAGAAATACTGACAAAAAACACAATTTACATGATGACATGAAAGAGAAAATGGTAAATGAGTTTTGCCAATGTAAAGAGCATTTAAGATTAAGAGCTGCACAAGAAAATTTGATCTACTTTGAAATTGTACAGCTCATACATGAAATCAGAAGCTTAAAAGTTTTCTAAAATTTGACAAAAATCATAAGCCTATATATAACATTAACAATAAGGAGTTATCTATATTAATAACAATAAAATAAAACTTGATCAACTATTCCAGAATGGAGTGAATTATCTTTCTCTCCTTTCCATAGAAAATAATATAAAATTATCATCACTTGAGAAACCAATCAAAAGAGCATACAGGGAAGCAGACATGGCTCAACTGATAGAGTGTCTGCCTACCACATGGAGGGTCCAGGGTTCGGTACCCAGGGCTTCCTGACCCATGTGGTGAGCTGGCCCATGCACAGTGCTGCCGCATGCAAGGAGTGCTGGGCCATCCAGGGGGACCCCCATGTAGGGAAGCCCCATGTGCAAGGAGTGCATCCCACAAGGAGAGCCACCCTGCATGAAAAAAAACACAGCCCGCCCAGGAGTGGTGCCACACACATGGAGAGCTGATGCAGCAAGATGACACAACAAAAAAGAGATGCAGTTTCCCAGTGCCACCTGATAATATAAGTGAATGCAGAAGAAGACACAGTGAGTGGACAAAGAGAGCAGACAGTGTGGGGGAAGGGGAGAGAAATAAATAAAAAATATTAAAAAAAAAAAGAGCATACAAAAAAGGTAATGCAGAGACAGTTTAGACAGCTAAAGAATAAGCCATCTTTCCGGAATTTGTAATATGTGGGATATTTGTCACAAAAATGTAAATTTGTAATTTATTTTTCATTCTAAATAAATATTTACTTTTATAACTAGAAAAAATATTCTGAAGTTGCTTTTAGGAAATAAGGAATTTTATAGTTAAAAAATTCAAGAAGACTTCCAGGAGGATGGAGGATTACCGAGGCAGAGGGATCACATCTCTCCCAGAAAAAAATACCTACAGAACAGCCAGAGACTGTCTGAAGGGCTGCTCTGGGGATCAGGACACCAGCAGAAGGTAAGACACCACCCAGAAGAGAAAGGGGCAAAAGAAAGGGGTCTCAGCTGGCTGAAAAATCCTGTGAGTAAATTGCAAAAGCAGTAATGGGAGCCCATCCCCCCACCTTTGCAGCAAATGGTAGTCTGTGGACTGCAGCAGCTATGGACTCCAACAGCTGCAGACTGAGGGGGCTTCAAGAAAGGGGAGAGGGAGAGACACAGCCTATAGCTAATTCAGATTTTGGCCAGGAAATTTGGTCAGCTGCATTGGAGGGGTCATACTTATAGGCTGGGTGGGGCTGTGCATTGTTTGCACTGAGAGCCCACAGGGAGCTAAAGATAATTTGCCTTCTCAAATACCCTCTCTACTTCCCTGGGATGTGGCTGGACAAGGAAGAAGAGCTTCTGAGAAAGTTTGTTTGTGAGACTTGGCCAGCCCTGAGGGTGTTGCTTCTGTACCATCCACCCACCCACCTGCAGAGTTACACTGAATGCATTCCCTCCACCCACCCTTCCCCCCCCTCCCCCCAAGCACCAGGGATCTGAGTTGAGAAGTCTGCCAGAGTGCCATCTGCTGGTCAGACCAGAAAAGTGTGCAAAAAGGGAAACAAACAAACAAATAAATAAAAGAGGTAAGCAGGTGCCTTTACTATCCCCCTCTCCAAGGCCCTTGGAAACTGGCCTGTGCCCCATTACTGGATCCTTAGGCCTGATTTGAGCAGTGAAATAGGGGCAAGCCTAAATATCTAGAACAAGGTGAACAAAAAGTCAAAGAACAGTAGTAGCACACAGCTACATAACAGTAAATCCCTATGCAAGAGACAGAAACTGAACATCAAAATAAACTCATTATCAGGATCAGATGCTTAGATATCAGCAAAAAATTACAAGTCATACTAAGGAAAAGGTAGATATAACTCAGGCAAAGGAACAAATCAAAGCTCCAGATGAGACACAGGACTTGAAACAGCTAATCAATGAGTTTCATACAAATCTTCTAAATCAAATCATGGAGTTGAAGAACAACATGGCTAATGAAATAAAAGACCTTAAGAAAACACTAGGGGGAGTGAATGTAGCTCAGTGGTTAAGCATCTCTTTCCCACATATGAGGTCCTGGGTTCAATCCAATGCCCAGTACCTCCAAAAAAACAGACATGGGTGAGCACAAAGAAAATTTGAAATCTCAGATAGAAAAATAACAGAGCTTATGGGAATGAATGACACAATAAGTGAGATTTAAAATACAATAGAAAAAATAACAAAGGAAAAAATACAATAGAGGCATATAATAGCGAATTTGAAATCATGGAAGAAAGAATCAGTGATGTAGAGGAAATAACAACTGAAATTGAAAAAAGAGAAGAAGAGACAGAGAAAAGAATGGGAAAAAATTGAGCAGGGGCTCAGGGAGTTGAATGATAACATGAAGTTCACTAACATATGTATTATGGGAGTTCCAGAAGGAGATGAGAAGGGAAAAGGAGCAGATACAGAGTTTGAGGAAATAATGGCTGAAAAGTTCCCAAATCATGTGAAAGACATAAATATACATGTCCAGGAAGCACAGTGTATTCCAATTAGAATGAATCCAAATAGACCTACCCCAAGACACATAATATTCAGAATGCCAAATATAGAAAAGAAAATTCTGAAAGCAGCAAGGGAAAAGCAAAACATCACAGACAAGAGATGTCCAGGAAAACTTAGCACAGATTTCTCTTCAGAAACCATGGAGGTGAGAAGGCTGTGGTATGATATAATTAAGGTACCAAAAGAGAAAAACTACCAACCAAGAATTTTTATATGCAAAATGGTTCTTCAAATATGGTGGTGAGTTTTAAATATTCACAGAAATACAGAAACTAAGAGAGTTCATAAACAAGAATCCAGCTCTGTAGGAAACATTAAAGGGAGTTCTGCAGCCAGAAAAAAGAAAAGAGAGAGGTTTAGAGGAGAGTGTAGAAGTGAAGACTATCAGAAAAGTTAACCAAAAAGGTAAAAAGATGGACAAAAATAAGATATGATATATGAAAGCCAAGGGATAAAATGGCTGAAGTAAGTAATGACTTCACAATAATAACATTGAATGTCAACGAACTAAACTCCCCAATCAAAAGATATAGGCTAACAGAATGGATAAGAAAACATAAGCCAGCCATATACTGTCTGCAGGAGACTCATCTTAGACCTGAGGATGTAAACAGACTGAAAGTGAAAGGGTTCACAGAAATAATAACCAAAAGAGAGCAGGGGTAGCTATACTGGTGTCAGACAAAACAGATTTTAAATGAAAAAGTGATAAGAGATGCAGAAGGCCATTATATATTAATAAAAGGGACAATCTAGTAGAGCAGATGTAGCTCAAATGGTTGAGTGCCTGCTTCCCACGTCATGGTCCTGGATCTGATCCCAGGTACCTCCTAAAAAAAAGTACAATCCACCATGCATCTAACCAGGGTAACCCCAAAATACATGAGGCAATCTCTGGCAAAACTGAAGGGAGAAATAGACATCTCTACTTGGAGACTTCAACACACCACTCACATCAATAGAGAGACCAACTAGACAGAAGATAAACAAAGAAACAGAGACAATATGAAAAACCAGCAGGATCTGACAGACATATACAAAATATTGCACCCAAATCAGCAGGCTATACATTCTTCTCAAGTGCTCATGGATCTTTCTCCAGGATATACCATATGTTAGGCCACAACTCAGCTCTCAATAAATTTAAGAAGATGGAAATTAAACAAAGCACCTTTTCTGATCATAATGGAATGAAGGTGGATAGGTGGGAAAGGAGAAGTTTTGCAAATATATGGGTCAAAGAAGAAATTGCAGGAGAAACTAGTAGATATCCCAAGATGATGAAAATGAGAACATGAGTCAAAACTTAGATCAAAACTTAGAGGATATTGTGAAGGCAGTGCTGAGAGGGAAATTTACAGCCCTAAATGCCTATATCAAAAAAGAAGAAAGAGTTAAAATAAAAAATCTAACTGGACAACTGGAGAAATTAGGAAAAGAGCAAACCATTCCCAAAACAAGCATAAGGAAAGAAATGACAAAGATTAGGGCAGAAATAAATGAAATTGAGAGCAAAAAAACAATAGAGAAAATCAACAAAATCATAAGTCAGTTCTTTGAGAAAATAAAATCAACAAACCCTTTAGCAAGATTAATAAAAGAGAGAGAGAATGAGAGAGAGAGAAGATGCAAATAAATAAAATCAGAAATGAAAGGGAGGACATTATGACTGATCCCACAGGGGAAAAAAGGATCATAAGAGGATATTATGAGAAACCGTATACCAACAAATTGGACAATGTAGATGAAATAAATTCCTAGAAATGCACACCCTATATTGACTCTAAAGAAATACAGGGACTCAACAAACCAATCACAAGTAAAGAGATTGAGTCAGTCAGCAAAAATCTTCCACAAATGTTCAAGACCAGATGGCTTCCCAGGTGAATTCTACCAAACATTCTGAGAAGAGTTAACATTAATCCTGTTTAAAATCTTCCAAAATTTCCAAAAGGAGGAAAAATTACCCAACCCATTTTATGACACTAACATCACCCTAATACCAAAGTCAGACAAAAACACTACGAGAAAAGAAAATTACAGATTTTTCTAATGATCATAGATACAAAAACTCTCAGCAAAATGTTTGCAAATCAAACCCAGCAGCATATAAAAACAATTATACATCATGATCAAGTAGAATATTATTCCTGGTATACAAGGATGGTGCAGCATAAAAAAATCAATTAACCTAAAACAGTAGATTAACAAATTGAAGGGAAAAAAATCACATGATCATTTCAATTGATGCAGAAAAAGCATTTGACAAAATCAAGCATCCTTTCTTGATAAAAATACTTCAAAAGACAGGTATAGAAGGAAAGTTACTTACATAATAAGGGGCATATATGAAAATCCCACAGCCAACATCAGACACAAATATTGCTAAAAGAAATCAAAGACCTAAACAAATGGAAGGATATTCCACATTCATGGATTAGAAGATTAAACATCATGAAGATGTCAATTCTACCCAAACTGATATACAGATTCAATGCAATACCAATCAAAATTCCAACAGCCTACTTTACGGAAGTAGGAAAGTCAATTACCACATTTATTTGGAAGGGAAAGGGGTTCAGAATAGCCAAAAACATCCTAAAAAGAAGAGCAAAGTTGGAGGACTCATGCTTCCCTACCTTGAAGTGTATTATAAAGCTACAGTGGTCAAAACAGCATGGTACTGGCATAAAGATGGACATATAGATCAATGGAATTGAATTGAGAGGTCACAAATAGACTCTCACCTTTATGATCAACTGATTTTTAAAAAGATTTTTTAAAATTTATTTCTCCCCCCCCCCCCCCCCCACTTCCCCTGCTCCTTCTGTTGTCTGCTCTTTGTGTTCATTTACTGTGCATTCTTCTGTGTCTGCTTGTATTCTCATTAGGTGACTCCAGGAACTGATCCTGGGACCTTCTGTAGTGGGAGAGAGGTGGTTACTCTATTGTGCCACCTCAGCTCCCTGTTCTGCTACATCTTCTTATTTTCTCTCCTCTGTGTCTCTTGTTGTGTCATCTTGCTGTGCCAGCTTTCCATGTCAGCCAGCACCACTGTGTGGGGCAGATTTCCTGTGCAAGGCAGCATTCCCATGCAGGGCAGCTCTCCTGCATGGGGCTGCATTCCCACATGGGCCAGCTTGTCATGTGGGCCAGCTTGCCCTCACCAGGAGGCCCTGGGCATCGAACCCTGGACCTCCTATATAGTAGATGGGAGCCCAGTTGGTTGAGCCACATCTGTTTCCTTCAACTGATTTTTAATAAGCTTACCAAGTTCACTTTTCTGGGACAGAACAGTCTCTTTAACAAATGGTGTGGGATACTGGATATCCATAACCAAAAGAATGATAGAGGACCTCTTTCTCTATCCCAATACAAGAATCAACTCAAAATGACCTAAACATAAAAGCCAGGACCATAAAACTCTTAGAAGATAATGTAGGGAAACATCTGTAAGACTTTATAGTAGGTGGGGGTCTCTTAAACCTTACACCCCAAGCATGAGTGACAAAAGAAAAAATAGATAAATGGGACCTCTTCAAACCTAAACACTCCTGTACTTCAAAGCATTTGTGAAGAGGGTAAAAAGGCTGCTTACTCAATGGGAGAAAATATTTGGAAATCACACATCTGGCAAGGATCTAATATCCATGATATAAAAAGAGATGGTATAACTCAACAATAAAAAGACAAATGTCCTGATTTTTAAATGTTCAAGGAAAGCAGGTATAGCTCAGTGGTTTGAGCATCTGCTTCCCATGCACAAGGTCCCAGGTTTAATCCATGGTACCTCTTTAAAAACAAAATGGGCAAAATACCTGAGATGCTTTCCTAAAGAAGAAATTCAAATGGTGAAAATTCACATGAAAAAAATATTCAACGTCACTGGCTATTAGGGAAATGCAAATCAAAGTTGGAATGAGATATCATTTCATATTTACTAGAATGGCTACTATTAACAAAACTGAAAGCTACAAGTGTTGGAGAGGAAATGGAGAGATAGATATACTTATTCACTGTTGGTGGACATGAAGAATGGTACAGCCACCATGGAAGTCTGTTTGGCAGTTCCTAAGGAATTTAGATATAGATCTACCAAGTGACTCAGTAATAACACTACTAGGTATATACCCAGAAGGACTGAGAGCAGTGACACAGACAGACATCTGCATACCATGTTCATACAGGCATTATTCACAATTGCCAAAAGGTGACAACAACCCAGGTGTCCATCAACAGATGAGTGGATAAAAAAACGAACTGTGGTATATACACATGATGGACTATTATTCAGCTATAAGGAGAAATGAAGTCATCAAGCTACTTGGGAGTCAGGGCTGTGTTTAAGCTGCTTGGTCACACTCTCTGGAGCCTGGTGCAGGTCCTCAAAAAAGGCTTCTTGACTTTGCATTGACTTTCAAAATACTAATTAGGAACAGAAATGGCTGCCTTGCTCTTCCCCTCAGACAATTTCCAAACCAGCTAAAATGTCTTGTGTTCATCACATTCCCAGCCTTTCATAATGACTTAGGAGAATTTTGAAAATGGGCAAGACTGAGAAAATTATAAAATTTTTTGTCTCCACAATGCATGTAATGTAGTTAATAAGGAAAATCTTTTAATGTATAAATGAATCAGTGCTCTTAGTTTTGTTTGTGAAATGAAATTTGGATGACTGAAAACAGAAAACTATGAGCATTTGTCCAAAATAGTTTTATTTAGACTTACTGGGATGCATACGTTCTACAGACACTCTTATCAGAGGTGATGAAGTGGCTCAGTCATGAAAAAGGCAGCTATTGATTTTGAACAAACATGTGGCTTGAAGGGTCCTGGGAAGTTTTATTTTTACCTTTTATATCTGTATGATTTTTATTTCCATTCTTCATCTTTTTGCACAGACTAGAATTCCCAGCACTGTGTTGAGTAAGAATGTTGCCTTATTTCCATTCTTTGGGGGAAAGCACTCAATCTTTCACCATTAAGTCCAATGTTAGCTGGAGGGTTTTTTCAGATAATCTACCAAACTGAGGAAGTTCCACTCTTCCTAATTTTCTAAGAGTTTTTATCACAGATGTATTGTGAACTTCGTTGAATGTTTTAGTTGCATCTATTGAGATAATTGTGTGAAATTTCTTTTTCAGCCTGTAAATATGATGGGTTACATTACTTTTTTCAAATATCAAACCAACCTTGTATCCCTAGAATAAACCCCACTTAGTCATAGTGTGCAATTATTTTTGTTACTAAATTATATTTGCTAGTACTTTGTTAAAAGACTTTTACATCTATATTCATGAAGGATATTGGAGTGTAGTTTTTTTTTTAATATCTTTGAGTATCAGGGTAATATTAACTTCATAAAATGAATTGGGAAATGTTCCCTCCTCTTCTATTTTCTGTTAGAGACTATGTAGAAATCATGTTAATTCTTCTTTAAATATTAGATAGAATTCTCCAGTAAAACCATCTGGGTCTGAAGATTTATATCAATATTTTGGGAACTTTTAAATTACAAATGTAATTCCCCTAATGATTATAGGCTATGCAAATTGTCTATTTCAGTTTGGGAGAGTTGTGGTAGTTTAGGTTATTTGAGGAACAGAGTTGTTTATAGTATTTCCTTGTTAACTTTTTGATGTCTACAAGGTCTGATACTGGTAATTTGTATCTCTTTTTTTTTTTTTTCCTTTTTCATTGCTGCTAGAGGTTTGTCAATTTTATTGATCTTTCAAAAGAACCACTTCCTTGTTTCATTGATTTTCTCTTCTGTTTTTTCCGTTTAAATTTCATTGGTTTCTGCTCTTATCTTTTTTATTTCCTTTCCCGTTCTTGATTTAAGTTTTTTTGCTCTTCCTTTCCTAGTCATTGAGGTGAGAGCATAGGTTTTTGCTTTGATAACTTTCCCTCTTTTAATATAATATACATTTAGTGCTGTAAATTTTCTTCTCAACATTGTTTAACTGAGTCCCACAAATGTGAATATTCATAGCAGTGTTATTCATAAAGTGAAAAAGTGGAAACTACCTAAATGTCCATCAGTTGATGAAAGAATAAGGAAAATGTGGCTTATTCCTATAATGTGATATTATCTAGCAATAGCAAGAAATGAAGTACTGATTCAGGCTCCAACATGAATGACTCATGAAAACATTATGCTAAATTAATGAAGTCAGTGACAAAGGGCAACATAGTGTATGATTTCATCTATATGAAAAAGTCTAGAATAGGCAAATCTACAGAGAGAGAAAGTCGATACAGTGGTTGCCTAAGGCTGGGGGATAGGGGTTTAGGAGTAATGGCTAAGAGATATAATGTTTCTTTTTACAGTAATAAAATGTTCTGAAAGTAGAGTATATAATGATAGATGCACAGCTCTGAATATACTAAAATTATTGAACTGTATTCTTTAAATGGGTGTGTTATATGGTATGTGAGTTATATCTCAGTGATTATTTTTAAATATTTTTTTTAAAGTTTATGGTCTCAGGAGTAGATGTGATTCAAGCTGTTGAATGCCTGCTTCCTGCATGGAGGTCCCAGGTTCAGTTCCTGGTGCGCCTCCTAAAAACAACACCACCAAAAAAAAACAACAGCAACAGACAAACAATAGGCAAACAAACAGAAAAACTAACTCAGGGGAGCTGATGTGGTTCAGAGGTTGAACGCCAGCTTCCCACATACAAGGTCCCAGGTTCAATCCCCAGCCCCGGTACCCAAAAAAAAATAAAAAATTTTAAAAAGTTATATACTCAATGTATCTAACTTCAAAATAGTACTTGACTAGATGAACACTTAAGCTAAATGTCTATTTTCAGAAAAATAGTTTCAAATTCAAGGGAAAGTATTATATATGCTCAGCTTTACATTGATGCATCTATATGTGGGGCATGTAGGGAAACAACTTTCACAATGGCTATGGAAGTCAGTCTCTAAGAGGACCCCCAATCATTTTTGTCTCCTAGCATTCACACTCTTGTGTGGTCCCCTCCAAAAATATACCAGGGTTAGTTTGTGTAACCAATAGCCTATGGCAGAAATGATGGATATGTCACTTACAGGGTTAAGGTATAAAAGACTAAATGGCTTCCATTTGAGTTTTAATACTTTAAATGGATAAAAGAAAATAAAAGAAAGGTAAATTATATTTGGACTTCCTCTTATTTCATCTGCTTTCATTCTTTTTCCTTATTGTTTGTCTATTAAGAACAAAAATTCCAATAAGCTAATCAGAAAGTTTGATGTTCTGTAATTTTTATCAGTTATTCACGTACAGCTATTTGGAAGCCTTTGGCCTAGAAATTCCATTCAATGTATTACAATTGATCTGTGGAAAGCAATATTGTAAAAGAGTAAAACCAGCTTCTATTATTACATATACATTGGGTTACCTTGTGTAGTCTAAACTAATACACCTATTATAATAGGTGGAGAGGTTGCATCTTTAATGATATACTTTTTCCAAGAAAGAAACTTGTGAAGAAGTTGGGTAACTTCGGAGGCATATTAACTTCTTACAAGTAGGAAAATGTCCTCTCCTTGACCCCTTTGTCTTACCCAAGTTCAATGTCACAGTGCTCTTATTACATAAAAGCTAAACAAACATGTTTTTCCAAAGTACAACAAATAATATTCATGTCGGTGACCATGATAACTCACAATTAATGTGTTTATCTGGTCGAAGGAATTCCTGGTAAAGGAATGACCTAAAAATGTATGGTTTACACAATTTCAGATATCCTTGTGAAATAAACAGGATTGCACTTTGTGGGTTACCCTGTACTTGTCAAGTACTTACCAGTTTGTAACTCTATGTGAACAGTCATTGATATAATGATGATCTCACCAACTAGTCCTAGTTCCACAAGGAAAAGGATCATAACTCTTAAAATAATCACTGTATCCTTGATTTTTACACACACTCCTGGTATATAATGGGAAAAAAATTGGCGTTGAAAGAATGAAGGAATAGATGACCCTAAGAGTAGATGAGATTGTGGAAGATCATTGGTGATTTAGAAGGACTTACTCATAACCTGAAATCAAGCCTATAGCAAACTTCAAAAATGGAAGTAAAACATAAAAGTTCATTTTGATGAGCCATTCTAAGTGTCTCTCTAGTCAGAATGTGCCCTGCCCTTGGTTCTTGAGCCTGAGCAGGTGGGTTTATACATGCAAGTACACTTACTCTGACCCTGAGGCAGCGTGAGGGAGGCTGCAAAGTCCATGCTCTGACTGTGAGTCAGACCTGCGTACGTTACAGACTCACCGATTACAAGGAGGCCTGGCAGGCTTATCACAAAGAGAACACAGTAAGTGCGTCTGAGTTCTGGCTATTTGTGTGTGGCTGCCTTCTGTTCATGGCACAGCACCACTCTTCCATGGAAACTCAACTGCTGATTGAGAACAGTGACCCCTACTCCAAGTCACGTAACACGCTTACGAAATTACTATTATAGGGAGAAGACGCAGGATCAAGTGACTCATCAGCCACAGTCATGGAAGCTAAAGAACAGAGGAAGTTAGCAAGAACAAAAAAAAGTGGCAGGTGGCAGTGGGGATATGAGCTATGGCTAGGAGACATAAGGTGGACTAAGGAAAAATTAGTGGGTCACCGCCCTAGAGGCATTAAGTCATTGGTAGTGTCATGATCAAGCCTATAGTCAACAAAGTGCTGAAATTCTCTTCATGTATTTAATAGATGATTTCTAATTATGTTTTTATTAAGATTAGAAAACCTAGGAGGATAGGAAGAACCTCAGGACAGAGAAATTTGTAGACAAGCAGGTAAATTTATGTTTCTATTCACTCTGTGTTAGATACCACTCCATCTCAGCCAATAAAGTCTCTTTTACACATTTTGAATTACAATTTAAGATATGAACAAAAAAACAATAATTTTTTTTAAAAAAGCAAATACCAGCAGCCTACCCACAACGTGTTCCGTTTGTCACATTTTGATTGAGAGAGCTGTTGGCCCATACTATAGTGTTGTTCACACATACTTTTCCTGGGATCTTGAGTTCTTTTAATTCAATATCATAGTCAATGAAAACATCTGTCATTGTGCCAAAAATGAGTAGCATAGCTGGAGCAGCCATTCCATGGAGAAGTGCACATAAACTTCCCACAAACATCAGCAAAATGTCAGTCGATGAAGAAAACCGAAACTTGAAAAACAAAGGGTTCAGAGATCATCTATAGGTGAAAAGCAGGGGAAGTAGAAGGACTATTTAATTTTATTTACTAGATTCTGATAAATAGTATTCAACATCAATTTTATGGAAATCGTCATAATTGAACAGTAGAGTTTACACTAATTAGATTGAAATAACTGCTTATTATCTGTTTATTGACTATCTAACAGCACATAGTAATGCATGCTATTTCTTTTCTAGACTCTGAATTCATTTTCTTTACTTCAGAAGCTGACTTCAGCTCTTGGCTATTCATCTGAAATTTAAAAGAGAAATAATCACTGTCATTGATGCTATTGCCAACTGGGTATACTGTGTGGGGAATTTGAAAATAGCATCAATGGGGCTTGCAAGGCTGATATTGAAAATGAAGAGTACTTATTTGTACATAGAAATGCTGCCACCCTATGAAAATTTGGGAAAAGTATCTATATTGTGGAACTTCTAAAGACTTGTCATAAGAATAACTATATATGATATGATATGATTACTGTAATGATTTCCCTTACTAAAGTGATACTTATAGGTTTAGTGATTGTTTTCTAGGAGGACACATTTCCGATCTACCATGAGGGATTTACATGTTTAATGGGCACCAGATTTCATACTGGTATTCAGCATGTTTTCACTTAGACAGAGATTATGACGTTTGAAAAAAAGTGACCACTGGAGTTAAAAAATTGCCAACATAACTAAAGATTTAATATTATGAACAATTCAACAGTTGCAAAATCAAAGTCATAAATCAATATTTCCAGGGCCTATTAAGCAGCATGAGCAGAGCAGTTTAATTACCAATTGGAAGAAGCCAACTTGAATATTATCACCTTTCTTCTCATCTTGAACCCTGAAGAGGAAAACATAGGGATTTAAAGACCATCCTTTCCAAAACAATGAGAAATTCTCCCTAGGTGATGACTTTATGAGTCACTCTTTAGTCAGAAAGAAAGCCCCTACTGACTGAGAAATTCTTGCCAAACTAGTTATCTTAAGACATGCTTTTATTCTTCTAGATTTACCTCTTCTAGAGATTATGGTAGAGCTCTAGCTCATGTACAGAAAGAAGTTCACTGAGGTTTTTCCAAGAGGCATTAAGAGAAAGAAAAAACTGTTCTGTACTCCTGGTTATATTAACAAATAACTATTTGACCACAGCCAAGACCCTCAACCTATTTATTTCCAAATTTTGTTAGGGGTAAATTGAGGTAGTATGATTAGCTGATTATAAAATTTCCTTTTAGCACTTAAAATTTAAAAAATGTCATTAAATAGTCTTGATGTGATGACATTTTCAAGTAAACTCCTATACCTTCCATAAAATCTCATTTCCTTAGTATTTCTTATTCATTCTCTTCCTCATAGGGTTAGGCTTAGCCCTATGAGGGCTAAGACTTAGAGAGCCCTAACTCCAGGGATCTCCACCGCCCCTGAGTCAGCCATTCCATGGACACATCCTGTACCTTGCCAACACCAGGAACTAGCCAGACTCTGACATTTTTAATTCCCTTGCCCACTCTGTGACTGCCCATGTCTCATTTTCTGACTTCCTTCCTCCTTCCAAATCTATTGGTCAGCCTGAATTGAGACTCACATACCCTTAATCCCTTTATTTACTTAGAATCACTAAACCCCATCAAGATTTTGCTTCCTTCCCCATCCACCCCAGGCCCTACAGGCCACCATTCAGCCCTCACTCTCACCATTATCCTCAATCCCTTTCCCCAGTTCCTTATCTGTGCATCTATCTGGCTATTCCTCCTTTCCTCCTCCAGCCACGCTGCTGGACCTATTGGAGACAACCTCACCTCCATGCGCACTGATGCCATGCATGTGCGTCTGTTACTCCACTTCCCTACACCTCCATTCAGACTCCTAGTAGAATACAGCATCCTTACCAAGCATCCAAGGCCCTACAGGTCTGGCCCTGTCAGGCTCTGACCTAATCTCATGTTCTGTCTACTTGATGACCTGCCCCTTTGCTGATCTTTGTCTAGGTCAGATCTGTTCCCACCTCAGGGTATCTGCACTTGCTTTCCCCTCTTCCTAGAATGCTCTTTCTTCAAACACCCACGTGGCCAGCTCCCTCACCTCCCCAGACCTTCATTCCAAAGTCACCCTCGATGGGTCCTTTCCTCGTCAAATTCTTTAAAATTTCAACCTTTTCCCACTCTCAACATTCCATATCTCCGCTTTCAGGTTTACCTTTTCTTTGTGGAGACATCTTTTCCCTAGCTCCAATACTATATATTTTATTTAGTTGGTGATTTGGCCAGTCATTTTGGTGTTTTTGTGATTTTATGGTGTTTATTATGTATATTATGTCTCCTTCACTAAAATGTAAGCTCTTCGAAGCCAGAGATTTTTGCCTATTTTGTTTCCTTTATATTCTCAGAATCCATAATAGTCTGTAGCACCTAGTAGGTACTCACTCACTGTGCTTCATCCCCCTACAGCTCTCTCCCATTCCCCTCTGCAGCCTTGTCAAACTTACATGAGATCTTCTCATTCTATGTTACCACATCTATCAGCAGAGAGAGTTACCTCTTCCTTACCCTAAAACCAAAAGAACTAGCTAAATTCCCTGCTTATACTCTCCTTGCCATTCATCTGTATCTACACACATTTTCACCTCTTTCCTACCCAGTGTGAAAAGTGTTCTTCCTGGCCAGGCTGACCTTGCCACACCTAGTCCAAAGCTTATCTAACCACATCTACTTCCTTCCTCCTCCATGAATCATTTACAATTTCCTTACTATCTTTAACTCTTCCTTTTCCATCACCTCCATTTCAGGAACTCGCTTGGTGCCTCCCTTCAGCCTTCAAATTAGACCCCATTCAAGCCTGCCTTCATAACCAAAACGTAATTAACTGGCATGTGCTTTATATCAGAATTTAAATTCTTTAAGGGGCAAGTTCTAATGATTAGATTTTAGATATCTACTATTTGAAGAATTTGGGCTTTTGGCATCTCCTCTGTGCCCATAAAATCATACTTGTAGTCCACCTTCTCCTCTGCCCTGTTTAGTTCAGGAATTATAGTGTTCCTGGAGGCACACGGGGAGGTCTGAACCTAAAGCAGAAGGGATATTCCAAAAGGTTTGTGAAATCAACTAAGAGTTATATTTTAAAGAGGAAAAAAAACAGATTATATGCAATTCTATTTACCATTTTATAGGATATGCAATGTGCATGAAAATATTGTCCCTGTTGTGTCTTTTTATAATAGTGTGCAGTTAGTTGAGAAAAAATCCTACATTGTTGAAATACTCAGACACTTACCTTGATTTTTTATCATTGTTATCTGTCAGGATAAAAATAATGCAAAAAGCAGTTAGTTATAATGAAAAAAAAAATGCAACCCAGTAATTAACAATTTTGTTTTTAAAAAAAATTCCTATAAAATACTTTAATTGGTGGAAAATTGAAGAAATATTATTTTCTTTTCTTCTTTTTCTCTTTTTCTCCTTCCACGGTACTTCCATCCCCTCAAGCCCTCCTTAGTGTGTATGTGTGTATGTGTATGCACATGTGTGTAATATAGAAAAATATGTGCTTTCAGTTTCAAGACTGCTGCCTTGCCTGTATTTCTGGACTTTCCTCCAGGACATGAAATATTTGTATCTTTTGAATCATGAATGGAGATGAGTATGTCCAATCTAGCTGAAGAAATGTGATTTAAAAAAAATGGTAAAATAATACAAATATTTATTTATTGCTTGTTTATTTAGCAACATCATTATCGATCCATTTTAAATATAGACCACAGATTCATTAAGTAGACAATAAGATGTCACTGACATTTTCAGAACAGTGGAAACTGTAGGCTTTAGATGCATATTATTTTCCCCAGTGCAGGTCAGAGCAGATGTAGGGTAGAAGGTAGAAGTGGGACTTCAGGGTCATGGGTGTAGGGAAGCTAACATGAAAGGAATGCTAAGGTGCTGATATCACCTATCACCATAGGATAGCATTTTCTGATTCCCTTGGATTTTAGTGTAGATAGTAGTTAACAACTTGGGCTTGGGAGTCAGACAGAACTGGATTAGAATTGTGGCTTCATTAATCATTAGTCATGTGATCTTGACCAAGTTTTCTAACTTAGCTAAGTATCAGTTTCCTCTCCTGTAAAATATAAAATCATATATTTTATATAAAATCATATAAAATATAAGATATAAAATCATATATTTAAAATAATAGTTTGGAATCATCGGGCTCACACATGTGAGTTACTATGTTACTATGGTCCCTTCTACATGACCTCATTGCAGCAGCAGTGTCTTGGTACAGCTCCTCTCGGCAAGCGGCAGCTCACTAAATACTTGCTCCGTCACTGCTAAGATTGATAATAACAATGTATGCATAAAGTTAATAATAAGAGCCAATGCTGGCACTATCCTGCCCTACCTAGGAAAAAGATTCAGTTTTCTCCCATCCACACTCTGTGGGATCTCCCCTAGTGCATTCAAATTATTACTTGGCTATCAGGGAGAACCACACAGGTGTGCATAAGAATGATACATGGTAATGGTTCCACATAGTGTTGCTGAGTTTTCTCTATGCCTTTAACTTCATTGTTCCATCTTTGTTCTCACCTCTCTTTGTACAAGAGAGAAAGAGAGAAAAAGACTGCTTACATAATCCATCTGACTGAAAACCATGATTCTCCTCTCCAAATTTTTTCACACTGCGAAGAACGACCGAGTCAGACATAACCACAACCTGCAGTCAACTACCCTGTAAAATAAAACAAAAGTATCACTGTAATTCTAATATCTTTTCTTTTCTTTAATCAAATTAGCCAAATGGATGAACAATTTGGTTCAAAAAAAATAACCTTCACTATTCAATCTTAGACAAAAGCAGAGCTTTAAATTGGTTAATAAACCCATGAAGGAGCCTAATTATTAGGAAAGATATACCTATTGATGGTGGTTTTATCTGGTAGATAGACGGATGGTTGCTTTTTTTTTTCTTTCTACTTACCTGTGTTTTGTATATTTTTTTAATGCATAAATATAAAAAACAAAACACAATGAAAAAGGTACAAGAAACTAGTGACATGGTTGGGTCAGTGTAGCAGAGAATTGGGATCCAGTGACACCCAAATACTAATGGGCATCCTTCAGTGCTCCACTGTACATGAAACCCCAAGATCCAGAGTATGGTGGGTCCAGTTTAGACCAAGCAAACTAAAGAGGAACATTTTCTGAATAAAATGTAAATGTCTCATATGGAGTTATGGTTAGTCTTATACATAGTGGAAAAAATCAGTTTGTAAAGGATATAGGACTAGAATTCCAGGTCAAGGTAGCACAGAATTTATGCTTCATTAACTTTCCTGTGCTCTAAACATACACCAATGATGAAAAATATGTATAAAAAAAATACCAAAAATATACAGCCAGACTCAAATAAATAAAAACAAAGACCTCCATGACTCAGAAATGGGAGAGGAATACCAAAGTAAGCAGAGCTCAGACTCTTCTGGTGTTTTGACATCAGGGTCTGGAGGCAGATGTGGGTGTCAGAGTTAAGCCTGAGAAGACCGTGAGTGCCCCACACTGAACAAGGGAGTACAGATGCCTCTTGGCTGCAAGCCGAGGTAAGGAGGTCTCCTGTGCTATTGAGGCGACTCTGAAAAAACTGCTGCCTTCATTGCCTGGGGTTGTTTCTCGTAGTGAGCCACAGCCCCTGGGAGGTCAGATGAAGAGGGAAGGATGAACATAATATGTATATGTACAATAAATAGGTATGCACATAACCGTGTATAAGTGTGCATGTATAAAATATATACAGATGAGAACATGAAGGTGGAATGGTGACAGTCTTCAAACTTCATCTAGCTGGAAGAAGAGAGTAGAGAATGACAGAGAGGTAATCATTAAAGAAATAATAACTAAGAATTTTCCAGAGGTAAAGTCATACAAATACTAATTCCCTAAAGCTGTTATAGCAATATATGTGTTGGTAAAAAATAATCTATGTCCAAAACAATAAAGAGGGGTACTACATAATAATTAAAGGGCACATCTGCCAAGAAACCATAACAGTCACTGGATTGTATGTAGCTATATTTAACAACCTAACACAAAAACATAGCCCTCCACTGTAATGGGAGATTTACATATACCTATATTAGAAATTGATAAAATAAAAGGAAAAAATTTAGGAAATGCAGAAAGTTTGAAAACCAAAATTAACAACTTTTGTTTAATATCTATATATTGACCAGCAAACAAGACAAACTTTTTTCAATTACATGGCACATTTACAAAACTTTACAAAATGACTACAAGTTCAAAGAACTGTTATTATAAAAAAGAATATATTCTGACAGCAAAGCCATTAAATAAGAAATTGAAATTAAACAATAGCAAAACACATACAGCATCCATTCAGTAAATTGTGTATATGTTATAAGCTATAAAATACATGTTTAAATAATTATGGGTTACATATACAATCACAACTGAAACTTTAAATATTTGAAACATTACACATATTGACAATGAAAACAAAAACTTGTGGGCTACAGCTAAAAAGAAAGATTTATTTATAAACATAAATGCATTTATATTTAAAAGATTGATAGATGACATATGTTCCAATTAGAAGCTATTAAAGAGAAGCGGATGTGGCTCAAGCAGTTGGGCACCTGCCTACCACATGGCTGGTCCCAGGTTTGGTACTGGTGCCTCCTAAAGAAGATGAGCAAGACAGCAAGCTGATGTGACAGGCTGGCACAGGGAGCTGATGCAACAAGATGATGCAGTGAGATGACGCAATGAAGAGACAGTAAGGAAACACAATGAGAGACACAAGCAGGGAGTGGAGGTGGCTCAAGTGATTGGGTGCCTCCCTCCCACATGGGAGGTTCCAGGTTTGTTTCCTAGCATCTCCTAAAAAAGAAAACGAACAGAGAACAGACAATGAGAGCAAACAAGGGGGTGGAGGGATAAATAAAAAAAATTTTTTTAAAAAGAAGCTATTAAAAAAGCAAGCTTAATAAGCTAAGAAACAAAATAAAACAAAAACAGTAGAGAGTATAAACCAATTCAGAAACTTTTCTTAAAATAATTAAAAGAAACAGAACTCAACAATACAACTCAAGAAAAGAAATGTAAATCACAAATAAACATCAATAAAAAGGGAAAGGGGTAAAATAACAACAAACAGCAGAAATTTTCAAAATCATAAGCAAATATCATTAATAACTTTATGGCAGTAAATTTGAAAACCAGGATGGGCTTAATTTTCTGGGAAAAAAATAAATTACCAAAATTTATTTGTGAAGGCATAGAAAACTTAAAAACGAATGGCCATTAAAGATATTGACTCAATATTCAAATGTCTCCAATCTCAAAAGAATACAGGGCTAGATAGTACTGCAGGCAAATCTTACCAAACTTCAAAAAAAAAAAAAAACACTGGATTTTAATATTATAAAACTGGTTTTGGTGAAGAAAAAAATAAGTAAAGCTACTCCACTCATTTTATGAAGCAAATATACCTTGACATCAAGACAAAGGATGTTTTGAGAAAAAAATTAGACTTAAAATTATTTTTGAAAATAGATTTTAAAATGCCAAGTAATATAATACATAATCAAGTAGTTTATGAAAAGAATTATAGTGAAGCAATGTCGATCCCAGAAAAGCAGTAATTGCTTAATGTTAAGAAAAATGATCATTTTGATGGATGCAGAAAAAGTTGTCATTAAAAATCAATATCTGGGGAATGGATGTAGCTTAAGTGGTTGAGTGCCTGCTTCCCATGTACAAGGTCCCAGGTTCAATCCCCAGTACCTCCTAAAAACAAACTAACTAAAAAACCAACTCCCATTGGGAAGTAGAGTAGCTCAGTGATTGAGCACCTGCTCCCCATGTGCAAGGTCCTGGGTTCAATCCTTGGTACCTGCTAAAATAAATAAATATCCCCGATATTTAAAAACCTATGAAGTTAGAAAAATCATTATTTTGTAACCTCAGTGAACAAATTAACTGTTTGGGGCAATGATCCACCTTGAATGCGAAAATCATTAGTTAAAAGATTGTTGGGGAACAGTTTGCACTATTGAAATAGTGGCAAAGTAATATTATTCCACAAACTGTTTCTTTATTGCAAAGAAAAGAAGACATCTTTCTAAAGTAAAGATCAGTCAATCCTCACCTTAACTAAGGGATTAATCTTAGAATGACTAACAGGGTTTTCCCTGGCACTATGTGCTTCCTTTATATTGTGTACATCATCACCTGTGACAAGTGCCAAAAATGCTTAACTTGAATCTATCAATTCTTTAGACCCTATTTCCAGTTCATAGAAACTACAGGTGATGGGGAAAGGGGAGAACAAGTTAAACTAGGCCTTGAGGAAAAATCAGACAAATCCAGAATGTGAGAGATTAGACAACAGTTCTGATCCCTACAAAATGTTAATGTCATAGCAATAATATTATGGGAGATTTTTCTAGATTCAAAGTCACTAGCAGCAGTATAGCACCCAAATGTAATATGTAAACTTGATTGGGTCCTGGTTGGAAACCATGTTATAAGACATAGTTTTTTCTTTTCTTTTTTTGTACAATTGGGTCAATTTGAAAATCAACAGGTATTTGATAATAGGGAATTATTGTTATATTTTTAGTACTTCTTAGTACTGTAACAGTCTTATGATTATGTAGGAGAATGCCTTAATTTTTAGGAGACACATAGGGTAGGTTTAGGGGTGTAGTGTCATGATGTCACAACTTACTTTCAAATATATATATGTGTGTGTGATGTAAATATATACATGTATATGTATAAAATATGTATATATATATATACACAGATATATAAAGCACATACAGAAAAATGTTAAGATTTTTTACTCTATATGGTGAATATTTTTGTTGTTCATTTTACTATTCTTTAAAATGTATCAGTCATTTCCATCAAAATCCTACAGGGTTTTGATGATGTTCTTTCATAATCTGTAGCAAATGTTCCAGAACAATGCAAGGTGTTGGGGGAGGAAATTCTGTACATTATGCATGATTGTTTTGTAAATGCTCAACTTCTCTAATAAAAAATAAAAACGACAAAAACAACAAAAATCCTACCCTGCTGTGTGAGGCATGACCACCAAGCCAATGATGCTTGGGCTCCGGCCACTTTAGGAGATGGCCTCCAGACTCTGTAAGTGTTCTAGGTCTCGAATTTTCACTGGAGAGATTTATTCTGCTTTTAAGGTAATTTTCTCCCAAATACTACTTTTGAAACATTTTGACCTTGTCTAGACCGAATTCAGGAGGAAGAGGTTTTTACACACCCAGGCCAAAACGATTTTGGGTAGAAAAAGGTAGAAAAATCGAAATGCTCTAGAAGCCCCTGAGGATGTGGATCCCTGAGAGGGAGGGAGGCTGGAGGCAGGAATGGAGGTGAGGGGCAGTGACTGAGCCCCCTCTCCCCCACGCATATGGCACCTGTGACTATTCTGATAATGCAACAGCTCCCCTCCTTGGCCTTCCTCTTGTGAAGTCTTCCCCTCTGTAACATGTCAAGGCCAGTGGCACCACAAACTCCCCCATCACTGGGTACTCCAAAAGAAACGTAGAGCTGCTCCTGCTCCTTTTGATTGTGAAAGTCACTTGCAAAGCCCCAAATCCTGACTTTTCTTTTTACAAGCCTTTAGAATGTATTTCCCAGGAAGTGGACTTGGCCCAGTGGTTAGGGTGTCCGTCTACCACATGGGAGGTCCACGGTTCAGACTCCGGGCCTCCTTGACCCATTTGCAGCTGGCCCATGCACAGTACTGATGTGCACAAGGAGTGCCCTGCCACGCAGGGGTGTCCCCTGCATAGGGGAGCCCCACACGCAAGGAGTGCACCCCATAAGGAGAGCTGCCCGGTGCGAAAGAAAGTGTAGCCTGCCCAGGAATGGTGCCACCCACACGGAGAGCTGACACAACAAGATGACAGCAACAAAAAGAAACACAGATTCCTGTGGGAAACAAAGGCATGTTGTTTCCATAATAGCAAGTTACGTCCTTGACCACTGGGTCATGCTGTCCCTAGAGGTATACATGCAGGTCATAAATCTCTCAGGGAGATGTAACATTCGGTGGAACCAGGACTTGCTAGTACAGAACGACCTGGGCAACAAGATTTATGAGTATATTTGTCTCAGTAACATAATAGAACATTGTGAGCTTTGGTTACTATCTAATCCACTGTGTTATTTAGAATGAGATAATGATAATAGTTATCTAGAAGAGTTGCTGCTTCTCACGATCGGTTGGGGTATATAAGGAAGCCCCTGAGGCCAATAAATTCATCTGATGAGCTTGAGGCTTCAATGCTCTCAGATCCTCTGATCCCAATCTCTCTTTGTCTTTCATTCCTGGTACCTTCGGGTCCATGACTCCGACATCTGGCGCCCAATGTGGTTCCCAAAGCAGTGACTGCAAAAGATTCTTCCATGGCAGTGTCGGGAACGCGGAAACTGAAAACCTTCCTGAAAGGTTGAGGCATCCACCAAAAGGTGACTTGAGTCTGATAATACAGTGGTAAGAATCTTAATTAATTTTGTTTTCCACTAGCATCAGGGTATGGGTAATCAACCAGGACATCTTGAAGAATATTCACAGGTACTAAAAACTCTTTTAAATACTGTCGGAGTCTCAGTAAAAACTGCTGATTTACTTGAACTTTTTGCTCTAGTACAAAAACACTGTTACTGGTTTCAGCCACAAGGAAAGAATCTTTTAAATTTTAAACAGTGGAAACAGGTAATGAGAGCATTACATAGAGCATACCAAAAGGGAGAAACTATACCACTGTCAATGTGGGCTTTAAGGCACCAGATTGCAGCAGCCTTAGATCCACTGCAGTCTGAAGCAGAAGAGGAAGAAATTACCATCTTTTCTAGAGAGCCCCCTGACACGGGCCATCAGAGTGAGGACAGGGAGAAAATGGAGGACAGGGACGAGGATGAGCCTCCCGATGAAAAAGAAACTAACCCCTTTCTGCCTAAGCAAATGTCTAAATTGAATATTTCTAAAGGTAGCATTTACCCTAATTTGTGAAATGTAGCCCCTACGGTCCCACTGGTTACAATGCCTATAGCCCCAGGAATATTCACAGATGCCATTGATACCGGTCCATATACAAAAAATATATTTGTACCTAATCCAGTTCTAGCTACTCCACTGATGCATTGCCTGTTACAAGGATCTCGACAGGGGGATCCGGAAGCAATGCAACTATTAACAGCTTTTCCAGTAAATATCCAAGAAATTCCTCTGGATGTAAATAACCCTCAAGGGGGATATAATTTTCATCATGAACCCTTGCCATTTAAAATTTTGAAAGAACTTAAACAAGCTTGTGCACAATTTGGAACTAATAGTCCTTATACTTTTGGATTAGTACAGGGGATGGCTCAAGCTGACCGACTTATCCCCTGGGACTGGGACATGATGGCTAGAACTGTTTTAAACCCTGCTGAGTTTTTGCATTTTAAAACCTGGTGGACAGATGAAGCTAACATAATAGCACATCATAATGCAGTACAGAATCCTCCCGTTCTTATTTCCACTGAACAGTTATTGGGTACAGGTAATTGGTCTGGAATTCAAAGACAGCTCCAATATGATGATCAAGCCATAACCCAGGAGCGCAATTCATGCCTGGCAGCATGGAAGCGGATTTGTGCACCTGGCAAACCTACTCAATCTTTGCCAAAGTGATCCAGGGAGTTAATGAACCATATGTAGAATTTGTAGCCCAATTAACTGACATTTTGATGAAAACAATTGAGATACCAGAAGTAAAAGAGTTAATTTTAACTCTTGCTTTTGACCAGGCTAACAATGAATGCAAAAAAGCAATCCAACCATTAAAGGCTACGGGAGGTTCAATTCAAGATTATATTAAAGCTTGCCAAGATATTGGGTCTACAGCCCATCAGATGGCAGTATTGGCTGCAGCATTTAAAGGTAGTGCAAAGGAAGAGAGGAAAAAAGGGAATTGTTTTAAGTGTGGAAAGCCTGGCCACTATCAGAAAGAATGTTGATCTTACTTAGCTCGATCTTCTTATAGTAAAAGACAACAGAATCCATCTAAATATGTCCTGTGGGTAAGAAAGATTATCATTGGGCTAATGAGTGTAAATCTAAATTTCATAAAAATGGAACTCCAATCGGGTTGGGAAACTGCTTTGTGGACCTAGCTCAGGGCCCTCAGACAAACAACATGAGCCTGGCCAAACAATATCCGGTCAGCAATGGCCAGGAACATGCATCCCAATTTCCGAATTAAGAGCTGCTACAAGAGGCAGTGCTGCAGTAGATCTTCCTTCTATGGAAACTAAGCTTATATCACCAGGAATGGGTATGCAAACTATATCTCCTGGAGTAAGAGGGCCTTTGCCTCCTGCGACTGTTGGTCTTATAATAGGAAGAAGTAGTTTGACTATGAAGGGACTGTTAGTACAAACTGGAATCACTGATAGTGATTATAAAGAAGAGATAAAGGTTATGGTGCAATCTGTAAGCCAAGTTCAGATTAATGTGGGACAAAGGATTGCTCAATTATTGCTGCTCCCATACTATAAACCACCCACCCTTCCTTTTAATAGAAAAGGAGGTTTTGGATCGACAGGAAGTAAAATTTATTGGCAGACTTTTGTGGGTGATGATAGACCAGATACCAATATTACCATTAATGGGAAAGTGTTCTTCAGATTGATAGATACAGGTGCGGATATATCTATTATTGCTGAGCGCTATTGGCCTCAATCCTGGACATTGCAAAAAGTACCCACTGTGTTTACTGGAATTGGGACAATGACTGACGTATATCAAAGTACAACTATATTTGATGTGTTGGGTCCAGATGGACAAAAATCTACCTTGCAACCTTATGTTGCTGATGTGGGTCTTAACTTATGGGGATGTGATTTGCTTAGCCAATGGGGAGCTTTTATTCACATTCCTACTTTGTCAGAACAAGCAAAAGCTTTGTATATGGACATGCAATACAATACTAGAAAAAAGGGAGATTGTAAGGGACTTGGGTTTGACCCAAATCAACAAAATTCCAGCCAAGAAAATTTACCACAGGGGCCATTGAATGGAAGGGCTACCTGATGCCAATAACTTGGCTCATCGATACACCTGTATGGGTTGATCAATGGCCCCTTCCAATAGAGAAACTTAATGCCCTTCATCTTCTTGTGAAAGAACAGTTAGCTCAAAAACATATTGAGCACTCTAAAAGTCCTTGGAATTCTCCTGTCTTTGTAATTTGGAAAAAATCAGGAAAGTGGAGACTGTTAACTGATTTAAGAGCTATAAATAAGTTTATGAGCCCAATGGGTGCATTACAACCTGGGGTACCACAACCTTCTGTGATTCCCAGAGATTGGTCTTTAATTATTATAGATTTAAAGGATTGTTTTTTTTAACATTCCATTACATCCCTCTGAAAGAGAGAAGTTTGCATTTTCAGTACCCTCTATAAATAATCAAGCACCTATGCAAAGATATCAATGGTGTGTGTTGCCTCAAGGTATAATGAACAGTCCCACTATATGTCAATTATTTGTACATCAACCCTTAGAACAATTGAGAGCAAAATTTCCAAAAGCAATGATTATTCATAATATGGATGATATATTGTTTGTTCATGCTTCAAATGGCAAACTGCAACAGTTATTTCAGTATGCTGAACAAATTTTTCCTGAGTATGGCTTGCAAATTGCCCCTGAAAAAATTCAAAGGAATGCACCATATTGTTATTTGGGTATGAAATTGGCTAATGGACTTATTACACCACAAAAGGTGCAAATACACCGGGACAAGCTAATAATTTGGCACTTGCAAAAAACCTGATATAGTTCCCCATGGTTAGAGTGCTTGGCTGGTAGTCAATGATGGGTAAGACTCTCAGAGGAGGGCAACCTAAGACAGGCACAGCCACCCTGACTAAAACAAAAAGGGGGAAATGTGGGAAACAAAGGCATGTTGTTTCCATAATAGCAAGTTACTTCCTTGACCACTGGGTCATGCTGTCCCTAGAGGTATACGTGCAGGTCATAAATTTCTCAGGAAAATGTAACATTCTGGTGGAACCAGGACTTGCTAGTACAGAACGACCTGGGCAACAAGATTTATGAGTATATTTGTTTCAGTAATATAATAGAACATTGTGAGCTTTGGTTACTATCTAATCCACTGTGTTATTTAGAAAGAGATAATGGTAATTGTTATCTAGAATAGTTGCTGCTTCTCACGATCAGTTGGGGTATATAAGGAAGCCCCTGAGGCCAATAAATTCATCTGATGAGCTTGAGGCTTCAATGCTCTCAGATCCTCTGATCCCAATCTCTCTGTCTTTCATTCCTGATCCCTCCGGGTCCGTGACTGCGACAGATTCCCATGCCACTAACAACAGAAGCAGACAAAGAACAACATGCAGCAAATGGACACAGAGAACAGACAACTGGGGGGGAGGAGAGAGAAATAAATAAATAAATCTTAAAAAAATAAAATAAAATAAAATGTATTTCCCTTCTGCCGCTTAAAGAATATATGTAGGGCACTGCTGTTAATAAAAATGGCAAACAATTTCTTTCTTCTAAACATCACCAGAGGAAGAAATAAATATGAACTTACCTAAAAAGCAAGAATAATAGAAAACATTATTTTGCAAATAAACAGGTTAGGGATTGATGGTGTGCATCTACAGTGTGGAAGACCCTGTTGAGGGATGGAAACAAAGGGGGCCCCTGTAAGCCTGAAAGCTTCAGCTGACAGGAAAGAAAAAGAAATAAATAACATGGTGACGTCATTGGACACATGGATATCCTTTCATCACAAAATGACAACTGAGGAGGAAGGCTAAGAAGCCCTTATGAAGAGACTAGAATTTAATGCCAAATTTACTTGCAGCTATTCTTTGCCTCTAAATGTATAGTTCTTTCATCTTCCCAAAGCAAAACATAATTCTAGTACTAACTGGAACACTTGCAGCAATTACAGTATCTATTAAAACCACTAAGTGGGCAATTCCCCCTCCCCCTCAAATTGCTTCCTAAGTCACTTGCATCATTCATCAACAAATATTTATTGTCATTCCTCTTGGCCCCAGGGACACAAATTATTCAAGGGACTTACAATCTTGTGAAGGTGGGGTAGAGATGGAGTGCAAATGATAACTCCCAGACAGTGAAATGGAGGCTTCGAACAGAGATAATTACAGAGGGTTACAGAGTAGAAGGGGTAACTACATCTGACAGGTGGGATGGGGTGTGGGGGCAGGGGGGACATTTCTCAGAACTTGTATTTAAAAGCCTGAAATACGTTAATGCCTTAAAAGTTTAATAATTTACCTCTATTAGATTCTGATACTAAAGAGTTTTAGGTACAACAATTATAATTTGTCTCTAACATGTTAAGAAAGCTATTCCTCTCAATACATTTAGAAATATTGCATTTTATTCTGCCTTAAATGTGAATGATACTTGATCTATGTGCTCAAATCATCAGCAACATGTGGTTTCCACTGGCTAGGAAAACCTAAAAACTGAAATTAGATTCTAGAAATGAACTTTGTTCTGATCAATAATGTCTAGAAGGACCAACATGGAGGTGCCTATGCTAAGCCCCACATGAGCAAAACCAAAAACCTAAGCTAGTTTCTATTTTCTATAAATGCTTGGCTTGCCCAGAATACCAAATTTAAATCCAGCCAATCAGTTATTGCCAGCAAACTTCCCCATTCCTAATCAACTACTTGCTTCCCGCTTTGTACATGCCCCCCACCAAGCAAAATGGAAACTTAGTATAAGCCAGTCAGAACATTTCCTCAACTTGCTTCCACATTTGCCCTTTCCATCCCCTCAGTAGAGCTTCCTTCTACTTTCTGAATTGGATGGTGCCTGAGTTGTTGAATAAAGTTGTGAGATCCTAAATTGCATGAAAATCGTTTTTTTGTTTTTTAAATCAATTTTGATGGTAAAGATGGGATCCAAGGGCCATGGCTGATGGCTCTGAAGACAATGAGAAAAATAGGTGAAGGTGTCTTAGAGGCTTTTGGGCTCTCTGTCAGTCATGGATGATTGCCTCTTGGATTCCAGCTCTACACTCTTGTGCTGCAGTTCTCTAGTCTCATTCGCTTGTAGCCCAGATGTTAGCAGGTCAATCTTATTGACAAGGCGGCTCAAATTTCAGTCCAAGTCCCTAGCTTTTTGATCAATCTACAGTTTTAGTTTGGCTACTGCTGGCTTCTTTGACCTGTGCACAACATAAGTGAAATGATAAAGATGGGATATTCAAACTCTTAAAAACATTGATTCTCCACCCTCTGGCACTCTGGCATATTACATGTTCAAAAATTATAGGGCTACTATACACTTGTTGTTTATGTATGTTTGTGTATGAATGATATACTTCAATAAAAAAAGAAAAAAATTTTGAAAAAAAAATTATAGGGTTATCTAACCAAATAGCAAAATCTCACCATACACAACCTAGAGTTGCAATGGCCATTAAGGTGAATGTTCCAATTAGACAAAGTTATTCATCTCAGAGGTGCACTCAAGGAAAAGGACTTCTGAATTAGGCCAAATGGAATACTTACTTTAATTGTACTCAGAGGTTATTAAGAAATTGCACTCTTACTAATAGATTTTAGTGGCTATGCTTATGGGATAAATAAAAATTGCCATGATCTGAAAAGGGAGGATTGTGTGTGTGTGTGTGTGTGTCCTCCTCCTATGTGAAATGACTGGACAGAAAACTCATGCCTATGATGTTTGTATATGTATTAAACTTGATAAAACAAGAAAGAAAAAGAAAAGAAATTGCAAAACTCTAAAATTACCTTATGTAAACTAATGAGTTTTCCATTTCCATGTTTTCTGTATTTCTGTATTTTATTTCTGACTCATGGATGAAATTTTTAAGTTGAAGCTATACGCTCTCTATTTGATATATGATATTTTCTTAAGTCTGGATGGTATGGCCAAATTAACTTATAAAATTTCTTAAAAAGAGCTCTATTCAAGTCGACTTAAGGATAAATAAAGGAAGCAGATTTGGCTCAATGGATAGAGCATCCACCTACCACATGGGAGGTCCAGGGTTCAAACCCAGGGCCTCCTGACCTGTGTGATGAGCTGGCCCACGCGTAGTGCTGATGCGTGCAAGGAGTGCAATGTCACGCAGGGGTGTCCCCCACGTAGGGGAGCCCACATGCAAGGAATGTGCCCTGTGAGGAAAGCTGCCCAGCGTGAAAAAAGTGCAGCCTGCCCTGGAGTGGCACTGCACACACAGAGAGCTGACGCAGCAAGATGACACAACAAAAAGACAACACAGATTCCCAGTACCACTGACAAGAATATAAGCGGACACAGAAGAACACACAGTGAATGGACAGAAAGAGCAGCCAAATGGGGGGTGGGGGAGGGGGGAAATAAATACAAACAAAATCTTTAAAATGAAGATAAATAAGTGCTTATATATAAATTAATACTCCTAAAGTCTTAGAAATTAAAGCAACCAAACTTTTAATATTTCCAATGAAAAGAATATTCATAGAACTAAAATGAAATTATTAGGAAAAAATCAAATTTATATAATTTAGATAATCCTTTGACAAACAGACATGTTTGATATTGTTAGCTAAATAAAAACAGCATATTCTAAATTATCAATAAGTACAAGATAGTCACAATTTTATTCTACTTGGGTATGTTCTCCTAAATTTATAAAGATTTACTGGTAAAGATAAGCTGCTATTATATCTACTAGCTCTTTAAGATGATAAAAAATGTAAATTGATATTTAACCAAAATGAGTTGTTATTTTGACAAACTTTATTTTAAGAATAATTGCATTTTGTAGGATGTTTGTATGAAGACAATTTCAAAGAACTTTTAGGTAACTTATGGTATGCAGATATGCTAAGATATGCAGGATGTATTTTGTTAAGGGAAAAGAGAGTAATTTTGTCCTAAAGAAATATGACCATCACAGAATGGGAAGCAGGAATGTGTAGGTCAAAAACCTGAATGGATATAGAAAGCTGTGAAAGGTTTGTGGAAAAGGAATTTTATTTGTCATGGTCAAGGTTGGCTAAGATTTGATGGGCTTATATGCAATTTTTAAGAATTTTCTTATCAGATAGTACCATCATCCAAAACTAGAATTTAGTTTTCTTTCTGTTAAATGACAAAGTTTTCTTGGATTATTTGATCTGCTCTCAGTAAGAGGTAGCAAGAGGTTTTCCTTAACCATCTGAGTAATCGGCCTAGAAGGTTGAGATTCGAGGCCTTATTTGATATTCATATTGGACTTACCATCTTTGTTTTAGAAAATAAGTCTTTTTACTTTTAAAAGAACTAAGTCTTTTTTTACTATGATATCAATGCCTATTTATTCTTCTGTTGTTACTTTGGTTACATAGGGAACCAAATATTGTTTCAGAGTAACCCATTTTCTTATTTATCAAAAAGTTCAAATGTGACAGCTTTTTCACATTTTACCTTCCCTAAATCAAGCCCTAAATGACATCTTATTGATCTCAAACTGTCTTTGGGATTTTCTTCGGGGTCCCTCAAAAACTGCAAAGAATTTGTTCTTTTACCTTGTATAAAGAAAAGTGCTAGGAATAGGTTTATCTGATATATTATGAGTTGCATAGGAAGTATTATTAAATAGTATTTTCTAGCCTTTTGTTGGTTAAATTTGTATGGGTAGAATATATTAAATGCTATGTAAACCATTTCAGATATTGTAAAAATTTCCTAGAAATTTGTCAGCGTCCTCACTGTCCATAAGATGCCCTAATATTGATCTGCCTGATAGTAGACAACAGTAATATTATCGGTCATAATTTCAGTTACTCTTTTAAAATGGCACGTCACAGAAGCAACAAAATTTCCTTCTCAGTTGCACTATTTTCATAATGGATTTTCACCAGAACTTTCACTTCTGTAAAATAGTACTAACAGGGTCGTTTGAAGTCTTTTGTCTTCTACAAACAATTTTTATTCTGCTGCTTCCTGAAAACACTTCAGCCACAGGCCAGGTGCTTTGTCGTCAATAAAAAAGACTTTCAGAGATCCATGAAAAGGACTAGGCCAGGCACTCTGGGGCACAGGATTCTGCTGGCATTGCATAAATAACCTTTTGACGACATGACTGAGTCAAAAGACCCCATAATTCTAGTCAAGAAACCAGTGGGTCAAGAGATTGCTAACACAAGACTGAGTGGAACGAGGCCTCGTCTCCGAGGACTGAACGCAGGGGATAAAGGAGGATCGCTGTGATGCAGGCCCCGCGCTCCGCCTCGCGGGCTGAGGTGGTGCGGGAGGACACCCGCCAGGCGGCCGCAGCCGCCTCCTCAGCCAGGCCCTGGGGTCGGCCGGGGTTCAGAGGAAGCTCGGGTTAAGACGTGGATTGCAGTTTCAAATTTTGAAAGCTGTAGTAGTTAGATTCAGCCATTCACCAGATATTTGAGTGCCTACTATGGACGAGACAGGGTGTTAGTCTCTGGAAAAACTATGGTAGTGGGATGAAAATTTCCTCCCCATGAATTCCAAAACGAGAGAAAAGCTGTGAAATTATGATGATGGGCAGCAGTTGTGCAATGGTCATGAACACAGCTTTTGAAATCAGACCTGACCTTCAGTGGATATTGGCTGTCCTTGCTAGATGTGTGACCTTGGCCCAGCTACCTAATCTGTAAACCTTCTCAGTAATGTGGAGATAATAATAGTAACTGCCTTAGAGTTTTTGTGAGGATTGAATGGAATAGCCTGTGAAGAGTCTAGCACCTATAAATACCTTCTAACTAATAGTAGTAGTTATAGTAGGGAAGTTGTAGATATTATTTTTGTTCCATTGGAAACAACTGTTTTTTTCTATGTAGACGTAATATCTTGAATGATATTTAGCTTTTATACTTTGTTAATCTACCCATTTTTTGCAACAGATTTTTAAAAATTATACAAATTGTAATTTAATTCTTAAAAGTGTTACTTGATTTCTCTGCTACCTTGTAAATCCCTTGAGGATGGGGACAAAGTTTTATTCATGCTTATTTTCCCCACAGTGCCTGCTCATAAGAAAAGCTCTGTAAATATTCAATACATGCTCTAGAGGAGTTCTATGCTGATTCAGTACCATCTATGTAGGTCTGCTATAATACTTGGCACAGTTGAAGAAAGAAAGGAAATGAATCAGAGAAGATCACTGAATCAGTCCTCAGTCCTCTTCCTTATTTTCTCCCTGAGATACCACTTAATTACTGAGAATTTACAAATCCATATCTTCAGCTGTCTACTGTACACCTTCACCTGATTGCCCTTCAGTTACATTAAATACTGTATGTCCCGTCGACTCTCCCTTCCTATTCTCCCTTTCAGGAGAATTGGTTAAAGTTCTCTCACCAGCCATCTGGCACCTAGCCTAGTAGCTCAATAGCCATTCTTAGCACCTCCCTGCCTACTGAAAATAACTCTGTAATATTTGTCCAACATAACCCTTTCTTTTTAGTTGTTCCTGACATAGCATCAATTTACATCCTTATTGTCTCCCTGTTTACAATGAAAGCAGGCATCTCTTTAACATTTTTTTTTCATTAAAAAAATGTTATTGAAGTATATCGTTCATACATGAACAGCAAGTAAAAGTTGTGAAGTTACAAAACAAACATGTATATATTATACAGGGCTCCCATACATCACCCCATAACTAACATCTTGCGCTGTTGTGAAACATTGAATGCTCCTCTTTAGTTCTTCCTCCCCATGGTTACTGCCAGAGTTGTCTTTCTAAATCACAGACCTGGTCTTGACACTTCCATGCTTACAAACCTCTGGTGGTTTCATATTGCTTAGTGCAGGAGTTGGCACACTACGAGCTGTAAACCAAATCCAGCTTCCTGCTTGTGTGGTAAGTTAAGTTTGATTGGAACACAGCTATGCTCATTTAGGTATTACCTAAGGTTGCTTTCGCACTACGGTGAAAAGTTGCATAGTTGTGACAGAGGTCATCTGGCCTGCAAAACCTAAAATGTATATTGCCTCGTTCTTAATAGCAATGGTTTGCCAAAGCCTGGCTTAGAGAATAAAGTTCACCTTGAGCAAGTGGAAAATCCCCCATGATCTTGCCCCAAGCAAGTTTGTCAACATCACTATGAAATAACCTCTACCCTGTTCTTTTCTGGGCCTATATAACTTTGCTACTCCTTCTTTGTCATCTACCAAACTCTTTCTCATGCTTCAAAACCCAGCTCACTTCATGCTTCCTCAATCAAACTTTAACTCTTCCAGGAAAGTAGCATCCTACAACAGTTTTTTTTTTTTAAATAACATTTCTATTATAGCACTTTTCATATTGTAATGCAATTATTTGCTCTTTTGACAATCTCCCAACTTAGACGGTTCTCTACAAGGTTTGTCTTAACCATTTTTGTATGCTAGTATCCAAAAATAACAGTATTTAACAACTAGTGAGGAGATGGATGAACAAATGAGAGTATTATAAAAGTTTGATTAAGAGACAGATTTCTGAATTAGATATGTTATTTTGGGCTCTGATGCCTCTGAAGATTGCTCAGACAATGTTTATATGTTAAAATACAGAGAAGTGGACTTGGCCCAATGGATAGGGCGTCCGTCTACCACATGGGAGGTTTGCGGTTCAAACCCCAGGCCCCCTTAACCTGTGTGGAGCTAGCCCATGCGCAGTGCTGATGCGTGCAAGGAGTACCGTGCCACGCAGGGGTGTCCCCCGCATAGGGGAGCCCCACGTGCAAGGAGTGCACCCCGTAAGGAGAGCCGCCCAGTGTGAAAGAAAGTACAGCCTGCCCAGGAATGGCACTGCACACGCGGAGAGTTGACACAACAAGATGACGCAAGAAGAAGAAACACAGATTCCCGGTGCTTGCTGCTGATAAGGATAGAAGAGGTCACACAGAGAGCAGACAACTGGGGGTGGGGGGGAAGGGGAGAGAAATTAATTAAAAAAATAAATCTTTAAAAAAAAAAAAATACAAGTGGCCCTTAGTTTCCTAAACTGAGTTTTCAGAAATGAATTTTAATAGTTGAATCACTTAAAATGTTCTCTAAAAAGGACTCATTTTCCTTTTAAAAAGTATTGTCTTTCTTAGTAGTAGGAATAATTGCTATCTAATGTATTATAATACTTGTAGTTCAGATCAATTAGCCATTAGTCCAGTTCAATAACCTTGTTTATTTTATTGTACCTGGGTCAATTTTGTGGGAGGATCTACTAATAATTATTTGACCTCAAAAATATCTCTTAAAATCTATTGAAAGCAGTTATAGACATATTATTATAGGGTACAAGAGATTTCTCAACAGGCAAGAAGAATAAAGTTCATTTTGTCAATTACAATAACTTTTCAGAACCTTGCATTTTAAAAATAACTCATACTAGTGCAGAAAACTTTGAAAAGATACAAACAAACAAAAGCAAAACAAACACATGATCTTTCCATCTACATATATAATAATATGAAAGTGCTGGGTTTTGTCCTTCCAGTTATTTTTATATATGTGTTTATGTACATATACAGTAAATTCACTTTAAAAAATTTTAAATATCATGGTAACACATATATATAAAACAAATTCCCCATTTTAATCAGTGTCATGCTAACATCACCACCATGTCTTCGAGGTTCATCCATATAGTAATTTTTACTAAAAAGGAAATAATGCTATATATACAATTTTATAGCTTGCCTTTTTTCACTTAATATTAGTTGTTACTATTTACTCATGCCATTAAATATTTTTCAGAAATAAATTTTTTAATATCAAAAAAAGTCATTTTATTTGAGTTCTTGCTGATGTTCTATTTTCTAGATACAAGGAATCGCTTAATCTTTTCCTTTCAGCTATCTATAATTCATAAAACATTCATTCTTTTTTTCTGCTTGGACCCTCCAGAATTTGGAAACTCTAACTGATGTTCTTATTTTCATGGCAAAATAATAATTATTCACATAAGTTCTACCAGAATCTGTCCTCCTTACTAACAGGATATAATTGGAGATACTGGTTATATAACCAAGGCTTTGACCAGAACATCATGTTTGAGAATGAAGCTTATTAAGTCATTTTGACCAGACACTTTTAAGGAATGAATGCTGACTTTATGGAGCCAACAAAACTCTCCTGGAAAAAGCAATCTAGTTTCTGGCTCCAGGGTTCCAAGTCTTAAATGTCAGTAAAGAAAGTTACTTTCTGGCAAACAGAGGAACCATATGATACTTTGGGGGCCTTGAGAAAGAAGAATTCTCCTGTATCTATAGGTTTTGCAAGTGAAAGCTGGTGTCAAGTTCTTGGCCTAGCTTCCTATCCCTGAGAGGAAATCACTTTTTTTGGGATAGGAGATCCCTTATAAAAACTACCAGCAAAGCAAACTTCAAAAGCCTTATATGGTAAATTGCTGTTCTTGTTGCACCTGTCTAAATAACCAGGGCAAATCTAATGACACCAGTCTTATTTCATAAGTAAGAATAATCTTTTTGAAATTATCCTTGATCAAAAAAGAGGGTGACTATAGAAAAATGTTATGTTTCAAGGGAAAACTAAAGCACACTTCTGTGGGTTATCAGATCCTGCTCCTGTTCATTTCATGAGCTATTTTGCATCCCATTTGTAAAGTGCAAATTACTGCCTGGGGTTTGTAAGCTCCTATTCATTGGACTGGATCCTGTGATCAACATACTTGTCTACCCTAAATGCCAGTCAGAAACCTAACTTAGTATCATCCTGTGGTTTGTGTTTTTGTTTGTTTTTTTTAAAAGAAGATAGCAGGGATTGAACTCAGGACCTCTTAGATGGGAAACAGGCGCTCAACCATTGAGCTATATCCATTCCCCCTAATATCTTTTGTACACAAGATTCAAACTGACAAAAGAGGGTGAATGCTCCCAATCCTTTGACCTACCATAATATAGGGTTCCCCTTTTTCATGCACACCATCATACTTTCCCTCGGAACACATGACCTGGAGTGAGCAGTTATAAATACACCCAAGGTTATGAAACAGAGCTTCGCCACCACCCTAAATGCTCTTTCAACAGCTTAGCATTAGGGTCCTTGCAAAACAGACAGCCTCTAGATACCCTGCCTACCCACGAACAATGTTGCATTTTTGTTAGTAAGTCAGGCACAGTGATAAATAACCTGACTATTTTCAAGGATAAAGTTAAGGTGATTCATGGTATCAATTAGGTCCAAACATTTTATGGAGAGGCGTTTTCTTATCATAAGGCAGATGCTATAACCGTTGCTAAAAGAAATTTAAAAATTTTAAAAATCAACATAGGGCAGTGCTTTCATTTCTAGTGGCCAAGGCATTCATTTTCCTAGGCAGGACCTTAAACCTCATTAAAGATTCTACAAACAAATTGGCATTATCATTGCCCCTACTACCCTCAATTCTCTGAAAAGATGGAGAGAACAAATGGCATGTTGAAACTTAAACTGTCTAAATTAACTGAGGAAACCAGGTTACCTGAGCCTAAAGTTCCTCCACTGGCCCTAACGGCCACTTAAAGCACACCCTGTGGGAAACATAAACTTCCTCCCTATGAAATTATCCCTGGAAAACCTAGGTCAATTGACTCCATCTTAAGATTGATCCCCTGCTTTTCCATCAGGAAATAACTCAATATCATAAATCTTTAGCGCCCTATGCAAAAGTTAATCTGCAACAGGTGAGAGATGAATTTCCAAATCCAAATCTCTCTGAGGCTCCTCACACCCCAACTTCCAGAGACTGGATATACTGGAAGTGACATCAATGCAAAACAGCCCTACACCACACTGGAAAGGACCTGACTAGGACTCTTAACTTTTGACACTGCAGACAAACGAAAGGAGATCCTAAACTACATGAAAAATTTTTCCTGTCTCAGTTCCCCCTTACTATATATCCAGAGTTCATACTTTTTAGTATCAATATTATTGAAAACTGGGAGAATGAACAATAAACTTGGAGTTGGAGAAAAGATTAAGTCTGCATAGTTCTGTATTGAACCAGCACCAATCTTCTGGGGTAGGGTGTGTGATTATCAGCACAAACTGGGATTGTGCTTTCATAAAACCACTAAAAAAGAAGTGCCCTCATATTTTTGCTTCAGGCAGGTTATTCAATCCATTCACCAATTTACACCACATACCCACATATTCTACCACAAATACACACACACGCAAACACACACACATTCTCAAGAGAATTAATGAATAAAATACCATTGCCATAAACAAGACAGTAGCCAAGAGTCATCTGTACTGCATACAATATTAAGCAATTATTAATTTCTTTTACAAGTTTATATACAAGCATAGTAATATTGTTTAACGCATGACAAGAGCACGCATTATGAGAAGCACAATGACCCACAAAGTGAGACTTACAGGGAATGGACTTGTATTCAATATAATGCTGGAGGCAAGTAAAAGTCACTTACCTGTGAATATGAATTTGAGAAAGCTAGAAGAAACACCTGGTTGGTGGAGAGTGGAGGGTTTTAAAACCTCTTCCAACTTCCAACTTCAGTTTATATCCTTATAAAGCATTGAATACAATTCAAGCTTTTTAGAGAACTTATCTATTTGCTTAAGGGTCAATGCCCAGAAGGCTAACCTGAGCACAGTTCACTGACATGTGAGGAAAGGTGCTCAAAGCAATAGCCCCTAACACAGAACGGTCTTGGGAAACATGCCGAGGGTGTCAGCAAGCTTGGGAAGTGCTGATTCATCTTGGGAAGGAAAGGGAGACTCCAGCACAGGGGGCCTGGCAAGAGCCCTGCAACTCCTACTAAGCCCCACTCTTCTTTTTACAGGCCCCTTTTGAAAAGTTACTTAAAAACATACCAGGACAAGAAAATAACTTTCAATTGTTTTCCTCGATTTAAAAGATTATTCTTGGAAAATCCTTAGGTGGCAGGCCCCTGATGTTCCTGACCCAGCCCAGAGTTTCCAGAGTTTCTATGGAAATAGATAACTTAAAAGAACACCTGAAACAGTCCTTTACTCAAAAAACTCGAGTTCACAGATGACCCTTGTACCCTGGCTTAAACATTCAATAACCTCAGGCTCTGCCCTTCAGGTGCTGCTCTGTGTAAGTGTAGATTAATGATTTTTTAAAAGGTTCATATTAGTAGAAACGCAAGTCAGTTAGATACATACAGATATCACACATATCCCTTCCTGTTTTTTTCTCTTTTTCCCTCTTTATTTTTTTTTTAATGTTACATTAAAATATATATATGAGGTCTCCGTATACCCCCCCACCCCCTTATCACACTCCTCTTTCAACATCCTCTTTCACTGAAAAACCTCTTTGATTATTGAGGTACATTCATTGCATTTGGTGAATGCATGCTGGAACACTGCTGCACCACATGGATAATTACATTGTAGCTTACTCTCTCCCCCAGTCCACCCAGTGGGCCATGGCAGGACATACAATGTCCAGCATCTGTCCCTGCAGTACCACCCAGAACAACTCCAAGTCCTGGAAATGCCCACACATCATATCTCTTCATAACTCCTTCTACCCTCAGCAGCTCCTGAGGCCACTTTCTCCACATTATTGCTACAGTTTCTTCCATTACTAATCACAATAGTTCCATAGTAGAGTATCAGTCAGTTCACTCTAATTCATACTCTATTTCTCCACCCTTGGACCCTGGGATGGTTATGTCCACTCCATCTCTATATCGAGAGGGGGCTTAGATTCCACATGGATGATGGATGCAATTCTCCTGCTTGCAGTTGTAGGCTCTCTCAGTTCCCTGGTGTGGTGGTTGACCTTCACCTCCCTGTTAGCTGGCCAGGGTAAGCCCAATGAACCAGAGGGTAGGAGTTGCAAGTCCGCTGAGGTTCAGGGCCCAGCTGTCAAATGGACAGTCCAGAGATTCAGGTCTCCTGAGTATGCACCAACCCCAGCACCAACCACAGGTTCAGTAAAAGTGACAGAAGAGGCGTGTAGAAAGGTCACATCTGAGTCCAACTCCATCACACTCAGGAACACAAACTCCAAAGAGGGCCAACTGACATGACACTGAACTCATAGCCATCTGCCATGACCATAGAACCTGTGGGTCTCTGTAGCCCTCAGGAGAGCCAGTACCTGGGGTTGTATCTACTTTGGCTGTCTCTGGGATCCTGCTGAGGTGTGTGTAAACGTGACCCCTCTGATGACCTCCCGACTCTTTTTTGGAGACTCATAGCCATATAAACTCATTTGTCCTTTCCATTTCCCCCTTTTATTCAAGGTCAAAAAGCAGTTTTAACACCCGATCCTATATGTAGGCTGAAATATTCTGCTGGTCTGAGTTTGGCCCTTTTATTCAAGGTCTTTTTCTTTTTACATCACCAGCTGGTGCTTGGTATTAATCCTTCCATTTTCCTCAAAAGGATCTTATTTGATCTCTCTCTGCCTAAGCCTTGCCTTTCCTGGGTGCTCCTTATTATAGCCATCAGTGATAAATCATAGCAGCCAACATGGGTCAGGCCCCTGGGTCTTTTAATACAAAATAATTGAACTTCTCTTAATACCTACAACAATATCATCTCATTTGGTCTTAACAACCATAGGAGTTAGGTGCTATCATTATCATTCCCATTTTGTAGGTAGGGAAACTGGGGAGCTGAGAGGGTAAATAACCCACTCAAGTTCATGCCGGTAGTAGGTGCAGAGCCCAGATTGAAATCCAGGCAGATGGAACCTGGAGCCTGTGCTCCCAACCCCTCTGCTAGCCAGCCGCCAAGCTCTGAGACATGGTTGATGGGCCAGTGCATTTCAGTTGACAGAAAATAAACTACAAGATGGTATTGTAGTAGCAGAGAAGTCAGGTGTACATGGTGTCGAAGGCCAGGACACGAGAACTCTGAGAAGGAAGATAGTTTATTTCAACTGGCGGGACTGGGCAGACTCCTGTCCTAATAAAAACCAAGCCCTGAATTGAATTTTTGGGTCCTTTTTATACAGAGGAAATAAGAATGAGGAGTCTAATGGTGCTTGTATGTAAAATAACTTTCTGTTAGTTTCTTCAAGTGTTTTATCTGAGAATTAGGTTATTTCCTCCAGGTAAGCTTAACTTAACATATATCCCCCACATTCCAGGTAGACTTTTAGCATGAACCCCCCACATTCCAGGTGGGCTTGACACATTTGGCTGGCATCCTCCCTGAATATCCAAAGCCTATAGAGTTTATACTTCTCAATTGGCTTCCTAGGCATATTTGGATATTTAAAAAGTTTGATTTTAAGCATAGGCTATATTAGTATTTGTTCAACTTCAAACTTTGCAGTCATAAACTTTTCTCTAAAATTCACCATCCACTAACATTTTTCTCTAGGAATCTATATATAAGAAAGTCATGATTTAGCCCTAAATTTTGTGTGTCATTATATTTTATATATTAAAATCTCAATATGTCAGGTTGAGTAAAACCAGATTTCTAGATAGTCTCCCATCAGAATGGATTTGACAATTCCTGGGATGGGCTGACTACTGAGACCACACAAATGTAATAATGTTGGGTTTAGCACCAATTAAGATTCAGCCCCCCAAAATTTTGCTTCTCACAAAACAGAAAAGGCAGCACAACTATGGGGAAAATACAGAGATTGTAGCTTTAACTGGGAGAAGATGCTTAACAGAAGAACAGACACTTCTCTACCTTTGCTGTACTAAAGTAATTGGCAACAGTCAATGGGTAAAAATGATCAGGTGACAACTGTCAACTCAGGACCAGCCTTTGACCTAAAGCTCTCTTCGCATGGCATGGAGACCTAGGGGAGGGTGAAAGCATAGAGTTTTAGAGGTGTAAACAACTCCACAGACATTTAGTCCAACCACCTCATCTTGCAGATGAGAAATGCATTGATATGTCCAGATCCCCACAGAAAGTTAGAGGCATCTTACTCTGCTCCTTTGTTGTACAAGACAAGAGAGTTTCAATTATTTGTGTATAGAAAGGCCAGGACTCAGGAATGATTTTGAGAAGGAAAAAATGATTTATTGATGGCCAGCCAGACTTAGGAGCTTTCTGTTTCAAACCCAAGCCCCAAAAAAAGATCTTTGAGTTCCTTTTATACAGAGAGGAAGGGCCCAATGGTTCTTTTGTCTCAGTGCTCAATAAGCTTGAATTAGCATATATCTTCCACATCCTAGGTAAGCTTTTAGCATGGACTTCATACATTCTAGATAAGCTTTTAGCACATTTGGTTTGCATTTTCCCTGAATATTTAAAGTTTATAGAGTTTGCATTGATAAATTGTTTCTCCCGGACTGGAGTCGTTGCCATGGTCACCAAGAGCAGGGCTGCAGCCTCTTACTGTCCCACATCCACAGGTCAGGACACATACAGCATAAGTTATCCACGAAGGGATGAACAGCCTCCCACCCATAGCTCACATCACCCTCACACCATTCCTTAGACAGGTCTGGACAGTGTGAGTACCAAGTTCATTATTCCTCATTCGTTTCAGCAGTGGGTAGGTCTTTTTATGGTCTGTGGTCTGAAAACAGGTAAGGCTGTGGTCTCTACAATCTTCCAATGAAAACAGTGACGATTTTTTGAGTGTTTGCTCTATGCCTTTCACTTTTCTAACACCTGACTAAAACAAGAAGAGAAACTCTGCCCTCAGGAATCTTACTTTCTGATAGCAATAGATACACAGTAAACAAATAAGTAAAACACATAAAATGTTAGATGCTGATAAGTGCTATAGTGAAAGACATTACAGGAATGGGATATGATAGCAGGTGTGTGCATGTGAGGTGTGTGCATGTATGTGTGTGTGTGTAGAAGGTGGAGGTGTTTCTTTAAATCAGGTGGTTAGAGAAGGGCTGAGAAGTTGTCATATAAAGAATGACCTGAGGTAGGTAAACGAACAACTGTAAAGGCACTGAGGCAGGAGCACTTGGTGTGTTTAAGCAACAACAAGGAGGTCAGTGTAGCTGGAACAGAGTAAGCAAAGAAAAGAGAAAAAGTGGACCGTGGCAATGTGGTGGAGGCGGGGCAGTGGCATGATCATACAGGGCTATGGTTCTCTAAGTGTAATTCTTGGACCAGCAGTACCAACATCACCAGTTAGAAACACCAATTCTTGGACCCTAACAGAGACCTACCGAGTTAGAAATTCTAGCAGTGTATCCCAGCATGCTGAAGCTTGAAAAGCCCATTTTAGGCCCTTGTAGGTGACTGCAGACTAATTTAGAGCATGGTTTTCAAAATCATAGCAAAAAGTGCTTCAGGGAGGGTTGCAAATCATGAGGATCAAAATCAGCCAGAAGTTATTTAAAAAGCTTTAAGGAGGATTGCCCTAGGCACCATCAAAGAGACAAAAGAAGTACTCATTACTTCATTCCTTGAATCATTCAAAGGCAAATTATTGAGGGTCTTCTATTTGTAAGATACTATGTTAGATGTTATTTTGGTTGCCAGGATGTAGACTTTATAGTTGGTATCCTCAAGAAAATTTAAATTTTACAGGGAGGATAAAATTTCACACATAAAATAATTAAGAACAAAAGAGAGAACAATGTCAAATGCCAAAATGTTTAATGTAGCTCGTAGGCACTTTATAAAAGGACACATCAGTGAGGGCAGGAGTTATCAAGGAAAAATTCTCAAAGAGTAAGAGTATCTGGGTCAGAAATATCACAAAGTTGTAGAACTAATGTAGGCAACATTGAAATGAATCACATGACTACTGAAAGAAGAGGTTGGTTGTTGATAAACAGTGGAAGTTAGGGTTGCATAGGTTGGTGAAGGCAAAGAAAGGCTGTCAGTGCCAGTAAGATGAGTCACTGACAGTCTAAGACTTGAACTTCAGTCCAGAAGGTGGGCAAGGCCAGTGTTCACAAAGCAGAGATGCAGAAGGGGATGGCTTCGGCAGTTAATTCCTGCACACATACACCAACCACAGACTCTACTGCTTGGGTATTCCCACCCTGGAAATCAATATAAATTATGAAAAGCTAGCTTCAGCAATCAATACAATATAAATAGCTCTATGTTGGTAATATATAGACCAGCAGAGAGAATAATTTCTAAATTAGAGTTTTCTTTGATGGCTTTGCATTTTTAAAGTAAGCTATATGAAAGGATGCAATCTCTGCAGTTTAGTCCACTACAGAGGGAGGTAGAATGTTAGACTGGAAAGAGCACAGATTTTGGGTTCATAGGTTCATATCCTAGTTCTTCTACTTACGTGCTAGGTGATTTAGTTAGGGCAATGATGCTTGCTAATTGTTTCTCCCTCATATAAAGTCCAATGGACTTGGAGTAGGGGAAGTTGGTAGCAGGAAAGGGTGCTCTGCTCCGTGCAGTCATTTGGAGTCTTCCGTGTGACTTTCAAAATCTCTTAGTGTATTAGTCAGCCAGAGGGGTACTGATGCAAAATACCAGAAATTGGTTGGTTTTTATAAAAGGTATTTATTTGGGGTGGGAGCTTACAGATACCAGGCCAAAAAACATGAGTTACTTCCCTCACCAAAGTCTATTTTCACGTGTTAGAGCAAGATGGTTGCCCACATCTGGAAGGGTTCAGGCTTCCTGGGTTCCTCCCTTCCTGGGGCTTGCTTCTCTTTCCTTTATGTGCTTACTTCCTGGGGCTCCAGATTAAGGCTTCAGCATCAAACTCCAACATCAAAAACCCTCAACTCTGTCCTTTGCCATGCCTTTTATCTGCGAGTCCCCATCCACCAAGGGGCGGGGCCCTACTGACACAAGAGGTTTACTTTAAGTAAACTTGATTAAGTAATCAAGTAAACTTCTAAATCCAATATAATCTCATATATCCAGAGGAAAAGACCAGTTTACAAACCTAATTCACTATTTTTTTGGAATTCATGAATAATATCGAACTGCTACAGACAGTGACAGCTAGTCATTACACAGGTGAATATTACCTGTGGACAGTTTCCATGGGCCCGTCCTGGAAGTGACATCCATCAATTCTACCCACATTCCATTGCCCAGGACTCTGTCACATGACTGTATCTAACTGCAAGAAAGACTGGGAAATGAGTCTAGCTCTGTGCCTAGGAAAGCTGGTAAAAAGTCATCTATTCTCAAGGGAATCACAAAGATTTGGGTTCACTAACTGTGTGACTTCAGTCAAAGATATCCAAAAAAGATTTACCCCATGGATGTGCGATGTGGTAAGATAATACTGTGATTTAATAACCCATGCATTTCTCCTCTTCAACTTTCTTTGTCTTTTCCCTGTGACCCCCATTTAGGCAGGCAGTTAGGTGTGAAACATCATTACTTGAGAGAAGGTTGTCTCTGCAGAACCAGGGAACAAAAGTATCGACTTATTAGCTTTTGGGTGTCATAAACCATGATCCAGGTATAACTGCTCCAAAAGCTTTGGAGGTCAAGCTGACCCAGCTTTCCTACTCCAGACTATCTAAAACTATTTGTGCTGGGAGATTGGAGAGATGAGTCATCAGGGTCATCAATAAAGTGTGACAAGTATAGGGCTCTGAAAAAGGACCCAGCGCAGCCCCTCCCATAAAGTTTAATCAAGCCCAAAGAGCAGAAGGAATGCTGGTAGAGTAGAGAAGGATGCTGAGGTATCCAGGAGAGAAGGCTTGAGACAGGGCCACCGAGTTTCCTTGCACTAGGAAGGAGCCAACATGTGCTGATGCTGGCTGCCAGATGGGACCTCAGACTCAGGAGCAGGAGAACAGTAGGTGACAGCATGGACAGTGAAAAGGCAAACCCCAGCAACATAAAAGGCCATGAATAGATGTGTCCTCATTTCCTAGGACTGCCCAACAAAGTATCACAATCAGATGGCTTGGCTTAAAACAACAGACATTTTTTTGTCTGGCAGTTCTGGAGCCTGGAAGTCTGAAAGCAAGTTGTGGACAGTTCCATGCTCCATCTGACATCTGTAAGGGAGAATCCTACCTTGACTCTCCCAGCTTCAGGTATTTGTCAGCAATCCTCGGCATTCTTTGGCTTGTAGGTGCATCTGCCTTGGTCTTCACATGATTTTCTCCCCTGTGTCTCTGTCATCCACCCCTTCTCGTAGGACCAGTCATATTGGATTAAGGTCAACACTAGGCCAGTGTGGCCTCAACTTCAAAGACCCTATTTCCAAGTAGGCACACATTCATGGGACCAGACATTAGGACTTGAATATACCGTGGGTTTTTTGTTGTTGCCATTATTGGTTTTTGTTTCTTGGGTTTTTTTGGGGGGAAGGAGGGAGGGGAATATATCAACCAAACAATAAGGAAACAAAAGTTCACCCTCCCTAGGAATCAGAGAAAGGTAAGTTAAGTAATATTGAGATAACACTTTTTTGCCCATAAAATTTAAAGTTTAAGCAATGATAGTATTAATAATGGAAGTAAATTTAAGATATATTTAGTGGGAAAAATTCATGTTGCCAAATAGAATATACAAAAAATAGCAACCATAGTATGATGTGCTGAAACCAGATCACAAAAGGTTGACTCGAAGGGAAGGCAATGCAGAACTTAAGAAATAATGAACAGAAAGAAAGACACAAGAGAGAAAATAAAGATGGGACCAGGGGACTCACAGCTTCTGGAACTGAGAGCCTAGACCCTAGTTTCCACATGGTATTTATCAGAAACTATGAAGCAGCTGTTCCCGATCAGAACTGCAACATCTACAATAATAGGGAATAGGCCATACAAAGCTCAAATGCAGTTTGAGCTATTTTCCCACATTTCCCCCTTTTTGTTTTTCTGAAGTAATGAATACAGCTCAAGCTGTTTCTTGTTGTATTAATCCCCAGAGGGTTTGTAGCATGTATCTGGGGCCTACATACAAAACAGACAGGAACAGATAATTAACCTACTTCCTGGAAGACCCCCTCCCCAACTCTTAATCCATATCATAGGGTTCAGGGATCTTAATCCATCAGCAATTCCTGTCATAGTCTGTGAGGCAGGAAGCAATTGCAAATGAGCATGCTGAACACTGGCTACTTGGGCCTATGTTGGAGAAAAACGGTGTTCACTGGGACACAGAGACTGATATGACCACAGGCAGAGAATTTCTTGAGACGCTCTCCCAATAGATGGGGTCTGAAGAGAGACTTCAGCCCACTTCTGGAAGGGGAGGATTTGAATTTATATAGAACATTCTGAGGCAGGGAAATGATAGTTGGTGGGAGGGGGTCAGGGGTCTGAGTGAGGTTCAGGAGCCAATAGGAAGCCCTAGAAGTGAAAATTTTCCCTTGTATGGCTAGAGAGAGTAGGTTAGGGAGTTAGGTTTTCTTGGAATGCTGGAGGAGCAGGTATTTCTTTGATCTGTAGGGAGTAAAGGGTTTCTTTATCTCCCTTTGATATCCAGATAGTGAAGGTTTCCATCTCCCTTTACTCCCATCTCTGTGAGGTTTCTTTGTTTAACCTGTGGGGAAGTGCTGTGCCCTTAGGCACGTAGGCTTATGGGGGAGGGGGTTAGCCTTTCTCCAGTGCATATCAGGGGGAACTGAGCTGCAGCTTGTTAATAATTGCAAATCTCTAAGCCTATAACTGAGAAATATCCAAGCCCAAACTGTCTCTATGGTCATGCAAATGACGTTTCCCTGATTCCTAAGGAATATCACTGCTATTGTATACAGGGGGTCACACAAAAACTACATATATTCCAATCACATTGTAGGTGTAAACTCATATTTACAGTTTATAATTTTTCTTCCAAGCTTACAACAGCATTTTATACATAATCCATAACTGCAGATTATACAACAACAAACAATAAGACTTCCAACTAGCAGACAATTAATGAACAGACTTTCACTTCTCACAGGCTTAAGATTGCCACCAGCAAGCCTATATAGGCCAGTACTTGATCAAAAATGACCTCATTTTCCCTAGTTTGTATAGTTTGAGGCATAGGCAGCAACAAATTGTTGTTACTCCCCCATTTGGGGCTGTGGGGCAGCTGGAAGTTTATGTCATAATTTCAATGCCTTTGTTGGTCCTGCTCTTAGCATCTTCACTAGACCTGGGGCCACAACTCAGTGTTGAATTTAAACTTAGTCCATTATTGTGAGGATTTATTTTCTAGGCAGAAAATAATAGCAGGCTTGTCATAAAAGTCCTGATGCAGTGTCTGTAGCAGTGAAAGCATACCTTGCCCCTTCCAAGAGCAGGAGGGGAGTCATGTCACAGTCACTGGAGTGAGCAGGAAGGAACTCATGGGGGATGTCCATGAGCTGCTGGCGAATAACAGGCAGCCGGAACTGCTGGGCTAGGCACCACAAGGTCCGGTACGCAAGATGTTCGTCTTTCCGGTGCAGCTACTCTGCTGCTTCTCCAGGTCTCAATGGTATGGCTCCAGATCTTCAAGAAGGCATCTGCCTCAACAGTCCTGAGAGGGATGTAAGAGGAGTGGGCAGGGACCTGTCACTGCTGCAGGCATCCCAAATGTTTTTCCACACATGTCTCCCCCATAGAGGGTGATTCACAACAGTCCATTGTTTCTGTCTTGCTTTTAGTGTTTGCAGTCCACCCCTGCATAGAGATGGCAGTCTTCAGAGCAACCAGACACTATTGGGTTAAGTTCTTCACTTTCAACAGGGCTTTCTATGCTGCACACAATTGCTTTTTTATTTTGTACTTTTGGCCCCTCCCCCAAAATTGTGACTAAAACCCAAGGGGCACTTATTTAGAATGTTGCCTCTGCCACAAACCCCACCTAAAGCCAATATTGGCGCTGGCCACATCCAAGTCACAGGTTAAATCAATGTCCACCTTCTCCCTCTTTTTTATTTTTTTATTTTTTAAAGCAGCCGGCTGGAGGTCCTCCTACTCCCATGAAGGACCTTTCCCAATTAACACATACAATGGTTTTAATATTTGAGCTAAGTGAGGGATGGAAGATTTTTAGTATTCCAACAATATTACAAACTCCATTAACATGAGAAAACATTGTACTTTATCAATTACAGCAGAGAGTATAGTTTTGTCTTACCCAACCAAACAACATTTAAGAATTTGATAGAGCAGCAGGGACCTTGTAGCCTGTCCCAAATGTTTGCCTATTTTAGGCTTCTAAGATAAGATACTGTTGTCTCTGGTGTTTCTTTTAATTCTGGGAAAAAAGATTACTGGTTAACGTAATATCATCAGTAGGGTTTCAGCCACAGATTTCTTCTATGCAGCCAGTTTCTTTGCCACCAGGCCAGGGAAGATGGTCGGTCTATGATTACAGCCTTGGGAAAGCACTGCAAAAGTTTATTGTTGGCTTTTCTACAGGTAGGAGTGTTGTAGAATTTGAGAGAGGTTCAATTATTTGCATATAGAGAGTCCAGGACTCAAGAATGATTTTGAGAAGGAAAAATGGTTTATTGACGGCCGGCCAGACTCAGGAGCTTTCTGTTTCAATCCCGAGCTCTGAACAAGACTCCTGAGTCCCTTTTATGCAGAGAAGAAAAGCCAAATGGTCCTTTTTTCTCATTCTCAATGGGCTTGAATTAGCATATATCTTCCACATCCTAGGTAAGCCCCCAGCATGGACTTCACACATTCCAGATAAGCCACTAGCCCATTTGGTCCGCATTTTCCCTGAATATTTAAAGTTTATAGACTTTGCATTGTTAAACCGTTTCCTGGGACTGGAGTCGCTGCCATGGTCACCAAGGGCAGGACTGCAGCCTCTTATCGTCCCACACCCACAAGTCACAGACAGTTTAGGTTATCTATTAAGAGACAAAGAGCCTCCTACCCATAGCCCACATCATGAGAATGTGGACTATTTTTCAGGATCTGACTTTAAGAAAGCAGGTTTGAACATTATGTTCCTTTAACAGTGATAAGATTTGTTTCCTTTTTAAAAAAACAAAACAAAACAAGGAAACAGTAAGGTTTAAGTAGGAGAAGCTATTTGACAAAACAGACTTTCTTTGTATACTGATTATTCAGGAGAAAAACTCTTTATAAACTTTTACTAAAACAGACTAATGACTTGAGAAACTTTGTCACACCAGCAGAGAAAGAACAAAATTTTAACTTTGCATCAGTATACTATTTGATCCTAATGCTTTTAAAACTTTAGAGATAGACCCATCAAATCTTACTCAACTTTATCCACAAAAATTCCTTTGCCACAAACCTTCTGCATTTTCTGTATTCATTCAGGTTCTCTCCCACATTTTACTTTCTTAACAACCAATCATTTTATCTTAGGACAAAATTATTTTGTTTCCATAATAATAAAAACACATTCTATACACCCTACATACGTAAGTTACCAAAATGATTTTGGAAACTGTTTTCAATCAAACCTTTTACAACATACAATTACCATTAACACTAAACAAACTTGTTAAAATAATGATTCAGTTTGGTTATATGCAAATATAACTTTCCTTCATTTCAGATACCTAGTAGTATGTAATACTAGAATCAGTCTTTTAGAAACAAGTTGGCAGGGGAGGCTGGTTGCCAACTTGTTTTCCTTTTATAAAATTACTTTTTGTTATTATTATCAATTTAGCTTTTGTTTAATAATGATTTCTTGGAATTAGCCATTTAAACACTTTAATTCAAACAATGCCTCCACAAACTTCTCATAATTATTTATAACCATATAGACTATAATTATTTATTTTAAGACAAATTTCACCTTCACAGAACACATTACCTTACTTAAAGTTACCACAATACCTTCTACAATATTTTCTGAAAAGCAGCCATCTTATTTTAGGACAAAACACACTTTTTTTAACAAACTCGATAAATTTCTGTCAGCATTCCCACAAACATTTTACCTTTTTTAAAATTATTATTAAGTTTTACATCCTTCATTTTATTCTGGGAGGAAAAATAAACTATTCATTTTAATTTAGGTAAGAACTATTTTTTATGAAGAGACTTACAATTTCTATTATTGTAGAGATTTTATTAATATTTAAACTTATGTATTAATATAAGCACTTATTTAAGTTTTGGCCATTTGAATAGAGCTCTTTTAGAAATTTTTATTTATCAATTTATATTACCATCCGGAGGTATCAAAATATACACTGACATTGAACAGAGACAAACACAAAACAATTACAACACATCAACAGAAACAAAATTTACAATTTGACTCATATTTCTTACTTTTTTGGTATAGCTGTTTTTAAGCTTCCTGTCATTTTACATCTTAGATTTTATTTTATTACTTTTAAGATTTCTTCTGGAATCTGTGTTGCCGGTAACATGCAATCTTTCCCTTGGAAACACTTTTATTAGTAATCAGCAACAAGTTAGGGTAACTTGAGCAGCATAAATTCAGCTAAGCTCTTATTTAGCAGTTTAGACAGTTAACACATATTTTGGATTACTACTATTTAAGTCTACACTGAGACTTGAAGTTCAGGAGTAAACCATTGATTCAAAACTGAAAATTCCTTTTAATACCTTGATAAAAAATTTTGTACTAATTTTATTAATTTGGCTAAATAAGCCAAATCAGAATCTGCATGGAAAGAAAACAGAACACCAATGTTGCCATATTTTCCTCCTCTTCTAGCAGCTTAATTCTATCAGCCCCCACTAGCCCACAGCCACATTATCATGTAGGCAGCAGGGGGTTTGCACAGTTGCTACCAGAATATTTTCCTTTTCTTAGTTAACACTTTAACAGAGAGTTGTCTTAGAAGGATGATTTCACAACAAGGGCCTTATTCAGCACTTTTGCCTGTGTGGGATGTTGAATTTGTAAGTTAACCTTTCTTCGCACAAGTGGCTCAACATGATTTCCCTCCATTCTAGCCTGCAAGATTCCTTTTTATTAAGAGGATAATTGAGGCTGGATATTTCCAGGCATAAGTATAAGGGGTGGAGGAAGAGAAGGTATATCAGCTTCCTCAAAATTAATTAATGGAGGGGCCGTAGGCAAAGATAATTTAGAATCAAAACCTTTAGATATTTTTATAGGGGAAGGGTCATCATGGACCTTTTCTTCATCATCTTCTTCATCCTCTGTTTGTAAAGGTTCTAAGATGGACTAATAGTCCACGTAGGCCAGATAGGAACAGGGATGGAAGCCCCTTGAATACGTAATTTTTAAAAAATTCCTTACCAACTTGTTCCCAATCAGTTAATTCTAAACTACCCAAGGTTGTGAACCATGAACGGTATTTTTCATTAATCTGTAAGAGTTCTAAAATACAAGGCTCACTGGCCTTGGCTCCTCGGGCTCTGAGGAGTTGTTTCAAGAGACAGACATACAGATGAACTGTCTCTGTGTCCCATCATAATCCTGTGAAAATACCCAAGAGTGTCCTTACCTCCTGAGGACTTCGGAGGCCTCCTAAACCACTCGGGGCTCCGCTCCTTTACGCCATCTTTAATTTTGCTCAAAGTGATCCTTCTTGCCTTCAAGTCCCTGCTCAGGTGCCAGTTGCTGAAATGAGCTCAGCAATAGGTTGGCTCGAAGGGAAGGTAACACAAACTTAAGAAATAAAGGACAGAAAGAAAGACACGAGAGGAGATAAAGATGGGACCAGGGGACTCACAGCTTCTGGAACTGAGAGCCTCGACCCTAGTTTCCACATGGTATTTATTAGAAACTATGAAGCAGCTGTTCCCGATCAGAACTGCAATATTTACAATAATAGGGAACAGGCCATACGAAGCTCAAATGCATTTTCCCACATGATGTGTGATAAATATATATTTACAAAATGATGAACATCATTCCAGATCTATACATTAAAATTATAGTGATTAATTCCAATGGAATAAGTCGTTTTCTTCTGTTTATCTATATTTACTTAATTTTATTGAGTTAATTCATAAGTCAACAAATACATATTAAGTCCTTACTATTTGCTAGGCCTATCACTAGAGTATTTCCTGTTTTAAGAAAAACACATCAGCAATAAAAGGATACTAATTTTTGCTATTTAACTTAAAATTTCCTTAAAATTTTAAGGAAAGTGCTATGAAGTACATTTGTGGAAACCAGCACTTGCACACACTCCTGGTTGAGTCAAAATTGATGCATCTTTCTGGTACTAAATTCTGGAGTTTAAATTGACTCCTGTATCAAAGTGTTACAGAAGTGCTTATGCTTTCACCCACGAATTGCACTCCTAGAGTTTACCTCCAAGGAGTTGATCAGAGATTTGTACAAAATATTTATTATGATTAGCAAAAAATCTCCAGCACTCTAATGCTCAACACTGTGTATTGTGTACACACAAATTGTGTTTTCAACATAAATTGTTGAACCAGTACACATTGGAAAATAATCGCTAAGATTTTACGTTGGAGGAGCAGCGGGCCAGGCGGCGCCACTGTTGGGGGAGGCGCCTGCTGCTGAGCCCAGCGGCGTCCGGGGCGGAGCGGCAGCCGAGGCAGCGACCGTGAGGAGCGCGCGCACCGCAGGAGCCCGGTGGGGACACACTGACTTGTTCCCCAGTGCCAGCCCCAAACTGGGTGGGCGCACGGCACGGGCGCTGTGGCAGCAGCGGCGAAGGCGGCTTGCAAGGGAGTCGGTCGAGTTGGATTTCGGAGCCGGCGAGGCCACCACCGGCAGCACATCAGCAACCGGGAGATCCTGAGGATCTAGCTTTGGAATCAAACCCTTCTGACCATCCAAGGCCAAGCACAATTTTCCTGAGCAAATCTCAGATGGATGTGCGAGAAAAGAGGAAGAGCAACCATTTAAAACATGTGTCTCCAGGGCAGCTTACTAAAAAGTATAGCTCATGCTCCACAGTATTTCTAGATGACAGGTTAGCCAGCCTAATCTTAGAGCCACAGTAAAATGTGTGCCCTTAGCAGATGAAAATAGATCCCTGTGTCCCCTTAGCAATGTATTGCCACATGAAGGACAGGTGCAGATAGATCACTGGATAATTTTGATGAGAGATCACGTTCACACACAAGAGAAGAGCTTCCAGAGAAATACTTGAAGCATGATTCTGAACACGAATTTATTTACAGATTTGTTCAGACTCTTCAGTGCCGCGCCGCTGTCAGCCAAATGTGCAACAGTAAACTTGGATTGAGATGGTAAGGCATTTTTTGGAGCTACTTCAGTTTAATATTAATGCTCCTGCCAAATAGCAGTGTTTATGCCAAATACTGCTTTGACCTCTCCTTAGCCCATGACGGACAGCCTGAATTTTCTGTTTGCTCCTCTTAGCAAAGAAAGAGCATAGAACCTAGAGGCCATATCCAGACAGGGTGAAGACAAATACAAAGACCTCTGTAGAGCTGCTGTGAGAAGGTCTTTCAGCGCTGGTAATGTCGATGGCATGCAGCGCTCTACTGCCATCCTGTCTTAGAGAAACGACGGGCTGTAACATCATGAACCACTCATCTAAGGACTGGAGAAACCACCATCCTGCTCAAAGACCAGCAGAGTCTGTGTTTTCATCTAAAGCAAAAACATCGAATTCAAGAGACTTGTGGACAACGCACTCGTCTGTCCTTTATAATGTAAACAGACCTATGAAAACCACTCGAAAGTGAAAGCTGACAAACCGCACACAGATATCTGCTTACTGTGTAGGCACTAGCTGTGCACTATGTGAGGGTTTTTTTTAAATCAATAGCTTACATTTTTAGACTTTAAAAATACCATGTAACTTTCCCCCCCTATTTTTCTTGCCTCTCCCCCACCCCAGATCTTCCTACATTTGCCTTTAGAATTGACACGGTATTAATATTAACACATAGGACTCTTTAACAACTCATAAAGCCACTTAGAAGCAGAGCCCGAAGCCTTGTTAGGTATTGAACTTTCCTTCTACCTACTTTCTCCTTGACGCTGCTAGTCATTATTGGTAAGCAATTTAAACGAAAAAGCTGCAGGATAGCACTGCCATTCAAATTCTTTGCAAGCACTACCTTACTAGCATTTCAGCATGTTTGGGTTATCAATCGAGAAAATATCAGTTATTGATTATCTACATATTTGGGGTCCATGTTGCATTTCTTGTGAACTCTAATGGTGCTTGTCATTTTCTGATAATTTTCCTCTTATCTGTTAAAATTTATTTAATAATTCCAACCAACATGGTGGTCCAACGAGAATGAACATGTAGGGAAATGCAGGGTGTCAGACTTTCGGAGTTTGTTCTTTTGATGGATGAACACTCCAGATTTCTCTCCCGTGAAGGTTGTTTCAGCCATAAACCACTTTATTCCGATGTTTCAATTTCAAAATAAAAGGAAACTTATATTGAAAAAAAAAAAAAAAAAAAGTCTTGGTGCAGTTTTAAGCATTGATAAAGTGCACTTGGGTGCCCAGGGCACTGCAGCAGAATTATAAATGCTATCAAACCTTTGAGAAACCATTTGAAAGTTTATGTTTCTTTTACACTTACTTAATTTTGTGAATTCTAAATGTTTTTTATTTTAATTTTTTGTTTCAGCCCTTGAAGATGGCAAACACTGAAACAAAAAATTGAAATAAAAAAAGCTTAATGTTCAGGGTTTTCAAGACTAGACAAGCTTGTTTTCTAAATTCATAGCACTTAGACTTCTACGGATATAAAAGCTTGGAATTGCACTAAGACTTTTGGGACACCCTGTATCTCCATAGAAGTGCCCTACTCTTTTCTAAGTAGTCCTTGGCAGGGCTGTACACTATTCATCTGCTTTGATCACCCAAATTTCTGGGCAGTATAATTCACGTGTAATAAATGAAAAGAAATTGGACCCTAATAGTGGTGGATGATAGGAAAGAAGTTTTTTTATCCTATGTGTTAAGCTATCTGTAGGCATCCCATTTCAAGTCTTGGTATTTAAAGAGGGAACTTATACAAACCTTCGGAACCTAACTTCAGGCTTTAGGGGGTAGTGGGTCAGTAATTTTAGAAGATTGATAACAATGTGACCTAAATTTGAAATATTTTTAAAAAGATTATTTTTATCAACTGTATGAAATCTCTTTTCTCCTACCTTCTCAAATGTACATCATAGGAATTTTGCCTAAACACAAAGCATTTCTGTGCTAGGAATACTTTCTCTCAGTATGGCAACATTTCCCCTTATATTAAGTGCTGCAGGTTCCATCATTTTTAAAGGACAGAGACATAAACGATAAATAATGTGTATAAAATATTACAATCTACCACCTCACAAAAACACTGTTTATGGACTTTAGAGCCAGGAAATTCAAGTATTGATTGTAGTTTTATTTTGAAAAGAATGGTACAATCTATGGTGGTTTTTCTTATGTTGATGTCAAAAGAAAAGCTAGTAAACTCTATTTTAATTTTTTAATTGTATTTTAGAAGATTATTTTAATGAACAGGCAATTCACAAGCACAACACTAGATAGGAACACTGAGTACCTAAAAAGACATTCAGCTTCACCAGTAATTTTTTAAAATGTAGATCATTTATTACCAGCATGTTGACAAAGCCTAAAAGGATAAAAGTGTGTAGAGAAATGGGTACTCTTATTTACTGTTGGTGAGAGTAAGCCTTAGTACAACCTCTCTGGAAGGCAGTTTGACTATATCTACTAACGTCTTAAAAATGGGCATATCTTTTTAAACAGACATTCCATTTGTATCAATTAAAATAGGCTGGACAAATAAAATAAATAGAAAAAGAAAGTTCACAAAGATTTATCTATGAGGATTTATCATGGCATTTACTGTAACAGGCAAAAACTGGAAATGACCCAGGGTCCTACAGTAGGGATTAGGCTAAATTGATGAGTTAACTTTATACTAGAGATAAAGGCATGGTAAAGGACAGAGTTGGGGCTTTTGATGTGAGGGTTTCTGATATTGGAGTTTGATGCTGAAGAGCCCTGGGAAGTCAGCACGCAGAGGAAAGAGAAGTCAACCCCAGGAAGAAAGGAACCTTGAAGCCAGAGTAAAGCAAGCCCCAGGAAAGTAGGAACCCAGGAAGCCGGAAACCTCGCAGACATCGGCAGCCATCTTGCTCCAAATAGACTTTGGAGGCACCAGGAACCGAACTTGGGACCTCCCATGTGGGAAGCAGGGGCTCAACCACTTGAGCCACATCAGCACCAACCAATGAAGTATCATTCCATGACAGATTGGAGGAAAGATTGGTCTGACATTAACAGTCTGAAATAGCAAGTGTGAGATGGGGTCCAAACGGTTTATAATTACTGAGTGCTCCAGGTGATTCTTATGAATGCAAGTTTGAGAACAACTGCTCAAATGAAAAGGTTTTAAAAAGAGATTTATGTTTGTTGCATACACAATACCAACAACCTTGGCTGCCTGATCCTAACAGACTATTCAAAATAAAAATAAGCAAACTATAAAAGCAAAGATAGCAACCTTCCATTTACTAATACTGAGGAAGAACCCTAAAGTCTGACATGACAATGCATGATAATAACGCGTGACTAATTAACAAAAGGAGTTATACTTCCATTTTCTATAAAATTCAATTAAGTTAAATACTCCCCCACAAATAAACTGGATGATTCTATTTCTCATTTGTTCAGAGATTTAATTAAAACCAAAAAGAAATATATAATTAATATCTCACTAAATGTATAAAACTTTTTCTCATAGACTTTACTATTGGTAAATTTTTAAAACCTTCTTTATCTTCAAACTCTTGCTCCAATTATGCTGTGTATAGAATTTCTCTTCTAAATAATATTTACTTTTAGATCAAAATAGCCCCTTTCCCCACCCCTGTTAGGACAGTCTACTAAAATTCTCACTGATTAGACTTACTTGTAGGGGTCAGCAAACCTTTTCTACAGAGAGCTAAAGAGTAAATATTTTACACTTTTAGGCCACAACCTCTTTGTTGCAACTACAAAACTCTGCCACTGAAGTGTGAAACTAGCCACAGACAATATGTAACCAAATGAGAGTGTCTGTGTTACCAAACAAGTTTATTTATGAACTTTTAAATTGGAGTTTCATAAAATGTTCATGTGTCATGAAATATTATTTTTCTTTTGATTGTTTATGAACCACTTAAAATATACAAACAATTCTGAGCTCATGGTCCAAGCAAAAACAGGCAGTGGGCCATAGGTTGCCAGCCTATTTTAGAAACATGAGCCATTACCAAATCAAAGTAAGGTTTCTTAAAAATAAGAGCTAATATTCTTCAGTGCGTACCACGTGCCAGGCACTGTTCTGAGCACTCTCTTTATATAAACTTACAATAACTCAAGACTTAGATATGCTTATTATCCCTAATTTATAGAGATGGAAAGATAAAAAGGGACAGAACAATTTGGCTAATGTTGTAAGACAGTAAGTAACCTCACCAGGGTATCAACCCAGGTAGTCTGACTCCCACGTCCAGACAATGCTGCATATTAGCTATGAGTATTCTGAATTATGAGTGTTCAGAATTCATGAATATTGTGAATTATGGTAATGTGAAAAACCAATAAACAATATTACTATCAAAAAAAAAACAAAAAAACTTTATGCTAAAAGAGTTTTTGCTGCCAGTGAAGCTGATGCTAGAAATCAGTGTTTACTGTTATAGAAAAATGACTGTTCTATAGGAAATAAGAAAAAAGCATATCAGAAAACATTCAGTGTATGATGCTAATAACACACCAAAATGTTGTTATTGGTTGTCTCTAGATGGCAGAATTCCACATGAATTTCGTTTTTTCTTTGTGCCTTTTTAAGTGTATAAGGTTTTTAGAATGAGTATTTTACTTTTATCCTAAAGTGCAGTTTAATTTTTATAAAGCTGTAAATTAGTATATGTATATGAAGATTTCATATTAATATATTCATAATTTTTATATATTTCATGTACACTAAAATTAGTATATTTCTAATATTTTTATGTAGGCATAATTACACTCTAGATAAAAATGCATTATAATATAAATGATTACCTATAGGTTATAAAATACAAATGTGGGTGATTTCTATTTTCTTCTTTGTGCTTTTCTGCATCTTCTAAACTTGTATAATGTAAGAATGAATTTTTGTATTATAAAAGTTATTAAAAATAATGAAGTGTGTGACAAAGTAATACTTAGAAGAACACTTAAGATACTAATAATGATTTTTAAAAATACATATCTAGAGATTCTTGGAGTTCCCCAATTATTTTATATGGGTCAGTTATGGCCCTGAATGAAGGTTCTGAGCACTGAGGAAAGGATCTGGACATCTGAGGCAAAGTGTCTGTGCCTTAGAAGCCCTTCGCTGCCATCCTGGTTGGTCCACCCTCAGCCCAGCCCAGCCAGGTGGCACTTGAGGCTTAGGCTCGATGGTCTGAAAGAGGGTCCTGAACCAGGAGGAAGCCCCTGTCCAGCCCAGACTTTGTCCAGGATCTGCTTCTCCCCAAAGCTGCTTCTAATCGAAACAATCACTGACATCTCCTCTGGCTCAGTGCTCAGCCGACTATGTGTCCCACCCTGTGTCATGTCTGCCCTAGCCCCTACACCTCCTGCAGACCCCACTTGTATGGCCATTTAAAATAAGACACTTCACCATGGTCCTCAAATCATGCTCACTTTGAGACACTCTTGGGGACAAAAGTTAAAAGTAGTCAGTTTAGCGACCTCAAGGTATATTTAGATATTTTCTGTACCTCCTGAAGAAATAACATCAAAAAGGGCTACTTAATCAGTCTTAGAAAGATCGACTTTATAATTATCTATGTGGAATACTTCAATCTCCATAGCTGTTTATCTTCATTACTCAGAATTTCTTTTTTCAGAATTTCTATATTTGTTTCCCTCTCTAATGAGGAAAATCAGCATAAAAATATAGAAATTATTCCTGAGCAAATTTTTTTCTCATATTTTTTGAGTGTATTAGTTCTGGTCTTTCCCTGAAGGCTCATTATTGGGTATAAAGTTATAAAAATTATGAAGAAAGACCAGTAATTGGAGAATAGAGAGCAAACAGTGAACTGTTAATAGAGAAGAAAAGCAGACAGAATCCTGCTACAGCACAAAATTCATTAATAAATGCTCTACTTATGGGGTTGGGTAGTCATTTCACCTATTAGTGGAAAGGGGCAAGGCTGTCTGAGGCTTTGGGCAAATTGGGTTTTCACTGCTCAGCTTTACCAGGACACATCCCATCTTAAAGTCAGGTATCAGTTTTGGAAACCATTCATCTATTGGGGTAGAAGAGGAAGTGGTAAGAAGTGGGTGGTTGTTAATAGTCAGGCATAGGTCACCATGAGCTATGCCAAGTGGCTATAAAAGGATTGTGGGTGGTGTCTATTGCTCCCTGGCTTACAGCAAGGCAACTCATTCTTAATACAAGGTACATTGGTAATAAGGAACCAGTTTTACCAAATTAGTCAGATGTGTTTTGGGGCAGCAATCCAACAGCCTCAAAAACTCAAGATCCAGGTCGCTGGGAGCTGCCACATCCGAGAACCAGAGCCACCAGTGCCACAGTCACGGTGTCAGTAATTAACCCCATTGGCATTTCCCATAATGATGTGATTCACGATGCCCTAATGGACTACTATCATACCCGCCTGGCAGCCTGCTCATCCAACAGGTCTGTCAGTACCTTTGATGTATACACTGAAGGGCAGATCCTTATCGTTGACCTCAGGGGACATGAGGGTCTGATGTGGCAAGTGGCCTGGGCTTACCCCATGTATGGCAACATCCTGGCATCCTGCTTGTATGACTGGAAAGTCATCATCTGGAAAGAGGAAAACGGCACCTGGGAGAAGAGCCATGAGCCCACAGACCACATTTCTTCAGTAAACTCTGTGTGCTGGGTCCCCCATGACCACAGCCTGATTTTCGCCTGTGGGAGCTCAGATGAGGCCATCTCCCTCCTCCCACAGAAAGGGCCAATGGGAAGTGAAGAAGATTAACACTGTTCACACTATTGGTTGCAATGCTGTGAGCTGGGCCCCTGCTGCTGTACCTGGAAGCCTCATAGACCAGCCATTGAGGCAGAAACCCAATTACAACAAGAAGTTTACATTAGGCAGCTATGACAACTTTAGGCTATGGAAGAGGAAGATGGCCAGTGGAAAGAGGAGCAGAAGCTGGAAGCTCACAGTCACTGGGTCCTTCCATTGGTCTGCCCACCAGCACCATACCAGCTACTTGCCGGTCAGCCATGTGTTCATTTGGACCTGTGATGATGCCTCGGGCAATACGTGGCCCCCCAAACTACTGCATAAATTCAATGATGCCATGTGGCATGTTAGCTTGTCTACCACAGCCAACAACCTGTTGTTGTCTCGGGCAGAAATATTAAGGTGACTACTGTGAAAGGAGTCAGTTGATGGGTAGTGGGGCAGGCATCAGTGACTGTCAACAAGTCCTGGGTTCTCTGTCAGCTTCAATCACAGAGAGCCGGCAGAAGAAGCAGTGACAAGACAGGCGGGCCTGGTTCCCCCGCCCACCACCACCAAAACTGCCCCTTCTGGGCCAACTGATCAAACTGGGAGGAACCCTCAACACCAACAAAATTATTTTCCTAGGAAGAGTTACAGATGCAACCACAGGTTGATGATCTGCCTTAACATGATTCCATATAGGTAGCAATTTAATTCCAGCTAAATGTACTCTTGGTGTAAGGGAAAAATTACCACTGAGCTTTAAAAATATTATTTTAAAATATTTTTGTCCATTTTTATGTTCCTTTTGAGTTTAGCTTCTCTAGGGATAATTATTTCCAAAGTAATTGAATAAATTATATTGCTTAATTTTAAAAATCAAGGTCCAGTTCTCTACATATACATTTCAATATAGGTGGAGGTCAGTAACCAAGTATTCTTAGGCAGACATTACTTTTATTGCTAGGCTGCAAACAGCTGTTCAGAGCTCCTCAGTTCCACTCTTAATAAATCTGTGTGACTCCTTAAGATATAGGGAACCTTAGCTTGAAAAATACTGCTCTAAAGCAGCGAGCTACCCAAACCTGACTCACAAATTCATTGCTTCTCACTGAAACTTGTCTGGGCACACATTTGAGAATGTCACCATTTTTAATAACAGTGATTAGTGATTCAGAGCATTTGCCTCTGGAGACCCTAGTCATGACCACCAAATCTAAAATCAATTTAGGACAAAATAAAGGACTTATAGCCAAGTGCAACCTGCAGCCGACTCACAGAAATGCTGGAGTGGCTGCCATAGTACTCAGAACCTTCCTTCCTCCTGTTCAGCCCAGGGGTTTCAGCAGACCCTGTGTCAGAGCCTACATTTGCCTCTCTCAGGGTGCAGCCAAACCTCCTTACCTGTAGACCTCAACCCACTCTACATGTGTTGATTTGCTGCATCCTCAAAGGATTACTTATTGGGTATCAAAAGGTTGTTGCCTCCATTCTCAGGAAATCATTTCAAGACATTGCATATTGTTCATAATCATGTACAGAAGATAGCCCTTCATTCTACTTTTCTTCTAGACTATTGTATATCTTTAATATATATATGTATATGCATGTGTCTATGTGTATGTATATGCATAGTATGTGTGTCTCTCTATATAGTAGCCAAACAAAAGCAAAATTCACAATGCATCATATTCTAAGTCCTAGTAATTCGTCTCCATGTCAGCCTCAAAAAATTCATCTTTTTCCTTCCTTGCTACACATTGCTTACCAAATAATGCTTCTCAGTAATAAATTCTATAACCCCATCTTCAACAGTAACAACTCATACTTGCCAGGCTTTAGGCTAGTGTTTATACATGTTAACTTATTTAATCTCTCCAAGGTAGTGACTTATCTCTCCAGTTTATGAGAAAACAGATATTCAGAGAAGTTAAATAATTTACTTGTCCAAAGTTGCACAATGTGATAGATAGGTTTTAAACCTAAGTCTACTGGCTTCCAAACTCATATCCTCTCCACAAAGCCAGGTTTCTCCTTAAAGAATGTTGCCAGTTGCCTTAACATGACTATTAGATCTTAGTACCCTCTTCCTTAGTGATAAAACCTTATTTTTTTAATAAGTGTAGGGAAGATACAAGCTTAGGGAAGGTAAGCTCTAGGTCCAGTCCTAGCCCCAGAGTCTACACCAGTCATAGTCATCCCATTCCCCTTTTCCTTTTGATGGAGATGATGATAAACATTTGACCCAGTTCTGTTCAATGAAATATAAGGAGAAAATCTGCTGTGGTTCTTCTGGGAAATATTTTCTTTCTGGTGAAAGGAGAGAGCTTTAAAAGGAGAAAGCATTATGCCCTTATCTCTTCTACTAGTTTCAACACTCTTGTTGAGAATGTGATGCCAGGAGGCACAGCAGCCATCTTGTGACCATGATTGTGACGTGTCAGACACTGAAGAGCCACGTACTGAGAAAGGCAAGGTAGAAATATAGAAAAAGCATTGACCTCAACGACATGTTAAGCCACTGAGCCAACCCTGAAACCAAATACTTTCAGACTTTGTTATACAAAATAATGGCCTTTATTACCTAAGCCACTATTACCAGGATATTGTGTAATATGCAGTTGAATATATGCTGAGTACAACTTACATTCCTAGGTAGCTCCAGAAATTAAACTGTATCCTTACTTCCTAAGGAGGTACAGGCATACATACACATGCAGTTTTATACAGTTTAAAGGTTTGATTGTAAGGAATTTGAAGAATAACACAAGAAAGTGAGTAAAGAAGGGAACAACAATCCAACTAAGTGACTCTTCAATGACTCATCTCAAATCTTCATTCCAATGACTTCTATGGCTTCTCTGAGTGATTCCCCCACCTCAGTGATTATTGACTTCCCTTTCCTCCTTCATACTGATTCCTGATGTGTCACTACAAAGTAAAATCATTGTTAAGAGCATTAAACTCCCCACCCCCCCAAATGCTTCTACTTCATGGATTTCTTTATATTATTACTGGTCTAAAATAGTTATGCATTCTTTGTGCACAAAATACCATTATCATTTTTATATCTCCTATGATATTCAGAATTCCAAAAAATCACATTAGAATTTTTCATTTTTTAATAGGGGTATAAATCACAGCAATGCTAAGTTAGCACATCCTTCCTCATAATATCCAGTGTTGCTTCTTAATCCTCATCTTTAGATATCTAAGCCCCTAACCTCCTCCTATCTCCCCACTCTGAGAAATTATTTACTCTTCTCTTTATACTCCCACTGGATTCACATTTATTATTTCCTTTTGCAAGAGCTTACATTGTGTTTATTGACTACAGCTGTCAGATTTTATCTTAACTCCAACATGCTTTGTTCTCATTTTTATTTTATTTTAACATTTCTGTTGAACCTCTCTTACAAAGCCATGGTCTTTTGAACTTTACTTAGACAATTCTCTTGGGTTAGCTTCTCTCCTTCTTTACTGGTAATTCCTGGCTCATCTCAAGCTTAAAGAAGAGGCCCCCTCTTGCCCTTGGCTCATCTTGGCATTCAGTTCTACCAACCCAATGATAGTCTTTGGCCAAAGCAGCCTACATCCCTGATCCAAATGAAGGAGAGAAGAATAAGAGAAAGTAGGAGTTCACTTTCATTACTGGGATGTGAGCAGATCCACAGAAAACACTTACGTGCTTGCTACCTCTTGGGCAGGACTAGAATAAAACTGTTTCTGCACTTGGTCCACTCAGTTTTTCATTTCCTCATTCAACAAATATTTCTTAATCAATGATTATGGGAAGTGGATGTGGCTCCAGTGATAAGACCTCTGCCTACCATATGAGAGGATCCAGGTTCAATCCCTTGGACCTCCTGGTGAAAAAGAAGAAGAGAAAGTGTGCCCACGTGGTGAGCCAAGTGCCCATGTGAGTGCCTGCATGGTGAGCCAGTGCCCACACAAGTGAGTCACACAGCAAGCTGATGATGCAACAAAAGAAAGACAAAGGGGAGAGTCAAAGTGAAGCACAGCAGAGACCAGGAACTGAGGTGGTGCAATTGATAGGGACTATCTCTCCACATCAGACGTCCCTAGGATTGAATCCCAGTGAATCCTAGAGGAAAAAGATGAGAAGACAAAAAAGAGACACAGATACAGAAGATCACACAGCAAATGGACACAGACGGCAAAAAGAGCAGGGTAGGGTGGGGGAGGGGGAAAATTAATTTTTAAAAAATCAGTAATTATGAGCATGGCATCTGGCTAGACACTGGGAATAAATGTCATGAGCAAAACAGACATGGTCTCATGAAGCTTACTGTCTAAGGAAACTCAATAATAAATAATCATACAAATAACCATAGAAATAATGATAAATGTAGTAAAGGTTATTAAGGAAAACTTTAAGAGGCTATAGGAAAACAGAGGGATCCAACTTAGATTGGGTATTTAGAGAAGGCTGGCCTAAGGGAGTAACAGTTAAACTGATGCTGAAGGGATGACAGCGACTGGCCAGGAAAAGGGTCGGGGGAGGAGTGCAGCAGCAGGAAAGTGTGACAGTGGGAGAGAAACCCTGGGCTGTGGCCGGACTCGGGGAGGAAGGCTGATGGAGGGGAATATTGGGAGTCACATTAGTGATTGATTTTTTATTCAATGGAAGAATAATATGATCTGATTTGCATTTTGAAAAGTTCGCTCTAATTGCAGGGTAGGTTGAAGGGGGCAAGCTTGGAAGCTGGGAGATAGGGAGAAGGCAATTGCAGTAGTCTGAGCAAAATGCTATGTGGTGGCTTATCTTATGGTGCTGGTAGTAGCGTTGGCAAGAAATGGCCACTTTCAAGAAATTGATATGTAGAGGATATAAAATTAATAGGTTTTGGGTGCCAGTAGGAGTGGGCAGTCAAGGATGACTCCAAAATTCCTAGAAAACATAATTAGATAGCTAAAAATGCCACAGTTAGTAAGATGGGGAAGAACTGAGGAAAAAAGTAATTGTGAGAGAAGAAAACCAAGTGTTCAGTTTTGAATATATTTATTTTGAGATACTGTGAGATATCTCAGTGAAAAAGTAAAGTAGCACTTGTTTCTGAATCTCAGCAGGACTCTCTGGACTAGAGGTATTAATTTTGAATTCATTGGAGTATCTATAGTATATAAGGGCATGAGAGAATATAAAGTCCCCTAGGAAAGGATAGAATGAGACAAAATCCTAGAACTTATCCCTGAAGGTCTCTATCATCTGGGACAAGTTAAGAAGGGAGACTCAGCAAAGGAGATTTGAAATGGCTTCTAGAAAAGTAGAATAATAATAATAAACAAAACAAAAAACAGGAGAGATTCTAGTAGCAGTGGATTCTGGAAATAATTCCATCCTTTTGGCATGTCAGAGAGTGAGCAAAAATCCCACCACTATATTCCACAATCATCAAAGAAGAAAGTATGCTGGATTGTAGAAGTTAAATTACTAGTATTTGGATCAATCTGCTCCCCAATTGGAGATATACGAAGGGGATTTAAACAGTATGTAAGTGAACAGAGAGTGCTTCCAAGGTAAATTTATATGCTTTATCCAATTGGTAATTATCACTTCTAGATTGGTCACTTCTGGTTCAAGGATAATTGAGCAGGAATAAAACAAAACAAAACATGATGCTGACACATACAGTGCTTAATGATGAAAATATTATCTTTACAATTGAGGTAAACAGACCTGAATGTGACTTAATATAGAACCCACACACACCCAAATTTAGAACTCTTCGATGACCTGAAACAAACCCCCCAAAATTGAAGCAATGATCAATGAAATAAATTAACTTCCTGAATTGGGAAATTTCCAAGTATAAAGATTGAAAGTCAATAAAAATAAAACACCTGGTTAGTTACTGGCAAAAGTTTCGAACTACAAGGACAGAGAAAAAAAGTCTTGAATGTACATACACAAAAAAATTAACTTTCAGACAATCATTAAGCAGGATCTCATACCATGTTTGACAATCACTTAAAAATATTGCTGGTGCTCTTATGTTGAGGACTGGATAGTATAGTTAAATCATTATCACTCCTTACAAATATAAAACACTGTTTTTGTCCAGGGAATCACTAACCATTTACCATTTGCTTTTTTTTTCTTAGATTTATTTGTTTATTTAATCCCTCCCCCCCACCTCCATTGTCTGCTCTCTGTGTCTATTCACTGTGTGTTCTTCTGTGTCTGCTTGTATTCTCATTAGGCAGCTCCAGGAATTGATCCTAGAACCTTCCGAAGTGGGACAGAGGTGATCATTCTCTTACACCACCTCAGCTCCCTGATCTGCTGTGTCTCTTATTATATCTCCTTTGTGTCTCTTTTGGTTGCATCATCTTGCTGCGCCAGCTCTTCACGTGGGCCAGCTCTCCACATGGGCCAGCTCACCACATGGGCCAGCTTGCCTTCACCAGGAGGCCCTGGGCATCAAACTCTGGACCTCCTATATGGTAGATGGGAGCCCAATTGCTTGAGATACATCCACTTTCCACCATTTGCTTTTTAAATATTCTGGAACACAAACAGAGTTGCTTATAGCAGAATAAATTAGGGTTTTCACTGCCTAGGAAATGGAGAAATGATATTTTGTACTTTTAAAATACATATTAATTGATCTAATAATTAGAAATGACTGATAAAGACACCCACCGGCAGATATAATCAGTTATCAAGCCCCCTCAGTGACATGCAAATGACCTTATAGTAACTACGCATAAAAATAAGCATCTGCTACACAAGATTATATCAATTTAGCTTTAACTGTGTAATACACCAGAACTTAGTGGCTTAATACAATGACCATTTCATTTGCGGGGTAACAGCTCCCCTCGACTCAGCCAGTTAGTCCTTCTGCATGTCTCACTAGGGGACGCACACATGGCTACAGTCATGTGGCAATTCTCCTGGGGCCAGATGGTCTGAGAGGACCTCTCGCACATGTTTAGCAGTTGGAGCTAGTGCTGGTTCTGCCACGGGCCTCCTGCGCCCTAGGCCGGATTTCTCCATATAGTGGCAACATTCCAAGAGGACAGGTCATGTGCAAGCACTTTTAAAGACTCTGCTTGGATCATATCTGTGGGTGTTCCATTGTCCAAAGCAAGTCACATGGCCAAGCCCAGAGTCAATGTGGGAAGGAACTACACCCAAAGGCCCAGATATAGGAAGGCTTGTCCATTACTGAATCTACCCACCACAAACTACAACCACAAAACCATGCTTAAATGGTATGATTTTAAAGAATTCATTCTAAGGAGGCACTCAGATGTGTGCAAAGATGTTCATATAAAGATATTTTTCAAAACATTATTCCTAATAATGAAAACATAGAAATAGAAATGCCCAATTACGGGAGGCTAGCCAAACAAGCCCATCTGATGGAACACAATGCAATTTGAAAAGAAGTCCCTGAATGAAAGTATATTTATTGATATCATGAAGTGTTTGGGATGAGTTTATGGTCTTTTTTTTTTTAAGAAAATAGCCTTAAAACGTGATATTTTTATAAATATGAATAAATGAGGACACACATTCATGATAGAAATAAAAGACTAAAAGGACATACTCTAAAATTTAACAGTGAGGGAGAGTAAACAGCATTGGTTCTGAAGTAAGACAGATCTGGTTCTGAATAAGTTGATTAATTTGTTCTAATTCTTGAATCTCCCTGAGCCTCAGTTTTCTCAACTGTAACTTAGAGTAGGAGGAAGTACACAGGGTCATTTTGATGAGATAATGCTTGTTAGAGTAGAGCTTGGGAAAATACGTAAAAATTTGTTAGTCTTCCTCTGATTTGTTAGATAAGGAGTAATTTTTCTTCCTAATTATTTTCAATGAATAACAAAACTAACTAAAAGGAACAGCAAAGAAACAATTCTTGACCTGGGGATTTTGGATGTTAAATAAGCCACCATAGAAAGGGAACTAAGCTGGGGCAGATTTTGTTTCCTCTGGGTATGTGGTCTTCAGACAAACAGTTATTACCCAAAGTGCTACAGCACCCATTCGGCAGAAGAGAGGACTTCCTCTTTCAGAAAGGAGTTGGGGGGGTGTGGGAGGAGGACCTTCCTCCAAGCTGCCAGCCACGGTGAGCCTCTGATTGCCTGGGAATTAAATAGTATTAGGCCAGAGCCACTTCACTACCAGGCATTTTCTGTGCCTCCAGTCAACTAACTGAACAGGATGGTTACAACGATGTGTCTTTATTTTTGGTAGATCTCATTAATGTTACCGTTCCCAAGATGTCATTTTTTTGCACTCAGTTTATAGGAAGTTTGCTTTCAAACTTATAATGCCCATTTAAAAATAACCACCAAAAAGCAAAGTTTAGTTAGTTGTGTTCCAGCAGGACAAGAACATTATATTCAGAAGAGCAGAAAGGCTAATGATATTTCATAAATTTTAGTAAATGTAATAGTGCCTTGAAAACTAAATGATGAAACTTCTTTAAAACCTCTAAAAGTTTAAACCCTTCCAGAGACTGCAAACTTGGTAAAGGCCGAGTCTGTGTCCCATATTACTTGTTATCCCATAACACCTGGAAAAGTACCTTGAACCAGAAACACCAGGGGCCTGACTGGTCTTGTTGATTAATAGCCAAAACACTGGACTTAACATTTGGATACTGCTCCCTTGCAAATAGAGGCTCAACTCCATAATCACAGGGAAAGGATTTGAAGCATTTTATAAAATAGCAATGAGCTATCTTACTTTTTAAACATCATTATGGCAAAGAAGCAGGGACAATTTGCATGCATATTTAGAAGTGTAAAAAGCTGACAGCAAAAATACCCTTCCAAGGGGTGGATAGATCATTCTTAACAAGAGTCACATTTTCTTATTAAGCCTCCACCCTCGCATCTCTCAAATTTCCCTGTTGCCAGGAAAACCAGCACTTCTTGTCACCCTTTGTTTCCATTCCCACCCTTTTTCTCTCTTGCTCCATCTCTTTTTGCATAACCAGGTTCCTGGAGATATTACTACTCACCCTGCATCTCAAACCAGGGTCTCTCGTTTGAGTAAGCTGAAACAAAGCAAAGCAAAACAAAAACAAACAAACAAGCAAACAAAACCCTGTGTTCTGCAAGTAAGAAAAATCTCTCTTCAAAGAACTTACCAGGGAACGGATATGGCTCAAGCAGTTGAGCACCCACATCCCATGTGGGAGGTCCGGGTTGTTCCCAGTGCCTCTTAAAAACAAACAACATGTGAACAAATGAAAGAACCAACTCAGGAGCCCATCTGGCTCAGTGGTTGAGTGTCCGCTTCCCATATACAAGGTCCAGGGTTCATCAAAAGAAAAAACAAAAAAACCTACCAAATGTTCCCCTGACCCAGGCCTTAACTACTAGTATATCTAAGGATCTTACAGTGTAGGGCAGGGGTTCTTACTTAGGGGTCCACCAACCCCAAAGGGGTCCATGGAAACATTTCAGGGGGTCCATGAGCTTGAACTGAAAATTCAAAAAAAACATTTTTCTTGTGGGGACGTGTTGGTGCAGGTATGATATATTTATTAAATAATACACAGTGTAGTGTGGACTTAGTAAGGAGTCCCTGGTTTTCACCTGACTAGCAAAGGTGTCTGCAGAACAAAAAAAAGTTAAGAACCCCTGTAGTAGGGGATCAAAAGATTAGCCTATCTCTGTCTAATAGTTGGGAGAGTCTTGACAAGCTGAATGAGTAACAAAGCTTCTACATGTGACCAAGCCTAGCTACGCTTTTTACGCACAACATTTGTAATTACATTGCTCTCATGACAAAGGCGTTGTTGGTATAAAAAGGGTACAAAAGAACAAGTTCCTTCTTCTAGTGAAACTGAAAACTGTTGACAAAGGGAGGAGGAAGAAAATACAGAGTAAACCTTTTTCAACCTGAAGTCATATACTAATTCATAGTTACTCAGAGGAACACACTCTTTTGCAGGCTGACCTTGGAGCCAGGATTGTATTACTGTGCCAGTAGGTAGGAAGGAGGTCAAAATGCACGTTCCATAAACAGCTTCACTCTCCTGGCCAGATGTACTCCAGAAGTCGGATCCACCACAGCCTGCAGTGCCAGTAAGTGCTTTTCCTCCATCCAGAATGATCTGTGACTTGGACCATCCCTCCGATAGCACAGTTGCCAGAAACCAGATGCACGCTGCCTGAGATGGCCTTGGATCTGCAAGCCCTACTTGTGCTTGAGAGTCTGCAATAAAGAAGTTTCCCTTGGGCTGAAATATGTAGGAAATGTGGGAGGCACATAAATTTAGAAAAAAAAGGAGATCCATCTTTCTAAAAAATCTTTAGTGTTTTGTCTGTGGTAGTATCTAGCCTTATCTCTATATAATTACAATCCAATTATTAAAGTTGAAATTTTTTTTAAAGATTTATTTATTTATTTAATTTCCCCCCCTCCCCTGGTTGTCTGTTCTTGGTGTCTATTTGCTGCGTCTTGTTTCTTTGTCCGCTTCTGTTGTCGTCAGTCAGCGGCACGGGAAGTGTGGGCGGCGCCATTCCTGGGCAGGCTACACTTTCTTTCGCGCTGGGCGGCTCTCCTTACGGGGCGCACTCCTTGCGCGTGGGGCTCCCCTATGCGGGGGACATCCCTGAGTGGCACGGCACTCCTTGCGCGCATCAGCACTGCGCATGGGCCAGCTCCACACGGGTCAAGGAGGCCCGGGGCTTGAACCGCGGACCTCCCATGTGGTAGACGGACGCCCTAACCACTGGGCCAAGTCCGTTTTCCCTCAAAGTTGAAATTTACATTTGAATGAAATCAATAGTACAATCTTCTTAGAGAAGGAAAAAAGAGAACGACAGCTTAGTTGTGGATTTTTTATATCACTTATGATCAGAAGTCCAATGTAGGGAGAGTTCTGAAAAAAGTTGCACTTTCATAGGTTGCATATTTTAAAGGCATGGGAAGAAAGACAAGGTTAGCACTAAAGATGTGAATTTGAATACTGGTCTGGTTACAGTCTGTACAAGGGACTGCTAACAAATGAGTCCTGTAACTGAAAACCTAAATGGGACCATTTGAGGAGAGGAGCAAGTGTCCTAACCCAGTGCCAGGGAACTGAAATGGAACTGTTGAATTGGGTTGGTGAGAACTGAGGGATACGCCAGGGAGATGCTAGTTCCCAATATGCAAATCGGTCAAACATCTGATATTTTTTAAAGTATATTTAGTAAGTTTTTAAATTGGGGCTGCTACTGGGCAAAACTTGCTGTTGTTACTGCCTTTTTCTTTGCCTATTTCCCTTCTCCTCCCTGACTACCCAGAGGCCTGAGGCTCCGTCTGCCCCTCAATGACAATAATCTGCTGACAGGGAGGACCTGATATTAATTATGTTTGCCTTTCTTTATGTGTATTTAAGCCAATGCATTATTTCTCCAAAAGGTTTTATACTTAAGCCTTGCTTTAATTTGTGGAATATGAAAGGACTGAAGGGTTTAATTGCCACTTTTTTGGTACCGTAAATCTTTAGCTGAGTTTTTTGTTCTTTTGGAGAAAAAGATCCCTATTTAATTTAAAGAGTGATAGCAGTGTCTAGACTTACCTAGACAGACATTTTCATTCATCCACTCACCCCAGCTGACCCATAACAACCTATACTTTTCAAAGAAGGACCTCAATAGCCCAGGAAATCTGACCATTATGGGGATAAGTTGGCAAGTAAGGAAGCTGAAAATAAAATCAGTGAAGTGGAGATGGGGGTGATAGCACCATCTCCTCCCCTCAGCCCCTGCAGCCTCAATTCTTTCCAGGTCAGCTGTGGGAAACTTTGACCAGACCTACCAGCCCTGGGGGAGGGTATCTCCTCGTTGTACCTTAGGACACAAGTTAAGACCCGTAAAGAATTCTAAAACCTCATTTCATTAAATTGATTTGCTCTCCTTGCTCTCCAGCTTTTAAAAATAAAAATGCCAAAAGGAATCATCGGTGACTATTTTTTCCAACCTACTCTCTTAGGAGGGAAGGAGTACTAAATAAACCAGGGAACAAAATAGGAATAACAAGAATATAACAAACAAAAACCATTAGAGAACATGAACACAAAGTGTAATTCAAAAATTAAATTATTGAACAACACCTTTTATTTCAAGGCAGTTTACAATCCCCTCCCGTGTTACACTATTTCAGCTGCTGAATTTGATCAAGAGATGTATTCCCCGTTAAAGGAGTGTTTTTTTAATCACTTTTAAGTTCCTTCTAAAAGTTGTTAAATATAAACGTACCAAAGATACTGCCAATTCCTTTAGAAACACATGACCCCCAGCTTCTTGGCTTCCTTCACGCACTAAAGAGCCCTTTAGTCATCACCCAGTGTCACAATGGGCGTGACTCACAGCGCGAGGAGAGAACGTGAGGACTCCTCGCACATGTAGGTGCTCGGCTCCCCAGAAGCCCAGGCACCTCGGCCTCAAAAGGATCAGGCTGGGCGGGGTGGCACACTTCCTTCCTCTGCACAGCAGGAAGATTGCAATCAGGCCAGCAACCCATGAACAGCTTCTGCGTCCCAATTCATCTTTCATAAGGTAACTGATAACTGGCTTTTGTCATTTATTCCTTCACTTCTCAAGACAATCTTCAAACTTCTTGATTTTCCTCTCTCTTACATAGCTCATCAAGTTGTCTCACGCTGTGGTCAACATTGCTATTAAAAAAGAAAGATTTGAGAAAATAGTGAAGATTTGAGAAAATAGTGATGAGAGCAGGCCCTTTTCACTATAGAAATGATCACCGGGTTTACCCAAGATCTTGCCTTGCCTCGAACATCCCCAGGTCTCATTCGGAATGTTCTTTAGCACTCTAGAGTCACAGTTACATTTACATTTATTTGTTAATCTCTCTGTGCCCATTAGAGGGATTTGTAGAAGAATTTCTTATTGGGACAACAGATTTGCTAACTGCAGGTCTGATCAGTTTGTCCACCTGCTTTACCAATATTATCGAATGTTGGTTTATGTGAATGCACACACCCACATGAAACTGGGTGAGAAAAACGTCTTCTAGGCCATAAAGAAGCAGGACTTAGAGTATGTATTGGATCCTACTCAGATAAGAGCAATAATCCTGCTTCAGATATTTACTATCCATTAGGATCCAGTGATTTGGTGTTCCTAGTGTTCCACCTAAAAGAGGCTGCTTCATTTTCACTTTGACTCAAAATACAATGGGAAACGGGGAAGTTCAGTTTTTTCCAGCCTATTAAAGGCCCAGTGATTCCAGTGGTAGTTTTGAGACAATCTCTCTCCCTCTCTCCCTCCCTCTCTCCCTCCTTCTCTCTCTCTCTCTCTCTCTCTCAATAGCTTGATTTTTAGTACTTGGGAGTAAAATTTAAATAAAACACACTTTTAAATTAAAAATCAATTTAGGAGTCTACAAATAACTCTGAAATGGTCCACTAGACTATTATTAGCTCAAGGGTAGGGTTTATGCCTTATTTATCTTAGTATTTCTTGGCATATGTTAGGGGAATTAAAAATATCCTGGGCTAGATACTTTATAAAATGAAAGCTAATTGTATCATCATCAAATTGAATTTTTGGAATTTGAAAAGTGTGCCCAAGTTTTAGAACAAACCTTAATGTTTAAATAACAAATATATATCATTATCTCATATATTTCATACAGGGAAAAATATGAATTGGGATTAAAATCCTTACTTTAAATCAAAGCAAATGTCACTTTCTTAAGGTACGGTCTTAAAAAACTCAGACCTGGGGAGTTGATGTGGCTCAAGTGGTTGGACACTTGCTTCCCACATGGGAATTTCCCTGGTTTGGTTCCCAGTGCCTCCTAAAAGCAAAACAAAAACAAAAACAACAAGCAAACAAATGGAAAAAAAAAAAAACTCTTGGGAACGGACGTGGCTCAGTGGTTGAGTGCCGGTTTCCCACATATGAGGTCCTGGGTTCAATCCCTAGGCCCCATACCCCCCAAAAAAAAGAGAAAAGAAAAAAACAGCTCAGAACTTTTTCTTCTACTCAAATAACTGCTGCTGAAAGAAGTACATTAAAGATTTGAACGCAACTTTCTGCATTCTCTATATTCCACATTCTCTTTAAAACCTTGTGACTACACTCTATGATCAAAATATAATATATGATTTTTTCCAGTTGGGAGTTTCTATTCAGTGATCATAAACGTGTTTTTTAAAAAATAATGCCTCATGTACCACTGCTGTCATGAAGCATGTCAGCAAAATGAGCATAGTAGAAACTGGAAATATTTGATTATTGATGTTACGGTGCATTATAATTAAAAAGAAATTTTCTGAGGAAAGGCAAAAGAAAACCAAAGATGCTTTTATCCTTAGAACTAAAAATGCAAAGCATAGATACAGCAGGGTTTCCCTATAAGAGCAGGTGGGCACAACTAAGTCAGGAGGGAGAGAACTTTGTTCCGAAGAGTCTAGTGGTCAAGGAGCGCCTTCATACTGTTGAGTGAGGAAACTTACATTCCTATGACAATGAATACCATCTCAGTACTTTTTTGTTTTGTTTTTTTATCATCAGACTCTCAAAAGAGCACTTTTTGCTTAATGTAAGTACATTTCATGTAGAAACCCTTGGCTCCTTTAAAAAAAAAAATCAGAATTCTGGGTGCTCAACTAGAACTTCCTTCTAAATAGAAACAAGTTTTTATTCATATGAATTAATTTTTTTTACTTTACCTAAAGAAAAGTGCAGAAGAAATTTCTGAAAGACAACTTTCATTAAAAAGAAACAGAGAAGGAAATTATGCGTAAGATGGCAGAGTGGGAAGACCCAGGAATCTGTTCCTTCACCAGAACAGCTATTAAACATGCAAAAAACTGTCTGAACCAATTATTTTGAAATGCCAGAGTCTAGTAGAACATTCTACAGCATTCAGGGACGAGCAGGAGGAAGAGGCTGGTAAATTACAATAAATACTAGAAAATTGCTTTCTCCACACAGGAAAAATATGCCCTTTCACATACAGATCAAACTGTCCAATGCAAAAGACAAGGAGAGGGTTCTAAAAGTGGCAAGAGAAAATCAATGTGTTATGTAAAAGGGAGTCCCACTTAGATTTAATGCTGATTTCTCATGAGAAACCATGGAAGTGAGCCTGCAATGGGTTGAAGTACTTAATTAAAGTGCTGAAAGACAACAATTTCCAACCAAGAATTTTGTATTTGGTGATACTTTCAAAAAAGATGGAGAGACTAAGACATTCCCACATAAAGAAAAGTTGAGAGAGTTCATTACCACAGACTTGCCTTACAAGCAATGCATCAGACTGAAAGGAAAGGACACTAAGTGGCATAAGTGGCAAAGTGGCATAAGGAAATAAAGATGTCCAATTAAGGTAATCATTTGAGTAATTATAAATGCCAGTACTGTAGTATTGTATTTTTTGGTTTGTAACTCCATTTCTTACTTCCTACGAATGCTAACCTGCAAATGCATAGAGAGCAGTGATAAAGTTATGGTTTGGGACATACAATGTTCAAAGATACAATTTGTAACAAGAACAAAAAAAAGATAGGGGAATGCAGGAATATAGGAACAGTACAGTGTTAAGTGTATGCTATTGAAATCAAGTTGGGGGGAATGGGTGTAGTTTAGTGGTTTGAGGTCCTGCTTCCCATGTGTGAGGTCCTGGGTTCAATCCTTGGTACTTCCCCTTAAAAAAAGTAAGCTAGCACAAAAATAAATTAAAAAAAAAAAAAAAGAAGATAAAAAGAAATTACGTTGGTATCAAATCAAATGATTGTTATGTATTAGGACATTAAATTTTAACCACATGGTAACCACAGGGAAAATATACGAAAAATACATCCAGACAGAAAGGAAAAAGCTCTCAATATGGTACAATTAAAAAAAAAAAAACACCCAAATAAATATGAAAGTCAGCATTAATGGAAGAATTGAGGGACAAAAAGAGGTATAATGCTTACAAAGACTAAATAGCAAAATGGCAGAAGAAAGTCCTGCATTATCAGTAGTGATTTTAAATGTAAATGGATTAAACTCTCCAGTAAAAAGGTAGAGATTGGCAAAATGGATAAAAAAGCATAGCCCAACTATATGCTGTATGCAAGAGACTCACCTTAAATTCAAAGACATAAGCAGGTTGAGAATGAAAGGATGGAAAAAATATAACCATGCAAGTAGTAACCAAAAGAGAGCTGGGGCAGCTATATGAATATAAGATAAAATAGACTTTAAGTCAAAAACAGTTACGAGGGACAAGGACAGTTATTATATACTGGTAAATGGGTCAATTCAACAAGAAGATGTAATAGTTATACATATATATGCATCTAACAGCAGAGCCCCAAGATATGAAGCAACTATTTGACAGAAGTTAAGGGAGAAATTCACACTTCTACATTAATAATAGGAGACTTTAATATTTAATAATGAAAGAATTACTTCTTTCAATAATAGAGAGACCATTTAGACAGAAGATCAAAAAGGAAATAGGAAACTCAAACCATACTCTAAACCAACTAGACCTAACAGACATAGAGAACACTTCACTCAACAACAATAGAATGCACATTGTTCTCGAATACATGTGGATTATTCTGTAGGATAGACCATATCATAGATCACAAAACAACTTTCAATAGATTAAAAAATATTGAAATGATGCAATGTATCTTTACCTACTACAACAGAATGAACTTAGAAATCAGCAAGAGAGGGAGAAATGGAAAATTCACAAATATGTGGAAATTAAGTAATGTACTCTTAAACAACCAATAGGTTAAAGAGGAAATCACAAGGGAAATTTGGTAATAGTTTGAGAAGAATGAAAATGAAAATACAATATAACCAAAATGCTAATGCTCTAATCACTAGAATCACTAGAATGAATGAATCACATTCCTTTGATGTTGATTCAAATCCAGCCATGAGTTCAATAAATTCAAAATAAATATTTTACAAATCCTTACCAGAGTGACTGAGAAGTTTTAAGATTCCTTTCTAACAGGAAGTCCTTTGTGTAGTCATGTGGAAATAAAATCAGGTGGTATGGGAGATTGAGCTGAATCTAATACAATCAAAGGGTTATCATGCCCAGAGAAACAGACTGGTTGACAAACATAATCAATCTTTCTTTCTGGAATTCATAAATAATCTCAAACTGCCACAGATGATATTACTGAAACTAAGAGAGTTTAAGTAATTCATCCAAGGTCATAAAGGTGGTAGGTGGTAAAACTGGGGTTTGTACCCAAGTCTATCTAACTCTTCTTTGCTTTTTATGTTAGCACACCATGCTAATGGTGGAGATGAGCTTATATTCAACAGGTCAGTTTGTTGACATTTCCTAAGAAATGTAGAGAGAAGCTAAAACAGCGTAGTTCTCTCCATTGGTTTTACTCTCAGTTGCAGACATAACAGTACCATCTTATTTAAACCATCAATAGAAAATTATCTGGTAAAGTAAATGTCATTGTCACAAAGTAAAGATTCAGCTTTATTTTTCCTTGTTGCAATTTCTGGCCCCAAACCTCGGTACACCTCAGTCATTATAGCCAAGAGGATGCAACACCCAAAGACAAGAAAGACTGCTCTCCTTTGACACCTTCCATTTCCAAATAAAACTCAGAGCAGGAGTTCATTTGTCACAGATGAAGATTTTGTTACCACAAGACAGCTTTGACCACATCTTTTTCCTGTGTGCAACCAGAGGAAATAACTAGAAAGAATTCTATATTTATTTTTTCTTTTTACTGTATTTTTTTTCCTAAAGGGCAGAGGTAGGTAAATAAGAGAAATGAAATCAATGAATCTTATTTTAAATTTTTTAAAAATTCACTAGGACAAGAGCCCCAGGAAGAGAAATTTGAAAGAAGCAGAAGTGGGCAAGGACTGCAATCAAGTTGCAATATTTTTCTATAGCTGCTTTCAGGCAGTTGCTATTGAGCATTCTGCATGGCAAATGAAAGAGATTAGTTCTCCTTTTTTGTTCCTTTTGAATCTTTGTAGCAAGGTAGAGAATTTTTATAAAGTGTTTCATTGCTCTTATGGACTGATAAGACTGTTTATCTCTTTGCAATTCTTCCTTCTCTTAAACAGTCTTATCAGTCCATAAGAGCAATGAAACACTTTATAAAAATTCTCTTTTTCCATAGTTTCAGAGTCCAGAGATGTAGTTTCAGTTCTAACCACTCTCAGGCAAATGACCTTGTGCAAGTCACAAATGGGTATGATATCCACCTTGGCTCATGGAAATATTTTTAGTACATGAACATTTTTCAAACTTTTTATAATTATCTATGTTGGAAGTGTGAATATTATATTGACTATTATCATTTTACCCCAGTGAAGGTCAGATTAATAATTACCTCAGGTGGTAATTGGGGGAGCTAGAATTGAACCTCTGTCTGATTTTGAGGTCCAGGCTCCTTATGTCTGCATTACTGCCTTGACCCAAGAGATTTACACCCCCACTAAGCAGCTTGTGGTGAGAATAAATGGAAGACAACAAATGAAGAAATGACATTAGCCACTAAGGTCAATGCCCTGAGTCTCTGAATCTTTGGGACCAGGGAGCCATGTGGCGGTGAACCCCGGGGGCAGAGTGTGTTGAGCCAGGTCCATTAGTTGCTGTTATTCACTTACTTCTCAGTGGTCAATGAACCAATAGGCCATCAACCTGCTCTGTGTACAGGTCATGTTCCCAGCGGCTCTTTTGGTTAAAATACCACCAGCGATCAAAGTTTTACGTGCTGGTTTGTCATGGTTCTGTGATGTAGAGGAATGTGCAATTTAGTGACTGAAGAAGAACCAGAAATTTGGATAATGGCATTTAGGGTAGGGACAGGCTTTTCTGAACTCTAGGGTAGTGTTGATGGTCTCTAGGATTCAGGCCACAGGCAGGGACACCAACGTCTAAAAATGACTATCAGTCCAGAGGTGTAGCTAATGAAGACAACAACAAATTTTCATGTGAGCCTATTGCAAACAACAAAAAAGTCCCTTTCTGTTTGCCTGTCACCCAGGTACAATGGGTTTGCTTAGAGAAGGAGGAAGTTGAGAGGGATGTGGGGACAATAAGGAAGGCAGTGAGCAGCTGGCTTCTTGGGTCTGAGGTTTTTTTCTCTCCATTGGTTGTAGACTTGAGCTTACCAAAGAGTAGAAGGCAAATAGCTTAGTGCCCAAGGTCACTAGGCTCTAAAGTCTCAGGTCTCATTTATTTTGTGCATGGAACCCAAAGCAGACTAGTGAAGATTTCCTCAGAAAAAATGCATGTTTTTTTTTTTTACCCCTTGCTAATTTTAACTTTTTATTTTTGAAATTATTTCAAAATAATTTTGGTGGATAAAAGTGCCACTGTGTTATCAGCAGACGCATGATGTTGGTTTGTTCCATACCTGGTGATGTTAATTTTGATCACTTGATTAAGGTAGTATCTGTCATATTTCTTCACTGGGAAATTACTATTTTTCTCTTTTTAATTAATAAGGATCTTGTGAGGGCATTTTGTGAAATTTCATAAATACTGTTTCGTATCAGAGTTTCACCCACTAATTTAGCATTGCTCATTCTTGCTTGAAGCTACTATTACTCTGTTACCAAATAGTGCTTTTCTATTCCATCATTCCTTCTACTTTTATTAGTTGGCATTCTACTCTAAGGAAAAACCTCCCCTTCACCTTTATTTATTTATTCACATCAGAATGGATTCAGAGATTCATATTTTATTCAATGAGTTATAATCCATTATTTTTTAATTGTTTTTAACAAATCAAATTTATTGATACACATTAATAAAGCAGACAATTCATCAAAAGTGTACAATCTAGTATTTGTTTCGATACTCAGATTGTTCCATACTTGGCCAGTGTAAGCTGCCTCCTATGTCCCTTTTTTCTGTTAGAAGTTACCAGGGATTGACCCCGGGATCTCATACAAGGGAAGAAATTGCTCAACCCCTGAGCTATACCTGTTCTGTCCTATGTACTTCTGGTATGTCCCCAACATTGTTTGAGTACCTCCTTACTTTGTAGCACAAGATATTCCAAGTTTTTGTACTTCCGGCCAGCAGCAGACCTGAAATTAGTTTTTGCAAGGATCTTTTCACCAAACGTGATATTTAGAAATCAGAATTTAAGTACTTGATGTAGACGTATTTATTCCTGTTGGAGTTTCATTGCTATATGAAACTATATCAGGTAAGTTAAAATAGATAACTTTCTATACAAGCTATAGAAAGTTATCTATTTCTATATCTCCATATCCATAAAGCTCATACTGATTCCTCTATTTCTAATCCCACTCTACAGGTTTCATTCAAGTCTCCCCTTTCCATATTTGTAACTCCCCTCTCTGACAGTGTGAAATCTGGTTTCATTTATCCATGATTTATTCACTTATTTTCTCAATCAGATAACTTGAAATTTCAGGATTATCTGTCTTTTAGTCATGACAGAGCCATTGATTTTTTTTTTAAGATTTATTTTTATTTATTTCTCTCCCTCCCCCCCCCCCAACAAGTGGTCTGTTTTCTGTGTCCATTTGCTGCGTGTTCTTCTTTGTCTGCTTCTGTTGTAGTCAGCGGCACTGGGAATCTGTGTTTCTTTTTGTTGCATCATTTTGTTGTGTCAGGGCTCCGTGTGTGCGGTGCCATTCCTGGGCAGGCTGAATTTTCTTTCGCGCTGGGCAGCTCTCCTTACGGGGCGCACTCCTTGTGTGTGGGGCTCCCCTACACAGGGGACACCCCTGCGTAGCAGGGCACTCCTTGTGCTCATCAGCACTGTGCATGGGCCAGCTCCACACGGGTCAAGGAGGCCTGGGGTTTGAACAGTGGACCTCTCATGTGGTAGACGGACGCCCTAACTACTGGGCCAAGTCTGCTTCCCCACCATTGATGTTATGTGGTTTTATTTATTCTTCTTGTTGAACTGTATTTTGGAGGAGAATGTTCTAGGAAATGTAGACGTATATAACAGTCATTAACACAGCCACCTGAAAAGTGAGATTTTTAAAAAATTCATGAAATAAAACAAGAGAATTAAAAAGGAGACCTACTATTTTAAAATACAATAAAATATTTAAAAGTTTGTGGCATCTGCTTATTTATTAGCACATTAAACAACACGTTATGGTGTTGTTTAATTCTGAAGTACTGCTGAGCATAAATCCCATTTTAGGATATCTGCAATAACTGCAGTGTGACCTAAAAATAGTTGTTATTTCTAATTAGTGACAAAAATCACAGGTACTACAAATACTATTGTGGCTTATCATTACTTTCATAACTAAAAGATGTGATCAATTTCAGTCACTGTTTAGAGAAATAAGGATATAATTTTTTTTCCCAACTGAGTATACCTCTCTGAATCCTATCCACAGATCTTCTCAATGATCTGTGGAACCCCATTGCCTGAAGAGTTTTCATAGAAGTTGTCCAACTGAACTCAAGCCCCTTGGCATACACAGGACACAGAACCTGTCTTCCTTGGTGCTTCCGTTCTCCCTGATCTCTTGTCCATTTTCCCTGTCTCTGGGAATTCTGCCAGACATTGTACTAGAACAGAGGAGACCACAAAGGGAGATGACCATGCAGCAGCAGCTATTCCAGATGCCAGCTGTCGCTTTGGGCCAGCAGACTCTTATCCCAGCCTCTCAGCCTCCATGAGCTAGGTGCAAAGAGTTGCTTCTGTCAGGTCAGCTTCAACGCTGCTCACCTCCACCTCAGCACACAGGCATTCCAGGGCTCAGTGCCTCCCTCATGGGGTCCTACCATGGTAGGGCATAGGAGTCCCCTAGAGGCAGTTTAATACAGTTGACAGAGATCCACATTTAAATGCCAGATATGCTAATTATGTGGCTTTGGGCAAATCACTTTATTTCTTTGAGCCTGTTTCTTCTTCTATAAAATGAGCTAAATAAAATGCTCACTCTACCTCACAAGGCTGTGGAGAGGATCAAATGAGACCTACAGGTAAAAGTGCAGTGTGGAATGCTTTACAAATGTAAGCCACTATCATGAATTATTATTATCACTCCCGTCATGCTTGTCCCTGCCGTAACAGGACCACAAAAAACTTCCCGCTCATTTTCACTCTCTGCTCTAGGGAAAATTAAACCCCACAATTATTTCCCTTCTTCAAATAATTCCCATGGGAGTTTGGGTTGCAATAAAGGCAAAAGAGTTCATTTCCAGATTCAGGGAATAAACTAAACATTTTGTCATTTAAAAATCATTTATCAAGACCAGAGTTGAGCAAAACATTACACTAGTTGAATTTATACAATTTCTTAAAATGTCTAAATATGTAATTTTAAGAGAGATAGTTATACCCACCCAAATTATACATTTTTAATATTTTTGAGGAGAAATCCTGCCACATGGTCATTGATATGCAACATATCAATAATTCCTACACAGTAAAGATTTGGGAAACTTATACCAAGTTATTAATCTACGGAGGCTTCCAGGTAGTCTAAAAATTTGACTGCTTTAGAAATAATCACAGCTGTTCCTCAAAAATTAATGAGGCCCCCAAATCTACCATATTTTAGTTTTTTCCTATGGTCTAACTTTTATCAATTGATAATTCCCTTACCCTTTCTTTAGTTATAGATCTTTTGGGAAGGTAAATGAAAGCAGAGCACAAAATTTCCTCAAGAGGTAAAGATACAATACATTGAATTAGTTTTTATCTGAAATAATTTATTCCTTACATAGAAGCAGAAATCAAATTGTATATATATTGTTCAATATGTTTATATTCCTTATTACAGAAAGATATAGTCACACATACTGTCTTAGTTTGCCTCAGGGCTGCTGATGCAAAGTACCAGAAATGGGTTGGCTTTTATAATGGGAATTTTATTTGGGGTAAAAGCTTACAGTCCCAAGGCTGTGAAATGTCCAAATCAAGGCACCATCAGAGATGCTTTCTCACCCAAGTCAGCTACTGGCGATCCTGGCGTCCTGCTACGTGGTGATCAGGCACATGGCAGGGCTGGTCTCCTCAGCTTTGAGCTGCTCAGTGGGCCAAGCTCCTCAGGGGCCTCTTTCCCTGCCTGCTCATTCCAGACTCTGGGATCTCTCTCGGCCTCTTGGGGCTGCTCTGCCTTTCTGCAGGTCCTCTTTCTCTCTACTTTCTCTTTTCCCTCACATGGCTGGAGCAAAATGGCAGCTTCCTTTTCCTGCGCAGCTCTTCCTCTGCATCTCCATTTTATATAAGGCCCAGTGAAAGCAAAAACCCAATCTGTGTCTCACCTCACAGACACAGGCCAATCAAAAGGGCCCCCTGCCCACAGCAATTAGTTCAAAACACAATCTTTTTCTTTTGAGGATTCATAAAAGAACCTCAAACTGTCACACATACAGAAAAAAATCTAGAGAAAAATACGTCAAACTATTGAGTCAAATGTGATCATCATTACTTCCTTCTTCAAATTGTTCTGCATTTGCTAATTTAACTTTTATTTTTTAGCATTTTTTTATCGCCCCCCCCACAACTTTTTTTGTGTGCCGTCTGCTCTCTGTGTTCATTCACTGTGCGCTCGTCTGTGTTTTGTTTTTGCTTGTCTCCCTTTTTGTTGCATCACCTTGCTGAGTCAGCACTCCGAGGCACTTGCGGGCAGACGGCTCTCTGCAGTACGTGGACGAGCCTGCCTTCACAAGGAGGCCCTGGGACTCAAACCCAGGGCCTCCCGTATGGTAGATGGGAGCCCAACTGATTGAGCCACAGCTGCTTCCCTGCTATTCAACTTTTAAGTTACTTTTAGAAGCAGAATAAAATGAATAATTAAATATATATTTCAAAGAAAAAAAATATTTTCAAAGGAAAATCCAGGAAATAATTATAAGAAAATAAAGTCCAAACAAATTTTATAAAATTCTTTGGCCTTGCAGGTCCTTTTTGATCCTGGTTTCCATGAACAACGATGATACAGAAGCATTGGCAGTTCTAATTTGAATTTTCTTTCTAATTTTCAACATTCAGGACACCGTCTTCTCTTACATGAGAAAGGAATATCTGTTGCATACAAGAAAAAATGTTCCTTTGGGTGTTAGCTATCCTAATCCTCTGCGGTGTTCTATGGAATTACAAAGGACAACTAAAGATCGCAGACATTACTGATAAGTACATTTTCATCACTGGGTGTGACACAGGCATTGGCAACCTGGCAGCCAGAACTTTTGATAAAAAAGGATTTCACGTAATTGCTGCTTGTCTGACTGAATCAGGATCAACAGCTTTAAAGGCGGAAGGCTCAGAGAGGCTTCACACTGTGCTTCTGGATGTCACCAACCCAGAGAATGTCAAGAGGACTGCCCAGTGGGTGAAGGACCTAGTTGGGGATAAAGGTGAGTAATGCAATGAAGGGGACAGGAGGACCAAAGCTAATTTTAAATAAATATGTTTGGATTTTAAACGGTCTTTCAAGGTAATGTCTCCTAAATTCCAGCTGTGCATTTCTTCAGTCTCAGGATAGTTTCTGGGCAGTTCCAAGTCTCAGGCTTTCTGTGTGCAAGAAAGACAAAATTTACCCTGTCTTAAGTCATAGTGGGTGAATTGAGAACTGAGGTGAAAGTTTTGACTTTCCCTATTCTTCTCCAGTGAGGTCCTACTCTTGTCACATATACTGCAAAGGAATTTAGGGATAAAATCTACAGAATAAGGGAGCAATCCCCAAACTGCCATCCAGATACCTGGGACCTCTTCACACTGTGCAGTGGTTCCAGAGCTCACATATTTTCATTGAAAAGAGTAGAGATGGCCTGACAAATTGAGGATAAGTGTCTTACCTGGTCATGGTAGAATACTGAGTCATTGGATACCCACTCTACATTAGATTCAGCTAAGATGGCTGCATTCTGAACTAGACTTTTATTGGCTTTAAACGAAAACTTTCATGGATGAAGATATTTGGAGGCACAAATGAAAAAACAAATGTATTTGGTTTTCCTCTCTCATATCTTCATCATACCATTGAGATCTGTACCATTGAGATCTACTGCTTTTGTGGTACAGATAAAGCTCCAGATAAATTTTTTTAGGAGGTACAGGAGATTGAACCCAGACCCTTGTACATGAGAAGCAGCGTTCAACCGCTGAGAAACGTCTGCTCCCCTCCAGATAATTTTTAATGCTTAAATTTCAAGTACCTGTAACAATATTAGAGATTTCCTGTCATTTAAAAAATCTGAGTGAATGATTGAATTTCTCACCAAAAATAAACATGAAATGGATCAATTGTACTTTGTCCATAAAGAACACCTTAAAAATATTCTCTGATCATGGCATCTAGCAAGGTAGTTAAAACAGACCAATTTGCCCTGCATCTGAGATTAAAGAGCAGAAAATTTTGCCAAATGAGTATCGGTGTTTGACATTCAGAACCAGAAATAGAATAACAGCAAAGTTGGCTTCCTGGAACTATTTCGGTTTACCCATGCATACTCTCTTATTTCCCCAAACTGCGAATATGCCAAAAACGGGAGTATGACTAGAAGGAGGAAATGGCACCTTTGTGTTAAGCACCATATTTCCACCAAGAATGCCCCTGCAAGTGCCACCTTCCACCGCCACGCCTCCCTTCCTTCCTCTCTGTTCTAGGTCTCTGGGGTCTGATCAACAACGCTGGTGTTCTGGGCGTGCTGGCTCCCACTGACTGGCTGACAGTGGAGGACTACAGAGAACCTATTGAAGTGAACCTGTTTGGACTCATCAGTGTGACATTAAATATGCTTCCCTTGGTCAAAAAAGCCCAAGGGAGGGTTATCAATGTCTCCAGCATTGGGGGTCGACTTGCATTCGGTGGTGGGGGCTATGCCCCATCCAAATATGCAGTGGAAGGATTCAATGACAGCTTAAGGTAAAACAAAGTAATTAAATTGTTAGGAAATAAGAGTTACTAACATTTATTAAATGGTTATTATGTAGCAGACATTCTTATTCAGTGTTTTAAATTATTCCCAACTTATAGATGATATATTAGTCAGTGAATGGGGTACTGATGCAAAGTACCAGAAATCTGTTGGCTTTTATAAAGGATATTTATTTGGAGTAGAAGCTTACAGTTACAAAGCCTAAAGGGTCCAACTCAAGGTTACTTCCTTACCCAAAATCTATTGCCACATGTTGAAGCAAGATGTCAGGGAACATCTGCGAGGGTTCAGCCTTCCTCTTTCCTTGTAAGGATCTGTGGTCCCAGCTTCTTCCAACATCAACTGTAGGTTGGCATAGAGTTCATGTCTCTTTCTGGGGCTTGTTTCTTTCCTGGCTCAGCAGCTCTGTTCTTTTCACAAGGTTGGTTATAGACCATCAAGGCTCATCTCTCTTCCCGGGTTACAGGATCCTCTGTGTATCTTCTCTGTGTTTCTACTTTACTTGCCTTCTTGGTTGATTATCTCTTTATATAGCCCACCAAAGGGGCAGGGACAAGGGGATGGAAAATGAACCCTGTGAGCCCTAAGGACATGGTCAAATTAAACCCCTAATCTTAATATAATTTAATCAAGGGCATCTCAGCTGAATCTAATACAATCAAGGGTCAACATGCCCAGAGAAACAGACGAGTTGAAAACATAATCATTATTTCTTTCTGGAACTCATAAATAATCTCAAACTGCCACAGATGATATTACTGAAACTAAGAGAGTTTAAGTAACTCATCCAAGGTCATAAAGGTGGTAGGTGGTAAAACTGGGGTTTGAACCCAAGTCTATCTAACTCTTCTTTGCTTTTTATGTTAGCACATCATGCTGATGTTGGGAATGAACTTATATTCAACAGGTCAGTTTGTTGACATAGTTAGGAAATGTAGAGAGAAACTAAAACTGTGTAGTTCTTTCCATTGGTGTTACTCTCAGTTGCAGACACAACAGTACCATCTTATTTAAACCTCAATAGAAAATTATCCGGTAAAGTAAATGTCATTGTAACAAAGTAAAGATTCAGCTTTATTTATCCTTGTTGCAATTTCTGACCCCAAATCTCAGTACACTTCAGACATTGTAGCCTAGAGGAGGCAACACCCAAAGACAAGAAAGACTGCTCTCCTTTGACACCTTCCATTTCCAAATAAAACTCAGAGCAGGAGTTCATTTGTCACAGATGAAGATTTTGTTACCACAAGACAGCATAACCACATTTTTTTCCTGTGTGCCACCGAGAACTCCAGAGTTCAAAACTAAGAACCAATTCAGCAAATAAGGGCCCCCAACTCAACTAAAATTCCATAGAGTTGAGCTTTATAAGCTTGCTAAACTTTATTTTCGCATGTGTTTTCAACCTATGACACAGAGTTTAAAAAAGAAAAGGTTGAAGATATTTATTCAGAGATTGTCTCTTAGGTCACAGAGCCAGGAACACTGCTAGGGAGTCTGTGACCCCAGCATCTCACATTAAGGGGATCTGATTTACCCTACCTTTAATCAATGCTTTTAGAGACTATTAATCAACAACTCAACACCTATCATGATCTATGCCTCCCAAAATTTTAATATTTTGTGTTTTTGGTTCTAATTTCCTTTGAGACTCTCTATTTGACCCATAGTTTATTTAGAAGTATGTTGTTTAACGTTAAAATGTTTGGATATTTCCCCCTTATCTTTCTATTATTTACATCTAGTCTAATTCCATTATGATCAGAGAATATATTTTGTATTATTTTCTTGATGTTTGTATTGTGACAGAGGTTATGGTCTATCTTAGTGAATGCTCTAATTACCCATGAAAAGAATGCACATTTTGCTTTGTTTGGGTGGAAGTTTCTAAAAATGTCAATCTGTCAAGTTGATTGGTGGTGGTCAATTTTTCTACCCCCTTACTAATTTTCTACTTGTTCTTTTGATTGCTGAGAAAGGAGTGTTGAAATCTCTAATGAAAATTACGAATTTATCTGTTTCTATTGATGAATATCTATTTTAGTTGGCCCACAGGCTGCTGATGCAAAGTACCAGAAATGCATTGACTTTTATCATGGGAATTTTATTTAGGGTAAAAGCTTACAGTTCCAAGGCCATGAAATGTTCAAATCAAGGCATCAGCAGAGGTGCTTCCTCACCAAAGTCATCTGCCACATCGTAAAGCCAAGATAGCCACCAGTCTTTGCTGGGGTGTCTGCCTTCCCCTTCAGAATCAACTATCTCCCAGAGCTCAGCTATGGACAACCAGGCATAGCCTTGTCTCTTACTGGGCCTCCTCTCTCAGACTTTCAGGAAATCTCTGTCTTTCTGCAGCTGTGGGCAAATCTGAAATCCTTTCTCCGCCATGGCCAGATCAAGCAGGCAGAGCTCCCTTTTCCTGTGTGTTTCTCTTTGTGTCTCCATTTATATTTGATTCAGCAAGAGGGCAGAGATGCCTCACTGACATAGTCTAGTCAAAAGGGTCTCACACCCACAGGAATGGATTAGTTCAAAAACAATCTTTCTCTTTTGGGAGTTCATAAAGAATTTCAAACTGTCTTTTGTTTTTGCATAATATATATTAAGGCTCTTTTGTTAGGTTCATATGCATTGCTGCTTCTTAAGTGAATTTGACCCTTTTGTCACTGTCTCTTTATCCCTAGTAATTTTGTTTGCTGACAACAAATGCTCTTAGTCTTCTTCATCTGAGAATATCTTTATTTCACCGTAATTTCTAAAGTATATTTTTGTTGAATATAGAATTCTGGGTTGAGAGCTCTTTCCTTTCAAAAAGTTAAAAATGTTATCCTACTTCCTTTTTTATGCTTTTTCTTTTAAGGAGGTATCAGGAAATGAACCCAGGGCCTTGTACATGGGCAGCAGACACAGGGGAAGCACACAGTCAACCAATGACATCTGCTCCCCATTCCACTTTTTTCTGTTCTCCATGGTTTCTTTTTTATTATTATTATTTTATTTTATTTATTTCTCTCCCCTCCCCCCCACCCACCCCCCATTGTCTGCTCTCTGTGTCCATTCGCTTTGTGTTCTTCTGCATCCACTTGCATTATCCGGTGGTCCTGCATCTCTTTTTTGTTGCATCATCTTGCTGCATCAGTTTTCATTGTGTATGGTGCCTCTCCTGGTGGGCTGCACTTTTTTCATGTGGGGTGGCTCTCCTTGTGGGGTGCACTCCTTGCACGTGGGGCACCCCTCTGTGGGGACACCCCTGCATGGCACAGCTCTCCTTGCATGTGGCAGCACTGTGCATGGACCAGTTCACCACACAGGTCAGGAAGCCCTGGGTATCAAACACTGGGTGCTCCATATGGTAGATGGATGCTCTATCAGTTGAGTCACATCCACTTCCCTCTCTATGGCTTCTGATGAAAAAATCTGCAGTCATCCAAGTCACTGTTCCTCTATAAATAAAGTGTCCTTTTTCTCTGGCTACTTTGAAGGTTTTATCTTTGTCTTTAGTTTTCAGCAGTTTGATTACGATGATAATGATTCTAGGCATAGAGTTCTTTGGGTTTATCATGTTTGGAGTTCACTGAGCTTCTTGAACCTAAAGGCTTGAGTCTTTTGCCAAATTTGGGGAGTTTTCAGGATTATTTCTTCAAATACCTGTTCTGCAATACACTCTGTTTCTTTTCCTTCTAGGACTCTGATAACACAAATTTTAAACCTTTGAATTTGTCCCACAAGGCGTTGAGGCATGTTCACTTTTTTCTCTGTATTATTCAGATTGGATAATTTCTGTTAATGTATCTTCAAGTTCATTGATCCTTTCCTCCATCATCTACATTCAGTCATTGAGCCAAACAGTGAATATTTTACTTTGGTCATTGTCTTTTTTAATTGTAAACTTTTCATTTGGTTCTTCTTTCTAGTTTTTTATTTCTTTCTTGAGGTGTTTTATCTTTTCATTTACCTCAAGGTGTTTTCCTTTATGTCTTAGAGCATTTTTTATAACCCCTTCCTTTAAGACTTTGATAATTCCAACCTCTGTGTCACCTCAGCATTGGCATCTGCTGATTGCCTTTTCCCATGAGAGTTGATATTTTCCTGATTCTTCATATGCCAAGTAACTTTGGATTGTATGTTAAATAACGATATACAATGAAACTCTGGGATTTGTTTAAATCACATAGAGAATGCTGATATTTTTGTTTTAATAGGTAATCAACCAGGTGGTGTTCAGGCCACAACTTCTGACCAGTCTTCTATAGTTGCAGTTCCAATGTTTGTTCAAAGCCTTTGCTGCCTTATTTTCACCTGTCCCACATGTGCACCATCTAATAGACCATCAGGGCTATTCTTTCCCATAGTTTGCCTTTCAAGGTTAGCTCTACACATGAGGCTGAGCCCAAAATCAATAAACATATTTATGGGGTCATTTTTCCAAACTCTTCCCTATCCATGACTTTCTGGTTCTCTGTACTCCCATCCAGTCAGAAAGTTGGGGTTTTAATTACCCTAGTCTGCCATCTACTTCCCACAGCTGTGCTCATTATGGGGCCAAGTGGTGGGAGGAAAGAGAGAGACAAAAGCAATAGGGTTTCTCCCTACTCTCTTAGACAACAATAACACTCACTGAAGAGAAAGTGTCCCTCCTTCAGAGTTTTAGACAACTACAGGCCCCCACTTTTATCATTGCCATGCTGCCACCACCATTGCCACAAAATTGCCTGGGGACTGGGCTGTGAGAGAACAGAGAAAAGGCAAAAACAAAAAACAAAAATAAATTTTAAAAGAGCAGTTTTCTCCATTCTCTGAATGTTAGGATTCCCATTTGCTGCTCCTGAGGCCAGAACTAGAGAGCTTATCCTAGAGGTTCTGGTTTGGGACTGAAGTCAGTCCAGACTAGGGGACACCAGAGTGGAAGAAAAACATGGGACCAACTGTTTATTCCTTGGTACCTCAAATTCTGGTCTTCTTCCCTAATTTGCCTACTACTTTGCCTTTTGAGAGTTCTTAAATAGGTGTTCTGTGCATTTTGTCCAGGTTTGATAGCTGCATTCAGTGGGAAAGATGGAGGGAGTATGCTTAATCCATCTTGCCCTGAACCAGAACCTATCAGTGCAAAGCTTCCAAGTTGCATGTGTTTGTATCAAAGTTCTGGCATGAAGTGGAGGCACTCTATAGTTGGGTAAATGGAGAAAGTCTACTTAAGGGACTATTTACAAACATGTGGAAGAGGTACAGCAACATCCCAAGGACAGGTATAGAATCTACAAGCTAAAAACAGTAGTGGTATTTCTACCCATAGGACTGAAAGAACAAGGAGACAGGGTAGTTTCCAGAACCTAAAGACCTAGGGGTATCACCTTTGGATGAAGGATGAAATTAACAAATGTTGATCCTCAGGAAGAATAAGTAGCCAGAACTGTGCTGTGCCTCCTTGCTTCCTCTGATCTTCTGCCAGTACTTCTAATTGACTGTACCTAACAGAAACCAGAATATAGTTAATACAGGTCAGCCTCCCAAAGTGTAGTGCTGTAGAAAGGTGGAGAAAGGGTCTGGAAGACCAAATGGAAGGTAACCAGCTGAATAGTGCTGTGATTAAGAGAGAAGACAAAGTTTAATACAGTCTAAACCATGGGTCTAAGTTTAGTTTACTAATAAAAGCAGGTTAGATTATTCTACTGAGATGAATAAAGATAGAACCTCTATTTTGCCATTTGGTCAAGTTGACAGGCTCTTCCAAGAATTAAACACCATGATAATGGTGCAGTACTTCTCAACATTATGTGCTTTCAAATCACCTGTGTGTCTCATTTAAATGCAAATTCTTATTCTTTGGCTCTTGAGTAGAACCTAAGATTCTACATTTCTAATGAGGGCCCAGGTGATGTCAGTGGCCCAGGGATCACACTTATAGTAACAAGACCTTGGGATTTCCATTAATCTCTTTTGTTCACTCCTGGTTCCACTGTATAAGCAAAATTCAGTATACTTAGAGATTTACCCTAATTATTTATAAAAAAAGATTTCAACTAAGAGATTCATGCAATTCTGTTTTCGATGCAATTATACCATGCCTGAAAGTAATCAATAAAGATTTTTATGTCTTCCTAAATTACAGAACCGGTACTGGAAACAGTATTGTGCATGCAAGCCAAGGACCAGTAGCAGACCAAAATTTCTCTATAAAGGAGCACTTAGGGGGAAGCAGTCTAATTGGGAGAATGCTAGGATACTTTGAAGGCCTCTTGATTTTACTTACCTGGTAGGCTTAGATTAGTAGCTTAAAACTATTTGTCCCTAAATTATATGTTCTTTTCAGGAGAGGGTGGGTAGACAAATCTTCCCAAGTTTACCTGTGGTGCTGCCACTTTTAAAATCTGAAGGTCATCAAACTTCGAGTAAAATAAAACTAAGTTGGGAAGTGTTCTTTTTTTTTTTAATGCAAACACAGACTTTTCAAGGTCAAGCTAATTTGTATTTTTAGTAAAATATACATCAAATTACCCAACAGGTATGCTGCTAGAAAGCAGACTCTAAGATAAATTAAATCATATTTTAAGTTCGTTAATTTTTAAAAATCTTATGGTGACGATTTCTGAGAAATGAATAATTACTTTCCTATATATGCCTTGTGGAAATATAAATTAAATTTAAGAAATTATTATTCATATACTGCTTTGCCATACATTTTGGTTTGCTTTAAAGAAAGGGGCTCCACTATTCCATTATAACCTCAATGCCCAGTAAATAAGTAGATTTTTGGTTTTCTTCAGTAACAGGATGAAAAAGCTTACTGAATGGCATAGGGAGCTGGTTAGTCACGTCAGGGATTGTCACACTGTGTCCTGCAGTATGTCGTTATTTGTGCTGCAATCTCCTCATTCCTGGAATGGTGGTAAACTTGCCCATCCAGGAGAGTCATTAAGAACCCAGGGGTTCTTAACGCAGGGGCCCTGGGTCCATGGAAAGTTTTCAAGGGTTCTGAGAGCTTGAATTGGAAAAAGTCAACTTATTATCTTTATTTTTTCTGACCTCTAGCTAAAATCTAGCATTTCCTTCACTTATGAATGTATGCAATAAATAATTTATGGTAGTATTCATTTCACCTGACTGACAAAGGGGTCCATGGGACAAAAAAAGCCTAAGAACCCCTGCATTAGTCTATTGCACCATGAGGTACGTTGAGTACTGAGAAGAAATCTGTCTTTAACCCACACAGTCGTTGACTTAGTGAGTTAGTGTGGTCTAGAGAGAAAATGCTGGATGGGGGTGCATCCACCCAGATCCATTTCCTGTCCTGCCTCTCATCAGTCCTCACGTCACCACCCTGAATTTCAGTTTCTCCATCAGCAAAATGAGAGTAGAAAAAAACACTCCTTTCCAATACATCCAATTCTGTGACTCCATGAAAAGATTCATAACCAAATACAAATAAATCTGGTATAAACATTTTCAATGGGTTCTTTTCACAGACGGGACATGAAAGCTTTCGGTGTGCACGTCTCATGCATCGAGCCAGGATTATTCAAAACAGGATTGTCAGATCCAGTAAAGACAACTGAAAAAAAACTTAATATTTGGAAACATCTTTCTGCAGACATCAAACAGCAATATGGGGAAGGTTACATTGAAAAAAGTGAGTGTCCAGGTATACCCAGGATCCTTTTGGGGTTCAATGTCCTTAGACAGCATGAAAGAGACTCAAACATAAATGAAAAAACAAGTTTCCCAGAGTAATATACTAAAAAAAGATCTTTCATATGGATCAGGGATCCATATTTTTTCCAATGTCATCCCTTTGTTTTTCCAAGTGTTTATAAATATTTATTGAGCATTTACTCAGTGCCAAGATCTATTCTAAGAGGCTTATGAGTTATATCACTTACTCCTCAAAAGAATTGTTGGAACAGTCAGTAAAGGCTTGGAAAGAATAGCAGCATTAGCGACACCTGGAAACTTATTAAAAATGCAAATTCTTGGGCCCTACCCCAGGCCTATCAAATCAGAAACTCTGGAGATGGGACCCAGAAATCTGTGTTTTAACAAGCCATCAAGGAGAATCTACTGTCTGCTCAAGTTTGAGAACCACTTTTCTAAAGAAAACATGACTGCAGAAATAATAGAAAATCTTCACAAGAGGCCTAGATTATAATGGCAAATTCACAATAAATTCCCTCACATGCACCTTCCTCTTCCTACCCTATGCTCACACTCTCTTTTCCTTCTTCCAAAGAGTAAACACTGCACTTTTGTCTCTTTTGACAGGTCTGGACAAACTGAAAGGCACTAGATCCTTTGTGAATGTGGACCTCTCCCTGGTGGTAGAGTGCATGGAGCATGCTTTAACCAGTCTCTTCCCTAAGACCCGTTATATCGCTGGAAAAGATGCCAAGACTTTCTGGATACCTCTGTCTCACATGCCAGCAGTGTTGCAAGACTTCTTACTTATGAAACAGAAAGTGGAACCAGCTAATCCCAAGGCAGTGTGACTCAGCTGACCTCACTGCCTGCCCCGGGCTCTGAGATTGACAGATTTCAAGAACACATCTCCTTTTCAATTCCTTTCCTTACCTGATCCAACATGGACTCATTTAGAAGGTTATGCTTCTTTTGATAAAGGAAAGAGTCCCACTATCACTAGTGATGAACCTGGGGATCCCTTCTCAAGTCTTCTTTGAAAAGAAGAGCAGGGGTGGCACATGCCATAGGTAGAGCCTGCTCAGTATTTAGGTTCTGGGAGTGGATGTGGTTCATGAAATTGAGCTCCCGCCTCCCACATGGGAGGTCCCAGTTTTGGTTCTCATTAGCCCTTAAAGAAAAACAAAAATTGACAATGAACAAAAGCAATGAGCAAAAATATCTATCAGCCTATATATATATAGGCTTTGTCTGCTTGGAATGATGTGAGGGGAATTGGAAGACTTTCCCATCCTAATGTTCCCACATAGTTCCCACCATTGAGACTCACCTCGTAAACGTTAAATATTTATCCCTTCTCCAAATATTAAGAGATAAAACAGGATACATTAACAAATAGATCAGATGTATTAGGTTATCTTGCTGAGAAAAAGACCCTGAAGGACTGCAACTTAATTCTGGCAAGCTCTGATGGGGACTGGAAAAGGGTGGGAAATGAAGCATTGTGGGACACTGATATAAGCTAAGGGGACAGCAGAAAAACACTAGATGAGACTCAAGTAGGAGGAAGAAAAAGAGAGACAAAAGAAGAGAACAAAGGAAGAAATGGATATAAAAGTAGAGATAAGGAGGTTCCAAGACAAGCCTCCTAAACTACAGGACACTGTAGAGGGTGAACGTCGTATTCAAGGCCACGTGAACACAGATGTCTGGTGGAAAGATGGCACTAGTAGAGTAGCAGGATATTAGTTTCATTCCAAGAGAAGCAAAAATGTAAGCAAAAATGGTGACTGTAAAAATAACAAGCCTTAGAATGATGCCTGATATAATTCATAGCCAAGAAAGTTGGAAATCCTTCATTTGCGGTATCTCTGAAGTCCCACAGAGATATAGAGCTAAATTAAAAGGCTCTCTTTAGCCTATGGTTACAGTGAAATCAAGTCTTCTACTTACTCATATTCATGGTTCTAAATTGGATTGACCCTGGGCCCACACTCCATCCAAAGGAAGCAGTTCCCTAAATGACTGTTTCCTGGATTTCAGCATCCAATATCACCCTCAAAGGTTTGCTGAATATTTACATGAAGTCTGGAGTCTCATAATTTAACTTTTGTTGCACAAATATAGTTTAAAGGAGCCAGAGAAATCACCAAGCTTGTGGTGCCTCTGCACACACAGGTACACACATCCTTAACTTATTGTGAAGAAAATATTTAATATCTGCTTCTTGAACCATGTCCATTTGAAGGTATCATTGTATTGATTTTCACTCACCCTTCTGGAAACATCTGCTTATGAGATTATTTCCTTTCAAGTTTATAACATGCGCTGGACATTCTTTTCATTATTTTTTTTTTGGAGGTACCCAGGACCTCATACATGGGAAGCAGGTGCTGGACCACTGAGCTATACCGCTCTCTCTTTTCATTATTTTGAGGAAAGATACATTCATCCTTTTCTTTGCATCAGAATGAAAAAAATCACAGCAACAAGATAGGAAAATTCTCAGGCAAACTTAGCCACGCTATTATCACTATCTATCTGTGAGGTCACTCTGCCATCTTGGTCCTTTGCCCAGAGACAGCTCACCTGTAGATCTCTGATTTCTCCTGGTTGTAGTTAACTACCTACAGTTTGGTGACCCTCACTCAGCCTGTCCATGGAACTGAAGTTTATCAACACTGAACTGACCTTGAATTCTCAAATCTTGTATTCATTTGACAGCCTTAATAATTTGTAATCTGTTGCTCCATGCCTCCCAGGGCTGCCAAGACTTAAAATCTACCAAGAACCTTCTTTTCTGAACTTCTAACCATTCCAATCATATTGCTGGATCTCCCTAATTGTGTTATTTCCTTTGTTTTGCCTAGACATGAAGTCTTTGCTCATTTTTCCAAATAGCTTTACTTTGGCAACTCCCTGTTTCATCCAAACAAAAATTCTCTCCTTAAACAAATGCTCCCAAATATGGTATCACCTCAAAATAAAGCCAAATATATTCACTTAAGTGGCTTCAAAAGCTTTTTAAACTGGAAGTTAAGGTGGGATGTTTGGTCTATATAGGCATGCGTCTCAATAGGCTTGTGTGGTAGGGGGGTCCACTACCAAGTCACCACACCAGGATTCTGAAGGCATGCGTTCCCAGACTCCTCTTTACCTTACCATCACCTCTCATTCTCTGTGTTCTTAGGAAAATAACTATAGAATTTTTATCTATAAATATTTTGGGCGACATGTCATGTGCTGAACCTTCTGCTAAGTGCTGGCCTACAATAAGGAACAAGATGGTTCTGGCTACTTTGCTCACAGAACTTAATACTAATCCTAAGGCTGAAGCCGGTACTCCAGGTACCTTGGAGTTTCTCCAAAAATCTAATACTGAGATGAACTGAGATATTGTCTTCTACTGCATTAGCATGGAGGATCCCTCTTCACTTAGTTCACAGGGAATGGAAGCATCTTCCAGACCTTTCCTTAAAATCAAACTGTGTCCTCTATAACTCTTCCTGGACATACACAATTTATATCTGAATCTGGAGTTTTTTCATACTCCCCACCACCACCACCCCACTCACCCCCTCCCTAGTCCAACACCAACTACTATAAATTTTATCCCCTAAAATGATTTTGAGTCCATCTACTTCTCTTCATCTCTACTGCAAACACCCATTCAAGCTATTGTCATCTCTGATCTCAACTACAGCACATTCATTCTTTCACATCTTCAAGATTTCTCACTGCCATCAGGATTTTTCAAAATTAAAATCTGATCATTCTAATCCTCTCCCCACCACCATTTCTCTAAGCCTTTCAACATCTTCCCATGGCACTTTTCCTAAATACTAAAATATGTAATAAAACCCATATTACCCTAGTGCTCATCATTCGCCTCATTTTAGGCCACTCTCCTTCTCACTTTATCTGCTTATCTCATGTCCTTAAGCCTTTGCCCATGCTTTTCCCTAGAAAGTTCTCCATTTTGTCCACTTATCTCATTTCTTCATCCTCCAAATCACAGCCACTTCCTCAGGGAAGCCCACACAATTTCAAATCTTGACTACCACCTTTATCCCATCTTACCCACTCTTACTGTACCATATACTTTACTTCAAGGCACACATTACAGTTTGTATTTATGTATTTGTGCAGTTAATTATTTAATTAGTCCCCCAATTAGATTGTAAGTGCCATGAGGTCCGAAATCATGAAACTTTGTTTATCTTTTTATTTCCTTGTTTAGCACAGAGCTTCCATAGACTGGCACACAATAAATATGTGTATAAGGAAGGCAGAAAGCAGCCTATTTTAGCCTTTCCAACTAAGGAGCTATCCATCACTTAAGATCAAGCTTCCCAATTCCATTAGTTGTGCTACCAATCTGCCAGTTCAACTGAAGTCTTATAATTTCTTTAAACCTTTTAGAATTACTAAAGGGTTCCCTGATGGTGGTTCTGTTATCAGCTTCCCCCCAGAGCTGGTCACCATTGCCATAGTGATTTCCCATGACCTGGTGGCCCAGAGACAGACTGTAAAGGTCCTGCTGCCATGTCATGCATTCCTGAGCCCAGTATTCACAGAGGAAAGGCATCAGGAGTCATTTAGTCCATTTTGCTGCCTGCAGGCAAGGACATGCCTAAACCATCCAGGCTCAATAAAATATTTTCCATTTAAAATCTCTCCAGAGGTGATGACAGCACAAGTCTGTGATGAAAATGAGAGCCAGTGAAGGACACTTTGAATGGATTTACAAAGCATGGGACTATATAGCGCAGAGAATCCGGTGGTGGAAGAAGGACCGTGGTTAACAGGACAAATAGGAGAATGTTCTCTCATGAATGAATACAAATATGTAATGCTAGTATAGGGTGTTAATAATTGGGTAGTGTGATAGTTAAGCTAATGTGTCAACCTGGCCAGGTAATGGTACCCAGCTGTTTGGTCACAAGCAAGCACTGGGCTAATTGTAATACAAGGGCTTTACATGGACTTTAATCATCAGTGAGCTGATTGCATGGATATCCAATCAACTGAGAAGATTGCCACCAGTAATGAGTGACGTCTCATCCAATCAGTTGAAGGTCTTAAAAGGGAAAGTGATTTCAGCATTCAGAGAGAAAATTCCCATCTCTACTTCCCATTTCCTGGGAACTCATCAAGGACCTTTTTGGGAGTCTCTGGTTGCAGCTTGCCCCGTGGAATTTGCACTTGTGCATCCCCATGATTGCATGAGACTATTTTACAAAGTCTCATACTATTTATACATATCTCCTGTTGGTTCTGTTTCCCTAGAGAACTCTTACTAATACAGATGGGTAGAGGGAAAAATACACCAAATGTAAGCTATGGGCTATAGTTAGTAGTAATATTTTGATGATAATATTTTGATGATACTCTTTCATAGTTTGTAAAATTGTTTCACAGCAATGCAAGGTGTTGGTGGTGGGGTGATGTATGGGAGCTCTGTATGATGTTATGCATGTTTGTCTTGTAAGCTCACAACTTTTTTTAGACTCTTATTATTTACATATGTTGATGTGTGAATGATAAACTTCAATAAATTTTTTTATTATCTTTTTTTTAAAAGATACATAAATCACACAAAACGTTACATTAAAAAATATAAGGGGTTTCCATATACTCCACACCCCACACACCCCACTCCTCAACATCAAGAACTTCTTTCATTAGTGTGGTACATTCATTTCATATGATGAGTACATTTTGGAGCACTGCTACACAGCATGGATTGTAGTTTATATTGTAGTTTACACTCTCTCCCAGTCCATTCAGTGGGTTATGGCAGGATATATAATGTCCTGCATCTGTCCCTGCAATATCATTGAGGACAACTCCAAGTCCCGAAAATGCCCCAGTATCACACCTTTTTCCCTTTCCCTGCCTTCAGCAACTTCCACAGTCACTGTCTCCACATCAATGATATAATTTCTTCCATTGCTAGAGTCACAATAATTCTATAGTAGAATACCGGTAAGTCCACTCTAATCCATATTTTATTCCTCCATCCTGAGGACCCTGGGATGGCGATGTCCACACCACCTCTAAATCGAGAAGGGGCTTAGATTCCACATGGCTGATGAATGGAATTCTCCTGCTTGCTGCTGTAGACTCTCTCAGTTCCCTGGTGTGGTGGTTGACCATCCTCAATTCCCTGTTAGCTGACATAGGTAAGTCTAACAAACTGGAATTTAGGTGTTGCAACTCTACTGAGGCTCAGGGCTCAGCTGGCACATAGACAGTCCAGAGAGTCAAGTCTCCTGAACATACATCAACCCCGGCACCAACCACATGTTCAGTAAAAGTGACAGAAGAGGCATGTGTAGAGAGAACACATTTGAGTCCAGCTCCATCACACTCAGGAGCACAATTCCAAAGTAGGGCCCACTGGCAAGGCACTGAACTCCAGAACCATATGTCATGAACATAGGACATGGGTGTCTCCGTAGCCCTCAGGAGCACCACTACCTAGGGATGTGTCTTCTTTGGCTGTCTCTGAGATCCTGCTGAGATGTTTGTAAGCATGACCCCTCTGATGACCTTCCAACTCACTTAAGTCTCTTAGCCATATAAACTCATTTGTCTTTATCATTTCCCCCTTTTATTCAAGGTCTTTTTCTACCAGCTGGTGCTTGGTAGTAATCCCTGGGAGCCAGGAAGGCTCATCCCCAAGAGTCATGTCCCATGCTGAGGGGAAGGTAATGCATTTATATGCTGAGTTTGGCTTAGAGAGTGGACACATTTGAGCAACATGGTGGTTCTCAGGAGGTAACTCTTAGGCACCCTGCAGCTCTAGGCCTCGTTGAAATTTCAAGTACACAGGCTCATAAGCATAGTCATCAGCATCAAGGGCCCATTATTAGACCATCCTTCTTCACTGGTCTTTGCTCTTGTACTTGGGGGATTGTTGCTGCTCCATTGGGGAGTGCAGCAGAGTTTCCCGGAATGGGAACTCAGCACTCCCTCAGTTGTCATGTGACACTCTACCCACTATGTCAATACCCAATGAACAACCAAACATATCTATATACCCTATATGCAAGCCCTGGAGAACTCCCTCCCCTTCATGCATCCCCTGTCAATGACACCCCACATCTGTGCTCCTCCCCCGCCATAGTTTAACCACTCTGTGATCCAAAACTTCAAAAATGAAGTCTAATATATTGCCAGATTCAATTAATAGGAAAATGAAATAGTAATGATAGGTTTAAAGATTAGAAATAGAATACATAATAATTTAGGATATTAAAAAAACATCATTAAAAAATTTTTTTTTGACATTTTGCCTTTCATCACTATAATAGGTATTGCCCTGTATGTACAGTGGCAAGGCAATCTCTTCCTTTTCTTCCTCAGTGTCTACATTTATCTTTTTTTATTATTATTACGTCTTCAAAAAAGTTTTAGGTCACAGTAAAGTCACACATAGAATAGGGGGAACTCCCATATATCCAACATCAAACCTTTTTCTCCTTCCCCAGCAATGATCTTTTTACATGTGGAGGTTACATTTGCTGCAACTGATGTACAGATATTGAAACATAGCTACTAAACATGGTTCCATTACGGTTTACATTATGGTTTGCATTTTAGACTATACACCTTTCTAAATTTTGGGTGAGACTTAACATTTGCCTGTATCCATCATTGCAGGATTTGCAGAACGCTTCCATGCCCCCTCCCCCAATTACCCCCTTTTCCAACTATTCTATTCCTCTCTCCCTCTTCCCTTAGGACCCACAGTGACAACCAAGCTTCACTCCTTAAAGGACAAGATTCATAGACACTTGCAACAATGCTGAGGGCTTGACACACTAGTATGTCCTCCCCCCTTGGGAGCCACCCATGTTCTTGAGAGACACCCTCCCCTCTGTTTGAGCACATTAGGCCTCCCCAGAATGGGGGCATAACACCTTCCCTCTCATTGTATAGTTCTCCACCCACTGATGTAACACACTGTGACAGGATGAGCACTTACACACTCCCTAGAAGCCTGCCCCAAGTGCATGTTGTGCCAGATGCCCCCCGTCAAACACCTTAAACCAGTAACCCTTCCTTATATTTTCTAGAGTTTTCTCAACATTCTATTTCATAACTTTTACTATACACTTATTATTTATGTATGTTCCTGTGTGAATGATATACTTCAATAAAATTTCATTTTAAAAAAATCTCTCCAGAAACTCCATAATGTTTGTAGGTAACTCAGCACAGTACTTGATGAGGAAACTACCAAAAAATGCCTACAAAAAATGACCAACTTTAACTCTTCTCTATACTCCTATTCACTATTGCTCTCAAGAACGTGAGAGACCACAGAACCGTTGCTGTGGAAGAAGCATTTCAACATTCTCAAACTGGAAAACTCTTTGATATTTATAAATTATTTGTGGCCACTTAGTCTAAGCAAATATAAAATATAAGAAAGATGATGTCCAACAGGATTTCTCGATTTTTTTTTTTGCTTGTGAGAAATAGGACAATTCTATTGATATTCATAATACTGACATTCTTCCTCACTCTGTGATTCAATTTTAAAAAGAAAATATGAGCAATTACCAATCTAGTATATGAAGCATTAAACTAGCCAAAAATTAAGGCAGATTCTAGTTTAACAGCATTTTCAAGCTCTTTTTTCTACATAGCACCTACCCAAGAAACAGCCAGATCAGGGATCTTGCCTAATTAGTCACTGGAAATAGTATTCCAGTCTGAAATAGATCAACAAGGGCAATGTAGTATTCTGGCACTTTCTACAAGCAGCAGCATCCCTAAAGGGTTTCTTTACAGTTCTGCTATGGATACATAACAGTAATGAATAGGTAAAAACCATTCAGTCCATTTGTAGGTAAGGTATTTACTCTCAACATTCTGGGTCTATTTTTCCTCCTAGATAAGGCCATTATAACTTGAGTATGATGCCGCCCAATGAATGGTAGCACCTGAGTTATGGACCAGAACCTGACTTTCTATAGGTATAGTAAGAAAAACAACATTAATTGCTACTTAATACTTAATACAAAAAAAAATACTTAATACATGCCAGATTCTTATGTATTTAACTGTACATTATATTGATGATTTCATTTAACTTCAATCACATCTCAGTGATGTGTGTATTTTAGAGATAGAGAAATGAATGAACTCATGGAGAGGTGAGTAATTTGTCCAAGCTTGGGATTCAAAGCCACATTGTGAAAAGAGATTTAGGCCTTTTATTCAATCATCTGTCTAAAGTGAGTCAACAGTGTGATGTAACTGTCCATGCCCCAAGGAAGAAAAAAGTAAATGATTCTTTGAACTTGGTTTAAATTTGTAATTACATCATATAGAACAAGGGAGGTAATGGCGCTGTCTACTCTCAGCTTCTCAGATCACTTGTAAACTTTTGATTTCACTGTTGAAAACTCTACTCTCTGAGAGCCACAGACATTCTAGAGAAGGTGACCAGGAGATCAAGGTTATTTGAAGAAGAACTGAAGAAACTGGGGCTATTTACATGGAAGAAGAGCTTGAAGGAAAACCGGGCAGCCCAGTGAATGGGACCTCCCTGTGAAACAGAAATGGAGTATCATATAGAATGGCAGGGTCCATGGGTGGAAGGTACAGAGAATCCAAGTTCAGCCCCACGTTAGGAGGACCTGTGCACCAGCAGGGGCTGCTTGACTGAAGAGAGCCACAGCCAGTAAGTGAGCAGTAGGTGGGGGGAGGCAGGGAGCAGCCCATGGGTTAGGCATGCTCTAGAAGTGATTCAAGCAATATGGGTTAGGGTTGATGACATTTGAGGACTCTCCAAATCTAAGATTCTATGATACTATGGGGGTGTGGGCGGGTAGCCTTTCCTTAGTTATGGCACTTGACAGTATATAGAGAGCCAAGAATTTCCTAAATTCGCTAAATCCTGAGGGAGCAATTAGTCAAATGTCCCTCATGCTCCTTGTCTAAGGTCTAAAATTTTATGTCTTCGGGTGTTGGAACCTTGCCTTATCTTCTGCCAAAGGCAAAGGACAGGGAAGCTCAAACAGGAGGTAATAGACATCAGGGTAAACTTGAGCTCAATTTCATACTTTGTCCAAAGCCAGCCGCAGGGTAAACTCAAGGAAAGGGAGGCTGGAAGGATTCCTTGAGCTTCCAAGCAACTTGCAACCCATGTGTCCTTGGGTGTGTTCAGTTGTGTGTGCACAGTTATCAGAAATGTGTTTACTTTTTAAAATTGGCTTTAAACAAGGACATGGTATAAACACATAAGTAAATAAAACTACAAAAAGGCTACACAGTGAAAGGCAGTCCTCCCACACCTGAACTCTGATCCCTACTTGGGAGTTCCTGGTGTGTCCTTCCAGAGAACATGTAAATAAATAGAGATATATAGCTATCCTCTGCACATTTCCTTTTTTAAATGCCAAAATCATCACATTTATTTAGTTTTCTTTTTAAAATTTTTTTGAGATAAAATATATATAACAACATATTTGCCATTTCAACCATTTTTAAGTATACAAGCCAATGCCATTAATTACATTTACAATGCCATGCTACCATCACCACCATCCATTACAAAATTTTTTTGCCACCCCTAATAGAAACTCTGCACCCATTAAGCATTTTTTATAACTTGATAATATTCCATTGCATGTATATGCCACATTTTGTTTACCCATTCATTTGTTGACGAACACTTGGTTGTTTCCACCTTTTTGCAATTGTGAATAATGCTGCTATGAACATTCGTGTACAAGTATCTGCTTGAGTCTCTGTTTTCAGTTCTTTGGTATATACATCTAGGGAATGGAATTTTGGGTCATTTGGCAATTCTATGTTTAAGTTCTTGAGGAATCACTGAACTGTTCACAGTTTACTGTACCATTTTCCATTCCCACCAACAATGTACAACGGTTCAAATTTCTCCATTATAGCTGTTTGATATTATTGATGAATTCCAAAAAGAAATATTGGATTATGTTTATAAACTGATATTTTCCTCTTGGTATATTAGATTATATCGGATTCATAGGTTTCTTTGATTAAGTAATCATGTAAACCTCTTGTGCTGCCAGTAAGGTGTTGAGTTCCCACTCTTTGGTGAGTGGGGACTCACAGATGAAAGGCATGGCAAAGGACAGAGTTGGGGGTTTTGATGTTGGAGTTTTATGCTGAAGCTTTAAGCTGAAGCCCTGGAAAGTAAGCTCACAGAGGAAACAGAAGCAAGCCCTAGGAAGAGAAGAGAGAAACCCTGAGCCCAGGAAAAAGAAGCCTGAGGAAGGAAGGAAGGAAGGAACCCAGGAAGCCTAAACCCTCACAGACATTGGCAGCCATCTTGCTCCAACACGTGGAAATAGTCCTTGGTGAGTAACTTATGCTTTATGGACCGATATCTGTAAGCTCCTACTCCAAATGAATACCCTTTATAAAAAACCAGCCAATTTCTGGTATTTTGCATCAGCACCCCTTTAGCTGACTAATACATCCATACTCTCACCAACACTTGTTATTTTCAGTCTTTTTAATAATAGCCATCCCGCTTCCAGTGGTGAAGTACTAGCTCACTGTGGTTTTGATTTGCATTTTCCTAATGGCTAATGATGTTGACATCTTTTCATGTGCTTATTGGCTATTTGTATCTCTTCTCATTTTTTATTTTAATTTTTAATTTTTTTTTTTTCAGGAGATACTGGGGATTGAAACTGGGACTTTATACATGAGAAGCAGGCACTCAACCACTGAGCTAAATCCACTCCCCTGTATCTCTTCTTTGGAGAAAGTTCTATTCATTCAAGTCCTTTGCCCATTTTTAATTGAATTCTTTGTCTTTTTGTTGTTAAGTTGTAGGAGTTCTTTATATATTCTGTATATTTAACTCTTACCAGATATGTGATTTGCAAATATTTTCTCCATTTTGTGGATTATCTTTTCACTTTCTTTTTTTTAAGATTTATTTTTAATTTTTTCTCCTCACCCCTCCCCATTCCCCTGTTCTCTGCTCTCTGTGTCTGCTTATATTCTCATTAGGTGGCTCCAGGAACCTATCCTGGGATCTTCTGGAGTGGAGAGAGGCAATTACTCTCTTGCACCACCTCAACTCCCCATTCTGCTACATCTTATTTTCTCCCCTCTGTGTCTCTTGTTGCATCATCTTGCTGCACAGCTCTCAGAGTCGGCTGGCACTCCTGCATGGGGTGGCTTTCTTGCGCAGAGCAGCATTCCTACGCGGGGGCACTATATGGTAGATGGGAGTCCAATTGATTGAGCCACATCCATTTCTCTCACTTTCTTGATAACGTCCTTTGATACAGAAATGGTTTTAATTTTGATGAAGTCTCATTTATCTTTTTCACATGTTTTTATACAATGGTAGCAGTACTAGACTCTATATGCTATTCTCTACCTTACTCTATACATGTTCAAATTTTTATGAACAAAGGAGTGGATATAGCTCAAGTGGTTGTGTGCCTGCTTCTTGTGTATGAGAACCTGGATTCAATCTCCAGCACCTCCTTAAAAAAAAAAAAAAAGACCAGAAACCTCAAAAAAATTCTCAAAGTTTCTTTCTCAAATATGGCATAATTTTAGGCAGCAGACAGCTGTGACTCTATCACTTATAGTTTTTCAATGCCTGACTTAACAGATCAACATGTAAAGTGATTAAACAATGATGTTATTCTTTCATTACACATCTTAAAGTAATATTCCTTAAACTCTGGCTTCCACTCTAATTTAATGCAGCAATTATCCTAACCCTAGATAAAATAAGAAAGTAAATAATTGTACTGATTGCAAAAACTTCTTAAGAGTATAACCCCATTTATCAACAATAGCACTTACAAGTGGAATTACCAAAACATTAATAAATGATTCTGAAGGTAAGTTGCTTCTCTGTGTGAAGTTAGTTAATTCCTTTAAGAAACCATTTAGAAAAGGTTTTATTCCCCTCTGGGGATACCTAATTCCCAGAAAGTATTTAATTCGCTGAGAGTAAGTTCCATGACATCAAGGGTCAAGAGCTTCTAAAAAGGAGACACTGACTGGGTACAGATGTGGCTCAAGCTGTTAAGTATCTGCTCCCCACGTGGGAGGTCCTGGGTTTGGTCTCCAGTGCCTCCTAAAAGCAAAAGCAAACAACAAGCAAATAAATGAAAATACCACCTCAAGGGAGCCAGTGTGACTCAGTGGTTGAGTGCTGGCTTCCAATCTATGAGATCATGAGCTAATTCCCTTGCCCCAATACCATGAAAAAAAATAAGAAGTAGACACTGACCTTTCTTTTTTTTTTTTTTTCTTCTCATTTTCTGAAGCCCCATGTTCTACTTTGTAGGTGAGTAACCAGAGATTCATTTACTTGACTTTTGGATAAAGGTAGCATTTGGAGGCATTAACAGTTGTCCTGAAACTAAACCTCTTTACTGTTTCCTATTAGTTAAACCACTTCCCTGCAAGGCAAAGGGCAGTCACGGGTGCTGATCATTACTAAGAAATGATAGAAGGGAGCCATGCAATGGTAATAACATGGCATTGTTTGGGGAGTATCATAAGGGAAAAGCAATGTTTAGGAGCTCCATTCCACATTCTTGCCTCTAAACTGTAAGCCTGTTTAGAAGCGCTTCAAAAATGGTTAAGAACAAAGGCTCTGAGTCAAGCAGCTGGAGTTAAAATCCAGCTCTGCCCTTATCGTTAGCTTGACCATTGGCAGGTTTCTTAATTTCTCTAAATTTTAGTTTCCTCATCTGCAGAGTGAAGATGGCAAGATTACCTACCTTAAAAAGTTGTAAATATTGCACAAGTAGGAGAGCAGGCAAAGCTCAGTGGTTGAGGACCTGCTTCCTACACATGAGGTCCCAGGTTCAATACCCAGGGCCTCCTAAAAAAATAATTTAAACAAGTGAATGCCTATCAAGACAGCATAGTGCTCAATAAATGGTAGCTATTGCTGTGGTTTATTTGTTGGCACCTTCTCAATTTAGCTTCCGTTAATGGCAGAGTCTAGCTGAGGTATATCAACTCCCATCTTGGCATGTTATTTGAATGGATAGGCCAAGAGCAAAGATAAGACCAATATTCTGACTTATGTGCTACCAAATTTTACAAGTTAAGTGTGATAAGAAAGAATTGAATCCACAGCTGAGCACCCAGAATGATGAAAGGAAGAAGAACTGAAACCAGTGGGAAAAACAATCGTACCAAATGTCCATTAGTCACCATTTTTTCCAGACACACTCTGTGAAGAGCCCCTCCTGACATGATGTGACTACAGAAGAATAAGATTCGAAGATGGAAGAATGACCTAGCAATGCCTTCAGTTACCAGAAGGGTTTTAGAACCAAAAGTGGCAGAGTTTGAACTCCTGACCCTTGTCCTAATTTCAAAGTAAAGATATTAGAGGTCCTGAGAGGTGGGCAGACATGAATAAGATTATCAGTCAGATTCACAACAAAGAAAGACTCAAATTAGAAGAAATGGGCTTGACTTTTTGTAACCAAAAAAAATCCAATTACACAGAAGGAAGGCTGACTAGAGAGAGTGACCAGAATAGAGAACTAAGCGTCCACCATTATCAACTCTGAAGTGCTGCAGATATAAGATGATGGTGGTGATGACTGTCATAGTGTAGGTTGGTGCAAAAGGAATTGCGGTTTCAGGCCTGTTGTGGGAAACTGGCTTACCAGTTTGTTATTGTAAATGTTACACCTGTTAAATGTAGCAGTTGTTAGATGTTGCAGTTGTTCCCTGTTATTGTAAATGATGTTGCGGTTCAGAGAGCACACAGCTGCTTGGTAGTTTCCCAATAAATGCGATGGGAAAACTAGGGCTGGTGCTCTCAGTTCCAGAAGCTGAGTCCCCTGGTCCCAGGTTTGTCTCCCCTCTTGTGTCTCTACCTTTATTTCTGCGTTACCTTCCCTTCGAGCCAACCTATTGTGAGCTGAATGCAGCACAGGCCATGAATTTTAAATCATATCTAGGCTCAAACATATCTTTATTAATCAAGGTAAGAACCATTACAATAACGCATTTTTCCAATGAGAAATAAGTTTGTTCCTGCAGCATAAAAATTAATGCTTCAGGATTCAACAAACTCTTGGAAGTCATTTTCTGCATCTGCTGGTTGTGGAAGCATTTTCCCAGCAAGAAGTTGTCGAGATGTTTGAATAAGTGGTAGTGGGTTGGCGAGATGCTGGGTGAATATGGAGGATGAGGCAAAACATAGCCCAAATAGTTCAGCTTTTGAAGTGTTGGTTGTGCAACCTGCGGTTGGGCATTGTCGTGGAGAACTGAGCCCTTTCTGTTGACCAATACCTGCTGCAAGCATTGCAGTTTTCAGTGCATCTCATGGATTTGCTGAGTATACTTCTCAGATGTAATGGTTTTGCCAGGATTCAGAAAGCTGTAGTGGATCAGACTAGCAGCAGACCACCAAATAATGACCATGACCTTTTTTTGGTGCAAGTTTGGCTTTCGGAAGTGCTTTGGAGCTTCTCAGTCCAACCACTGAGCTGGTCACTGCAAGTTATCATATAAAACCCACTTTTCATTGCATGTCATAAGATAATCAAGAAATGGTCTTTTGTTGTGTAGAATAAGAAGATGACACTTCAAAATGATGATTTCTTAAATTTCCAGTCAGCTCACGAGGCACCCACTTATGGAGCTTTTTCACCTTTCCAGTTTGCTTCAAATGCCAAATGACCATAGAATGGTGGACGTTGAGTTCTTCGGCAACTTCACGTGTAGTTGTAAGAGGATCAGCTTCGATGATTGCTCTTAACTGGTTGTTGTTAACCTCTGATGGCTGGCCACTATGCTCCTCATCTTCAAGGCTCTTGTCTCCTTCACAAAACTTCTTGAACCACCACTGCACTGTACGTTCATTAGCAGTTCCTGGCCAAATGTGTTGATGTTACAAGTTGTCTCTGCTGCTTTATGAACTGCACTGTACGTTCATTAGCAGTTCCTGGCCAAATGTGTTGATGTTACAAGTTGTCTCTGCTGCTTTATGAACTGCACTGTACGTTCATTAGCAGTTCCTGGCCAAATGTGTTGATGTTACAAGTTGTCTCTGCTGCTTTATGACCTACTTTGAACTCAAATAAGAAAATCGCTCAAATTTGCTTTTTGTCTAATATCATTTTCATAGTCTAAAAAGTCATTAACAAAAAAACCATAAAACGAGAAATGCCCGTTAAAATGTGTAACATAACCTCATTTATTTAAGAATGTATGCCAATATCAAACAGCAAATTTCACCGATGCAAAACAGCAATTACTTTTGCACCAGCCTTATACATTGAGCAACTACTACATAACAGGAACTGTGATAAGTGCTTTGCAACATGCTTTTCTCATTTAATCCTCACACAACAAACTTGTGATGTGCTTCTCATGAAGTGTAGAGCTCAGATGCAATAAACAATTTATCCAGCAACTCAAGAGCATCTGACTCTACCTTGGACAACTGCCCAGAGGCAGCCATCAGCAACAGATACTGCCAAGGACCCTTCTTGCTTTGTGATTATATATTTTTAGGACATCTATACTACAGTAATGAGAAGTTTTGCTTTTTCAATGAAGTAAATTCATTTGATCTTCAATGTAGAGTTTCAAACTATGAAAACTATCATTATCAAAAGCAACTTACATCTTCCAAAAAATACAATTTACAAAAATGATGGGGGAGATGAGGAGTGGGTTATATGGGAACCTCTCACATTTCTTAATGTAACTTCTTCATGATCTATTAACTTTAATTAAAAATTCCAATGTTAAAAAAAACTGCCAACACAATCATCTTGGTGGACGAACATGTTCTCATACAAAATCTTTGGTGAATTTGAGTCTGGCTTTGATTGCTTTTGTGCTGCCATAAACTTGCTGAAATCATTGCTTTGCTCCCTTGTAATGGCATAGCAGCATTTCCCCCTTGCACTTTTCTAGTACAGTATAATGAAATGCAGCGGAAGCCACAGGAAATACTGTGGTCAGGTTTTGAACTTAAGGCATTACACATGACCCTGACACTGTGACAAGGGTACTGTGGAATAAAACAGGTGACATAATTGAGAGGTCCTGGTCCTTCTTTAGGTGATGAAGCAGCCTGGGGACAGCCAGAGAAACATCAGTCGGGGGAGATGGAAGGGCCTGACTTAGGGCTCTTGGCCACAAATGTTTCCATTTAAACCCAAACTGAGAGCAAACCAGGTGGAGGGAGACTCCCTGAAACAGGATGTCAGAGAGAGGCTACATGAGTGGATGAATACCCACACTTGGAAGTACTGGTACAATTTCTTAGTATTATATTTGGCTCCAAGTCAGGTACCAAGGATTCCCTGAGTTCCTCTTCTTTCTAGAGCTGAGTAGGGGACTGACAGAAAACCCCAATATGGGACTGCATAAGATCTTTCTCTGCATTCCAGCCCTAGATGGTTAAAGTAGCAAGAGCTCTTCTATTTCAGCAGGAAATGAAGAAAGACCACCTGTACTTCTGTAAATTGCCAAGGATATTTGCAAAAGTATATTAGGGCAACGGATGTGGCTCAACCAATTGGGCTCCCACCTACCATATAGGAGGTCCAGGGTTCAATGCCCTGGGCTTCCTGGTGAGGGCGAGCTGGCCATGTGCTGAGCTGGCCCATGCAGAGTGCCGGCCCACGCTGGAATTCTGCCGCGTGCAGGAGTGCCCCCCTGTGTGGGAGTGCTGCCCCACACGGGAAAGCTGCCCTGCACAGGAGTGCCAGCTGACACTGAGAGCTGGTGCAGCAAGATGACACAACAGGAGACAGGAAGGAGAGAAAATAAGAAGACATAGAAAAGGGAGTTGTGGTGGTGCAAGAGAGTAATCGCTTCCCTCCCACTCCATAAGGTCACAGGATTGGTTCCTTGAGCCACCTAATGAGAATACAAGCAGACGCAGAAGAACACACAGCGAATGGACACAGAGAGCAGACAAAGGGGGAGACGAGGGGGAGAAATAAAAATCTTTTTTAAAAAAAAGTATATTATGTACCAAAATAAGTTAAAGCAGAAAATGTGAATGAATGTGAGTGGAAAGACACACAAGTTATTGAATCTACTCTTTATGTAAAATTGTGCTGCATTCATTATTGACATAACCCTCCAAACAACTGTATGTGGTAGAAAATATTATTATGCCTCATTTTATAAGAGAGAAAACTAGAAATATGGGAGAGGCATAGCAGCAGGCTAACAGTCACAGACACATAAGAATCAATCCTGTTTCTACAGATCCCTGGGATGTCACCACCCCTTCCGCCCACCCCCACAAGGCAATTTTTCAAAATGATCTATTCATATGTTCTAGTTAATTCTTCCTTTTATGCAGTTAAGGCTTCAGTAGCTGTCCGTCTGTAAATAACCCCAGATTTACTTATACTACCTAGGCTACCAATAATCCCCTTTTTTCCCTCCCCATTGGAAAAACAGAACGTGGAAGGGTATTTTCTAAATCATCCAAACTCTAATGTAATGGGAAAGTTGCCCCAAATAAAATGATGATAAAAGAAAATTAGTATCTAAAAAGATTTGAGCTCTGTTTGGGAAATTTTTTTATATTAGAGTGCGGTGGATAACTTAAAAAAACCACTCATAGTTTTTAGTAAAGCCAGAAACTCTAAATCGTCATGTTATTGTGGCCTCGAGGTTCTGTCCAGTAACTCTGGGGCAACCCGTTCCTCCCATAGGGCAACAGGCAGCTCAGGCTCCAACACTCAGCAATTTCTCCCAATTGTCAACAAGCAAATGGCCATACATCTATGCTGGAATTGTCACAGGAGATACTTTAGGTAAAGTTTGACAGACGTTTACTTTTGTAAATCAATCAAGATGGCAAAAATCCACTCTACTGTATGTTATAGATGGAAACAGCATATTTTCATGAGCACAGCTCATGTAGCTCCTGTGTCAGGTGAAGGGGAAGCAAAAGCCCGTTTCATATTTGGGATGAAGGACAGGCGAGGGCCAAAGAGAACTGTATTTACTGAGAGGCAGAGACACTTCGCACCCATTGTCTCTTCTGCTGACAAGATTCTTGTTATAACCGAAAACACTTATCCCTGTGGCCATTTTGAAGGCGACAAAACTTAGAAAAGTGAAATGCTTTATTCAAGGTCTCACTGCGAAGTTTATTCAAGGTCTCACCAGGAGTTGAACTCTAGTCTAACTCCCAAATCCAACCTCTTTGCACTCCACCAATCTTCTCTCCTTGTTGAAATACTCAGGGAAGGAATTCCTAAATATGAGCTGCCCCTTCTACAAGCCATTGTGGTATGGGTGCAAGACACTTCCTGAAGTCGCCCCTGTCCCTACCGCTGACCTCTGCACCTGCCCCCAGGGACAGAAAGGAAATCAAGTACTAGCCCTTCCTCTTCCTCCATCTGTGCTCAATTTTTGTGCACATTATTTTTTTTTAATTTTTTAAAATTTATTTTTAATGTTACATTAAAAACATATGAGGTCCCCATATACCCCCCACCCCTCTCACCCCACTCCTCCCATAACCACAACCTCCTCTCCATCATCATGGGACATTCATTGCACTTGGTGAATACATCTCAGAGCACTGCTGCACCACATGGTCAATGGTCCACATTACAGTTTATACTCTTCCCCAGTCCACCCAGTGGGCCATGGAAGGACATACAATGTCCAGTAACTGTCTCTGCAGTACCACCCAGGACACCTCCAAGTCCTGAAAATGCCCCCACATCACATCTCTTCTTCCCATTCCCACCCTCAGCAGCTATCATGTCCACTTTCTCTGTCTCAGTGTTACATTTACTTCCACTACTAATCACATTAGTTCCAGAATAGAGTATCAGTAAGTTCACTCTAATCCATACTCTATTCCTCCATTCATTGGACCCTAGGATGGCTATGTCCTCTCCACCCCTCTATCTAGAGAGTGCCTCGACTCCACTTGGATGATGGATGCAATTCTCCTATTTGCAGTTGTAGGCACTCTTGGCTCCCTGGTGTGGTGGTTGACCTTCTTCACCTCCATGATAGCTAAGTGGGGTAAGTCCAATAAACCAGAGTGTAGGAGTTGCAAGTCTGTTGAGGCTCAGGGCCTGGCTATCACATGGTCAGTCCAGAGATTCAGGTCCCCTGGGTATACACTAAACCCCAGCACCAACCACAGGTCTGGTAAAAATAACAGGAGAGGCTTGTGGACAAAGATCACATCTGAGTCCAGCTCCATCACACAGAAACACAAACTCCAAAGTAGAGCCAACTGATAGAACCCTATCTGCCATGACCATTGAACCTGTGGGTCTCTGTAGCCCTTGGAGGAACTGATACCTGGGGTTGTAACTACTTTATCTGTCTCTGGGACTCTGCTGAGGTGTGCATAAGGGTGACCCCTCTGATGACCTCCTGGCTCTTTTTTGGAGACTCATAGCCATATAAATTCATTTGTCCTTTCCATTTCCCCCTTTTATTGTGGGTCAAAAAGCATTTTTAACTCCTGATATTACATGTAGGCTGAGATATTCTGCTGGTCCGAGTTGACCCTTTTATTCAAGGTCATTCTCCAGGCACATCATCAGCTGGTACTTGGTAGTAATCCCTCAGTGCCAGGGAGGCTCATCGCTGGGAGTCATGTCCCATGCTGGGGGGAATTTACATGCTGAGTTTGGCTTTGAAACTGGCCACATTTGAGCAACATGGAGGCTCTCAGGAGGTAACTCTTAGGCACCCTGAAGCACTAGGCCTAGTTCTTATTTCAGGCCCACAGGCCCACAAGCATAGTCATTAGCATCAAGGGCTCATTGTTGAACCATCCTTCCTTATTGATCTTAGCCATTGCACTCAGAGGATTGTTGCTGTCCCATTGGGGAATGCAACAGAGCTCCCCTGGCCAGGAACTCAGCACTCCCCCAGCCATCATTCCCAACTGTAACCATTATGAAAATATCCAAACATTTTTATGCACCCTGCACATATGCCCTGGAGAACACCCTCCCAACCATGTGCCCCCCACCAAGAACCCCCCACACCAGTATTCCTCCCCCACCACCATCGAACACCTCTGTGGTCCAAAACCTCCCTGAAAATGAAGCTCAATATATTGCCAGATTCCATTAATAGTAAAATGGGATATAGTGATGGTTTAGAGGTTAGATATAGAATATATACTAATTTAGAAAAATTAAAGTAAAAATAAATTGGGGTATCAAAATTTAAAAGTGAAAAGGCTTTGTTTTTGATGTTTTGCCTTCCATCACTGCAATAAGTGTTGCCCTGTATGCACATTGGCAAGGCAACTTCTTCCATCTCTTCCTCAGGGTCTACATCCTTTCTTTTTCTTTTTTCTTTTTTTCTAATTGTTAAGCTTGTCTTCACAAAAGTTTTAGACCACAGTAATTCATATATACAGTATACAGCACTCCCACATATTCAACATCAGACACTTTATCCCCTGCCCAGCAATAATCTTTTTACATGTTCACACTATATTTACTGCAACTAAATATTGAGACAATAGCTTTCAAACAAGGTTACACTTGGGTTTGCATTGTAGTCTATATTTCAGACAACACAATTTTCTAAATTTTTAGTTATCTTATGTTTTACATTATGATTTACATTTTAGCGTATAGGCCTCTATACATTTTTGGGTGTAATTTAACATGTCCTATATCCATCCTTGCATAATCTTGTGGAACACTTCCATTGCCCCACAGTTACACTGATTCCACCTATTCGATACCTCTTTCCCCCTCCCCTCAGGGCCCACAGTGACAATCACTCTTCATTGCTTGAAGAGCCAGGTTCAGAGATACTTGCAACAATGCAGAGGGTTTGACATGCTTGACTGCCCCAATGCATTGGGAGCCACCATTTCTCTCGAGAGATACAATTCCCTCTATTTGAGAACATCAGTCCTCCCCAGGATGTGGGTATACCTTCACTCTCACTGTATCGGTTTCCATTCAATGATATAACCCACTACGACAAAATGAGTGCTTGTACACTCCCTAGAAGCCCATTCTGTGTCAGATTCTCCCCTTTAAGCATCTTAAACAGGTAACCTTCCTTATTATATTTTTGAAAAAGTTTTCTCAACAATATACTCTCAACCACATACCTGACAACATGCTACGTTCATATGTTCCCCCACCCTCCCCCAATTTCTTGGGCCATATTACCCATCCTCCCATTCCTAGCCCCCCTCAAGCCCACAAAGCCCCACTCAAAGGTATCCCTATGCCCCCATTTTATCCCTTCCCTGTACAAATACTTACCTCCAGCTTATCACAGATTTCACCCAGGTAGGTGTCAGCTCGCGGCCTTCCTCTACAGCCCAGTACTACCACTTGGACACTAGGTGGCGCGGGATGCTCAGAAAAATCCCTGGCACCCGAGGCAAGAGTTCCGCAGCACCCATTCAATCCTATTGGGAAAGAACTGCCAGTCCCTCTACCCCTAATCACTTTTAAATGGATAGAAATCTGCCGTGTTCTGAAATAAATTCTATTCCTTGTTTAATAGCTCTCCTGCTGGCGGCTTCTTCCTTTTGGGCAATGTATATCCACCACGCCTCTAGTTTAGTTCTACGAGAAGGCAATAAAAGAGCAGAACTCAATGTCTAATGGAAAGCCATCATCCCGCCAGCCCAGCCACTCCCAGGCCCAAAAGATAATCCAGAGTAACAGAGAACACAAACCAAATCAATGATAAATGTAGTAATAATAATAAACTATCAAAAATACGTCAAGACATAAAGAAAAATAACCTGTCTCTCCCAAGTCTGGCCCCTCTCCTGCACCCCACAACTCCCCGTGCTTACCTGCCTTCTCGGAGAGAGGAGCATGGATGGGAGAAGTCCATGTTTACGCTGTCCTCCGTTTTACCCGGGAAGCCCAGGGAGAAGCAGCAGCGCCTGGGTTTTCTCATTTTGTGCAGCCCCAAGCAGAGCAACCAGGTGCGCCCTGCCTGCTCGGGATTTTCAGAGCCCAGCTCTTGGCAACAGGCTTTGAAATAGCTGGGTGCTGGCAATACAGACTTGGCATTAACATGCAAATAACGAATACTCTCTTCTCGCACTCCATGCTTCGAATCTTTTAAAAAATTCAGCCACTAACCATGACTAACAAAAAAATAAAGGAGAATGAAAATGTATTACAATCCTTGCTTAGTCTCTCCCGCTGACCTCCTCCTGCTGCAGCCAAAGCACTTTTCAGACCCGAAAGAAAGATGGGAGGGGTCTCATCTAGGAGACAGAACTCTTTAAGTGCTGAAGACATTTTCACCTCTGCTCTCTAACAAAAGCTCGGGGATGGATAAATGCGCACTGCTCAGTTCTGCCTATCAATCTCAGTGGCCCTATTTTCATTGCTATGGAAATGTATAAAAAAGCTAAACTTGCTCCAAAGCCCTGATCCATGAAATCATGCGGAGGTATAATGGGGTAATGGCTGCAACTTGCCAGGCCGCTGATTGTGCATATCATTTCTTTGCAGTCTCTCTGTCTTATCCATGCGGTCCGAGGAATCACTTTGGCTTCCATACTTCTTCCTTTGTCTGCCTGCTCCCCAGAGGTGGGCCCAGAGGAAGGTGCCTCAGAACCCTGCACGCCTCCATAACGTGATGTGACAACTAGTTTGGGGCCTTCGTGAATAACTGTAACTTTAAAAAGAATTTTGCATCATTGCTTTTCTGAGATGCCAACAGGAGTGGTAAGCCACTCTGGACCCAGAGCAGGTGCTGACTGGCCCACTTGACTGCAAATGCACCCTGTCTGTGGGGAAGGGATACACTCAAGTTAAGTCTGAACCAACTGGCAAATCAAAGTCAATACAATACAAATAGCTGAATGAGGAAACAAATAAACAAAAACAAAAACACAAAAAACAAAACAAACCTCCTTAGGAGGTGAATTGCACCGATGTTCAAAATTCCTGGAGTGCTTTGAGAGGAATTAGGGTGCTTGGACATTTCTTTGTCTGGGTATCAATGAGAAGGGGATTTCAAGCTTTTGCTGCAGTGATAAAGCCAGGAGATAAAGGGCTAGAGTAGGAGCAAAGAGTATATTTTATCTGGTAGTGAAGAACCAGAAAGAGACACCTCACTGTGGAATGGAATGTGACTACCATGCTAAAGTGGACAAAAGAAACCCTCCCAGCTTCTACCTCTGCCAGCTGGTAGATTACCACTGTCCCCCAACCACACCCACTCTCGATTAAATAAAATACTAGACAAGGTATTATTTATGTGAGTTTATTTGAGCAGTTTAGGATTCATGAATTGGGCAGCATCTAAACCGCATGTGAAAAGGAGCTGGGGGGTGTGAGAGGGATGGAAAGGGGTTGCTGATATAGCCGAAGAATGACGCGAATGAGGAAATGCTCTGATTGAGAGTTAAGATTCTGTTTCACATAGGGGCTCTTACAAGCGGGGAGCACGTACACATTGATTAGGATGGTATGCTTGCCGGTTCTGACAAGCTGTCTCAATGGACTGGTTTATGACCACCACGTGTTCATCAGCAGTTCTCTAAGGTGCATTCCATTGTTTCATTTGCTTAGAACATTCCTGAAAGTGAACCATTTTGTCTTCTGGAAAATCCTTTCTCAGAAAGAGGCTTCTCCCAGCAAAGTCCAATGCTGGTGACCATTTATTTTACTTTATACCTTCCAACATCCTCCAGCCCCCAGCCCTGCTTTTGATAACTGGCCTTGTCCTTGGTAGAAATCAAAAACCACACATGCACCTGCTGCTTCTGTGAACTCTCCACCTCAACACAGAAACTTTCTTCTGAGACCTCAACTGCTTTTGACATTTCTTGTGTAATTTTATCTTCCCTTAATGAAATGGAGGCAGGTATTAGTCTCATTTTTTAGCTGAGGCCCAGGAGCCACAAATGACCTTTCCAGAGGCACAAAATATCAAGATCTTTTTCTCACCTCTGTTATCTCCTGCTTGCCTGCATGTGCTCACGTGTTTACTGCCCTCAGCCTTTGTTTCTGTGGTCTCCTACTGATGAGCTGAGTCACTTTGGTGCCTCAGGCCCTCTTGGACAGTGGACTCAAAGCTGCTATTTTTTGATAACTCTCCTAGATTGGGTTGGAGTAAAGGTGTGGGTGAGGCTGAAACCACTTGTTCAGCTTAGACCTGGGAATTGAGGCAGGTTAGTACAGGGAAAGGGAAGATGTGGGTCACAGCTGAAGACCCTGCAGACAAAACGCCTGGCAGATCACATGGCGTGAAACCATGCCCGGAAGCCTCCTGAGGGGAAGGCTGACTGAAAGACCCTGCAAGGCTCTGGCCAGGAGAGCCTATTTGGAACTCTTTTCGGGGTCAGGAGGGAGCACCTGCTACCTTCAAACAAAAAGCCTCTCCACTGGCACCCTGAGCACTAACAGGCGGAGCAGCCAATCAGAATATAAATAGCTGAGGCCTCTCCCCAGCATTGTGAAGGGGGAGGGGGAAAGGCTTTAAAAAGGCCTGACCTAGGGTGCTGGGCGGGCGACTCCCCCTGCAGCACATTCGTGTTCATTGTCTAGGGCTGTGTACTCTTTCCTTATTTCTTAATAAACTCTTTTTTTTTTTAAGATTTATTTTATTTATTCCTACTCACACATCTACACACACACACACACACCCAGATGTCTGCTCTCTGTGTCCGCTCCATGTGTGGGAAGTAACCAGGATACCATTTGGGTTAAACGTTGTCAAATCAGTTTCCTGTGGCTCCCAAGGGAGGCAGGGAACTAGCTAGAAACAATTATTCCTTTGTACACTGTTTGATCCTTTAACATTTGCACCCATCTTGATACTATTCATATTCCTTCTCAATTGAGGGAAGGTGGGAAGGAGACCCCAAGCTGAAATCCATAGGGCAAATCCCCTTTCTAAGCTGTGTTTTCAGCAGTCCCTTTTAAAAGTAGCTCTTGTTCCTCAGGTATTAACAGTGAAGGTTACAGCCAGGCAGGGTGGGGTGGGCGTTCTGGGTCCTGTAGGCAGATAAATCAGGGCTTAACCTGAGGGGTACTGGGGAGACCTGTTTGCCTAATAAAGACCTTATGAGCCCTGGAAGGAGAGTGGAGATGTATTTGGGAGCTGACAGCAAGCCCCAGGGCAGAAAATTCTTGAATATTGGAGGGAGGGAAACTGGAGAACAAGAATACTTCATCTACTTAAGGTTTTAGAAATTGTTCGATAGAAGAACTCGACCTGAGGCGAGCCCTTCCTCCTGGCCTCCTCTTCCAGCACCCTGTATCCCTTCAGGTGACCAGGTCAGTCCTCGGCTCTTAAATGTTGGCCTGGTCATTTTTCTCCCCTTCCCCAAGCAGTCACTGCTCTCCCTAATGTGACAGGATCCATCCCACCTACATAATAATTCTTTAATGAGGTGCCTAAAAAATTGGCTTTCCTCCCAGTTTTCTAACACCCCTCGTGCTGCGCACTGTTCCTCGGCCTTGTCTTTCAGTTTAATAAGCTTTCTTCCCTAGGGAACGTTCCTCAGTCCTCATTAGGAGACAGGCTGGGAGAGAATATGAACAGCACTTCCATTGCCACTCTCAAGCGTGCTGTTATGGCAGAGAGAAGTTGGCTGTTTGTGGTATTGAAGGCCAGGACGCGAGAAATCTCTGAGAAGGAAGATTTATTAACAGCCAGTCAGACCCGGTGGACTTCTGTCCAAAAAACTGATCCCTGAATAGGATTTCTAGGTCCCTTTTATACAGAGGATGTAGGAGCAGGGAGTCAAGCAGTGCTTTTATACAAAAAGGACTTTCTTTGTTAGTTTCTTAGAGTTTTTAGTGTTTGTTTGGGCACCAGGTAGGTTTCAATTAACATATCACCCACATTCCATCTGGATATAAATTCGAATACACATTCAATCTGCATCCTCCCTGAATATCCAAAGCCTATAGAGCCTATAACACTTAATTGGCTTTCCAGGAACTAGGCATACTTGGATATAGAATTAGATAAGTTTGAATTCATTCATAGGCCATATTAGTGCTCACTGCTGAATCTCAGCTGACAACTGCATTCGTTCCTCAGGTTGAGTTCTTCCCCTACTAGAACATTTCTGGAAGGTTAAGTTGCTGAAGTACCTTTGGCCTCCAGTTTGTACCCTTTCCAATGTATTAAAAAATGTTCTGTCCTGGGACTGGCTGCCAGCTCCAAAGTCCACCTTCACTCTCCCTCCTGGGCTTATAAGGTCTTTTTTATGCAAATAGAACTGGCCTATACCCCCACTCCCACCCCAGCACAAACCCTGATTTGTCCGAATTTCAGGAACAAAGAATGGGTTCCATTCTGAAACTTATGCCATAAAGCATGTGTTTGGAATCTAGAATGAATTTTCTCATAGAAACCATGTGTCAGCTGGTGTTCCAGATTCCTCCCCAGCTAGCAAGAACCCAAGCTGTGGGTCTCAGCTGTGGAACTAACTGTATTAGGCTGTTGAAATAAAATAAAGACTACCCAAATGAGAGCAAACAAAGGCTAGCTGTTCAGAGCTTGCTATAGCAGGGGAGTCAGCCACCATTATTTGAATTTGGAAGCGACCCAAAGGCAGGCTGAGGAATGGGAAGACTTTATATTGGAAAAAAGGGAAGACATCAGGTAGGCCCTGATTGGAGGCTGTTGGCATGGGGAAGCTGGAGGCAGGCTAACTGGGAGCGGGGCTTCCAGATCATTGGTTAGGGGAGCATATTTGGCTTTCTTTATGGGTCCTAAATTGGAAGCAGGTGCAAAAACTGGGGGAGCTGCCAGTTACTGATCAATTCCTGGCTCTTTGGGGCTGATTTTTACAGGGACTGTGGTTTGACTTCCTGGGATGGTTGCAGTAGATAGTGGCCAGTTTTATAACAGAATGAGACAGGCAGTATTCTCCAGTCAATGAGTTAAAGAAGCCCATTCTACACAAGCAGAGACAGCCAAAGAGGAGCTAAGGTTCCCATGAGGTCTGAAAAATAGGTGTTTTCAACACTGGGAATGTAATTAACACCACTGACTCTTATACATGAAAGTAGTGAAGATGGGAAATTTTGTGTTATCTATGTACCACAATAAAAATTTACAACAAAAAATAAGTAGGTACGTTAAGATCAGCACAATCTCAACTACCCCTGACCTTTCTATTAATAGAACCGAGTATCTGTTAGGTCTCCGTGGTGACTCAGTGTGCTTCAGAAACAAATAGAAACTACCCAGGACACTTCCACTACTAGTGTTTGCAGGGAGATGCCACTTCCATCTGCAAGATCAGAATGCTTCCTTTCTACAATATACAACTTTGGTTGCCACTCAGTGCCGTTTTTAAGTTCTATATTTTTAGAAGACTGTTGTCCATCTCTTTTCATTCAGAACAGCGATATCATATTTGTAAGTCTGGTCAGCAAAAAGACCCTGTCTGAAAAACAGACCTTCCTCCACCCTAGCCATCCCCACATAAGGACTCCAACCACCATCCCCATCGCAGCCTCCCCCTGCAAAAACATACACCAAAGAAGCCACCAGCCTCTCCCCTCTTGCTCCGTCAGCCTCTTTCTCCAGAGCAAAGCCATCCCATAAGACCAACCTCACACCCTCAGAGACAGCCTCTGATAGCTTAGCTGGAAAATAAAAAGGTAAAAGAGAGAGAAGGTGAGGGGAGAGAGAGAGGAGGGTAGGGAAACGTCCTCTAGTGCCTAGTCTTGAATTGACTGTTTTGTCAGCAAATCTGACAAACTGAGGGACAAGTCATTGTTTATTTTTAGGTTCATTCACCCTTTGCTAAATACAGCACAGTCCTGGCTGAGAAACTGTTCTGTTCCATTCCATTCTGGCAAACCATGGTATGGCAAGGATGGTGGCAGCATGAGATGGAGGTGGAAGGCATGCCTTAATGTCCTTCCAGCTCCTCTCCAGGGCCCATGTGCCCATCCCTCAGCTGCTGAGGGCTCACAGCTGTGCCCCAGTGGACTTGCTCTCAGCTGGTCAGTGTCTCACCCTAGGCTATGGGATGGTTGGTAACCAATGCCTGGTGACCTAGAGATACAAACTCCTGGTCCCTAACTCAATTTGGGACAACTCAGAAGGGCCATTCCCAGAGTCCTATAGTATTAACTGAGGTCTCCATTGTAATTGCAACATCATTTAGTTCTGCCTCTGCCATATCTTGCTGTCCTCACATTCTTATAGTTATATCTCCCAAGACCTCTTCAGCATGCAATTCCATTCAGAAACTGATTTTGGGGATCCAAACATAAGACACATGGCTTTCCAGGACATTCTTGAGGTCCTTTGAAATAAATAGTTTCATGAAGGGACAGATCCAAGGGTCTTTTATATACATTTATATATTCACACATACATATATGCATATGTGAAGGGGAGATGGAGAACGTGTCTTTCAATTCCCTCCACCTATACATTAATCGAGCAGGAAGGGTATAGGTTAGCAGTGGCACCATGAGTTGGCTCCTTGACCTCACTGGGATCTTTAGAGAAGTTCTGCCTCCATAGAAGTCACTCATCTGTGAATCCAGTTATGCAGAATATGTCCTGCCCTGACTGTTAAACCTGTCTGCAGTCAGATGGGCATTAGGACGAGGCACCAGAGAATTCCCTGTTCCTAGAAAATGCTTCAATGGGAAAGGACACTGCCTAATGTCCAAGCTTCATGGAATTTCTCCAGTCGGCTTCACCAAGGAAAACCACAGAATTTTAGGTAACCCAGGAGAGTGCCTCTCCACTCATATCAGTGTGACCTCTTAGCAGTGACTCTTTTCCTCTCAGTAGCCTTTCTGGACTTGCATGAGGTTAATTTTTCATACGTCTTTTAAACAATACTTGAACATTCTATTAAATTAAAAGCCTTTAAATATTCTCAGAGGCTTGAAGAAAAATCAAGATATAAAGTTAAGTGGCACTTTGTAGTAAACATACATTAACTCCTCTGAATTGAAAAGTGTTTCTGACACTGTGAGGAAGGCAGGGTATAAGTATACACCTTGGGACAATTCACATATCACTGGAAGCTCATGATTCAGTGGGAAGATGTCTTATTGCCTTAGCCTTTAGTCTTTCTTTTAGCATCTTCTTTTCCCATTTATTTATTTAACTAACATTTATTCAGTATCTATTAATGCCAGGATCCATGCTAAAGGTGATGGATATGGAAGTGCAAGGTAGCCGCTGACACTGAGACAAGCAAAAGGACAGTCATACTGCACAGTAAGACTAGAATTGAGGTGAGCTTAGAAGGTCCATGAGAGTGTAGAAAAGGGGCATGGACCCCACTTGATTAAAGAAAGGCACACATGGGAAATTAAAAATAAAAATTAGGACAGAGTTAGTTGTCTGAGCTGTTTGACTCTACCATCTGTTTTGAGGCAGAGAGCAGAAAAATCACTGGAGGTTTTGTCTTTCACATTTTTCTGCCTCTTGGCTTCCCAGAGCAAGTGTCATGCCAAGACAAGACACAGCAAGAGACACATCACTAATATCCAGCCCCTCCTGGCAGATTTCTCCCTCCACAGACTAAATCTAGGCCCTGGCTAACTTTACATTTAAATGGTGATGACTTGTGTCATAAAAAGTTAATGCTGGCTGGTTGGTACAGCTAGTCAGGGCTGGCTTCTCATATAGGGGAGAAGTCAGCCCCTAGGTGGGGAGGGAGCACCGCAAGTCAACCCACCCTGAGGAGGGCCCTCAACAAACAGCAATAGTGCTAACTGAAGGAGACCAAGATAATAATTCACATGAACCAGGCTGATGTGTCTGCCCTCAGTAGGGCTCAAGTCAATGAAGGCTGGGATCTTTGGACTCTAGGTAAGAGTCAAGAAAGGTTTTAACACTAGGAAGCTTTTAGGGAGTAAGGCAGCGTGGAATAGGGATGGATAGGTTAGGTCTGGGTGGGTCAGGGTATGATTCTTTCCTTGCCAAGCTTTGTTAAGACTCAGTGTAGCAAAATGGGGCAGTGTGCAGACCCAGGGGCCAGTCTGCCTGAGTTAGGGCCCAGGTCCCAGCACTTAATAACCATAAGACTGTGTGCCAGTTACTTAACCTCTCTTGCCTCAGTTCTTCATCTGTAAAGTGGGCATAATATTATCTATTTCATATGGTTGTTGGGGGAGATTAAACGAGCTAATACCTGGAAGGCACACAGAAGAAACATTCAATAAACACTTGCAATTATTACTGTTGTAGCTGGACAGGGTGGGTGACCAAGAACTGGCTGGACTTGAAATGAAGGAAGGTAAGCATTTCCTTGGTCACGATCTTGTATCCAAAGCTGTTTTATGTTTGTGTAGTGCTTTATAACTTATAAAACTTCATTTTATCTATTTTCTCTTTCGTAAAAGTTATACTACTACTACTTCTCTTATAAGGCTTCCAGGAAGGTTAAATGAGATATTCCACATGAAGTGTCTTTAAAAACCATGTGGAGTCTTATAAACATAACTTTTTAAACCTCAGTTAAGAAACTGAACTTCAGGGAAACGGACTTTGGCCCAGTGGATAGGGCGTCCGTCTACCGCATGGGAGGTCCGCAGTTCAAACCCCGGGCCTCCTTGACCCGTGTGGAGCTGGCCCATGCGCAGTGCTGATGCGCGCAAGGAGTGCCGCGCCACGCAGGGGTGTCCCCTGCATAGAGGAGCCCCACGCGCAAGGAGTGCACCCATAAGGAGAACCGCCCAGCGCGAAAGAAAGTACAGCCTGCCCAGGAATGGCACCGCCCATACTTCCCGTGCCGCTGACAACAGAAGCGGACAAAGAAACAAGACGCAGCAAAAAGACACAGAGAACAGACAACCGGGGGAGGGGAGGGGAATTAAATAAAAAATAAATCTTAAAAAAAAAAAAAAGAGACTGAACTTCAGAGAAATTCAACAGCTTGTCCAAGGTCAACCAGCTAGTTACGAAAAGTCATGATTTCAACTCCTATCTATGGTTTCCAACTGTAGTTCAAGATACAAGATCTGACTCCTAAACCAAGGCTTGGTGGCCATTTGCCTAAGCACCATAGCTTTGACCCCTTCTGTGAAGTAACACAAGTTGACATCGGAGCTTACTAAGGTACTTCCTGCTGGGCAGGGTTGAGCTGAGCAGTGTTTCCTGCCATCCTCTCACAGTCAGAAGATTAGAAGGCAGTACCATGCCTCAGGTATTTTCCAAGCCATGATAGGGCAAAATCAGAATATGTTCTACCCTTAGTGTTATACCTGTCTGGAGTCAGATGGGCATTAATTCCAAGGCCACCTTGGAATTTTAAAATGTCTCCAGATCCCAGATTGATGATTGAAAATCGAAGTTCAACCTCCCAAGAATGGAAAGCTGTGATTTATTTTACTTGTAAGTTTATTTGTTCCCTAATCTAGAGATCCCATCAGAAGTCAGCAGGATATCATTTTTCCTTCCCATGAGGCTGCCTGCTTCTCCAGCCAGCCAGATCCTTGGGAAACTCAATATGGGCCCAAGGGCCCATGAAAGCCCCCTGGAACCTTGGACCTATACAGCATGTTTTCAGGGGTCTCCTGCAAAATGGAACTCCTCATGACAACTTTCCACCCTCAAACTGACATGCAGGGTTTTAGATACTTCATAAAAAGCATTTTCTAAAGCGTGTCTCTGATAGCTCACCTAGAGACAGCATTTGACAATAAAAATGTCATCTGCCTTCTTTGAAGTTCTGTGACAAGCATAGAACGTACTAAAAATGGCTGTGGTAGGTTTGAAATGAAGTAAATTCCAAATGAAGACTAGAGTAGTGATAAATTATTGAACCACAGCATTTTAAAGCTAAAGGAGAGGGAAGCAGATGTGGCTGAAGTTATAGAGCTTCCGCCTACCATATGGCAGGATGTGGCTTTGATGCCTGGGCCTCCTGGTGAAAAAGAGAAAGCGTGCCCATGAGGCAAGCCAGTTCCCCTGCAAGTGCCCACGTGGTGAGCCAGTGCCTGCCCAAGTGAGTCACTCAGCAAGATGACAACGTATCAAGAGAGACAAGGGTAGAGTCAAGGTAAAGGGCAGCAGACCTGGAACGGAGTGGCACAATTGACAGGGGACCGCTCTCTCTATCAGTGGTCTCTAGGACTGAATCCTGATGAATCCTAGAAGAGAGAAAATGAGAAAACAACACAGAGAGCAAAAAACAGCATGGTGGGAGGAGAGGAAGGGAAGAAAATAAAGAAATCTTTTAAAAATAAGTAAATAAAGCTAAAGGAGAATTTAGAGACCCTCATCCAACCTCCAGATAAAGATACTGATTTCCAGGGAGGTGGAACATCTTATTCAAGGTCACATAGCCAAGTATGTTTATCAACCATCTGAAGGCCCTTTGCAAGGCCAAAGATAAATGGGCTCTCTACCTCCCCACACCCCCACACCTGCCCAAAGCCTAGGTACCATCTCAATCACAAGGGGAACAACTTAGTGCACTACAAAGAAAGTCTCCACTGAATGAATCTGGTCCCAAATTTAGGAAAATGGTGTGGCAAAGCACTATGCCAAAAACAACCCAATGTTGCCTATCTTCCAAAAATGAGGTTTCCCTCTCAACTGCTTTATTCCTAGAAGATGTCAAAAATGGAAACATACAAACTTAATCCAAAAAAACCCCACACCCTATATGTCCTTGTAGTAAAAGCCAGAAACCTATCATTTTCTCACTGCCAGGGAAGGCTCAAGAATTTCCAGGATCCCTATTTCCCCTGGCTCCTAAGGTTTCCCAAGGAAATTACAGTCAGAATCAGAGGAAATTTTAGCCAGAATCAGCCTAAGGGAAATTGGCAAGGAAGCACATGACTAAAGAAAGGCCCTGTGGAGTTGGGGCTGGAGTCACGGGAAAGTAAGTGAAGGTGCCAGACTGGGAATTGTGTGCAATGTCCAACGAGTCTCCCTGCCCTTGGCTGTTGTGACAAGAAGGGAATCTTGGAAGAATCTAGGAGAGCAGCAGTTCATCCATGGCTCTGTTCCCCATGTCTTGGTTTTCCCATCTTACATCTCAGGGGGGTTCCCTGCCTTCCCCATCACCTTCACATGACAGTCAATGAGGCCAAACATTTTGTCCTCTCAACCCCAGCCTTGTGACACACACATCCTTAAAATCTTCACCACCCCTACAATGTCCTCCATTTAAAGAAAAATTAAGAGGCTCTAAAATTATAATGTAGTTCTCAGCTGTTTGCACATGTAAGTCACACATGGATGCCGTTTACCTTTCTGATACTCTTAATAAATGATAATCATGGCTACTATCTACTGAGGGTTTGTTTTGTGCCATACATTGTACCCATACATTTTCACAGTTGTCTTTCACACCCATCCTCCCCATTTTATAGAAGCAATACATTAGGCTCATATTGGTTAACAGCAGGAGGATGGCCTAGCTTCTATGTTAAAAGTAATTGGTTGGTAAACTGTCATCTCAGAAAAAGACAAGAAGAATAAGATATGTTCCCTTCCTTCCTCTTTTTCCCCATAAAGTAGGACAGCATTCAACAACGGGTGATATTTTTGGTAAGTGGAGCTCAATAACATCTAATCGTTTCTGGAGATGTGTTTGCTTTGTTTCCTATCACTTCTTCCAGAACATTATGGATACAAACAAGATGAATGTTGATGCTGGTTGATTTTCCAACAAAATGCTCTGGATTCACAGCCAGGAAGCAGTAGCACAAAAAAACTCCCATTGCCATGGTTGAAGCACTTAGCAGCCTCCCACCCCTACCCCAAGCACAGCAAAATACAAATGACTTGAAAAGCACAAAGGGCTTAAGAAGAACACAAGGAAGTCTGATAAAAATACACATTTATTAGAAATTTTTAAGCAGCATCATTTCCAGTTCCTTTTCTAATCAAAGTACATTTCAAAGTAATTACAAGAATCATTCAAAACATGAGCCACAAGTATTTCGAGAAGTCAGGAATACTCAGTAGTATGTTTCATTTATCCACCCATCCATCCATTCACATAGTTTGACGAATGTGCAGTATTAGCAAAGAAAGGCAGGAACGCTATTATAGAAATTGTGTATTCCCGCCATGGTTCCCAGATTTTCTACAAAACAATCCTATTGTAGAGACAATACCAGATATTCAGAAGAAGAGCTAGACTGTACAGTACATTCTGATAAAAAAATGTACAGATTTAGTAAGCCAAAGGACCTAAAAAAGGCTAAGAACAATTTCCCTTTCAAATTGTGTTCAACTTAGGAAATGCATTTTCTATCTTCTGCAGTATCTGAGGTGTTGACCATCAAATTCATATGCCAATCCAACATGCATTGCTCTCTGTAAATACAGCTATTAATCAGGTTAACATGTAATATTGAATATTAAGTGCCAATGTGTAAAACAGCAAGGTTTGGAAACATTTCCTGGACAATTCCATAAGAAATGAGTAATGGCTCTTTCTTTAGAAATGATACAAGGCCCCAAGGCAATTGTTTTCCTCATTGAATCACTGACAAATTGGGCAGAAACTTTTATTCATAAATTCAATGACTTTATAAGCTTTCCAAAATTTACAAATGTACAGTGTATTTATAGCATTACCATCAGTTTCAGTGCAAAGATATACATGTAGTATACCGTGATAATTATTTGTAAATATATGATATGCCACACATAACAAAAAGGACACACAAAATAGTTTCCATTGACCAAATAAAGGGTCAAAGGTGATATATATATATGTGTTGTGTACATAAAAATATATATATATTTTTATGGAGTACTAAACGTTGACTTTTTTCCATCTGATTGTAAAAAATACATGTGCAAAAGTGTGTTTCTATTTCCTAAACAGCTGGCTAGCTATACCTCCGAGTCCTCTCTGACAAGAGTAGCAGTGTCTATAAAAGTGTCTTCTGTTGCAGAATAGCATCGAGTTGGGTCTCTACCCTGAGGAATTTCAGCAGGAAGAGAAGATGAGAGGGGAGGTGATGTAGCACCATCTTCTTTTTTCTCCTTCTCCATCTAAGACCACAACAAAACCCATCAAAAAGACAAAAACAAACAAAAAAAAGCATGTCATGATTGGAAACTTCTGTGTGAGGAAAAAAAAACCAACACTGATCTTTGCCAGTTTGCATAGAGTAATCTGAGCGTATATCTGATTTAGCCAAATAAGTTATTTCTGTTAAAAAAAAAAAAAAAAAAGCCTGTACTAAGAAAAAAAATTTTTAATTACCTCTCCATAGACAGGATTTTCAAAGTTGGTATCTTGTTTTGGCTTTCGCTTGAAGAAATTCCATTTTGTTGCCTAAATGGAAAGATGAAAAAAAAAAAAAAAAAAAGAAAAAGAATTTCAGTCATGGAAATTTAGGGTGGGCTTCTTTTACCCTGTCTAGGTTTAAAAATTTACTCTCTTGAAGGACAATGTAATCTGGCCAGGCATTTAATTATTTCTATGGTCGCTGAACACTAACGGAAACCCCCTGGGCTCTCCTCAATTTATAATTTCAAAGCCCTGCCTTAACTTGAAATTTATAGTTACAGAGTCTGTACTGATGGTATCTGGAAGCTTTGACAAGCAGATCTCTCTGGCTTTTCCAATAGAGAGAGAGAAAATAAAACACACAGGCAAGAGATTTCTTGAAGCTTCCTGAAAAGTGGAGGCAAAGGCCAAATTCTAACTCTAATTTCTTTGGTCAACTCAAGATAAAAACCCTTCACGGAGGCTTATTGTTTCTTCCTGTAATCACCACAACAATAGCACTAACAAAAACATTTATTGTGTGCTTACTGTCAGTGATTAATCCTAAGAGTTTCTGAACCCAAAGAGAAGTCACCCTGGACTACAGTGGTGTGTCCTCCTTGTTGAGAAGAGGGCCGTGGTGGCAGCGCTGGCCGCAGCTCTGCTGAGAGCTGGTACACAGCTATGTGCCAGTAAGAGGCCTGGCAATAGACAAGGGAACAGGACAACTTACTTTGGCAAGATGGAGTACCTCTTGGTCTGTGGAAGGGGTGACCAATATGTGAAGAGCAGATGACTACAGAAAGGACAGGAAAGCCCAGGAGAGGCCATTGGCCCACATTTTAGTGGACCTACCTCCACACACGGTGCACCAAGGGGAAAAGGCATTCTTGCCAGAATCCCTGCATTGGGAAACTTGCAGTGGGGAATGTCAAAACCTTTCAAAGTCATTGCTTTAGTAGGGACTGGCTACTTGGAGTTAATAAGCAGTTAATAGCAAGATAACCTGTACCACACTAATGAAAGAAGTTGTTGATATGGGAGGAAGGGGGGTTGTGTGCAGAGTGGGGTATATGAGAACCTCTTATATTTTTTAATGTAACATTTTGTGTGATTAACTATCTTTTTAAAAAAGATAATAATAATGAAAAAAGAATATTAAAAAAATAGCAAGATAATCACTTGTATCCTTGGTACATGTGGTGAAATTAATTATCTAAGAGCCTCTGCTGCTTTAATTTACACTGGCGGTTCTTAGTGCCCAAGTGGCAATGGACACTGGATAATTTCTGGACTTACCAAGGAGGACAAACTTGGAGAATCCTATCCTGACTGATTCCATCCTGACTGATTTTAAAAAGAAGAAGAACTGATGTACAGCAAAGACAGGTAGGAAATAGAAAGAGACTACAATTGGCTAAGGTCTGCCCTCATTAGAGTCTTTCAGTGCTGTTCACTTGGTTCCCAATAACTGATGAGCAGGTCTGAGGTTTCAGCACCTATCCATATTTCCCTGTACTGCATGGGTTGGGGGATACCTTTTTGGAGTGAAGATCAACTAGACTTGGAATGCACTGAGAAAAGAAACAAAATTGGGAAACCAAACATGGGACATTCAAGTATTTTGGAAATTCATTCTGGGAAACACTTTAAAATGTAGCTTAAAGGGGGGAAAATGTTCAGTCCCTTGAAAACAAAGTTGAAAATGTTCTAAGGCAATATTCAAATGTGTTTATGATCCCACGTCTTGGGATTGGTGAGCCTGTCCCTTAAATTTGCCTGGGATTAATAATACCAGCTCAGCAATTTCAAAGTTCTTTCCAAATCTCATATCACTTCAGTAGCCGACCACTGTTACCTGAGTTCCACCAGCACTTGGGGAGGATGGTTTCATCTCTGCAGCACTCTCTGAAAAGTCGATGGAACTTTGATAATTCTGATTATCCACATTTCTGGATACAGACACCTGTGAAGATATAGAGGGTCCTTATTCAGAATTTGGTAATAAATAAGGTTTCCTGTTAATTCGGTAGGTCCTGTTTACCACCTTCTTCTCCCACAGACTTGGTCAGGCAGAATTTTTATTACATGGGATAGACCTGGTGGCTCAGGTCTAGACACCACTCCCATTCTCCCCAATTGTAGAGCACCAAGCATGAAGGGTGATCTCAAGCCTTATTCCTGGGAGACAAATACACTCCTCACTGGTCACGATCTCACTTATTAATAGCCACTCCTATTCTGTTCTTACTCCTGCTATTATAACCATATTTTTGGCTAAAATATAACCTGGCTATATGTTGGTAGACCATATCTAAGAAAACCATCATGAATAATTTCCCCAAATGCATTGGTAAACTGAGAATCAGATCCTTAGATACTTGGAATAAAACTAATCATTTCAGAGGACTGCTCAAAATAGGTTAAATTTTTGAAAGGCAAAAGGGCATGATGGAATTAATAGCCCTCTAGACATCTTCTGTAACATTCATATAATTTGGAGGTTCCTTCATAAGACCATGAAAAAGAAAGTCACTCTTTTCCCTATATTTTTACATTCACTATTTCATTTCTTCTCTAATTTGTTCATGTGTTTGTATACATTTTTAAGTGAAAATGCCAAATGAAATGTGAAATGAAAAATTTATCATGTGCCTACAGTACAAAGAATTATCTTACATTAAAAGGTGACATATCTTCTGAGTGCAGGTGGGAACAATGAAAATGCATGCCACTGAGGTCACAGCTGTTTTGACAAAGAGGGTACAGGACAGTTGACCTGCACTGGAAGTGGATTTGGGGCTATGATCCAGGCCTAATGAAAAGTTCTTTCCATTCCTTGCTAGCTCTTGTTAAAAAGGCATCCACCTATCAACTGTGGAGACATCTGTACTGTTTAGAAAAGTATGGGAAAGACAAGTCTAAGGAGGGCAACCATCAGTCTCTCACCCTCTTCACTCACCTCAAATCACAGTCCTGTCATTATGGTGACTAACAACTAAGAATGTATCCAGCCCTCCAAATCTCTGCATAATGACCTGACAATCATTCCTTCACTCATTCATTTCACAAATACTTATGGAGAACCCGTGGTTTGTCTGGCACTGTGTTTGACAAGCCTCTGAATGGACTACACCCCTCAGAATGAAAGGCTCTTCACCACCGGCCACAGAATGCAGTCAACGCTCAACAAAAGGGCAGCAAAACAGGATTCTGATCATGTTTTCAGCTCTCCTGTACTTGTGTCAGTCGTGTCACTGCAGGAGGTGGAGTTGAGAAATGGACCTCTGTGCTTCCATTTGGAGGGAAGGTTAGGAGAATTGCAAGAGGGCAAATACTCAATAGAATAAAAACCAGCAAGAGCAAGAATTGAAAAAAAAAGAAAAAGGACTATGTTTTCTTACCGGGGTTGGCAGAGTCACATTGACAGCACTGTCTCTGGTTGCATACATTGGGTTTTCAAATATCACAGGCTGCTTCCCTGTCTCCATGACAAAGTGTTCACTCTGAGGGAAAAAAGGAGAGAGATCACACCTATTGACCTGGATCATTCACAAAGGAAGGTGCTTTCCTCACACCTGGAGATAACACTATTCCCAACTGACCCAAATGTTGACATCTTTGAGGATAAAAAAAAAAAAAAGCCAATAACTCATCACTCATCACCTCAAGGAACTTCGAATTTGAAATCTCTCTGGTCCTATGTTACAGATACCTCATTTGAGATTGGATCTGAACAAAACAGAAAAGAGGGGTTGCTAGAAGAAGAGCAAGAATAGAAAATGGGGAGATAGGTGAGAATGGGCAGGGAGAGAAAAAATACTGAAAATTATTTCCTTATACTGATTACATGGAAGCCCTCTGTGGTAGAACTGTGTTAGTGTTAGTGCACTCGTAAAGTAACATGCTTGGCCAAAAAAGAGGCATTGTTAAACCTATTTTACAGATATAATCAGGGAGAGTCAGAGAGATCAAGCTCTGTACCCTTTATGCGCTAGCTGACCCATACCAACTAGTTAGAAAAACTTGATACTAAGGAAAACATATTTCTCTATTCCTATTCCAAAAACAAAATGGTCACAACCCTCAATTCAATTCTAGTTCAACTGTTTATGACTTCAATTGAATTAGTGTGGGGGGAAATTTACATTTTATTACCAATGTTGTTAAGATACATTTGGGTAACGTACCCAATACCTCCTAGCTTTGCCTGTATAGTGCAGACTGCAGTATGAGAGGCACACTGCATTTCCTTCTTCACTATGATAATTTTGTCCTCTATAAAATTTTATGTTTATCTTAAAAAACAATAAATGATTTAACCTTCAATAACCACTTGAAACCACACTCACCATAGCCATTGATCTGTCAATATCAGTTTCAGGCCCCAAACCAGATACTCCAATATCCATGGTAACATCTGCCCCTGATCTGAAGGTCACCCCATTTTCATTTTCAGAAGATTTTACAAGACTGCTTAGGCTGGAAGGAAGTAATTGAAACAAATTTTTCTGAGTAAATTTTCCTTTGCACAGCCATTTACTAAATCTTGTTTAAATGACATGCTTAATTCCCACTCTAAGTTTACACAGTAGTAAGCACCCCTGGATACCTGGAAACAGAGCACAGTCCTGAATTCACGAGATCTAAGAGAAGGCTGAGCTGGGCATGGGCAGGAATAAAGATCATACCCCATCAACCCAAAGGGTAATATGAAAGCCCACCAGTGGAGCACAAGGATTTGGCTGTAAAATGTGATAAGATGTCACTCTGATTTTGGAGAAGCACCTGATTGACATTGTGATGTAAAGTGACTTTAAATCCTCACTACTTTTTTTTCCCTACAGAATAGGTAGTATAGGTACCGTACATTATTAATGGTAAAACTAATATGAAACTGACCTTGGCAGCTTGGGCAGAGAAAGCAAAAGAGTACCGGTTCTCCGATAACGGAAAAATAGTGCAATCACCAATGCTCCAACAATGAGGATCACGATGATGGTCAATAGTGTCGCCATGGCTGCTAACGAGGGGAGAAGGGAATGAATCGATATGCGAAAAAGGAAAAGAGCCAACAAACTCAGAGGTGGAAGTCCTCCTCAAAGATTGGGCTAAACAGAAGATCAGCATTTGGTGTGGGGGCCATGGAGTATTTCCAGTTTGCTGATATTCTTGAATCTTACTTGTTTCTGTAGAAATGCCTTTTGAAAGCCCGATTTCACAGTAGCTTCCTGTATAGCCATCAGAACACCTAAAACAAAAGGAGACTCTTTCACTTGCCATTGCCTTCATAGGCCCCACTGCAGTTTTATAAGCACAACCTGAGATAGAGCTTTGACTCTGTAAATCCCATGTTGAATAGACAATGTATCCTATGTGACTTTAGTTTATTCTGCCAAGAGATAACACAAATCTGACTTAGGAGATTTACTTTCCATAGAAGGACCTTTATAAGGGTAGTCTCATAGAATAAACTGGAATTCTTCCTTAGAAGTAAAAATGGATAACATGATTGTGTATTTTCCTTTCATATGCTATTATTAACTTTTCAAAAGTATCTATCTTGCTTCCTTTGTCAAGAATCCTCTTTGAGAAAGTGTAAACTATAATGTAAACCATTATCCATGTGGTGCAGCAGTGCTCAAAAATGTATTCACCACAGAAGCAGACTTGGCCCAATGGATTGGGCATCCACCTACCACATGGGAGGTCCACGGTTCAAACCCGGGCCTCCTTGACCTGTATGGATCTGGCCCACATGCGGCGCTGATGCACGCCAAGGAGTGCCCTGCCACGCAGGGGTGTCCCCTGCGTAGGGGAGGCCCATGCACAAGGAGTGCGCCCTGTAAGGAGAGCTGCCTAGCATGAAAGAAAGTACAGCCTGCCCAAGAACAGTGCTGCACACACGGAGAGCTGACACAAGGTGATGCAACAAAAAGAAACACAGATTCCCAGTGCCACTGGTAAGGATAGAAGTGGTCACAGAAGAACACACAGCAAATGGACACAGAGAGCAGACAACTGGGGTGGGGAGGGAGGAGAGGGGAGAAATAAATAATAAATCTAAAAGAAAATGTATTCACAAAATGCAATGATGTCTCATGATGATGAAAAAGGTTTTTGATATGGGAGGAATGGGGTGAGGGGGGTGGGGGGTATATGGGGACCTCATATTCTTTTAAATGTAACATTAAAAAAAAAAAGACAAAAAAAAAAAGAGTCCTCTTCTTCTCAAATCTTTAGCCCAGTTATGCTGCACATCATAAGTGTTTTTTACTAAAGCAACTCTGCAATTTTACGGCAGTTAATAAAATTGCCAGGTGAGCAGGGAAACATTCCATGCCATTCAAAATATGGTCCACAACTCAGTGGCATCGCCTTGGAGTTGCAGAATCCCTGTGAAGGAGAATTGCATTTGAACAAGATCGCCAGGTGATTCTGGTGCATATTATATTTTAAGAAGTACTGCCTTAATTCTCTGCAAGCTGGTTCAAATATGAAAATTAGTGAATTAGTAGGGCTACCTCAAAGTCACAAACATCCCCAGAAGAGGCAACTCTGGCCTCAACATTCAGACTTACTTGCATTTGGGGGTGCCATGCTGATCAAAATAGCAAGTTCCTCCATACATACACCTGCATGCGGCGGGCATGGGGAGAGGAGGTTCGATGGCTGCAGAAAGGGAAAGCCATGCACTTGTTAGGAAGCCACACCCACCCAAGCAAACTTGGGTCACGCCCAGGGCCTGAGTGGGGGTGCCGGGAAAGGCTAATTAGTCTCCCTGTCAAAATGGTACATTCTGAGCTTAAGTAGTGATAAGCTACATTTTCCTTATTAGGCAAATGAATTTCCTTAATAATAATAAAGTCTTGTGAATAACATACTAGGTGGAAAGAAGGGGCCAGTTTGTAGCATTTCCCCCTAAAACACTGGACAGGTGAGAGGTACTAGACTCCAGACGGCATCTGGCAAAAGAATCTTGAACATTAACATTCTCATCATCTCAAGCAGAATTCTGCTGTGAGTCCAGTTAAAATCAAAATAGTTAGGCATGCCTCAACTTCAACTAAAGGCTTAAAAGCTTCAGCAACTGATCAACAGACAGACACAGACACATAGATACTGATAGATATTGGACAGAGAGCTTCTCATTTTATGTCTTCCAAAGCTCTCAGCTTCCACATACTCCCTGGATATGTCTGAGGAGCCATTCCTAAGACACTGAATAAATGGTTACTACATGGGTAGTAAAGGGATATAGATATCCACCTGGCTAGGTCCGTGAATTTGAGCTTATATTCAAATTTCAAATGTCACAGATCCTTCCTGAACATCCTATCCAGGAGCCACCCCTCTCCCAGCCTAGTTCACCCCACCTCATCCCACTTAACCTTTTAAGATTTGTCCATAATACTTAAGCTTGAAATTATTTTGCTCAAAATATCTTTCCAGTATTTTCCCAATGACATTGGGATCCTTATCACCTCAATTTAGAAGACATTAAAAACAGTCTTGCCCAAGAATAGGTGATCCATATCATTCAGGATAAGAACTGAATGACCACTTGTTTATTCTAGCTTACATGTGCCAACAACATTACTTTTTTTCATTATGTGGCCCTTTACAGCAGTCACAACTTTGACATGAGCATGTGAGTACAGCGATGAGCGTGCTCTAGCCTTTCCCTCTGCACTGCATAAACTCTTCCCACCTTGGGAACAGATTCTTCACTTTGAAAAACCCCAGGGTGAATTTGGAGCAATAGGATTCCAGTAGAAAGTGAAAGGAAGAGACATCTTATTAAAAATCCACACTTACATGCCTTTACAAACCAACACAACAGTATAGATTCAGGGCCACTGGATCTGTAATTCTATGAAGTTTGAGTCCCACTCTACTTTCCCACATTTCTCCCCGCTCCATCCAGCCATCCTCTCTCTAGACTGCAAAGGACCCAGCAACACGGCCCCTGAGGAGGGCGAAGGCCCAACATGGAGCCACTGGAGGAGCCGTCCAGGTCCCCAGACACCACGAATGCCCAGGCACTGCTCCCACCTGCATCACACTCAGTGGAGCTCCTCTTTTTGAAGTGGGAGCCTTGGGGACAGGCACAGCTATATCCAGTAGGTGTCAGGAGGCAGAGGTGGCTGCAGACACCTTTACAGGGGTTGGGCACTGGAAAGCAGGAGAAGAGTGGTTAGGTCCCGAGGAAAGCCTGAATGCTCCACCCTAACAGGCCAGCTGGTGATGGCAGAGCCCAGTCAGCCTCCCCACACCTCCAGGTCACGTGCCACCCCCAACACACCCTCATCTACACTAACATCCCTGCCACCCCACAAAGTGGCACCATCCTTCCCTGTACCCTCCATCCCTTTTCCACACCATTCCCATCTCGTCTTATCATCATTTACCTCCTCTATGACCCTGTCAGATTCTGAAGGTAGGGGGCTGACTTGAGACGGCTCAAAAGAACGAGTCAGAGCCCACTACTATATTCAGAGTTGTCATTTCCCAAATTAAGGTAATGATATCATATATGTTAAGGTAATAATAATGACAATATATGTTAAGGTAAAATACTGTGAATGTGATTTCCACTCCAATCCTCTAAGGAGAACTTTCTCTAGACTTGAATTTCCTCATTTGTAAGGCAAGAGAATTTATAGAGGTATGATTAACTGTGGCTGCTAATCTGATCCATTTTCTATTTAATAATATCGAAACCATCCAGAGAAATTCAGATTTCAATTAATCTGGAACAGAGTTCTTCTGGATCCCAGCTTAGTATATATCATGATCACATTGGAATCCTTTTCAGACTAATATTTTGTCCTGATTCTCCATCATCCAAAATATTGCCATAGACAAGGCATGGCTCTAAAATAAGACAGATTCTTATGTTAAATTAAGAATTAAGCCTACAACAAGGATTTCAAGTATAAGAAACCAGCCCCAAGGAAAAATATAGTATAATTTCTCTTATATGAAATACTTGGGAAGCCAACTTGGCCCAATGGATAGGGTGTCCACGTAGACATGGGACATCCGTGGTTCAAACCCCGGGCCTCCTTGACCCGTATGGAGCTGGCCCATGTGCAGTGCTGATGCGCACAAGGAATGTCGTGCCACGCTGGGGTGTCCCCAACGTAGGGGAGCCCCATGCACCAGTAGTGCGCCCCATAAGGAGAACCACCCAGAGGGAAAGAATGTGCAGCCTGCCCAAGAATGGCGCTGCACACATGGAGAGCTTATGCAGCAAGATGATGCAACAAAAAGAAACACAGATTCCCGGTGCCGCTGATAAGGATAGAAGTGGTTACAGAAGAACACACAGTGAATGGACAGAGAGAGCAGACACATGGGGATGTTGGGGGGGCAGGGGGGCGGGGAAGAGAAATAAATAAAAAAATAAATCTAAAAGAAAAGAAATACTTAGAATAAGAAAATTCAGAATTGGAAAAAGTAGTGGTTACCAGAGGTGGTGCGTATCATTTGTGGATGGTGGATATTATTCGATATCCAATTTTATCTTTATTTGATCAAAATCGTTAAAACACATATGCACATACACACGCACTCACACCTTTTCTGCATAAATCAGCCTATTATTATGCATCTTTCAACAATATAGCCATTAATTTGAAATAAAATGTCCAGATAATAAGAAGCACCTTATTCCAAGGTTGGTGATTACCTGAATTATTGTATCTGTGTTGGTGAAAGATTCGAACTTGAGTGAGCCAAGGGTTCACTGTCAGCACTTTTTTTTTCTCTTCTTGTCCAAATTTATCTGCCTTCCATACTTCTCCCTTTCCCTTAGCTACCCAGTATAGCTTGTTTTCAAAGAGGTCCAGACTATAAGGGTTACTTGCTACTTATCCACAGGGGAAAAAGAAAACAAAACAAGGTTATTGAGAAAGAAAGTACCCAGTACTACTTTTATGCCAACTGTCATTCTGCTTGAATTATCCCTAAACAATGTCTAGAAATTCCCTGAAAATTCTGGCAGACTGACAGGGAACTCTGCTCTATGTATACATGATCAGGAAAGTGCATTGCACTGGATGACAGATTAATGTATATTGTCTAATGAATTTCAGGGGACTAGCTCACTTAAGGCGCTGATTTTTAGTTTTGGAAACATTTTAGTAGCAGTTCAGGTGTATTCGATTGTTATAGTTCAGCAAGGTCTGGAGAAGAAAATGCTCCTCTCCTTCTAGAGGTTTCTAGTTGTGCACTATGAGCTATCTAGCACATAAGAACTACCGTTTCCAGGAGCGATTATACGTGAATTAACATTGTACACATGAATGGCTATACATGAACACATGTACACATGAAGGCCTCAGAGCAACCTAACGGGAAAATTGCTTATTTCAACATCTGCTGGTAAAAAGACTTAAAATATTGCTAATGGAGACATGTGTATCTAAATCAGCAGCTGGGAGCTGGAGTAGAGGGATATAAGAAAACGTATGTAAAATACTTCCCAAGATAGGCTTCCTTCTTGAGAAAAATGGACAAAAAGACTAGAAAGACATGAAATGTTAACCCATTTCTAACCTCCAGTGAAAACGAGCCTCCTATCACTCCCCTCGTGCTTTATGGATTCAATCACATTCTCCTTGACATCAGTCCAGTAGATCCGGTCATTGTTCACAAAATCAATAGTAAGGCCAGTTGGCCATCCAAGATCCGTGGAAACCAGGACTTCCCGATTCTGCCCATCCATCCAGGCACGCTCAAGTTTAGGTTCACTTCCCCAGTCAGTCCAGTACATGAGCCTGAAACAAGAGGGTTTTTTCCTTGAAGACTTTCATTCACTGGAGCCTCTCCATGAAAGTACTGACTTCCGACAGGGTCATCAGATGTTTTTTGCAGGGACCTGGTTACTAAGGGACACTGTTTTATACCTTAAGGAAGGGGAGAAAAAAGGGCAAGCAAGTGCATCTGTGGTCTTTCCTTCCTGAAAACTGTCTTACCATAATGTAAATTGGCCCCATCGGAAATATATTAATTCAGACACTTTAAAGGGAAGCAGCTGTTTACCATATGGAGGACCCGGGTTCAATCCCCAGGACGTCCTGGTAAAAATTAGAAGAAGAAAAGAAAAAGGCATCCCAGACATGCACGGTGAGGCGCAGGTTCCCACGTGGTGTGGAAAGGCGCAAACCCCTGTGCGGTGCCAAAAAAAGACAATGACACAACCAGATAGAAAAAAAACTATATATATACACGAAGATATGACTACATCTTAATAAATGTGCTTAATAAATAAATAAGGAATTGTGGAAGAATAGCCAGAAATAGCAGCTATGTACAGTAGGGGAAGCATAGAGAGATCAAGGGTAAAACATTTTCTTGTTACTTTTTTGTTTATTATTATTATTATTGAAATAATGAAAATGCTCTAATGATTGAGGTGATGAATGCACAACTATGTTATTATACCAAATACCATGGATTGTAAACTCTGGAGATTTGTATGCCTTAGTAATATGTATCAATAAAGCTGATTTGTTAAAAATCTGTAAAAAGCTATGGTGTGATTGGGATTTATCAGAAAATAAAGACTCCTATCCTTGTGGAGCTTACTTTATAATTTTTGAGCATATATTTTACTCCAGTTAATAATAAATTGTAGAGAAAGAGGCTATGCAACCTGACCTTGGAGAAATGGATAGAGCAGGGATTGTACCACCTCAAATAAACAGGCAGAGAACAGTTGAACAGGAAATGTAGAATCATGGGTCAACAGGGCCTTGTCTGAAAGCACAGCCCCTTCACTGCTGTAGTCAGGAATGCAGTCTACCAAGAATAAGCAGAAATCCCAACTTCTTTTTTTCACTTTTATGTTAGCAACTAAGTAAACAAAAAATGTAAAGATCTATGTAGTTGCAGCCAAACCCGTCTACTGACCATATTTATGCCCACAGGTTTCACAGTTTAAACTAACCATAAGGTTTAGAGCAATCTTAGCAAGGGATGTGTTTATTTTAAACAAACTAGACCAGAAGTCTTCTCCTTACACAGAGCAGGCCCGGAGCCTGTCACAAAGGCTCAACACCTGACAAACACCACATTGTTTTGTTGTCATTGAAAACAGGACACACGTAAAATAAGCCAGTCACAAGGACCCCATACCATATGATTCCATTTGTAGGAAATGTCTAAAATAGGCAAATCTACAGAAAATAAATTAGTGGTTGCCCATGACTAGGGGGGCTAGGGCAAGATGGGAAAATTGTAAGGTAATAGCTAAAGTGTGTGAGGGTTTCCTTTTAGATTAAAGCAAATGTTCTAAAATTGATCTTGGTGATCAGGTCAGAAAAGCTGTTTACATAACTGATCACCTACTGTATTGCCACTAAATCTCCAAAATGCAATTCAAATGCAAAGTTCCACTATACCCTTCCATGACTGGATCCCCTGCACAGTAGAACTGGCACAGTAGTATACCCATGTCATCTTCCTTTTCTGCCTTATATTGAAGTCAATTGTTCTTTTAAAATTTCCTTCATTTATTCTTATTATTTTGTCCAGAGGATAAATTCCTAGGGCTTTTGTATGATTTATATGAGCCACTCAAAGAGAAGGAATTGTATAGTTTTTCTATGAAAAAATGAAAAAGTAAAAACCAGTATATGGCCATAATAATGTAACCATAATGTCAAGGTAGGAATATACTTTAATTAGAGAGGAATAGAAGAAGTAGAGGGAATGGTCACATCATTTGCACCACAGCACACAAGTTATCCATTGCTCCTAAGATACTGGATAGGTGAGACTGGTATTCCGATGACCACATGAAAGGAAACACTGGCATATCTACAAAGGGCCATGAGCCAGGTATCCCTGCCCAAATAGAGGAAGTATTGGGGGATATAAAAGTTAATAGGAAAAAAAAGAAAGTGCCACTGTTCCAAGCTATGCAAATTTCAGTACAATTAGGAATAAGAGACCATTAAAGAAAGACTTTTATGCAAATCTAGATCAGAAAGCCATCTTCCAGTACTTACCCTAGTTTGGGATTCACAACAATCGCACCTGGTTGATTCAGCTCAGTGAAAATTAGCCACTTTCTGTACCTTCCATCAAGCTCTGCCACTTCGATCCGTTTACTCTTGGCATCTGACCAGTAAATATGCCTGAATTGAGAGGGATGAAGTTAAAACAACTGAAAAGACGAGAGGCTCCGATGATGAGATTGCATTTGTAAGTTCCAGCCAGTGAGGCACCTGTGATCAGAGAACAGCCCCTCTTTCCTCTCCCAGAAATGCCCCAATCTCTGCAGCCAAGAAGACGGAGGGGACGCCTCACGCAGCCAATCAGCCAGAATCAGTGACGGCGCCCACAGCAGTCAGCCAGGTCTCGCCATGGCCTCACGAGGCATGAGCTTCAGGAAGAAGTCCCAAGGCACCTGTGTGCCGGCCCTTTTGTTGACTTTCCCCATAAGTCTATTTCCTCCTCAGCAAAGAGCCTATTGGAACCACGAGGAATCTGGCATCAGCTCCAAGGATGGGTGGTAACAGCCTTTCAAAACAACAGCAAGTCCATCTTGCCCTCATTTACACTCTCTAAGGCTACAGCTCTCAGTCCCATCAAGGCTGAGGACAATAAAACTTCAAACAAAATGCTGGTGGACCTCTGCTTCACTGGTTTCCAGAAGCAAGCGTTAGAGCCTAGGATTTCAAGCCCCTCAGTTCTCCGAGGCCTTGTTCATGCAGACACTGAAGTGAGTCTGCTTCTAGGTTACAAGCACAGTGGGGACCTAATTAGCTTCAGAGTGTCTTCCAGGAGCACCAGACAAGTTGGTGAAAATTAATTCATCCTGAAAATTCACTGCGAGTGCAGTGAGTCCTCAAGCCTTCCGTTATCAGTTCATTTTCAAGAACGTAGGGGTTTCTATGAATGTCTGAGCTCTGATTCTATTATAATCACTTTGCCACAGTGTCCCTCCAACGCAAGCCTCTTCCTCAAAGAAGGAGCCTAATACCTTTCCCACATCAGTTTATATGGCACCTGATGGTGAAACTACCCAGGGATTCTCCGAAACCTATGGTTTCGGTCCCTCGTCCTAGAATGTCAACTTGAAGAAAGGAGTCAACCTTTCCATTTACTCAAATCCCAAAGTTAAAAAGTAAAGTCAAATTTCTAACCTAATTTTGGCATCCTGAGCACAATTTGCAAAAAATGCTTTCCTAGATATGATGTAGAAACTTGACCTTGGTGCTTTCCCCAATTTTTTCATGGCACACATAGTTATAGGAAATGATGACATGCATGTGCCACATTGGGGCTAGAGCAATCCCAGGCACCACTCAATTGTACCAGAGCCTTGTTAATAGCCATGTCTGGGTCCAGCTGTTACTCAAGTGCCATGGTGAGCAATAGGGAGCTCTCTGGCCAAGAAAACAGAATAGGCAAGAGGAGAATGTACGATAAATTTACCTTCCAACCCAGTCCACTGCTAATCCCTCTGGCTGCAATATGTTTTGCAGTTTCAGATCAGCTGGAAGCACGATATTATGACCGCCAGTTTCCAAGTTGGGGATGTAGGCACGTTTGATAGCACCAAAAGCCGCGCCTGGCCCAAGCACGCTGAAATATACAATGCCTGCAGAAGAGAGACATGAGGTCAGTTTCATGTTCAGAATACCCACTAAGAGAGGAACTGGTGTGAAGAACAGTTCATTTGGCATCTCTACCTCCTCACTGCTACTTATTTTTTTGAAAGATTTTTTATTTATGTCTGTCCATTTCCTGCCTCCCCCCCCCCCCACGGTGTCTGCTCTTCGTGTTCATTTGCTGTGTGTTCTTCTGCGTCCACTTGCACATTATCCAGTGACACTGGGAAATTGTGTCTTTGTTTGTTGAATCATCTTGCTGTGCCAGCTCTCTCTGTGTGTGGTGCCACTCCTGGGCAGGCTGCACTTTTTTTTACATGGGGAAGCTCTCCTTGTGGGGCACGCTTCTTGCACATGGGGCACCTCTACGTGGGGGCTCCCCTGCATGGCAGGGCACTCCTTACATGTGGCAGCACTGCATGTGGGCCAGCTCACCCAACAGGTCAGAAGGCCCTGGGGATCGAACCCTGGACCCTCCATATGGTATACGGAGACTATCAGTTGAGCCACATCCGCTTCCCCTCACTGTTCCTTATAATGCTAATAATTCAATTCCACAGAAGAAACCCCAAAACCAATCATACTTGAGCTATTACCTACAAACGCTTCAGCTGGTAAATTATCTCCACCAGGGTAATTCATTAAAATACATTTCAACCAAGAGCCTCTTCACTCACAGTAGGATCAAACTGTAGTTTTCAAAACTGTGTGTACCAGGGATAATACTGACTACTGTCATACTTAGTAACAGTGTTGATATAAGAATTGTGTAAACAAAAAGAAGGATAGCAGAAAGTATAGGAAGACTGACTTTCATGGCATGCACTGGGCACTTGCTTCTTTCCTGTGTATATACCACTCTTAAAAAGAATGTGAAGTACAGCAAGAAAGCTTATATTGGCTTAGTTTCAGCATTTTTTGTTTGTTTGTTTTGAGGTACTGGGGGCCTGGGATTGAACCCAGGACCTCACGTGTGAAGCTGGCACTCAACAAACTGAGCCAAATTGGCTCTCCTGAGTTGGTATTTTCACATGTTTCTCCTGTTGTTTATTTGTTTTTAGGAGGCACCGGGAGCCAAACCCGGGATCTCCCATGTGGAAAGTAGGCGCTCAAGTGCCTGGGCTACATCCACTCCCTGGCATAGCTACAATTTGTAAAGTATTTTCACATCTATTATCTTATTCAGTCTTTAAAATAAATAGGCAGGCAATATTTATTTTAAAGGTAAAAAAGAATGAGGTCTAGAGAATCCAGGAAGTGTTCAAATTGTTAAAGGTCATAAAGCAAGGAGATGAGGGTTTTCTCCTCCATTACTCCACATCATACAGAGCCTGAGACATTCAACATTATTCCTTTTTTCAGTCATTGAGCTGCATTTTTTGAGCACCTATCCTGTACGCCATACTAGATGCTGAGCCTGGTATTAAGTACTTAGAGATGAACTAGAGTCAGTTCCCATTTGGGAGAGGACAGGGTTAAGGGATGGGGAGAAAAATGTGTAAAATGACATAATATGACGTGGACTGTAGTAAAAGCAAGTATGTATTAAACTCTACAGGCTCAAGGAACACAACCAGGAAGATGTTCACAGAGGAGGTGACAATTGAACTGGGCCTTTGAGGTTTGAGTAGAAATTTTCCAAGTGTACAATAGTATAAAAAAAAAAAAAAGACAGGGTATGCATGAGAGCAAAGAAAAGGAGATACAATGACACTGTCCCCCAAATTTAACATATCAAAATTCAATTACTTTTTGGAATAATGAAACTGTTCTTTAATTTTTCTGGTGATGAATGCACAACATTGTGATTATACTAAAAACCACAGATTATACACTTCGGATAAATGTATATGTGAATATTTCCCCTCAAAAAAATTAAAGTCCCCCAGATTTAACCCCTGAATATTTAATTAAAATCAGTAACAGATTAAAATCAGTAAAGTGTATACTCACTGAGGCCAGAGCCCTCAGGATCCCAATCATAATCAATAGCTTGAATATGCTCCTCATCTTCAAGATAATCTGAGAACTTCTCAGATGAGAGATTATATCTTCGGATTCGAATGTTTTCCGGCAGAAGTAACAAAGGAGCATTACCTGCAAGCAAATGAAGGGTGCCTTTATCAGTTTGAATTCTACCTAAACCTTTTTGATAAAAAGGATATAAAATGTATAGCAAATAACTTCGTCTTTGCTATAATTTTCAAAGGAACCGAAGTATTATTCAACAAAACTGATGATACTATTGGGTTGCAAAATCCATGACTGCAGACATTCTTTTTTCCTTTCACATGGCAAGCAAATATTTCTGTTAAGGATTTTTATACTCTGAGTGGGACACATCTGAGAAGAAGGTTGAGAAGGAATTAACCCCCAGTAGCTAACCCCTAAAATACCATGTGTAGCAGTTTGATATTATTGATGAATTTCAAAAAGAAATATTGCATTATGTTTGTAAACTGATCTTTTCCTCTGGGCATATTAGATTATATTGGATTCACAGGTTTACTTGATTAAGTAATTATCTAAGCCTTTTATGACAGTAGGGTATTGGTGGGTGTGGACTCAGATAAAAGGCATGATAAAGGACAGTTAAGGGTTTTTGATGTTGGAGTTTTGATGTTGGAGTTTGATGCTGAAGCCTTAAGCTGGAGCCCCAGAAAGTAAACTCACATTGGAAAGAGAAGCAAGCCCAGGAAGACAGGAACACTGAACCCAGAGAAAAGCAAGACCCTGGAAGGGAAAAACCCAGGAAGCTTGAACCCTCACAGACATCAGCAGCCATCTTCCTCCTTGAAAATAGACTTTGGTGAGAGAAGTAACATATGCTTTATGGCCTGGTATCTGTAAGCTCCTACCCCAAATAAATACTCTTTATAAAAACCAACCAATTTCTGGTATTTTGCATCAGCACCCCTTTGGCTGACTAATACATCGTGTATTCTTCCACCATCCTTTATTCACTCTCATTAAAACAGGCAAGATTGTACTTTCATAGAAGAAGTAAATTTTTTATAGCCTTACTAAAACTTCTCATTACTCCATTTTCACTGACAGACTTTATGATACTTTTAGCAGTTAAGTAGCTAAACCGAATATAACCCAATTTAGCTTCTAACTAATAAGAAAAAAAAAACACATCTTGTTAAAATTTTTAACCTATAGCATCTATGTCAATGGTGATTCATCCTGAGATTCACTATCTAGAATTTATTTAATTTACTTGAATAATGTCAATCAAATAAAATTTAAGTAAAAATTTTTGTATATTTCCCATTGATGAGATTATACTTTATATGAATATTCTATTTCAATCTCCTCACTTCAAAGATGGAAACATTTTTAATTTGCTGTTTAATTAACAGACCAACTATTCAAAAATGACTTTACCCTAGTGTTCAGTGTTAAATATGGGTAAAATATTTAAAAGTATGCTAGTCAAATGTATGCTTTAAAAGCCCAATTCATATGAACTGTCACCTGTACCCTTAATATGCAAAATAAAAAGCTAGTTTTCCTCATGAAGTCTCCAAACCACAAATGAAAATCTATGCTTAAAAAGACCTATATACCCCTAACCTGAAATAGGCTGCTTTAGAGGAGGCCTCTGGAAATTTCTAATCCTTTTCTTTTGTCAATTCTTTCTAGTACATGTTCCTCAAGTTATGAAAGAGTCAAACCATTTTCTGCCTGTGATATCAGTGGTCCATGATCTGTTAACAGAGTGTCCTTGATTTGAAACAATTCAAGGTGACACATCTGGGATTACAGGGCCTTGAGCTCAGTGGCGGTGGGAGCCAGAGGGCTTCACTGATTTGCTTCTGTTGACAACCATTACACAGGTGAGCTTTGGTGGTGCTTAAGCCTTCTAGAGGGTGACCCCTAAAATAAGCAATACCTGAATTTTAATTCCTACATATTGGTTAGAGGATTGTAGTAATTGTTTCAATTGGAGGAGAAGAAGAATGGAACGGGAATGGAATGGGTATGGAAGGGAAGTAGATGATAGGTTAAAGGGCCTGTGTATTATTTTTGGTACATAATACTTTCCCAAAAAGGCATAACCCCTGACACAAGTCCATCGTACCTTCTGCTGCACACCGTTTCCCCTCAGGTTCACCCATAGATATGAATCCTTTGCCACAGACACACTCAAAACTTCCTTTGGTATTCTGGCAGCTCTGGGGGCAAACCCCAAATTCCTCACATTCATCAATGTCTAGGGAAAAGAAAATCAAATATGTAACATCCATTCTCAACATTCCTTGGGATCCTTCTGTTTAAATTCACAAACAACAAGCACTGAGAAGACTGCAGATATGATGGGAAAGAAAGGCAGCATTTGTGAAACTTTTGTGCAAAGTCTCAGACACTATTTCACATGCTTCTCCCCCACCCCCCAAAGAGATATGGTATAAATTCTCAAAGCTCATAATGGATGGAAATGGGGTTTAAAATGAAGTGTTCTGTCGTGGCCCACTAGGTGGACTGGGGGAAAGTGTGGACTACACTGTGGACCATTGCCCATGTGCTGCAGCGGTTCTCCAGAATGTATTTGCCAGATGCAGTGGATGTGCCACGATGATGGAAGAGTCTGTTGATGCGGGAGAGGTGGCGTGGGTGGGGTAGGGGTGTATGGGGACCTCATATTTTTTTAATGTAACACTTAAAAGAAAATTAAAAAATAAATAAATAAATAAATTTTAAAAATAAATAAAATGAAGCAGGTAGGGAACAGATGTGGCTCAAGCAGTTGAGCGCATGCATCCCACATAGGAGGCCCCATGTTCAGTTCCTGGTGCCTCCTAAAAACAAAAAAACAACAAGCAAACAAACGAAAAAACCAACTCAGGGGAGCTAATATGGATGAGGTCCTGGGTTCAATCCCTGGTAGCTAAAAAAAAGAAAAAAAATGAAGCATTTTGACTCAGCTCCACAGGTGTGCAACTGTCATTTTGTTATCATTGTTGGAGTCTGGCATCACCTCCCTCCATCACTGCTGTGAACTGAGTTCTTAAATTTTGGTTCAAAAGAACGACTGCAAACATCTGAGCATGGCACATGGGAGTTTAGAGACAGTAGATGATACCAACAATCATACCAGGAGTGAAGACCCATTGAGGGATTAAACTGTCATTTAATGAAAGGGAATAAGAAAAGAATAAATACAAGGCTCTCCTAATAGGAATTAGAGTATACTCTACCTTCACAGAAGTTTCTGTCCAAATTACTAGCTCTGAACCCGGGTATACAGGAGCAGATAAATCCGGATCCACCTAAATCGGTACAATTGTGTTCACACAGATTTTCAGCACATGATCTTCCACTTCCTCGATCTGAAAAACAAAATCCAGTGTTATAAAAGAATGACATAAGCTAGATCACCCACAAATGGTCAGTCAAGTAGTATCACAGAAGGAGCACCTACCCATCACCAACTACTTTTTGACCTGTCAATTATAGGACATTATGACATGTCCCCTTTTCATAACTTTTGTAGACTACAATTGTGATCCTTGAGGCAAATTTCCCATTATCTTCAGCATTTCTAGGCTCACCCTCAGCACCTCTACTTTCACTCTTTCCAATAGTCCCCACCTGCTCTACTAGCTTGGGTTTTACGTAATATGGATTGCATATGTATGTATGTTTGTATGTGTATATACCATAACTACTATTCTCATTTGTTCTGCACCAATCATGTGCCAGACACAACAAAATTGATGAGGATGCTTAGAAGGCTGTGAGAGCTAGTAATCCCAAGGATTACATAGCCAAAATGTGGCACCAGGGTGGCGGACTTGGCCCAGTGTTTAGGGCATCCGTCTACCACATGGAAGGGCCACGGTTCAAACCCCAGGCCTCCTTGACCCGTGTGGAGCTGGCCCATGCGCAGTGCTGATGTGCGCAAGGAGTGCCCTGCCATGCAGGGGTGTCCCCCACATAGGGGAGCCCCACGCCCAAGGAGTGTGCCCTGTAAGGAAAGCCACCCAGCGTGAAAGAAAGTGCAGCCTGCCCAGGAACGGTGCCGTACACACGGAGAGCTGACACAACAAGATGACGCAACAAAGAGAAACACAGATTCCCGTGCTGCTGACAACAACAGAAGCAAAGACGACACAGCAAATAGACACAGAGAACAGACAACCTGGGTTGGGGGGAAGGGGAAATAAATAAATTTAAATATATATTTTTTTAAATGTGGCACCAGGTTTCTCTCAATCTAAAATCTAGAAGTTTTCACTATTCCACACTACATCCTGAAAGGACATGATACAGGTAAGAATAAAGTTACTAACAGTTATAAGAAACCTACAATTCACCTAACAACAGATGCCATCAATGCACTATTATTTTACATATCACTAAATAGAAAAAACCTCTGGGACTATGGCATCAATTTGAAGATGCACTCTGTGAATTTAATTTTAAACATATTTAACTTTAAAAAAAATTAATGGCTTGTCACATGTACAAAGATGACGTTCAACAATAGAAGTATCCTAATTTCTAACCTTAGTTCCCTCATGGTTAGATTCCAGGTGATTTTTTCTGTATTTCTGATTGATAAAAATTATATTTTCTGAATTATCCACAATGAATATAGAGAAAAAATTTTAACCAAAAACACACGGTGAATGATTATGTGGGTGGGAGGTGGAGACATTTCCATAAACGACTCTTGGTCATAGACTCTTGAGAATTTTAGCTAAAGAAACTGTGATATCTCCTGAACCAAGTCTTTCAAATCAGGATAGACTCCTAAGTACAGGTGTTTACAGAAGACAATGAGATGAACCTAAGCACCTCTCCAGGTCCCTTAGGGTGCAGGGCTACAGGTTCCAAAATATAGCTGCAAAATGACATTGAGGGGAATGATGATACTTCAAAAGTGTATTCATGAAAGTCTTAGAATAAAGTTCTAGTCTGAGCTCTTAACAATGGCACAAGTCTATTTGCCCAGGAATTCTACAACACATATCCACTACATATCTAATGAATTAAAAGCAAAACAACTTGGTATGGCTAGTTAGTCACCCCTTTCTGCCCCTTACAGGAGAAAGGCTGCCAGAGAAGCCTTTGTATGCTTCAGGAAAAAGAGTAAAAGCCCAACCAACTGAACATATGAAGCTCACTAAGGTAAGTCACAGACCCCTTCTTTTTCCTATGAGACCTGGAAATCTCAGTGCCATACCCAAAGTGGTACAGCTCGTGGGCACAAGAACTGGAAGCCAGCTCTCCTAGCATGAATTTATAGGAGCATTCTGTCTTTGCCACTCAGTGTGACCCCAATCAAGTTAGTTAAGCTATCTGCATTTATTTTATAGATGTAGATCGTGAAAGCTATCCAATAGGTTCAATAGTAGCAAATTAGGTAAATAAGAGCACTTCATAAGCGATTACCATTAAGCTAGAACTATCCCTTTGCTGGGTTCATCCTCTTCCTTCAAAAGCCCTCCCTCCCTCTGTCTTTGGTACTGCATTTGGCTTAAGATAAAATGTGCAGATTAATATCCAAAATTATGAAATTTATAGCTTGCTGAGAGACACCTAATGAATTTGTGCAAAGGTAGAGTCAGGTAGACCCAAACTCAAATCCTGACTTCAACACTTAAGTGTAGGAAGGCCTGGGGCAATTTATTTAACCACTAAGCCAGTTTCCTCATGTGTGGGAGAAAAAGTAAAAGGGCGGGAAGTGGATAATAATACCTAACTCATAGGATTGTTATATGGATTAAAGGAGATAACCGAATGTGGAGAGTTTAGCACCGTGTCTGGTATCGGACTGGCAGCTGTGGGCTTGGCAAGTAAATAACAGAGAAATATATGGTTATCATCTACTTCATGTTACTGCATGTGTTGGGTAAACTAATGAGACATAAAAGAAATGTTTACTTACTGCAACCCATTTCATCAAAATGGTCGCCACAGTCATCAACATTATCACATACCAAGTCCTTGGAAATGCAATGTCCATTGTTACACTTAAATTCATTCTCTGTACAAGGTCTAAGGGTTGGAGGCCTACCTGTAATACAAGAACAAACTGAAGTCAAAACATTTCTTCTATGAAACAAGATGCTTCCCTCTGTGGAAGAGATAGTTACTGCTAACCAAATAAACATGTATTTCATTTGCTGTTAAGACCATATCTGGCTGTTGAGTTGGAAGTGACGTTTCACCTGGGGGCTGAAGCTATTAAAAGCCCATGTACCTCCTCCATGACTCCTACCCTTCCATGGCAACCTTGGAAGCCAGGTGTTCCAGGAGGCATAACTACAAGATGGAGGAGGGCTGTGCAACCTACACTGGTCTCTATATGAATCTTACATCATACCACTGAGAACTGTAGAATGACTGTCAGTAATGGGCATCGATTGCTATGGACTGAGATTGGCAACGTACTGTAAGAAAGAGATAAGCTCACAAAAACTGGCTGATTATAAGCAATCCTGAAATTCACAGTTAAGAGAAGCTTCATAAACAGTAAGAGATATAGAGCCAGTAAAATCCCAGTAAAAAATCGTCATGCACCTATTTTTCTAGATGGCCTGAATGTAACTGACAATCAGCTGAGAAAGATGAGGATAGAGGAGGCCACTGAAATTCAGTAGTTTGCCTTTTACAGTTTTTTTTTCTAATACCCAGCTTCTTAGGAAGTGAGCAAGGGGAACCTGCTCTAGGTTTTTATCTGTGAGTTCATCCTTTTGTGCTGTGCCTCAATAAAACATACTAACAATGTTATAACGATTCCAAAAAACCTTGAACACTGCAATAGTGCCAAAGTCCCCACTGACACACAGCCTCCACTGGGATGCACACAGTCACACTGGTGGCAAAGGCAGGGTTGCATCAGAGTCATGCATGCACTCATACCTCTATGCAGTAAGTACAATAATGGTTGCACACTGAGATGTATAAGTACAGAGGAACAAGTACAGAATTCTAGAGAACTAACTGAAATCCCAGAGACAAATTTTGCAAACTGTGGACAATTTGAGGCCCTTAGTATTTCCTTCTCCTTTTTGACTTTTTGCTTACAGTGCTCCTCTTTCTCATCACTTCCATCTCCACAGTCATCCACATGGTCGCACACCTTGCGGTTATAAATGCAGCGATAGTTGTCACATCGGAAACGGTCTTTCAGGTCACAAGGGACATCAACTGAAAGGTGAACAGAAGTTAAGAGTGTAACATGAGAGTCAATATTTTCAACACTCTCATGCCAGCAACATTCATTCATACTTGTATTAATTCATTTGTTCAGATAAAAATACATCTTGAGTGGAGCAGGTGTAGCAAAGTAGTTAAGTGCCTACTTCGCATATACAAGGTCCCAGGTTCGATATCTGGTACCTCCTTTAAAAATAGGAAAAAAAGGGAGCAGCCACCAGAGGTTGTGAGGTAGGGAGAAGGAAGAATAGGTGCAACATGGGGCATTTTCAGGACAGTGGAATTGTCCTACCTGGCATTGCAATGATGGATACAGGCCATTATACATTTTGTCAAAACCTATAAAATCCTGGGCAGCAGAGTGTAAGCTATAATGTAAACTATATTCCATGGTTAGTAGCAATGTTTCAATATGTGTTCATCAACTGAACCACACTAAGGAAAGGTTATTAATGGGGAAAGTGTGGGAGGGGGAAAGGGTGGGGCATATGGGAATCCCCTATATTTTTGATATAAAGTTAATGTAATCTAAAGCTTCTTTAAAAAAAAAATTTTTTTTTAAATCTTGGGTATCTAGTATGTACTGCGGCACTGTGCTGGGTACTAGATATACTGGGGAACAAGGATACACAGTCTTCGCAGACATTACAAGTCATTCAATTACCACTTTGATGAGAGCCCATAAAGGAGCCATGAAATGAAAGCATCTACTAGAGGCTCTAATACAGATCAGGGGTGAGTTTCTGATATAGATCAGAAAACTCGCCATATGGGAAGTCAGGAAGGAAGATGGTAGGTGTATTTGGACTTGAATAAGGTCTCTGTGACTGGAGTTCAGAGTGGGTGTGGTAGCCATGAGGCTGGAGAAAAGAGCAAAATATCAACAAAATATTACTCATCTTCCACTAAGGATAAAAACATAAAGGAAAGTGAAAGAAACTATACAAGAGGTACTATATATTGACTTCATCTACACAAAATACGAATACAAATAAATTAGAAAGTCAAACAGAATAGCAGCTATGTACGGCAGAAGAAACAGAATGAGAAGTGATAAATATTTTGTTTGTTTTTATTATTATTATTACTGGAATAATGAAAAAATGCTAATAATTATTGAAGTGATGAATGCACAGCTGTGTGATTATACCAAATACTGTACACTTTGAATGGATTATATGTCTCATCAATATGTATCAATCAAAAGAATCACTTTGTTAAGGCATAGATGGCTGGGCCCCACCACAAGAGATTCTGATCCACAATGCTGCCGTTCCCAGCCCAGAGATGGCCTTGAATCTTCTTAAAGGAACTGACATTAAGGTGCTCCACGAAGCCTTAGGGGTTTGGAGGAAGTGTTTCAAGAAGGTATTGGAATCCCCCTACCCCTGATACACACACTTCAATCATAATAGGCCTGCCTATTTATATATATGAGATAGGAGGCTTCCAAGGCGACACATGTTTAAAATCCAACTTTCTCATGTCACAGAAAGAGAACTGAAGCAGAAAAGCCAAGTGGTGTCCCAGAAGTCAAAAACTGTACAATAACTGCCCTGTCAGCTCGCATGCTACATGTAAGAAACAGATTTTTCCAGACAATACCACCCCCATTCATTCCATTTTTCTCCCGCTTACAGCATAGATGAAGTTCTTCATCGGAACCATCGCCACAGTCATCGGAACCATCACACTTAAAAGCTGGCTCAACACAAACATGGTTTTTACACTCGAACAATGTAGACGAACAGTGTGCACCATGGGGAAAGCGGGTGGCTGTTGGCAGAAGGAAAAAGAAGTTGGAAATTTGAATGATGGATTGGCTTTTATATGCCATAAATAAAGTCTGTATGTCCTAATATCCAACACATGAGTTGGCTACTTCTAATTTAATCATTTCACAAGTATTCTTTTCCTACCTGCAATTTTTATCCAATTATTGATTTATATAATAGCTAATAATACTTGTTAGTATTAATAACAACTACTAAGTTACTAAAAATGAATTATTGAGAACTACTGTAAAATAATAGATGTGGTAACTCAGACCCCAGATCAAATGAATAAATATGGCTGTTTTTTTTCAAGATCAATTTTTTGTTTGGTTTTAGAAAGAGAAGTTGTGGGTCATACAAAATCATGCATAATACTAGATTCCCACACACTACCTCATTATTAACACCTTGCATTAGTTTTTACATTTTTAGTATTATATTGTCATGCTCCATGGTTTAACCTAGGGTGTACTGTGTAATATACTTCTATGGATTACTTTAATAAATTTTTATTCTACTACCATATATACAGCTTAAGATTTCCTCTTCTAACCACCTTCACATATATATACTATATATATTTCAGTGCAGTTAGTTAAATTTCCAAGTTGATTAATCTGAGAAGTGGTGGCTACAGGAGAGATGAGGTCTAAAGCTATCAGATCCATGTACTCCAGTCAAGCAGGCTGATTACTGCTGATTGATCACTAGAGACTTACGACAAATGGCTTCATCAGAGGCATCAAGACAGTCAGCTATTCCATCACATTTCAGGTGTTCAGGCACACAGTTTCCGCTCGTACACTGAAAATATCCAGGTTGGCAGGGCTTCATCTCTGAAGAGAATGATTGTTTTCCAGAAAGGCCTTGTCATTCTCACGCGCGTGCTACTCTCTGGTCCTCCAGCACATTCCTCCCCGTGCCTGGTGACCAGCTCACAGCAAACCCACAACTACAACGAACACATTCTCATACTTCCCCCTTCCAAGAAGTCGAGTTCCAGCAGTTAGTTGCTGATTGTTCTCAAATCCAGCACTTGACATAATTAATGGTTGCCAAAGCTCTGACCTTTATGACAGGAGCTATTAAGGCCACATTCTATGGTCTAATAGGAATTTGTTCACAAATACAATGCAGATTAAAGTCTGTCCCTAGGAAATGTTGAAATGGCACTTTGCTATTTCCCCAATTATCATTGGTATAGACATCTTAACAGTTAATTAATAGAGCAAAGAGAATAGACAGTAGAAGTGACTGTGTTATACTATACATTTAGAGATTACATTGTTTTAGTTTAAATAAACATTCATTTGAAGTCAAATATGGTACAAGATTCTATAGTAATAACACTTTCAAAACAATTACCACAGTCCTGCTCATCTGAGTTGTCCCCACAGTCATTTTCATGGTCACAGACCCATGTAGAAGGAATACAGGTGTGATTGCGGCACTGAAATTCATTCTCCAAGCACTGCCGGTGGGCTGAAAGGGAAATAGGCAGGGCCATCAATGGACACCAGAAATCACACACAAAGGTCAGGCTGTGAGCTCACCAAAGTGCCTTTGGTGCCACAGGCTCTCTCCTTTGCCCCAAGTTCCAGGGCAGGATTTCCATCCTCCAAAAACAGACCTGTCCCCTGAATTTTAAGTCTGTAAAGAATAACTCTTATTAAGTGATTTAATCTTAATAAGTGATTTACTCTTTTTTTTTTTTAGATTTTTAAAAAATTTATTTCTCTCCTCTCCCCCATTGTCTGCTCTCGTGTTCATTCACTGTGTGTTCTGCTGTTTCTACTTGCATTCTTGGTGGCACCAGCAATCTGTGTCTCTCTTTGTTGCATCATCTTCTGTGTCAGCTCTATGTGTGTGCGACGCCACTCCTGGGCAGGCTGTGCTTTTCTCACGCGGGGCAGCTCTCCTTGCGCATGGGACTCCACTACGCAGAATACACCTCTGCGTGCCATGGCACTCCTTGTGCACAGCAGCACTACCTGTGGGCTAGCTCACCACACAGGCCACGAAGACCTGGGTTTGAACCCTGGACTTGCTGTATGGTAGGACGACGCTCTATCAGTTGAGCCACATTCATGTCCCACAATTTACTCTTAAGTCATTTCAAATCGACATACACTCAGGGTGTGGATGTTTTTGAACTACCCTCAATTATTCAGGACTGATCATCTGATTTGGTACAATACAGACTTTGGGTTGCTTTTCTCGGCCTTCCTGTCCAATTAAATCCTTATAGTCACTCAGCACTTTACAGAGAGGAACTAAGCTAGTGGTTAGTTAACCATTAGCCCTCCTGAAATAGGTCAGCTATTCCAAAGAGGATAGCAATCTAAACTACAACTTTCTTCTCCTCAGCTACTAAGGCCATATCAGGTAAAGCATCTTTCCTTTCTTCATTGATTCGTCTTGATTTCTACTTCTCTTCTATTTCATTACAACACCTCAAGTTCTATTTTTAAAAAACTGGAAGAGACTTAATTATATGCACCTCAGAAAGAGAAGAAACATACAAACCAAGAGAAAGTAAGAAATGAGATTGTTGTCATCCTACCCTTTAAGGAAGACAGGTATGGACAAAGAGTAGACATCACAACACTGGTGTCACAAAAGGATACTAGAACCCTGAAAACTCACCACAGTTTTCTTCATCAGATCCATCTGTACAGTCACGGAAGCCATCACATTTCCAGCGAAGGGGGATGCAGATGTGATTATTACAGCGGAAATCACCCGAAGGATGGCAGGTCACCATCTCTGCAAAGCACAGTCAGTGCAAATGCTTCATGAACCAGGGGTCAAGAAATGGACAAAGAAGTGCTGCCTTCCGTGAGAAGATTGGGCTACCATATTCTTAACAAATTTTATAAAATCATTTGGTCTTTCCAGGTTCTCAGAAGTGACTACAGCTGCCCAACAGAAGATGCAGAGGCCAGAAGGTGAAAATTTGGAAATTACTCTGATAGATGCCAAGTCTTTTCTCTACCTCCCACGTTCCACATATTTCAACCTAAAAAATTTGTCAAATTATTTAAATAAAGCACAGTTGGGAGACATTATACAAGATCTTATCATTTTCATCATTTTCTTCATTTAATAGAATATATTTTTAGCTTTTTAAAATGCTATAAAAGTGTAACATGCTATTTGAAGAATCAACTGATGGTCCTTTCTCAGAGGTAAACAGAGGAAAGATGAAGCGGGAAAGCCATTTCCTAGCGGTGGCACCCCCAGTGCCAGGCCTCCCTCCCGCTCCGCGGCGCCCCCTCACCACAGCCTTCCTCATCACTATTGTCTATGCAGTCATTGTAACCATTGCACACGCTCCACTGAGGGACGCAGCGGTAGTTCGTTTTACAGCTGAATTCCGTGTGGTTGTCACAGCGATGGGTAGGTCCCACTGAAAGGGAGAGGCACAAATCTCAGTCTTGCTCAGATATGGTACAAGATGATGCCTTTCTATTGCCCTGTTGAGGAGGTGTTGCTGAAGTTACCAACTAAACTGACCACAATATGTGTCTGTGCTAGGGCTGGTCTGGTCACCTAAGTTTTCTCGCCATCTCAATACCACTGGTTTGTATGCAATAGAACCTTGTGGACTGGGTTTCGACATGTGGATTGAACGGACAGCTCTGCCACTAGAGAGTGGCAAACCAGAGCAGTCCTCTCGTCAGTAACGTGCGAATTGGTAATACACCCACCCTACCTCACAGTGTTTCTCTTGGCTTCAAAAGTGGTAATATATACACAGTTCTTATCACCAACACACACGCACACACAGACACTGGAGTGTATCAAGAAGAGCTAAAAGCCACTTCAGACACAGGGTCTGGTTGAACTTGCAACTGCATTTTGCCTTGCAATGCCAGAGCTGGCAGGGAGAGCCTGGTGGGAGCACCCCATGGGGCTGGGCAGCACGCTCCCTAGCTCCCTATCCTATCTCCATCCATAAGGGGATCTGCTTGTTTCCCTGCTCCAGGCCACTCCTTTCCCCTCCCACAAAACTCACTGCATTCTTCAAAGGGCTCATCTGAATGGTCTCCACAGTCGTTTTCATAGTCACATTTCCAATGTTCAGGGATGCAGTAACCATTGGCACACCTAAACTGGCCTGGTAGGCATGTCCTGTTAGCACAATGGGACGTTTCTTCATCTGAGTTATCCCCACAGTCATTCTCCGTGTCGCACTGCCAGTGTTGTGGGATGCAACGTTTGTTGGCACACTGCCACTGATAGGATTCGCAGTGGTGGGTCTCTGCAAGCAGTGACAGGTGGTTACCATCTTTGAAGTCCTCAAGAACAGATGTTGCCATGTCAAACACAAGGTTTCTTTTGTAAGTTCACAAATTTACTATATACTTATTGTTTGTGTATTTTCATGTATGAACAAGAGACTTCAATAAATTTTCTTTAAATAGAAAAAAAAAAGAAAGAAAAAAAGAACAGACACTGCTAATTTCCATTGATAGATCCTGGAAACCTGGATCATACTTTTAGAGGATCTACGTTCTAATGCACTTATTATAATCATCAGCACTACACGGCCAGTTATTCCTTCTGTGTTACTCCTTCCAAATCCTTTTCTTGCATGTAAAATTAAGGATTGAGTCACTGATGGTCTTTGTGAAAACAAAACTATCTACTACAAACATCTACCTGGTACAGATTTCTAGCAAAACAAAACTGAAGGTACACTTTAAATGGATTCTACAAAGCATGGGACTGTATAGCAGTATAACAGACTTCCTATGGTGGAAAACGGATGGTGATTAACAGAACAAATATGAAAATGTTCTCTCATTGAACTGTAATAAATACATAATACTAATAAAGGATATTACAAATTAATCGTATATAATTATGATTACTAATAATCAGGAGGGTTGGGAAAAAAATACTCCAAAACTAAGATATGGGACTAAGGAGGCATAAAGCAATGTAACCCACCACAAAGGATATCATCTTCATCAGATCCATCGGGGCAGTCTTGGTAAGCATTGCATAAGAAGTGTGAGCTGGTACAGTTGCCATCAGTGCACTGGAACTGTCCGAGTTGACAGTGGCGCTGGGGGCAAAAGGCTGGCTCATCAGAGCCATCAGCACAGTCTTTCTGTCCATCACATTTCCACCAGATAGGAATACACCTGCACAGAAAAAAATAGAGCTCTTCTCAAACAAAGCTGTAGAAGGTGGAGGAGGGGGCACTGGAGACTCTAAGAAGTCCCAGCACTGAAATGCAAGTAAGGAAATAAATTCTCTCGTGGCCCATGAAGAGGATCAATTAAAACTAGATTACTGTGATGTGGCTTTAGAGAAAATGTAACTATAAGAGATAGACCCAAATACATGGGTATTGTGATTAAATTTCCACCACACAGAATGGACTGTGTGTTAGTTCTGGCTCTACTAGTGGCACTGATTGGAATGGTCAGCCAGAGTGATATAAAACATTGGCATACTGGTTGGGAAACTGAAGAGTACAGCATGATAGGTGCTATGACAGATTCTTAAGCTTATTTACTAATCAAAATAACCTGCAATGGAATCTATTGATGCTATTTAGAAGCTATGATTTGCATTAATGCCTCTCTCCACCCCACTCTGATTCCTCTAGTCATCGAGGTCTTTGGCCATAGTTAGAGAGTGATCTGTGGCCATGATTCATAGCAAGCCCAAATGATCAAAATAGAATGGAATCCCTGGATTCTCTGGGATAGTAGATGAGGCAGCAAGTCTAGCACGTGTGTGGAATTATATCACTGTAGAAGGCTATTTTTCAGGAGACACTTCCCTGATGCTTAAGACCATTTATAAGACATAGGAAGTAGAAAAGTCTTACTTTTCTTGGTCACCACACAGGAACTGGGTACTGGAGCACATGGGCTGGCAGTGAGTGTACAAATGAGTTCGGATGGTCTGGAAGTGGTCTGGACATTCGCAGGTGAATCCTTGGCCTCCCGCTTTGATAAGGCAGAGGTGAGAACAGCCACCGTTGTTGGTACCACAGGGATTGTTCACTGGTGGAAAAGGAAGAATATAAATGTTCATTTGCTTAAAGGGAGTATTAAGCACAGATTACTCACCTGGCATTAAACTCCTCACCTCTTACGAGAGAAATCATTATACTCATTTCATGCTTTTCCCAACATTTCATAAATAGGACAGAAGATTATTTATAGCAAAAAAAAAGTCCTGGAAGAGTAGGTAAGATACTTGCTCATATTCATGATTCCAAACCCTTTTAAGTCCAGCCAAGAAGTATGTGGATGATAAAGCAAGCAGTATCTTTGGCAGGTAACTTTCCTTTAAGCATTTCTTTGAAAATAGAGGTCAATAGGAGTGATAACTGTCTTATGGTTTAAGGGGAAATCTTTGGCATTTAATACTTAAAATATTTTAACAATTGTTAACCTTAGATTATTTTTTTCAAAATAACCTTTTCAGGGACAGGGGTAGATATTTCCATTCCCTCAATTCTCATATATTTTGAAGAAAACATGCAGTAGCACCATATCTTTTATAAGTCATGATATTATGATACAATAATGACGTATGCAGAACCTAGAGCAACCGTTGTCAACTTCTGAATCACGTACTCACCTATAGGTTGCCTATATGGGTGATAAACACGAATGTCAAATGGTCTGTGTGTTGTGTTCGCCAGCACCATCCGGCCTGAGCCATCATATTTGTTGCCTTTCTCAACTGTCCTTGTATTCCAATCTGTCCAATAAATGGTGTCCTCAAAAACCGTAATGCCAAAGGGATGAGGCAGCATCCCATCATACACAATATGCCGACTGCGGCCCTCTAAATCAGAATACCTGAGACAGGAGGAAGAAAACAGTCATTCTATGCCTTTAAGGATAAATTAATATTGAAGAACATCCTCCCCCAAATGTATACTCTCTAAGTAATTGTAAAGGATATTTTGACTGTAGAGGTTGAAAATGGCATGCTTTAAAAATAGGAATAACCACTAATTCATAATCATGGCTGCTTTCCTGCAGATGCAGCCAGCAAAGTAGTATATAACCTCTTATAGTCATGTTCCCCAGTAAGCACTCTGAGATAAAAAGAAGAAAGTTGTCCACCAAAAGAGAAATCAGAGGAGGATAGCAGTATAAAGCTGGAATTCAGCTATCTTGTGAAACTTTCAGTAGAGAAGCTGGGTTCTTAGTATAATCTGAGTGAATATTCAGGCTGAGGAATAATATTAGGATGCAAGGTTAACTTTGCCTACTTAACAATTAACAGCAAATGGCCTCCTTTAAACTTAGCTCTACTGAATTGACACTTTTCATTTCAAATGCTTTCAAAATTCTTATCCAGAAGGTATTACCACCGTCCAATTAAACTATAGCTATTAATTCCACAAAATAACATGAACTGATTTGGTAATAAAGCATTTTTTACGATGCATATCATACATTTCATTGAACAGTAAAAAATATTTTACCAGAAAGAATGCATGATTTAATTGCAAACTAGTGCTATATAAAACATGTCATTCTATGTTACAGAAATCTACAACTAGATTTATCAAATAATGTCAGATGCATACTATTAAGTCCACCATATATTGAGGCAGATGCTAAGTAAAGGGAAGTTAACCCAAAGCTGACTAACTTAAGAGAAATATTAATAGCCCCAGGCACACAGGCCAGTTAGAAGTTGCATGGGATTAACACACTGGAACACAACCCTGGCGTTTGAAATAAACAGCTCCCCAATTGTACATACTCGATGTAACCGAGGTGGGCATCTACCCAGTAGAGTCTATCAGTGGTGTAATCAATGGTGATGCCATTGGGCCACTCTAACTTGGTAGAGATAATCACAGACTTATTGGTTCCATCCATGCCTACTCTCCCGATATATGCCCGGTAAGCCCAGTCTGTCCAGTAGATATGCCTGTTTAAGCAAACACAAAAGGTCAGTCCAGCAAGCCGCAGCCAAACACCATAGCTGTGCTGCAGAGAGAAATGGTTTACATTCTACAGACCTCTCAGAAAGCAAGAAACTAACAGAAAATAACCTGTTAAATGGCAAACAAAAATGTGGATGGTGAATACCAAGTTTTCAAGGATGAACATGAGTTAGTATGTATTTCAATGGAGAATCCAGTAAATATGTTTTTACCACAATTTTCTTTGCATGCAGCTAAAAGATGTGATGATTGAACAAACCATGCAATTACCCATTATATTAAATCATTTACTAGACAGGAAAAGTGGAAAGTCAAGCCCCAGCAGGACATTGGCCTTAGGGGAACAGAGGCAGAAACGGGGTATGAAGCTGAACCCAATACCCATATTGAGGATGAAGGACAATTCCTCTGGGATACTCAAAGCAAAAGGTGTTGTTGGCATCCACACAGTGTTCAGCCAGCTTGCGGCGGAATCGACCGTCAAGGTCAGAGACAGAGAGGCAATTCAGACTGACATCCAGCCAATAGAGCTTCCTGAAATGGAGTGCTGTGAGTTAGACACAGGTGCTTTGTTGGAGACACTGTGTATTTAAACCACTTTTCATCTTTCAACCCCTCTTTCCATCCCCTCAATACAAAGTTACTAAAGGTAAGTACTAAGGAGGCAAAGGTGGGGGGGGGGTTCTCGGAATAAGAAAAATCCTCCAATATTATAGTCATGAATTCAAAAAACATGTTGAGTGTGCATTTCTGGATGTTTGTGATATAAAATAGGTATTAGAGTTAATCAGTTTTCTCTTACCTAGTAACCCAGTCTACAGCCAGACCTTCCACATTTGGTAGATTGCTTCTTATGACTGTCTCCCTGTTGGTCCCATTCAGAAACATTCTCTCAATAACTTTCCTCTCTGTATCAAGCCAGTACAATCTGTTTTCTACACGGTCAAAATCCAGTGCCACAACTTTGCCCAGACCTTGCAAAATGAGGGAGTAAAACTGCCCATCTATACTTAGGTTTCTCAAATAGTATCGATTGCTAAAAATGAGGGAGGGTGTGATGTCACTGTCTTGCCGGCAGCGCTTTCCATCAGGTTCGCGGATGTAGCCAGCGGCACACTTGCAGATGTAGGAGCCCACCGTGTTCTCACACTTCTGGCTACAGACAGAGGGCGTTTCCATGCATTCATCAATATCATCACAAGACCGTTTGTCAGACATAAGCTTGTAACCAGGGTTACAAGAACAATAGAAACTGGTCGGAGTATCTGTACAGTTATGATCACAGTTACTGATTTTAGGGTCGTTGCACTCATTAATGCCTAAAAATAAAAAGAGAGTTATTAGAGACACTAAAATGTGTGCAGCAGGTCCTCCATGATGGTCCAAAGTCAACATTCCCAATTCTTAAAGTATTATGCTAAAAGCCATGGATTAGTCAAGTCACTATTTTTCCACTTCTTCCCCAACCTAATCCTTCACCAGTGGTTTTAAAAGCTAAACCAATAAACAAACTAAAGTTTGACTTTCAGTCCTATGCCTCCAACCTTCTCTTAACAAACAATAATGAGGTAAAGTAGCAGTAGAAAGGAGCAGAGGAGCAGCCAGGGAGTTCCGGGAAAACTGCTCTCTCTGCAGAAAAAGAAATGCTCATCAGAACCATCTCCACAGTCATTCTCCCCATCTCAAGTATAATCCTTAGGAGTGCAGCTCCCATGTAGGTAAAAATAGTACAGTCTCCTCCCTCAAAGCATTTAGTTCTTAAATATGGAGTCAAAGCCAACATCGGTTCCTGCACTACGAACAATGGACACCACACTGATGCTAAGCCAACAGGACCCTTTCCTACTGGTTTACTTGAGGTAAAGTAAGGGGTAAGAGGGTGATTGTCACTATAACATTCAATCACCCAAGAACACATTAAGGCACCCTAGGAGACAGTCACTAATCCAAAACTATTTGTGCAGGTACTTTACATATACCAAGGAGTCCCTACCTCTGATTTACAAGCAGTAGTATTTTCTGATAACTTTCTACTTAGAGGCCTTTCTGAAAACTTACATTCAATCTCCCCTCTTCCCAAATCGTCTGCTGTACTTACCACATGCTCTCTCATCACTGTCATCACCACAGTCATCTATGTGGTTACAGATTTTCTCCATCTCGATGCAGTGGCCATTGTTGCACCTGAACTGATGAGGGGGGCACGTGGGTTCTGGGGTGCTACACAGGTGCTCCAGCTCATCAGAATCATCTCCACAGTCATTACCCCCATCACACATGTAAGCCTTAGGAATGCAGCGCCCATTCTGACAGGTAAATTGAGACTCCTGGCAGGTTGGGTACGAGCAGTCCCTCTCATCGCTGTAGTCACCACAGTCATTGTGCCGGTCACACCTGTGTTATGAGAACCAGAACCACTCTTGGAGAGGTTTAATGGCAAATCTCAAATGACCACCCAATTGGACATGATCACCAGTCCCCTCAGTTCCCTCTCTTCCAGCATCCTGATCCACCCCACCAATTCTCAGCTCTAACAGAATATAATATTTGGCATTTTATACAACTTCTCCAGGTCTGGTCGCTACCATTGGTAATGTGGCTCTAGAAATATTTATTAGAAATCATTCCCCAGTTGATCAACAAATACAACTTTTGTAATTTTTTTTGATCAGACGATGAGACGACTTTCGGGCACAGGAAATATCTGGGAAGCCATATGAAAGGAGGGTTCACACCCCAGTGCTTGCTACTTAAAACTGGATAATGATGGCACTGGCAAACACATTCCTCCATCTTTCATTATAATACTTATTCATGATAACTCCCACCAGGAGTTATGGTAAAGGGAACAGCATTTATCATCAAGCTTGCTCTAATAGCAGAGAGAGCTGTCTTTTTTCATCTATGCTTCTACCAAACCAAGGCTTCAGAGCCTACTTCACTCATCTCCTGGATTCACTGAAGAGCCATATTATGCCTTTCATGGCAGCATATATCTTCTACCTTCTGATTTTTCAGAAAAAAAAAAAAAAAGGCAGTCCCTGTGCCTACTGGGTAGGACAATCCTGACCCCCACTGACTTTTGAGTTTTTTTTTTTTTTGAAATTTTTAATCCTCAATTCACCTGTATGAATGATGGATGCACAGTCCATTATTACAAGTGAATTCATCTCCAGAACAAGATCTCCCAGTGCAATTCTGATTCTCATCTGAGCCGTCAGCACAATCCACATCGCCATCACAGACCCAGTTTCGGGGAATGCACTTCCTGGAGGAAGGTGTGCTGTGACAGGTAAACTCAGAACTCGAACAGGTTCTATTCTCTGAAACCAAAGAATCAAAGACCATAAAGTTCAAATTCATTATAAAATTAATATAAAAATTTTCAGATCTACTTCTAAGCCTTCATAAAACTGTTGCCCACTTTGTAATATTTATTTATTTACTTATTTATTCATGTATTTTAAGGAAGTACCAGGGATCGAATCCGGGATCTTGCACATGGGAAGCAGGCAATTAACCACTGAGCTCCTATTTCATAACATTTAAAGGGATGATACCAAACAATTCCAGAGTGAAAAACATTTGGTCAGTGTTCATTCAATTAAATAGCATCATACTCTCTATTGTGCTTCCTGGAATGTTATGTGGGCAATTCACAAGCTTCACTTACCGCAGTGATGCCTGTCATCTTCATCACTCATGTCCCCACAGTCATTATCACCATCACAGACCCAATAACTTGGGATGCACCGCCCATCATCACATGTGAATTGATGACTTAAGCAGGTTCGTTCATGTGACTCTGAAAAAAGATAAAAAGCACTCTTGGTTGCTGGCTTATTTCACTCAGCATTATCTCAGAGAGATTAGCACTAAATTATGTCGGTGAATGTGGTGAAAAATGTGTTTCGGGTAGTATATTTTAAAAAAAAGAAGGCTGCAACAAAGTGAAACCTCATATAAATGAATGAGCATGTTCCTTCATGAATTATGACAAATGTTCAAATAAAAAGCACTTGGTGAATTCTCAGATGCCTGCTGGAGCACAGAAACTCGGAACTTGTATACAGCTATGCTAGGTTTTGCCAAGGAGGAGGACCTGTTCATCCAAAACCATTTCCTTTTGCACAAACCACCCACCCCCAGGACTCCCAATGGCCATTTCCCTCCTCTTTTCTCTTTTCTCCATAGCCTTTATCATCTTTCAACATACTACATAATTATCACCATTGAATGGTACACCTGAAAGTGGAAAAGTGGAAAATGTTTTATCTGTTACAATAAAAAATTTTAAAATAAAAAAACATGCAATGTACAGGTATGTATGTGTTGTCTGTCTCCCCTCACTGGACTATGAGCTCATTGTGGAGAGTGAGTTTTTATCTTCACTGATGTGCCTAAACATGATGACCCTATTTATTTGAATAACCTAATCAAGACGTCCACAAACCTAGGGTCAGGGACCTTTTGAAGAGACATATCCTCTTTAACACAGCAACACTACTATCTTGTAAGAATATTTCACATATAGGAAGCATGTGCATTCAGCATTATTTTCATAGTGAAAAAATAGGAAAGGTTTAAAAACCCATGAAGCACTATTGATTCAAATTTGAAGCTAGTAGACTTTCATACTTTATGCAACTATGTAAAAAATATGCATGTATATAAAAAAGGTAAACAGCAGCTTCCTGCCTGCAGGAATATGCCAAGATGACCCCTAGAGCCCACATGGCCATGGAACCCCACCTTATAAGTTGGCACAAAGAGAGAACAGGAAGAGGCTGTGTGCTGCTGTCACATGTATCTGATGACTCCAATCACTGTTGAATCCATAAATCAGAAATTGCAAGTCAACTAAAATTTTGTGCTACATGCCAGGTACTGTACTAAATGAATCCACTAACATAATTACCATCCATCAATCTGTAACCTCCATATGCTGATCAGCACCCCACACAGAAACTTTAGTGAATATCTGCTGAGGGTTTCAACATCCCAGCTGGGAACAAGAGAGGGGAGTGCAAACATTCAGCAGTTATGACCCAGGTCTATATTGGAAGTGGCTAGAAGAGGTGGTCTGACTGCATCACAATATTTTCATGTTTGTTACCACATCTCTTACCACAAGAGGCAGGTTCATCTGAGCCATCAGCACAATCTTTACCTCCATCACAATACCACTGGGCAGGAATGCAGTGCCCAGATATACACCGGAATTCATTGCCACTGCATGTTTGAGCAGCTAGAAGAAGAAAAGAAGATAAAACTTATAAGAAAAAAGAAAAAAAAAAGTTGCTCCCATCAGTATTAACAGTCTGCCAAGAATGGAAGACTGGGGATTCAGAAGTAGCCATTTTTATAGTTTTCCATTGGGAGCAAGTGGCATGCACTAAAATAAAAAGCAAAACTACATGACCATCTTTAAACTCACCTCTGCACCTCCCACCCAGAGAGTTAACCATGTTCTAGTTCTCCTATTATTCATCCTTGTAATAGAGGACTTTGAGTTAGTGGGAGACTGCCTATATTTTTTTGGTAGCCCTAACCTTGATAGCCCTGGTCAAATACATCCCCTAAATTCCTAAATGCCTAATTTATGCATCTCAAAGTTGTCAAGCTTAAGAAAGAGATAAAAAATACAAGAAATTGCTTGTTCTCAAACATATAAAGAGATATAAAAATACTGCTTACTAATGGGAACTATAATCTTATTCTGTGTAAATAATAATTTAGCATGCAAATTCATGGCAGAATCTAGGCTTCTTGCAAGGTCAAAATGCATCAAGATATACACTCAAGATACATCCCTGGAACAACAACAACAAAAAAAGAAGCAGGTCTGTGTACTGACCGCAAAAAGTGGGGTTCTCATCACTCATATCTCCACAGTCATCATCTCCGTCACACAAGTAAGAGCGACGAATGCAAATATTTACATGCTCACATTTTATGTAACCAGGACGGCAGGTGGTATCAGCTTGAAAAAGATGATCAGATAAACATTTGGAACATATCCACCAAATATCATAAATACAGTCCATGCTAACAAGTCTATTACAGAACTAAAGCCACCAGAGGGGAAAAGCTATCAGTGAGGCATGGTCATGATCACTCTATAGATTCTATGGTAAAAAGAGATTCCCAACAGATGCAGGGTAGGGGGTTGGTGAAGCAGTACCAACTTTCAGTTAAATAACCATTACATACCCAAAATGGAGTACTATAGAGCTATGACTACAAAACCTAAGTAAAAACCTGTAACCTTATATTAAAGTATAATATATAATAATGTTTGAATCCTAAATTTGAAAAGTACAACTGTAAAAAGACATTTTGGAGGTAAGTGACAGAATTTGAATATTTGCTTAGCATTTTAATGGAAGTCATGTCTTTATCTGGAAATGGATAAGACGAGATTTGTTGATAATTGCTAGAGAAAAGAGTGGTGGTATGCGTCCATCAATTACAGAAAACAATCCAACTATCAGTTGGGAGAATATATGAAAAGGAAATTTACATTTTAGATTAATACAGAACTAGTTTTTTCCAAAAAGCCTTCGTTTTTCTGATGATCCCAAAGCACAATAGTACTTAAAATGGACTTACGGCAATTTTTCTCATCTGAAGTGCCATTATCACGGCAGTCATTTACACCATTGCAGACATGCTGAAGAGATATGCACCTTCCATTATTGCAAGAAAATTCCGTGGTGGAGTTACAGCTCCTGAACTGGCACCCTATCTCATCACTGTTGTCGCCACAGTCATTGTAGTGATCACAGCGAAAATCGTTTCGGACACATCGTCTGTTGTCACAGGTAAAGGCTGTTGCCGGGCAGGTGTGAAATGCTAAGAGGGCAAAAAAGAAATACTGAAGAAACCTCATTGAAGATTAAAGCATCAGCCTACTTTCTAAACAAAACAAAAAACCCAATCAAATAAAATGGAGAGTTTACCTTCAAAGGCAAAAATGGCTGCAAAATGGACAGTGTGCAAAGACAATAGTTTAAATTAGTCAGTAGTAAACTATGCCATATATGTTTTTCAGTCATTGAAGTATTTTAAGGAAATGCCAGTCATTTCATGTATCTAAGCTCCCAGTTGTTACAATCTGCTAGAAAGTAGGAACTGACCTCACTGTACCTTTCTCATCTGTTCAGGTGGAAGATCAGATAGGATCCTGGATTCTAGTCCAGCTTCCTACTAAAGCACCATATCCCAAGCCACAGCCAATACGAGGATGTACGTGATTTAACAGAAAGGCAACCTGCCTTCTCACCGTAACTGTTTTCTCAGCTCCAGTAGGAGCCTTAGGCTCTAATCCAGTCCACGCACGGCAAGATTCTGAACACTTGGCATAAAGATGCCGCTAGCTGCTAACAAATGTTCAGCTCACCACAGACACTTTCCAACTCATCGCTGCCGTCGTCACAGTCATTGGTGATGTCGCATTTCCACTGCTCCGAGATGCAGTGCCCATTGAGGCAGGTGAACTGGGTCCCCTCACACCGCCGACCAGTGTCCACAATGCAGTGCTTATTGCTGTTGGCCATATACCAGTGACCCTCAGAAGGGCACTGGCACTCAGCACCGTTTGGACCTGAAAAAGCGGGGAAAACATTCTATTATCTCCTTCAGAAGAATAGCACTTGCTCTTACATCAAATGCTCTGTGAGACAAGCTGTTGAAACTCTGCCCAGTCATATTGCCACAACCACTAAAAGAATATGCATATATATATATATCCCAAACTAAAGTTAACAGTACAATTATCAACTGCAGCAATGTACCACAGTAGTGCAAGGTGTTAACAGGGTGATATATGGGATCTCCATATTTTATGCATGATTTTTCTGTAAACCTACAAGTAGTCTAATTTTAAAAAGGAGGGGGGATGGGAGGAAGGAAGAATGAGAAATAGGAGGAAGAGGGAAAGAACAGAAGAAATTTTTAATAAAAAATAACAAATTTTCCAATAAATGTGGATACCTTTATTACCTCTTATCTACACACAAAAAGTAGTATCACACAAGTAGAAGAACTAAATCCTTTAGAGAGCTAGAGTCCTGAAACATATGACTACGTTTCATCATGATCATTACTCTCTACGTGTCCAGTGCCTTACCTGGTGCACATATGTGGCTGCAGCCCCCATTAAACAGTGTGCAAGGATTGCTACAACGCTGTTGCTGGCTCTTATCGAGAACATAAATGTCAGTAGGATAACTGGGCAGATTAATGGTCAGGGCCATACGATCTGACCCATCGTATTTGTTAGCTCTATAAACTCCTTTTGTGGACAAGTCAGTCCAGTAAACATACTGCCCATAAAGAACCAAGGAATAAGGATGTAAGTTTGTGGTGAAAATAACTTCACGGTCCATGCCTGTCAAAGTGCAGCGTTCGATCTTCTTCCTAAAAGTGAAGCAAAAAGAAAAAAAGCTGCAATCCAGAAAAAGTGACTTTCCCATCTCACAGCCCAATGCCTAATTCATTCACACTGGGTACTGGAATGTGAAGCAATTACCTAAGGGCTGGAGAAGTTTATGAGGAAAACTTTATAAAATTTGTTTTGGTAGAGAAGCTGACCAAAACTAAAATACTAAATAAATACTCAAAAACTTTAGTGACAATGTGAAAGCCCAGAAAAAAGTGTGCATTGCCTATGAGTTACATTTGTAATTAAACTTCACATCAACTAAGCTACTAATTATGAGGTATAACACAATGAGTCATGTGATGGATGATGCACTATGGTTAACAGGACAAAAGCACACTTTCAGGAATTACAACAACTGCACAATTCTAGTTCATGGTTATAATAAGAGGGGGCTGTATCGAAAAAATAAAACAAATGTAAGCAATGGCCCATAGCATAGCAGTATTTTGATGATGTTCTTTCATAACTTGTAGTGAATATTCCACAACGATGCAAGATGTTGGTGGACAGGTGATGTATGTGCACATTTTGCATGACTTTGTTAGCTCAAAATTACTAAAAAGAAAAAAATTAAGCAGCAAACATGTTCACTGAGCTACATAATCCTGTGATTCTATATTTTAGCATATTTTATTTTCATGATACCATACAAAGCCCTTTCTATCAATACAGGCAAGAGTAACAAAAGAACATACAGGCTGGCATCTGCCCAGTAGAGAAGTTCCTCCTCAGAATCCAGAGTGAGTCCATTGGGCCAGACCAAGCTGGTGTTCACAATTGATTCCCGGAAGTTCCCCCCCAGGGTGGCTCTCTCAATCTTGGCATTGCTGCTCCAATCGGTCCAGTACAAGTACCTAGGCAGCCAGAGGGAGTCCTAATTCACCACAAGAAACTCATTCCTTTTTACTTAAAAAAAAGTTAGCATCCTAGGAAAGCAGCTGTGACTCAATCAGTTGGGCTCCCGTCTACCATATGGGAGGGCCCCGGGTTCGCATCCCAGGGTCTCCTTGTGAAAGCAGGCTCACTCGCACTCTGGGGAGTGTCACCTGGCCCGCAGACGCGGCAGAGCACCGGGCCCACAAGCACCGTGGAAAGCCGACTCAGCAAGGTGATGCAACAACAAAAAAAAGGGAGACAATCAAAAACACAAAAGAGCGTACAGCGAATGGACACAGAGAGCTGTCAGCAAGCAAGCTGCAAGGGGAAGGGAGGGGAAATAAAATAAAATAGACACAGAAGAACACACAGTGAATGGACACAGAGCAGACAGCACACAAAAACACAAGGGGGAACTAAAAAAATATGTTACCATCCTTTAACAGCAAGTTGTGTTTAACATGACCAAAGAAACCCTACTCCATCCCCAGTTATACAACGTCCTCAAAAATTTGGTATGCTAGCAAAGGGACCTGTGCACTGCACCTCCTTCCTAGCATATAAAATGCTAGCTCTCTAAGAATATAAAATAATTTCAGGCTGCTGTCCCTCAAAAACTACACAAAAGTGGAAATGACATACCCTTGGCAAAGAGCTAACAGAACTGCTCTTGGTTTCGGAACATGGGCTATTACAGTGCGGAGAGACCCATCCACAGCCATGGAGTTTATCGTTTCATTGAGGTAGTCACTGTAATAAATTCTGTTATTGGTCCAGTCGAAGGCAAGGCCAAAAACCTTCCCTATATCTAAACACACACAAAGAATGCACACGATGGCATTAGAGTCTCAATATGCATTTGAGAACCACTCAGCTCACCACAAATGCTGACCCCATTGTGCCTATTTTCAGCTACATTTGGACAGCACTTACCTGAAGCAATGACAGTGGGAGAACTGATCCCTGAATGTGGGCTGATATAGGAAATCCGGGTATTTCCAGATTCTGGAATTTGTGCGAAGTAGATTCTATCATTTATTGTGTCATAGTCCAGGGTCATAACTGTTTTTTCCACCTGTATTGCACTAAATGGTGGGCTGTGGTTTTCGGGGTCAAAGTGTAAGCTTCTTAAGGAATCCACCAAGGAAAAGATGAGGAACTTATCTGCTGAAATGGCACAGCTCTTCCCATCACTTGCCAGGGTCCCAGAGGCACAGCCACATTTGGGGGTGTGCAATCCAGGCAGAGCAAAGCAGAGATGGGAGCACCCACCATTATTTCCTAAGCAAGGGTTGTTGTTGACCTCTGCTGGTGACCGGGACTGGACCTGATGATCAAAGACGGTCACGTCTCGTAGAAAGTTGATATTGTCCCTTATCACTCTAGGCTCCTCTCTGGAATCTGGCTCTTTGCTAGCTTGGAATACTTTTTTCAAATTCCTGTCTACCCATATAATAGAATTTCCAAAAACAGTGATGCCAAAAGGAGTTGGGTAACGACTGCCATAACGAATTATTTCAGGCTGACCGCCATCAGAGTGGATCCTTGCAATCATATCTAAATCATCGTCAACCCAATAAATGTAGCCATTGCTGCGGTCCAATGCCAAACCCCGAGGGAATGCAATGCCCTCTGAGACAAGCACAGTCCGATTGCTACAGTCAAGAAAGGCACGTTCGATCTTTGGTTTCTGTCCATAGTCGGCCCAGAAGAGGTACCGATTCTTCGGATCCACCACAACATGCCTGGGCTTATCCACAGTGGTTTTAAGGAGAACACGGCGGTAGGTGGTATTGATCCTCAGAACTTCTATCAGTGTTTGAGACAGAAAAGCATTGGTGAAATAAAGATTTCCTGCAGGAAAATTAAAGAGCATGCTGATGAATGGAAAACCAAGAAAAATGAGCATATCTTTTCAAACCTGAACAAAATATGCAAGGTTGAAGTTTGATTCATGTCAGTACATCTCAGTCTAGACTTAGAAAAATAATAAAGGCACATCTTAGAAAAAAATTATAAATGCACAGTTGAATGTGCTTATCTTCAGCTTCTAAAGCAGAGCAGATTAGAATCCATAGCAAACATCATAGCCCACTCTCTACTGTATCATATATTTTCAGTATCCCATTCCTCTTCTACCTGAAGCCCTCTGAAATAATTTATTACTTTAACATACATGTTAGCGTAATCCTTAATAAACTTAAATGATCTAAATAATTATGTAGTTAGGTTAAATTTTCTAGCATAAATAAGATATAACAACAAAAAAAGGATTTTTGATTAAATCACTATATAGCTTACCGACCTGCCAACCAATCCACTGCAATACCCCTGACTCCATTTGTTCCTATCCCCTCCGTAATGATGTTTGTGAAAGAAGACCCATCTGGTTTGATTCTACGAATTGCATTCCGAGATGGAATAGAGTTGCTGAAATCACACCAATAAATAAAGCCAGAATGTACATCAACATCCACATGCAGTGCATTTCGTCCTGAAACATTTAAAAGAGAGAATTAAACTGCAGGAACTAGAACTTCTGCCTTGCCTCTCAGACTCATTCCCAGTCCCTTCTTTAACTATCCCTCCTTTACAAAACAAAACTACTTAGATCCTCTTGTGGTTTATGGGCTTATAAACCTCTTCATCTCCAAATTCACATTATATAGACTACATAGTAGAGTGCTGCAAAACTAGCAAGGAGCAACTGATACCATTAACTCATTCATGTCAGTCCAATGTAAAAAATAGTATAACCACTATCCACTAACAGTTCTTCTGAACACCAGCCCATAAAATGCAGTCCATGACCAGCAGAATCCGCATGCCCTGGGAATTTGTTAGGAAGGCAAAGTATCTCATAAAGCATCATTACCTCTGAATCCAAACTACGAAAAAAACTTTCAGGATACTAGATTCCAAGCTGACACCCAAGGTAGCCAAATCTTCCTTACGCTGGTGTTGACATACCTTGACCTGCCACTGGCACCATGGCCTCTGTGTGCTCTGACACTTCCAAGCTAAAGCCTCTGACTGCTGTCAGCATAGAAACAACAATGAAAGAGCTGTATGGAGAGCAGGTCCGATTATCAGGACTGAGTTTAAATCCAGTGGCACAGGCACAGGAGAACAGTCCTCCTGGTACAGGCAGGCAAATCTGCTGGCAGGCATTCATGCTGTTGCTACAGCCATTTGAGGAATCTGCAGAGTCTAAATGAAATTTTTAAAAAATTACTTTCAATCCCTCATACTTGTTATTTCATCTCAAATTCAAAACATTTTCCCCAAAATAATAAAAATACCAATTTAAGACAGGAAATGCCAGGCTTTGATGGTATCCATTCAGGTAGTTGAATGCATGTGGGCAAATGTAGATGTATCAATGAATGAATGTTAAGTGTACAATCATGCATGTGTATGTTTCAGCACCAAATACTTACCATGCCTGTGATAGACTCGTATGTTTCAGCACCAAATACTTACCATGCCTGTGATAGACTCGAAGGGACCTCAGGTTTCGAACATTATCTTTCAAAATGATTTTGTTGTTTCCGGTGGCCTTGTTGACTCTTTCAATGGTCTCATAGTCTTTATCAGCATAATAAAGGAAGGAACCATAGACAGCAATTCCCCAAGGATGGGAAAGGTGGAATATCAGTATCATTCGACTTGTGCCATCCACATTTCCTCTTTCAATCTAAGAGATCAGAATTTCATTAGTTTTTCTGGGTCATAATCTAATAAGACTGCTAGTGTTTTTTTTTAACCAAGTCTTCACAGGTGCATCAACATTTTTGAGAAATTAGAGAACAATAGGGATACAGAGCTCTTCATCATTACAATGATAATTTCTTAAAACCTAAGAAATGTATTCGTACTAAAAATGGGCTTCAATTAGAGCAAGCATTAGTTATTTGCTTGAGGGACAATTACTACTGGGGGAGAAGGGTTAGTTCAAATGAGCATGTTCAAGGAACACTACTAGACAACTCAGAACACCAGTAGTATAACCTACGCAAGCTCAGCAATAAAAACCAAAAGAAAGGGTGCTCATACAACTCCTGTGCTTGTGACCGCCCAGTAGAGTTTCTGCTCCTTGATGTCCAAGGTGATAAAGTTCACGTGTTCAAGGTTCCCAGTGAAAAGTGTCTTGGGAGATGTGCCATCCATGTTAGCACTTGCAATCTTGGAAGGCATCCCACTGTCAGTTCCTTGATCTGACCAGTAGAGTTTTCTACAACCATGAAAACACCAACATTTAACAAATATTCATAATTCAATCATAAATACCTTGTAACATATAATGTGGAGAGATACTTAATTTCTGTATATTTCCCTGTCATTACTGGGGTAGAAGCAAATTAAAATGGTGCCTAAAGCAGGTGGCTAGGATCTTCCATTGAGGGTAAGAAGGTGGGAGACTTAATATAAAGGAATGCAAGAGTTAATCCTTCTTCAAGGAATTACCTACTACCCAGTGTCCTGAGAAGGCCTCCAATTTTTCTACATATTACCATTATAAAATAAGCTACTTTCTTACCTAATTTGATGCAAAAAGCTTTTGAAATTTAATGCAGAAAACAGGAGAATAAGTAACCCTTTTCTGAGAGTGGAATCACATTAACATGGTAATACAAGGAGGTGGTATTGCCTTCTATTTCGTAGCAATGCCAAGGAACACATGTGCATATGAACCATAGTCACCTATCAGAAGAAAACTCTTATGAAGGACTGCTCTTGGTTCTATTACTCCCTTCCTCAAAATTCCCCATTGGTAATCATCTATCCCATTTCTATCTACTGGAATTCTCATCCTCCAATGCCTATTTCAAATCTTACCTGCCCCCTAAATTTGAAACTTACCATTATATTAGACCAAAAAACATTACTGTAAATAAGAATTATACCATTTATGAAAACTCACCCATGAGGAGGGTCAATAGTTATGCCAATTGGCAAACCAACTCCATTAGTTGTCCCATCATTGGTAATCAGTGTTTTTCTGTACCTTCCCTGGAGTGTCAAAACCTAGAGCATAAAATTAATTAGAATTCATAATGTGAAAAGAAAGCAGAGAGGGAGAGCCTACATACGCACAAAATTAGGGATGAATGGCAATGTCTCAGCGAGATTAGCACAATCCTTAATTGCATTTCAGAGCTATAAGGAAAGAACAGCAAAATCACCTCAACAAGGTTTGATCAGGAGTCTGAATTTAGATTTAGTTCATACTGTCTATGACCTCAAGTAAACTCAATTAGTAAACTAATTGAATTTAGTTAGTAACAGTAGTGTCGTAGTAGATAGAATCATTTTCAGGCCCTAAGCTCCCTCTCCCTCCATAGGTGTGAACCCTTTGCTCCCATTTAGATAAGGCCAAATTGAATAAAAGATGAAAATCAAAGTCCACATAATACACCTGGAGTACTAATAAGGAGAGGAAATCTAGACAGAGACAAAGAGGTAGAGTCCATTATTACAGTTTAGTGAGACTAACTTCAATTTATTTCTCTAGCTCCTTCCCTCCATTCTTCCCTCCAATAAAAATTTTTAGCTACAAAACTTTAGTGAATAGGCACACAGCTACCCCTAGTGGTAACAATTTCAGGTTGAAATTAAATTTGAATTACATTTTGTATAGGTAAACACTATTCTCATTTTCCTACTAATTTGAAATTCATCTGTAAAGATGTTTACACTTTCTATCACATTACCAAAGGGAATATCAATACAAATGAGCAATTTACATTTGTATCATGGATATTTCACAGATATTCTAAATATAATGATGATTTATTATTCTTCAATTGCCTGCCTTTTCATTGTACCTAACATCCTGATGGAGAAATGTCCAAAAAAGAGAGCCATTGACAAAGCAAGAGACAAAGAGCATTATTGTCATTTGGAATTTGCAATACCAAGAATTCCCTGTTGTTCTTGTGATTATGAAAAATACCTTGTCACTGTCTTAGGAGGTTAAACTAGGTAGAATTGCTAGAGCTGTGGTTTACAACAAGACAAAGCTGGGAATCAAGGCAGTGAAGCTGACCTGTTAACACAGAAGTCACCTCACTTGTGTCCTGTAAAGCTACTCCTTCCTGTTCTGCTCTTAACTAGCCACTGGGCTGCTGTGGGTTAACAACTGCCCCCCTATCTAAAATTCCCTCTGGAAATTTGAGTGAAAAGGCCACTCCCTACCGTCTCAAAATCCATGATTGTATGCTTTATGAAAATTTTTTTTAATCCATGACAGCCTTTCCTGAGGATAGATTTTACTTGAATCATCAACTGAGTTAAGCATATTATGGAATTATTACCTCAATTGAATGACTTCCAGGATTGGTATAATAAAGGTTTCTTGATATCCAATCTAAGGCCAAACTCATAGGAGATCCCAGAAGAGTTGTCGGAGCAAATACTTCCCTGCTGGTGCCATCCAACTTCACTCTGTGAATTTCACCCTTGCAAGAAAGACAATAATGGTAGATGAGTCATTTGAAGGCCACAGTTTCTACATTAGAACATTTCACTCATCTACGGCCAGCTGCTGGCACACTCCTCACACTTCAGTTGGAATTTTCTTAGGGCACTATAAGTTTTGTCTTTAAGTTAAGCTATGTTAGTCAAATATCCCCAACTAGTCCATTATCTCCTGAAGGACAAGCTTTTGTGATTGCTGCTTCTTGGCATGTGTCCCACAGCTGGAAGCAGCTATTTCAATGCAGTGTTAACAGTAGTGAATAAATAAAAATTTATTAACCTTTCTAAAGTTAGAGATTTTCATCTTTACTCCAGGCCAACATTATATTTATATCTCCCATTGAATAAAAAACAAAAAAATTCATGACTGTGCTATGAAATAAACATAATATATTAGATGATTCCATGTATAAAAATTAAATATAAATCAATTTATAAAGACTAAATTAGATTAGTGGTCACGTAGGACTAAGAATGGAAAGCTGAGGGTTAAATTGTGCAGAATTTGTAGAAAGGATGTGTGTTAATCTTTGGAAATAAATAGAAAAGTTCAAAGCCCAACATAATGTTTGTAACTAGCAGTACTATTATATGGGTATTAAAGTGGTTTAAAGGGAAAGTCTAAGGTCATGTATATTACTAAAAGGAAAGCTAAAAAATATAACATGGAACTGTATAGCATAGTAAAACTGCATGTGAAATATGAATTTGGGTAACATTACATATATAAGACCATTTTTGTTTACACCAGAATAAATGTATGTTAACACTACAAGATGTAAAAAGAACATGATAAGTGAAAGAAACCAGATAGAAAATACTACATATTTTTTAATTCCATTCATATAAAATGTAAATATAAATAAATTTACAAAGATGACATTAGATTAGTGGTTATAAAGGGTTGGGGAAGGACTGCTAAGGGGTGTGGAGTTTTTCTTTTTGGAGTAATGAAATTGGTCTAAAATTTTTTGTGGTGATGTATGGACAACATTGTGATTATACTAAAAGCCACTGATAACATACTTTGGATAGTTCATATGGTATACAAATATCTCTCAATGAAACTGCTTAAGAAATAAATAATTATGCAAGAATAAGTCAGAAATAGCAGCTATGTACAGCAGGGGAAGTACAGAGAGATTGAGAGTTGAAGAATTTTCTTGTTTGTTTCTTTGTCTGGTTTTGTCTATTATTATTATTGAAATAATGAAAATGCACTAATAACGATTGGAGTAATGAATGCACAACTTTATAATTATACTAAATCCCATTGATAGTATCCATAAAATTGACTAGTTTAGAAAAAAAAATTTTTTTAATTTCAGGAGTGTTTCCAATTTATTCACCCAACAATAATAAGGCAGGCTCCTTGAGAACAAGTCATGCACTTATTCAAAACTTACTGGATTCTCAACCCAATAGATGAATTGTTCCAAGTCATCAAAGTCAGCATCATCACCGATCAATAGCCCGGTTATGGGAACCATTGCATCATTGCTCTCCTCCGCAGGATTAAGGGAGATTCCAAGAATTGCATGCTGTCTTACAGTTATCAGGAAAGGCTGTTCCTCTGAGAAGCCAAAAAGCAGAGAAGTAAAATTTATACCCCACTATTTTGACAGACAGTGTGACATAAAATCTCATTGCAGGAATATATATACAATTCAGATAACCATAGGGTTTCAATGGGTTGCTGGCTCACTCCATGTTGTAACCTTTTTTTTCAGTAGCATAGACCAGATACTACTATTGAATATCAAATTACCACTCAACCAATACATGCAGTAATGACACTAGACAGCCTTATAAATAATGGATGAAAAATAGGTATTCCGCACCTGTATTAACTATTGTCTTTTAACACATGTTTTTCTAAGTGAACATTATCACAGATGCTATTTTAATAGATAAAATGTTTACCCTGCTTCTTGGCACACAGTAACCCCACTGAACAAAAGGTACTATCCTGAATTAATATGCCATCAGATTATTACTGCTGATTATACCAATTCCTGATGCAGCACAGTCCAACAATATTTGCATGGTGAAAGAATGCTTTGTATCCAAAATGTCTATAAATAATTTTAATTTTCTGCTGCAAGACTAAAGGGCACACTAAATAATGTCAACCAGGATTGGGGGCTTAATAAATTTCTGAAAAAAAATGGCAAATGCCAATCCCTTTGGAAGCATCACCAATAATTAAAATCTTTCATCATAAAATATTGTGCATGAATTCTCTGAATTTAGGAATGTCTACAACCATTTTTATTAATATCAAAACACATTCACCCCTTTACACTGAGAAATGAAAGAAACTTGAGTTAATCAATAGAGAATGGTTATTATACATCAATACATTTTCCAGGAATAATCACTTTTGTGGATTACTTCCCAAATTAGTATAAACCTCTACATACTCTTCATCTCTTAGGATCAAGTAATCACTTATTTCACATGGAGAAAACTCTGATTTTAGGAATACTACTGCCACTGTACTATTGGAGTAGGAAGACCTATGTTAGACTTCTCATCACTGACTTCTAGTTATGAAAATAAAAATGACAAAATGGACTGAAAAAAATAAAGCCTTTATTCAAAGGTCAAGAAAGGTAGGACTTCTGATTAACACGGCTGGTTCGAGAAACTATAACCAGGTGAGCTAAATTTGAGGTTAGAGTTTATTCAATCACATGGGCATGTAACATTAGCTATTCAACCAGAACTAACCTGGGCGCTCAGTTAAGCCACCCCCATACAACATGCAGTCCAAGGATAGCTCCTCAATTAAAGCGAATACAGCACACTCTCAGGCAGCAAGTGGGTTAGAGATTCTGTTTTGCACAAGCCATGGCAAACTCTACCTTCAGCATGGCATACCGTACCTCTCAAGCAATTCACTGCATCATTAGCAAGAATCCATCCTGAAGGACAAGCACAGGAGTAAAACTTTGGCCCCTGCGAGGAAAGCAGGCAGAGATGGCTGCAAGGGGCAGAGACACAGGAATTCCTGCCTGTAACAGAAAAGAAAGCATTACTCAACAGGACACCTTCCACTTGGAAAACAGGACAGAGGCATGTTGTTAACGGCCTCCCAGAGGCACCCGGTACAATACCTAAACCACCTCACTCTTCCCTAGCACCATGCTTGCAACATAAATTCATAAGAGGCATAAGAAGGAGGAGGTCACAGATCCAGTCTATAACCAGCTGCTGAGTAATCAGGAGCTTTGTAGTAGAAATACTCTTTGCATTAAATGAAACCAAATCATTTGTTTGCTATATAATCCTGAATTTTTTCCACTCCTGTGAGTAAAGATGTTCCTATTGATGTCATCTTTATGTGTCTTTGCTCCTTGACCTTGAAACAGGGATCCTTTCTACCTCTCAAGCTCAGAGGAGGTGTTCTACATCCTGTATGTTTCCATTATAGGTACCTCATCAGATTCATTAATTTCATTCACACAACAAATATTAAGCATTCACTGTGTATCAGGCACCATTCTAAGCACTGGGGATATTGTGATTATGAATCAAAAGCAGGCATCAAAAAACAGCTCAACGGGGAGCAGGTATAGCTCAGTGGTTGAGTGTCTACTTCCCATGTACAAGGTCCTGGTTCAATCCCTGGTGCCTCCTTTGAGGAAAAAAAAAAAAAAAAGACAGTGCAACAAGTTATGGAAGCATTACTCTTTAATTCTGTCAAGGCACTTCTTTTTTTTCCATAACTTTATTTTTATTTTATTTTTTAGGAGGTACCAGGGATTGAACCCAGGACCTTGTATATGCGAAACAGGCACCAGACATACTCTGAGCTACATTTGCTCCCTATAATTTTTTTTCAGATATTTTAGTTTTGTGTATTTATTTGCTTTTTACCCTTAGCAAACTGATTTTATTGATACATATTAATAAAGCATAAATCCATCCAAAGTGCACAATCAATGGTATGCAGTGTAATCACATATTTGTGCATTCATCACTTCAGTCATTCTGAGAGCATGTTCAATATTCCAATAATAATAAAATACAAACAAACAAAACTCATCACCTCTTGACCTCTGTTTCCCCTGCCATACAAAGCTGATATTTTTCCCTTCTCTCTAGTATACATTCATTTTTATTTTGTAAATACATCTTATATACACAACATCATATATATTCGTTTTACATGTTTTTCTTAGTGTCCCATGTTACAGTTTAGCTTTCCTTCTAATAATAGACATGATCTTAAGACTTTGCCTTTCAACCACTGTCATAACCACACAATAGTACTGCTAATTACAAACACCATGATATGCTTTCACCATTTCTACTCATTTCCAAAGATTTATAACCAACCATTTTACCAATGCTGCACAGATTAACCCCTAGCTTTCCATTCTTTATCTGCCTTCTATTTTCTGGTGACCTATATTCTAATTATTATCTCCATGAGCTTACACAATATATTTAGTTCATAATAGAGCAATCATACAGTATTTGTCCTTTTATGTCTGGCTTGCTTCACTCAACATAATGTCCTCCAGGTTCATCCATGTTGTCATGTGCTTCACACCTTCATTTTTTATTACAGCTGCATAATAGTCCACCTTGTGTATATACCAGTTTGTTCATTCATCACTTGATGGACACCTGGGTCGTTTCCAGTTTTTGGCAAACATAAATAATGCCACTATGAACATCAGTGTGCAGATTATCTATTTATGTCACTGCTCTCACTTCTTCTGAGTATATACCTAAAAATTGTATTGCCGGGTCCCATGACAAGTCTATATTCAACTTCTTTAGGTACTGCCAAACAGTCCTCTACAGTGGCTATACCATTCTACATTCCCACCAACAGTGAATAAGCATTCCTATCTTTCCACATCCTCTCCAACATTTATACTTTTCCAACTTTTTAAAAGCAGCCAGTCTAATAGATGTGAAATGACGTCTCACTGTAGTTTTGATCTGCATTTCCCTAATCGCTAGTGATGTTGAACACTTTTTCATGTGTTTCTTCACCATTTGTATTTCTTCCTTCAATAGTTGTCTTTTCAAGCTTTTGCCCATTTTGTAATCAGGTAGTTTGTCTTTTTATAGTTGAATTGTATGATCTCTTTGTATATTCTAGATATAAACCCTGATCAGATAGGGGATTACCAAGTATTTTCTCCCATTGAGTTGGCTACCTTTTCACCCTTTTGACAAAGTCCTTTGAGGTTCAAAAGTGTTTAATTTTGAGAAGGTTCCATATCCATATTTCTTTTGTTGCTCCAGCTTCAGGTATAAGGAAGGTTTAAGAAGCTAGCACCTACCACAAGATCTTAGAAGTTTTCCTACACTTTCTTCTAGGAGTTTTATAGTAGTCACTTTTATATTTAGGTCCTTGATTCATTTTGAGTTAATTTTTATATCAGGTTTGAGATACAGGTCTTTCTTTCTTTCTTTTAGATATGGATATACAGTTTTCCAAGAACAATTTGTTGAATATAGACTGTTCTAGCCCAGCTGGAGGATTTGACAGCCTTGTCAAAAATCACTGTAGATAAGAGAGTCTATTACTGAGTTCTCATTTCAGTTCCATTGGTCAGTGTGTCTGTCTCGATGCCAGTACCACTTTTACATTAACTAAGTAACATCCTTTAAAGTCCAGAAGTGAGAGTCTTCCAATTTCGTTCATCTATTTTAAGATTCTTTTGGCTATTCAGGGTCCCTTACCCTTTCAAATAAATTTGATAATTGGTTTTTACACTTCTCCAAAAAATGCAGTTGAGACTTTTATTCCAATTACATTGAATCTGAAAATCAGTTTGGGTATAATTGACATCTTAACAATCTTAGTCTTCAAATCCATGAACAAGAAATATCCTTCAATTTATTTAAGTCTTCTTCCATTTCTTTTAGCACAGTTTTGTCGTTTTCTGAAAACAGGTCCTTTATGCCCTTAATTATATTTATTTCTAATTATTTGATTGTCTTAGTGGCTATAAATCACTTTTTTTCTGATTTCCTCCTCAGATTACACATCAGTAGTATATACAAATACTATTGAATTTTGCATATTAATCATGTATCCCTCCATGTTGCTGAATTCATCTATTAGTTCTAATAGCTTTCTTGTGACTTTTTCAGGAGATTCTGGATATAGGATCATATCGTCAGGGGAAAGAAAAGGTTTACTTCTTCCTTTCCTACTGAGTGATGTCAAGGCACTTGTATCTCATTTCAAAGAGCAAATGAAGTAAGAAAGGGGGAGCTGCAACTCTGCAAGATCTGGAGACAGGATCCTCCAGTCAGAGGCAAGAGCTAATACAAGGTTAAGAGGTGGGAAGTAACCTTCTGTGCTTGTGTAGCTTATGTGGTCCAGTTTGGCAACAACGGACAGGAAGTATCTATTGCGTGGTAGGGAAAAACTCAGAGGCTCAGAGCAAAGTCACTGAAGCAGTAGGTAGTTGTTGAATAAAATGACACAATTTACATAGGTTGCAGTTGCATATGTGGTTTGGGTATTCCATGAAGCAGGGAGAGTGTGGAGTGGGATGGTTAGTAAAAAGGAATGGAGCTGTAAGAGTGTGCATATTTCCCAAGTTATTACCAGGCAGAATTACTACTTACTACTTGGTTGTTTCACAGGATGAACCGCAACAATACCAAGGGGCTGGTGGCCAGACATTATGACTGTCTGATTCCCCCCATGCCATTTGTTAGCTCGAATAACTTGACGAGTATAAAGTTCAGTCCAGTACACAAAATCTTCAAAGAGGGTTAGGGCGTGGGGGTGCCGCAGAATCTGTGGGGTAGAATCTAACAATGAGCTCTCAGCCGGAAATAAATGCCAAGATGATCAATCCCCCAAGAAGATGGTTTCCTCTAGCATTTACTTATTTAATAAACACACAGAGAAGTACTTTGGCAATTACAGTGGACATCCCTTTTACAAAACCGAAGCACAGAAAATAAGGCGAATATCTAGATCCTCATCCCCTATTCCTACCTCTCTCTCTCCTCCTCAATTAATACCAGTCCTTGTCCACTACTTCCATCTTGTTCTGTGCCTCAGATACATATTTCCTGAAGGTTAAGTGTTCCCCTTTTAACTTGTGAAATGCATTTCACTGAGAAATACAAACTTAATTTTTGGTCAACACAATTAACATCCACAGATCACATGTCTATGATTCTTAGTTTTCTTGGAACTCAGTTTTCTACCCATGCATAAATTTGTTTTCTCAGTATCAACTTACCACATCACTGGCTACCACCTGACTTCGATGGAATCCATTATAATCACAAAAGCCTAGGTAGTCAAGATAGGCATCCATGAAGTAGAGCAGTTTATTAGGATAGTCAATAGCTAAGCCACTGGGCCAGTAGATTTTGTCCTGCACAATGACAGTGCGCATGCTGCCATCCATGCTGGCTCGTTCAATAACAGGGTGATGGCCCCAGCTAGACCAGAACATCAGATGGTAGCTGTGAAAGGACAATTGGAGAGGACATAGCTCAACGTAAAAAATACCTGTACTTTTTTAAAGGACATTTTAAGCTCCAGTTCAGAATGTATCTGGTTCTGCTGGTTGTCATCATGATGTAATCGCAAGCCATCTGGGTGTTTTTTAAATAATGCTCATGCACTACAATATGACATTTTTATTTTTTATGACATAAAATCTCAAACCACAAATTTCTGATTTAAAAATATCTGTCCTTGGTCTACCTTTTCATGTTTAAGAACCTTAAAAGACTTGATTTATTTATCCCAAACTAATAATTAGTAACCAATTTTTTCTTAACTTGAATGCCTACCATTTCATAAAGATGTTTAAATAATATATATATATCAGCTACATCCTGTTACTCTTGCCCACACTGCCCCAAGGGGTCAATAAAACAAACCAAACAAGACTTACTTAATTCTGGGATCTAGTGTTAGTCCCCTTGGATTTGTTATATTTTCATTAATCAGCACAGTCCGGTGGCTCCCATCCAGTTTAGAGACTTCAACTGTTCCCACAGCATAGTCTGTCCAGTAAAGATTGCGACCTACCCAATCTATTGCAATATGTTCGACCATGGTGACACCACTGTCAAGTACCTAAAAACAAAATTAAATAAAGTTGTTAATATTTGGGTAGGAAAAAAGAAAAAAATAATTGGGTAGGTTGGGGACCAAATACATCAAATGTAAGATATGGACAATAGTTAATGGTGATACTTTGACAATGCTTTAATAATTTGTTACAAATGATTCACAACAATGCAAGGTATTTGTGGTGGTGTAACGTATGGGAGCCCTGTATGATGATATGCCATTTTTTTCACCACTTTTACTATACAATTATTTAGGAAGAATTCTAAAAGAAATGAATGTATATGTGGAAATTATATAGTATCTACAATAAGGCATTTCTCTTGGGATTGTGAGAATTAGAAAAGTTTTACTATACACTTACTGTCTATGTATGTTCATGTATGCAAGATATACTTCAATAAATTGTTTTTAACATGAAAAAACTCCCAGTTGGTTTTCAAAAACTATATCCATTTGAAATCCTATGGTTGCAACCCTATGAAACATTATACAGTTAAATACCACATACTTTACGAAATTCAGTTTTAAAGGGCAGAGGAAACGTAAGCATCAGAAACTAAAAGGCATCCTAAACTAAAGAGGAATTTGTTCCCATGCAATCTACTCTAAACTATGAGAACAGATTGTAGAGGAGACCTGGGGGATTGATTGCCCATGCACTTCAAAGCACCCATAGTGTGTGTTTGCGTACAAATGTCCAGGCTCTGGGCATGATGTGGAACAAATGGGAATATCATAATGCCCAAGGGAGTGAAGAATGCCCTCTCTCCCATTGGTGAGTAACAGCAGAAACAACAGTCAGTCAGAACAAAGCTATACTTACTATTTTTCTATCTGTTCCATTTTTAAATGCACTCCAGAGTTTATCCTGAATTCCATCCAACCAAAAGATACGACCACTGACTGAATCAAAATCAACAGCTACGATGTGAGAACCATCCTCGATCAGAGGATAGGTGTTTTGGGTATGGGAAGTGGTATCATAAGCAACAATTTGGTTCTGATTGGTCACAAGCAACAGCATACTTTCAGACACTGTACGAGAAGAAAATGAAAAACTGTCATTTCTGAGATTCTTGTGACTATCACAAATAGATAGAAATCAGAAGGAGCCCAAGATCTGGGAGGGACCCAAGCTTCTGAAATCTCCTCCTCATGGAGTCAGGAAGCACCACTGACCCAGGACAGAGATGTCAATTACGAACCAGGGAAGCTCCTCCGAGCCTCCCAATTATGCCATACTTGTCATTCCCCAATGGAATCATTCCAGACCCTCCCCCAGAGGGAAAGATGATATCACATGGCTCCTGCAAAGATAGAATAATGGGGGCTGAGGGGATAGAGCACAGCTCAAATGCTAGCTCACACCTTCAAAGGAAGATGCTTCTGCTCCACTTCTCTTTCTAATTTCTGCTTTCTTACAGAAAGTAAACCTGGAGCAATAGCTTTGCTATTGCTATTTGATCCCTACATGGAAGCCACAGGATGAGGGTAACAGGTCTATCCCCTGGACTGCCTGCCATTCTACATACTGGCTTTAGTCTCCTTTATTCAGTCACTTTTAAAGCAGAAAAATGACTTGCACTTAGTACTACTGAATTGACAATATATACTGAACTTTAAATAAGCAATTCCACCTGTATAGTTTTTAACATCTGTTTTTCAAATGTTTATGTCTATTATATCATATGATCTAGGAAGATTACAAAACCTGTCCACCTCACAGCCTACACATGCCATTTGATCTTATATGCGGCAATGTTTGCTTTCAAGTTCACCCATTACCTGCAACTTTGCAACTCCACCTGTTGCTTTCTAAGAAGTAGCCTTCATCACACAAGCACCGGTAAGAACCTCTCTCATTGTAACAGTGCTGGCTACAAACGCCTGGGAATTCACATTCATTGATGTCTGTACAGGTCTTAGAATCATTGGCAAGTACGTATCCCAATGGACACCGGCATTCAGCCCCAAAGGGCCCCTGAAAACAGCTGTGAGTACAGCCACCATTATAACGTAAGCAGCTCTGAAGGTCTAGAAAAAAAGAAGAGAGTTGTGAAGGGTTACAGTGAGGGATCTATCCTTTGCAAAGTGAAGCAAAATTCACAAAGTGAATTCATATGATTCACTCTGATGTAGTATTTGTCGTGCGCCCTTCATGGCACCTTCAGTGTGATGTCCAGGTGGAAGGGAAGGGCAGCATCCACTTGGATGAGCTCCACAGGCTCTTTCTCTCCTTTACATCCAGTGGACTTTGACTGCCTTCACCACAATGCTCTCTTATTTAGTGCAAAGAAAGAAACGTAATTGTCATGGGCAGAGAGCATGCAAAAGAACCTAAATTGCTTCACTTGTTTCTTCTACCATTTTGCTACCCATAAACAAATAGGACAATTAAGAGAAAATGATAAAAGAGGAAAGGACAGTTGTTAGGATTAAATGTCAATCACAACATTTGCAACTAAAACAAGTTCTGACTAAAATTACAAAGTGAAGTAAAAGACAAAAACACAAAAACAAGCGTTTTAACAAGAAATACTACCCAGCAATGACTTATCTCTCTCTAGACAGATTTACTCTGTAATCTGAACTGAAAGCTACACAGTGAAGCTCATGATGCACACCAGGCTGCTACTCAAAATGAATTTATCACCAGTGAACTGTTGTCAGGAAACTTACTGCAAATTGGGGACTCATCTGCTCCATCAGGACAGTCAGGGATGCCATTGCACACTTTACTCAGGTTCACACAGATGCTGTGGCCAGGGCAGGCCCATTGCCAATTGGGGCAGTGAAAGGGCTGAGGATGGCAGTCCCTCTCATCGCTCCTATCTGTGCAGTCATTGTCCCCATCACAGACCCATGTTTTGCGGATGCAGTTTCCATTGTCGCAGCGAAAGTGAGTTTCAGGGCAGGTACTAGCGGGGCAGCCCTTGTGCTCATCGGATCCGTGGATGCAGTCTGGATGTCCATCACACTCCCAAGTGTGAGGAATGCAGGAGCCATCTTCTTGGCATAGAAATTCATCATGGTTGCATATTCCAGAAGGCCTGGTGGCTGGGGAAAGAGCATTTGTAAAAAGGGTTTTTTATTCCAATTCTCTAGATTCACAGAAAATGATTCATGGTGGTGATTTGTAATAACTACAGAAAACTGATATAAAAATTGTATATCTTTACTAATAGTAGGTCTGAAAAACTAAGACTATTTTGATAATGCCATTTTCCCTTAAATGAACTATAACCTATGAAATTGGCATACACTAAGAAAACAGGAGGTAACAGTAAATACTTTTTCAAACTTTTCTTTGCAAATTCCAGTATTCATCAAGCAATCACTGAGAGATAAGAATACTAACCCGATTCCACAGAAATAAACGCAAATTCCTTCACCAATGTCCTGGTGGCATTTGGCCACTCATTATAGGTCATTTCCATTACAGGACTCAGGCCTACAGAATTTGGCCATCTGATTAATATTTCTTGATATCCTACTTGACTAGAACATTCCTCTGAGCTTCCTTAGCATTTTATCTTACCACTCAATGCCCTTGTAACTGTCTACCTTGCTTGTCTCTTACTCTCTATATTTTCCCTTACTATACTAGGAAAAAGGCCATATAGAAAATCTTAGCAAGCTGTCAACATCAACAGCCAAAGATTTGATTCATTAGAGTCTATATCACTAGACCTAAACCTTGATTTGACCTCCCTATTGAGGGTTAAGAGAAACCAGTAATATGTCTTCATATATAGAATATGGGACTTGTGAGGAAAAAAATAGTGAGGTCTAGTACCTCGTTGACTTGATATAACTTTAGGCTGCCTTCCCTCTGGTTTTGGCCGGGTCCTAATAAAATGAAATGACCTACCTGTATGGAACAAATTGGGGACACAATACTTACGGCAACCGATCTCATCAGAATGGTCTTGGCAGTCATAGACACCATCACAACGGTACGTGTTGCTAACACAATGATCCCCACTGGCGCACCTGAACTCAAGAGCCGTGCAGTTATATACTAAGGATATAAGAGAAGAACACTAGAAATCAGCTCAGAAGGAAAACTAAAAACGGTGCAAATTTTCTAAATATCATGAATAAAAACAAAGCACTCTCACCACAACCAACTTCATCAGCTCCATCAGCACAATCCTTCTCCCCATTGCAGACGAAAGATAGGTCAATACATCTACGTTCAGGGCATTTGAACTGACCAAATGGGCAAGTATCTTCAACACCTAATGTAAAATTAAAAAAATAAAACCAAAGAGCAGTTTATTTCTTTATCGATGTGATTCAGAGTCAAACTGAAAAAGTAACTATACAAGTTGTACATATGTTCAAGATTCCTCAGTTGCATTGTCAACCCAGAAAGAGAACTCAATGCCAAAACAGTTTTTGAGAAAAGGAATAGAAAGATTAAAGGGCATTCTTGAAGTACCTTGAAATATATCCCATGGGCTTGGCCTGGGAAGACACTTTAACTGATAAGATCAAAGCAAAGGAATGGAGCCCTACTAGGCAGCATTGCTTGCTGGAGCCATATCCCGGTAGCAACAGTGTGTAAACACAAATGACTGGCTCTAAGCAGAGAAATGCAGATTCATGGAATGTGCAAGATAGAAGCTTATCTCCTCCAGAAGTGACTTCCAACCAAGACTAGAACTTAGTCCAGGGAACTCTACTCTACCTTAAACTATGATTGCAGGAATGAGAACCAACCAACCTAAAGACACTAACAAGATGAAAAGCAGGTTAATGGAAATTTAAGCTTAAATGCCTTCTTATTCTATCACCTCTATTTCTATAGACAAATGGCAGACTATGCTTAGAAAACAATTATAGACTGGTAGTCAGCTAACCATGAGCAAATTAATCAATAGATTAAGTTTTAAATATCTGCGCAGTTTCTATCTAGATGTTTGACAGAAACAATCCTTTTGTGGCTTCCACAGAACTCTATATATGTAGTGAACATAAGTCATATTTGTGTGAACATTTGTGTCTACAGAGTTTTACTACACTGACCAACCAAGAGAAACTTACTACTGCAGTTCCTTTCATCAGATCCATCCCCACAATCATTATCTCCATCACAGACCCAGCGTGTTGGGATACACAGTTTATTATCACAGGTGAAGCGGTTTGGAGGGCAGGAAGCAGCTAAACGGGGGGAGCAGTCCTGCTCGTCACTGCCATCCACACAGTCATCATGCCCATCACAGCGCAAGCTTGCGGGGATGCACTGCCCATGGCCGCAGGTGAATGCCGTAGGTGAACAGGTATTATCTACAGCAAAAACAATGGGAGCACCAGGGGACAGCAACAACATCAATATCACAGCAACCTTTATTGGCTGACATTTGTTTGGCGCTTACCATGACCCAGAGACTTAATCCTTGCAGGAATACCATGACGTACATAATTGTTTGCATTTTGCATTAGATTCAAGCTTTTTCACTCATTAACAGGAAGTATTAAACTACAATATAGACTACAATTCATGCTGTGTAGCAGTGCTCCAAAATGTATTCATCAAATGCAATGAATGTACCATATTAATGAAAGAAGTTTTTTATGTGGGAAATGTCGGGGGTGTGGGCAGTGGGGCATATGGGAACCTCCTGTATTTTTTAAATTAACATTTTCTGTGATCTGTATCTTTTAAGAATAATTTTTAAAATATTTTTTAAAAAAACAAAGTATTAGAAAAAATGTACAAGCGGAGTACTTTTGCCTTTTGCAATCTTTTGCTCAGGCCCTAAACTTCATAGAGTATAAACTTTATCTTTTCAATGGGGGACTACAAGAAATGTAGCATATGAAATTTTCAAAGGCTATTATTTCAAGTACCTCTTTTCTGTGTCAGTTTAAACCAATGCTAGAAGATATTATAACATAACCTATGAATGATATTTATTGTCTAAAACTTTGGCATAAATTCTCATTGTAGCCCACCTTTCTCTGTTCTACTCATCCTAGGAAATGGCTCCAGGGTATAGCGACTTACTAGATGAGCCACAGAGAAGCTCGTCACTGTTATCACCACAGTCATCCAATCCATCACAGCGGTTTTCTCTAGGCACACATCTGCCATTATTACAGGTGAAAGAAAAGCTGCCACAGTGTTGTGCTGCTGTGTGATTGGACGAGTTGCCCACACACGTCAAGTGATTGGCTGACAGCTGCATTCCATAGGGGCAACCACACACCCGCTGCAAATTTGGCACTGGGAAGCAGAAGTGGCTGCAGTCGCCATTAGGATTGGTGGGTCGACTGCAGTAGTTAGAACCTGAAAAAGCAATGTCCTCTTGTAAGTTGTTATTTCCCTTTCCCCTTGGGAATCCACCTGCCAAAATGTAAAATTCATTGAAATATAGAAATGTGCTAAACGTACTTCTCCCAAAATCCACTGTGCAACACTCTACACTATTAACACAATATATACTTAAATAAGTTGTTTATAAATTGAGAATACACATAATATAGTAATATATAAATAATATTTTTTAATGTAAATATACTAAGTGGAAGAAACTATACAAAAGGTGATATGTTGTTTGCATTTAAATACAAATAAACTAGAGACATGTAAACACAACAGTAACTATGTTAAGACAAGGGAAGCATGAGAGGTGATGAGTGTTTGTTTTTTACTGTGGTTACTGGAATAATGAAAATGCTATAATAATAATTGAGTTGATGAATGTGCAACTATATGGCAGTTCCTCAGAAAGTACAGAAGTACCATATGACCCAGCAATCCTACTCCTGGGCATATACCCAGAATAATTGAAAGCAGGGGCTTGTACAGATATTTGTATACCTATGTTCACCGCAACATTATTCAAAACTGCCAAAAAGATGGAAGCAACGCACATGTCCAAACAATAAATTACAAAATTATTATAATAATGAAAATGCTCTAATAATGACTGAAGTGATGAAAATGAATACACTATGTGTACAAATGCCATGGTTTGTACACTTTTCATGGTATCTGCTTTAAGCAGCCAAGGAAACTAAAACAGAGAGAAGAAACCACCACAAATAATAAATAATTTGGCACTCACCGGTCTGGATGTTCTCATCATATGATTTCACAAGCAACAGGTTACTGATGCCTCTGCGGATAACAGTCCTCTCCCGACCATCAGTTTTCCTGACTCGAACAATAACACTCAGGGTCCAATCAGTAAAAAACGCATAGTCTAAGAAGAAAATGGCTGATTAGTGTTTTCAGTCATAGCTCCCTTGAGTAAATGTAGTAGTTCTGTAACGCATCTTGAAAATGCATTAAATTCTTTGGGATGCCTTACTATTCTGAGTAAAACATACCCTAATATTTTTACATTGTTGACCAACAGTGTGGTGGCTTGGAGCTATGTACCCCAGAAAAGGAAAGTTTCCATTCCTGTGGGTATGGTCCCATTGGAAATAGGACACTTTGACGAGGTTACTTCAGTTTAACCTCAGTTAACGTGTGGCCCAAGTCAATGAGGATGGGTTTTTGTAAGCAGAATGAAAGCGAGAAGCTGCAAGTCAGTGGAAATGCCAGGAGATGCTGTGCATTGTCACATGAGCCAAGGACCAAGAATCCCTGACAGCCAGGCACAGAATGCCAGGCTTCAGGAAGAAATACTACTGCAAAGTGTTTGCTTAAGCAATGACAAAATGAAAAACACTATGACTTAAAAAGCTTCAGAGTCATTCAATGGGTAATCAATGTTTAACAAAGTGTGATATGAGGGAGGTGATTTCAGCCTAAGTTTACTCACATGATACACAGACTTTGAAATGTATGATAAATGTAATCTAGAGCATTACTATCCAAATGAGCCCACAGGCGACTGTAGCAGTTTGGTATTATTTATGAATTACATAAAGAGATATTATGTTTGTAAGCTAGTCTGTTCCAATGGCTATGATACACTTTGATTGTATTAACTTCAAACTTGATTATGTTAAGTTTAGGGCTTTGATTTGGCCACATCACTAGGACATGCAGGCTTGAGTTCCTGCCCCCTTGGTGGGCTATAAAAATGGACACTCACTCAAGTAGACAGAATCAGATACACACATGAAGAGAGAGAGCTCCATAGACAGGTAAGAAGGGAGGCCTTTTGATTCTGCAGCCCTAGGAAGAGAGATGAGCCATTCACCTGAGAGTTACAGCCAACCACATGAAGAAAACAGAGCAACTAAGCCGGGAAAGAAATGAGCCCTCCAGCCTATAGCCAAGATCAGAAGGAGCTGGGAGGCACGCAGCCTTAAGAGGAAGGAGAGAGAAGTGGATGTGGCTCGAGCAATTGGGCTCCTGTCTACCATGTACAGGGTCTGGAGTTTGGTTCCCAGGGCCTCCTAGTGAAAGCAAGCTGACCTGTAAGGTGTGGAGAGCTGGCCCACGTGGAGCAAAAAGTTGGTACAACAAGAGGATGCAATAATAAAGAGACACAGAGGACACAGCAAGTCGAGGAGCTGGAGCAGCTCAAGTGATTGAGTGTCTCTCTTCCATGTCAAAAGGTCCTGGTATTGGTTCCCAGTGCCTCCTAAAGAGAAGATGAGAAGAAAAGACAGGCAGACACAGAAAAGCATACAGGGAATGAACACAGAGAGGAGACAGTGTGTGTGTGTGTGGGGGGGGGGCTGGGGGAAGGGAATAAATAAGTAAATAAATATTTATTTTTAAAAAAGAGGAAAAAGGAAGGCTGAACCATTGCAAACATCATCTGCCATCTTGTTTCAACACAAAGCAACAGACTTTGGTAAGAAGTACCTTTTATGGTACTTGGAGTTAGACTCTTTAGAGCCTTGTAACTGTAAGCTTTCATCCTTAATAAATACTCTTTGTAAAAAACCAACAGATTTCTGAGTAAAAGCAATCTGTGTTTTTAAGTTGCATATAACCTAGCAAAATTTACTCCTGATGTTGTATGGAAGGCAGAATTTGAAAACTACGAGCTTGGACATTTAGCCAAGGAGATTTCCAAACAAACTGTGGAAAACGCAGCCTGGTTCCTCCTTGCAGCTTATAGCAAAATGGTAGAGGAAAGAGATAAGCTGGTAAGTGAATTGTTTGGTACAAAGAAAACAGCATCTGATCCCAGAAATTCCAAGCCTCTGGAAATCAAGCCCCCAGAAGACAGTGCCCTATTTCAGAAGTTAACTAAACTTGGAACTTATAACCCATTATTAAAAATGCAATTATCCAGGAAAGACTTATGGAAAGTGGTACTGTCTGATGGCTTGGACCCCTGCTTTCTGCATAATTTTTTGTGAGAACTATATGAACAAAACTACTTTCAGTAGTTAGGGCGTCCGTCTACCACATGGGAGGTCCGCGGTTCAAACCCCGGGACTCCTTGACCCGTGTCGAGCTGACCCATGTGCAGTGCTGCTGCGCACAAGGAGTGCCCTGCCACGCAGGGGTGTCCCCCGCGTAGGGGAGCCCCACGCACAAGGAGTGCGCCCGTCCTTACGGGCCCCATGCGCAAGGAGTGCGCCCTGTAAGGAGAGCCGCCCAGCGCAAAAGAAAGTGCAGCCTGCCCAGGAATGGCGCCACACACACTGAGAACTGACACAACAAGGTGACGCAACAAAAAGAAACAGATTCCCATGCCACTGACAACAACAGAAGTGGACAAAGAAGACGCAGCAAATAGACACAGAGAACAGACAACTGGGGTGGGGCGAGAAGGGGAGAGAAATAAATAAATAAATAAAATCTTAAAAAAAAAAATACTTTCAGCCTGGACTGAAAGGGACATGGAGGGAAGAAAGGGAAAGGAAAACAGCTTTAAAAGGAAAACCAGGGAAGCTGAGCTCTTGAATTTAGACATCTCCTTGGGCCAAGAGAAGAACCCCACCATGTATACAGAGAGGGTGAGTTTCTCCCAGCAGTTAAAGAAGGTGAATGTTCCAGCACACTGTTCAAGGAGAGTTTTGCTGCCTCAAGCTACAGTGAGAGTGGGGCACATTCATCAAGGGTTGGGGAGGGTGAGGTCAACACCCCATAGGTCTGAGAGGGTGGGTCTGTACCCCATGGATTAGGGAAGGCCAAGTCACCAACTCTGAGACGGTTGTGCCTGTATGCCAGTGATTAGGGAGAATAATGCCTCCTCCTCACTGTACTAAGTGGGTTGAGACTCTACCCCAGATATTGGGTAAAATGAGGCCATCACCCCAAAGTTCTTGGAGAGTGAGATCTGGAGCCCAGTCACCACACAAGATGCCAAAAAAATGACCGTTGAACAAGCCTGTGGAAAGGGTGGGTCCACACAAATCCCTAGGGAGAAGAAAACATCTTAATGACCCTCAGGCTTTGAAAATCAATGACGTACGTCCCACAGGTTTTTGGAACTGTAGAGGATCAGTGACCCACGTTTCCCTCCAAAATTCTCCTTACAATAAATAATGCAAATGTTTATCCTGTGTCTGTAGCTTTGTATATTGGAAGCAGATAAGTTGTTCTGTAAGCTTCACAGGTCTACGGCCAGAGGGAAATTTGCACAAGATAAACCATAGTTCTTTAACCTGACTGTGATGTGATTTTGTACATAACAAACTGATTAAAGTTTTTTTTTTTTAATTTTGTTATTTACCATTTGGAAACCAGAGGACAGAGTATAGCAGTTTGATATTATTTATGAATTCCAAAAAGAGCTGAGATGGGAAGGAGGTGGGACCACAAAGCCTTAAGAGGAAAGAGGAAGGCTAAACCCTCATAGACATCATCCACCATCTTATTTCAATAGGTGGCAATAGACTTTGGTAAGGATGTACCCTTTACAGTACCTTGAGTTAGACTCTTTAAGGGCCTTGGAACTGTAAGCTTTATCCCTAATAAATACCCTTTTAAAAAATCAAGATTTCTGGTACTTCGTATCAGCACCTCTTTGGCTGACTAATAGAGCGATGAATTAAATGCTTCATTTTTCTGACAGTGAAGAGGAATCTGCTGTTCCAACCAGCATAGCATAAAAACAGCATACACTTTAGGGGAGCTAGTTGTAGCCCAATGGTTGAGCACCTGCTTCCCACCTATGTGGTCCCAGGGTCAATTCCCAGTACCTTCTTAAAACACACACACATACACACAAAACAGCAATACTTTTATTGCTTCAAACTGTACCTCCAAAGATGGTAAGTCCAAATGGATGCTTCATCTCCTGTATATTGCTCAGGGTTCTTCTATCTGAGCCATCAAAGGTACTGTGCTCAATTTTATCCAACAACACATCTACCCAGTACAAGCGTAAACCACTAAAAGAATAAAATGGTTATCTGTTATCAAGAAACAAAGAAATAAAGCAATTTTGCTTTATTAATGTATTGATAAAATTGATGTTAAAAGGGACATTCAGTTAAACATGTTCATAAATATTCATTTAAAAATCTGTCCCCCACCCCAAGAGACAGCTACTTTCATGAAGTGGTTTTCAATTCATTGTCTTAGAAAACTAAGACTATCTTCAAGTTAGGGGTTTTACTTATCTCCATGAGAAATCAGTAAGTATTTTTCTCATTAATTTATTCCAAATATTTCCCATCCACATGAATGCATTTGTTTTAGGAGATAATGGCCAACTATGTTTGTGTTTTTATACTATTCTACGTTTCACCTATAATTTAAAACTTCTGTAGGAATGTGTAACTCCATTCATATTACCCAAGTATGCACCAATGTAAACACAATATGAATGCATCAATGTAAACGCAATATGTATCACAATATGATTCCTGCATTCCTACTTACTCCCAATCTATGGCCAATCCATTGGGCGATTCAAGAGCAGTGTTTACTATAGGTAAAGCGTGAGATCCATCGCTCCATGCTCTCACAATTCTAGAAGGATGGTACAATTCAACATAGAATATATACCTAGAAAAAAAAATGTAATAAATAAAGGATGTTAACGCTTTAAACTACAGAACGAACAGAGTCTCCAGAGACTCCCTGAACTAATTTTACTTTCTGTATAAGATAGAACCTATAATGTATGTATATTACTATTTTTAAATATATGAGATAGAGGGTTCCAATTCAAAGATGAGTTACCAACATGTGACCAAAGTCACAAATACAATCTGATATGAGTTTAATGTCTAGAATATATAAAGAACTGCTACCACAAAAAGACATTTTAAAATGGACAAAAGACCTGAATATTCACATGAAAAGATATCAGATATTGTAATGCAATATAAAACAACTAGAATATAAAGAAAACAGAAAAGTAATTTATGGGTGAATGGGGAACATTGACAGTAATTTCTTACTTCAAACTTAGTTTATTGACCAAAAACTAAAAGATGAGTATTCTTCCCTTAATAGATAAATGTTGGGTTTATTACATTAGAATTTAATGTACAGCAGCAGAAGCATAGAGAGATTGAGACTGAGAAACTCTAGGCTGGTTTGTTTGTGTGTTGTTTATTATTATTGAAACATTGAAAATATTTAATAATGATTGAAGTGATGAAAGAACTATTTAACTATGCCAAATAGAACTGACTGTACACTTCAATGAATTGTATGCTTTATTAATGTGTAAAAAATTGATTTGTTTAAAAAAAATTTAATGCAAGTTGCAGAATGGTGTACCTCAGTGGTTGGGTGCACACTTTATAAGTATGGGATCCTGGGTTCAATTCCTAGGACCACATAAGAAATGAATGAATGAATGAATGAATGATGAGTAAATAAATAAATAAACTTCACAAGTATGGGATCCCAGGTTCAATCCATGGGACTGCATAAGAAATGAATGAATGAATGATGAGTAAATAAATAAATAAATAAAAATGATTGGCCCACCTTAAAGGACCAATTCCTATCAATGAGATTTTGCTTAGAGCACAGCCTATAGCACTACAAACGGTAAGGGCAATGGTAGAGCAACATGTTGTCTGTCATGTTATTGCCTACTAATAGACTCTTAACTTAAGATAAATTCTTTAATAACATTTTCATGAATATAGACAAATGTTCCTAGCCATAATTCTTAATAAACAGACTTTTAATATTAAAGGAGGGAAGCAGACTTGGCCCAGTGGTTAGGGCGTCCGTCTACCACATGGGAGGTCCGCAGTTCAAATCCCGGGCCTCCTTGACCCATGTAGAGCTGGCCCACGCACAGTGCTGATGCGTGCAAGGAGTGCCGTGCCAGGCAGGCATGTCCCCACATAGGGGAGCCCCATGCACAAGGAATGCGCCCCGTAAGGAGAGCTGTCCAGCACCAAAGAAAGTGCAGCCTGCCCAGGAATGGCGCCGCACACACAGAGAGCTGACACAACAAGATGACAGCAACAAAAAGAAACAGATTGCCATGCCCCTGACAACAACAGAAGCAGACAAAGAACATGCAGCAAATAGATACAAAGAACAGACAGCTGGGGCGGGTGGGGAGAAAAAATAAATAAAATGAATCTTTAAAAAAATGTATATATTAAAAGAACTATTTTATTGAAACTCCTAAACCAGGATGCAAGCCTAAAATTTAGTCTTGCAATTAAGAACACACTCCAAAAATAAGTTTGAAAATGGATACCAATATATTGATCCAGAGAAAAAGAAATCTTTAATGTTTAGAAAAATTCCCTTTAGAAGCTAGAAACTACATTTCTTATTTCATCTAAAGAATGATTTGACTTCAGATGAGTTACCCTGGCAGCAGAAATGTTTGTAGTTTAATTGCAGCTCAGTAATTTAAAGAATGGAACAAAAGGTGTGCATTTGACCCCATGTGAACCCCAGTTGACTTTACTTTAGAGGAAAAGAAAACAGGGAGAAAATTCGATAATTCTGCGGCATATTCCTTCCGGACTGAATCCCTACATTCCTTGATCTTCTAGGTTGTGACTATAAGACATAGTTTTCAAGCCCTTAGGAAAAAAATATGAACACACTTACCCCATGATAGGATGAACTACAATTGATTGTGGATTGTTTAAACTTTGGGCTATTGTGCATATCAATTTATCGGCTAGCCTCAAGACACTGATTTTATGAATTGCATCTGTCCAATAGAGGTTCTTTGAAATCCAGTCAAAAGAAAGACTTTCAACACTTTCTGCCATATCAGCTACAAGAATTTCTCTTCCTATAATTCAAAACATGGACATAGTTTAAACAAAGACTGCTGTATAATAAATTTTGCATCAGCATATTTCAGTAAGGATATGGAATTCTTGAGCAAAGCAAACAAAACAAAGAAACACAGCAACTATTGAGATAAATCTATGACTCTGATAAAACAAAGAGTGGTATGGTCTGCATTTACTGCATTACTCAACATGGCAGAAAAAATTCTTATTGCAGAACATCTGAGGAAGAGACACCCGAGTTCACCTACACACAAACACCATGCCAGGTGGCTCTGATAAGCTCATACCATCAGGTATCATTGGGTGGGGGTGGTAACCCTTGCTGCCCAACCCTCTCACCAACAGTCTTGCATATCCAGTAAGTAACCAGAAATACCAAAAAGGAAAGCAGAACGGGTACAGGAGAGCGAACACTTTCCTGTTTTTAGCCATTACAAACTGCAATCACAACTCTTTCTTTTGAAGTAGGTGAAAAAAAAGTCGTTCATTTCATAATTGTGCTATATACCATTCTAGGTATTCAGGTACTCAGAAAATACATTATTGGTCAAAGTCAATGAATATGACTTATTTAGATCAATTGATCATTTGCTAGCAGCCAAAAGGACTGGACCAAGAAGGTGTTACCATACTTACAAATATGGATACTGGTTCACAGAGAATTGAAGCATCTTAATAGAGGTGCAGGCCCTGCCCTCTGGTACTTCTAATGGGGTGGGACAGAAACTGGGGCGATTATGCCCACAGGTGCTATAATGGAGGTATCCACAGGATGGCATGAGATCACAGAATCTTAGTGGAGCATAGAACAAGGAGAAGGTATGGAGTGGTTTCCAAAAAGGAGTGAATTGGAGACTGTAGGAGAGCAAAGGATGGGAAGTAAGAGGAAGCATGACTAATGTAATTACAAAGGGAGGAGTTCACAGGGGCTAAAAGCCAAGATCTTGGAATAAATCTAACCAAGGATGTAAAGAACTTGCATGTAGTAAACTACAAGACATTGCTAAAAGATAGGAAGGACTTAAGAAATGGAAAGACATTCCATGTGCATGGATCTGAACACTAATATTGTTAAGATGCCAAAGAAGCCTCTTCAACAAATTGTGCTGAGAAAATAAAAGGATGAAGTTGGACAAAATGGATCAAAATAGATCAAAGAGCCAGAGCTATCTAAAAGATAATGTTCTATCATTTTCAGGAGCTTTGTTTCTTATATGAAGGTTTCTTTACACCCAAAGAAACAAAAGGAGAAAAAAAGAGAGGTAATCATCAATTCAAGACATGCTCTCAGCAGTGGCAAATAAAAGGACAAATCCCACTTGCTTGAAACTCTGAAGAACCACAGAGACTGGAGAAGGAAATGTGGGAATTCAGGCAGTCAATGCCTAGGCAGACCCTCAGCATTACATTGGCTACCAATTTTTGTCAAAATCAGTGGGTGTAACATCAACTTACTGGATCGTGCCTGCTTGATTATGGGAAATAGCCTCTAAGTTAACATGTTAGACACTAACTACTGAAAATTTACAAGCACTCACACATACACACATGCACACACACATACACACACATAAAATCCTTCCTCACCTGTGCCATCAGTCCTTTGTTTAGCAATCATGTTTTTTGAGCTATCAGAAAAAAAGATAGTGTTCATCTGGGCAAAAAAGTCAATACCAGGAAAAGAAGAAAGACTTCCTGTCACAGGTACAATGACATCTTGATCAGCAGAGGGGTTGAATGGAACCCCACGAACAGACATTTCAGATGAAACCAATAGGAACCTCTTAACAACTGCAGGAAAAAGAACACAGCACAGTCAGCCACAAACATGCTTCTTGCATCCCTCCCCGAAATCCCAGAAATGCAGTTTAGCAGTTTGATATTATTGATGAATTCCAGAAAGAAATATTGGAATATGTTTGTAATCTGGTCTGTAATCTTGGCATGAGTGAGTTATGATTAGGGCTTATATTGGGCCATGTCATTAGGTCATAGATAAAAGGCATGGCAAGGGAAAGAGTTGAAGGTTCTTAATGTTTGTTGCAGTTCTGATGTTGGAGTTTGATGCTGAAGTTTAAGCTGGAGCCATTCTCCTGATAATCCATAGCTGACCTTGTGGAGAGAGGCAAAACCTAGAGAGCCTCATAGTCTATAGCTGACCTTGTGGAGAAAACTGGAGCTGAGCCCAGAGGAACCCAGGAAGCCTGAACCCTCAGAGATGTTGGAAGTAATTTATGCTTTATGGCCTGGTATCTGTAAGGTCCTACCCCAAATAAATACCCTTTATAAAAACCAACCAATTTCTGGTATTTTGCATCACCACTCCTTTGGACTAATACATGTAGGGGAGGGAAGAAATAGGAAATTAGTTCACTATTGATATACATATTTATAGATGACACAGTCTCACACGCTATTACAGATTACAAACATAGCTATAATAGTAACAAAACATGTTACTTTTTAATGAGAGTGATTTTTATCTGAGTTATGAAAGAGTCAGAACTTATTTAATAAGCCTAAGCAGCACAGTCTGGGGAGCCAGAATTTGTCATGGTCATAAGGAGAGCTACAAACAAATGTTGTAAAAGAGCATTTAAGCATTAGCTAAAACCAAAGGCAATGGCCTAATTATGAGTAGATGTGTAGGCAACCCAATGGGAAGCAATAAAGGTGAAAATTAAACAGGAATGGAAGGATAGAGAAAATCTAATGAAAATGAGGAATTAAGGTTCAAGGAGGAGAAGGCTAAATGCAAGAGCAGCTGATAGATACCTGGGTAGGAGGCAAATATTCTTACCAATACAGTGGCGATTATCCACATCCAGTTCAAAGCCAATTATACACTTGCAGCGGTAACCCAAACCATAATTATCTGTTACATGGCTGAGAACACAGACCTGTTCACAACCTCCATTGTTATAGGCACACGGATTTCTGACTGGAAGAAAAAAATGTATAAAAATCTAGTCATTATGCAAGCCCATAAGTGAAATAGAAAGACATGGGTCTGAAACTCATCAGAGACATCACTACCAATTACTGTTCACCTGCTCGTCTCTCTGCACTAGCCCTCCCAATTTTATTACTGCATTCCATGCTGACAGTGACAACAAAATTTATTTTTTTAAGTGACCCCAACCCAGCTGGTGTAATGACAGATAAGCATATCACAGATGAAAAGAAAAAAATGGCTCAGACACTACCAAAAATAGATAGATAGTCCCAGTAAAATGAGGATAGGTGTTTGGTCTGCTTTACTCGCTGTTATCTCCCACTGTTGTCATTATCTGGTTCATTGCACATGCCAACAAATATTTGTTAAAATGTTAAATTTTCTCTTGATCTGGCATTTTAACTCTGAAAATATCAGTTCCTCTAGAATGTTCATCATCTGCGATGCCAATTTCACAGAGTTTACCTCTGAATCTTAGAAAATGCCATATAAATCTCATGAGATGCCTCATGGCTTTGAGAAAACATTTCTACCATGTACAGGACAAAGTATGGATACTATAGTTCTGTGGGCTTACCATGGGGCTGCTTGAAGGAATGGTAAACAGTCACTCCAAAGGGCTTCGCGGGAGACTGGTAGTACACCTGTGGATTGGTGTCATTGAACTTGTTTGCCTTCATCACTGCCATCTTTGTCCAATCAGTGAAGAACATATGCTCTTCGAACAGGCTTATTCCATAGGGATGAGGAATGACTGAGCTTCCACTAACAACTGTCTTCCTGGTTTAAAAAAAATGTTAAGTATATATTATACAATTTTTTTCTTTTATTTTGACTAAAGGTGAAGTCAGCTCAGAAAGAGGGTAACAGGGGTCTGGTGGAGGATGTTCACATTGCACCACGGAACATTTCTTAGCATAAGATAAGTAAATCTGATATCAGAAGCATGTAGCGCACACTTTGAACACCCATTTACAGTGCACAGTTCCAAAACCCTGGATGCCACCTGCTAGAGGCTGTGAATTATGATTGCAGGTTATTCCCAACCAGCAACCAATTCAAATCTTTCCAAAACTTAACCTAAGTATAAAAATATGACCTACAAAATGTAACATATAATATAATGCCAAAATACCACAATGAACATAGAACTCAGGCTAAATAAACACATATTCCTCTGCAGGAACTAGTTTCATTGACAGAAAGTCATAATTTTAATATCCAAACACTTCATTTAACCAAGAAGACGCTATTGGAAGAATATAAAATGACCTCCTGGCCACGCTCCTGTGCTGGGCCTCGCCAGCCTGCTTATGAGGGCCCAGAGGCCCACCCAGGCCAGGGACTAAGTCAGGAGGGACCTGCGCCCTGTGGTTTATACCACTTTCACATCCACCCCCTCATGTGATCCAAATGCGTGACCCGGCAATGCTCATCCAGTTTTACGTAATTATATATGATTGCTTTAAATATGTTTTAACCAACTTCTGAAAATACCTAAAGAATGCTGTATGCGTGTTATAAAGAATGTGTGTCATTCTGGAATGTAAGAAAATTAACAAACGCGGGTCATTTCAAGGCAAATAACAACACAAAGGTCATTCAAGCTGTAATGTCAACCAACAAAGAGAGAAATATTTTTTGTCCCCCTCTCAATTTTATGTACTGACCATATAAAAATACTTCTTACCTTTGAAGTCCATCATAAGTTACAGTTTCAATGTAATGAAATCGGTTGTCAACCCAGTAAAGACGCTTTGATAACATATCCAGGGTTATCCCAGCAGGCCATCCCAGCTTGGTTTTGACCAAATTGTTACGGTTGCTGCCATCCATGAAAGCCCTTTCCAATCTAGGGCCCCCAGAAAGACTATTCCAATCTGAGAAAAATAAATAGCTACAAAAGACAAACACAAGTTGAAAAGTGTTATTTTACAAGTTAACCTGGAAATTTTTATGCTGTGTGTTTGGATCAATGGAAATTTCCTCTGTTGGATTACAGAAACATGGAATGATAAAAACTACCCACCTCTGTTTCTGAATGCTAATTCTGTGATTATAGTTTAAATGCCATACAAGGGCTTAAGGAGAGAATTAGGGATTCCAAATAACAACTATTAAAATGCACAAATATAACAGTATTAGCTTTCTCCCCTTTTCCCTTTTTTTTTTTTTTAAAGATTTATTTATTTCTCTCTCCTCTCCCCACCCCCATGCCAGTTGTCTGTTCTCTGTCTATTTGCTGCATCTTCTTTGTCTGCTTCTGTTGTTGTCAGCGGCACGGCAATCTGTGTTTCTTCTTGTGTCATCTTGTGTCAGCTCTCCGTGTGTGTGGCGCCATTCCTGGGCAGGCTGCACTTCCTTTCATGCTGGGCGGCTCTCCTTGCGCGCATCAGCACTGCATGTGGGCCAGCTGCACACGGGTCAAGGAGGCCCGGGGTTTGAACCACGGACCTCCCATGTGGTAGACAGACGCCCTAACCACTGGGCCAAGTCCACCGCCCTACCCTTTTCTACTGATACCAAAAGAAGTTACAGGCCATTTGCTCCCTATATTCCCTATTCACAAGTATTGCCTGGAGGGTATTTCCATCATTTTCAACGAAAGAACAGCTGAGATCATGAAGCAGAAATGCATAATCTTCACTCGCCGACACTAAGGTAACCTTCAAAGTTTCTTAAGACCCAGCCCAACTGTAGAGTTTAGGAGAAGGCTGTCTCCCTTATAATAATAAACTGAGTCATGACTTTAAATTTTTGCCACACATTCCCTCAAATCGAGTATTTTTAGTACACTAGCAAGTGCATCTGTACTACTTATCCTCAACTGAGATTCTATTTAGTCAACTCCTTTAAAGCTGCTATGTATAGAGGCATATGGACTTGAGCACAGCATCTACAAGAAATCCAATGGACGGTATGCACCAGAATCTCTGTATATCTCTTACCCAACAGTTGGGTCCAGGGCAATTCCTCTAGGATGTCCTAAATTTCCAGTGATAAGAGAAACTCGGTGACTTCCATCCAAATTTACCACATCTATGCGGCTGACCTTGGTCTCCACAATATAAAGTTTATTACTAATCCAGTCCACGGCCAAGTTCTCCGCAACATCAACAGAAACATTGAGGACTTCTTTGAAATTTAAACCATTAATGTCAATTGAAAAAACCTGAAAGGAAAACCAAAATTACTACACTTCTTAAGCATAAATGAAAGAACCACACTTCCGTTTATATATTTTGTACAATCACATTCATCTTGACCCAAAAAATAAATAAAACCATGAGACAATGAGTTACTGGGAAAAATGAGGTATGAGTACGGTATGTGAATGCTTTAATAAAATTAGTTTTAAAAAAGCCCCCATTTCCCTTTCTTAGTAGTTACTAGCACTAAGAAATATAAGCACAAGGCTAGAAAGCCAAAACAAAGTAATTTTAAACCATTTAGAAAACACACATTACATGTAGCTCAACATACAATCTCATATAACAACCCTCTCAGATGAATATTTGATACTAATATATATTAATTGTTCTAAAATCTTTTTGTGATTTAATTTTTTACGTACATTCACAGCACTGCTATTATACACAATGAACCCAATTGTAATGATGTACTATTGTTAATAGTACCAAAAAAGCACTTCAAGATAGAGGATTTTTGAACGCAGTTCTCTCTTAGCTCCAGGGCCTGGTCCCCTACACTCTAGACTCATAGACATAGAAATACAATTTGCATAATAAAGTGTAGCAGTCTGATATGGTTATGAATTCCAAAAATAGATATTGGATTATGTTTGTAATCTGGTCTGTACCTGGGCACGATTGAGTTATGATTAGGGCTTTGATTGGGCCACATCCTTAGGGCATTGAGTCCCCACCCCTTGGTGGGTAGGGAATCACAGATAAAAGACAGGGCAAAGGACAGAATTGAGGGGTTTTGATGTTGGAGTTTTGATGTTGGAGTTTGATGCTGAAGCCTTAGGCTGGAGCCCCAGGAGTGAGCTCACAGAGGAAAGTTAGCAAACCCCAGGAAGAGAGGAACCCTGAGCCCAGGAAGAAGCAAGCCTTGGGAAGAGAGGAACACTCAACTCAGAGAGAAGCAAGAACCTGGAAGGGAAGAACCCAGGAAGCCTGAACCCTCGCAGACATTGGCAGTCATCTTGCTCCAACACGTGAAAATAGAATTGGTGAGGGACGTAACTTTATACCCTAGTATCTGTAGCTCCTATCCCAAATAAATACCCTTTATAAAAATCAGCCAATTTCTGGTATTTTGTGTCAGCACCCCTTTGGCTGACTAATACATAAAGCATTTCTAAAGAGCTAAAAGTCTAGTAGTGCTAAATTCTATGGGTATTCTAAGAAAATGCATATACAATATAGAATACACTAGAATCTTCAAGCAACAGATCCTCAGCCAGCCCAGCTCAAGCTGGCTCCAGGACCTGTAGGAGTACAACCTCCAGCCTGGGAGTAGGGGTTGGGGAGGTAGGGAAGTCCCTAAACCCTAAGCTTGCAGTCACGTCGTAGGAAGTGAGGAAAATAATTTCTTACTTGAGTCACCTTATCCCCACCTGACCCCTCTGATAAAACAATAAAACAAATTACACAACAGAAAGTACTTAATGTGATCAGAGATTGACAATTTGACACAAATTTTATGATCTTCCATGAGTTGTAACACTAACGCAAGTGTTAATAATAGGACGGTAGGGAAGCAGATGTGGCTCAAGTGACTGAGCTCCAACCTATCACATGGGAGGTCCCAGGTTAGATTCCCAGTGCCTACTAAAAAAGACAAGCAAGACAGCAAGCTGATGTGATGGGCAGATGTGGCAAGATCACACAACAAGATGATGCAACAAAAGACACAAGGAAAACAATGAGAGACAGATACAACAAAGTGGATGGCTCAAAAGTTAGGCCCTAGCTTCCCACATCAGAGGTCCTGGGTTCGGATTCCCTATGCCTCCTAAAAAGACCAGCACACAACAAACAGACAAAGCAAATGCAAACAATGAGGTATGGGGAAATAAATAAATAAATAAAATGAATACTAAAAAAAAAAAATAGGATGATTTGTAAATGCAAGTTATCATTTGGATGAATACGAATTTTATAAATGATATAAGGAAATATAAGAATAAGATTCCATAAATATTCCTAACATTTATGTCTCTAAGGATGAAATTAAATCCTGTACGCTTTCCAAATAAGACAAAAATTCTGGCTCTTAAAGAAAATACTGTCCATATTTGTTATGCAAGCCTCAATTACAGTTCCATTTAGAAGATTCAAGTAAAGTATTTTTTATCTTCCAGTAAAGCAGGGTACTTTACATTTTAAATGATCGGGTTTCAAAAATTACTACCAAATATCCATCCAGTTTTGAAAGAATGTCTACTATTTCTTTTAATTAGGCTTTTGGATTCCTTTTCGAATAAAATTAAAAGTTGCCACAGACTAATCCATATAATAGACTGCTTTGTTTAATAGGTCACATGTAACAGTATAGCATGGAAATGTGCTGATAAAATATCTCAAGGGCCTTTTTTGTTAGAAAACAAAGAAACTTTCCCATCTACTCACCAAAAAATGAAAAGCTATCAACACATTGTGCTCATGGTTCTATTCGGCTCCCAAACTAGCTCCTGAAACTTCTATTTACCTTTTCTCTCGTGATGTCGGTCCAGAAGACCCTTTGCAGTTGATAGTGAAAATCCACGCCCACGGCCATTCCACGATTTTCAGAATGTACCAGGATCTGGAAGCTCCTTCCATGAATATCACCAACCAGCAAATCCCGACCATTGGAGAAGATAACAGAGGGCTCACCAGCTAAATGTGCAGAAGAAAGCATTACCACACCCTGAGATGAGCAAGGATGGTGAAATAACCTGATAATTCATGCATTTCCAAATGCTTTCTTCTATATTATGTTATTCTGAGGTATTACCATTTAACCCAGTTAGCCAATGAGAAAATCGAAGTGTTCACAATCACAGTTAAGTTAGAAACAGAGCTGAGAAAGTGTACTGGCTGCTAGATCAATGACGCTGAGGAAAATACATCAGGCAAGAAAAAAAAAATTCTTAATGATATGGGTTTCTCATCTCCATGTGCAACTTTAGATTGTTTTGGCATACAGTTTTGTAAGGATTACTGGGAGATCACTCTCTGAAAAACATGGCCGTGGCAGATCTGCTATACCTACATGTTCACAAACTTGCATATTAAACTTATTCAGTGCAGTCTTTTTGCAATAGCAAAAGATAAGAAATGACAAAGGACTATCAATAGGGGGATAGTTAAATTACGTACATCCATAAAATGGAATATTATGAGGAAGAGCTTTCAGTGCACATTTGGAAAATATATTAAATGATATTAGCAAGATGCAGAACAATATATATTATTTATAATAAAATACAAAAAATAGGATTAGATCTATCTATATTTACAGTCTCATATATGCATTTTAAAAATCTGGAATTCAAGAGAAAAAAAATAGTGGTATGTAAAAGCAATTAGTTATTTTTAACCAAAAACTAGGAAACAGAAAATGAGCCATTCACTAAAATCATCATGTGAAAAGAGGCATTACTCAGAAATCCATGGAGGCAAACACACTTTGGAACTCACTTTTGTAGCAACCAATAAAAAATGTTCATCTTCAAGTTGACCCTTAATAATTGCAGGATGAAATTAATGTTGACTAATAGTTCTTGGCAACAGAGCCACTCTAGTTTTCTGATGATAACTTGTTGTACAGATTTCTGTTGTCAAGTACTTACGGAAAGAGTTTAGTAATTAAAGATGTAACAGCTGTTCATAATATACTCACAGGAAGAATTAGCTCTGCAATGCCGGAGATGCTCCAAGACATACCCTTCCGCACAGTGGCACTGGTGGTGGCCATCATGGTCTTCACACATCTGGTCACAAATGCCCCATATCTGGCAGTCATCAAAATCTGCCACGCAGAAAATAAACATCTGTAATCATGTTTAACACCATGAGCACCTTCTGAGAAACCCTGGACAGAAATATGGTGATGCCACAGTGTCCTCTGGAGGGCAGGCAGTTTTCAAAATCAACATGAACGGTGCCATAAGGCGTAAATTGCTTATACTAATAAAATTATTAATAATAAAGAGGGGTCGTCAGGGGTGGGGCGGGGCGCAGCCAGGCCAGGCCCCGGGGGCTCCACACGGGGGCTCCACACGGGGGCTCCACACGGGGGCTCCACACGGGGGCTCCACACGGGGGCTCCACACGGGGGCTCCACACGGGGGCTCCACACGGGGGCTCCACACGCTGCAGCTGCCCTTGAGCGCCCCGCCGCCGCCCTCGCCGCGGAATGGAGCCCAGGAGCTAAGCCGGGCAGTAGCCCGGAGCCAGCCGGCGGGCATCCAGAAGGCGGCAGCACAGGGAGGGCCCGACGCGTGCAAATAACCCCGTCAGGGCTGACAGTCGCCCAGCAAGGGGCACGGCGTGGGTTGCCCGGCCCCGGGGTGGGGCAGTGGAGGCTCACGGCCCCGTGTCTACTTTCAGAGGGGCGGGCGAGAGCCCCAGAAAAGCAGACAGCTAGGGCCCAGTGAGGCGTCAAGCAAAGGCCACCGTCAAGTACGACTGCGAGGGGCTGTGGGAACACGTGGAAGAGTGGATCCAGGAGCAACTAACACGCCTCTAAGGCTGCCAGGAAAAAAAGATCCTAGAGCTGGCGCTTGATGTGGAGGAGATCCTATACATGGAGAGTGGCCATACTCAGGCTGCCAGGGTCAATTAGCTGTTAGCTGACTATTACAAACCCACTGAGCTACCTTCTCTGCACTGCTGGCCAAGATTTGGAGCCAGCAGAAGCTGAGCACAGCCCAACAGAAGGAAGGATGCTTGCGAGAAGTGGCTCCCACAGGACAATGGCTGCACCTGGGACCTCTTAGCAACAGGAATACCCAGTGGACCCTTCCGCCAAGCCTGCTGCCATGAGCAGGGCTCCCCATGCCCCCAGCCCATGGGCCTCTTCTGCTGTCCCCTCAGTTTTCCAATTCTGGGTATTTTTTATAGCTATTAAACTGATGGTACTTTTTTGTTCTTATATTGAGTCTGAGGGTGTGCCCTTTAATAAATCAAGGACATGCCTTTGGAGGAGCTTAAAAAAATAAAAAATTAAGCGACAAAGCAATTAGCGGTTACCATGTGATAGAACCACAGTCTAAAAGATCTATCGGGCAGCAATTCTTAAAAATTGTCTTATAACCAGCTGCTCAAGAAGGTTCAATTAAGCATAAAGTGTAACGGCAAGTAAGTCACAGCTGCCTTTCCTCTTACATCTAAAAGTCAACCAAAATTTTCTTCTCTTCTACTCATTTAATTGTTTGCCCTCCAAGTCCAGGTCCACGTTACATCTTCCTCTATCCTGCTGTCTTCCCTGGGAGGCTGACCTCTATAACGTATACATACGTACAAGGTTCCTGTGCTCTCTGGCTTCAGGTAATTCTAATTTGTAAGTTGAATTACCTAAACCATAAGGACCGCCGCAAATGGATTATTTCACTGGATATGAAAATCCAGGGAAGCAGATGTGGCTCAAGCAATTGGGCTCCTGTCTACCATACGGAATGTCCAGAGTTCAATTCTCAGGAGCTCCTGGTGAAGACAAGCTGGCCCACGCAGCAAGCTGACCTGAGTGGAGTGCTGACCCACGCAGGAGTGCTGGCCCGCGCGACAAGCTTGCCAGCATGGAGAGCTGGCGCAGCAAGACAACGGAACAAAAAGAGACACAGAGGAGAGACAATAAGGATGCAGCAGACCAGCAAGCTGAGGCAGACCAAATGATTGAGCCCCTCTCTCTCACTCCAGAATGTCTCAGGATCAGTTCCCAGTGCCACCTAAAGAGAAGACAACCAGACACAGAAGAACACAAAGCAAATGGACACAGAAAGCAGACAACAAGAGGGGTAGGGAGAAATAAATAAATAAATTTTAAAAAAAGAAAATCCAAAAAAAAAATACAAATTTTATTGGGTGTGTGATAGGTAGATAAACGCCACTACCACATTTTGAGTAAATGGACATGAAAGTTTTGCAAATCAGAATATACTCCCAGCCATATCTGATAGTTGAGAGTCATGAACTGAGACTGAATAACATCGTAAGATATATAAAAAGTCAATAATTTTGCCATGTTTGTTTTTTTAATCTGGGAAGCCTGGAACATTCTCACATTTCTAAAGAATATCAAAAGAATGCCAATGGACCTCAGAAAATTCTGAATCATCTACCACTGGGGATCCATAGCTGCCCACCGAACTTCATTTTAATGAATTTTCATTTGCCTTCCAGTTGCCTTTCCCCAATGCCAGTAAAAACAGTTTTTAAAGCCTGTGTTCACTTTCTGATAATGTCTCTTATAATCCAAAAAAAAAATGAAAATCAGATCATTAAAAATGCATTGTTCAAATCCTGAGAAATGCATGATACTCAGCCATGTCTAATTCTCCCATAAGAAGATCCATCCTTTTGGATGCAAATCTGGCTCACATCAGAATCAAAACTCCTAGTAGGAGAAATCATTCAGGTAGAAAAGAATTCAGGTAGGAAAGATGTGGTTAAATACTTGGTGCACTAGTTTCATGTCAATCACCAGTTGGAAGCATTATGATAAAGAAAACCAATTAGAGGTGAAAAAAACAATCAGCATAGCTTGGGCACCACACACCAGCATGGTCTTTGGAGCAGTGACCTGGTGCTCTTCTGCTCTCTCAACTCTGCTGGATCCTGGGGAGGTCTGAGCATCTTAGAGAATAGGCCAGAAGAGCAGGAAGGGGAAGCAGCTTTATATGACATAGGTATTTAATAACCACTATAGCCATACCAGTCCTGGTTCCCCATACTTTAAAAAAGAATGCAAAAAGATCTTTCCAGCATCAGGGAGTGGGTACATGCATCAGGTACATCATCATGTAGCTAATCATCTTGCTTGTCACAAAACCACTCTTTTGCCTTGTACACCCAATAAAAGCACCATATTATCCAGGTTTTCTGTGAGGTCTGTGTTGCTCTTTGCTAACAGATCATCTGCTAACAGATCATCACTCAAACTCCCTGATGTCCTGATGAGATCATGGAATCCTTCAGTGCCACAAACACTAGTTAAGACCAAGAGGTCCCATCTGTCACTTACCAACACAGGTACGGCTGTCATTTTCACTGACGATAAAGCCTGGGGGACAGTAACATGCCCCTCCATATGGAGTGCTGTGACAGAGGTGCTGACAGCTCAAGAGAGGACACATATTCACATCTAAGGGGAGAAAAACAGGTTATATTCATGGTGCACCTCTGGAAAAGATTTACGTATATGAAATAGTAGCTTCCTTTTTCATAAGTAAAAGCTACATAACAATGTAGCAGACATACAGAAGATCTGTCAACATTCAGGCCATACTACAATATTGTGTTTTCTGTTTTGTTTTGCTCTTTTAACAGAAAATCCCCTTCTTAAGTTATTATGAGTAGGGTTTGTGCTATTTATGGAAAAATCAGGTCATAAATCCATCTTTATGTCTATGTTGTAGATTGGGTCAGGAACTCCCAAGGAACTACATGGAGGCTATGCACGAAAATGTTGTCGATAGCTTTTTTTCTTAGAGCTACCCAGGTAACTCCTTACCACATCGTCTTGCTCTGTTTGCTTCATCTTCTCCTGCTGGGCAATCCAAGGTCCCATCACAAACTTTTTCAATTGGGATGCATTGTCCAGACAATGGACAAGCCCATTCTCTTGGGTAACATTTACGATGATTTGTGCTTTCTGCAGGAAATCAAAATGTTAGAAGTCACATGAGAAATAAAGCAAGCTCTCTCTTTAATCCATGGTCAAAAGCAGTATGGCAGTTTGACAGTATTTATGAATTCCAAAAAAGTGATATTATGTTTGTAAGCTGGTCTATTCCTCTGGGCATGATACCCTCTGTATTAGATTCAGCTGAGATGACGGATTATGTTAAGATTAGGGCTTTGATTCTACCATGCCATAAGGGTGATGAAGTTTGCGTCCCTGACCCCTTTTTGGGCTATATAAATGAACACTCAATCAAGGAGACACATAGAGAATTTGATGTACACAAAGACACTGCAGAGGAGAAAACGAGGTTTTGACGCTGGAGCCCTGGGGAGAGAGGAGCCATTCACCTGGTAGTTTGCAGCTGAAGAGAACAGAGCAGCTGCACCCTATACCAGCCTACAGTTGATATGGAAAGAAGCTGGATGCACAGAGCCTTAAGTGAAAAGAGGTGGGAAGTGGATGGAGCTCAAGCAATGGAGCGCCCACCCACCACAGGTGAGGGCCCTTGTTCAGTTCTCAGTGCCTCCTAAGGACAGCAAGCTGACATGATGGGCAGGTGTGGCAAGCTGACGCAACAAGAGACACGAAGAAAAACATAATGAGAGACACAACAAAGCAGGGAGTGGAGGTTCCTGGTGCCTCCTAAAAAGGATGAGTAAGACAAGAGATGGTGTGATGGGCAAGTGCGACAAGCTGACTCAACAAAAGACACAAGAAGAAACACACAACGAAAGATACAACACAGCAAGGATAGAAGGAGCCTCAAGCAATTAGGCACCTCCCTCCCATTATCCCAGGTCCAGTCCCAGTACCTCCTAAAGAAACAAAGATGAATAGACAGACATAGCAAGTGCAAAGAAGGGAGTGGGGAGAAACAAAAATTTTTTTAATTTTAAATTTTAACATGTCACAACTGACTTGGGTCAGAAAACAGAGTTGGACTCTTCAGGACCTTGTAACTATAAGCTTTTCTCCAAATAAATACCTTTTATAAAAGCCAACAGATTTCTGGTCATTTGCTTCAGCACCCCTTTAGCTGACCAATTCAAGAGGATATAGACAAGATGCATTACAGAAATCTACAAATTTCTAACTTGACCACCAGCCTTATATTGAGATTCTAAGAAGTATCAAAATGGAATTATTTAGTTTCACTCTATTTAATAACTACCATGGCCATACCAATGCTGGTTCCACATATTTAAAAAGAGAATACAAAAAGATCTTTCCATCGTCAGGGAGTGGTAACATAGATCGGGTTCATCAGCACATAGCTAAGTACCTCACTCATCACAAAACCACTCCTGCCTTGTGCACCTCACTAAAGCCCCCAGCCAGGTTATCAGGAAGTAGCAGATAAGGGGTCTGAATTTTAAAACTAGATTAATTAATAAACCCCTGGGGTTAACTCATCAATTATAGAATAAGGATTCCTGGAGTTTTGTTTTGCTTTTTTTTAGTTGTTTGGTTTATTTAGTGGAATATGGCCAGTGCAAGAAAAACCACAGCCCAAAGATCCAAAGCCCACTAACATGGATAAACCAGTGGATGTTCCTAGAACAAGGAATGCCTTCATGTATCTGCAGCTGCAGCTCTGGCAACTTGCTTTACTGTGTAGGTTATTAATAACATGTGGAACTGCTGGTGGTACTGGGGATGAGACCAGCAGAGTGAAAGAGTAAATATTAGTTGCAATGTCCTTGATCAACAAGAGGACAGCAGCTCTCCTATACCTACGGATCTCAAACTCCAACCCACATGTCCCAGATGTGGTCTCTAGCAGTGGATGTCAATGACTCAATTGGAAATCAGAATTTGCAAAGTAAAATGCGCTTTTGCTCACAAAAAATGTTTAAATGATATAAGGTCTAAGAAAAATCATGTTTTCCCTCCCTTCCCAGACTACTACTTTTCTACAGGTAAATCTGGTTAAAATATACGGTCTTTATGGGAAAAAAATCAGAATGGGAATAGAAGGGAGAACTACTTTGCCCTGATGATAATAATTTAAGCTATATATGAGCTCTGGATCTGATTTTTAGCAAAAGCTGGTAGAGTCACCTCCCAGTAAGTCCCCAAACCCCTCCTTACCACATCCGTTTTCATCTGCATTGTCTTTACAGTCGTTATCTCCATCACAAACCCAGCTTTGATTAATGCACTGGCCATTTGGGCACATGAATTGGTGACCTTCACAGGGCTGATAGGCTGGAAGAAAACAACAGCTTCACTCCAAAGACAATTGCTTAAAACAAACTGCTTACCTCACTGTGTAAACTGAGTTCTGTACACTGAAACTTCTACATCAGTATGAACAAAATGAACAAAAGGAAGACACCAAGCAGAAGGAAGAGGAGGTGCAGAAGGTAATGGTAGCTTTGGGTCCAGGAAATGAATTCAGGTGCCAGTGTATCATTCTCGACATTAAAAACCAAGTGATTCTGAGTCACCTATTCCATGATTTCACATTATCTTTTTTTTTTTTTTTTAAGATTTATTTATTTTTTATTTAATTCCCCCCGCGCCCGGTTATCTGTTCTCTGTGTCTATTTGCTGCGTCTTGTTTCTTTGTCCGCTTCTGTTGTCGTCCGCAGCACTGGAAGTGTGGGTGGCACCATTCCTGGGCAGGCTGCACTTTCTTTCGCGCTGGGTGGCTCTCCTTATGGGGCACACTCCTTGCACATGGGGCTCCCCTACGCGGGGGACACCCCTGCGTGGGGCGGCACTCCTTGCGCGCATCAGCACTGCGCATGGGCCAGCTCCACACCAGTCGAGGAGGCCCGGGGTTTGAACCGCGGACCTCCCATGTGGTAGACAGATGCCCTAACCACTGGGCCAAGTCCATTTTCCCCACATTATCTTTAAATAAGCTCAGGTGCTGGAAATCAGGCATGGATCATTGAAAAATGGGGTGATGTTCAAACTATATAACCCCATAAGATATGAGCACCAACCAATTAAAACACATATGGACAAAAATCTTGCATTCTAGTGGGGAAAAAAAAGCTGAAAATTTATTAGAATTGGTAAAATTCTTACTTTGCACAAAATAGAGGTCAGAGCTGGAAAGAATAAGTGAGGTGGTTCATACTGCAGGACACAGCATGGAAAGAAAAGCGGGATAGAGGGAAGAAGGCAACAAAAGCCACCTAAACCATCTTCAAAATAATGAGGTAGGCCCATTGCTACTAGGGGCTTTCCCTTTCAAGCCCTTCTATCACTCTAATGTAGTGACACATGGGTAATTGGAGAATTCAATGACACAATATACCCAGTTACCCTTATAGTCTAAGTTTAAGGAAAGAATGCAGACTGGCCATCATCAACCCTTCATAGATCCTTGGAAGATAAAGGAGCATGGCCCCAGCAAAATGAAGGCTTGTTGTCAGATGACCCTGTCATTTGAGAAAAGTAGAACTTAGGGGAAAAAAAAGAAAACAAAACAGAAAACCTCACTCCTAACAACATGACCCAGAATAACAAAAATCAACGTACTGCAAGAAAGTTCATCACTGCCATCTACACAGTCAAGGTCATGATCGCAGACGAAGGCCTCAATAATACACTCTCCACTGGAACAGTGGAACTCATTATGCTCACATACCTGAGCTGAGAAGGGAAAGAAAAGAATTTCAGTTCCACAGACCCAGGCAAATGCCAATTGTAGACATTTATTCTCTTATGTAGGGAGGTGCTGGTACAGACGCTTTACTTACTGCAGTTAGCTTCATCAGATGAGTCCCTGCAATCAAGTTTTCCATCACACTTCTGACTAGTAGTATAGCAGGCTCCATTGGCACAAGTCAACTGCTCACATGTTGGATAGTCTGTAGAAAAAGAATGGAAACAATTTTCAACAAACCTTTCTTGAATAACTACTGTCTGCTGGTTACTAAATGCTGAGCATATATTGCTCTCCCCTGGAAATTTCAGTTGAATACGGGGAAGGAAACACAAATAGCAAATTATAAACTAACTGGGTTTAGTACTCAGGTGGAAAGTACAGTGCACAATAGCACTGGGTTCTAGGGAAAGACTTTCACCAGAGGATGGGGGAAAGAAAACAAGCCCAGGCCAGAGTCCTGGGACCTGAGTCCTGAGGTATCACTAAGTAGCTATTCACTCATCCTCTTTCTGTCATCACTTCCTCATCCACAGGTTTAGGTAAATTACCTCACAGGGTAGTGGGACCTAAAAAGACACTGCCAACCAAAACACATAATATACTAAAGCACATTACTTACTATGATGGTTAGGCTATTGTGTCAAGTGAGCCAGGTAATTGTGCCCCCAGTTGTTTGGTCAAGCAAACACTGGGCTAACTGTAATGCAAGGGCATTTATGGACTTAAGTCACCATTGACTTTACTGCAGTGGTAAATCATAGATAGCTGGTTATAATTACATCAGTCAGGGAGATTACCATCAGCAGTGAGTGACACCTAACCCAATCAGTTGAATCCCTTAAAAGGGGAAATGATTCCAGCATTGAGAGAGTTTCCAAGCTCGTCTTTGGACAGCCAGCATCTCCCAGAACTCATCAAGAATCTTCACTGGACTTTCATTGGAGTTCCTGGTTGCAGCCTGCTAGCAGAAGCTGGACTTGTGCATCCTCACAGCTGTGTGAGAGACTGATAAATCTCTTACTGTTGACGGATATTCCTTGTTGATTCTGTTTCCCTAGAGAACCCTAATACACTTACTTACTCACTTATATATCTATCTATTAGAAGTACCAGGAATTGAACCTGGGACCACATACATATGAAGGAGGTGCTCTACCACTGAGCTAACCTGCTCACCTAAAACGCATTATGTAAAGCACAAATTATTGTTTTCATATTATCTACATATGGTCACTGCCACCTGCATTTACCAGGCACTTCACCCTGGTTTTCCCCCATGAAATCACAAAACCCAATTTAGAATTCCCAGCACCTGGTACAGGAACTGGGACATTATTCAACATGCTAAAGAAAGCTCAATATTACTATTCATTACAGGTGAACTTTTGTATTTAAGAACCTACTTTGGAATTTCACAGACATATCTGTGGCTAGTAGCAGTCTCCTTTAAGCAGGATAGTGTAAAAAATCGTGTTCTGAAACTCTTATTAACATCTTACTCTATATGGTAAAGGAATAAGCCAAGTCAAGTTTTATCTCCAGAAGTCAAAACTAGAATCTTATGAAAACTATATCAAAATGGAAGACAAATATAAATAGCTGATTAAAATTTTAAATTTAAACAATCTTTTATTTACTGAATTTTATTTTTAAATGAATGAGCACTAGAGTGAGCTAGTGCTTAGGGCAATTACTGTCTTTTCATCACAGAGATGGTATGCATTTCAAATCTACCTTCAAATGGATCTCACAACTGTTTATTAATTCTGCCTTCAAGAGAGTCAAGAGGCCAGTCGACTTCGGTGAGTGATTCCCTTGCCCCTGTGCTGGATGTCAGAATGATACCTGCTGGATGTCAGAATGATACCTCCTTTTAAGAATAGCAGCTGGCAAAAGAAATCAGAAAATCCAGCTTCTTGGCTATTCATAAGCAGTCTCTCTTAGAAGGAAATTTTATTTAGACTTTGATTATAGCTAGCTCATTTTAGGTAATTATTGCAGATAGGAACAACCTGGTAAACTCTTGCTCTCCCCATCAAGTCAGTGCCGTAAGACAGAAAGAGGGACAACTAAATCAGCAACCACTGACATGATCTCACTTATGCTCCTCCACAAACAACAAAGCCAGTCTGGTGACAGGGAGAGGATTAGGATGGCCAATGGTCAGAAGGAGGAACTAACAGCTTTCTTGTCACCATCCACACTGATGATGAATCTCTCAGGACTCCCTCCTGCCCTCCCTTAATCCCTCCACAATTTCAGAAATGCTGGAAACCAATAATCATTAGCAACAGTTTTCCTCATACTTAAATCATTCTAGTATGTTGCCCCCCAAAAATAATTTGTTTACTTAACTAGAAAAATAGCTACTACTTTGAGCCTAAAGTCGCTTCACTATATTAACTGAATGGCCCGTAATTTTTGCACTGTCCTGATGGTTACCAACAGCCTGTGATGAGTGGTTTTTCCTAGAGGCTAATTCAAAACTGCAGTTCTGAATGTCTCTGTTCCTCAAAAGAAAATTAATTGACAAGCTATTTAATATCACGTGCCATTTTACAGATGGACAGATCACATAATAATTTGGGGGGGAAATGTTTTTACCTGTTCAACAGCTTTGAATATACTTTGGATATACAAACAGTCAAGAAACCAAAACTACCTTATATATTTAGGTACATAGCAAACGAAAAGATAATAAACATTCATACTACCCTACCCTACCTATATATTTATTTCAAGCATAATCTTTTTACTAGGAACATAATACTCTCACCTTCCTCACCACCTCTCCTATCCGCTTACTCACCCCACCTCCCACTGCCTCCATAGGAGGACACACTGTTCTTTGTACGATTCAAAACACTGCTTGGAAGGACACAAGGTGCTGTCCTGGATCTTGATGTCTTGATTTGAGAAGCTTGAAAGGGTCGGGATTATAACATAAGGATGCTTAAGACAAAGTAGTTATGTCTGGATAAATAGTACAGTAATTTTTTGTTTGTTTGTTTCTTTCTCCCCCCTCTCCATTGTCTGCTCTCTGTGTCCATTCGCTGTGTGTTCTGCTTACATTCTTGTTAAATTAGACAACTCTGGGAACCAATCCTCGGACCTTCCAGAGTGGGAGAGAGGCGACCATTCTCTTGCGCCACCTTAGCTCCCTGGTCCTGCTGTATCTCTTATAATCTCTCCTCTGTTTCTTTTTGTTGCATCATCTTGCTGCACCAGCTCTCTGCATGGGCTAGCACTCCTGCATGGGCCAGCACTCCTGCATGGGCCAGCACTCCATGTAAAATCAGCTCTCCATGCAGACTAGCACTCCGCATGGGCCCACTTGCCCTCACTAGGAGGCCCTGCTATATGGTAGACAGGAGCCCAACTGCTTGAGCCACATCCACTTCCCAATAATTCTTATCTCCTAACAATTCTACATGCAGCTTAAAAGAGGCAGATGGCCCTTTATTTATTTAAAGTATGTAATAGATTGTGTATCATGATTGCACTCTTATTTGGTTATGTTAATACTTCTACGTTATGTATAAACTACTTCTGATGATAAAGTATGGGACCATTGTGGGAAAGTCATTTCCAAAGACCATCTGGAAAATGTTGGTTCCTTACGAACAGGAAGACCAATGAGAAATTTGAACCAGAAAATTACCACAGTAGTGTAAAAAGTAGTTAAAATTGACCAACTGGATTCTGTACTCATTGTACTCAATGACAATTTGAGATTCCCTACTTCATAATTTACATGTGAGGGAACAGATGTGGTTCAAGCAGTTGAGCACCTCCTTCCTACATAAGAGGTGCCAGGTTCAGGCCCCGGTGCCTCCTAAAAGCAAAAAACAGACAACAAGCAAAGAACGAAAAGTCAACTCAGGGAAGCCTTTGTGGCACAATGGAAGAGCACCGGCTTCCCACATTCGAGGTCCCAGGGTTCAATTACACTGGTATCTAATTACACGTGCTAATTTTTAAAAACTTGATGTGCTAAGGTAGGACATACTTAGTATGTCTTGACTAAAACAAACTCTTATCAGAGTATCACCTCTAATCTACAAAATAATTTGCCAAAAAATTTCATTAACAAGAGGTATATTGTAGATATTTCTGTCCAATAGATCTTACAAATTGATTAAAATGCCAAAGGGAGAAGGGGGGAATCAAATGCAATGGAAAGACTGAAATGCACTTACGGCAATCTCTCTCGTCAGCTCCGTCTGAGCAGTCTCTGACATGGTCGCATCTGTATTCTGCTGGCATACACTCGCCGTTGGTGCATGCTATCTGATGGGCTGAGCATGTACTCTGGTCTGTGAAGGGGAAATATTACTTGATTTATAACTACTGGCAAGTAAAGAAAATCTCCTGACATTTACCAATATTTGAGGATATGTGAAACCAAAATATTCACCACTAAAGGCTTACGATATAAAAGCCCAAAAAAAACACTCAAGCATGTTAGTGTAGGCACATGGTGAGAGTACAATACAAATCAAAAAGGTATGTTGTAAGAGGATGAATGAAAGAATTTTGCAGAAGTAGGTATCAAGGATCTGGTAGGTCAACCTCATTGAAATCCATGTTTAAAGAAGGAAACACTGGTTATTCCTGAGTGGTGGGATTATGGGTAATTTTTTTCTTTAGTTTCCTCTATTTCATACAACTTTCTACATTGGTCAGCTTGATTTTATTCAATTGATTAATGCAGATGAAAGAGCATCAGCAGTTTATCAAGTCTGCATTTGGATAAAATGGGCAAAACTAAATGATTCAATATCCACAAGCATGATGGGAAAGCGATTCTGTAAGTCTGAAGCAAGAATTACCACAACTTAGAAACATTATCTCAACAATTGTCCACATAAAAAGATAAGCATTTGGGGAAAAGGTGATCCTCTAAAAGGAATATAATCCTTTTATGGATTTCTCCCCAGAGTTTTAGACCAAACAAAACTTTTCTACACTTCTATATAGTAAAGACATTTAAGGTCAGTAAAACTTAGTTTTCTGATAAAAATAAGATGCATGTTAAGGACTGAGCCATCAAAACAAGGAAAACAAAAATGTTTTAAATTTTTAAATATTTTTTAAAATTAAAAACGTATTTAACATACATTAAAGTCTATCTCATAAATCTTATTTGTCATATATATCTTGAAGATGCAAAAAATTTAACCATAATTACCACCCTATCCATGCTTAAGCAATCTTGACAACTTGTTCTTTTATTTAGATAAAAGAATGGTTTCATTGTGAATGTGTCATGTAATTTTTGAATAGCAAGTCAAAGTTTTCCAATGTATTTCTGACATTTTGAGAATATAATTTCTCTCATTAACCTCTGGGTTAATTCTATTAATGGAATATAATAAATAGACTATTTCCCTTGCTGTCCATAGCTACTATTTCTGGCTATTCTTGCACAATTATTTATTTATTAAGCAGTTTTATTGAGATACATTCACCTACCATACAATCTATATAAAGTGTATAATCAATGGCCTTTAGTATCACAATGTTGTGCATTCGTCTTCACAAAAAATTTTAGATTTCATTATTCCAAAAAGTGATTGAGAGGTGAATAACTTTCTTGTTTGTCTGGTTTTTGTTTATTATTATTATTATTGAACTAATGAAAAATGCTCTAATAATGATTGAAGTGATGAATGCACAACTATGTGATTATACCAAATACCACTGATTGTACATTTTGGATGAATTTTATGCTTTATTAATAAGTAGAAATAAAATTATTTGTTAAAAATAACACATACTGCTCCAGAGAACATTTAAATATCTAAATTCTGCCCATTTAAACTAAACAAGCTTAAGAATATTAATAGTTCTGCACTAAATTCCCATATATATTCTATATATTATGAATTTCCACAAAAGTATAAGGAGCTTTTCCTAAAAAGGCAAGTCTTAAGGAGTGTTAAACATAATATGACAAGAAATTAAATCAGGCCCCAGTTTTATTTTCATTACTTTGGTTTTATCATTCTGTATTTTGGGCTTAAGGTTTCAAGGAGTTTGCCAAGGAGCAAATTAAAAGCAGATTCAAACATACAGAAATGACAAATTATAATTCCATCACCCAAACTAAGGCTCTTTTTATTATTTCTACAACTATCTCTTGAAGGCCAAATGTTAACCAACAATGGGATAATAAAGATGAATAAGTTATTATCCCTACCCTCCTAGGGAGACTTCAAGAAATAGTAAACAATGTGAAAAGTGGATTATTCACTCTGTGATAGCAGATTGGACAGAAATGGCTTCCTTGAGGAGGTGACTCTGCTCCTGGCCTTAAAGGAATACAGAAGTTAGCCAGAGCAAAAAGAACGAACTGTCTAGCAACACGCAGACCCAAAAGATTGGAACACAGCATGCTATGCCCAAGGTAACTACAAGCAATACTGTGCCTCCTAGACAGGAATGGCAAGTGATGTGCACAGAAAACTAAGCATCAACCACATCTTGAAGGCCACTCTAAAAGTGGGTGGAGAGCTAAAGCTTTCTCAGAAGTGAGAGAGCTACTTAAAGGTATCTCTCCAGAATGTTTGGGAGAATATGACAAGGTACAGGATTGGAAGCAGAAAGACCAGGCCAGAGGTGGTCCATCTTAGTCTACCTAGAGTTTTCCTTCCTTAAAAAGTAAAAGAGGGAAAGGATATCAATATTCTCTTCTAGATGTCAAAATCTGCATTTTGTGGATGTAAAATTTCTGCATCTTCCATGTAACAACAAAAGGCCAACAGGAAATGGATGGCATGGAAAAAAAAATGCAAAGAACTTGGGTAATGTTATTGAGCTGGGAAATCTGGAACCCTATATTTAGCTATTTTCAGTTGTCTTTGGTTCTTTGCAGCCAAAAACATCCATACTGATACTATAATGATTTCACATTATGCAGTTTATCCTTAACAGAGTATGATATCTGTGGCAGACACATTTCTCACCCAAGATTACAAATTCCCTCAATGTCCAGGAATGCAGCAGTTGACAAGATCGTTCTCATTAATGACCTTGTTGAAGGCTCATCTGATGGTGGTTGCAGTAGCATTCACTGACATAGCCACCAATAATGCCCCAACCTACCTATTAACACCTATTTCTATTCAAGCCAAAGAAGAGGATTTACTGTGTGGGGCAGAAGCAGTGGAAGATTTGAATGTTCAATGTACAGAGTGCTACAGGAACAAGAAAACTCTCCCACTGCCAACCACACAAATAAAGAACCTACCCCAAGATACCAGTAAATGTTTTTCTTCCTTGAGCATGAAATAATAACATTCACACTTTTTATATCATCTAACCCCTGAGTAAGATTGCTTGCATAGGTCCCCCTGTTGCTTAAGGCCCAGTACTACACATAAGCAATCATTCCACCAATGACCATCTGATACCAAAAATCAGTAAGATGTTAGGTGCCTCTGTAAACACTTATGACCTGCTATCCATCTGAGCAGTCATTACAGTCTGCCTCTCTGTCACACACCCAGGAGGTAAAAATGCATGACCCACTAAAGCACTGGAATAGACCTGGACTGCAAGTACGGTGAACTAAAACCAGAAAATTCATTATGACAGCATCCAGCCTATTATACCAGCATTTAAAATGTGTATGACAGTGGTTAAAAGGACCATAGTTAACAACTGTTATAGCAGAGTATGCGAACTCTTATTACTTTTCATTCTCAAATAATTTTGGCAATAGCACAGCAAAAACTGATGATCCATGGCAGTATAAAAACACAGAATGAAACAAATGCTACAATATTGTGATTATGCTAGAAGCCACTAATTGTACACTTTGGCTAGATTGTATGGTATATAAATGTCTCAATAAAACTGCTTAATAAATAAATAATTGTGCAAGAATAGCCAGAAATAGCAACTATGTACAGTAGGGGAAGCATAGAGTGATCAAGAGGTGAAGAATTTTCTTGTTAGTTTGTTTTTGTTTGTTTATTATTATTATTATTACTTCTGAAATAAAAGACTTTAATGATGATTGAGGTGATAAATGCACAACTATGTGATTATACCAAATACCAGTCATTGTACACTTTGGATGAATTGTTTGCTTTATTAATATGTATTGATCAAATTGATTTCCTAAAAAAATAAGGAAAAACAGAAATATGGATAAATGTAATACATTTTCCTTCTCTTAAATCTCTAAATAGAGTTTGATAATTAAGGCAAAAAGCATTAAAAAACACACTTCTTTGACCAAAAAATATATAATGTGGTCTACACTTCTCATGATTGCATAAAAATAATTTAATAAGTGAAAGTCCTATGGAATGTTAGTTGGTACCACTGTTATTTTATGAGACATTTGGAATGAAAAAAAAAACCTAAATTAAACTCAATAAGCCCAGAGGCAAATAGGTAGCATATGGCCTCATCCCTACAAAGACAACTACTCCCTTCCTCAAACTGGGTCCACAGCATTAGCATTACCTGGGAGTTCATCAGAATGCAGGCTCACAGTCCCCACCTGAGATTTTGGAATCAAAATCCGCACAAGCTCTACCAGGTGACCCATTTGTGATGACAATATGAGAAGCCTTATTGAAGGCCAACTCCCCACCTTTTCTATTTTCAAATGCAGCACCATCTCAAATAACACATGAAAAACTGGCTATTGTGTTGTGCCATAGGACAATGCAATCATTAAAAACTGTTGATTTTTTCCACCACTTTTCCTCATGTGTAGACCTTCATCCATCAGAAAGTATGAATTGTGGTAGTGTGAGCTGCTATGACAAACTAGGAGGCTACTTCTATGATTTCTCATAAGTGACCCTGCATCCTGTATATAAAAAGACACTTCCTCTAGTTAAAGAAGTTTTAAAAAAATAATAGTTCAGATAACATTATTTTTTTTTTTTGGTTGTTCCTGTCTGTGCACAAAATTTCCAGAGAAAACAAACAGAAATAGTCACTTACAAGCTCAGAAAACCTTTCCCAAACTTATTTGTGTAACAGCAAAGTATATAAATTGCCCATAACACATAAACATGTAAAAAAAACAATTATCACTGCCATCAGTTTTGACTCAACCACAGAGATCCCAAAACACCTGAAGCCAGTCCTGGATCTGTCTCTAAAGGCTACAAGTGAAATCACCAGGATTGCCTAAACCAAAACTTTGCAGGCCCCTCCCACTACAGCAGTCAATTTCATCTGTGTCACAGTCACTTTCCCCATCGCACTTCCAGGATGAAGGAATACACTGCCCATTTCCACAGTGAAAATTGTCACCAGGACATTTTGTAATCAAACAAGCAAAAGAAAGGCAGCAAAAAAACTCATACAACGCAGATATTTCACTGAAGAAATACTGATAAACATGAAAAATCAGTAAATTAGTACTCATAGGAATACTAATTAATAGAGTTATAAAGTCATTTTTATAATGACAATCCGATTGTAGACTGTAGTAAAACCTTACTTTACACAGCTGGTAAGAGCACATGCAGATATAACCACTGGAAAAAAACAGTTGACAATTACAATTAAGTATTTGCTTTTTATTCTTTAACAATTTAGTTACATCTATATATTGACATAATAGGAATCTCTTAAAAATGATTATAGAGAATTTCTAAATGTTATGGAGAGATGTTTATAATGTAATAACAAAGGATATAAAATTTTACCTAAATATGTAAAAAATAAAAAGTAGGAAAAAACTGAATATTAACAGTAGTTATCTCTGAATTATAACATCAGTAACTTTTCATGTCCTTAACTGCTTTTTTTTCACCTCCCCATGAATGTGTGTATGTGTATATATATGTGTGTGTGTGTGTTTGTTTTTTAGGAGTTCTCTTACATGGGAAGCAGGCACTCAATCACTGAGCTATACACACCTGCCTCCCCATTGTGCTGGGGTTTTTTAAAAAATTCATTAACATAAAATTAACAATTTTAAAGTGAACATTTCAGTTGCAGTTGTTACATTCACATTTTGTGCAACTATAACCTTGATATGGTTCCAAAATATCACCCTAAAAGAAAAACCCATGCCCAGTAAGCAGTTCCCACCCACAGTTTTTTTTTAAGTATATATCAAATTGTGAGCCTACTTGATTCAGATCAATATTCACAATTTTTTTGGCCAGGTCTATAAACTCATCTCTGCAAACAAATAAAAAATAAAAGTAAAAAAAAATTCTGCAGCCATTCAGAGTGAACAAACTTGGTAACTTGGCACCAAGAGTTGCCATATCCCAAAGTCTTCCTGGTGATGCTAGACATTCATTCAACAAATATATCCTGAGATTTTGTGGGTCTCCCCAGAGGACTACTTTGGCAGTTGGAAATCCTCCCAATTTCCCCCAAGTATCTGGTTCAAGACCTCCCCAAGTATTGTGTGTCAAATAGGAATTTTTTTAGAGAGCAGCCAACACCCACACAACATGAAGATTCAAAATTATTCCTTCACAAACCCAAGGTGGTAGGAGTAATTTTCTGTATTGTAAGAGTAATTGTACTGTCCTACATCTTTAAGCAATCATGCTGAATTACCCATTTGATTTTGCTAATTAACTCAAAATAAGGTAAATATACAGATCAATTACCCACTTCTAAAATAAATAAACAATGTGCTATCCTGACTCATGTAAATGCAGACATATCAACAGCATGACATAAACATAGTTAAGTGATCTGGTCCTAGGAATATAGGCTACTTTGTTCATGGAATGTTCAAATCTGATTGTCTGGTAGTGACATCCTGATTTATAACGTATGCTGCAAATGGTCAGAAACTTGCCTTGGCTAAATGGTGGTACCGAGTGGTACAGGAGTACGTCCACACAAATACCTCTATGGACTAATGCATGACGGTGGTTGGTGGTGCAGGTCTGGGGTTGGTGGTGCAGGTCTCTTATCAACTACCTTTAAAACACAACAACCTCCCTTGCAAAAAAAAAAAAAAAAATGCCCCTAAGGAATGTACAAATTCATGCTGGAATCCCAGAACTTCTCATTGGATTTTGTTCTACAAAGCAATATTTCCATGGGAGATAGGGGCTTTTGGGAATTAGCTATTAATACAACATATATCAAATCACTTTTATCAATTAGGGCTATTGTTAGGGACCCAACATAATACATTTGTAAATTCAGTAACCAATAACTTCTGATGGAAAACCTAAAGGTCAGTCTAATTAAATGTTTCTTGTTGTTATGGGAAGAAGAAAAGCATAAGCATAGAAATGGAGTATAGAGAAACTTCTCAGATTGCCTGTTTTGAAAAGGTATATAATTAATGCTATTTTAAACAACTTTTTTAGAATTAACTTATGGTTGGTTTGTGTTTGCTACAAAGTTAGGCACATCATAAAAAGAACTCAAAATATTCAAGTCATTTTAAAACACTTCATAACCAAATACTTAAAAATCAAATGCATGTAAAAAATGCAATTAAAATTTTGCAAGTAACTCCAGTTTTCACATTAAATCTCTCACTTATCCAAAGTGTCAAATTTATTCAACTTATCAAGAGATCCACCATAATTTATTTGTCAAATTCACCTTTCAATAGTAACTCCCAAAGGACTATTGTTTGGAAAACTCTCCAGAAAAAACAAACTAATAGTTTATCATTGCTAAGTAGCCTCTTAGCAAGCAGCCACTGATGGCTCCACCCACCGGTGTCAGAGGCCTGTCATTCATCCTACTACAAAGGGAGTATGGGCTGTTGAAAAAACAAACTGCTAGTGAATTGGTCTGACAGTTGCAGTTGCCCCTGATTTCATTTGGTCTACATGCACTTTATTTTTTGAGCACTTTATTTTAAATAAGTAGCATTTATTCATAATCCCTCCAAGTGACTAATCTCATTATCTTATTTAATAATTTCAAGTCCAAAAAGAGGGGAAAAACTCAGATAGTGCTTCCACAGCACACACCATTGTGAGAACTTTGCCAACTTTAACCCTCCAGCTGTCTGATCCAAGCACCTTCCACAGTGCAAATTGCCACTGGGTTCTACAACATGCCATGTGCCTCCAAATATATCATAGCCCACTTGTCCACCTTACTCTCCCCACCACCAGAGTACATCTGAGCATCTGGTGATCTCAGACACTGCCTCTCAGTCCTGGAAATGGAAATTTTAAGTTACCACCTTTTTAAACAGGACTACTCCTTTCCATTTACATTTAAACACTGGCTACTTGTTTTTCTCCTTCCACTCCCCATCCTCAGTCTTTATTATCCATTTGTTTTCAGCGAGTACCTCCCACACCTAGAATCAAGCTGTGGAAGACTTCACCTCAGCAGAACATCGTAAACAAAGCCCCACTTCTCAGCAGTTCCAGAGGATCCACTGGCATTTAACATCAGACAATTATTCATCTTGCCTACTATCCTGGGCATAGCGTCCCCCGCCCCGACCCGCAGAATTCCAGTTGTGTCCATTCCCCAACATGTACAAACACCCCCTTGAGAGAGGCTGTACCACCCCTAGCTGAGAACTTAGAACCTCTAAGCAGCTTGGCTTTCAGGGCTCAAAACGTCTTAATTCACATGAAAGAGATCGTCCATGAAAACCTCTATAATTTCTCAAAACAGCAATCCCACTCCATCAATCCCACTTCATCAATAAGGAACTGGGGTTGGGCAGTATCGTGCAGCAACTCTAGCACCAGCAACTTGAAATGAACTCCCCTGGGGGAGTGATAAAGAATCAAAGGTCCAGGGAGCCTGCTTCACCCTGGAATGCTCCACAGGATAGAGCATTTTTGTCTCCACAGGCTTACCCGTGCCAACATGGGATACTCTGCGGGAAAAAAAAAAAACTCAAAATGTTAAATCCTCAAGCAGTTCTTCATTAAACTAAACGATCGTCACTGTGGAAAACAATCATAAATGCACCTTGTATGCTACAGATTTTGCCATCTGTATTATCAGAAGAAAAATTATTTTTGAATGTCTTCTCCCCACTCCCCACGTGCTCACCAAGAAATTAAATATATTGAAAAACATTTAAATGTTAATACCTTCAAAGTTTATACCAGAAGCATTTCCCATCAGCCAGTACCGAAACACTGAAATTGCATTGGTACTAATCTTTTCTGTACTTGCCCTGGAAACTTCATGCAGTGTTTCTCTATCAGCAAGGGGCTGAGGTTCCTGCAGATGGACTCCCTTCCACATCGAGAAAACTAAACTGAAGAATTTGCTCAGCTCTCCCTTCCAGACCCAGACTAACAGGTCATTTACCTCTTTAATGGCCAAAGAGCTACAAAGATGCAGAAAAGAACACTATCCAAACAAAAGAAAATTTCAGTTAGTCTGCCTGCTGGGGTAAATAAGTATACTTAAGTAGTGGTATACTTACTACTTAAGAAAAGGGTGAAATGCCCTTTTGCACTTAATAATTTAGCATGCCTTATACAGAAATACAGGTCACTCACAGTCACTAAAGGATTCCTACCTGGCTTCCTGATCAGCAATATAAATTATCAGAAAATGGTTGAACAGAAACAAAACACTGAAATAAAACACTCACGTGTGTCCAAGCAAGCAGTTCTCCTGCTTAAGATTCTCAGTTCAAACACAGCTTTTATAGACAGCATTAAGCTAAGTTTTTCTCACTAATTAGGCCCAAATGGTCACTATAACTCAACTTAACAGCTGTAAGCATCACTATTATTTTGGTCATCTGGGCAAGCTGATTAGATTGCAACCATAAAATGAACAATTGCCTGATAACTATAAATTATGGCAATATTAGCAGAAGATATCAACTCCCAAGGAGTGGATTTGGTGATTCTTTGGTCATAAGTTAGGCTGTTTACAACTACTAAATGTATCTTCTTACAAATACCTTGCTGTATTCCTTCTCCCTTACTCCATGCTATTTCATTCTTGACTACCACAATAGTCACAACACAACAAAAGAAAAAGTAAAGAGGCAAGAGGTGAAGAGGAAAAGGTAAAGTAATGGAAGAGGAGGGAGAAAAACGAGCGCCCAAGATGATTTCCATAAAATGCTAATCTAGAGACGCTGATCCTTTATGGCCTTTTACAATGGATCCTGCTGTTCAGAGTCCCTAATGAACAACTCAACAAGCATCTGGAATGCTGACCTGCACAAGAGGCCAGGAAAACTCCAAGAAGTCAACCCAACTTTCTGGAAGCCCGTTTATTTTCAGGTCATTATCTGGTAAATCAATAAACGATGAGACTGCCAACACTACATAGAAGTACTACTCTGGAAAGTACTATGTACAAAAAAAAAAAAAAAAAGCACAGGTAATTCCTGAAATCAAAAAACTTCTTATAAGCATTGTATTAGCATAACATAATCATGATTTTAGTTTCCATACACCTGGTCAAATGTAAAGCTGATTCTGTTGAACTTGTAAACCTTAAATCTCTAATAGGACCTATTGTATTTGCAAAGACTTTCATGGTAGAATGACACTAAATTTTCTGCTTCTCCTCTACAACACTAACCTTAGCAGATATGAGGAAAAGCACCTCAGAACACACCTCACCAGCAAGTTATCTGCTTCACCAGTAATTCTTTAGCCCCGGTGTTATGCCTGGGCACAAACAGCATTTATAGTTCTTCAAATCACTTCCAGGCTCTACAAACATCATCACTTAATGTTATCATCTGACTTGAAATAAAATGACTTAAAATAACCCGATAGCTTGTAGACACAGCACCAATATTATATTGTCAGCAACTGACAAATATGATGTTCAGCTTTCTGAACATATGGCAAATTTATAATGTCCCAATATTAATAGCAGCTTAAGAAAAATTACAAGTTAATGTGCAAAGATTGTGAAAAGCACAGAAAAAAAGTACTTCCTAAGATGTTACCTAATCTCTTTTTTAACATAAGTAATGACAGTAAAAACCTATTGTCATTAAAAATATAAAATTTTAATCATGTACTTAAATAGAATCTTAGAATTTCAAAGCTGGAAAAAGAGTTATGGTTTCAGTATATACAGAAGGTTCAGCATATGGGTCCTCAGGTATTGCAATAATTAAGTAAAATTTGTATTTAAATCAGTAAGAACTTTTTTCCTAGATTTTTCTATAAGGATTAAGAAAGTTACTGATAGATAGAAAAAATTCTAGATTGAAAGTCAAGAGATATGGGTTCCAACTCTTGCAATGGCACTGACTCTGTCTCCCACATCAATCTAAACTCCATGAGAGCAAAAACATTTTTTGTCTTAAGTCATTACTGAACCTTCTCTCATTAAATTATTTGTTGTTTATCTGGCTTGCCTTGATGGACTCAGACTTAAACTCTGCAGATACAGTTTTCTTATCTGCAAAATTCAGACCTGAAAAATAAGGCTGTGGTGGTGGAGATTAAAGGGGTCGGTAAGCCACCAGCATCGTCCCTGGAGCACAGTGGCCCCTCCATGAAGGCTGGTGTCCCCCGGCACTCCCACCCCTCACCAAACTCCAGCATTCTGGAAGTGTAGGAAGTAAAATTGGATAGCAATACCTTCAAACAGGACCAATTTATTCCCCTAACCTCCAACTGAGGAAACTCTTAAAACCTAAGGTACCTGCTCAGGAGGCTCAGCACTGACAAAGGATGGCTGGTGGTTGCCCCACCTCCCACCCATGGACAAAGCATCCACTGGCCCAGTCTTTTTTCTTCTTCTTCTTTGTTTTCTTTTAAATGTTACATTAAAAAAATATGAGGTCCCCATATACCCCCCACCCCACCCATCCCACCCCTCCCACATCAACAACCTCTTCTATCATCGCGGCACATCCACTGCACCTGGAGAATACATTCTGGAGCACTGCTGCACCACATGGACAGTGGTCCACATTGTAGTCCACACTCTCCCCTAGTCCACCCAGTGGGCCAAGGCAGGACACACAATGTCCAGCATCCATCCCTGCAGCACCACCCAGAACAACTCCAAATCCTGAAAATGCCCCCACACCATATCTCTTCTGTCTCCCTACCATCCGCAGCCACCGTGGCCACCCTCTCCACATTACTACTACAATTTCCTTCCCTTACTAATCACAATAGTTCCCCAGCAGAACACCAGTAAGTCCACTCTAATCCATACTCTATTCCTCCATCCTGTGGACGCTGGGATGGTTATGTCCAGTCCCCCTCTACATCAAGAGGGGACTCAGATTCCACATGGATGAGGATGCAATTCTCCTGCCTGCAGCTGAGGCACTCTTGGCTCCCTGATGTGGTGGTTGACCCTCTTCACCTCCCTGTCAGCTGGGATTGGCCCAGTCTTAATCAAGGGCAAGACAGAAAGCACAGGCCAAGTTAGAGCCTAAACCAAGTCTGCCTCAGATTTCCTATGTTCTCCAGTTATGCAGTTTTCTATTTTCCTACAGAGAGCATTTTTGAAATTGTCTTTTAAATTACTCTATCTCAGGTGATCCTCTAGAGATTTGATGTGAAGGGTCTAATTTAACCAAAAAGTGTATGAAATAACATCTTAAATATATAAATTATACTGCACATTCAACTTAGATATGGTTCTTTATTAAAAAGGTTTCCATACTGATCTCAGCTCATGCCTCAATAAAAGGCATAAATAAAGAAATTCAGTATTTAATCAACCTAAACTAAGCTGAAAAGCTTTTCAAATGGAAGGTTTGGAGATTCTCCAGGTGTTAAATTTTTTAAAAATGAAATTTCAAATGTATCCTAAATGCATTACGATATTCATTAGATACTCATCATCCTCTAAAACTTCCCTCAATAGAAAAATACTACAGATGCAAACACTAATTTATATGTTGTGATAATGCCTTTAAAATTCATTCCAAGAAAAATTTTACCTTCTTTCTGGTTGAGTGAATAGATTTGTGCAAACCTAGAACGCACCCATCCAAAAAGTGGAATAAAACATCCCAGGGACATGATCCCACTCTCACATGCTTCCCTAGTAAGGATTCCAGAGACCTTACTACCCTCTGTACTCCGTACTCCACCATCCAGAGCAAATGGTGCAAACACAATTCAATCCAACAAAAACACGTATTAAAACTCTGGTAGAACAATTATCTGTATACAGGATGTAGGATAACAATTGTCAGGAAACTGCTGTTTTTAAACATCCTGCAGCTCCCCTTTATTACAAAATGTATTGTAATATCATCTGGTTTCTCTTGTCTGAATACCCCTGTTAGACTGTGGGCTCTCTGAGGCCAGAGCCTGAGCCTGTCTGTTTGCTATCAGTGGGTAAGAGCATGGCCTCTAAATCCTGCCTGCCAGTGTAAATCCTGGTTCTGCTCTTACTAGGTGTTTGATTTTCAGCAAGTTCCTTTACTTCTCTGCAACCTTCATTGCCTTCTATTTCTTTTCTTTCTCTGTGAGACCCAACAAATAACACAGGACAGGGCACAAAAGGCTCCTGCTCCAGGCAGAATACACCATCCTGCCTTCTACAACTGCTTTTACCTCCACTCTCAATGTAGATGGGGCTTTCCCAGACTTTCCTATTTCTCTTTGCTTCCTTTACTTTGGCATCTAGTTTTGATCCCAGCAGATGCCAGGCTCATTTTGCTGCCCTGGACCCTTGTCCTGACTCATCTGTACTGCCAGTCCCATGGACTACTCCAGTTGCCCTACTTCAAGTAATAAGCTCACTATTATTCTATCTCAGTAAACACCATTCTTTGTCAGAAAGCATTTTAAAGCCTTTGCTTTACTTTCTACCTAAACTGTGCCTAATACAAGAAAGGACCTAAAATTAGGAATGCCGTGTAATGGAAGGCACCCCTCGGTGTGTCTTGAGAAAAGAAGTTTGTGTTCCTTCTTCCAATACCACACTCTTCCCTGATATGTTTGCCTCCTGAACAAAGCGGTGTTTTCTCACCCAGCAATTCTATGGATAGAGAACTTGACAAGTGGTTTCTTTTTTCACAGCATGGTGGCTGCTCCGCTCTGCTGTGCTGACCTGACAAAGAGCTGGTCAACTATAAATAATGTAGCAACAAGCCAAATGTTCACTGAAATCTCACCAAGCGTCAGGACCTTGCTTGTTCACAATATTCTTTAAATCTTCCCAGGAACCTGTGAGATAGAAATTACTACCCCCCATTGTGTAGTCCAGGAAACTGAAGCTCAGCGAGGTGGAGTGGCCCAGGAATCACATCTGGAAAGTGACAAAGCTAAATCTCCAAGCTCCAATTCCAGGCTGTGTCCCAGCCTCAGAAAGGGTTTGGCCACAGGTTCGCCATGTCCCAGGTTAGACCCTGCTGAGACTGGGGATCCTTGGTCAGAGGTGGAGAAGGGGCAAGTGGGGCCGGGCAAGGGAAATTCTCTAATGGTAGGAACAGCCCAGAGTTCCGCTTGACAGCCTGAAATTTAAATTTACATTACTGGTCTCAAGCTCATTCCCAAAATTTAGGCTACCTTTTATACCAACTATACCTTTATAAAATTTAAGTGATTCTAGCATAGAGTTTTCAAATATGTAAATATTTACTAAAAAGTTAAGATGCCAAATCAAACCTTTACCATCCATCCTGCAATGCAAATCCTCTGAATGTTAATGTCCTTCAAAAAATACAATGGTGTGTTTGAGGTCATGGGATATAGTTTCTAGTGTCGTGGTGCACATGTTACTTTGAAGACCAAGACATAATAAAGTCACGTAATCAGAGAAGAGAACTTTCAATAATAAAGATTCAGAAAAAAATTTTAATCGTATTTTTGTGGTGTTTTAAAAATACAATCAAGCTTTACTGACTAATGCAATCAGCATATCCCAAAACTTTAAATAAATTCCTTCTAAATAGCATAATGTTATCCATTAAAGTTTACTTGTAGCTAATAGCCAAACCCTGTTCAACTTATATCTCTTATCCAATTTTACCATATGGAAAAGAAAGTCTTTTAATGACTCTCTTCAAAAACTTAATAGCAAAAGCATATCCTAGAGTTACTTGCCACATCCAAACTCTTAATGTCACTATATACACATTTACTTATTAAGTTTCATTTCTGTAAATCATTCTTTGTAAATGTTCTTGGGATGAGGGAGCAAAGGTATCCTTGGCCTGACTTTTCCTTAAACCAATATATTAAACATTACTGGTATGTTCCTCTCAAACTAAAGTGGCTGAAAAATTTCTCATTAATAAGAGTAAGGTTGGGGGGTGAGGGGGAAGAAATTCTAATTTGTCATCAGTGAAATAAATCAGTAAATAACCTTTAATCTTCAGAGTACAATTTGCTGATTTAGTCATTTATTTACAAAATTGATGGAAATGGTTAACAAGGAGTTAAGTTGATTTAAGTCTTCTGATTACCCAGTTAATTAACCACACTAACTTAATCTTCTTTGAAAACAACTAATCATTTTCTAGGTGTCAAGGGGTAAATTGTTAAATTTAAGAAGGCTTTCCTCCTCTTCTTTCAATCTAGCAAGGAGCCAATTTTTGAGAATTTTTTTATGATTATACTAAAGAGTCTCCAGAGTTTTTCCCCTCATCATAATAAAGGCTTTCCTAGCCTTGCAACCTTACTATCTGTGTCACTTTGAATTACTTCAAATATGGGCTAGGGGGGAAAAAAAAAGAGCAAGGGAAATTTCTTAAATAAAAATGACCAAATGAAAGGCAATTTCATCTGGGAAAGTGAGTTTTCAAGTACTTCTCAAATATTTTTTCAGAAAGTATCTGGGTGTCTACAAAGTCAAGTGATTTTGTCTATACATTTGTTCTATAAAATTCATAGAACTGTACACACCAAAAGTCAGTTTTACTCTATTAATTTAAATAAATAGAATAAGTTATTGCTTAATGATTAGAGTTTCTGCTTGGCGTGATAAAGTTTTGGAAATAGTACTGATGGGAGGACAACATGGTGAATGTAATTAATACCACTAAACTGTATACTTAAAAATGTGAAAATTTTACCTCAATGAAACTTTTAAAAAATTAAAATAAAATATTTTATTGTGTTAATGTGCTCAAAGGCAAAGTACAAAATCTTATTCCCTTTTGTAGAGATGGAAAAATGAAGGCCAAGCACTTTCCCCACATCAAAAATAAATAAAGGGTTTAAAAAGACAAACCCTGTTAGTGAAAGTAAAAAAATATACATGCCGTCTCTTGTCAATCCAGTTCTCAATTAGCAGATCCACTGCTTCACTACAAGGAAAATAAAGTCAATTTTCTTTGATCTGCCAATGTGCCATAATGCAGGAGGTCTCTGAAGGGAACAAAAGCTCCAGGTCACTGTGACAAGTCAAGCATGGACGTCCTAAAGAGAAAAAGAGTGCTAAGGACTTCATCAACCTCCATCCACACTCCCTTCACTTTCTCATTCCTTCTATAACATGGCAATATGCTTGAAAAATAAATCTGGATTACACTAGGTTTTGTGGCACATATTCACAATCAGCCAAAACTATTAATGGCCCCTTTGACTTCCCTTACAGAAGTTAAAGCATTCAATACAACATGCATCTTTCTTAGCTCAAGTCCCACTTGGTGCCTTATTTTCTCTTGTCTGCACTGTTGGGTTTAATTATTTACAGCAAGAAGTATCTAACTATCACTGTCTTGCAGCTAGTACGTTCAATTTTTAAACCATGCATTTTGTTTTTTTCTAGAAACTCAACTTCCAAAGATTACTTAGCAAATTCCTTCAACACCTCACTGCACAAAATATTAGGGAAGTAAATTTTTTTGTCAGAAGAGAACTGCAAAAAAAATCAGAGTTTTGGCACATAAAATTACTATCTAGCAATTGATTTGGGAAGCCTGGGCATTTAACTTCATTTATTGGCAATGGTTTTTGTAATATATACTAACCAAAAAAGACTTTCCTATCAAAGTCATCATTATGGTCTAGAAAAACTAACTTCTGTGTACATTCAAATCCAAAAGCCCCTTCTCAGTCTTAGCTGGTACTGATGAACACCTAAGAAATGACTGACAGTGTTGCAACTTAGTGAGGCTTTTTCAGATGTCTACAGAGTACCCTATTTCCACTTGCTCCTACTTATCCATGGAAATAACACGTAATTATATGGGCTCTGGGTTCAAATCTAAGATCCACAACTTACTAACTTGGCAAATTACCTCACCTATCTTTGTCTTGGTCATTCATTCATTAAACAAATGAATGCTAATAAAAGGTAGGTAATTTTAAGTAGGTAAATTCATATCTGCAAAGAACTTAAGACTGTACCAGGCACATAGAAAGCACTCCAAACATTTTAGCTTACATTATAGTACATTTGCAATTCTCTACCCATATGTGCATTTAACTGAGTCATTCCCCTGCCTCTAACCTCTTGGTCATGGTTGCATATAGAGTCCCCAAAAGAAAGGGATTTGAGATGAGAAAGTGTGCCCAGTGGACAAGCAGCCAAGGGCATTTTTTCAACAGCCTGGGGCCTTCGTTGATTAGGATCATTTTTCCTTCTTCATTCATCAGGAACATGACCCGAATGTCCTGACTTGGCACAGGATGTTCTTTGCACCACAGTCTATGCTGCCTCCCTAAGTTTGGAAACCACTCCCCTCCTCAAAAGAGTCTTTTGTTTGATCAAGATGGTTTACACTGTGCCATGGTCTCAGACAGCTTTCTTTTGTGTTCTGCAGAATCACAGAAAGACAGTCTGCAAATAAAATGTCTAAAAACTTTGGCCTATCTTTTTGTAACAGCTACTATATATAATCTATCCTAAAAAGTAGCCCCTGTATGTGCAGGGGATTCTACCAGAGTAACCAAATGTCTGAGACCAAAGGTAAAAGGGCTGAGGTAGAATTAATTCTCAAATACACTGGGAATCACCAGGAATGGGGACATCCAGAGAAGAGTAGAGTCAAACTGAGAGAAAGTGTAGCTAAACCACTTGCTTTGATGGGAGACAGTAGTTTTTCTCCATCAGGACCTTGACATGACTTCCAGGTACCTGTGGGAATTAAGGGCAGGCAACACCAGGGGGCCTGGTGATGCACTGTGGACACCTCTTCACAGCCTTGGTGTCCATAGTGGTATCTGTCCACTCCTTCATTCAACAAGTGTTTATTTAGCTAGCCTGATTCTGGATATTGGGGATAAGGCAAGGAATAAAGGAGATGAAAATCTCTGCCCTCCTGGAATTTACATCATATAGAATGGGAGACAATATGTACGTAAATCCCTTATGACAGATCAGATAAATGTGATGGGAAAAGTAAATCAGGAAAGAGGGATAAGAAGTGCCCATGTGATGGTGGTAATGGTAGCACTATATTGTGAGCATGATTAGTATCTCTGAATTATATATTTGGATGTGGTTAAAGAGGGAACTTTTAGGTTGCATATGCTACTAGAATTAATTTTTTTTAAAAAGGCCCATGGGTATATATAAAAAAAAAAAGCCCATGGGATTCTACAACAGTGAACCCTAAGGTAAACCATGGACTATAGTTCACAATACAATTATCAAAACGTGCTTCCATCATTGTATTAATAAAAAACGCACCACACTATTACAAGGTGTTAATAGGGTGGTATATGGGAACCCTGTATTTTATGCATGATTTTCCTGTAAACCTTCAATTACTCTAGTAAAAAAAAAAATTACCCTGTGTTGGGGTGGGATTTTAGATAGAGCAGGCAATACTGTGAAGGTGACCTATAAGCAAAGACCTGTAAGGAGGTGAAGAAGGAAATCATGCACCAACTGAGCAAGGGCACTCAGAAGGAGAGAAGCAAATGCAAAGGCCTTGAAAAGCAAGGCTATTGCCTGCCTAGAGCACTGTGAATGGGGCAGAGAAGGAGATGAGGTCAGGGAGATGGCGTGAAGGCCAGAGGGGTAGCGTCTCATAGACTATCTTAAGGACCGGGACTCAGATTCCCCTTCAAGGAGGGCTTTCTACCCCCACTCAGCTCCTTCAGGGTCTGCCTCAGCTGCAGAGAGCCACCTTGCCCACTGGCAAGCCCTTCGCAGGGCAGGCCGCGTCCAAGATGGAGCAAGGCCATTTAGGTCTGGCCCAAGAAAGACACCCTCACGGGCAGCTCTTGCTCCAGGTGACACAGATCAACTTCTTCCTCTGCCCAATTCGCTTCCTCCCCTTCCCTTCACAAGGGTTGATCCTAATTAACCCCATCTCAGCGTCAGTTTCTGGACAACCTATCTTATGAGTGATAAAAGGAGCTTTTGTGCAGAGAAGTGACATGATCTGGCTGATGTTCTGGGGTTGCTATAGCTGCTCTTTGAAAGTAGACAGAAGAAGATCCTAAGGGAAGGAGGGTGACCAGTAAGGAAGCTATTGCAATAATCCAGGTAAGAGATGACAGTGACCTGGACCTGTGAAGTAGAGGTGAACATGGTGAGAAGTGTTCGGATTCTACATCTATTTTGAAGATGGAAGCAACAGGATTTACTGATGGCTTGGATGTGGATTATGAAAGAAAAAAGGAGTCAAACCAGACCCCAAGTTTTGGGGCCTGAGCAAGAATGAAGCAGCCATTTACTGAGATGCGGAAGTCTGAGTAAATTTGCAAAGCAGGTTTGGGGCATTCGTAGAGATCAAGAGTTCCGTTTTGGACAGCCATGTGGATGGGTCAGTTGGATACATATGGGTCTGGAGGTTAGGGTAGCAGCCTGGATGGATTCATCAGTGTGGAAGTTGTCAGCATACGGGTGGTATTTAAAGCCATGGGAGAGAATTAGGTTACCAAGGGAGGAATGTATATAGAGAAAAGGGGTCAGAGACATGGACAGGGACAGGTATGAGATACCAAAATACCAAGATACCAGCAGGTAGGAAGGAAACCAGGGGAACATATTATCACAGAAGCCAAATTAAATGTTTGTGATGGAAGGAAGTAGCATTATGCCAATGCTGTTGATCAGTTATACGAGACATGAGAATCAATCAGTGGTTTTAACAGCATGAAGGTCACCCACTATCTTGACAAAAGAAATTTCGATGAGGTAGAATTGGAGGAATAAAATTAGTGAATATAGACAAATACATCAAGGAATTTTGCTGTAAAGGGAAGCAGAAAAGAGTGAAAGCTGCAAGGGAATATATGAAAAAGAAGATTTTGCCAAGAGGAAAAAATTGCTGAGGTGAGAGGGAATAGCATCTAGAACATGAATGAATGGTTACATGGCAGGAGAAAGTTCATCCACAGTAACAGGAGGAGAGAATAGATGGGCTGCGGCGCAGGTGTTGATAGCTGGGTCATCATTGGCTGGGAAGAGTTTTCCTTGTTCTTCTATCACCCTCATCCTCCACAGAAAGAAGAGCTTTAACCAGATAAACTTAACTGCCACTGTAAAGAATTTGCAGTGAAAAGTTAGTTCATCTCTGACAACTTAGATCAGTTGTTACTAGATCATAAAGGTTACTAGATGAGTTGTTCTCAAATTGTTCACCCCTCAGAAATACCTGGAAACTCACATCTGAAGATAGAGATCCCCATGCCTCTGATTTAGTAAGTCTGGGTGTTGGTCTAAGAATCTATATACTTTTTAAAGCTCCCAGGTGACTTGATATGTCAAGCCAGGGTCCTGAGAACTGAGTAACTGAGTAACTGAGATGAAATAATTTCGTGGGATAGAACTGAAAGCGTCAGGAAAACACATGGCCCAGGCCATTTGCTGTCGCAGCCATCACAGGCACATGGAAGCCAGAATGAAAACAAGGCTGCAACAAGTAGATAGAGTCAAGATAAACAGGGAACTGGAAACCTGAATGCACCTACCTGAACCCCACCCCACCTCACAATATTTTACTGCAGAAGCCAACAAACACAATAGTTAAAGCCAGCTTGAGTTTGTGTTTCTGTTTCTTATGCAAAAAGTATTTTCCACACCCCTCCCCAAATCAAAAACAAAACGGTGTAATGAGAGTAATATTAGCATTTCTCCTATTCTTTAGTGAGAATAAGTGTAAGACTGGCATAATTCAGATGAAAGATTCATAGATTCTACTTTAAGGATTTTTCTGAGTGCAAAGTTACAACCTTTACCAAAAAAAAGCCTGTCCTTGTTAATAATATAAAACCAAACCAAAGAACTGGGCCCAAAACAACATGCAAATCACACTATAAAACCCAAAAAAGTCTAGCATAACAGAATTGTAGCTATTTTCCTATTGCCCTTTACCAGATTTCTTCAACACCCATTGGATGATTGGATGATAAGTTGTTACATTTTGGCTGATGGTACAAGACTGAGTATTGCTTACAAACATGGATCTCAAGATATGGACAGTAAAACAAGCCATTGTATCCATGGTAACAAGTGGCTTAACTTTTCAATGCACAGAATGGTAATTACTTTTCCTCCTTTCATTCATTTCTCACTGTTTCCAATAACCTTGAGGTCAGGCATGACCTGAGAGCTAATGACCAAAAGCATTGAGATTCCAAGAAGAAAATTTCAAATTGTCTAATCTGTCATTTTCTCATAGAGATTAACATTCCCTTGCATTGTATTTCAGTTCTGTCCTAAGTCAAAAATGTCCTAAGCATAAAAGGTAATCATTTTACTTCTGAAATGATAATGTTTCCATTTTCCCAAAATATATTAGAAATATGACTTGGTCAACAAAATAACTGGTCATAGCATGCACATGTTTAGGATTTCTGAACTAATCCAGCGAGGTGTGAAAATTACATGTTCTACCATATACAGCTGAGGTCCCTGGGTGGTTAGCACTAGCAACTCTTGGATATGCACCAAGATGTCTTCTGTCTCCAGCTTGTCTCCAAACCCTTGTTATCTATCTCTCTAACCCATCCTCAGAGCCAAGGACTAGTCCCTGGAAGAAAGCCAAAGTCAGGAATGTCAACGAAGGAATGAAGTAGGTTACAAAAGGAGCTAAGACCTAGGATTCATAGAAAATGAAATGCTAAAAGACCCCAAAAATTCCTGTATCGTTAGTTCAGCTCATTTTTCCAAAAGGACCCTATTCAGCATGAATGTTTGGTCCTAACAAGAGAAGAGCCCTTCAGGCTACAAATGAACCTCCACCAAGTCTTTCTCCTTTTATTCTCCTTCTAAAGGTAAAGATGCAACACAATCACATGAACAGAGAGTACCACATCTTTTATCCTAATGTTTCCAATACTTTTTTCCTTCAGTTATCCCAGGACTGCTCCTGAGACATTTTTATAGCCCTCAAGCCTGTCTTTACATATAAAATGCACATACTGGTCACTTTTGTCTAATAAGGTGTACTGGACACCTGTTATTTTTATAGCCCAGCTTCTTTTCAGCATTCTTCTAGTAGCCTCGCCCCACTTTCTCTGGGGTCCTCCTTTAATCCATGACCTCAGGACCAAAGCATAATCCAAGGACAAACTTCCTGCTTCTGGGCACAAGGACTAGTTCTCCATTGAGCAAATGATCCAAGCAGAGCCCCCGAGGTGAAATTGAGACTTTTACTGGGAGTAGTAAGATAAAAACACTTGCTCTTTCCCAGTGGACTTGACAAGATAGTACCTAGCTCCAGGTGAGGCTGATAGCCATCTTACAACACAGGATGGAACATGTTTGGAATGGTGTCATCTCAGAGCCAGCAGGAGGAGAAAAACAAGATTTGCATTGCATAGGGTAAACTCCCATTTTACATTGTTGAGCCAAATGAAATTGTCAATATTTGACTATTTAAAGCAATCTCATAGTTCAACCCAAAATCTGGATCTTTTAAAACGTTTGAATACTTCCTTTTTGGCTTCTGACATTTTAAACTTAAGTTTCTGCCATTTGCAAAAAAAAAAAAAAAGCCCTGACTAGTAAGGTTCTTGTAGTCACTAAAATGATATACCAACATGCACATATGTATCATTCACAGAAATGATTGTAAAGAATAAACCAAGATACAGTAATCTCTCCTCCTATGTTTGGAAAATGTGAAATTCATGAAGAAGTCTAATACTGATAAAAGCTATGAGACCGCATAGTGCATCCGTCCTTAAAACATTTTCACACATTGACTTATTTAATCTTCCAAACCACGCTGTAAAGTGGATAAATGCCCATTTTACTGAAAAGAAAACTGAACCTGAGTAGTTGATAGTGGTGTCCTAGAGTTCCCAAATAGTAAATGGCAGAGCCAAGATTCAAGCCCAGATCTTCTGTAACTGCAAATCTCAAGCTCTTCACCCTTCAACTCACTAGCTAGTATTATCAAGAAATTACTTGAAAACAATGCAGGGGGCCCCATCTGAAGCACCAAATACCTGAAACACCAAAGAAGTGTCCGTGAGCTTTCAAAACAACTACTGTCTGACGACTTTCAAGAAAAGTAACATTGGCAAGATCTTGGACAGGTTTATTAGAAACCAGTGAATGTTAAGCTCACAGAACCTTAAATACAAAGCTGCTGTCCCCTCCCCCCTTTTTAAGCAGTTCTAGTTGCAGTCCCTTTTAATCTGAAAAGTCTCTTTTCAATTCTTATCCCTCTTGACCTTTCCATAGGTTTGTTACTACTGACTCAATAGCCCATGCAGACACTTAAAAAAACAAGTTTGTGGAACATGCAAAATTCCTCAAGATCACAAAGTTAATAGGATATCATATAACCATTTGTTTATACAAAAAGGCTCCATCAAACTCATTTTCCCCATACTAGAATAAGGCTATATAATTAGTACATTTTAGTTGCTCTATATCATACAGTAAACCTTTTAATTCAAGTAACGTCTGTAAGCACCTCCTTTCTACTTTCTCATTACTTAGTGTAAGCTCCTTAGTGGGAATCAAATAAGTATACAGTAACTCCTAACAGTACACATTTCAAATTTCCCTTGGAAATGCCATTAAACCCCATTGGTATTGAATACACACACTCAAGAATAATGCTCAGTAACACTTGAGAATACACTCATTATTGCAGAGGGTTTCTTCTGAGCTGGATAGTGCATAGGGTTATATATAGCTCAATCCTGAAATCCAGAGGATTTCCTAAATGTTCCTTTGGTGTGGGGGAAAAGGAAATCTTGGCTAGGTACATTAGGGAATCTCCTGGGACAACTAAAACAGATAAACTCTCCTTTGTTCTACCTCTTAGGACAGAAACCCTAAAGCCAATAGCACATCATGCTTTTGGTCACCCGAGAAAATACATCTAGCTTCTCAGTATCATTACTTAATTTTTAAAATTGTAATTAAAAGTTTGAAGTCTTCTTAGAGAGCCTGCTCAGAGAACATGACAATTAAACATGACCTAATAATTATACTTTGAATAAGACCAAAATCCTAGTTATACAGCAACCTGCACTAAAAAATCCAAAGCTCTTCAGGAATGTGCTTTGATGGCCCAAGAATTAGAAAAATGGGTCCTGAGATATGGGCTTTGGGAGATGGGAACATTAAAGAGGCCTAAATTCAGGACCAAGCTAGAAGCCTGTGCCTAGTGGTATATTTAACCTATGATTTCCCCTTAGGCCCTGGAGATGACCCACCCAGTTTTCCTAGTAGATGACTATCATACTCCGATAAATCAAAATCAGTACATAGGTAATCTAGACCTCTCCTTATCCAACCAGGCTAGGACATTCAGAGGACAGGACATGTATCTCAATAAGGTCAAGTAGGAAGATGGAGAGGATGCTTTTGTCTTATCTCTGTCATGCACCACGTGCCCTTAGGCCCAAGGCCCTTCCCTGCGCCCTCTACCCACACCTCTCCCCCAGGTTTAGTTATGTTATCTTATCTGTAAAATAATGCCAATGGACCAGTGTATAAGTAAGGTTTTCTCAAGCTGTAAAAAGGTAAAAAAAAATAAAAAAAATAAAATCCAGCATGGGAGGTACACCTTTGACTCCTGAGCACTTAGACCTGAAAGTTGGATGAGGAAATAGGTGACTGGCTGGGAAGCAGTCTGCACTCCACTTGGTTGGTGAGTAGGAAACAACAGAGTCCTTTGTGATCATCAAAATCACAGCTACGCACTTGACTTACATGATCTGATTTATTCTCACCAAAATTCTATGAGGTGGGCAATTTTTATTCCAATTATTTAAATGAGAAGACTTTGGGTCCAGAGAAGTTAAATAGCATCCCTGAGTGATGGTTAAGTCCAAGCCTGATCAACTGAGCCCTCAGCCGGAGGATTAGGACAGGCAAGTGATAGAATGGACTAAGGCAGATGCCCTATTTAAGACAGGCAAGGAAGAATTTCAAGCAGAGAAAAGGAAGCCACCAATTGAAGGAAAATAAAAGCAGTAGTGAGGCACCAGAAATATGATGAAACCAAAATGCTGCAACTTTTCTATTGGCCACATAATTCTTTTTTAAACATTATTAGTCAAAAATGTGATAACCACAAAAGCTGATATTACTAAGGAATATAACCTAACTTTTATTAAACCTCAATACCATTTTCAAAAATCCAACATCTTCTAACCACATCCTGGGATCTATGAGTATGATTCTTCAAAGAAATGTTAGTAAAAAATGCTTAAAGAAACATTCCTCTAAAATTCCTTGAAATTGGAAATATGAATATGAGTATGTTCTTTTTGTTAATATAAACTTTAAATTCTTTGTTAATATATAATAATATATTAATATATAATATCATTGTCTAGGCCTTACACCATTCTAAACCCTTATAAACTTGTTCTCATAAAATGTCACCAGGTACACATTCCAATTTGGCAGATAAGCCACACAATATGAAGTGACTTCCCTAAGGTGACAGATAGAAAGTGGTGGAGCCACTGTCAGAACCCAAGCATCTTGGGTGAGCTCAAGATAGCCCAAATTCCTTTCTTAATAAGCAGTGGGCAAAATGAGAAAAGTGCAAATAACTTTTACACTACAGATGAGGTATAATCTTAAAAAAAAAAAAAAAAAGGCACCATAATATACAGTTCCAGGGATTGTTACTATGGAATGAAAGAGAGATGTAAATACCAAGTATTCATACAAGTTATTTAATGACTTTTAATCAACCCAGGGAAAAGAATATCTGTTTGGATTCACCAGGACATTCCATGAGGAACCTAGCCAAGATTTTTTGCCAAGACAAATGATGTTTGCCAGCATTTCCAAACTTACATCTTCCCGATCAGTTTGAAATGGGTGCTGTTGGGAGTTGCTGTATAATTACTTGATTCCCTCTAAGGAGCTTACACTAAGAAATGAGGAAAGAAAGCAGATTAACCATTTGAATGCATGCCACGGCCCATCCACAAGCCCTCCTCTTCCCCCTCCCCACCCCACCCCCCACATTGGGGCTTCCACGTCCCCTCCCATCAACCCCAACCTGTGATCCAGGGAAATCAATTTATTGCTTTGCCTAATCCCACAACAAATAGAGGTCTCATTTTCATTGTAGGGCAATTAAGTTGTCCAACGGGAAGGGAGAAGCAGGAGGGAAAAGCGGGGATTCTCCCATCCCCACAGATTAGTCTCCGCAGCGGCAGCAGCGTCCGCTCTGTCCGTCCGGTGGTCGGTCACTCGCAGCTCCCGGCTGCTGCCTAGCAACGCACAGCCAGGGAGAGAGCTCGCCAGTTCCCCTGCGCGCTCCGCGCCCTTCGCCCTTCCCATTCATCCCAGGTCGGTCTCTCTCACTCTCCCCAACGTTTTCTTTCAGATTCGCTCTCTCACTTCTCTCTCTTGTCCTCTCTACTTGCTTCGTTCCCTCTCTTCCCCTTTATTATTTTTATTCTCTGTTCTTCCTCCTTCCCTTTCCCTCTTCTCTGATGATCCAAAAATGTAAACGCTCCTACAGCTTGAGAAGTTTGAAACGCTCCAGACCAGAAGCTTTCTGGATTCGAGCCCTCAAAACTGGCCGCGCAGACAAGCTCCTTTATCAAAACAAAAAACCCCACCGCTCGAGTTGGAAAGGAAAACCTTTGGAGAAAAATACTCTACTGTATCAGCTGCCCTCGGCCAATCACACCTCCCGGCCTTATCTCGGTTAGTAAGTGATCTGGATCCTGAGATGCGGTCTCTTGGGGGCCACTGCAGGACCAAGTTTCGCCCGGGATTGGGACGGGGGTGGGGGGTGGGGGTTGCCCCAAGTACGGTCCTGTGCGCACGAAGGATCTCCTCGAGCACTGCAGGTGGAAACTGCACCTAGCGTGCACCTAGCGTGCCCGAAGACCGCTCAGCCACGGCGAGAATAAATCCGCAGAGGTTAAGAGGCTGGGAACCCGCGGGGGAGAACCTCATTCTCCTGGGTCCCAAAGGCAAAGTCCTTCCAGGAGGTTGGGAACATTCCCTGTGGGAACAATGGCGCGTTACCCGTGGGCTGCTCTGTCACCGAAACCTGCGGGGCTGCTTTCTCAAGTTTGCGGCTGCACACTTCTCAGCCGGCAAGGAGGGGAGCTCCCGCTTGCAGCTCACGGCGCAACCTGAGCGCCCCAAGGGGAGCGGCTGCAGCGCTGCTGCCTGGCCCCTGCCCCGCGACGCTCCACTCCGCCCTCCCGCTGGCGCGTTTGTCGGCCAGCGGACTCGACCATGGCACAGCCCAGGAAGTCTAGCGCTTCGCGCAGGGCGCGGGCTGGAGGGCGCTTACCACTGAATCCCCCTGGCCCCAAGCAGTCTGCCGGCGTCAAGCGGGCTGCGAGCGCCAGCAGCAGCGTGAACGCCACCGCTGCCGTCCCATGCTCCATTCTCGAGTCGGTCCCCGCACGCTGCAGCCGCGGTCCCGGCCTCGCCGTTCCTTTCCGGTGATGTGGGCGCGCGTCGCACACAGCACGGTCTGCGCCTCGGCTCACGAGCGTTCCTTTAGCAGCGCACCTCCACCAGCTCCTGGTGACAGAAAGCCGGCCGGGATCTCCAGGCATCCGGTTTTCTACCCGCGCCAGTCCCCACCCTCCCGACAGTGTATAAAGGCCTTTAGACCCGACCGCCCCGGAACTAGCAAGCAGGAATCCAACAGGGCAGGCCCCCTGCCGCCCATCCCCCCACCCCCCCACCCCCGATCCTTGCTCGGTTGGGAGGAATAGGGACTCGAATACATTCGTGCTTACACATGCACATGCACAGTCACACACTCACGCCCGCATACATGTGCTCTTAGGCTCACACACGCTCAGTTGCACACATGCACTCCTCACAGTCATATGCGGGTGCCCACTCCATTCACACAAACACTAACAATAACTCACGTGCACGCACACCCTTCAGTCACACGTTCACATTGACACGCTGGCACGCTCTGCCCTCCCCTCTCTGCAGGATTTGCCCTAGCACAAAAACTGGCCGCCGAGCCTAAGGCTAATCTGCACCGGACACAATCTTAAAAACTAAACAGGAATTGAAAGGAATGGAGAGAAAAAAGTCAAGAGTAGGGAAGAGAAGATAGAGAAAAGGAAAAAGAGAAGAGAAAAGGAAAGAAAAACAAGAATAGTAAGAGAAGGTGGAAAGAAAAAGAAGGGAAGGAAAAGAAGAGGCCAGTGAAGCGAAGAAATTAAAAAGTCTGGAGAGGTTTAACACCTTCGTTCCCTGGTCTGAAATCTCTAGGCTCCCTCTGCTACTGGGGTTTTCTCTGATAGGTTTGAGCCTGCTCACATAGGGTGCCCTGTGTTTTCAAAAGTTGAATTTGGGAAATAATGCTTAAATTGGACAGCTTCTATCTGGTTTGATGGGTAAAGTTTTGGAAATGAACTGTAGTAATAGTAGCTTAACATTATGAATGTAATTAAAGCACTGAATTACATATTTGAATAGTAAGGATTTTTTGGATATATGTTACTAGAATAAATTTTTTAAGTCGGACTGTACAACACAGTGAATCCTGTTACAAGCAATAAACTGTAGTTAATAGTACAATTACAAAAAGTTCTTTCATGAATTGTTAACGAATGTACCACATTAAGGCAGATGTTAATAATTGAGTGGTATATGGGGACTTTATTTTACACATTATTTTCTGGAAATCTACAACGTCTCTAATTTTTTTTTTTTAATGGGGGGGAGGGGTTTGGTCCTTGTTTGGGTTTTAAGCACATCTACATGTATCATGGCGGAATTGTGCTTCTGCATTTGTAGAGCAACTATTTTTTAAGTAAAATTGAAAGAAAAAAAAAAGAAAATTATCTCCCTGATACCGGTGACCCTTTATATGGGGGAGAAACACAAGGGATTCAGAGTCCCTAGTGAACCTTGCACTAGCCCTCAGAGCACCTCAGCCGGTGACGCCAGAGCGAAAAGAAGTAGGGTTGGTGCAACCCATTTCCCGGCCCTGGGCGTTCCCTGTGACTAGGGGGCCCTTCCGGATCTGGGGCCCACCCAGAAGCTCCTGCCGGCCCCTGCACGGCTCGGCAGCGGGGCCTGGGCGCCTTGCCCTGGTACAAGACTTTAGACGTCCTCAAAGCCCGAGGGGCCATGAAGGCCGCCGCCCCGGCTGCACGTGGTCCGGGGGAGGGTCCCGCCGCCTCACCCTTCCCAGGGGCGAGAACGTGCCAGAACAGCCTGCCCCTTCTCCCCTATCATCTGGGCTCTGCTGACCCCAACAATCCCGAGCGCGCAGCGTCTGTGTTGGGCTTATACAACTTGGGGAGCTGGAGTCGTGGGAGAGGTGTTACCTCTGAAAGGCTGAGAGAGAAGACTTAGCCTAAAATGAAATTATGTAGGGTTCTGAGAAAGCAGAGGAGATTTCGTGGCTGGATTTGGAAATCCTGAGTTCTCTACTCTGGTCGAAGTGCTGGAACGCTGCTTGCTTCACTGCACAGTGTTAGGCGCAGTGCGCTGCTGAGGAGGCAGGACTGGGGACCCGAGAGGCAGAGGGCTGTGAAGCGAGGGTGGTGACCCGAGTGGGAGTGAAGGAAGCCGTGAGGGACGACCTGCTGCGGCAGCCTCCGCGGGTGATTTATGCAGGTTCCGAGCCGCCGGGGTGAAGGTACGAGACCGTGCCGGGGTCAGGCGGCTCCGACGCCCCCTCGGGCCGCGCTACGTAGTAAATGAGCGCCTCCTCACTTTTCAATTACAAAGAGCGACTGCGGGCGCCGGGAAGGCGTGAACCGCCGCGCTGGTGGAGGAAGAAAGAACCAGCGCGCGGGAGGGCAAGTCTCCCTCTCAAAGCCGGTGGGCGAGAGGAGGGTGGCTGCAGTGTGCGTGCAGGGGCGCGCGCGGCGCTCGTGTGTTACCTTTCACTGTAGCAGCCAGGGCTCCAAACATTCTGTGCTCAAGGGTTTTCCTCAATGTTGTTGTCTTTGTGCTCCAGTGTTGCCAACTTAGTGGAATTCCTGACGTGGTTGCCCAGCAGGGCTCAGACTGACCGAACCAACCTGCTGCGTTTGTGTATGGGGCCTACCCTGAGGTTAATCCCAGAATAAAGCAGGATGGAAGGAAGGGCAGGAAGGAAGGGAGCAGAAAAAGGGTGGGGATGGGGGACCACTGAGGGAGTGAAGGCCATCATTCCCAGCGCTGTGTATGTAAACTCACACATTTACATCCTTTGCCACTAGAAAATCCCATTCCTTCAAAGCAATCCCATTCTCGTGGTGCTATAAAACAGGAATTTCTGCAGTCTGTGTAATACACATGTTTATTTACAGTGTATGTGCTTGAAAATGCCCGTTGCTAGAGTTGAGAAATTAAGCCTGTGAATCAGCAACTGGGATTTAAACCAGCATTGTACTTTCTTCCGTTTCCACTAAAGTCTCCCTCCACCTCTCTTCTCTCTCTATATAAGGGACTTGTAGAGCAATTAACTGAAAGAGTCACAGGGAAAGGTACTGAAAAGTGACATTTATTCTAGTAAATTTTTGTTACTTTATTTCCTTCATAATTCTGGCTTGTTTATATTACTTTATATATTCATCTCAACACCAATTTCTAGAAATATTTTCAGAACATTTGTTCCTATCATGAACCTGCTTCAAGTGGGCATGAAGATGTATAATCATTGTGGTAAAATCCAACTTCAGTTTGCTATTTGACCAACCCAGATTTGCCTCCTGAGAGCCTTAGAGCCAACTGCCCACTGGACTAATCCAGTCCAGGATACCCAAGACCCCAACTCAACATGGATGGAGCCTGAACCAGGAACTTCCAGTGTTCCCTATCTTTGTAAGGGCACCACCACTGCAACCCAAAGCTCAAATTGGAAATTTTTGCTTTCTTGACTTCTCTTCCCCACCACCAACACCTATGTGCAATCAGTCATGAAATTCTATTAACTCAAATTCCTCATCCACTCACTTCTTTCTTAAATCCACCCACTTCTCCCACTTCTCACAACCTATTACCAGTAACTATCAATTTTTCTCACCTGAATTATGGCAAGATCCCAATAATGGGCTCCTTGCTGTCACTTTTGCTTCCTCCCATGCACTTTGAAAAAAAAAACACATTTATTTATTTTTTATTATTTCTCTCCTCCTCTTGTTTGCATTCACTGTCTGTTCTCTGTGTCTATTCGTCTTCTTCTTAGGAGACACTGGGAACTGAACCTATATGATCGCCCATGTGGTAGGAGGGAGCCCAAGTGCTTGAGCAACATCTGCTTCCCTCCCATCTACTCTTCATTCTGGAACCATGACTATCCAAAGCAATATTTTCACTAGACTAATGCTTTCAGGAGGTCATTAACTGTCAGAGAACTTTGAAATCAAGTTAGCAGATCAATACAAGAATTATTTTTAATGAAATACAACAAAATGGAAAGTAAAATTACATTCATGTGAAAAGGATATGTATTATTTCATATATACTGTGTAACCATGTAAAATATATTTATTTTAAATCTCAGTCAAAAAAACAACATACACAAAACTGAGGTATATCCCCACAAATTACTTATTACTTAAAAAGAGGAAATAGTAACTCTAAGTGAAGAAACCTGGCAGACACTACATTGACCAAGTAATCAAAGCCAACATAGCAAAGTTAACATAAAACAAACTGACATCATGTGCCTCCTGATATGCAGTACTGTGAAGGAAATGGAAACAGCAGCGTTTTTGTGGCATCCCTACCAAAAATGCATAACCTGAATCTAATATGAGAAAACAGACAAACCCAAACTGAGGGATATTCTACGAAATAACCAGCCTGTATTTTATTTTTTAATGCCAAGATCGTGAAAGAAAAAGAAATGCTGAGAAACTGTTTCAAATAGAAGGAGACTAAAAAAGATATGACAACTAAATGCAACGCATGGCCAAAGAAGATCTTGGACTAAGTGGGGAAAAAACATAGCTCTAAATGTCTTCTATTGGAAAAATCAAAGGCATTTCAATATGGACAGTAGATAGGATAATAGTATCATATCAATGCTAAATTTCTGATGTTGATGGTTATGAAAGAAAAGGTCCTTATTCATAGGAAAAATACCCCCCTGAAGTATTTAGAAGGAAAGGAGGGGAGCGCATATAGCTCAAGTGGTTCAAGCACTTGCTTCCCAAGTATGAGGTCTTGGGTTCCATCCCTGGTACCTCCTAAAAAAAAATGTGAAAGAACATGATTCGGCAACTTCTTCTCAAATGATTCAGAAAAAAAATGTGTGTGTATGTTAGAGAAATGATAGAACAAATATGGCAAAGAGTATATGAGAGTTTCTTGCACTACTCTCGCAACTTTTTTAAAATTTGAAATTAAAATAAGATACTGAAAAGTAAAAACATTAGGTCATAATTTCCACAAGGGCAGTTTCTTTCTGGTCTCAGTGTTTGCTCAAATTATTCCTCTGTCTAGAATATTCTTTCTTCCCCTCCCAACTCTTCTGTTCACTTGGTTAACTTCCGCTCAACTTTCCAGTCTCTTTATTTCCATTATCCCAGCACTTATCACACTTTCTGTGTTTCCATAATCTCCTCAAGGCTCTTCTCTCCACTGCAGCAGAATAATCATTTTGCAGCCATTAAGCAGACCATATCACTTCCTTGATTATAACACTTTAAACATTTCCCATTACTCTTGGAATAAAATCCCAAAATGGTAGCATGGTGTCCTGCTAAGGCAGAGGTAGAAACTCTAAATGCTAGGCAAGGGCAGTTTTATTCAATCAGATGATTTTGTGGTTATATCAAATGATTATAACAATTGAGCAATCACAAAAGAAAGTAATCAATTAAAGACATAGGAAAGAATGAAAGTATATACAACCACTCACCAAATCAGGGGAAAACTCAACATCTGATCTCTCATGTGGCTGGGAAGCCCCTTTGCAGACAATCAGAGTCCTAATCGGAAAATGGGTCCCAGGCAGAGCATCCCCTCCTGGGTGAGGCTCTGACTGGCACCTTTAAAGGGGTTCCAAACCTCAGAACTCCAATGAGTCTTGCAACTTATGAGGAATGACCTCTTTGAAAGTAACTGAATCCATCTGGTGGAGGTTGGCCAGCCCTCCACAGGAAAGATGTGGTGTCTTAAGGGCTCTTTGTTCTATTCTATTTATGGTACACTGAACAGGAACATAAAGGTTTTCAACTTTTAGTTTTACAGGAGCTACAAACAGGACATGCAAATACCACATCTGGTATTTAGTTCTTCTTAAACATTTGGTTTTTGGGTAATGGATGATGGGGTTGCCTGCATAGCAGTGTTATAACATTCCAAAGGACAAAGGACAAGTTAATCATTCACAATTCTAGGCTAAAACAGCAGACTATTGATTAGAAAGCTTATGAATTCACAATTCTTAGTAATAGTTTTCTTAAAATACATTACATAGTCTATGAGCCCCTGCGGATCTGGTCTCTGGCTACCTCTCGAACCTCACTGGACAGGTCAGTGACACTGGCCTTTACTCAGATCCTCAAATACATTATATGCTGTGCCAGTCTTGAGGGTGAGATTAAGAAATGTTGGAGAGAGAGACAGAGGTTGCTAGAGCTGCATAAATTCCTGACAGCTCTTCAGCTATGCTTCCTAACCTAGTCTATCCTTATGATAATCCTCTCTCTCTCTCTCTCTCTCTCTCTCTCTCTCTCTCTCTCTCTCTCTCTCTCTCTCTATCTCTCTCTCTCTCTCTCTCTCTTTCTTTTGACTGGCCAGCCTTAAGACCACATCCTGGGTTATAAGTCAGCTAGCTGCTTGTGCCTGCTGAGTAGTCAGAACCAGGAAAGCCACAGCAAGACCTGAAGGGACAACCATTACAGCAGGTATTTTCCAAACCAGTAAAGGAGACATCAGATATGATATGGCAAGGGAATCCTCTGATTTGCAAAGACAGTCATATGAAAAGTCTTGCCAAAGTTTTAAAAAAACAACAGAGACTCTAGTAAGTCTCACTTATTGAAAAAAGCTACATAAAATTTAGACTTTCTGGAAAAAAAGTCAGGCTATAAAGGCACCATCTCAGGAAGCCTTAGGAATCAACTGGAGCTAGGTTTGTTTTGTTCACTGCCAAATCCCCAGAAACTAGCATAGGACCAGGTATCTGCAGACACTCAGTAAATGTTTGGCAGAAGGAAGGCAGGAAGGAAAGAACGGGAATGGGGGAGGAAATAAAGGAAGGAAGGAAGAAAACAGCATAAACTACATTATGCTCTAGTATTTCACCCAAATAAAAATCTAAATAGTGGGAGTGATTTTACCAGATATAAATTATGCTGAAAAGATCTTGAGATCTTGAATACCATGTGAAGTATCCTAAGAATATGTCAGTTTTAACTTCTTTTTAGCAATAATTGGCTTTAAGGCATATAATTTAACTTTTTTCACCTAAGTTAAAAATAGAACTGTAGTTCTCAAACTGGGAAAATTTTGTCTCCCAGGGGACATTTGGCAATGTCTGGAGACATTTGGTTGTCACTAGAGAGAACTCTACTGTCGTCTAGTGGGTAGAGACCAGGTATGCCGCTAAATATCCTATAAGGCACTGGACAGACCCCAAAAACAAAGAATTATCTTTGTTTTATTATTATTATAAAACTTGAAACAACCTAAATATCCAAATTTTGATAGTACAACGTTGTGAAACCCTGAAGTAGGACAATCAAATGGTTTATAACAACAACATCTTTAAATTGGATTTCAGACCTCTAGATAAAGAACAACATCATAAAATCCATTGAAAAGCCAATTCTGCTAACTTCATTTTCCTAACAACTAGACAAGCCTAGAGAGAAGAAATATAATTCAGTAGAACAGGGTCCAGTCAAGAGAAACCGACATTAATATAAAGTATGCAAAGAAGCATTTCAAAATTGAGAAGACATATGGGTTCCTATGCTTCAGTGATGCTTAAGTAAATGCAAACTAAGCACAAAAAGCACTTCCCTCCCCTCTCCTCTCTTCGAGAGGAGTTAAAAACTGCTATTTTTAACCCAGGGCCCCACTCAAGGATTTTCTCCTTTGTGGTAAAACCTCTTCCACCCCTCCCAGAGAGTTTCTTTTTGTTCTGTACTCCCCATTCCAGCAAATACTTACCTTCATCATAATTCTCATCACTTGATACATATTATTTCATTACATTCGTGTCTATCTATTCCCCCCCATTAGTCTTTATACTCCTCAAGATCTCTTTTTTTAAATTTTCAAAAAATATTAAAATAGATTCATATAAAAATTGCAAAGATAGTGGAGAGTTCCTATATATTCTACACTCATTTTATTTAGCTCCTATTATTAACATCTTATATTAGTATAGTACATTTATCATCATTTATAAACCATTATAGATACATTATTTTTAACTGAAGCCCATACTTCATTCATATTTCTTTAGTTCTTAGCCTAATATCCTTTTGCTGTTCTATGATTCCACCCAGGAATCCTATTCCATTACATTAATCATATTGCATTAAGTCATCATGTTTCCTTAGCCTCCTTTTGACAGTTTCTCAGGCTTTTCTTGTTTCTGATGACCTTGACAGGTTTGAGAAATACTGGTCAGAGATTTTGTATAATGTCCTTCAGTTGGGATTTGTCTGATGTTTTTCTTGATTAGATTGGAGTTTTGGCTTTTGGGGGCAAGACCATGAATGTAAGATGCCATTCTCATCATGTCATATCAAGTGTCCATATTATCAACATGACATCACTGATGATAACCTGGCTAAAGCAGTGTATGTCAGGCTTTCTCCACTGGAAAGTCACTCATTTTCCCCACCTTTTCATAATGTATTCTGGGGAAGGAAATTACTATGCGCAACCCATACTTAAGGATTGGGGAGTTATGCTCCACCTCCTTGAGAAGAACAAAATTTATGTTGAATTTATCAACATAAACTATTTGGAGTTCTTCTGCATGGGCAATTCAATTATTCTCTCCCCTTTATTAAATATTTTATTTATATCAGGATGGACTCGTAGATATTTATTTTATCTTTTGGGTTATAATCAAATACTACTTTATTTTATTTCTCACATTGTTTCAGCTTTGGCCATTGGGAGCTCTTTCAGTTGGCTTCTGTGTCCCCCTGACACATCCATTATGGTGAGGTGTTTTGTTGTTGCTGTTTCTCTTTTAAGCACTTCCTTACTTTCTGGCACCACAGGACTCTCCAGGCTCATCTTGCGTATTTACTGCCACATTCCTAGAATCAGTCAAGGTCTTCTCTTTAATCTCCATTTTATGAGTAATGAAAATAATAACTAAAATTTACTGAACATTCACTACTTCCCAAACATCGAACTAAGAATCTTACACTGATATGTTCACTTGGTAACATCAAGCAAAGTCCTAGGTAACTTGGAAGCCAGGTAACCAGATAAGTCTTGTTTTTAATAAATTGCCTGGGAAAAGAGTTTTTATTATATTTCATTTTTATAATCTTAAAGTGGGAAAGTCTGCCTATGTGTGTCATGAAACCTACAATCCAGAATGGAAAGAACTGATAGTTTTGTCTACATAAAAATCAGAAAAGATTTTAATAGATTTTAGGAATCTATTTGTCTATACTGATATAAATCAATAATGAATATGTTCCTCATATTTCATGAGGAACAGGATATTTTATATACTTTTAAGGTACCTTTCAATCACAAATGAAGGGAAAAAAATCTTACCAGTGGAAAAGCCTGGTGATATTACCTTAATTAAGTGATCAAAGTCAATTAATGAATGAGACAATCAAAGACATTGGGACACCCTATAGAATATAATGACAATACAGTATTACTTCTAAGGTCTTCCTGTCAAAGATACACACCCTAATCCAAACATAAAGTAACATCAGAAAAACTCAGATTGAGCAACAGTCTACAGAACAACTGGCCTTAATCTTCAGAAGTGTCAAGGTTATTACCATCAAATAAAGATTAAGAAACTATAACAGATTGAGGAAAACTAAAGAGACATGAAAACAAAAAGCAAAGCATTCTGGACTAGATCCTTAGGCTATGAAGGATATTATTTTAATAATTGGCAAAATCTGAACAGGGTCTGAGAATTAGATAATAATATATCTCTTAAATTTGGGTCTAAATTAAGAAGGGCTTTGAATTTGCTAGGACATCCTTCTGTCATTCCTCAGAGACTGCCCATTGTTACCTTTTGTACCTCCTCTTAAATACTAACTTAAGAAACCCCCTACTCTTCAGTCTTATTCTCTTTCTCAGCCTCTTGTTTGGTTCTTCTATATACTTTTCACAATTTGTAATGATTGTATTTTTCTGTAAACTTGTTTTTACAAGATTCTGTCTCTAATTAAGACAAACCCATGCGAACCATGCTTCTCTTCCACACTATTGTCCCTGGTACCTAACAGAAAGTAAATACTCCTTAAATCTTTGTTCAATGAATTAATTTATATAATTCTTCATCACCGGAAGGGGTTATATTGCATCAGAGAACAGCCTACAACCAAAAACTGAATACTAGGCTTCTCATTGCCACAAAAATCTTCTCTTTGGTCACTCCTCCATGTGATGTGTCCTATCGTCATTCTAAGTTCTCTCACCTACACCGTGGCTGTCTTAGAAAACAAAAATTCCTTCCACAGAACAATTTCATTTTCTCTACACTTACTCCAAAATATCTGGGCTCACTTTTGAGAATAAAAAATACAATACGGTGCTCTGCTAAATGAAAACCTCTCACTCCAGAACTCCCTCATTTAATAGCACAAAGCATCACAGAAATGCGGACATTACCATTTTTGCTTAAACATAAATTAGCTCAAATTATCAGCTAGACTCTTTCCCACAATAGGAGTATCAGCCCCATTGGAAGGCAGAAACAGCAACATTTAGGCTTCTGAGGTGGTAATAATGGTGGTGGTGGTGGGTTAATGGGGACTTGGTTTGGTTTATTAGTTTTGTTTTTGTATATAACAGCATTTTTCTTCCACATGCATAAAAATATTTGTCCATTTTTATAACATAATAAAATTTGAAACAACCTAAATATCCATCAATAGGAAATTTGTTCAACACAATAGTATCCATTTTGTATAATGTTATCCTAAGGAGCTGTTAAAAAGGATGAGGTAAACAGGAATATGTAATTCTTGACGTATAACTGAGTGGGGGAAAAGCAGATTAGAGAGAAGATAGGGTACAATCTTTGTTGCTGCAGCTATTCCCCTGGTTCCCAAATGGCCTAGTGAAAACTGAACTAAACTTGAAAAACCTACTGTGGGCCCTTCCCATCTACCAATACTAAAGATGTTTTACAGATGTGACCATCAAAATGTGACCCATGGAACCCAAAGGGTGTGAGTGGTCCCCAAGACTCTTCAGCGGTCCATGGAGTTAAAACCATTTTCATAATAATGCTGAGACATGATTTGCCCTTTTCACTGAATTAATGTTTGCACCAATGGCACAAAAGGAGTGGTCTATAAAACTGCTGACCTTTTAGCATAAATCAAGGCAGTGGCACCACAATGGACTCACAGTCGTCGTATTCTTCGCTGCTACACATTCGCAGTAAAAACCAATGCCAGTTACATTTAAGAATGCCTGATAATATGGTTTTTTAAAACACCAGTTTTAAAATTTCCTTGGTGAAGCAGTAAAAATTATTAATTACACTAAATATAGAGCCTGGGTATGTCTTTTTAATAGGCTATGTGACAAAATGGATAGCATTTTGCTGTATGCTAAAATCTGATAGGGATTGTCCTGAGGAAAAGCACTTACGCGATTATTTGCTTCACAAGCTGAACCAGCTGCTCTTTAATATGGACCACAATTTTTAATTGAAGGAATGACTAACAAACCAAGTTATTTGGATTTGGGTATTTGGCAGACATTTTCTTAAAATGAACAAAGTGAGCTTTTCACTTTAGGAAAACAACTGACAATATTTGCTGCCATTGAAGTAATTTGAGCTTTCAAGTGAAAAATTAGCATCTTTAAAAAATCTACCCCTGGGAGTTTGATAAATTCACAATACTTAAAGACTTTTTTGAGGAGTTCACTAGAGATATGAAAAAACAAGGTGTTTTATATCATATAATGCAATATGTCAAAATTTAGAAGAAGTGCATAACTCAGTGAACTAATATTTTCTAAATGACCAGTGCATTGATGCTACAAAATCAATTCAAAGTGAAAGACAGAACCAATGTATTTTAATGTAATGGAGGCTGAAATGTTCTTTGGTATGGTTTCAGATTCTAAGTTGCAATTAACCTTTATAAACTACAACTTGCCCAGTTTTGGTGGACAATCAGAAATTAGCCTACAATTATCTGAAAAAGCAATTAAAATACCCCTCTCTTTTCCAGCACCCAGACTGGGTGAATTCAGATTTTCTTTATAGACTGCAACCAATGGAACACATCTAAACAGCTTGAATGGAGAAGCACATATGAGGATAGAGCTATTTTTTTTATTAAGCCAAATGTTAAAGAGATTTGCAAATACGGAAAAAATGACATTCTTCTTCCTAATTGTTTTTTATTTTGAAAATTTTAATTATTTTTCATAAAAATTAGCTATTTATGTTAATATGTAATGGATATTTTGTTTTGTTTTGTTTAATAAAAAAACCAACACCATAATCTACCATTAATACTGTTTGGGAGTATGGGTAGTGGGAGCAGCATTCACCCTCTACCATCTGATTTCACTCGTAATCATGTGTAAATTGACAGAAAACTTTTTTTGGCCTAGCAGGCTCCAAAACTTGTTTTTTAAAACTGATTTACTAGTTATGTGACTGAAATTTATAGACAAAATTCTTATTATTTCTCAAATTGGAAATTTGAAAGTGCTTTATAACAGGTTTTAGAAAAGAGCTCTGCAAATTCTTTTCTTCCAGCACAGTCCCCTTCCAGTGAGGGGATAAAGATAAGACTCTCTCCATACCTGAGTGCCATTGGCTTTACTGCCTCAAAGCTGCCTGGTTTTCATCTGGGCTCCTGTCTTCACTCACCAGCCATGAGAAGCTTGCTCTCAGCTGTCCCTTCAACTCATATGATTATTTCAAACACTAATAAGGCAATTGTCTCAGTTATGACAGAAAGGAGTGTTAAAACTAGGACCTTACAAAATAAAATATTTTAAAATCATCTTTATTTGCCTTTCATAAAACCCCTTGTTTATAAATTGACTCAATGTACTTGTCATGTCATTTCAGTTATTAGAAATGTAGAGAGTTCACCTACTGTAAGTATTAAAGAAAATTTTATCTTTATAATAATATTTAAAAATCCATTTTCAAAGTAACATTTATTAAATGTGTGATTCAGATGAACTGCATATGTCTGTCTAGGTGTATATGTGTGAAAGAAACCAAGGCCAAGACTGAGCTCTATTCGGAAACAATTGTCACAGAAATAGTAGTTAAGCTTAGCTCCAAAGGATGGAATTGGAGATATTATTTTATTTTTTAAACTTATCTGTATTGTTTAAATTATCTACACTGAACATGTTTTCTTTATGAAAAGAAGGGGAAAATTAAAATGTATTTTTAGTCATAACTCAGATTCAAAAGTTTATTTGACCATAGAACTTGTGGGTCTCTATAACTTTCAGGAGAACCAGTACATGGGCTTGTATCTACTTTGGCTGTCTCTGGGACTCTGCTGAGGCATGCATAAGCATGACCTGTCTGATGACCTCCCAACTCTTTTTTGAAGACTCATAGCCACATAAACTCATTTGTCCTTTACATTTCCCCCTTTTATTCAAACTCAAAAAGCAGTTTTTAACTCCTGATATTATCTGAAGGCTGAGATATTCTGCTGGTCTGAGTTGACCCTTTTATTCAAGGTCTTTTTCTAGTTACATCATCAACTGGTGCTTGGTAGTAATCCCTCAGTGCCAGGGAGGCTCATCCCTGGGAGTCATGTCCCATGCTGGCAGAGAGGTAATGCATTTACATGCTGAGTTTGGCTTAGAGAGTGGCCACAGTTGAGCAACATGGAGGCTCTCAGGAGGTAACTCTTAGGCACCCTGCACCAGTAGGCCTAGTTCATATTTCAGGCGCACAGGCTCATAAGCATAGTCATCAGTATAAAGGGCTCATTGTCAGACCATTCTTCTTTATTGGTCTTTACCATTGTACTTGGGAGATTGTTGCTGTTCCATTGGGGAATGTGATAGAGCTCCCCTGGCTAGGAATTGAGCACTCCTTCAGTTGTCATTTTTAACTGTAACCACTATGAAAATATCCAAACATTTTTATGTACCCTGGATTCATGCCCTGGAGAACTCCCTCCCAACCATGTGCCCCCCATCAATAACACCCCACACCAGTGTTCCTCCCCTGCCATAGTTGAACCTCTTTCTGGTCCAAAACTTCTTTAAAAATTAAAAATTTGGCCCAATAGATAGGGCATCCATCTACCACATGGGAGGTCCAAGGTTCAAACCCCAGGCCTCCTGACTCATGTGATGAGCTGGCCCACATGCAGTGCTGATGCGCACAAGGAGTCCCGTGCCATGCAGGGGTGTCCCCTGTGTAGGGGAGCCCCAGACACAAAGAAAGCACCCTATAAGGAGAGCTGTCCAGTGCAAAAAAAGTGCAGCCTGCCCAGGAATGGCACCGCACACACAGAGCTGATGCAGCAAGATGACGCAACAAAAGGAGACACAGATTCTGGGTGCCACTGACACAAATGGACACAGAAGAACACACAGTGAATGGACACATGGAGCAGACAACTGGGGGCGGGGGGAGGCAGGGAAGGGGAGAGAAATAAATAAAAAATAAATATTAAAAAAAAATGAAGCCTAATATATTGCCTGGTTCCATTAAATAATATAGTAAAATGGAATATAGTGATGGGTTTAAAGGTTAATCATAGAATACATACTAATTTAGTAAAATTAAATAAAGTAAAAATAAATTGGGGTATCAAAAAATGAAAAAATGAAAAAGCTTTGTTTTGACATTTTGCCTTTCATCACTGCAATAGGTGTTGCCCTGGATTGCTCTGGAATTCAGTGCCATGTCAGTTGGCCCTCTCTGGAGTTTGTGTTCCTGAGTGTGATGGAGTTGGATTCAGATGTGACCTTTCTACACATGCCTCTTCTGTCGCTTTTACTGGACCTGAGGTTGGCACTGGGGTTGGTGTATATTCAGGAGACCTGAATCTCTGGACTGCCCATGTGACAGCCAGGCCCTGAACCTCAGCAGACTTGCAACTCCTACCCTCTGGTTTATTGGACTTACCCCCGCCAGCAAACAGGGAGGTGAAGATGGTCAACCACCACACCAGGGAGCCAAGAGTGCCTACAACTGCAAGCAGGAAAATTGTATCCATCATCTGTGTAGAATCTAAGCCCCCTCTCGATATAGAGGTGGAGTAGACATACCCATCCCAGGGTCCACAAGATGGAGGAATAGAGTATGGATTAGAGTGAACTTACTAATAATTCTACTATGGAACTATCGTGATTAGTAATGGAAGAAATTGTAGCATTGATATGGAGAAAGTGGCCACGGTAGCTGCTGAGGGTAGGGAGAGGGACGAAGAGATATGATGTGGGGGCATTTTCAGGACTTGAAATTGTGCTGGGTGGTACTGCAGGGACAGATGCTGGACAATGTATGTCCTGCCATGGCCCACTGGGTGGACTGGGGGAGAGTGTAAACTACAATGTAAACCATTATCCATGTGGCGCAGCAGTGCTCCAAAATGTGTTCACCAATGAATGTCCCATGATGATGAAAGAGGTTGTTGATGTGGGAGGAGTGGGGGAGGGAGGATGGGGGGTATGTAGGGACCTCTTATATTTTATGAGTGTAGCATTTTTTTTAAAATGAAGAGAGAGAGAGAAAAAGTTTATTTGATTATCTTTTCTTCATAGCTGAAGAACATTTAGGGAATTTCCTAAAGTCACCAACAAGCAGGTAGCATAGACAGAACCCAAATCTAGATATTCTGGCTGCTAAACTGGGTTTTATGTTCTTACTGTTTTATTTCACTGTAACAGAAATTGGCTGCAAGAAAAATTGACCTTGCCAGGACTCTTAAGGAAGCTGGAAGAAGCTCTTCTCCAAAAGTCCCTGGGATGACATTTTATGACACTAAGGATCTCAAAAGTAACAAAGTACCACAGACTAATTCGCTTGAACAAGAGGAATTTATTGTCCTGCAGTTTTGGAGGCAAGAAGTCCAAAACCAAGATGTCAGCAGGATCATGCTTCTTTGAAGTCTGTGGTCTTCTGGTGGAGCCAGCAACCTGAAACTCAATCTCTACCTTTGTCACATGGTCATCTGGCTACTTCTGCCTCCTCTTCCATATCCAAATTTTCTTTTCTAATAAGGATGTCCTTGAACTAAAGCCCAACCTGTTACTGTTTGGCCTCATCTAAACTAATACAATCTTTGAAGATTCTGTGGACAAAAGAGCTCACCTCCATGGGACTCAGGGTTAGGTCTTAAATATGTCTTTGTGGGGGACAGGATTCAATTCATCATAGTTTGCCTCTGCACCGTAAAAAACAATGCCCTTCCTACATGCAAAAGACAATCACCCCCTATCCCAATGCCAAAGGCTTTAAAGCATTTCAGTAAGCTACTTTAAGTCCAAAATCTCATCTAAATCAGTGATGGGTGTGGTTCAACCTGGGGCAAAATTCCTATCTGTAGACAAGTTATCTGCTTCCAAAATACACAGGTGGGACAGAAGGAAAACAGAGGTCACTGGTCACAAGCAAGTCTGAAATCTAGCAGGTCAAATTCCATAGTTATCAAGAGCTGAGAGCAATCCCTGGCTCAGTGTCTTGTCCTCTGGGCCTGCAGGAGTGGCAGCCCAATCCTCTCTCGAAGACTGGGGTAGAAGAAAATCTGCTTCATTCGCACAGTGGGCCCAGTAGGCCCATGAACTCATCCTGTGGTTATTTTCCCAGTTTTGGAATCGAACTAGACATACTCAGCAACTGGCAGAATCCCCACATTCATTCCCTGACCTGTAGAATTATTATGGTAGAAAAACTAAGTGGACGCCACTAGAACTGCTCCTACCTAGGCAAATAGTAAACCAAAAGCCATACCACATTCCTGGAGGAGTTGCAGAGATTAGAGCCACCACTGAGGTCTTGAAGAATGTGCATTCCCTATTGAACTCTTCTTTTTGGCCTGTGCAGAAAACAGATGGATCTTGGAGGATGATTGAGGATTAATGTTAACTAGATGAGGTGCTGATTTCAGTTGCAGCTGCTATTTCAGATGATCTATCCTTGCTTGAGGAAATTAAAACATACTCTGGTATATCTTCTTTTCCTCTGGTATGGCCTCTTTTTTTCCATATCTATTAGTATAGACTATCAGAAACAGTTTGCTTGCAGCTGGCAAGACCAGTAGTACACCTTAATTTATCAACTCTCCAGACCTATGTAAGAATCTAGTATGAAGGAATCTTTTTTTTTTTAAGATTTATTTTATTTATTTCTCTCCCTTTCCCGCTCCTCCCCCCCCCCCCCCCCGAGTTGGCCCAGTTGTCTGTTCTCTGTGGCCATTTGCTGCTGTGTTCTTCTTTTTGTTCGATTCTGTTGTTGTCAGCAGCACGGGAATCTGTGTTTCTTTTTGTTGCGGGTCATCTAGTGTCAGCTCTCCATGTGGGCGGCCCCATTCCTGGGCAGGCTGCACTTTCTTTCGCGCTGGGCAGCTCTCCTTACAGGGTGCAATCCTTGTGCGTGGGGCTCCCCTACTCAGGAACACCCCTGCGTGGCACAGCACTCCTTGCGCACATCAACACTGCACATGGGCCAGCTCCACACAGGTCAAGGAGGCCTGGGGTTTGAACCGTGGACCTCCCATGTGGTAGACGGATGCCCTATCCACTGGGCCAAGTTTGCTTCCCTGAAGGGATCTTGATCACCTCTCACTTCCACAAAACATTATCTCCCTTCCACAAGACTTATTGGACCTAGTGAGCAAGAACTAATGATGACTCTAGACTTATTGGTAAGAGATTGGCATGTCAGAGGATGGGAAATAAGTCCTACCAAAATTCAGGGGTCTTCCAACTCAGTGAAATTTCTAGGCATCCACTGGTGTGGGGCATGTTGAGATATCCCTTCTAAGGTGAAGGATAAGCTGTTGCTTCTGGCCCCTCTTACAACCAAGAAAGGAGTACAATACCTTTTTGGTGTCTTTGGATTTTGGAGGCAGCATATTCTTCATTTGGTATGCTATACCCCAGTCCATTTATTGAGTTTCCTGAAAACCTGCTAGTTTTAAGCAGGGATCAGAATAAGAGGATGCTCTACAACAGGGTCAGGCTGCTGTGCAAGCTGCTCTGCCACTTAGTCCATAGGATCCAGAAGACCCAAAGGTGTTTTTAAGTGACAGTGACAGAAATGCTGTTTGAAGTCTTTGGCAGGCCTCTATAGGAGAATCAAAGTGCAGACCCTTCGGATTTTGGAGTAAAACCCTTCCATCATCTGCAGATAACTACTGTCCTTTTGAGAAACAGCTTTTGACCTGCTACTAGGCCTTTGTAGAGACCAAACACTTAACCATGGGTCATCAAGTTTCCATAAGACCTGAGTTGCCTCATGAACTGGGTGTTGTCATACCCACAAAGTCATAAAGTTGTGCATACACAGCAGCACTCCACCATCAAATGGAAGTGGTAGGTGTGAGATTGGTATCTAGCAGGACATGAAGGCATGAGGAAGTGACCCAAATTCCCATGGCCCTCACTCTTGACACATTGTCTTCTCTTTCCAAGCCCTCAGCCATGGCCTCCCGAAGAGTTCCTAACCACCAGTTTGCTGAGGAAGAGTAAACTTGGGTCTGGTTTACAGACTGTTCTGATGAAAGTGGACAGCTATAGCACTATATCCCCTTTCTGGGACACCCTGCAGAACAGTGGTGAAGGAAAATCCTCCCAGTGAGCAGAACTTTGAGCAGTACACCTGGTTGTTCATTTTGCTTGGAAGGAAGAATAGTGAGAGGCACAGTTGTATATCGGTTAATGGGCTATGGTACAATGATTTGGCTGGATGGGCAGGGATTTGGAAGGAATATGATTGCAAAGTTGGCGTGAAGGAAGTCTGGGAGAGAGGTCTGGGGATAGACCTTTCTGAGTGGGCAAAAAACATGAAGATATTTATGTCCCATGGGAATGCTCAATAGGCAATGACATCAGAGAGGAGGATTTTAATAATTAAATGGGTAGGATGACCATTCTGTGGATTCCAGTCAGCCTCTTTGTCCAGTCACTGCTGTCATTGCCCAAGTGGGCTCACGAACAAGGTGGCCATGTGGTAGAGATGGGGATTATACATGGGCTCATCAACATAGACTTCCACTCACCAAGGTTGTCCTGGCTACTGCCACTGTTGAGTGCCCATTCTGCCAGTAGCAGAGTTTCACACGAAGTCCCCAATATAACACCATTCCCTGAGGTGATCAGTCAGATTGTCTGATGTAAGGTTGATTATATTGGACCGTATCTATCATAGAAGGTTACAGTGTTACGTTCTCACTGGAGTAGACACTTACTCTAGCTACCTTGCATGCCATGTTTCTGCCAAAACTACCAACCATGGGCTTATATGATGACTTATCCACCAACATGGTATTCCACACATCAGTGCTTCTAATCAAGGAACTCACTTTACAGCAAGTGAAGTGTGACAACGAGTCCAGTCTCATGGCATTCACAGATCTTACCATGTTCTCCATCATCCTGAAGCACCTGGGTTGATAGAATGGCCTTTGGAAGACTCAGTTATGGAACCCACTAGGTGGCAAGACCATTCAGAGCTGGAGCAATGTTCTTCAAGAGTCTGCATATACTCCAAATTAGCATCTAATCTATGGTGCTATTTCTTCCATAGAAGGATTCATGGGTCCACCAATGTGTGGAGTCACTTCATTCAATCATTTGAAGGTCTTAAAAGCCAGAACTGAGAATTTCAGAGGTCAAAAGAAGAATTTCTGCCTCAACATCAACATTGGCTCTTGCCAGAATTTCCAGCCAGCCAGATAGAAATTCTGTATCACCCCTATAAGAATTTCCACCTTGCCAATAACCCTCACAAGCACATGAGCCAATTCCTTTTTCTTTTTCTTTTTCTTTTCTTTTTTTTTTTTTTTTTTTTTTTGAGATACTGGGGATTGAACCTGGGACCTCATACATGCAAAGCAAGTGCTCAGTCACTAAGCTACATCCAGTCCTCATATGAGCCAATCCTTTATAATAAATGTCCCTGACAATACAGACCCTAGGTTTGACTTTTTCTCTTTAATATTTTATCATCAGTTTGCCTATTTTTTATTATTTTCTATTATCCACCATATGCAATTCTACTCCTAGGTATATACCTCAAATAGTTTAAAACTGGTATTTAAACAAATAAATGCAAATGCGTGGTCATGGCAGCACTATTTATCATATCACAATGTGGAAAGAGCCCAAATGTCCATCCACAGTTGAATAGACAAATTGTAGTATATGCAAACAATGGAATATTATTTAATCATAAAAAGGAACAGAGTCCTGATGCAAAGTGAGTGAACCTTTAAAATATTATGCTGGGGAAGCAGATGTGGCTGAAGCAATTGGGCTCCTATCTACCTTATGGAAGGTCCCAGGTTTGTTTCCTGGGGCCTCCTGATGAAGGATGTATGGTCCACGTGGCAAGCTGGCACAACTAAAAGAGACAAAAGAGGGAAGACAATGAGAGACACAACAAACCAGGGAACTGAGGTGGCTCAAGCTATTGGGTGCCTCTCTCTCACATCGGAGGTCCAGGATCAGTTCCCAGTTCCTCCTAAAAAGAAGATGAGAAGAGAAGACAAGCAGATACAGAGAGCACACAAAGATGGACAAAGAGCAGACAGCAAGTGCAAACAACAAGGGGGGGGGCGATAAATAAATTAAATAAATCTTAAAAATACATACATATATATATAATTCTGAGGAAAAGAAGCCAGACATGAAAAGTCACATATTGTGATTGCATTTGTATGAAATGTCCAGAATAGATAAATCTGTATTGACAGAGAGCAGATAGGTTGTTATGAGGGGCTGGGTGTGAGGAGGATGGGGCACACCTCCTTAATGGTATTCCTTCCAGCCTGATGAAAGTGTTAAAAAAAAAAAATAGGGCACCTTCATAGGGGGAAAGGGGGAAAAGAATAATGTCTTCCTTCCTTGGGTAACAGACTGGCAATGGACATGTTATTGTGAATGTGAAAATGTGAATGGCAAAAATAGGAGTTCTCAATTTAAGTTCAGCAGGCTACAACTGATTTTGACCTTAGGATCCTTTTCCTCCCTCTTCACCTCTTTTATAACTGTCCTGATTCCCTGATCCATAGCAATAGCAAATAGTGATTACCAAGAGCCCTCACCAGCACAGTCTGGTATTATGACCCTTCAGGAATACATTGCTGGGAAGTGGATGTGGCTCAAGTGATTGGGCTCCCGTCTACCATATGGGAGGTCCAGGGTTTGATTCCTGGGACCTCCTGGTGAAGGCAAGTTGGCCCTATTGGAGGACTGACCCACACAGGAGTGCTGGCTTCCATGGCAAGCTGGCCTGGGCAGAGAGCTAACGCAGCAAGATGATGCAACAAAAAGAGACACAGAGGAGAGACAATAAGAGATGCAGCAGACCAAGGAGCTGAGGTGGCATAAGAGAAGGATCGCTTCTCTTCCACTCTGGAAGTTCCCAGGGTCCATTCCCGGTGCCACCTAAAGAGAAGACCAGCAGACACAGAAGAACACACAGTGAGTGGACACAGAGAGCAGACGGGGGTGGGGGGGGGGTAATAAATAAATCTTTAAAAGAAAATGAAGAAATACACTGCTAATGGAGAGAACAGGACTTTTTGCATTAGTGATGTCAGAAAGAGTCAAGAATCTGAGGTTTTTGACAAGTTTGCTCAGGTGTTAGGTCTTTTATTCTCTTCGTGTATGTTCTTCCTGAGATATAATTTATTTCTCTCAGAAGAAACTTGACAAAACTTTTATAAGGCACAAAGACATAGTTTTTCAGTGCACATGAATAAGTCCTGAAAGTAGCCATGAAGGACTTTCTTTTCAGATGTTTGAAATTGTTATGTCCTGTTTAGCCTACATACATTTATCCTAGGCCTATGTGCCAGGCACTGAGGCTAGAGATAAATAAAGCTTAGTCGTTTTTATTGAGGAATTTATGTTCTAAATAAAACGATATAGCCTAATAAGTATTATGACAGACTTACGGACAGAGTGCGCCTATCTCACTCTGGGAGGGAAAAGGAAGGATTAAAGAAGAAAATAATCTATAAACTGAATATTGCAAGATGACTAATTCATATGGCTGACAATCAGGAAAGAGGAACATAATAACAAGAAAGCAATTATTTATTTACTTGTTTATATATTTATTTTTAGGAGGCATCAGGGATTGACTCCGGGAGCTCATATGTGGGAAGCAGGGGCTCAGCCACTAAGCTATACCTACTCCCCAAGAAAGTATTTATTTAATGCATTAAAGTTCTTAACAAATTTACATGATAGGTATTTTTATCTATCTGGTAGCTCTATATAATGTATTATTTATATACGATTTATCTTTGATACATTTTTGAGGCCAAGGTATGGATTTCCTCAAACAGAAATGATTCCATCAACAAGAGTGCTTAATGAATATTTAACTGTTCCCAAAAGTTGGGAGTTTGAGAAATTAGTAGCTTTGCAAAAAGGTAATCTAGAAATATCCTAAATATTTATACAGAACCTACTTTGGAGGTGACATATTACTTAGGTGAAAAATTGTCCTAACTATTCACGGGATATTTTTTTTAGAGATTTATTTAATTTATTTATTTCTCCCCATCCCCTTATTTTTTTTTTTTTTTTTTTTTTTTTTTTTTTTTTTAAGTTGACAACTATTTTTTTTTTTTTATTATTGACTTTGTAATAATATTACATTAAAAATATATATGTGAGGTCCCATTCATCCCCACCCCCCCTCCCTCTCCCCCCCCAACAACACTCGTTCCCATCATCATGACATATCCATCGGATTTGGTAAGTACATCTTTGGGCACCTCTGCACCTCATAGACAATGGTCCACATCATGGTCCATACTCGCCTCCATTCCATCCAGTGGACCCTGTGAGGATTTACAATGTCCGGTGATTACCTCTGAGGCACCATCCAGGGCAGCTCCATGACCCAAAGACGCCTCCACCTCTCATCTCTTCCTGCCTTTCCCCACACCCATCTTCCACTATGTCCACTTTTCCCAATCCAATGCCACCTCTTCTTTGTGGACATTGGATTGGTAGTGTCCATTGCACCTCTATGTCAAGAGGAGGCTCAGATTCCACATGGATGCTGGATGCAATCCTCCCATTTTCGGTTGTAATCACTTTAGGCTCCATGGTGTGGTGATTGTCCTTCTTCAACTCCATCTTAGCTGAGTGTGATAAGTCCAATAAATCAGATTGTAGGTGCTGGAGTCTGTTGAGGCTCAGGACCTGGTTGTCACATTGTCGGTCCAGAGATTCAAATCCCCTAAATCTATCTTAAACCCCAACGTTAACTGCACCTCTATCACATTAGCATGAAAGCCTTATGAAGGGAGATCCCATCTGAGTCCAGATTCATCACACATAAACACCGTTTCCAAAGAGGGGCCATCTGCCCTGTTAGTCAACCCCATCGGCCATGACCATAACTCTCATCCCCATCCCCTTATTGTTTGCATTTGCTATGCCTGTTTGTTGTGTGCTGGTCTTCTTAGGAGGTACTGGGAACTGAACCCAGGACCTCCCATGTGGGAGGGTAGCACCTAATCGTTTGAACCGACCTGCACTCCCTTCTTTGTTATGTCTCTCATGTTTTCCTACTTGTGTCTCTTGTTGCATCATCTTGTTGTATCTGCTCGCCACACCTGCCCATCGCGTCAGCTCGCTGTCTTGCTCATTCTCTTTAGAAGACACCAGGAACCAAACCCAGGACCTCCTATTTGGTAGACAGGGGCTTAATCGCTTGAGTCAACTCTGCTTCCCTCACGGGATATTTTTTAACATCACCAGAACACTTTAAGACCTCTAAAGCAAACCATTTTATACATCATGGTCATTTTAGCTTCAAATTAAATGTGGTAGATTTCTCTAGACCTAGCAGAAACAAAATGCATTGGACGTAAATGATAGAGAGTCAATTTTCCCCTATTTTATTTTGGCTAATACATCTATTAGACAATCAACATATACTTCAAGGTACCTTCTCAGGTTTTATTTTTCTCTGTAAAGGCCTCAAAATTTTACTCCTTTTTCTGAATGCAAACCCCTGCTCACCCACTTTTTTTTTTTTTTTGGTGTTTCTCTATTTTTTTTTAAATGTTACATTCATAAAATATTAGCGGTCCCCACATAACCCCCACCCCCCTCACTCCACTGCTCCCACATCAACAACCTCTTTCATCATCATCATGGGACATTCACTGCATTTGGTGAATACATTTTGGAGCACTTCTGCACCACATGGATAATGGTTTACATTGTAGTTTACACTCTCCCCCAGTCCACCCAGTGGGCCATGGCAGGACATACATTGTCCAGCATCTGTCTCTGCAGTACCACCCAGGACAACTTCAAGTCCTGAAAATGCCCCCACATCATATCTCTTCTTCCCTCTCCCTACCCTTAGCAGCTACTGTGGCCACTTTCTCCACATCAATGCTACAATTTCTTCCATTACTAATCACAGTAGTTCCAGAGTAGAATATCAGTAAGCCCACCCTAATCCATACTCTATTCCTCCATCCTGAGGACCCTGAGATGGTTATGTCCACTCCACCTCTATATCGAGAGGGGGCTTAGAATCCACATGAATGGTGGATGCAATTCTTCTGCTTGCAGTTGTAGGCACTCTTGGCTCCCTGGTGTGGTGGTTGACCATTTTCACCTCCCTGTTTGCTGGCTGGGTAACAGAGGGTAGGAGTTGCAAGTCTGCTGAGGCTCAGGGCCTGGCTGTCACATGGACAGTCCAGAGATTCATGTCTCCTGAGTATACACCAACCCCAGCACCAACCACAGGTCCAGTAAAAGTGACAGAAGAGGCATGTGTAGAAAGGTCACATCTGAGTCCAACTCCATCACACTCAGGAACACAAACTCCAAAGAGGGCCAACTAACATGGCACAGAACTCCAGAGTCATTTGCCATGACCATAGAACCTGTGGGTTTCTGTAGCCCTCAGGAGAACCAGTACCTGGGCTTGTATCTACTCTGGCTGTCTCTGGGACCCTGCTGAGGCATGCATAAGCATGACCCCTCTGATGACCTCCCAACTCTTTTTTGGAGACTCATAGCCACATAAACTCATTTGTCCTTTACATTTCCCCCTTTTATTAAAGCTCAAAAAGCAGTTTTTAACAGCTCATATTACATCAAGGCTGAGATATTCTGCTGGTCTGAGTTGACCCTTTTATTCAAGGTCTTTTTCTAGTCACATCATCAGCTTGTGCTTGGTAGTAATCCCTCAGTGCCAGGGAGGCTCATCCCTGGAAATCATGTCCCATGCTGGCAGGGAGGTAATGCATTTACATGCTGAATTTGGCTTAGAGAATGGCCACATTTGAGCAACATGGAGGCTCTCAGGAGGTAACTCTTAGGCACCCTGCACCAGTAGGCCTAGTTCATATTTCAGGTGCACAGGCTCATAAGCATAGCCATCAGTATCAAGGGCTCATTGTTGGACCATCCTTCTTTATTGGTCTTTGCCATTGCACTTAGAGGAGTGTTGCTGTTCCATTGGGGAATGTGTTAGAGCTCCCCTGGCTAGGTACTCAGCACTACCTCAGTTGTCATTTTCAACTGTAACCACTATGAAAATATCCAAACATTTTTATGTACCCTGTATCCATGCCCTGGAGAACTCCCTCCCAACCATGTGCCCCCATCAATAACACCCCACACCAGTGTTCCTCCCCTGCCATAGTTGAATCTCTCTCTGGTCCAAACCTTCTTCAAAGATGAAGCCTAATATATTTCCAGTTTCCATTAATAGTTAAATGGAATATAGTGGTGATGGGTTTCAAGATTAGATATAGAATACATACTAATTTAGAGAAATTAAATAAAGTAAAAATAAATTGGTGTATCAAAAAATGAAAAAATGGGAAAGCTTTGTTTTTGACGTTTTGTCTTTCATCACTGCAATAGTGATGAAACTGTATGTACAGTGGCAAGGCAATTTCTTTCATTTCTTCCTCAATGTCTACATCCTTTCTTTTCTTTTTTTCTAATTATTAGTTTTGTCTTCACAAAAGTTTTAGATCACAGTAATTCACATATATAATATAGGGTACTCCCATATATACAACATTAAACACTTTGTCCCTTCTCCAGCAATATTTTTACATGTTCATATTTTATTTGCTGCAGCTGATGTACAAATATTGAAACATAGCTTTCAACAAAGGGTCCATTTTGGTTTACATTATGGTTTATATTTTAGACTATACAATTTTCTAAATTTTTAGTTATCTTATGCTTTATATTATGGTTTACAGTTTAGCCTATAGAGTTTTATACATTTTTCATGTAATTTAGCATGTCCTATATCCATTATTGCATTATCTTGTGGAACACTTCCACTGCCCCCCGGTTACCCTGATTCCATCTATTCTATACCTCTCTACCCATCCCCACAGCGCCCACAGTGACAATCAATCTTCATTACTTGAAGGACCATGTTTACAGATACTTGCAACAATGTTGAGGGCTTGACATACTCTGCTGCCCTAACCCATTGGGAGCCACCAATTCTCTCAAGAGAAACAATTTCTTCTTTTTGAGAACATCAGTCCTCCCCAGGATGTGGGTATACCTTCGCACTCATTGTATGGGTCCACCCAATAATATAAACCACTATGACAAAATGAGAACTCACACACTCCCAGAAGCCTGCCGTGTGTCAGATTCCCCCCTTAAGCATCTTAAAGAGTTAAACTTCCTTATTATATTTTCTAACAAGTTTTCTCAACATTATAGTTTCAACCACATACCTGACAATCTCCTATGTCCAAATGTTCCCCCACCCTCCCCCCAATTTCTTGGGCCATCTGACTCATCCTCCCATCCCTAGCCCCACTCAAGCCCTCAAAGCTCCACCCAAAGATATCCCTATGCCCCCATTTTATTCCTTCCCTGTACAAATACTTACTTCCCAGTTATCATAGATTTCACCCAGGTAAGTGTCAGCTTGCAACCTTCCTCTCCCCCCAACTTCCTTTAAGCCTATCATCCAGTCTCTAGCTCTCTGAGGCAGCTTGGTTTACTTATTTCATATCAGAGACGTCATGTAGTATTTGTCCTTCAATGCCTGGCTTGCTTCATTCAACATCATGTTCTCAAGATTCATCCATGTTATCACATGTGTGTGTACTGTATTCCTTCTTATAGCTGAGTAGTATTCCATTGTATGTATATACCACATTTTATTTATCCATTCATCTGTTGATGGGCATTTGGGTTGATTCCAAGTTTTGGCAATAGTGAATAATACTGCTCTGAACATTGGTTTGCATGTATCGGTTTGTGTCCTTGTTTTCGGTTCTACTGGGTTCATACCCAGAAATGGAATTGCTGGGTTATATGGCAAATCTATAGCTAGTTTTTTGAGAAACCACCAAATTGTCATCTAGAATGTCTGGATCCTTCTGCATTCCCACCAGCAGTGGATGAGGGTTTCCATTCCTCCACATCCTCTCCATCACTTGTAGTCTTCTGTTTCTTTGATAGCTGCCAGTCTCATGGGAGTAAGATGGTATATCACTGTAGTTTTGATTTGCATTTCCCTAACAGCTAGTGATTTGGAGCATTTTTTCATGTGCTATTTAGCCATTTGTATTTCTTCTTTGGAGAAGTGTCTAAGTCTCTTGCCCATTTTTTAAATGGGTTGTTGATCTTTTCATTTTCAAGATATAGGAGTTCTTTAAGCAGGATTTTAGTCTCTTATCAGATATATGATTACAAATATTTTCTCCTGTTGGGTAGGCTCTCTTTTCACTTTCTTGACAAATTCCTTTGAGGTGCAAAAGGCTTTAATTTGAATAAGTTCCATTTATCTATTTGTTCTTTTGCTGCTCGTGCTTTGGGTGTGAAGTTCATGAAGCTGTTTCCTATTACAAAGTCCTGTAGATGTTTCCCCACATTGCCTTCTAAGGTCTTTATGGTCGTGGCTCTTATATTTATCACCCACTTTTTAAAACCAAGTGTGGGGAAACGGATGTGCCTCAACCAATTGGGCTCCCATCTACCATATAGGAGGTCCAGGGTTCAATGCCCAGGGCCTCCTGGTGAGGGCAAGCAGGCCCATGTGGCAAGCTGGCCCACGCAGAGTGCCAGCCCACACGGGAGTGCAGCCCTGTGCTAGAGTGCTGCCTGTGTGGGAATGCCACCCAGCGTGGAAAAGCCACCCTGCACAGGAATGCTGGCCAATGTGGAGCCCTGGCACAGCAAGATGGCTCAACAAGAGACCCAGAGAAGAGAAATTAAGAAGACAAAGAAGAACAGGGATTTGAGGTGGCACAAAAGAGTAATTCCCTCTTTTCCATGCCAGAAGTTCCCAGCATCAGTTCCCAGAGCTGCCTAATGAGAATACAAGCAGACACAGAAGAACTGTGAATGGACACAGAGAGCAGACAATGGGGTGAACAGGGAGGGAAGGGGGGAGAAATAATTTTTTTAATCTTAAAAAAAAAGTATTAATTTAAAACATTTATTTTCCAAATGGAGTATCTTTATCTCCAGATAAAGGGATAGTCCACATTAACCTCAGTTAATACCATAGGAACTATGGGAACGGCCCTTCTGAGTTGTCCCAAATTGAAGTAGCAAACAGGACTTTGTATCTCTATGTCACCAGGCATTGGTCACCAACCATCCTATAGCCTAGGGTGAGACACTGACCAGCTGAGAGCAATTCCACTGGGGCACAGCTGTGAGCTCTCAGCAGCTGAGGGATGGGCACATGGGCCCTGGAGAGGGCTGGAAGGACATTAAGGCATGCCTTCCACCTCCATCTCATGCTGCCACCATCCTTGCTATACCTTGGTTTGCCAGAATGGAATGGAACAGTTTCTCAGCCAGGACTGTGTTGTATTTAGCAAAGGGTGAATGAACCTAAAAATAAACAATGACTTGTCCCTCAGTTTGTCAGATTTGCTGACAAAACAGTCAATTCAAGACTAGGCACTAGAGGACGTTTCCCTAACTCTCCTCTCTCTCTCCCCTCACCTTCTCTCTCTTTTACCTTTTTATTTTCCAGCTAAGCTGTCAGAGGCTGTCTCTGAGGGTGTGAGGTTGGTCTTATGGGATGGCTTTGCTCTGGAGAAAGAGGCTGACGGAGCAAGAGGGGAGAGGCTTGTGGCTTCTTTGGTGTATATTTTTGCAGGGGGAGGCTGCCCTGCTGATTGATGGTGGATGGAGTCATTATGTGGGGATGGCTAAGATGGAGGAGGGTCTCTTTCTTGGACAGAGTCCTTTTGCTGACAAGAATTACAAATGTGATATCACTGTTCTAAATGAAAAGATATGGATAATAGTCTTCTGAAACTACAGAACATAAAAACAGGGCTGGGTGGCAACCAAAGTTGTATATTATAGAAAGGAGGCATTCCGATCTTGCAGATGGAAGGGGCATCTCTCTGGAAACACTAGTAGAGGAAGTGTGTCCTGGGTGCTTTCTGTTTGTGTCTGAAGCACACTGAGTCACCACTGAGACCTAACAGATAGTGTTAATAGAAAGATCAGGGATGGCTGAGATTGTGCTGATCTTATCTTAATGTACCTACATATATTTTGTTTTAAATTTTTATTGTGGTACATAGAGAACACAAAATTTCCCATCTTTACCACTTTCAAGTATAGGAGTCAGTGATGTTAATTAGATTCCCAATGTTGAATACACCTACTTTTCAGACCTCATGGGAACCTTAGCTCCTCTGTGGCTGTCTCTGCTTGTGTAGAATGGACTTCTTTAACTCGTTGACTGGAGAATACTGCCTGTCTCACTCTGTTATAACGTGGAATTTTTTCTTTTCCTCCCTTCCTTCCTCTTTCTTTGTATCCCTTCCCTTCCTCCCTTCCTCCTTTCCTCCTTTCCTCCCTTCCTCCCTCCCTTCCTTCCCTCTTTCTCTCTCTCTTTCCCAGTTACTAGCAATTGAAGGGATCTTTTATCCTAAATATTTTATTTCAAGGTCAATTTATGTATACAATGACAGGACCCTTTGACAACTACCCTCTCTCCAGGCTGACAGGAAGTTTGAGGAAACCCCTAATTAGAACCACAGAGACTGTGATCACAAAGACAGGCCACAGCTCCCATTGACCTCTGGACCCCAGCCTTCCTGGCCCCTCAAACTTCAGCCTGAGTGTGGGGGACATGTGGGGTCCCTTGAGAGTCCATGAGCTCAGAAGACAAGAACCGAAGAGGCTAGGAAATGCATGAACTTTCTGGAGCGTTGAACTCAGGTTTTGACCCTATCTGTGGAGGGGGAACAAGGGAGGGAATGGGGGCTCTGGCTCCCAGGAATCAGGGCCCTGCGGTAAAGAGAACAGTACAGGCTAGCTTAGAGTCCTAGTTTCATTGCTTACCAGCTTTGCTCTCTTGGGGTGCATAATTTGACCTCCAGGCCCTTGGGGGTTGTTTGTTTGCTTGTTTTTGTTTGTTTGTTTATTTTTTTAACTTTATTTTGTATGCTTAATAATTGGAAATATAAACAATTAAAAACTAAAAAGAAAATACAGTTGAATAAAAACATACATTTCTCAATTAGATGTACTGGATACATACAATTTTTTTAAAATCATACAATATGTTACACAATATATTTGGTTCATAGTAATGTAATTATACAGTACTTGTCTTTCTGTGTCTGGCTTGCTTTGCACAACATAATGCTCCACAGGTTCAACCATGTTGTCATATGCTTTATGAATTCTTTTCTTCTTCCGGCTGCATAATATTCCATTGTGTGAATACATTACAGTTTGTTTATCCATTCATCTGTTGATGGACACCTGGGTTGTTTCCAACTTCTGGCAATCGTGAATAATGCCACTATGAACATCCATGTGCAAATGTCTGTTCGTGTCACTGTTTTCAGTTCTTCTGGGTATATGCCCAGTAGTGGTATTGCTGGGTCAAATGGCAAATCTATATTCAACTTCTTTAGGAACTGCCAAACAATCCTCCCCAGTGGCTGTACCATTCTACATTCCCACCAACAGTGAATAAGTGTTCCTCTCTCCACATTCTCCCCAACGCTTGCAGTTCTCTCTTTTTAATAGTGGCCATACTGATAGGTGTGAAATGATATCTCATTGTAGTTTGGATTTGCAATTCCCTAATCATTTGTGATATTGAGCATTTCTTCATGTGTTTTTTTGCCAATTTTTTTCTATCTGGTTGCATCATCATCTTTTTGGTGCATCCTTCTCTGCGTGGGGGCTTGCGCCTCTCCACACCACGCTGGTCTGCAATGCCCTTTTTCTTTTTTCACCAGGAGGTTCTGGGAATCGAACACAGATCCTCCATATGGTAAACAGGAGCTCAATTGTGGGGTTAAGTCCCACCACCTCGGCAAGGGTATGATTAAATGATTGATTAAAGCTCATCTGTTCTTGCTTCAGAGCAAAAAATAGCTCTGTCCTTGCTATCTCTGCACAAGCTACCTCTTTTCGTTTGAGGTTTGAAAATGGCTTCTTCTTGCACTTCTACTACTAGATAGGATGTGAGTCTAGAGACAAAGTTTCTTGTTCCAAGGCAAAACATCCTTGAGAAATTTAACTTTAACCACAGCCCTTGGTCAAATCCAAAAATGCATGATATATAAACAAGAGAAATAAACCAGATGAAGCCCTCCCTGCATATGAGTTTTGTTGTGTGAGTCTTTTGTTCCCTTGGCACTCAATTGTTTGTGTCACAGCCACTTCCCCACGTGTATTTCTTCTTTGGACATATAGATAGGTCTTTTGCCCATTTTTAAATTGGGTTGTTTGTCTTTTTTTATTGTTGTATTGTAACATCTCTGTATATATCCCGGATATACCCATATCAGATAGGGGATTTCCAAATTTTTTTCCCATTGAGTTGGCTGCCTTTTCATCCTTTTGACAAAGTCCTCTGAGGTACAAAAATGTTTCATTTTGAGGAGTTCTCATTTATTTATTTTTTCTTTTGTTGCACGTGGTTTGGGTGTAACGTCCAAGAAACCACCACCTGCTACAAGGTCTTAAAGCTGTTCCCCTTCATTTTATTCTCGCAGTTTTATGGCCCTGGCTTTTATAAATTAGGTCTTTGATCCATTTTGATTCTTGTATAGAGAGTGAGAGAGGGGTCCTCTTTCTTTCTTTTGGTTATAGATATCCATTTGTCACAGTACCATTTGTTAAAGAGACTGTTTTGTTCCATTAACACAGACTTGGTAGGTATGTCAAAAACCAGGTGAATATATAGATGACAGGTTATTTCTGGACCCTCAATTCTATTCCACTGATTGATATATCTCTATGCCAATACCATGCTGTTTGACCACTGTAGCTTTGTAATATGTTTCAAGGTCAGGCAGTGAAATTCTTTCCATATCACCCTTCTTTTCTGGAATGCTTTTGGCTATTTGAGTGTACTTTCCCTTCCAAATGAATTTGGTAATTGCCTTTTCTAATTCTGTAAAGTAAGCTGTTGGGATTTTGATTGGTATTGAATTGAATTTATGAATCAGTTTGGGTAAGATTGACATCTTTATAATATTTACTCTTCCAACCCATGAACATAGAATGTCTTTCCATTTGTTCAGGTCTTTTAAAATTTCTTTCAAAATTATTTTGTAGTTTTCTGCATATAGGCCCTGTACTTCTTTGGTTAAATTAATTCCTAGATATTTGAGGTTTTTTTGTTGCTATTGAAAATGGCATTTTCCCCTGATTTCCTCCTCAGATTGTTCAATACTAGTGTACAAAAACATAATTGATTTTTTTTTTTGCATGTTGATTTTGTATCCTGCCACTCTGCTAAACTCATTTTAGCTCAAGTATCTTTAACTTTATCTTTTCCTATTTGTATGCTTTTAAATTTTTTTCTCCTTTAATGCCCTAGCTAGAACTTCTGGTACAATGGTAAATAACAATGGTGATGGTGGGCATCCTTGTCTTGCTCCTGATCTTACAGGGAAAATTTTTCAACCTTTCCCCAATGAGTATGATGTTGGCTATGGGTTTTTCAAAATGCCTTTTAGTGTATTGAGGAATTTTCCCTCTATTCCTATCTTTTGAAGTATTTTTAGCAAGAAAGGATGCTAGATTTTGCCAAATGCCTTTTCTGCATTGATTGAGATTGTGTGTGTGTGTTCTTTTTCCTTCCATTTATTCATGCAGTGTATTACAATGATGGATTTTCTTCTGTTGAACCAGGTTTGCATACCAGGAATAAACCCCACTTGGTTGTGATGTATAAGTCTTTTGATATGCTGTTGGATTTGATTTGCAAGTATTTTGTTGAAGAATTTTTGCATTTATGTTCATTAGAGAGATTGGGCTGTAATTTTCTTTACTTGTATCTTTATCTGGTTTTGGTATTAGGGTGATATTAGCTTCATAAAAAGTGTTGGGTAATTTTCCCTCCTCTTCAATTTTTTTGGAAAAATATAAACAGAATTGGTGTTAATTCTTTTGAAATGCAGGGTAGAATTCACCTGTGAAGCCATCTGGTCCTGGAATTTTCTTTGCTGGAGATTTTTGATGTGGGATTCAATCTCTTTAAATGTGTTTGGTTTGTTAAGTTCTTGTATTTCTTGTAGGGCAGTGTAAGTTGGCCTCGGGGTTTTTTACTGAGAAAAATAGGGTTAATGGCAATACCAACATCATGCATAATCATGAAAATGAAATGAGTTAATGAACTAGAATGTGAGCTCCATGAAGGCAGGGACTTTGGTTTCCTTTGTATATATCCATAGTAGATATACCATTGTTCTTAGTGCCCAAATATTTAGAATGATGCAGGTAACCCTTTTAACACAGGGCCTGGAACAGCCAATGCTGTTCTGCCAGTGCTATTCTGCCAAAGATGCCTCAGTGCATCCATTTGACCATCTACCAGGAGTTATTGCAGACATTCATGGGGGGGTCAAAGCATGTTAATTCCTCACACTTAATCATGAGCAGCTTTAGGTGGTTCCCTCCCACCACTCAGCAGAGAAGGAGACTGGCAGAGAATTTGTGCCTGGAAACTCCCGATGGGTCTGGGTGGGGTATGGAGCTGAGAAACTTTAAACAGCAGCATTCTGGAATGCTAGAGGAGAGGCCTTGGCGCTGGAGAAGGTGTGCATGATGAAGGATTGTAATCACTGACTACAGTGTTTATACTTGCTATTGTAATGGTCATTTTAGCTTGGTTCTAGCTTACTTCCACCCCTCCGCCTGGAACTATAGTTGTTTATACTTGTTATTGAAATGGTTATTTTAGCTTAGCTCCACTCCTTGTTTATACTTGTTATTGGAATGGTTATTTTAGCTTAGTCACATTTTTTGTTGATACTAGTTATTATAATGGTAACAACTCCACCTCCCTTTCTTTGGATTCATAAGTTAAATTCCCAAGGCAGATTTTAGGCCCACAGGCCATCCAATCTACTGCATCACACTTAGCAATAAACACTTTCTCCCTCTGAAACCCGAGTGTCTCAGGAATTGGTCATTTGAGCACTTAGGACAGAAAATCTCTGCTTTGATAGGTAACAGGATAGCGGAAAATAAAGGCATTCCCAGGGCCAGCCCTGTACCCAAGAAAGGAGAAAGATGTTTTTTTTTCTTCTATTCTGTATTTTTTCCTTCCCTCCTGATTGTGTGACCTTCTGTTGCCAAATCACAGAATGTACCTTGAGGGACTGAATATGCAAATGGACAGTGACCAGGAAACTCTGACCAGTAGCAGCAATCACCAGACCAAGAACGTCTGGCCCACTACCTGCAACAATCAGTCCACTATCTACTGCAACCATTCCCAAAAGTCAAACCTCAGCCCCTGTAACAATCAACCCCAAAGAGCCAGGAACTGATCAGTAACTGGCAGCTCCCCTAATTTTTGCACCTGCTTCCATTAGGACCAACAAAAGAAAGCCAAGTATGCTCCCCTAACCAATGATCTGGAATGCCCCACTCCCAGTTAGCCTGCCTCCAGCTTCCCCAACCAACAGCCCCCAGTCAGGGCCTACCTGATGTCTTCCCTTTTTTCCAATATAAAGGCTTCCCATTCCTCAGCCTGCCTTTGGGTCGCTTCCAAATTCAAGTAATGGTGGCTGACTCCCCTGCTATAGCAAGCTCTGAACAACTAGCCTTTGTTCTCATTTGGGTAGTCTTTATTTTCTTTCAATGCCCTAATACAGTTAGCTCCACAGCTGAGACCCACAGTTTTGATTCAGTGGGCTCTTGCTAGCTGGGGAGGAATCTGGAACACCAACTGATACATGGTTTCCATGAGAAAATTCATTCTAGATTCCAAACACGTGGTTTAGGGCATAGGTTTCAGAATGGAACTCTTTCTTGGTGGTTCCTGGAATTCAGACAAATCAGGGTTTGTGCTGGGGCAGGGGTGGTGGAACATGACAACATAGGGGAGTTCTATTTGCATAAAAAAGACCTTGTAGGCCCAGGAGGGAGCATGAAGGTGGACTTTGGAGCTGGCAACCAGTCCCAGGACAGAACATTTTTTAATACATTGGAAAGGGTACAAACTGGAGGCCAAAGGTACTTCAGCAACTTAACCTTCCAGAAAGTCTTCTAGTAGAGGAAGAACTCAACCTGAGGAGCGAATGCAGTTATGCCAACTGAGCTTCAGCAGTGAGCACCACTTGAGAGTGGCAATGGAAGTGCCGTTCATATTCTCTCCCAGCCTGGCTCCTAATGGGGCCTGAGGAACATTCCCTAGGCAAGGAGGAACAATGGGCAGCACTAGGGTTGTTAGAAAACTGGAAGGAAAGCCATTTTTCTGGGCACATCATTAAAGAATTATCATGCAGGTGCAATGGGTCCTGTCACCTTCAGGAGGGCAGTGACTGATTGGGAAAGAGGACAAAAACGACCAGGTCAACATCCAAAAGCCGAGGATGGGGGACTTCCAGGAAAATGGGGGACTGCAGCTGCCGGCACCCTCCCCCCAACAAAAGACACTTTAGAATTCTCAGACCTCTGGGCCTGCAGCTATAGACAAGGGGGCTCCAGGGATCCACCTCTCCAGGAAAGGGGAGAGAGAGGGACGCAGCCTAACGCAGTTTTGGTCTGCTGTGTCACAGGAGCCCGTCCACTTGGGGCTAGAGATCTGACCCTCAAAATCTCTTTCTCTTAACCAGGACTGATTGTTGCGAACACAAAAGGGAATGCAAATATTTCCTACAAGGGGAAAAGGAAGGGGGCTGCCAGAACTGGCTGCAGGACTGTCTCAGAGAAAGTTTGAATTACAAGGCTCTTAGCCTCCAGGCAGGAACGTCTATCACAGTGACCTTCCGTGTAGCTACAAACTCTGACCAGGCATTGAACTGAGAACTGCCAAGGAGCCCCTCTGCTGGCAGACCAAGGAAGTGCATGTGAGAAAATTAAAACTAAGTAAGAGAGGCTTTTTCCAGCCTTTATAGCTTCCCTTCCCAAAGCGCTATGAAGCAGGCAATCATGAATAATGCCATTATGAACACTGGTGTGTAGATGTCTATTCATGTCACTGATCTCAGTTCTTCTGAGTATATATCCAGTAGTGGTGTTGCAGAGCCATGTGGCAAATCTATATCCAACTTCTTTAGGAACTGCCAAACAGTCCTCCACAGTGGCTGTACCATTCTGCATTCCCACCAATAGTGAATAAGTGTTCTTATCTCTCCACATCCTCCCCAACACTTGTAGTTCTCTGTCTTTTTAATAGTGGCCATTCTGATATGAGTGAAATGGTATCTTATAGTTTTGATTTGCATTTCCCTAATCATTAGGGATGTTGAACATTTTTTCATGTGTTGTTTTCTTTTTTTAAAAAATTTTTTTATTTTTTATTGACTTTGTAATAATATTACATTAAAAATATATATGTGAGGTCCCATACAACCCCACCCCCCCACCCCACCTCTCCCCCCCCCCCCCCAGCAACACTCGTTCCCATCATCATGACACATCCATTGGATTTGGTAAGTACATCTTTGGGCACCTCTGCACCTCATAGTCAATGGTCCACATCATGGCCCATACTCTCCTCCATTCCATCCAGTGGGCCCTGTGAGGATTTACAATGTCCGGTGATTGCCTCTGAAGCACCATCCAGGGCAGCTCCATGTCCCAAAGACGCCTCCACCTCTCATCTCTTCCTGCCTTTCCCCATACCCATCAGCCACCATGTCCACTTTTCCCAATCCAATGCCACCTCTTCTATGTGGACATTGGATTGGTTGTGTCCATTGCACCTCTATGTCAAGAGGAGGCTCAGATTCCACATGGATGCTGGATACAATTCTCCCACTTTCAGTTGTAATCACTCTAGGCTCCATGGTGTGGTGGTTGTCCTTCTTCAACTCCATCTTAGCTGAGTGTGGTAAGTCCAATAAATCAGATTGTAGGTGCTGGAGTCTGTTGAGGCTCAGGACCTGGCTATCACATTGTCAGTCCAGAGATTCAAATCCCCTAAATATATCTTAAACCCCAACATTAACTGCACCTCCAGCACATTAGCATGAAAGTCTTATGAAGGAAGATCCCATCTGAGTCCAGATTCATCACACATAAACACCATTTCCAAAGAGGGGCCATCTGACCTGGTAGTCAACCCCATCGGCCATGACCATAACTCCCATGGATCTCTTTAGCCCTCAAAGGAACCAATATCTGGGGGTTGTATCTGCTTTATCTGTCTCTCTGACTCTGCTCAGTTGTGCATGAGGGCAATCCTTCTGCCAGCCTCCAGACTCTTTTTTAGAAACTCGTAGCCATATAAACTCATTTCTCCTTTCCATTTCCCCCTTACTTTAGGTCAAACAGCATTTTAAAGTCATGTTATTTTATGTAGTGTTGTTTTCTTTTTTTTTTTTTTTTGCCTTTTGTATTTTTTCTTTCAAGTCTTTAATTGGGTCATTTTTTCTCTTCATTGTTGAGTTGTAACATCTCTCTGTACATCATGGATATTAAACCCTTATCAGACATGTGATTTCTATATATTTTCTCCCATTGAGTCGGCTGCCTTTCACCCTTTTGACAAAGTCATGTGAAGTGCAAAATTGTTTCATTTTGAGGAGGTCCCATTTATCTATTTTTTCTTTTGTTACAGATGCTTTGGGTAGAAGGTCCAAGAAACCACCACCTACCATAAGGTCTTTAAGATGTTTCCCTACATTTTCTTCTAGTAGTTTTATGGCCCTGGCTTTTATATTTAGGTCTTTGATGCATTTGGAATTGATTTTTGCATAGGGAGTAAGAGAGGAGTCCTTTTTTATTCTTTTGGTTATTGATATCCTCTTGTCCCAGCACCATTTGTTGAAGAGACTGTTTTGTCCTGTTAACCAGACTTAGTAGCTTTGCCAAAACAAGTTGACTGTAAAGGTGAGGGTTTATTTCTGGACTCTCAATTCTATTCCACTAATCAATGTATCTATCTTTATACCAGTATCATGTTGTTTTTGTTTGTTTGTTTGTTTTTGTGTTTGTGGGTTTTTTTTTAAGATTTAGTTTTATTTATTTATTTATTTTTAATTTCTCTCCCCTTCCCTCCCCCATTCCCCCCAGTTGTCTGCTCTTTGTGTCCATTAGCTGTGTGTTCTTCTGTGACCACTCCTATCCCTATCAGCGGCACCGGGAATCTGTGTTTCTTTTCGTTGAGTCATCTTGTTGTGTCAGCTCTCCGTGCATGGGGCACCATCCCTGGGCAGGCTGCACCCTCCTTTGTGCTGGGCGGCTCTCCCCATAGGGTGCACTCCCTGCACGTGGGGCTTCCCCATGTGGGGGACACCCCCGTATGGCACAGCACTCCCTGCACGCATCAGCACTGTGCATGGGCCAGCTCCACATGGGTCAAGGAGGTTCGGGATTTGAACCGCAGACCTCCCATGTGGTAGGCGGATGCCCTATCCATTGGGCCAAGTCCGCTTCCCAGTATCAAGTTGTTTTGACCACTGTAGCTTTGTAATATGTTTCACGGTCAGGCAGTGAAATTGCTCCCATGTCATTCTTCTTTTTTAGAATGCTTTTGGCTATTCAGGTGCCCTTTTCCTTCCAAATGAATTTGATAATTACCTTTTCTAATTCTGTAAAGTAGGCTGTTGGGATTTTTATTGCTATTCTATTGAATCTATAAATCAGTTTAGGTAAGACAGACATCTTCATGATATTTAGTCTTCATATCCATGAATATGGAATGTCTTTCCATTTGTTTAGGTCTTCATTGATTTCTTTTATCATTATTTTGTATTTTCCCAAATATAGGTCCTGTACTTCTTTGGTTAAATTGATTCCTAGGTATTTGAGTCTTTTTTAAAGTTTTATTTAGTTATTTCTCCCATTGTTTGTGCTCACTCTGCTTTCTGTGTCTGTTTGTTGTATGTTCTCTGTGTCTGTTCATCTTTGAGGAGGAACTGGGAACCAAATCCACGTGTGGGAGGGAGGCACCCAATCTTTTGAGCCATATCCACTCCCTGCTTGTTGTGTCTCTCGTTGTGCCTCCTCATTCTGTCTCCTCGGAGTATCATCTTTTTGTGAAGGCTCATTGCATCAGCTGGATGCACCAGCCTATCGTGTAAGCTTGCTGTCTTGTTTAGGAGGCACCAGAAACCAAACCCAGGACCTCCTGCTTCATATTTGAGTCTTTTTGTTGCTACTGTAAATGGAAATATTTCTCAGATTTCCTCCTCAGATTGTTCAGTACTAGTGTACAAACACATTGCTCATTTTTGTATGCTGATCTTGTATCCTCCTACTTTACTGAGTTCATTTATTAGCTCAAGCTTTCTTGCAGACATTTCAGTATTTTCTAAATATAGTATCATGACATCACATGTCATCAGCAAATAGTGAGAGTTTTACTTCCTCTTTTTTTTATTTGGATGTCTTTATTTATTAATTTTTTTCTTTTCTAATTGTCCTAGCTAGAACTTCTAATACAATGTTGAAAAACAATGGTGACAATGGGCATCCTTTTCTTATTCCCAATCTTAGAGGGAAAACTTTCAACCTTTCTCCATTGAGTATGATGTTGGTTGTGGATTTTTCATGTATGCCTTTTATTGTATTGAGGAATTTGCCTTCTATTCCTATCTTTTGAAGTACTTTTATCAAAAAAAGGATGTTGGATTTTGTCTAATGCCTTTTCTTTGTTGATTGAGATTATTATGTGGTTTTCTCCATTCAATTTGTTAATGTGATGTATTACATTGATTGGTTTTCTTATGTTGAACCACCTTGCATACCAGGCATAAATCCCATGTGGTTGTGATGTATAAGTCTTTTGATATGCTGTTGGATTTGATTTGCAAGTATTTTGTTGAGAATTTTTGCATCTATGTTCATTAGAGAAATAGGTCTGTAATTTTCTTTTCTTGTAGTATCTTTATCTGGCTTTGGTATTAGGGAAATGTTCGCTTCATAAAAAGTGTTGGGTAATTTTCCCTCCTTTTTAATTTTTTGGAAGAGTTTAAACAGGATTGATGGTAATTCTTTTTTTTTTTTTTAAAGATTTTATTTTTATTTTATTTTATTTAATTCCCCTCCCCTCCCCCGGTTGTCTGTTTTCTGTGTCTTTTTGCTGCGTCTTGTTTCTTTGTCCGCTTCTGTTGTCGTCAGTGGCACGGGAAGTGTGGGCGGCGTCATTCCTGGGCAGGCTGCTCCCTCCTTCGCGCTGGGCGGCTCTCCTTATGGGTGCATTCCTTGCGCGTGGGGCTCCCCTAAGCGGGGGACACCCCTGTGTAGCACGGCACTCCTTGCGCGCATCAGCACTGCGCATGGGCCAGCTCCACACGGGTCAAGGAAGCCCGGGGTTTGAACCGTGGACCTCCCATGTGGTAGACGGACGCCCTAACCACTGGGCCAAAGTCCGTTTCCCGGTAATTCTTTTTGAAATGCGGGGTAGAATTTGCCTGTGAAGCCATCTGATCCTGGAATTTTCTTTGTTGGGAGATTTTTGATGTTGGATTCAATCTCTTTAACTGTGATTGGTTTGTTAAGTTTTTATATTTCTTGGAGGATCAGTGTAGGTCATTTGTGCATTTCTAGATTTGTCCATTTCCTCTAGGTTGAGTAGTTGGTTGACATACAGTTTCTCATAATATCCCCTTATGGTACCTTTTATTTCTGTGGGATCAGCCACTAACTTTCCCCCTTTCATTTCTGACTGTATTTATTTGCATCTTCTCTCTTTTTTCTTTGTTAGTGTAGGTAGTGGTTTGTCAATTTTACTGATCTTCTCAAAGAACAAGATTTTGACTTTGTTGGTTTTCTCTATTTTTTTTGTTCTCAGTTTCATTTTTTTCTACTTCTCCCACCCCTTCATTGTTTTGCATGCACTGTCAGCTTTCTGTGTCTATTAATTGAGTGCTCTCTGTGCTGCTTGTTTTCTTTCTATACCAGAAATAGAACCCAGGACTTCTCATGTGGGAGAGAAGGACCCTGTCACTTGGGCTACCTCTGCTGCCTATTTGTTTTGTCTCTCATTGTGTTTCCTTGTTTTGATTCCTCATTGTGTCATCTTTTTTGTCATTTTGTTGCCATACCACTTGCCATACCACCTTGTAGTGTCAGCTTGCTCTTTTGCTTCTGCTTTTGTTTTTCAGTTTGTGTGTGTGTTTTTTATGACTTTATTTTTTTAGTAGAAATGCACTTTTATTTTTCTTCCCTTCCCTCTGTCCCACTCCCACCCTGTTGTTTTTGCTGTCTGTGTCCATTTGCTGTGTAAGCTTCTATATCTGTTTCTCTTTTTGTCTTCTCTTCTCATCTTTCTCCTCTAGGATTCACTGGGATTTGATCCTGGGGAACTCTGATGTGGAGAGAGGTTCCCTGTCAATTGTACCACCACAGTTCCTGGTCTCTGCTGCACTTCACCTTGACTCTTTCCTTCTCTCTTTTGTTGCATCATCATCATGCTACGTGCATGGGCACTTGGCTTGCTATGTAGACACATGCTCACAATGTGGGCACTGGCTCATGGTGTGGGCACTCAAACGGGTACTCAGTTCACCACATGGGCACTCAGCTTGCCATGTGGGCACTGGCTCACCATGCAGTGGACACTCACATGGACACTCGGTTTGCCACATGGGCACTCGCGTCAGCACTCGGCTCACCATGCAGGCACTTGGCTTGCCACGTGAGTACTCACAAAGACACCTGGCTCACCACATGGGCACTTGGCTTACCACACAGGCATTTGGCTCACCATGTGGGAACTTGGCTTACTGCGCAGGCACTTGAATCACCACGCAGGCACTGGCTTACCATGCAGGCACACTTTCTCTTCTTCTTTTTCACAAGAAGGCCCCAGGGATCAAACCTGGGTCCTCCCATATGGTAGGCAGAGGCCTTACCACTTGAGCCACATCTGCTTCCTACTCATCTGCTCTTGCAGGCACCAGGAAACAAACCCAGAACCTCCCATGGGGTAGCTGGGTGCCCAACTGTTTGAGCCACATCCGCTTCTCTGTTCTCAATTTCATTTATTCCTGCTGTAATCTTTATTATAATTTATTTCCTTCTGCTTGCTCTGGGATTGGCTTACTCTTCTTTTTCTAGTTTCCCTACTTGTTCAGTTACATCTTTGAGTTTAGCTCTTTCTTCTATTTTAATATAGGTATTTAGGGCTATGAATTTCCCTCTCAAGACTGTCTTTGCTATATCCCACAAGTTTTGCTAAGTTGTGTTCTCATTTTTGTCTCAATATTTTTACTGATTTCACTTGCAATTTTTTTTATCCACTGGTTATTTAGGAGTGTGTTGCTTAACCTCCATACATTTGTGAATTTCCCTCTTTCCTGTCTATTATTGATTTCCAGTTTCATTTCATTATGATCTAAGAAGCTGCTTTATATAATTTCTATCGTTTTATATTTATTGAGAGTTTCATTTTTCCCTAACATGGGGTCTATCCTGGAGAAAGATCCATGGGCACTTGGGAAGAACGTAAAACCTGCTGAATTTGGATGCAGTGTTCTGTATATGGCTGTTAGGTCTAACACATTTATCATATTGTTCAAGTTCTCTGTTTCCTTGTTGATCTCCTGTCTAGTTGTTCTATCTAATGTGAGTGGGGTGTTGAAGGCTCCAAACATCATTGTAGTGATGTCTATTTCTCCCTTCAGATATGCTGGAGTTGGTCTCATGTATTTTGGGGCACCCTGATTAGGTGCATAGATTATGATTGTTATATCTTCCTGGTGGATTGCTCCTTTTATTAATATATAATGGTCTTCTGTATCTCTTATAACTTTTTTGCATTTAAAGTCTGCTTTGAATGTTACAGCCACTGTGGAGGACTGTTTCATAGTTCCTAAAGAAATTGAATATAGACTTGCCACATGACGCTGCACTACCACTACTGGGTATATAGCCAGAAGAATTGAGAGCAGTGACACGAATAGACATCTGCACCCCAGTGTTCATAATGGCATTATTCACAATTGCCAAACATTGGAAACAACCTACGTGTCCATCAACAGATGAATGGGTAAACAAACTGTGGTGTATTCACACAGTGGAATATTATGCAGGTGTAAGAAAAATGAAATCACAAAACATATGGCAGCATGGATGAACCTGGAGGACATTATGTTGAGCAAAGCAAGCCAGACACAGAGGGACAAATACTGTATGATTACATTACTATGAACAAAATATATTGTGTAACATATTGTATGCTTAAAACAAAATTTTATATGTATCCTGTATGTCTAAATGAGAAATGTATGTTTTTATTCAACTGTGTTTTCTTTTTAGTTTTTGTTTATATTTTTAATTATTAGGTGTACAAAATAAAGTTTAAAGAAATAAAGTCTGCTTTTTCCTATATTAGTATAGCTACCCCTACTCTTTTTTGGTTAATATTTGCATGGAGTATCTTATTCCAACCTTACTTTTTCAGCAAGTTTGTATCCCTGGTTCTACGGTGAGTCTCATATAAGGAGCATATGGATAGCTCATTTTTGTTTTGTTTTGTTTTTTGTTTTTTATCCATTCTGTCAGTCTATATCTTTTTTATTTTTAATTATCTATTTTATTTTTAATCCATTCACATTCAATGTAATTACTATTAATGCATTATTATTTACATCCACAATTTTCTTCTTTGGTTTTCATATGTGATATCATATTTTCATCCATATTTTCATCTGCCATTTACTCTTTTTTTTTTCATTTACTCTTTTGGTTATCCTTTCTGCTAATCTTTCTTCTATACCCTCTTCCAAGCCTCTTTCTCCTGTCATTTTCTTTCAGGCTCTAAGACATCCTTTAATATTTCCTGCAAAGTTGGATTCTTTTTTACAAACTCTGTTTGTGAATACTTGATACTCACCTCCATATTTGAAGGACAATTCTGCCAGATAAAGAATTCTTGGTTGGCAGTTTTTCTCTTTCAATATCCTAATTTGTATCATACCACTGTCTTCTCTTTCCATGGTTTCTGATGAGAAATCTGTGCGAAGATTTACTGAGCATCCCTTGTATAGGATGGTTTGCTTCTCCTTTGCTGCTCTGAGAATTTTCTCTTTATCTTTGACAATTGACATTCTGAGTAGCATGTGTCTTGGAGTAGGTCCATTCAGATTTACTCTGAATTGGGTATGGTGTGCTTCTTGGACATGTAAGTTCATTTCTTTCAGGAGAATTGGTATTTTTCCACTATTACTTCATCACACATGCTTTCTGCCCCTTTTTCTTTTCTCTTTTCCTTCTGGAACTCTTGTGACATGTATGTTGTTGTGTTTCATGTTGTCATTTAACTCCCTGAGCCTCTGCTCATTTTTTTCCCATTCTTTTCTCTCTTCAATTTCAACTGTTCTGTCTTTGATATCGCTTATTCTTTCTTCTATCATTTTGAGTCTACTGTTGTAGGCCTCTAATGTGTTTTATTTTAAGATTTATTTTTTATTTATTTCTCTCCCCTCCCCCCAGTTGTCTGCTCTTTGTGTCCATTCGCTGTGTGTTCTTCTGTGACCACTTCTATCCTTATCAGTGGCACCAGGAATCTGTGTTTCTTTTTGTTGCATCATCTTGCTGTTTCAGCTCTCCATGTGTGTGGTGCCATTCTTGGGCAGGCTGCACTTTCTTTCATGCTGGGTGGCTCTCCTTACAGGGTGCACTCCTTGCATGTGGGGCTCCCCTATGCGGGGACACCCCTGCATGGCAGGGCACTCCTTGTGCCCATCAGCACTGCACATGGGCCAGCTCCACACCAGTCAAGGAGGCCCAGGGTTTGAACAGTGGACCTCCCATGTGGTAGGCGGATGCCCTATCCATTGGGCCAAGTCCACTTCCCGGTTTTGTTTTGTTTTGCTTTTAATCTGACCCATTGTGACTTTCATTCCCAAGCGTTTTATTACTTTTCTCTTCAGGATTTCAAATTCTTTTATGTGCTTGCTCAGTGTCTTCTTGATGTTGTTTATCTCTTTAATCATATTGTCTTTCAACTCATTACTTTGATTTTGGAAATTTGTGTGCATATTGTTAAATTATTTCTCTCAAATCCTGTGTCTCTTCTGGAGTTTTGATATATTCCTTTACTTGGGCCATGTCTTCCATTTTCTTACTATGACTTGTAATTTTTTGCTGATGTCTAGGCATCTGATAACGATGGTAGTTTACTCAGATGCTCAAGTTCTTCTCTTCCATAGAAATTTAGTGGCAGGAGGCTGTTACTGCTGTTCTTTGACTCTTGGTTTGACCTGGATCATTAGAATTGTCACTGTTAGGTGCTCAAAACTGTGCTATGGACCCAGTAGGGGCTGTAGATTCACTTTGGGGCCTTGGGGAGGGAGGCTATAAAGGCTGGAAAAACATCTCATATATTTTTAATTTTCTCATGTGCACTTCCTTGGTCTGCCAGCAGAAGGTGCTCTTTGGAAGCCCTCTCATTTCAATGCCTGGTCTGAGTATGTTTCCTACAATACAGACAGGATCAGTGTGATTGGGGTTCCTATCTGGAGGCGAAGAGTCTTGTAATTAGAGTTTCTCAGAGACAGTTCTATAGTTTTCTCTGGCACCTCCCTCCCTTTTCCTGGATAGTAAACAATTCCACTCCCCTCTGGGTCCTCAGCAATCAGTCCTCTTTAGTAGAGAAGGAGACTGGGAGAGTCTGATCTCTTTAGTCCCTTGTGGGCTCTCAAGGCAAACAATGGCATGGCCTTACCCAGCATGGAAGGGCTGGAGGGACACAGCAGACCAAAACGTGGGTTAAAAGCTCTCTCTGCCTAGGGGAGCCTGCACCATATCTTGATGTGTATTTCCATCTTTCACTCCCATTTCTCAGCAAGCTCTGTTCTTTCCCCCATTTCCCAAATAAATGATTTTTACTGGCCTAACAACAGCAAAAAGGCTGACTCAGCCTTATGCTGTGTCCCTCTCTCTCGACTTTCCTGAGGAGGTGTATCCTCAGTAATCAGTCCCTTCTAGAAGAGAGGGAGATTAAGAGGGTCAGATTTTGCCACTCCAATGCCAGCTCCCAGGGCAAAAACAGCACAGTCCCACCTGACCTGAAAGGGCTGGTCGGACACTGCAGAGCAAATTTGTGGTTCAGAAGCTCAGTCAGCCTTAGGCTGTGTTCCTCTGTCTGCCCTTTCCTGTAGTGGTGGCTCCCTGCAGCCCCTTTGGTCTGTAGCTGGCTCAGAGGCCTGAGAATTCTCGTGTCTTTAGTGCGGGGGCAGGTGCTGGCAGCAGCAGCCTCTGGATTCAACTCACAGTACTGCCTTCATGATTCCCCTCCTTTGTCCCTGTCTCTTCTGGGCAGTGTCCAGCCTTCGCCTGGTGTCCTAAATCCTAGACGATCTTTTTTGAGCCCATTTCAGGCTGCCCTCTACCTATATTTCTATAAGAAGAGAGAGTCCCCTGTCTTTCCAGTCCACCATCTTCCTGAGTCTTAGAAAGATATTAACACTAGGAAGCTCTTAGGGAGTAAGACAGCATGGAATAGGGATGGAGAGGAGGTCAGGCCTGGGTGGGTCAGGGTATGATTCCTTCCCTGCCAAGCTTTGTTAGGACTCAGTGTAGCAAAACAGGGCAGCGTGCAGACCCAGGGGCCAGTCTGCCAGAATTAGAGTCCAGGTTCCAGCACTTAATAACTGTAAGACTTTGTGCCATTTACTTAACCACTCTTGCCTCAGTTCCTCATCTGTAAGGTGGGGATAATATCAGTCTACCTTATAGGGTTGATTTAAATGAGCTAATATGTGGAAGGCACATAAAGAAATATTCAATGAACACTTGCAATTGTTACTGTTGTTGCTGTACAGGGTGGGTCACCAAGAACTGGCTAGAATTGAAATATAGGAAGTAAGGAAAGCATTTCCTTGATCAAGATCTTGTATTCAAAGTTGTTTTATGTTTGTGTAGTGCTTTATAACTTACAAAGCTACATCATGCTATCTCAGTTTTCTCTTTTGTAAAAGTTATAACAATAATAATGCTTCTCTTATAAGGCTTCCAGGAAGGTTAAATGAGATATTCACTATGACATGTCATTAAATGTTAGTATTGCTATTTGATACTAGTCCCTGGTACCTAGAAGATGATCACATTCAATATTTGTTGGATGGATGAGTGGATAAATATTATTCTCAAGAAATCCTTATGGAGTCTATTATTTTATAAACATCTTTTTATATCTTCAGAGAAGAAACTGAAGTTCAGAGAAATTAAAAAACTTGTCCAAGATCAACCAGCTAGTTAGGAAAAGTGATGATTTCAATTCCTATCTATGGCTCCCAACTGTATTCCAAGATACCAGAGCTGACTCCTAAACCAAGGGTTAGTGGCCATTTGCCCAATTTATTTATGCTCAAAGCACCATAGTTTTGACCCCTTCTGTGAAGTAACACAAGTTGACATCATAGCTTACTAAGGTACTTCCCGCTGAGTGGAGCTGAGCTGAGCTGTGTTTCCTGACATCCTCTCAAGTCAGATTAGAAGGAAGTACCATGCCTCAGTTATTTTCCAAGCGATGATAGGGCAGCCTTCCAAGGCCACCTTGGAATTAAAAAATGCCTCCAGATCCCAGACTGATAATTAAAAATCCAAGTTCAACCTCCCAAGAATGGAAAGTTGTAATTAATTTATTTTACTTCTAAGTTTATTTGTTCCCTAATCCAGAGATCCCATCAGAAGTCAGCAGGATATCATTTTTTCTTCCCACGAGGCTGCCTGCTCTTCCAGCCAGCCAGGTCCTTGGGAAACTCAGTATGGGCCCGAGGCCCCATGAAAGCCCCCTGGAGCCTTGGACCTATACAGCATGTTTGCAGGGGTCTCCTGCAAAATGGAACTCCTCATGACAACTTTCCACCCTCAAACTTACATGCAGGGTTTTCGATACTTCATAAAAAGCATTTGCTAAAATGTGTCTCTCTGATAGCTCACCTAGAGACAGCATTTGAAAATAAAAAATATCATCTGCCTTCTTAGCTATAACAAGTGTAGAACATACTAAAAATAGCTGTGGTAAGTTTGAAATGAACTAAATTCCAAGTGAAGACAAGAGTAGTAATACATCGTTGAACCACAACACTAAAGCTAAAGGAGAATTTAGAGGACCCTCATTCAACCTCTGGATAAAGCTACTGATTTCCAGGGAGGTGAAACAACTTAGTCAAGGTCACATGGCCGTTCATAACTTCCCTCTCTTAATGGAAATGTGACCCGTCAGAGTGACAAGTATGTGTATCAGCCATTTTAAGGCCCTTTGCAAGGCCAAAGATAGATAAATGGGCTCTCCACCTCCCCACACCCCCAACCTGCCCAAAGCCTAGGTACCATCTCAATCATGTGGGGAAAAACTTAGTGTGCTACAAAGAAAGTCTCCATCGAATGAATCTGGTCCCAGAACTGGGAAAATGGTATGGGAAAAAGCACTGTGCCAAATACAATCCAAAGTTGCCTGTCTTCCAAAAATGAGGTATCCCTCTTGACTGCTTTATTCCTAGAAGATGTCAAAAATGAAAACATACAATTGCAAACCAAAAAAACCCCACACCCTATCTGTCCTTGTAGTAAACTCAGAAACCCATCATCTTCTCTTGATTCTCACTGCCAGGGAAGGCTCAAGAATTTCCAGGATCCCTTCTTCCCCTGGCTCCTAAGGCTTCCCAAGGAAATTACAGTCAGAATCAGAGGAAATTTTAGCCAGAATCAGTCTAAGGGAAACTGGCAAGGAAGCACATGACTAAAGAAAGGCCCTGTGGATTTGGGAGAGTGAGCGAAGGTGCCAGACTGGGAATTGTGTGCAATGTCCAACGAGTCTCCCTGCCCTTGGCTGTTGTGACAAGAAGGGAATCTTTGAAGAATCTAGGAGAGGAGTGGTTCAGCCACAGCTCTGTTCCCCATGCCTTGGTTTTCCCATCTTACATCTCAGGGGGGTTCCCTGCCTTCCCCATCGCCTTCACATGACAGTCAATGAGGCCAAACATTTTGTCCTCTCGACCCCAGCCTTGTGATACATACATCCTTAAAATCTTCACCACCCCCACAATGTCCTCCATTTAAAAAAAGAAAAAAAATTAAGGAAGAGGCTTTAAAACTATAATGCAGTTCTCAGCCCTGGTTGCACCTGTAAATCATACATGGATGCCGCTTTCCTTTTCTATCCTTCTAATAAATGATAATCATGGTTACTATCTACTGAGGGTTTATTTTATGCCACGCACTGTACCCATACATTTTCACAGTTGTATTCACAACATCTCTCCCAATTTTACAGTAGCAATAGCTTAGGCTCATAGAGGTTAACAGCAGGAGGATGGCCTAGCTTCTAAGTTAAAAGTAACTGGTTGGTAAACTGTCATCTTGGAAAAAGACTAGAAGAATAAGATATGCTCCCTTGCTTTCTCTTTGTTTCCCATAAAGTAAGACACATTCAACAACTGGTGATATTGTTAGCTAAGTGGCACTCAGCAATATCTAATAGTTTCTGGAGATGTGTTTGTTTTGTTTTCTATCACTTATTCCAGAATATCATGGATAAAAACAAGATGAGTGTAGATGCTGGTCAATTTTCCAACAAAATGCCCTGGATTCACAGCCAGGAAGGAGAAGTACAGAAAACTCCCATTGCAGGAAGTAGATTTGGCTCAACTGATAGAGTATCTGCCTACCATATGGGAGGTCCAGGGTTCAAACCCAGGGCCTCTTGACCTATGTGATGAGCTGGCCCATGCACAGGTCTGATGTGCGCAAAGAGTGCCGTTGTTACGCAGGGTGTCCCCTGTGTAGGGGAGCCCCATGAGCAAGGAGTGCATCCTACAAGGAGAGCCACTCTGCATGACAAAAGCGCAGCTTGCCCAGGAGTAGCGCCACACACAGAGAGCTGACACAGCAAGATGATGCAACAAAAAGAGACACAGATTCCCAGTGCTGCAGAAAAGAATGCAAGCAGACACAGAAGAACACACAGAGAATGGACACAGAGAACAGACAACGGGCAGGGGGGAAGGGGAAAAAATAAATAAATAATAAATCTAAACAAGCAAACAAAAAAACTCCCATTGCCATGGCTGAAAGCATGGCACCCCAAGCCCCGCCCCCAACCCAAGCACAGCAAAATACAAATGACTTGAGAAGCACAAGGGACTTAAGAAGAACACAAGGAAGTCTGATAAAAATATAAATTTATTAGAAATTTCTCAGCAGCATCATTTCCAGTTGCTTTTCTAATCAAAGAACATTTCCAAGTAATTACAAGAAGCTCTCAAAATATGAGCCACAAGTATTTTAAGAAGTCAGGAATACTCAGTAGTATGTTTCATTCATCCACCCATCCACCCATTCATGTATTGTTTCATGAATGTGCAACTTTAGCAAAGAAGGCAGAAAAGTGCGTTCTGTATAAATTGTATATTCCTGCCATGGTTCCCAGATTTTCTACAAAACAAGACTGCTGTAGACACAATACCAGCTATTCAAAAGAAGAGCTAGACTGTATAGTACATTCTGATAAAAAAAAAATGTACAGATTTAGTCAAAGGACCTAAAAAAGGCTCAATAAGAACAATTTCCCTTTCAAATCGGGTTCAACTTAGGAAATGCATTTTCTATCTTCTGCAGTATCTAAGGTGTTAACCATCAAATTCAGATGCCAATCCAACATGCATTACCCTCTATAAACACAGCTATCAATCAGGTTAACATGCAATATTGAACATTATTTAAGTGCCAATGTGTAAAACAGTGAGGTCTGGATTCATTTCCTGGATAATTCCATAGGAAATGAGTAATGCCTCTTCTTTAGAAATGGTTCAAGATCCCAAGGCAATTGTTTTCATGGAATCACTGACAAATTGCACAGATACTTTTATTCACAAATTCAATGGCTTTGTAATCTTTCCAAAATTATACAGGTACAATGTATTTACAGCATTACCTTCAGACAGTTTCAGTGCAAAGATATACATATATTATACCATGATAAATATTTGTAAATATATGATATGGCACACATAACAAGGACACACAAAAAGTTTCCACAGACCAACTACAGGGTCTAATGGAAAATAATAATAATTATTATACATATATATACACACATATATATATATGTGCAAAAGTGTTTCTATTTCCTAAATAGTTGGCATAGCTATACCTCTGAATCCTCCCCAAGAAGAGTAGAGTTATCTATAAAAAGTATCTTCTGCTGCAGAAGATAATGGAGTTGGTCTCTACTCTGAGGAATTTCAGCAGGAACAGAAGATGAGAGGGGAGGGGCTGCAGCACCATCTTTTTCCTCCTTTTCCTCCTTCTCCTTTTAAGACCAAAACACATCATGACTGGAAACTGTTTGCTGTGAAAAAAACTAATCTTTGTCAGTTTGCATAGAGTAATCTAAGCATATATCTGATTTAGCCAAGTAAGTTATTTCTATAAAAAAACAAAAGCCTGTACTAAAAAAAAAAATTTAATTACCTCTCCATAGATTAGATTTTCAAAGCTGGTATCTTGTTTTGGCCTTTGCTTGAGATAATTCAGTTTTGTTGCCTAAACGGAAAGGGGGAAAAAAAACAAAATAATTTCACCTATGGAAATTAAGGGTGGGTTTCTTTTTTCCCTGTCTAGGTTTTAAAATTTCCTCCCTTGAAGGACTGTGTGATCTGGCCAGACATTCAATTCTTTCTATGGTCCCTGAACACTAACTGAAACCCACTGGCTCTTCTCATTTTATAATTTCAAAGCACTGCCTTAACTTGAAATTTACAGTTACAGAGTCTGTACTGATAGTATCTGGAAGTTTTGACAAGCACAGCTCTCCAGCTATTCCACTAGAGACAAAGAGATTTCTTGAAGCTTCCTGAAAAGTGGAGGTAAAGGCCAAATTTTAGCTCTAATTTCCTTCATCAACTCAAGATAAAAACCTTTCACGGAGGCTCATTGTTTCTTTATGTAATCATCACAATAATAGCACTAACAAAAACATTTTTTGTGTGCTTACTGTCAGTGACTAATCATTAGAGTTTTAATTTAACCTAAGAGTTTCTTCCCAGCTAAGCTCTGACAGAGGAGGAAACAGTCAAAGCAAGATTGAAAAACAGAATTAGAGGAAGAAGAGCAAGCACTGATCACTCAAGACACAGTGGTCCACAAACTGAGGAACCCAAAGAGAAGTCACCCTGGACTACAGTGGTGTGTCCTCCTTGTTGAGAAGACGGCTGTGGTGGCAGCGCTGGCTGCAGCTCTGCTGAGAGCTGGTACACAGTTACACTGCCAATCAGAGGCCCGGCAGTTGACAAGAGAACAGGATAACTTACTTTGGCAGGCAACTGATGGGGTAACTCTTGGTCTGTGGAAGGGGGGACCAATATGTGAAGAGCAGATGACTATGGGAAAGGACAGGAAGGCCCAGAAGAAGAGTCCATTGGCCCACATTTAAGTGGCCCTACCTCCACACATGGTGCCACATTCTGCCAGAGCGATGTGTCCACAAGCTTGCAGTGGGGAATGCCAAAACCTTTTAAAGTAATTGCTTCAGTATGGACTAGCTATTTGAGTTAAGTGGTTCATAGCAAGCTAACCATTTTCATCTCCTTAGGTGCTCATATTCATTTTAAGCAAGTTTAACTATATAAGTGAATTACAGGAGTTCGTGTTCATGCCCTCGGAGCATATTTATAGGTGAAAAATACATTAATGAGACTCCTTGGTGCATGGGGTGAAAATAATTATCAATGGGCCTCTGTTGCTTTAAGCTACACTGACTGTGCTCAGTTCCCAAAATGCAATATACACTGGGTAATTTCTGAACCTACCAAGGAGGACAATTTTAGAGGATCCCATTCTTGGCTGATTTTAAATAGGAAGTAGAAGAACTGAAGTGCTGCAAAGACAGATAATGAAAAAGAAAGAGACTACAATCAGCCAATTTCTAATGACTCTTTCTCATTAGAGTCTTTCAGTGTCGTTCACTTGGTTTGCAATGACCAAAGAGCAGGTCAGAGGTTATAGCATCTCTAACATATTTCCCCTTACTGCTTCAGTTGGGATACCTTTTTGTACCAAAGATCACCTAGACTTGAAATGTACTGAAAAAATAATGTTCGGAATAGAAATCTTGTATTCCCTTGGGGTGCATCAGAATTGGCAAACCAAATATGTGACATTCAAGTATTTTGGGAATCCATTCTGGGAAACACTTTAAAATGTAGCTTAAAGAGAACAAAATTTTTTAGTCCCCTGAAAATGTGAGCCTGAAAATTTTCTAAGGCAATATTCAAGTGTGTTTATGATCTCACATCTTGGGATCTGTAGGCCTATCCCTTAAGTTTGCCTGGAATTAATACTAGCTCAGCAGTTTCAAAGTTCTTTCCAAATCCCACATCACTTCAGTAGCCAACCACTGTTACCTGAGTTCCACCAGCACTTGGGGAGGATGGTTTCATCTCTGCAGCTCTCTCTGAAAAGTTGATGGGACTTTGATAATTCTGATTATCCTCATTTCTGGATACAGACACCTGTAAACATATAGAGGGTCCTTATGCAGAATTTGGTAATAACTAAGGTTTCCTGTTAATTCAGTGGATTCTGTTTACCACCTTCTACTCCCATAGACTTGGTCAGGCAGAATTTTTTATAATATGGGATAGACCTGGTTGCCCAGGACCACTCACCACTCCCATTCTCCCCAATTCAAGCATGAAGGGTGATCTCATGCCTTATTCCTGGGAGACAAATACACTCCTCACTGGTCACCATCTCACTTATTAATAGCCACTCCTATTCTGTTCTTACTCCTGCTGTTATAACCATTTTTGGCTAAAATATAACCTGGCTATATGTTGGTAGACCAAATCTAAGAAAACCATCATGAATAATTTCCCCAAATGCATTGATAAACTGAGAATCAGATCCTTGGGTACTCAGAATAAAACAAATCATTTCAGAAGACTGCTTAAAATTGGATAATTTTGGAAGGCAAAAGGGCATGATGGAATTAATACCCTTCTAGACATTTTCTGTAACATTCATATAATTTGGAGGCTCCTTCTTAAGTCCATGAAAAAGAAAGTCACTCTTTTCCCTATGTTTTTACATTCACTACTTCATTTCTTCTCTAATTTGTTCATGTGTTTGTATACATTTTAAAGTGAAAATGTCAAATGAAATGTCAAATGAAAAATTTATCATGTGCCTACAGTACAAAGAATTATCTTACATTAAAAGGTGACATATCTTCTGAGCTCAGGTAGGAACAATGAAAGTGCATGCCCCTGAGGTCACAACTGTTTTGACAAAGAGAGTACAGGACAGTTGACCTGCACTGGAAGTGGATTTGGGGCTATGATCCAGGCCTAATGAAAAGTTCTTTCCATTCCTTGCTAGTTCTTGTTAAAAAGGCATCCACCTATCAACTGTGGAGACATCTGTACTGTTTAGAAAAGTATGGGAAAGACAAGTCTAAAGAGGGCAACCATCAGTCTCTCACCCTCTTCACTCACCTCAAATCACAGTCCTGTCATTATGGTGACTAACAACTAAGAATGTATCTAGCCCTCCAAATCTCTGCATAATGACCTGACAATCATTCCTTCACTCATTCATTTCACAAATACTTATGGAGAACCGTGTTTGTCTGGCACCGTGTTTGACAAGCCTCTGAATGGACTACACCCCTCAGAATGAAAGGCTCTTCACCACCGGCCACAGAATGCAGCCAACGCTCAACAAAAGGGCAGCAAAACAGGATTCTGATCATGTTTTCAGCTCTCCTGTACTTGGGTCAGTCATGTCACTGCAGACGGTGGAGCTGAGGAATGGACCTCTGTGCTTCCATTTGGAGGGAAGGTTAGGAGAATTGTAAGAGGGTAAATACTCAATAGAATAAAAACCAGCAAGAGCAAGAATTGGAAAAAAAAAGAAAAAGGACTATGTTTTCTCACCAGGGTTGGCAGAGTCACATTGAAAGCACTGTCTCTGGTTGCATACATTGGGTTTTCACATACCATGGGCTGCTTCCCTGTCTCCATGACAGTGTTCACTCTGAGGGAAAAAAGGAGAGAGATCACACCTACCGATCTGGATCTCCCACAAAGGAAGGTGCTTTCCTCATACCTGGGGATATACTATTTCCATCTGACTCAAAATTTGACATCTTTGGGGGAAAAAACACAATTAATTCATCACCTCAAGAAACTGAAACTTTGAGTTCAAACTCTTTTGACCCATTTTTACATGGACAAAACAGAAAATGGGGGTTGGTAGAAGAAAAGCAAAAAGAATAGAGAATGGGGAGATAAGCCAGAATGGGCATGGAAAGAAGAAAATTATTTCCTTATACTGATTATAGGGAAGCCCTCTGTGCCAGAACTGTGTTAGTGCCCTCGTAAAGTAACTAACTTGGCCAAAAAAGAGGCATTGTTGAACCTATTTTACAGATAGAATCAGGGAGGGTCAGAGAGATCAAGCTCTGTGCCCATTTGAACTAGCCCACCCACCACCAACTAGTTGGAAAAATATGATACTAAGTGTAGCAGTTTGATATTATTTATGAATTCCTAAAAGAAATATTGGATTATCTTTGTAAACTGATCTTTTCCTCTTGGCATGTTAGATTATACTGAATTCAAATTCATAGGTTTCCTTGATTAGGTAATCATGTAAAACCTCTTGTGCCAGTAGGGCATTGAGTCCCCACCCATCACAGATAAAAGGCATGGAAAGGACAGAGTTAAGGATTTTTGATGCTGAAGCTGAAGCCCCAGAGAGAGAGAGAGCTATTCACCTGATAGTCTACAGCTGACCTTGTGGAGAGAGGCAAAGCCTAGAGAACCTCATAGTCTACACATGACCTTGTGGAGAAAGCAGAGATGCTGAGCCCAGAGAAACCCAGGAGCCTGAATCTTGGAGCCATCTTGCTCCAACATGTGAAAATAGACTTGGTAAGGGAAGTAACTTATGCTTTATGGTCTGGTATCTGTAAGCTCCTACCCCAAATAAATACTCTTTATAAAAAGCAACCAATTTCTGGTATTTTGCATCGGCACCCCTTTGACTGACTGGCACACTAAGAAAAACATATGTCTCTATTCCTGTTCCAAAACAAAATGGTCACAACCCTCAATTAATTCAATTTAATTCCAATTCAACTGTTTGTGACTCCAATTGAATTAGTGTGCGGGGAAATTTCCATTTTATTTCCAATGTTGTTAAGATACATTTGGATAAGAAACCCAATGCCTTCTAGGTTTGCCTGTATAGTGCAGACTATAGTATGAGAGGCACACTGCATTTCCTTCTTTGCTATGATAATTTGTCCTCTATAAAATTTTACATTTATTTTATAAAACAATAAATGATTTAAACTTCAAATAATCATTTGAAACCACACTTACCATAGCCATTGATCTGTCAATATCAGCTTTAGGCCCCAAACCAGATACTCCAAAATCCATGTTAATATCCACCCCTGATCTGAAGGTCACTGCACTTTCATTTTCAGAAGATTTTACAAGACTGCTTAAGCTGCAAGGAAGTAATTGAAAGAAATGGTCTTTTTTTCTGAGTAGATTTTCTTTTGCACAGTGTTTACCAAATCTTGTTTAAATGACATGCTTAATTCTCACTGAGTTTACACATGCCAGATACAGTAGTAAGCACCCCTGGATACCTGGAAACAGAGCACAGTCCTGAATTCAGGAGATCTAAGAGAAGGCTGAGTTGGGCATGGGCAGGAATAAAGCTCATACCCTGTCAACCCAAAGTAAACTGAAAGCCCACCAGTGGAGTACGTACAAGGATTTGGCTATAAAGTGTGATAAAATATCACTCTGATTTTGGAGAAGCACTTAATTGATGTTGTGATCTGAAGTGACTTTAAATCCCCACATTTGTTTCTACAGGTAGGTAGTATAGGTATCATACGTTATTAATTGTAAAACTAATACTCCTCATAATGAAACTGACCTTGGCAGCTTGGGCAGAGAAGGCAAAAGGGTACCGGTTCTCCTGTAATGGAAAAATCCTGCAATCGCCAGTGCTCCAATGATGAGGATCATGCTGGTAGTCAATAAAACTGTCGCCACGGCTGCTAACCACGAAGGGAGAAGGACATGTATCCATATGTGAAAAAGGAAAAGAGCCAACAAACTCAGAGGTGGAATTCCTCCTCAAAGATTGGGCTAAACAGAAGATCAGCATTTGATGTAGGGGCCATGGAGTATTTCCAGTTTGCTGATATTCTTGAATCTTGTTTCTGTAGAAATGCCTTTTGAAACTCCGATTTCACAGTAGCTTCCTATATAGCCATCAGAACACCTAAAATAAAAGGAGACTCTTTCACTTGCCATTGCCTTCATAGGCCCCACTGTAATTTTATAAGCACATCCTGAGATAGAGTTTTGACTGAGTAAATCACATGCTGCACAATGTATCCTGTGTGACTTCTATTTATTCTGCCAAGAGAGAATAGTAATCTGACTTTGGAAATTCAAATTCCATGGAATGGCCCTTACAGGGGCAGTCTCATAGAATTAACTGGAATTCTTCCTTAGAAGGTAAAAATGGATACCATGATTGTGTATTTTTCTTTGATACCCTATTATTACCTTTTCAAAGGTATCTATTTATCTTGCTTCCTGTCTCAAGAATCCTCTTCTCAAATCTTTAAGCCCAGTCATGCTGCATATCATGAGTATTTTACACTAAAGCAGCTCTGCAATTTTACAGCAATTAATAATGCCAGGTGAGCAGGGAATCTCTCCATGTTATTCAAAATGTGGCCCACAACTCAGTGGCATCATCTTGGAGCCCCTTAGAAATGCAGAATCCCTGTGAATAAGAATTGCATTTGAACAAGATGGCCAGGTGATTCTGGCAGTTTGAGAAGCACTGCCTAATTCTCTGCAAGCTAGTTCAAATATGAAAATTAGTGAATTGGTAGGGTCTGTTCAAAGTCACATACTACCCCAAAAAAGGCAACTCTGACCTCAACATTCAGACTTACTTGCATTTGGGGGTGCCATGCTGATCAAAATAGCAAGTTCCTCCATACATACACCTGCATGCGGCGGGCATGGGGAGAGGAGGTTCGATGGCTGCAGAAAGGGAGAGCCATGCACTTGTTAGGAAGCCACACCCACCCAAGCAAACTTGGGTCACGCCCAGGGCCTGAGTGGGGGTGCCGGGAAAGGCTAATTACTCTCCCTGTCAAAATGGTACATTCCTGAGCTTACAGAGGAATAAGCTACATTTTCCTTATTAAGCAAATGAATTTCCTTACTAATAATAAAGTCTTGGGAATAACATACTAGGTGGAAAGAAGTGGGCAGTTTGTAGCATTTCCCCCAAAACACTGGAGAGGTACTATACTCCAGACGGGATCTGGCAAGGAATCTTGAACATTCATATTCTCATCATCACAAGCAGAATTCTGCTCTGTGAGTCCAGTTAAAATCAAAATACGTTAGGCATGCCTCAACTTCATCTAAAGGCTTCAAAGAATCAGCAACTGATCAACAGACTGACACAGACACATTGATACTGATAGATACTGGATAAAGAGCTTATCATTTTATGTCTTCCAAAACTGCCCTTGCTCTCAGCCAGTGTCCTCAGACTCCACAAACTCCCTGGATGTGCCTGAGGGGCCATTCCTAAGACACTCAAACAGCTACTGCATAGGTATTTAAGGAATTTGAATATCCTCCTGGCTATGGCCCTCAATTTGAGCTTTTACTCAAATTTCGAATGTCACAGATGCTTCCTGAACACCCAGTCCAGGGAGCTATTCCACTCCCAGCCCAGCTCAGCCCACCTCAATCCTCTTACCCTGCTTAATATTTCTCCTTAATACTTAAGTGTGAAATCATTTTGCTCAAAATATCTTTCCAGTATTTTCCCAATGACAATGGGATCCTTATTACCTCAATATAGAAGAGACATTAAAAAGGATCTTGCCCAAGATTAGATGACCCACATCATCCAGGATAAGAACTAAACTGCAACCTCTTTATTCTAGCCTCATTTTGCCAACAACGTAAGTTATCTTTCACTATGTGGCCCTTTACAGCAGTCACAACCTTGACATGAGCCTGTGAGTACAGCGATGAGCGTGCTGTAGCCTTTCCCTCTGCACTGCATTAACTCTTCCCACCTTGGGAACAGATTCTTCACTTTGAAAAATCCCAGTGCAAATTTGGAGCAATAGGATTCCAGTAGAAAGTGGAAGGAGGAAGACATCTTATTAAAAACCACTCTTACATGCCTTTACAAACCAGCACGACAGTATAGATTCAGGGCCACTGGATCTGTAATTCTATGAAGTTTGAGTCCCACTCTACTTTCCCACATTTCTCCCCGCTCCATCCAGCCATCCTCTCTCTAGACTGCAAAGGACCCAGCAACACGTCCCCTGAGGAAGGCGAAGGCCCAACATGGAGCCACTGGAGGAGCCATCCAGGTCCCCAGACACCACGAATGCCCAGGCACTGCTCCCACCTGCATCACACTCAGTGGAGCTCCTCTTTTTGAAGTGGGAGCCTTGGGGACAGGCACAGCTATATCCAGTAGGTGTCAGGAGGCAGAGGTGGCTGCAGACACCTTTACAGGGGTTGGGCACTGGAAAGCAGGAGAAGAGTGGTTAGGTCCCGAGGAAAGCCTGAATGCTCCACCCTAGACAGGCCAGCTGGTGATGGCAGAGCCCAGTCAGCCTCCCCACACCTCCAGGTCACGTGCCACCGCCAACACACCCTCATCTACACTAACATCCCTGCCACCCCACAAGGTGGCACCATCCTTCCCTGTACCCTCCATCCCTTTTCCACACCATTCCCATCTTGTCTTATCATTTACCTCCTCTATGACCCTGTCAGATTCTGAAGGTAGGGGGCTGACTTGAGATGGCTCAAAAGAACGAGTCAGAGCCCATTACTATATTCAGAGTTGTCATTTCCCAAATTAAGTTAATGATATATGTTAAGGTAATAATAATGACAATATATGTTAAGGTAAAATACTGTGAATGTAATTTCCACTCCAATCCTCCAAGGAGAACTTTCTCTGGACTTGACTTTCCTCATTTGCAAGGCAAGGGAATTTATAGAGGTATGATTCTCAACTGCGGCTGCTATTCAGACCCACTGTTTTCTATTTAATAATATCAAAACCACCCAGAGAAATTCAGATTTTAATTGGCCTGGAACAGAGTTCTTCTCGATCCCAGCTTAGTATATATCATGATCACATTGGAATCCTTCTCAGACTAATATTTTGCCCTGATTCTCCACTGTCCAAAATGTTGCCATAGACAAGGTATGGCTCTAAAATAAGATAGATTCCAAGGGCCTCACTCAAAATCAAGCCTACAACAAGGATTTCAAGTGAAAGAAACCAGACCCAAGGAAAATACTGTATGATTTCTCTTATATTAAATACTTAGAATAAGAAAATTCAGAATCAGAAAAAGTAGTGGTTACCAGAGGTGGTGCGTTATCATTTGTGGATGGTGGATATTATTCGATATCCAATTTTATCTTTATTTGGTCAAAATGGTTAAAACACATATGCATGTACGCATACACTCACGCCTCTTCTGCATAAATCAGCCTATTATTATGCATCTTCAACAATACAGCCATTAATTTGAAATAAAATGTCCAGATAACAAGAAACACCTTATTCCAAGGTTGGTGATTACCTGAATTATTGTATCTGTGTTGGTGAAAGATTCGAACTTGAGTGAGCCAAGGGTTCACTGTCAGCACTTTTTTTTTCTCTTCTTGTCCAAATTTATCTGCCTTCCATAATTCCCCCTTTCCCTTAACTACCCAGTATAGCTTGTTTTCAAAGAGGTCCAGACTATAAGGGTTACTTGCTACTTATCCACAGGGGAAAAAGAAAACAAAACAAGGTTATTGAGAAAGAAAGTACCCAGTACTACTTTTATGCCAATTGTCATTCTGCTAGAAATATCCCTAAACAATGTCTAGAAATTCCCTGAAAATTCTGGCAGACTGACATGGAACTCTGCTCTATGTATACATGATCAGGAAAGTGCATTGCACTGGATGACAGATGAATGTATACTGTCTAATGAATTTCAGGGGACTAGCTCACTTAAGGTGCTGATTTTTAGTTTTGGAAATATTTTAGCAGCAGTTCAGGTATATTTGATTGTTATAGTGCAGCAAGGTATGGAGAAGAAAATGCTCCTCTCCTTCTAGAGGTTTCTAGTTTTGCACTATGAGCTATCTAGCACATAAGAAGTACTGTTTCCAGGAGTGGTTATACATGAATTAACATTTGTACACACAAATGCCTATACATGAACACATGTACACATGAAGGCCTCAGAGCAACCTAACGGGAAAATTGCTTATTTCAATATCTGCTGGTAAAAAGACTTAAAATATTGCTAATGGAGACATCTGTATTTAAATCAGCAGCTGCCCCTGTTAACCGGACTTGAGGTTGCCAGGTCTGAGTCCCCTAAACCCTGGTGGCCTACACCCCAGAGACACCTCTTGAGTCTTCAATATCTCAGACTCTCCATCCCTGAATCCATCACGCCCTGAGGTCCATCTGAGGTCCTTGAATGTCCTAGCCCTCAACGTTTGCGTTTTTTCTTTTTTGTTTTGTTTTGTTTTGTTGTTATTTTCATTTTCTTTTATTTTTTATTTTTTTTAATGTCTGGATGCATCTACAATTATAGTGGGGGATTTTAATACACTCTGGACAGAACATCTCAAAAAAGAATCACTAAAGAAACAAAATATTTGAACAGTATATTAGAGGAGCTGGACCTAATAGACATATATAGATCATTACACCCAAACACAGCAGGATGTACATTTTTCTCAAGCGCACATGGATCATTCTCCAAGATAGACCATATGCTAGGCCACAAAGGGCTAAAAAGCACATGAAAAAATGCTCCAAATCTCTAGCTATCAGGGAAATGCAAATCAAAACTACAATGAGATACCATCTTACTCCCATAAGATTGGCAGCTATGAAAAAAACAGAAGAATACAAATGCTGGAGAGGATGTGAAGAAATAGGAACACTCATCCACTGCTGGTGGGAATGCAGAAGGATCCAACCATTCTGGAGGACAGTTTGGCGGTTTCTCAAAAAACTAGCCATAGATTTGCCATATGACCCAGCAATACCACTGCTGGGTATATACCTAGCAGAACTGAAAACAAGGACACAAACCGATACATGTACACCAATGTTCATAGCAGCATTGTTCACTATCGTCAAAAGTTGGAATCAACCCAAATGCCCATCAACAGATGAGTGGATCAATAAAATGTGGTATATACACACAATGGAATACTACTCGGCTTTAATAACAAACACACTACAAACACACGTGATAACATGGATGAATCTTGAGAACCTTATGTTAAGTGAAGCAACCCAGGCATTGAAGGACAAATACTACATGACCACAATGATATGAAATAAGCAAGCTGCCTCAGAGAGCTAGAGACTGGAAGATAGGCTTACAGGAAATCGAGGGGTGGAGGAAGGATGTGAGCTGACGTCTGCAGGGGTGGAATCTATGATGAGCTGGCGGTAAGTATGAGCACAAAGAAGAGATAAAATGGGGGCAAGGGGTTGCCTTTGGGTGGGGCTTTGCGGGTTTGAGGGGGGCTGGGGATGGGTGGAGGGGTAATATTGCCCAAAAAATTGGGGGGAGGGAGGGGCAACATACGAACATAGGAGAGTGTCAGGTGTTAGTTGAGAGTAAAATGCTGAGAAAACCGTATCAAAATATAATTAGGAGGGTTACCTGTTTAGGATGCTCGGAGGGGGTGGTCTGACACGGGACGGACTCCTGGGGAATGTCTGAATGCTCATTTTGCCAGGGTGGGTTGTACCATTGGGTAGAGACCCAAATAGTGAGAGTGGGGGTGGACCCACATCCTGGGGAGGACTAATGCCATCAAAAAAGAGGGAACTGTATCTCTCGAGAGAAAGGGTAGCTCCCAGGGCATTAGGGCAGTTGAGCAAGTCAGGCCCTGAACACTGTTGCAAGTACCTCTGGACGTGGCTCCTCGGGAAATGGAGATTGGCTGTCGCTGTGGGCCCCAAGGGGACGGGAAAATGGATGTTGAATGGATGGAACCAAGGTAAATGTGGGGGCAAGAGAGGAGTTTCGCGAGAGTACACGAGGATGAATATAAAACATGTAATATTACACCAAAAACATATAGGGGACGACAGACTAATAATGTAAACCATAATGTAAAACATAGGATAACTAAAAATTTAGAAAACTGTATATCCTAAAGTATGGGCCACAATGTAAGCACAGATGTCACCTTGTTTGAAAAAAAATAAATAAATAAATAAATCAGCAGCTGGGAGCTGGAGTAGAGGGATCTAAGAAACTATATGTAAAATACTTCCCAAGATCAGGTTTCCTTCTTGAGAAAATGGACAAAAAGACTAGAAAGATATGAAATGTTAACCCATTTCTAACCTCCAGTGAAAACGAGCCTCCTATCACTCCCCTCGTGCCTTATGGATTCAATCACATTCTCCTTGACATCAGTCCAGTAGATCCGGTCATTGTTCACAAAATCAATAGTAAGGCCAGTTGGCCATCCAAGATCCGTGGAAACCAGGACTTCCCGATTCTGCCCATCCATCCAGGCACGCTCAAGTTTAGGTTCACTTCCCCAGTCAGTCCAGTACATGAGCCTGTAAAAAAAGGGTTTTTTCATTGAAGCATTTCATTCACTGGAGCCTCTCCACTAAAGTACTGACTTCCGACAGGGTCATCAGATGTTTTTTGCAGGGACCTGGTTACTAAGGGACACTGTTTTATACCTTAAGGAAGGGGAGAAAAAAGGGCAAGCAAGTGCATCTGTGGTCTTTCCTTCCTGAAAACTGTCTTACCATAATGTAAATTGGCCCCATCGGAAATATATTAATTCAGACACTTTAAAGGGAAGCAGCTGTTTACCATATGGAGGACCCGGGTTCAATCCCCAGGACGTCCTGGTAAAAATTAGAAGAAGAAAAAAAAAAGGCATCCCAGACATGCACGGTGAGGCGCAGGTTCCCACGTGGTGTGGAAAGGCGCAAACCCCTGTGCGGTGCCAAAAAAAGACAATGACACAACCAGATAGAAAAAAAACTATATATATACACATAGATATGACTACATCTTAATAAACGTGCTTAATAAATAAATAAGGAATTGTGGAAGAATAGCCAGAAATAGCAGCTATGTACAGTAGGGGAAACAGAGAGAGATCAAAGGTAAAACATTTTCTTGTTACTTTTTTGTTTATTATTATTATTAATATTATTATTGAAATAATGAAAATGCTCTAATGGTTGAGGTGATGAATGCACAACTATGTGATTATACCAAATACCATTGATTGTAAACTCTGGAGATTTGTATGCTTTAGTAATATGTATAAATAAAGCTGATTTGTTAAAAATCTGTAAAAAGCTATTGTGTGATTGGGATTTATCAGAAAATAAAACAAAGACTCCTATTCTTGTGGAGCTTACATTGTAACTCTTTGAGCATATATTTTACTCCAGTTAATAATAAATTGTAGAGAAAGAGGCTACGCAACCTGACCGTGGAGAAATGCATAGAGCAGGGATTGTACCACCTCAAATAAACAGGTAGAGAACAGCCGGACAGGAATGTAGAATCATGCGTCAACAGGGCCTTGTCTGAAAGCACAGCCCCTCCACTGCTGTAGCCAGGAATGCAGTCTACCTAGAATAGCCAGAAACCCCAACTTCTTTTTCTTACTTTTATGTTAGCAACTAAGTAAACAAAAAATGTAAAGGTCTGTGTAGTTGCAGCCAAACACATCTACTGGCCATATTTATGCCCACAGGTTTCACAGTTTAAACCAACCATAAGGTTTAGAGCAATCTTAGCAAGGGATGTGTGTATTTTAAACAAACTAGACCAGAAGTCTTCTCCTTACACAGAGCAGGCCCGGAGCCTGTCACAAAGGCTCAACACCTGACAAACACCACATTGTTTTGTTGTCACTGAAAACAGGACACACGTAAAATAAGCCAGTCACAAGGACCCCATACCATATGATTCCATTTGTAGGAAATGTCTAAAAATAGGCAAATCTACAGAAAATAGATTAGTGATTGCCCATGGCTGGGAGCGGGGTAGGTAAGGACAAGATGGGGAAATTGTAAGATGATAGCTAAGGTATGTGAGGGTTTCTTTTTGGATTAAAGCAAATGTTCTAAAATTGATCTTGGTGATCAGGCCAGAAAAGCTATTTACATAATTGATCACCTATTGTATCATCTCTAAATCTTCAAAGTTCAGTTCAAATGCAAAGTTCCACTATACCCTTCCGTCATCAGATCCCCTGCACAGTAGAACTACCACAGTATTGTACCCATGTTATCTTCCTTTTCTACCTTATATTATAGCCAATTATTCTTTAAAAATTTCCTTCATTCATTCTTATTATTTTGTCCAGAGGATAAATTCCTAGGGCTTTTGTATGATTTATAGGAGCCACCCAAAGAGAAGGCATTGCATAGATTTTTTTCTATGAAAAAATAAAAAGGTAAAAACCAGTATATGGCCATAATAATGTAACCATAATGTCAAGGTAGGAATATACTTTAATTAGAGAGGAATAGAAGAAGTAGAGGGAATGGTCACATCATTTGCACCACAGCACACAAGTTATCCATTGCTCCTAAGATACTGGATAGGTGAGACTGGTATTCCGATGACCACATGAAAGGAAACACTGGCATATCTACAAAGGGCCATGAGCCAGGTATCCCTGCCCAAATAGAGGAAGTATTGGGGGCTATAAAAGTTAATAGGAAAAAAAAGAAAGTGCCACTGTTCCAAGCTATGCAAATTTCAGTACAATTAGGAATAACAGACCATTAAAGAAAGAGTTTTATGCAAATCTAGATCAGAAAGCCATCTTTCAGTACTTACCCTAGTTTGGGATTCACAACAATCACACCTGGTTGGTCCAGTTCAGTGAAAATTAGCCACTTTCTGTACCTTCCATCAAGCTCTGCCACTTTGATCCGTTTACTCTTGGCATCTGACCAGTAAATATGCCTGAATTAGGAGGGATGAAGTTAAAACAACTGAAAAGACGAGAGGCTCCGATGATGAGATTGCATTTGTAAGTTCCAGCCAGTGAGGCACCTGTGATCAGAGAACAGCCCCTCTTCCCTCTCCCAGAAATGCCCCAATCTCTGCAGCCAAGAAGATGGAGGGGACGCCTCACACAGCCAATCAGCCAGAATCAGTGACGGCGCCCACAGCAGTCAGCCAGGTCTCACCATGGCCTCACGAGGCATGAGCTTCAGGAAGAAGTCCCAAGGCACCTGTGTGCCGGCCCTTTTGTTGACTTCCCCCATAAGTCTATTTCCTCCTCAGCAAAGAGCCTATTGGAACCACGAGGAATCTGGCATCAGCTCCAAGGATGGGTGGTAACAGCCTTTCAAAACAACAGCAAGTCCATCTTGCCCTCATTTACACTCTCTAAGGCTACAGCTCTCAGTCCCATCAAGGCTGAGGACAATAAAACTTCAAACAAAATGCTGGTGGACCTCTGCTTCACTGGTTTCCAGAAGCAAGCGTTAGAGCCTAGGGTTTCAAGCCCCTCAGTTCTCCGAGGCCTTGTTCATGCAGACACTGAAGTGAGTCTGCTTCTAGGTTACAAGCACAGTGGGGACCTAATTAGCTTCAGAGTGTCTTCCAGGAGCACCAGACAAGTTGGTGAAAATTAATTCATCCTGAAAATTCACTGGGAGTGCAGTGAGTCCTCAAGCCTTCCGTTATCAGTTCATTTTCAAGAACGTAGGGGTTTCTATGAATGTCTGAGCTCTGATTCTATTATAATCACTTTGCCACAGTGTCCCTCCAACGCAAGCCTCTTCCTCAAAGAAGGAGCCTAATACCTTTCCCACATCAGTTTATATGGCACCTGATGGTGAAACTACCCAGGGATTCTCCGAAACCTGTGGTTTCAGTCCCTGGTCCTAGAATGTCAACTTCAAGAAAGGAGTCAACTTTTCCATTTACTCAAATTCCAAGGTTAAAAAGGAAAGTCAAATTTCTAACCTAAGTTAATTTTGGAATCCTAAACACTGTTTTCAAGAATGCTTTCCAGGAAGCAGATGTGGCTCAAGCGATTGGGCTTCTGTCTATCATATAGGAGGTCCGGGGTTCAATTCCCAGGGTCTCCTGATGAAGGCAAGCTGGCCTGAGTGGAGAGCTGGCCTGTGTGACATGCTGTCCCAGCAGGAGTGCTGGCCGTGTAGGAGTGCTGGTCCATGAGGACAGCTGGTGCAGCAAGATGACACAACAAAAGGAGACACAGAGCAGAGACAATAAGACACAGCAGACCAGGGAGCTGAGGTGGAGCAGGAGATTGAGCGCCTCTCTCCCACTCCAGAAGGTGCCAGGACTGGTTCCCAGTGCTGCCTAAAGAGAAGACAGACACAGAAGAACACATAGCGAGTGGACACAGAAAGCGGACAGTGAGTGCAAAAACCACCTTGGTGCTTTCCCTAATTTTTTCATGCACATATGGCATATAGGAAATGATAACAGGCATGTGCCACATAGGGGCTAGAGCAATCCCAGGCACCACTCAATTGCACCATGGCTTGGTTAATAGCCATGTCTGGGCCCAGATGTTAATCATGTGCCATGGTGAGCAGCAGGGAGCTTTTTGGCCAGGAAAATAGAATAGGCAAGAGAGGACTGTATGATAAATTTACCTTCTGACCCAGTCCACTGCTAATCCTTCTGGCTGCATTATGTTTTGTGGTTTCAGGTCAACTGGCAGCACAATATTATGACTGCTGGTTTCCAGGTTGGGGATGTAGGCACGTTTGATAGCACCAAAAGTGGTGCCTGGCCCAAGCACACTGAAATATACAATGCCTGCCAAGAGAGACACAGGGTCAAGTTCATGTTCAGAACATCTGCTAAAAGAGGAACTGGCGTGAAGTATGGTTCATTTGAAATCTCTATCTCCTCACTGCTCCTTATTATATTAATAATTCATTTACACTGAAAAAACCCCAATACCAATCATACTTGAGCTATTATCTACAAATGCTTTCCTGGTAAATTATCTCTACCAGGGTAATACATTAAAATACATGTCAGCCAAGAGCTTATTCACTCACAGTAGGATCAACTCTAGTTTTCGAAACAGTGTGTACCAGGGACAGTACCAAGTACTGTCATACTTAGTAACAGTGTTGATAAAAGAACTGCATAAATGAGAAGAATAGGAGAAAGTGTAGGAAAACTGATTTTTTTTAAGATTGATTGATTACTACTCTCCCCGCCCCCCCCCATTGTCTGTTGTCTGCATCCATTTGCTGTGTGTTCATCTGTGTCTGCTTGTCTTCTCTTTAGGCAGCTCTGGGAACTGACTCTAGGATCTTCTGGAATAGAAGAGAGGCGCTCAATCTCTTGCACCACCTCAGCTTCCTGGTCTGCTGCATCTCTTATTGTCTCTCCTCTATGTCTCCTTTTGTTGCGTTATCTTGCTGTGCCAGCTCTCCACTCAGGCCAGCTTGCTGTGCAGACCAGCTTCCTTTCACCAAGAGGCCCCCGAATCGATCCCTGGACCTCCCATATGAAAGATGGGAGCCCAATTGCTTGCAACACATCCGTTTCCCAAAAGACTGACTTTTAAGGCATGCACTGGGCACCTACTTCTTCCCTGTGTATACACCACTCTTAAAAAGAATAAGTAATGTGAAGTTCAGCAAGAAAGCTTACATTGTCATAGTTAGTTTGGTTTTTTTGTTTGTTTTGTGGTACTGTGGGCCCAGAGATTCAGCCCAGGACCCTGTATGTGGGAAGCAGGTGCTCAACCACTGAGCAACATTGGCTCCCCTGAGTTGGTATTTTCATTTGTTTTTGTTATTGTTTTTTTTTTTTTGTTTTTTGTTTTAGGAGGCACTGGGAACTGAACCAGGGACCTCCCATGGGAGAAGCAGGAGCTCAACTGCTTGGGCCACATCCACTCCCAGGCATAGTTATGATTTCTAAAGTATTTTCACATCAATTATCTCATTCAGTCTTTAAAATAAGTAGGCAGGTGGTACTTATTTTAAAGGCAAAAAGAATGAGGCCCAGAGAATCCAAAGAATTGGTACTATTGTTAAAGGTAATAAAGCGAGCAGATGAGGGTTTTCTCCTTCATTACTCCACACTATACAGAGCCTGAGATACTCAACATTATTCATTTTTTCATTCATTCAGCTGCTTTTTTTTCAGGACCCATCCTGTATATCATACTAGATACCGGACCTGGTATTAAGTACTTAGAGATGAACTAGAGTCAATTCCAATCTGGGAGAGCACAGGGTTAAGGGATGGGGAGAAAAATGTATACAATGACACAATGTGACATGGACTGTAGTAAAAGCATGTAAGTATGAAATGCTACAGGCTCAAAGAACACAGCCAGAAAGATGTCACAGAGGAGGTGACAATTGAACTGGGCCTTTGAGTAGCAATTTTCCAAGTGTTTGATAATAAAAAAAAGACAGGATCTGCATGAGCAAAGAGAAGAAGATGCAAGGAGATTGTCCCTGAAATTTAACACCTCAAAATTCAATTAATTCAATTAATATTAATTGATTGAAAATTAATTCAATATTTTTTGGAGTACTTAAATTGTTCTAAAATTTTTGTGGTGGTGAATGTACAACATTGTGATTATACTAAAAGCCACTGATTGTATAGTATGTGAATATTACTGAAAATAAGTCCTCCAGATTTAACCCCTGAAAATTCAATTAAAATCAGTAACAGATGCTAAAGTGTATACTCACTGAGGCCAGAGCCCTCAGGATCCCAATCATAATCAATAGCTTGAATATGCTCCTCATCTTCAAGATAATCTGAGAACTTTTCAGATGAGAGATTATATCTTCGGATTCTAATGTTGTCCAGCAGAAGTAACAAAGGAGCCTTACCTGCAAGCAAATGAAGGTTGACTTTATCGGTTTGAATTCTACCTGAATCTTTTTGATAAAAAGGGCATAAAATGTAGAGCAAGTAACCTCATCCTTGTCATAATTTTCAAAGGAACCTAAGTATTAGTCACCAAAACTGATAATCCCACTGGGTTTCAAAATCCTTGGCTGTGGATATTCTTGTTTCCATTTCAGGTGGCAAGCAAATATTTCTTTTAAGGATATTATACTCTCAGTGGTACAGGTTTGAGAATAGGGCTGAGAAGGAATTTTCCCCCACTTGCTAACTCCTAGAATACCATGTATTCTTCCACTATCCTTTATTCACTGTCATTTAAGCAGGCAAGATTGTGGTTTCATACAAGAAATAAATCTTTTATAGCCTTACTAAAAGTTTTCATTCCTCACTCTTTACTGACAGACTTAGGATATTTTTAGAACATAAGTATCTACATAACCCAATTTAGCTTCTGGCTAATGAGAAAAAAAAGCTTTTAGAATTTTTAACCTACAGCATCTATTTCAATGGTTACTCATCCTGAGATTCACTATCTAGAATTTATTTAATTGAATTGAATAATGTCAATCACATAAAATATAAGTAACACCTCTCTTCTGTATTCCCCTTGTTGAGATTTTATATGAGTATTCCATATCAATCATCTCCTCACTACAAAAGTATAAACATTTTTAATTTGCTGCTTTTAATTTACCAGACCACCTGTTCAAAAATGACTTTACCCTAGTATTCAGGGTAAAATATTTAAGTATGCTAGTCAAATGTATGCTTTTAAAGCCCAATTCATATAAACAGTTCCTTATGCCCTTAATTTGCAAAATAAAAAGCTAGTTTTCCTCATGAAGTCTCCAAACTCCAAATGAAAATCTGTGGTCATAATGACATATATACCCCTACCTGGGATAAGCTGATTTAGAGCAGGCTTCCGGAAATTTCTATTCTTTCTCTTTTGTCATTTCTTTCTAGTACTCATTACTCCTGGTATTAGCAAAGAACCAATGATTGAAGTTATGAATGAGTCAAACAATTTTCTGCCTGTGATCAGTAGTCCATGATCTGTCAACAGAATGTCCTTTATTTGCACCAATTCAAATGACACATCTGGGATTACAGGGCCTTAAGCTCAGTGGCGGTGGGAGCCAGAGGGCTTCACTGATTTGCTTCTGTTGACAACCATTACACAGGCGAGCTTTGTGTTGGTGCTTGAGCCTTCTAGAAAATGACCCCTAAAATAAGAAACACTGGAATTTTAATTCCTACATATTGGTTAGAAGATTGTAGTTATTGTTTTAATTGGAGGAGAAGAAGAGTAGAATAGGTAGGGAAGGGAAGCAGATGATAGGTTCAAGGGCCTGAGTATTAATATTGGTACATAATACTCTCCCAGAAAGGCATGATGCCCGACATGAGTTCATTGTACCTTCTGCTGCACACCGTTTCCCCTCAGGTTCACCCATAGATATGAATCCTTTGCCACAGACACACTCCTTTGGTATTCTGGCAGCTCTGGGGACAAACCCCAAATTCCTCACATTTATCAATGTCTAAGGAAAAGAAAACCAAATATGCAACATTCATTCCCAACATTCCTTGAGACCCTGCTTCTGTTTAAATTCACAAACAAGGAGGACCGAGAAGACTGCAGATGAGAGATAGCAATGAGAGTCAACATTTGTGGAACATTTGTAGAAAATTTCAGACACTATTTTGCATGCTTTTTCTTTCCCCCAAAGAGATATGGTCTGAATTCTCAAAGCTGATGATGGATGGAAACAGTGTTTAACATGAAGCAGGGAGGGAGCAATAGTGGTTGAAGTAGTAGAGCACCTGCTTCCCACATTGGAGGTCCCGGGCTCAGTTCCTGATGCCTCCTAAAACAAAACAAAAAAAACAACAATAAGCAAACGAATGAAAAAACGAACTCAGGGGAGCCAACGTGTCTCAATGGTTGAGCACTGGATTCCCAGATACAAAGTCTGGCTTTCAATCCCTGGTAGCGACTAAAAACAAAAAACAAAAACAACAACAAAAAAAACACAAAGCATTTTGACTCAGTTCCACAGGTGTTCGACTGTCATTTTGTTTTCACTGTTGGAGTCTGTTACCACATGCTGGCATCACTGCTGTGGACTGAGCTCTTAAGGTTTGGTTCTCAAAAGAACTGTTGTAAGCATCTGAGCAAGGCACATAGTGTCTTTATTTTTATTTTTATTTATTTTTTTCCAACTATATGAAATTTCTATAACCTTGCTCCATAGATGGAGCAGAGCAAGGCCTCAAATCATTTCAAAACTATTCTTGCAAGCACTATAGGAATGTACAAGGTCACTGCAGAGCCAAGCACACTGACAGTTTGCAAAACATGGTGTCTTTAGAGACAGTAGATGATAACCATAATCATACTAGGAGTGAAGAACCATTGAAGGATTAAACTGTCATTTAATGAAAGGAAATTTAAAAAAGAATAAATACAAGGTTCTCCTAATAGGAATTGGAACGTGCTCTACCTTGATAGATAAATAATAAATAAATAAATAAATAAATCTTAAAAAAAAAAAAGAAACCTACAATTCACCTAACAATAGGCACCCTCAATAGACACCATCAATGCACTATTATTTTATGTATCACTAAACAGAAAAAACTTCTGGGACTATGGCATCAATTTTAAGATCCATTCTTATTTCAGATATAAAATGTAAATTTAAATTTAAACATATTTAACTTTTTAAAAAATATTAATGGCTTGTCACATGTGCCAAAAATCATTTGACAATAGAAGTACACTAATTTCTAACCTTTGTTCTCTCATGGGTAGATTCCAGGTGATTTTTTATTTATTTCTGATTGTTAAAATATATTTTCTGTATTCTACACAATGAATATCGAGAAAAAAAAAAATCATCCAAAAACACACGGTGAATGATAATGTGGGTGGGAGGTGGAGACATCTCCATAAACGACTCTTGGTTATAGACTCTTGAGAATTTTAGCTAAAGAGACTTGGTATCTCCTGAACCAAGTCTTTCAAAGCAGGATAGATTCATAAGTACAGGTGTCTACAGAAGGCAATGATAAGATGAACCTAAGCACCTCTTGGGGTCCCTTAGGGTGCAATGACTACATCAGTATATATTTTCTAAGTAGACTGAAAACAGAGTTTCAAAATATAGCAGCAAAATGACATTGAGGGGAATGATGATACTTCAAAAGTGTATTCATGAAAGTCTTAGAATAAAGTTCTAGTCTGAGCTCTTAACAACAACACAAGTCTATTTGCCCAGGAATTCTACAACACATATTCACTTCATATCTAATGAATTAAAAGCAAAACAAGGGAAGCCGATGTGGCTCAAGTGATAAGGCCCCTGCCTACCATATGGGAGTACCCGGGTTCGATCCCTGGGGCCTCCCGGTGAAAGAGAAGAGAAAGTTTGCCTGCGTGGTGAGCCAGTGCCTGTGCAAGTGCCCGTGTGGTGAGCTGAGTGCCCGTGCAAGTGCCCACGTGGCTAGCTGAGTGCCCACATGGTGAGCTGAGTATCCACATGAGTGCCCACACGGTGAGCCAGTGCCTGCATGGCAAGTCGAGTACCCGTGCTGTGAGCCAGTGCCCACACAAGTGTGTCACACAGCAAGATGATGATGCAACAGGGGAGAGACAAAGGGGAGAGTCAAGGTGAAGTGCAGCAGAGACCAGGAACGAGGTGGCACAGTTGACAGAAAAACTCTCTCCACATCAGAGGTCCCCAGGATCGAATCCCGGTGAATCCTAGAGGAGAAAGATGAGAAGAGAAGACATAAAAAGAGAAATAGATACAGAAGATCACACAGCAAATGGACACAGTCAACAAAATAGCAGGGCTGGGGTGGGGACAGGGGCGAGGAAGGGAAAAAAAGTTTAAAAGCAAAACAACTTGGTGGGGCCGGTTATTTGCCCCTTCCTGTCCCTTGCAGAAGTGCTGACAGACGATGTATGCTTCAGGAAAAAGGAAGTAAAATCCCAACAAACTGAACATATGAAGCTCACTAAGGTGATTCGCAGGCCCCCTCTTTTTCCTATGAGACCCGGAGAGCTCAGTGCTGTACCCAAAGTGGTACAGCTCATGGGCACAGGAACTAGAAGCCAGTTCTCCTAGGCTGAAATCACAGGACATTCTGTCTCGGCCACTCGGTGTGACCTCAATCAAGTTAAGTAAGCTATTTGCATTTTATTTTATAGATGTAGATAATAACAGTTGTCCAATAGGTCTAACAGTAGCAAATTAGGTAATATAAATGAGAGCACTTCATAAGCGATTACCATTAAGCTAGAACAATCCCTTTGCTGGGTTCATCCTCCTCTTCCTTCAAAAGCCCTCCCTCCCTCTGTCTTTGGTACTGCATTTGGCTTAAGATAAAATGTGCAGATTAATATCCAAAATTAAGTAACTTACAGGTTGCTGAGAGACACCTAATGAACCTAAGCAGAGATGGAGTCAGGTAGAACAGAACTCAAATCCTAACTTCAACTCTTAAGTGTAGGAAGGCCTGGGGCAATTTACTTAACCACTAAGCCAGTTTCCTCACTTGTGGGAGAAAAGTAAAAGGGTGGGAGGTGGATAATAATATCTAACTCAGAGGACTGTTATATGGATTAAAGGAGATAACCGCATGTGGAGAGTTTAGCACAGTGTCTGGTATCAGACTGGCAGCTGAGGGCTTGGCAAGTAAATAACAGAGAAATATGTGGTTGTTATATATGTCGTATTACTGCATGTCTTAAACTAATGAGGTATAAAAGAAATGTTTACTTACTGCAACCCATTTCATCAAAACGGTTGCCACAGTCATCAACATTATCACATAACGAGTTCTTTGAAATGCAATGTCCACTGTCTAAGGGTTGGAGGCCTACCTGTAATACAAGAACAAACTAAAGTCAAAACGTTTTCTCCTCTGAAACAAGATGCTTCCCTCTGAGGTAGCGACAGTTGCTGCTCACCACATATAAACATGTTATTCATTCGCCGTTAAGACCATATCTGGCTGATGAGTTGATAGTGAAGTGTTACTTGTGGGCTGAAGCTATAAAAAGCCCATGTGCCTCCTCCATGACTCTTACCATCCTGTGGCATCCTTGGGAGCCAGGTGTTCCAGGAGGCATAGCTGTAAGACGGAGAAGGGCTGTGCAACCTGCACTGACCTTTCTATCAATCTTAATACATGCCACCAAGAATTGTACAATGAATGTCAGTAATGGGCATTGATTGCTATTACCTGAAATTGGCAGTGTACTGTGAGAGAGAGATAAGCTCACCGAGCCAGACACAGAAGGACAAATACTGAATGACTGTGTTACTATGAACCATATATGTTGTGTAACATAGAGTATGATTAAAAAAAAATTATATGTATCTAGTACATATTGAGAAACAGAATAGAAAAGTTCTAGATCATAAATGCTGCCATTCCCAGCCCAGAGATGGCCTTGAATCTTCTTAAAGGAATTGACATTAAGGTGCTCCACGAAGCCTTAGGGGTTTGGAGGAAGTGTTTCAAGAAGGTATTGGAATCCCCCTACCCCTGATACACACACTTCAATCATAATAGGCCTGCCTATTTATATATATGAGATAGGAGGCTTCCAAGGCGACACATGTTTAAAATCCAACTTTCTCATGTCACAGAAAGAAAACTGAAGCAGAAAAGACAAGTGGTGTCCCAGAAGTAAAAAACTGAACAACAACTGCCCTGCAGGCTCACATACTACATGTAAGAAACAGGGAGATTTCTCCCGCTTACAGCGTAGATGAAGTTCTTCATCAGAACCATCGCTACAGTCATCAGAACCATCACACTTAAAAGCTGGCTCAACACAAACATGCTTTTTATACTTGAACAATGTAGCCTAACAGTGTGCACCGTGGGGAAAGCAGGTGGCTGTTGGCAGAAGGAAAAAGAAGTTGGAAAACGTGAATGATGTATCAGCTTTTACATGCCATAAATAAATTCTGTATGTCCTAATACCCAACAAATGAACTGGCTAGTTCTAGTTTAATCATTACACAAGTATTCTTTTCCTACCTGCAATTTTTATCCAATTATTGATTTATATAATAGTTAATACTACTTTTGTTAGTATTACTAACAACTACTAATTACTTACTAAAAATGAATTACTCAAAACTACTGCAAAATATATGGATATAGTGACTCAGACCCCAGATAAACTGAATAACTATGGCAGTTTTTTGGTTTTTGTTTTCAGTGGAATTTTTTCATTTGTTTTTAGAGAGAGAAGTTGTGGGTCATTCAAAATCACGCATAGAATACAAGATTCCTACATACTAACCCCACTATTGACACCTTGCATTAGTTGTTACATTTGTACTAAAAGTGTCATGGCCCAGGGTTTAATTTAGGGTGCACTGTGTACTACAATTATATGGATATTTTTTTTAAGATTTCTTTTTTATTTATTTCTCTCTCCTTATCCTCCTTCACCCCCCCAATTGTCTGCTCTCTGTGTCCATTCGCTGTGTGTTCTTCTGTGACCGCTTCTATCCTTATTAGCGGCACAGGAATCTGTGTTTCTTTTTGTTATGTCATCTTGCTGCGTCAGCTCTCTGTGTGTGTGGCACTATTCCTGGGCAGGCTGCACTTTTCTTTCGCGCTCAGCAGCCCTCCTTATGGGGCGCACTCCTTGCGCGTGGGGCTCCCCTATGAGGGGGACACCCCTGCATGGCATGGCACTCCTTGCGCATCAGCACTGTGCATGGGCCAGCTCCACACGGGTCAAGGAGGCCTGGGGTTTGAACCATGGACCTCCCATGTGGTAGGCAGAGGCCCTATCCATTAGGCCAAGTCTGCTTCCCTGGGTAAAGCATCTTTGCTTTCTATACCATCGAATGGTCCTGATTTCTATTTCTATTCTATTTCATTACGACACTCAAGTTCTGTTTAGAAGAAATTCAAGAGACTTTACTATATGCACCTCAGAAAGAGAAGAAACATACAAACCAAGAGAAAGCAAGAAATCAGATTGCTGTCATTCTACCCTTTAAGGATGACAAGTATGGACAATTAAATTATACCACAAATCTGGGTTACAAAAGGATACTAGAACCCTGAAAACTCATCACAGTTTGCTTCATCAGATCCATCTGTACAGTCATGGAAGCCATCACATTTCCAGCGAAGGGGGATGCAGATGTGATTATTACAGCGGAAATCACCGAAGGATGGCAGGTCACCATCTCTGCAAAGCACAGTCAGTGCAAATGCTTCATGAACCAGGGGTCAAGAAATGGACAAAGAAGTGCTGCCTTCCATGAGAAGATTGGGCTACCATATTCTTAACAAATTGCATAAAATCATTTGGTCTTTCCAGGTTCTCAGAAGTGACTACAGCTGCCCAACAGAAGATGCGGAGGCCAGAAGGTGAAAATTTGGAGATTACTCTCATAGATGCCAAGTCTTTTCTCTACCTTCCCCTGTTCCACCAATTTTAATCTATAAAATTAGGCAAATTATTTAAATAAAGATTCCACAGTTGGGAGACATTATACAAGATCTTATCATTTTAATCATTTCCTTCATTTAATAGGATATATTTTTAGCTTTTTAAAATGCTATAAAAGTGTAACATGCTATTTGAAGAATCAACTGATGGTCCTTTCTCAGAGGTAAATAGAGGAAAGATGAAGCGGGAAAGCCATTTCCTAGCGGTGGCACCCCCAGTGCCAGGCCTCCCTCCCGCTCCGCGGCGCCCCCTCACCACAGCCTTCCTCATCACTGTTGTCTATGCAGTCATTGTAACCATTGCACACGCTCCACTGAGGGACGCAGCGGTAGTTCGTTTTACAGCTGAATTCTGTGTGGTTGTCACAGCGATGGGTAGGTCCCACTGAAAGGGAGAGGCACAAATCTCAGTCATGCTCAGAAATGGTACAGGAAGATGCCTTTCTATTGCCCTGTTGAGGAGGTGTTGCTGAAGAGCAACAATGACTAGTTACCAACTAAACTGACCACAATATGTGTCTGTGCTAGGGCTGGTCTGGTCACCTAAGTTTTCTCGCCATCTCAATACCACTGGTTTGTATGCAATAGAACCTTGTGGACTGGGTTTCGACATGTGGATTGAACGGACAGCTCTGCCACTAGAGAGTGGCAAACCAGAGTAGTCCTCTCGTCAGTAACGTGCGAATTGGTAATGCACCCTCCCTACTTCACAGTGTTTCTCTTGGCTTCAAAAGTGGTAATATATACACAGTTCTTATCACCAACACACACGCACACACAGACACTGGAGTGTATCAAGAAGAGCTAAAAGCCACTTCAGACACAGGGTCTGGTTAAACTTGCAACTGCATTTTGCCTTGCAATGCCAGAGCTGGCAGGGAGAGCCTGGTGGGAGCACCCCATGGGGCTGGGCAGCACGCTCCCTAGCTCCCTATCCTATCTCCAACCACAAGGGGATCTGCTTGTTTCCCTGCTCCAGGCCACGCCTTTCCCCTCCCACAAAACTCACTGCATTCTTCAAAGGGCTCATCTGAGTGGTCTCCACAGTTGTTTTTATAGTCACACTTCCAGTGTTCAGGGATGCAGTGACCACTGACACACCTAAACTGGCCTGGTAGGCATGTCCTGTTAGCACAATGGGACATCTCTTCATCTGAGTTATCCCCACAGTCATCCTCGGTGTCACACTGCCAGTGTTGTGGGATGCAACATTTGTTGGCACACTGCCACTGATTGGAATCGCGGTAGTGGGTCTCTGCAAGCAGGGACAGGTGATTAACAGTTTATAAGGCATCAAGAACATACATTGGACAGCGGATGTGGCTCAACCAATTGGGAGCCTGCCTACCACATGGGAGGTCCCAGGTTCGATTCCCAGGACCACCTAAAAGAAGAGGAGCAGATGCCACCTCTCACTGCAACTGGAAGTAGATGACCCCTCCCACCACAACAAGCTGGATGCCACCTCCCACAGCAATGAGCCACAAGCCAGCAAATGCCATAGCCCACAGAGAACAGATGTGGCTCAGGACACTGAGCACCTGCTTCTCATGTGGAAGGTTCCGGATTCGGTTCCCAGTGCCTCCTGTAGAAGGCGAGCAAACAATGAGCAGACAGAGGAGAGAACCATCTGGCAGAGGAGGATAAATAAAGAAAAATAAAGTAAATAAAATAAACCTTTTTTAAAAAAGAAAAAAAGAACTGATATTGCCAAGCCAAGCAAGATATTTACTATTTTTACTAAATACTTTTATACTTATTTTCTATGTATGTTCATGTATGAATGATATACTTCAAATTATTTTTAAAATGGTAAAAACAAGAACAAGAAAGAAAGTAGAGACACTGCTAATTTACATTGACGGGGCCTGCAAATCTGGACCACAATTTTAGAGGATTTATGTCCTAATGCATTTATTATCAATCACCACCACTACATGGACAGTTATTCCTTCTGTGTTACAGCCTTCCAAATCCTTTTCTCACATGCAAAATTAAGGATTGAATCACTGATGGTCATTATGTAAACTACCGAGAGTCCTTGTTTAAAACGGGAGTGGGAATTTGATGCACAAATATGGTGAAGAACCACCAAACTATCTACTACAAACATCTGCCTTATACGGATTTCTAGCAAAACAAAACTAAGTGTTTTGTGTGGTCTAATTACCTTTTAAAAAAAAGACAATTAAAAAAAATTTTTAATGAGTATATACTTTGAGTGAATTCTACAAAGCGTGGGACTGTATACCAGAGTGAATCCTGTGGTGGAAGATGGACAGTAATTAACAAACAAATATAAAAGTTCTCTCATTGAACTGTAACAAATATATAATACTAATACAAAATATTACAAATTAATTGTATATAATTACGATTACTAATATTCAGGAGGGTTGGGAGAAAAATACTCCAAAACTAAGATATGGGACTAAAGAGGCATAAAGCAATGTAACCCACCACAAAGGATATCATCTTGATCAGACCCATTGGGGCAATCTCGGTAAGCATTGCATAAGAAGTGTGAGCTGGTACAGTTGCCATCAGTGCACTGTAACTGTCCGAGCTGACAGTGGTGCCGGGGCAAAAGGCTGGCTCATCGGAGCCATCAGCACAGTCTTTCTGTCCGTCACATTTCCACCAGATAGGAATACACCTGCACAAAAAAAATAGAGCTCTTCTCAAACAAGGTGGCAGGAGGCAGAGGAGGGGGCACTGGAGACAAGAAGTCCCAGCACTGAAATGCAAGTAAGGAAATAAATTCTCTCGTGGCCCATGAAGAAGATCAATTAAATCTAGATTACTGTGATGTGGCTTCAGAGAAAACATAACTATATGAGAAAGACCCAAATACATGGGTATTGTGACTAAATTTCCATCACACAGAGTGGACTGTGTGTTAGCTCTGGCTCTACTAGTGGCACTGATTGGAAAGGTCAGCCAGAGTGACATAAAACATTTGCATACTGGTTGGGAAGTTGAAGGGTGCAGCATGATAGGTACTATGACAAAGTCTTCAACTTATTTAATCATCAAAATAACCTGCCATTGAATCTATTGATGCTAACTAGAAGCCATGATTTCCATTAATGCCTCTTTCCACCTCATGCTGACTCCTCTAGTCATCAAAGGCCCTTGGCCATAGTTAGGGAGCTATCTGTGGCTCCCAAATGATCAAAATAGCAAACTCAAATGATCAAAATAGAATGGAATCCCTGGATTCTCTGGGATAGTAGATGAGGCAGCAAGTCTAACACGTGTGTGGAATTATATCACTGTAGAAGGCTGTTTTTCAGGAGACACTTCCCTGATGCTTAAGGCCATTTATAAGACATAGGAAGTAGAAAAGTCTTACTTTTCTTGGTCACCACACAGGAACTGGGTACTGGAGCACATGGGCTGGCAGTGAGTGTGCAAATGAGTTCGGATGGTCTGGAAGTGGTCTGGACATTCGCAGGTGAATCCTTGGCCTCCCGCTTTGATAAGGCAGAGGTGAGAACAGCCACCGTTGTTGGTACCACAGGGATTGTTCACTGGTGGAAAAGGAAGAATATAAATGTTCATTTGCTGAAAGGGAGTATTAAGCATAGATTACTCACTTGGCATTAAATTCATCACCTCTTAGAAAGAGAAATCATTATCTTCATTTTCATGCTTTTCCTAACAGTTCATAAATATGATAGATGATTATTTATGGCTAAAATTAGTCCTGGGAGTGTAGGTAAGATACTTGCTCACATTCATGAGCCCAGACCCTAAGTCTGCCCAAGAAGGATGTGGATAATAAACTGAGCAGTATTTTTCCCAGGTAATTTCCTTTTAAGCATTTGCAAAAGTAGGTGGCATAATTGCATTATGGTTCAAAGGTGAATTCTTAGTTATTTAAAACTTAAAAAACAATGGTTTGGGAAGCAGATGTAGTTCAAGTGATTGAAGCTCCCACCTACCATATGAGAGCTCCATAGTTTGGTTCCTGGTAGCTCCTAAAGAAGACAGTGAGGTGGCACGATGGGCAGGCACAGCAAGCTGACACAACAAGATGATGCAACAAGAGATATGAGAAGAAAACCATAATGAGAAACACAACAAAGCAGGGAGCAGAGGTTCCCCATGCCTCCTAAAGAAGATGAGCAAGACAGCAAGTTGATGCTATGGGCAGGTGCAGCAAGCTGATGCAACAAGATGGCATAACAAGAGACACAGGAGGAAAAGCATAACAAGAAATACAGCAAAGCAGGGAATGGAGGTGGCTCAAGCAACTAGGTCATTTCCATACCTTCAATTCTCATATATTTTGAGAAAACATTATATATATTAACACCACATCTTTGTTAGTCCTGATATTATGTTACAATAATGATGAGCACATAACCTAGAGCAACCATGTCAACTTCTGAATCACGTACTCACCTACTGGTTGCCTATATGGGTGATAAACACGAATGTCAAATGGTCTGTGTGTTGTGTTCGCCAGCACCATCCGGCCTGAGCCATCATATTTGTTTCCTTTCTCAACTGTCCTTGTATTCCAATCTGTCCAATAAATGGTGTCCTCAAAAATCATAGTGCTAAAGTGATAAGGCAGCATCCCATCATACACAATATGCCAATCATGGCCCTCTAAATCAGAGTACCTGGGGCATGAGAAAGAAACAGTCACTCTGTGACTGTAAGGATCAATGAATTTTGAATAAGATCCTCCTCCGAATACATAGTCTTTAACTAAATTTAATGGCTATTTTGACTGCAGAAGTTGAAAAAGGAATGCTTTAAAAATAGGAATAATTACTAATTCATAATCACAGCTGCCTTCCTGCAGATGCAGCCAGCACAGTAATATTTAACGTCTTGTAGTCATGTTCCACAATAAGCACTCTTTGAAATAAGAAACGAGAAAGTTGTCCACCGAAAGAGAAATCAGAGGAGGAGAGCAGTATAAAGCTGGATTTCAGCCATCTTGTAAACATTTCAGGAGAGAAGCTGGGCTCTTGTATAATCTGAGGGCATATTCTGGCCAAGAAATACTATAAGACTGCAAGGTTAACTTTGCATACTTAACATTTGACAGTAAATGGCCTCCTTTAAACTTAGCTCTACTGAATGAACAATTTTCATTTGAAATGCATCTGAAATGCTTACCCAGAGGATATCAACATGGTCCAATTAGGCCATACATATCAATTCCACAAAGTAACATGAACTGGCTAAGTAATAATCTATTTTTCACAATGCATATCTTATTTTTCATTGAACAGTAAAAATATTTTACCAGAAAGAATGTATTATCGAATTGCAGACTACTGCTACATAAAACGCTTCATTGTATTTTATGGAAATTTATAGTTAGAGTTATCAAATGATGTAGTAATAACTCCATCATATTTGAGGCAGATGCTAAGTAAAGGGAAGTTAACCCAAAGCTGACTAACTTAAGAGAAATATTAATAGCCCCAGGCACACAGGCCAGTTAGAAGTGGCATGGGATTAACACACTGGAACACAACCCTGGCGTTTGAAATAAACAGCTCCCCAATTGTACATACTCGATGTAACCGAGGTGGGCATCTACCCAGTAGAGTCTATCAGTGGTGTAATCAATGGTGATGCCATTGGGCCACTCTAACTTGGTAGAAATAATCACAGACTTATTGGTTCCATCCATGCCTACTCTCCCGATATATGCCCGGTAAGCCCAGTCTGTCCAGTAGATATGCCTGTTTAGGCAAACACAAAGGGTCAGTCCAGCAAGCCGCAGCCAAACACCATAGCTGTTCTGTACAGTGAAATGGTTTACATTCTACAGACCTACATTCTATAGAAAGCAAGAAACTAACAGAAAATAACCTGTTAAATGGCAAAGAAAAAAGTGGATGATGTATAGTAAGTGCTTAACGATGAACATGAGTTAGTATGTATTTCAATGGAGAGTCCAGTAAATATGTTTTTACCACAATTTTCTTTGCATGCAGCTAAAAGATGTGATGATTGAACAAACCACGCAATTACCCATTATATTAAATCATTTACTAGACAGGAAAAGTGGAAAGTCAAGCCCCAGCAGGACATTGGCCTTAGGGGAACAGAGGCAGAAACGGGGTATGAAGCTGAACCCAATACCCATATTGAGGGTGAAGGACAATTCCTCTGGGATACTCAAAGCAAAAGGTGTTGTTGGCATCCACACAGTGTTCAGCCAGCTTGCGGCGGAATCGACCATGAAGGTCAGAGACAGAGAGGCAATTCAGACTGACATCCAGCCAATAGAGCTTCCTGAAATGGAGCGCTGAGAGTTAGACACAGGTGCTCTGCTGGACACATAGTGTGTATTTAACCACTCTATTTCATCTTTCACCCTTCAATTCATCCCCTCAATACATACTTACTAAAGGTAACTGCTAAGGGGTCTAAGGTGGGAGGAGGGGGTTCCTTTTGGAGTAATGAAAATGCTCTAATATTATGGTCATGAATGCCCAAAATATGTTGAATACATATTTTGCATGTTTAGTCAGTTTTCTCTTACCTGGTAACCCAGTCTACAGCCAGACCTTCCACATTTGGTAGATTGCTTCTTATGACTGTCTCCCTGTTGGTCCCATTCAGAAACTTTCTCCAATGACTTTCCTCTCTGTATCAAGCCAGTACAATCTGTTTTCTACACGGTCAAAATCCAGTGCCACAACTTTGCCCAGACCTTGCAAAATGACGGAGTAAAACTACCCATCTATACTTAGGTTTCTCAAATAGTATCGATTGCTAAAAATGAGGGAGGGTGTGATGTCACTGTCTTGCTGGCAGCACTTTCCATCAGGTTCGCGGATGTAGCCTGCGGCACACTTGCAGATGTAGGAACCCACCGTGTTCTCACACTTCTGGCTACAGACAGAGGGCGTCTCCATGCATTCATCAATATCATCACAAGACTGCTTGTCAGACATAAGCTTGTAACCAGGGTTACAAGAACAATAGAAACTGGTCAGAGTATCTGCAGTTGTGATCACAGCTACTGATTTTAGGGTCATGGCACTCATTAATGTCTAAAAATAAAAAGAGAGCTCTTAGAGACACTAAAATGTGTGCAGCAGATCCTCCATGATGGTCCAAAGTCAACATTCCCAATTCTTAAAGTATTATGCTAAAAGCCATGGATTAGTCAAGTCACTATTTTTCCACTTCTTCCCCAACCTAATCCTTCACCAGTGGTTTTAAAAGCTAAACCAATAAACAACCTAAAGTTTGACTTTCAGTCCTATGCCTGCCAACCTTCTCTTAACAAACAATAATGACTTAAAGTAGCAGTAGAAAGGAGCAGAGGAGCAGCCAGGGAGTTCCGGGAAAACTGCTCTCTCTGCAGAAAAAGAAATGCTCATCAGAACCATCTCCACAGTCATTCTCCCCATCTCAAGTGTAATCCTTAGGAGTGCAGCTCCCATGTAGGTAAAAATAGTACAGTCTCCTCCCTCAAAGCATTTAGTTCTTAAATATGGAGTCAAAGCCAACAACGGTTCCTGCACTACGAACAATGGACACCACACTGATGCTAACTAAGCCAACAAGATAAGTACCCTTTCCTACTGGTTTACTTGAGGGTGCTGGGGTAAGAGGGTGATTGTCACTATAACATTCAATCACCCAAGAACACATTAAGGCACCCTAGGAGACAGTCACTAATCCAAAACTATTTGTGCAGGTACTTTACATATACCAAGGAGTCCCTACCTCTGATTTACAAGCAGTAGTATTTTCTGATAACTTTCTACTTAGAGGCCTGATTTTTGAAAACCTACATTCAATCTCCCCTCTTCCCAAATCGTCTGCTGTACTTACCACATGCTCTCTCATCAGTGTCATCACCACAGTCATCTATGTGGTTACAGATTTTCTCCATCTCGATGCAGTGGCCATTGTTACACCTGAACTGATGAGGGGGGCACGTGGGTTCTGGGGTGCTACACAGGTGTTCCAGCTCATCAGAATCATCTCCACAGTCATTACCCCCATCACACATGTAAGCCTTAGGAATGCAGCGCCCATTCTGACAGGTAAATTGAGACTCCTGGCAGGTTGGGTACGAGCAGTCCCTCTCATCGCTGTAGTCACCACAGTCATTGTGCCGGTCACACCTGTGTTATGAGAACCAGAACCACTCTTGGAGAGGTTTAATGGCAAATCTCAAATGACCACTGATTGGAATGATCACCAGTCCCCTCTCTCCCAGCATCTTGATCCACCCCACCAATCCTCAGCTCTAACAGAATATAACATTTGGCATTTTATACAACTTCTCTGGGTCTGGTTGCCATTGGTATTGTGGCTCTAGAGCTATTATATTACAAATCATCTCCAGTTGATTAACAAATACAACTTTTTTAATTTCGTTAATCAAATGATGAGACAACTTTTGGGCACAGGCAATATCCTTGGAAGCCATATGAAAGGACAATCCATACCCCAGTGCGAACATACTGATATGGAGTGCATACTACCTATTAGGTATGTCATATTAGAAGAGTACAAATTGGGATAATGCTGGCACTGGTAAACATGTTCCTTCCATCTTGCATTATAATACTGATTCATGATAACTCCCATCAGACATTATGGTAAAGGGAAGGGTATTTATCATCACGCTTGCTCTAATAGCAGGGAGAGCTATTTCTTCTATTCGTGTTTCTACCAAACCAATATTTCTGATCCCTTCACTCATCTTCCTGGATTCTGTGAAGGGCCACATCATGTCTTTCACGGCAGTACATGTCTTCTATGTTCTGATTTTCCATTTTAAAAGAAAAATGAATGCCATGACCCTAGGTACAGCAGTCACTGTGCCTAATGGGTAAGACAGCCCTGCACCCACCCCGCCATGGGTTTTTGGGAAATTTTTAATCCTCAATTCACCTGTAGGAATGATGGATGCACAGTCCATTATTATGGATGAATTCATTTCCAGAACACGATCTCCCAGTGCAATTCTGATTCTCATCTGAGGCATCGGCACAATCCACTTCACCATCACAGACCCAGTTTTGGGGAAGGCACGTCCTGGAGGAAGGCATGCTGTGACAGGTAAAGTCTGGACTTGAACAAGTTTTATTCTCTGAAACCAAAGAATCAAGACCATATAAGAGCTCAAATTCACCATAAAATTAATGCAAAATTTTTCATATTTTTCTTTTAAGCTTCATAAAACCCTTCTCCATTTCATAATATTTATTTTTATTTATTTATTTATTTTAAGGAGGTGCCAGGGATCAAGCCAGGGACCTTGCACATGGGAAGCAGGCACTTAACCACTGAGCTCCTATTTCATAACATTTTAAGGGATGATACCAAACAATTCCAGTGTGAGAAACATTTGGTCAGGGTTCATTCAATTAAATAGCATCATACTCTCTATTGTGCTTCCTGGAATGTGATTATGTGGGCAATTGACAGGCTTCACTTACCACAGTGGTGCCTGTCATCTTCATCGCTCATGTCCCCACAGTCATTATCACCACACAGACCCAATAGCTTGGGACGCACCACCTGTCATCATATGTGAACTGATGACTTAAGCAGGTTCGTTCATGTGACTCTGAAAAAGATATAAAGCACTCTTGGTTGCCTGACATATTTCACGCAGCATGATCTCACTGAGAACAGCACTGAATTACATAGGTGAATGTGGTGAACAATGTGGTATAGGTTGTATATAAACTACTAGAATTAAAAAACAAGGGACTACAACAAAGTGAAATCTCATGTAAATGATTATTTTCTTTCATGAATTATTTTTTTAATTTCGCTCCCCCTCCACCCCAGTTGTCTGTTCTCTGTGTCTATTTGCTGCATGTTCTTCTTTTTGTCCGCTTCTGTTGTTGTCAGTGGCATGGGAATCTGTGGTTTTTTTTGTTGCGTCTTCTTGTTATGTCTGCTCTCCGTGTGTGTGGTGCCATTCCTGGGCAGGCTGAAATTTCTTTCGTGCTGGGCGGCTCTCCTTATAGGGCGCACTCCTTGCGTGTGGGGCTCTCCTATGTGTGGACACCCCCGTGTGGCAGGGCACTCCCTGTGCACATCAACACTGCGCATGGGCCAGCTCCACACAGGTCAAGGAGGCCCAGGGTTTGAACCGCAGAACTCCCATGTGGTAGATGGACACTCTAACCGCTGGGCCAAGTCCGCTTCCCATTCTTTCATGAATTACGACAAATGTTGTTGAAGGAGAAAGGACTTGGTGAATTTTCAGATGCCTTCTGCAGCACGGAAACTCGGAACTTGTATACAGCTATGCTAGGTTTTGCCAGGGAGGAACTTTTCATCTGAAACCATTTTGTTTTGTGCAAACCACCCACCCCCGGCACTACCAAAGGCCGTTCCCCTGCTCTTTTTCCCTTTCTCCATAGCAATTATCATCTTTCAACATACTACATAATTATCACCTCTGAATTGTACACTTGAAAGTGGTTAAAAAGGGAAAATATGTTGTATCTATTACAATAAAAAAAATTTTAAATAATAAAAAAACAGTGGGCCCTACTTTGGAATTTATGCTCCCCAGTGTGGTAGAGTTGGGCTCAGTTGTGATTTCCCTACACATGGCTCTTCTGTCCCTTCTATTTGAATCTATAGTTATTACTAGAGCTGATAGGTATATGTCCAAGAGAATTAAATCTTAGGGTTGCCCATGTGCCTGTTGGACCCTGAATCTCAACAGAGTTGCAACACCTACTCTCCAGTTCACTGGACTCACCTAGAACAACAAACAAGGAGATGATGATGGACAACGACCATCCCAAGAAACAGAGAGAGTCTGCAGCTACAAGTGAGAGAGTCCCATCCATTGGCCCTATGGAATCATAGCCCCTTCTCAATTAGCAGTGGAGCAGGCATCACCAACCCAGAATCCCCAGGACTGGGGAATGAACAATGGACTTGAGTAACCTTTATGTTATACTACTATAGAGTTACTGTGATTCTAGTAATGAAAGAACTTTTATCATTGATGTGGAGACAGTGGCCACCGAAGGTTCTGAGGGGAGTGAGAGAGAAAAATAAGTAATGTGGAGGCATTTTGGGGACTTAGGAATTGTCTTGAATGACACTGCAATGACAGATACATTATATATCCTGTCATAACATACAAAATTGTGCAGGACAGAGTGTAAACTACAATGTAAACTTTAATCCACGTTTAGTGGCAATGCTCCGAAATGTAGGAGGTGTGGTGAGGAGAACATATGGGAATTCCCTATATTTTTTATGTAACATTTATGTAATCTAAGTATCTTTAAAAAAATAATATATATATATATAACTAATAAGACAACACATACAAAAAAGGTGGTGGAAAATGGAAAATATGCTGTATCTGTTAACAAGAAAAAATTTTCAAATAATAAAAAAACATGCTATGTGTATGTTTGTATGTGTTGTCTGTCTCCACTCACTAGAATATGAGCTCATTGTGGAGAGGGAGTTTTTCTCTTTAGAGATGTGCCTAAAACATGATCACCCTACATATTCAACCAGTCAAGATGTCCACAAACCCAGGCACCTTTTGAAGAGACATATCCTCTTTAACACAGCAACATCACCAACTTATAAGAATCTTCCACATATGCAATATGAAAAGCATATCCATTCAGCATTACTTTCATAGTGAAAAAAAAATAGTTAGGAAAGGGTTAAAAACCCATGAAGCCTCTTATATTTTTTAATGTAATATTTTGTGTGATCTATGTATTTTTTTTAAAAAAAGATAATAAAAAATGGAAAAAAAAAATGAAGCACCCATGATTTAAAGGTAGAAGCTAGTTCTTTTATACTTTATACAACTATGTAAAAAATATGTGTATATATTTATATATGTATATATATATATAAGGTAAATAGCAGCTTCCTGCCTGCAGGAATATACCAAGATGGCCCCTGGAGCTCACATGGCCATGGACCCCCACCTTATAAGCTAGCACAAAGAGAAAACAGGAAGAGGCTGTGTGCTGCTGTCACATGTATTTGATGACTCCAATCATTGTTGAATCCATAACTCAGAAATTGAGGGTCAACTAAAATTCTGTGGTACAATCTGTCCATCACAATACCACTGGGCAGGAATGCAGTGCCCTGATGTAGACTGGAATTCACTGCCACTGCATGTTGGAGCAGCTAGAGGAAGAAAATAAAACTTGTAAGAAAAAAAAAAAAGTTATTCCCATCAGTGTTAACAATCTGCCAAGAACAAGACTGTGGATTCATAAGTGGGCATTTTTGTAATTTTCCACTAGGAGTGAGGAAAATGCGCTAAAATAAAAGTAAAACAACACAAAAATCTCTAAGCTCACCTCCTCACCTCCCACCCAGAGCTGTTAACCATGTTCTAGTTTTCCTCTTATTCATCCTTGTAATACATAACCTTTGTCTGAGTTAATGGGAGACTATATTTTCTCGGTAGACCTAACCTTGATAGCCCTGGTCAAATGTATTGTTACCTTCCTAAATGCCTCATTTATGCATCTCAAAGTCAAGCTTAAGAAAGAGCTAAAAAATACAGGAAATTGCTTGATTTCAAACTTATAAAGGGATATAAAAATACTGTTTACTAATGGCCACTGTAATCTTATTCTGTGTAAATAATAAGGATTTAACATGCAAATTCATAGTAGAAGTTGGAGTTCCCAAAGGCCAAAATGGCTCTTAAGTCATACACTCAAGATATATCTCTGAAACCAAAGAAAGAGAAGCAGGTCTGTATACTAACCACAAAAAAGTTGGGTTTTCATCACTCATATCTCCACAGACATTATCTCTGTCACACAAATAAGAGCGATGAATACAAATATTTACATGCTGACATTTTATGTATCCAGGATGGCAAGTGATGTCAGCTTGATAAAGACAATCAGATAAACATTTGAAACATATTCACCAAATATAAAGATGGTCCACGCTGACAAGTCTATTACAGAACTAAAGCCACCAGAAGGGAAAAGCTATAACTGAGGCATGGTTGTGATCACTCTATACATTCTAAGGTAAAAAAAGAGATTTCCAGCTAACACAGGGTAGTGGGGGTGGGGAAGTAGTCCCAACTCTCAGTTAAATAAACCATTGCATATCCACAATGGAGTATTATAGAAATGACTACAAAGACCTGTAACTTCATATTAATATACAATATATAATAATGTTTGAATACTAAATTTGAAAAGTACAACTGTAAAAAGATATTTTGGGGGTAAGTAGTGCAATTTGAATATTTGCTTAGCATTGTAACAGTAGTTATGTCTTTATCCAGAGACAGATAAAATAAGATTTATTGATAATTGATGGTTAGAAAAGAGTGATAGTATTCACTCTTCAAAATTACAGTAAACAATCCAAATACCAAGTAGTACAATATATGAAAAGGAAATTTACGTTTTAGATTAATACAGAGCTAGTTTTTTCCACAAAACCTTCATTTTTCTGATGATCCCAAAGCACAATAGTACTTAAAATGGACTTACGGCAATTTTTCTCATCTGAAGTGCCATTATCACAGCAGTCATTTACACCATTGCAGACATGCTGAAGAGATATGAACCTTCCATTATTGCAAGAAAATTCCATGGTGGAGTTACAGCTCCTGAACTGGCACCCTATCTCATCACTGTTGTCGCCACAGTCATTGTAGTGATCACAGCGAAAATGGTTTCGGACACATCGTCTGTTGTCACAGGTAAAGGCTGTTGCCGGGCAGGTGTGAAATGCTAAGAGGGCAAAAAAGAAATACTGAAGAAACCTCATTGAAGATTAAAGCATCAGCCTACTTTCTAAAACAAAAGAAAAACAAAACAAAAACCAATCAAATAAAATGGAGAGTTTACCTTCAAAGGCAAAAATGGCTGCAAAACAGACAGTGTGCAAAGACATTTTAGTCAGTAGTAAACTATGCCATATACTTTTTACAGTCAATGAAGTATTTAAAGAAATCCCAGTCATTTCATGTATCTAAACTCCCAGTTCTTACAGTCTGCTAGAAAGTAGGAACTGACCTCACTGTACCTTTCTCATCTGTTCAGGTGGAAGATCAGATAGGATCCTGGATTCTAGTCCAGCTTCCTACTAAAGCACCATATCCCAAGCCACAGCCAATACGAGGATGTACGTGATTTAACAGAAAGGCAACCTGCCTTCTCACCGTAACTGTTTTCTCAGCTCCAGTAGGAGCCTTAGGCTCTAATCCAGTCCACGCACGGCAAGATTCTGAACACTTGGCATAAAGATTATGCCGCTAGCTACTAACAAATGTTCCACTTACCACAGACACTTTCCAACTCATCGCTGCCGTCGCCACAGTCATTGGTGATGTCGCATTTCCACTGCTCCGAGATGCAGTGCCCATTGAGGCAGGTGAACTGGGTCCCCTCACACCGCCGACCAGTGTCCACAATGCAGTGCTTATTGCTGTTGGCCATATACCAGTGGCCCTCAGAAGGGCACCAGCACTCGGCACCATTCAGACCTGAAAATGCAGGGCAAACATTCTACTTTTTCCTTCAGAAGAATAGCACTTGCTCTTACATTAAAAGCTCTATGAGACAAGCTATGGAAATTTCCCAGTCATATTCCCACAACCACATATATATATATATCCTTTTATATATATATATCCCAGACTATAGGTGATAGTATAATTATCAATTACAATGTACCACAGTAGTGCAAGGTGTTAATAGGGTGATATATGAGATCTCCATATCTTATGCATGATTTTTCTGTAAACCTGCAAGTAGTCTAATAGAAAAAAAAGGAGGAAGGAAGGAGGGAGAGAAAGAAGGAAGGAAGAGAAAGAGGGAAGAATGGAGGGTAGGAACAGAAAGAAAGGAATTTTTAATTAAAAAGAACAAGTGTTCTAATAAATGTGGATATGATATCTACACAAAAAAATTAGTTATCTCATAAATGGAAGAATTAAATCGTTTAGAGAGCTAGAGTCCTTAAACGTATGACTACAGTTCATCGTGATCATTACTCTCTTCGTTTCCAATGCCTTACCTGGTGCACATATGTGGCTGCAGCCCCCATTAAACAGTGTGCAAGGATTGCTACAACACTGTTGCTGGCTCTTTTTTTTTTTTTTAATATTTATTTATTTATTTGTTTGTTTGTTTGTTTATTTATTTCTCTCCCCTTCTCCCCCCAACCCCTGCCTGGTTGTCTGTTCTCTGTGTCTTTTTGCTGCGTCGTCTTCTTTGTCCGCTCCTGTTGTTGTCAGTGGCACGAGAATCTGTGTGTCTTTTTGTTGCATCATCTTGTTGTGTCAGCTCTCCGTGTGGGCGGCACCATTCTTGGGCAGGCTACACTTTCTTTTGCACTGGGCGGCTCTCCTTACGGGGCGCATTCCTTGTACTGGGGCTCCCCTACCGGGGGACACCCCTGCGTGGCACGGCACTCCTTGCGTGCATCAGCACTGCGCCTGGACCAGTTCCACATGGGTCAAGGAGGCCCAGGGTTTGAACCACGGACCTCCCATGTGGTAGGTGGACTCCCTAACCACTGGGCCAAGTCCGCTTCCCCTGTTGCTGGCTCTTATCAAGAACATAAATGTCAGTAGTATAATTGGGCAAATTAACGGTCAGGGCCATACGATTTGACCCATCGTATTTGTTCGCTCTGTAAATTCCTTTTGTGGACAAGTCAGTCCAGTAAACATACTGCCCATAAAGAACCAAGGAATAAGGATGTAAGTTTGTGGTGACAATAACTTCACAGCCCATGCCTGTCATAGTGCAGCATTCGATCTTTTTCCTAAAAGTGAAGCAAAAAGAAAAAAAAAAAAAAAGCAACAGCTAGAATCCAGAAAACTTTCACAGCTCACAGCCCAGTGACTAATTGTTTCACATTAGGCATTGGAGTGTGAGCAGTTCCTGGAGTGTTAGAGAAGTTTATGAGGAAAACATAAAATTTGTTTTGCTCTAAAAGGTAACCAAAAGCTGAAATACTAAACAAACACTAAAACTTTAGTGACACTTAAAGTAAAAGCCCAGAAAAAACAGTGTGCATGGACACTGGGTTACATTTGTAATTAAACTTCACATCAAGCCAGCTACTAATTATGAGGAATAACATAGTGAGTCATGTGAGGGATGACACACTATAGTTAACAATACGAAAGGGCCCTTCATTAATTATCACAACTGTACAATTCTAAAACATGGTTATAAGAGGGGGTGTATGGAAAAAATAAAACAAATATGAGTGAGAGCCCACAGCATAGTAGTACTTTGATGATGTTCTTGCATAACCTGTAGCAAATGTTCCAAAACAATGCAAGGTATTGGTGGAGAGGTGATGTATATGCATATTATGCATGACTTTTTGTTAGCTCACAATTTCTCTAAAACAAAAAATTAAGCAGCACACATGTTTACCAAGCTACATAAATCCGATTTTACATTTTTGCATATTATATTTTCATGATACAATACAAAGCCCTTTCCTGTCAATAGAAACAAGAGTAACGAAAGACACATACAGGCTGGCATCTGCCCAGTAGAGAAGTTCCTCCTCAAGAGTCCAGTGTGGGGAAGCGGACTTGGCCCAGTGGTTAGGGCATCCGTCTACCACATGGGAGGTCCACGGTTCAAACCCCGGGCCACCTTGACCCATGTGGAGCTGGCCCATGAGCAGTGCTGATGCACACAAGGAGTGCCCTGCCACGCAGGGGTGTCCCCCGCGTAGGGGAGCCCCACGCGCAAGGAGTGGGTCCCGTAAGGAGAGCCACCCAGTGCGAAAGAAAGTGCAGCCTGCCCAGGAATGGCACTGCCCACACTTCCCGTGCCACTGACAACAACAGAAGCGGACAAAGAAACAAGAGGCAGCAAATGGACACAGAGAACAGACAACCGGGGGAGGGGGGGTGGAATTAATTAAATAAATAAATCTTTAAAAAAAAAAAAAAAAAAAAAGAGTCCAGCGTGAGTCCACTGGGCCAGACCAAGCTGGTGTTCACAATTGATTCCCGGAGGTTTCCCCGCAGCGTGGCTCTCTAAGTCTTGGCATTGCTGCTCCAATCTGTCCAGTACAAGTACCTAGGCAGCCAGAGGGAGTCCTAATTCACCACAAGGAACCTCATTCCTTCTTATTCAAAAAACATTAGCATCTTTTAACTGCAAATTGTTTTTAACATGGCCTAAGAAATCGTACTCCGTCCCCAGTCACACAACTTCCTCAAAAATTTGGTATGCTGGGAAGCAGACTTGGCCCAGCGGTTAGGGCGTCCATCTACCACACGGGAGGTCCACGGTTCAAACGCCAAGCCTCCCTGACCCGTGTGGAGCTGGCCCATGCGCAGTGCTGATCCGTGCAAGGAGTGCCGTGCCATGCAGGGGTGTCCATACGTAGGGGAGCCCCACACGCAAGGAGTGTACCCCGTAAGGAGAGCCACCCAGCGCTAAAGAAAGTGCAGCCTGCCCAGGAATGGTGCCGCACACACGGAGAGCTGACACAACAAGATGATGCAACAAAAAGAAACCCAGATTCCCGTGCCACTGACAACAACAGAAGCGGACAAAGAAACAAGATGCAGCAAATAGACACAGAGAACAGACAACCAGGGCGGGGAAGGGGGGAAGGGGAGAGAAATAAACAAATAAATCTTTAAAAAAAAAAATTTGGTATGCTAACACCTCCTTCTTAGCCCATAAAATGCTAGCTTTCTAGGAATATAAAATAATTTCAAGCTGCTGTCCCGCCCAAAATACGCAAAGGTCAAAATGACATACCCTTGGCAAGGAACTAATAGAACTGCTCTTAGTTTCGGAAAGCGGGCTATCACAGTGAGAAGAGACCCATCCACAGCTATGGAGTTTATCATTTCACTGAGGTTAGTTGCTGTAATAAATTCTGTTATTGGTCCAGTTAAAGGCAAGGCCAAAAACCTTCCCTATATCTAAACACACACAAAGAAAGCACACGATGGCATTAGAGTCTCAATATGCATTTGAGAACCACTCAGCTCACCACAAATGCTGACCCCATTGTGCCTATTTTCAGCTACATTTGGACAGCACTTACCTGAAGCAATGACAGTGGGAGAACTGATCCCTGAATGTGGGCTGATATAGGAAATCCGGGTATTTCCAGATTCTGGAATTTGTGCGAAGTAGATTCTATTATTTATTGTGTCATAGTCCAGGGTCATAACTGTTTTTTCCACCTGTATTGCACTAAATGGTGGGCTGTGGTTTTTGGGGTCAAAGTGTAAGCTTCTTAAGGAATCCACCAAGGAAAAGATGAGGAACTCATCTGCTGAAATGGCACAGCTCTTCCCATCACTTGCCAGGGTCCCAGAGGCACAGCCACATTTGGGGGTGTGCAATCCAGGCAGAGCAAAGCAGAGATGGGAGCACCCACCATTATTTCCTAAGCAAGGGTTTTGTTGACCTCTGCTGGTGACCGAGACTGGACCTGATGATCAAAGACGGTCACGTCTCATAGAAAGTTGATATTGTCCTTTATCACTCTAGGCTCCTCTCTGGAATCTGGCTCTTTGCTAGCTTGGAATACTCTTTTCAAATTCCTGTCTACCCGTATGGTAGAATTTCCAAAAACAGTGATGCCAAAAGGAATTGGGTAACGACTGCCATAACGAATTATTTCAGGCTGACCGCTATCAGAGTGGATCCTTGCAATCATATTTAAATCATGGTCAACCCAATAAATGTAGCCATTGCTGTGGTCCAATGCCAAACCCCGAGGGAATGCAATGCCCTCTGATACAAGCACAGTCCGACTGGTACAGTCAAGAAAGGCACGTTCGATCTTTGGTTTCTGTCCATAGCTGGCCCAGAAGAGGTACCGATTCTTCGGATCCACCACAACATGCCTGGGCTTATCCACAGTGGTTTTAAGGAGAACACAGCAGTAGGTGGTATTGATCCTCAGAACTTCTATCAGTGTTTGAGACAGAAAAGCATTGGTGAAATAAAGATTTCCTGCAGGAAAATTAAAGAGCATGCTGATGAATGGAAAACCAAGAAAAAAAGAGCATACCTTTTCAAAGCCGAACAAAATATTCAAGGTTGAAGTTTGAGTCATGTTTCAGTGCATTCCAGTCTAGACTTAGAAAAATAATAAAGGTACACCTTAGAAAAAAATTATAAAGAATGGGCTTATCTTCAGCTTCTAAAGCAGAGCAGATTAGAATCCACAGCAAACATCATAGCCCACTGTCTACTGAAACATTTTCAGTTTGTCTTTCCTCTGCCACCTGAAGCACTCTGAAGTAACTTACTACTTTAATATACATGATGGCCTAATCCGTAATATCTTAAAAGATCTATATAATTTTCTAGTTAGGGTAAATTTTCTAGCATCAAAAGGATTTTTGATTAAATAACCATACCGCTTAGCGACCTGCTCTCTAGTCCACTGTAATAGCCTGGACTCCACTGCTCCTTCCCCTCTGCCACAACGCTTGTTGAAGAAGACCCAGCTGGTCTGCTTCTACGGATTGCATTCTGAGATGGAACAGAGTTGCTGAAATCACACCAATAAATAAAGCCAGAATGCACATCAACATGCAGGTGCAGTGCATTTCATCCTGAAACATTTTTAAAAAAGACAAACTGCAGGAACTAGAACTTCTGCATTGCCTCTCAGACCCTCATTCCCAGCCCCTTCTCCAGCTACCCCTCCATTACAAGACAAACCTACTTGGACCCTCTGGAGATGTAGCCGTTTGGCATTGCTTATGAATTCCAAAAATAGTTATTGGATTTTGTTTATAAAGTGGTCTGTCAGAGGTATCACTTTTAATTGATTAAATTATGACTAGGACTTTGGACTACATCAGTAGGACAAAGGACAGAGTTGAGAGTTTTGAGGTGGAGCCCAGGAAGTGAACACAAAGGAATAGAGATGGCTCCTTAGATAAGATAGAAACCCCAGGGAGAGAGACAGAACCTTTCACCGGATAGTCTGTCTACAGCTGGCCTTGTGAAGTGAGCAGAGCAGCTGAGCCCAGAGAGAAATGGAGCCCCGAATGTAACATTAAAAAATCAAATAAAGACAAAATAAAAAATTTAAAAAATTAAATAAAAAAGAAGCCTGAACTCTTGGCTGATGTCAGCAGCCATCTTCCCCCAAAGGTGGCAATAGGCTTTGGTGAGGGAAGTAACTTAGGCTTTATGGTCTGGTAACTGTAAGCCTCTACCCCAAATAAATACCCTTTATAAAAGCCAACAGATTCCTGCTGTTTTCCTCAGCACCTCTTGGCAGACTAATACAGGTGGTATGTAGACTTATAAACTTCTTCATCTCTACATTCACAGTATGTAGCCTACATAGCAAAATGCTTCAGAATTGGTAAGGAGCAACATTCACTGTTAACTCATTCATGTCAATTCAATGTAAAAAATAGTATAATCGCCATCCACTAACAGTTCTTCTGAACACCAGTCCATACAATGCAGTCCATGACCAGCAGAATCCGCATGCCCTAGGAACTTGGTAGGAAAGCAAAGTATCTCATAAAGCATCATTATCTCTGAATCCAAACTACGAAAAAAACTTTCAGGATACTAGATTCCAAGCTGACACCCAAGGTAGCCAAATCTTCCTTACGCTGGTGTTGACATACCTTGACCTGCCACTGGCACCATGGCCTCTGTGTGCTCTGACACTTCCAAGCTAAAGCCTCTGACTGCTGTCAGCATAGAAACAACAATGAAAGAGCTGTATGGAGAGCAGGTCCGATTATCAGGACTGAGTTTAAATCCAGTGGCACAGGCACAGGAGAACAGTCCTCCTGGTACAGGCAGGCAAATCTGCTGGCAGGCATTCATGCTGTTGCTACAGCCATTTGAGGAATCTGCAGAGTCTAAATGAATTTTTTAAAAATTACTTTCAATCCCTCATACTTGTTATTTCATCTCAAATTCAAAAAATTTTCCCCAAAATAATACCAATTTAAGACAGGAAATACCAGGCTTTGAGGTTATCCATTCAGGTAGTTGAATGCATGTGGGCAAGTGTAGATGTATCAATGAATGAATGTAAGTGTACAATCATACATGTGTATGTTTCAGCACCAAATACTTACCATGCCTGTGATAGACTCGAAGGGACCTCAGGTTTCAAACATTATGTTTCAAAATTGATTTTATTGTTTCCAGTGGCCTTGTTGACTCTTTCGATGGTCTCATAGTCTTTATCAGCATAATAAAGGAAGGAACCATAGACAGCAATTCCCCAAGGGTGGGAAAGGTGGAATATCAATATCATTCGACTTGTGCCATCCACGTTTCCTCTTTCAATCTAAGAGATCAGAACTTTATTAGTTTTACCGATTCATAATTTCCTAATGAGACAGCACATGTTGTTGTATTGTTTTTTTAACCAAGATTTCACATGTGCATCAACCTTGTTGGGACATTAGAAAAGAACAGGGATACAGAGCTCTTCATCTTTACAAAGAACCAAACAGAAGAAATATGATTCAATGAGAGCAAGGATTAGTTATTTGCTCTAGGGAAAGTTATTGGGGGGAAGGATGAGATGCCAAATGAGCATGTTCAAGGACCACTGCCTGACAACTCAGAACATCATCAGTATAACCCACTCAAGGTCAGCAATGAAAACCAAAAGAAAGGGTGCTCATACAACTTCTGTGGGGTGACCGCCCAGTAGAGTTTCTGCTCCTTGATGTCCAAGGTGATAAAGTTCACGCATTCAAGTTTCCCAGTGAAAAGTGTCTTGGGAGATGTGCCATCCATGTTAGCACTTACAATCTTGGCAGGCATCCCACTGTCAGTTCCTTGATCTGACTAGTATAAGTTTTCTACAACCATGAAAACACCAGCATTTAACAAATATTCATAATTCAATCGTAAATATCTTGTTGCATATAATGTGGAGGGGTACTTAATTTCTGTATATTTCCTTGTCATTATTGGGGTAGAAGCAAATTAAAATGGTGCCTAAAGCAGGTGATTAGGATCTTCCATTGAGGGTTAGAAGGTGGAAGACAGTACAAAGGAGCCTAAGAGTTAATCCCTCTTTAAAGAATTATCTACTACCTAGTATCCTGAGAAGGCCTCCAATTTTACTACAAATCACCACTATAAAATCAGCTTTCTTACCTAAGTTGACGCAAAAGGCTTTTGAAATTTACTGCAGAAAATAGGAGAATAAGGGACCCTTTTCTGAGAGTGGAATCATGTTAACATGCTAATATAAGGAGGTGGTATTGCCTTCCATTTCATAGCAAAGCCAAGGAACACATATACACATTAACTGTAGTCAACTATCAGCATAAAAACTCTATAAAGGACTGCTCTTGGTTCTATTACTCCCTTGCTCAAAACAATTCACTATTGGTAATCACCTATCCCATTTTCTATCTACTGGAATCCTCATCCTCCGAGGTCTATTTCAAATCTTACCTAACCCCTAAGTTTGAAAGTTTCCATTATATTAGACCACAAAAACAGTACTGTACCCAAGAATTACACCATTTATGAAAACTCACCCAAGAGCAGGGTCAATAGTTATGCCAAATGGCAAACCAACTCCATGAGTTGTCCCCTTGCTGGTAATCAGTGTTTTTCTGTATCTTTCCTGGAGTGTCAAAACCTATAGCATAAAATCAATCAGAATTCATAATGTGAAAGGAAAGCAGAGACGGAGAGCCTACATATGCACAAAATTAGGGATGAATGGGAACGTCTCAAAGAGATTAGGACAATCCTTACTTGCATTTCAGAGCTATGAGGAAAGAACAGCAAAATCACCTCAACTAGGTTTGATCAGGAGTCTGAATTCAGATTTAGTTTCTACTGTCTATGACCTGAAGTAACTTCAATTAGTAAACTAATTGAATTTAGTTAGTACTGTGGTGGTACTGTGGTGGTAGAGAGAATCATGTTCAAGCTCTAACCTTCCCTCCCAACCCCCCCAGGTGTGAACCCTTTGCTCCTATTTAGATGAGGCCAAATTGAATATAAGATGAAAACTGAAGTCCCCACAATATGACCGGAGTACTGATAATGAGAGGAAAGCTAGACAGAGACACAGAGGTAGATTCCATTATTATAGTTTAGTGAGACAAATTTCAATTTGTTTCTTTTGCTCCCTCTCTCCTTCCTTCTCTCCTTTACAGCACTCTCCTTCACTCCCTCCTGTCTCCTCACTCTTCTTTCCCTATCCTGCTTAGACTAAGATAGTTTATTACAATTTCTCTTCTGTTCAAGGTCAAAGGTTTCTTGTGGTTTAAGGGAAAGCTCCTTTCCTTGTTTTCTGGACTATATCAAGCAACAATTTTGGCTACAAAACTTTAGTGAATGAGGATACAGCAACCCCTAGTGGCAACAATTTCAATTTGAAATTAAATGTGAATTACATTTTGTATGGGTAAAACACTATTCTTACTTCCCTATGAATCTGATATTCATCTGCAATTTGTTTACAATTTCTATCAAATTACCAAAGGGGGACTCAACACAAACTAGAGCAATTTACACTTGTTTCATAGGTCTTTGATGGATATCCTAAATATATTGATGACTTGTTATCTTCAACTATTTGCCTTTTTGTTGTACTTAATATCCTGACAGAAAAGACATGTTCAAAAGAGGAAACCAATTACAAAGAAAGATACCAAGAGTATTACTGTCATTTGAAATTAAAAGTGCTTAGCAATACCAAAAAAATTGCCTGTGTTAAACTTGAGATTATGAAAAATAACTAGTCACTGTCAAAGTAAGTTGAAATAGCCTGAATTGCTAGAGCTGTGGTTTACAACAAGACAAAGCTGGGAATCAAGGCAGTGAAGCTGACCTGTTAACACAGAAGTCACCTCACTTGTGTACTGTAAAGCTACTCCTTCCTGTTCTGCTCTTAACTAGCCACTGGGCTGCTGTGGGTTAACAACTGCCCCCCTACCTAGAATTTCCTCTGGAAATTTGAGTGAAAAGGCCACTCCCTACCATCTCAAAATCCATGATTGTACACTTTACGAATTTTTTTTTAATCCCTGCCAGCATTTCCTGAGGATAGATTTTACTTGAATCATCAACTGAGTTAAGCGTATTATGGAATTATTACCTCAATTGAATGACTTCCAGGATTGGTATAATAAAGGTTTCTTGATATCCAATCTAAGGTCAAGCCCATAGGAGATCCCAGAAGAGTTGTCGGAGCAAATACTTCCCTGCTGGTGCCATCCAACTTCACTCTGTGAATTTCACCCTTGAAAGAAAGACAAGGGCAGATGAGTCATTTCAAGGCCACAGTTTCTACATTAGAACACTTCACTGCACCTACTGCCAGCTGCTGGCACACACCTCACACTTCACCTGGACAAGTTTTGTCTTGTTAGTTAAGCTCTGTTAGTCAAATATCCCCTACTAGTCCATTATCTTCTAGAGAACAAGCTTTTGGGATTGCTGCTTTGGCATGTGTTCTGCAGCTGGAAGCAGTTATTTCAGTAAACAGTAGTGAATAAATAAAAATTTAATAATCTTCCTAAAGTTAAAGAGGTTTTTATCTTTAATCTATGCCAACATTACATTTCTCTCTCACTGAATTTAAAAAAAATCATGACTAAGCCACTATGAACTAAATATAATGTGTAATATATTGTTGGATTATATTTTTATAAAATTAATATAAATCATTTTATAAAGACAAAAGTAGATTAGTGGTTATATAGGGCTGAGAATGGAAAACTGAGGGTTCAGTTGTGTAGAACTGGTAAAGAGGATGTGTGTTAATCTTTGGAAATGAATAGAAAAGGTGAAAGCATGACAATGTTTTTAACTAGCAGTATTATTATGTGGGTATTAAAGTGGTTTAAAGGGATAGTCTAAGGTTGGATATATCACTAAAAGGAAAGCTAAAAAATATAACATGGGGAAACAAATGTGGCTCAAGCATTTGAGCTTTCGCCTACCACATGGGAAGTCCCTGGTTTGGTTCCCAGTGCCTCTGAAAGGAGACAGCAAGCTGGCATGACAGGCACAGCAAGCTGATTCAACAAGAGACAGAAGAAGTAAAAACATAACGAGAGACCCAACAAAGCAGGGAATGGAGATTCCCGGTGCCTCCTAAAGAAGACAAGCAACACAGTGAGCTGATATGACAGGCAGGCACGACAAGCTGACACAAGAAGATGATGCAACAAGAGACACAAGAAGAAAACACAATGAGAGACACAACAAAGCAGGGAATGGAGGTGGCTCAAGTGATTAGGCATCTCCCTCCCACACCAGAGGACCTGGGTTTGGTTCCCAGTGGCCTCCTAAAGAAACAAGGAAGAGGAACAGACACAGCAAAAGCAAACAATGAGGTGGTTGGAGGGGAGAGAAATAAATAAAATAAATCTTTTAAAAAACATAACATGGAATTGTATAGCATAGTAAAACCGCAAGTAAAATATGAATATCAGTAAAATTACATATAAGACCATTTTTCTTTGAAGCTGAACAAATGTATGTTACTACTACAAGATGCAAAAAATATATATGTTATGTGAAAGAAGAGAGACACAAAGCACTACATATTGTGTGATTCCATTTAAATAAAATATAAATCAATATATAAAGATAAAATTAGATTAGTGGTTATGTCAGGCAGGAGAAGAACCGCTAAAGGGTGTGCAGTTTTTCCTGTTGGAGTAATTAAATTGTTCTAAAATTTTTTATGGTGATTAATGGACAACAATGTGATTATACTAAAAGCCATTGATGGGAAGCGGACTTGGCCCAGTGGTTAGGGCATCCGTTTACTACATGGGAGGTCCGCGGTTCAAACCCCGGGCTTCCTTGACCCGTGTGAAGCTGGCCCATGAGCAGTGCTGATGCGTGTAAGGAGTGTCCTGCCATGCAGGGGTGTCTCCTGCATAGGGAAGCCCTACGCGCAAGGAGTGCGCTCCGTAAGGAGAGCCGCCCAGGGTGAAAGAAAGTGCAGCCTGCCCAGGAATGGCACCACATACACTGAGAAATGACACAGCAAGACGCAACAAAAAGAAACACAGATTCCCATGCCACTGACAACAAAAGAAGTGGACAAAAAGAAGAACATGCAGCAAATGGACACAGAGAACAGACAACTGGGGTGGAGGGAGGGGAGGAGAGAGAAATAAATTAAAATTAAAAAATAAAAAATAAAAAGCCATTGATTGTATACTTTGGATAGTTTGTATGGTATGTGAATATATCTCAATGAAACTGCTTAAGAAATAAATAATTGTTCAAAAATAGCGAGAAATAGCAGCAATGTACAGCAGGGGAAGCACAGAGAGATGAAGAGGTGAAGAATTTTCTTGTTTGCTTGTTTGTTTGGGTTTTTGTCTATTATCACTGAAATAATGAAAATGCTCTAATAACGATTGGTGAATGCACAACTATGTGATTCTGCCAAATACCATTGATTGTATCAATAAAATTGATTTGTTTATTAATTGATTTCTGGATATTTTTCATTTTATTCACCCAAAGATAAGGAAGGATCCTTGAGAACAAGTCATGCACTTATTTAAAACTTACTGGATTCTCAACCCAATAGATGAATTGTTCCAAGTCATCAAAGTCAGCATCATCACAGATCAATAGCCCGGTTATGGGAACCATTGCATCATTGCTCTCCTCCCCAGGATTAAGGGAGATTCCAAGAATTGCATGCTGTCTTACAGTTATCAGGAAAGGCTGTTCCTCTGAGAAGTCAAAAAGCAGAGAAGTAAAATTTATACCCCACTATTTCTAGTCACATAATATGGCATAAAATCTCATTGCAGGAATATATATACAATTCAGACAACCATAGGGTTTCAATGGGTTGCTGGCTCACTCCATGTCATAACCCTGTTTTTCAGTAGCATAGACCAGGCACCACTATTGGATATCAAATTACCATTCAACCAATTTGATTCAACTACATGCAATAATGACACTAGACAGCCTGATAAAGAGTAAATGGATGAAAAATAGATTTTAGAGGAATTTTCCACACCTGTATTAATATTGGTTTTTACAGATTGGTGTGTGTGTGTGAGTACTGGGACCTGGGATTGAACCCTGGAACTCATATGTGGGAAGCTGGCACTCAATCACTGAGCTACATGGGCTCCCTCATTATTGACTTTATTATCATAGATGCTATTTTTTTAAATTTCTCCCCTTCATTCCCTCTCTCCTTCTCCCCCCCCTTTTGTCTGCTCTCTGTGTCCATTCACTCTGTGCTCTTCTGTGACCGCTTTTATCCTTATCAGTGGCACCGGGAATCTGTGTTCCTTTTTGTTGCGTCATCTTGTTGTGTCAGCTCTCCATGTGCTCGCTGCCATTCTTGGGCAGGCTGCACTTTCTTTCACACTGGGCAGCTCTCCTTACGGGGTGCACTCCTTGCACATGGGGCTCCCCTCTGCGGGGGACACCCCTGCATGGCAGAGCACTCCTTGCACACATCAGCCCTGCGCATGGGCCAGCTCCACACGGGTCAAGGAGGTCCGGGGTTTGAACCGCAGACCTCCCATGTGGTAGGCGGACGCCCTATCCATTAGGCCAAGTCCGCTTCCCTATAGATGCTACTTTAACAGATAAAATGTTTACCCTGCTTCATGGCATCAGTAACCACACTGACAAAGGTACTATCCTGAATTAATACACCATCAGATTACTACTACTGATTACATCAATTCCCGAAGCAGCACGGTCCAACAATATTTGCGTGGTGAAAGAATGCTTTGTATCCAAAATGTCTATAAATAAGTTTATAACCTTCTGCTGAAAGACTAAAGGACACACTAAACAATGTCAACCAGGATTAGGTACTTAATAAGTTTCTGAAGAAAAATGGCAAATGCCAATCCCTTTGTAAGCATTACCAATAATTAAAAATCTTTCATCATAAAATATTGCATGTGAATTCTCTGAATTTAGGAAAGTCTACAGCCATTTTTATTTTTGCTGAGAAATGAAAGAAACCTAGGTTAAGTCATAAAGAATGGCTATTATAAATCAATACATATTCCAGAAGTAATCACTTTTGTAGATTACGTTCCAAATTAGTATGACCCTCCACACCCTCTTCAGCTCTAGGATCAAGTAATCACTTATTTCACATGAAGAAGGCTCTTATTTTAGGAATACTACAGGTATTGTACTATTGGAGTCAGAGGCCTAGGTTAGACTTCTCCCCACTGACTTCTGGTTATGAAAATAAAAATGAGATAATGGACTGCAAAAATGAAGCCTTTAACAAAGGTCAAGAAAGGTAGGACTTCTGATTAACATGGCTAGTCCAAGAAACTATAACCAGGTGAGCTAAATTTGAGGTTAGAGTTTATTCAATCACATGGGCATGTAACATTAGCTATTCAACCAGAACTAACCTGGGTACTCAGTTAAGCCCCATACAACATGCAGTCCAAGGATAGCTCCTCAATTAAAGCGAATACAGCACACTCTCAGGCAGCAAGTGGGTTAGAGATTCTGTTTTGCACAAGCCATGGCAAACTCTACCTTCAGGATGGCATACCGTACCTCTCAAGCAATTCACTGCATCATTAGCAAGAATCCATCCTGAAGGACAAGCACAGGAGTAAAACTTTGGCCCCTGCGAGGAAAGCAGGCAGAGATGGCTGCAAGGGGCAGAGACACAGGAATTCATGCCTGTAACAGAAAAGAAAGCATTACTCAACAGGACACCTTCCACTTGGAAAACAGGACAGAGGCATGTTGTTAACGGCCTCCCAGAGGCACCCGGTACAATACCTAAACCACCTCACTCTTCCCTAGCACCATGCTTGCAACATAAATTCATAAGAGGCATAAGAAGGAGGAGGTCACAGATCCAGTCTATAACCAGCTGCTGAGTAATCAGGAGCTTTGTAGTAGAAATGCTCCTTGCATTAAATGAAACCAAATCATGTGTTTGTTATATAACCTTGACTTTTATCCACTCCTGTGAGTGAAGGTTTTCCTATTGATGTCATCTTTATGTGTCTTTGCTCCTTGAAACAGGGATCCATAGTACATCCCATAAGGAGGTGTTCTACATCCTGTATGTTTCCATTATAGGTACCTTATTGGATTCATTAATTTCATTCACACAGCGAATGTTAAGTATTCTCTGGGTATCAGGCACCATTCTAAGCACTGGGGATATTGTGAATATGGATCAAAAGCAAGCATCAAAAAGCAGCTCAATAAGGAGTGGATATAGTTCAGGGGTTGAGTGCCTGCTTCCCACATACGAGGTCCTGGTTCAATCCCTGGCGCTTCCTTTAAAGAAAAAAAAAAGACAGCACAACAAGTTACGGAAGTATTACTCCTAATAAGTTCTGTCAAGGCACTTTCATCTCATCTAATAACAAAGAGCAAAAGAGTTAGGAGAGGGGAAATTTCAACTCTGCAAAATCTGGAGGCAGGATGTTCCAGATGGAGGGTTCAGAGGTGGGAAGTAACCTGTTGCTTCTGCACCTTAATGTAGTCTAATTTGGCAACAACACACAGGGAGTGTCTATTGAGTGGCAGGGAAAAACTCAGAGGCTCAGAGCAAAACCACAGAAACAGTAGGCAATTGTTGAATAAAATGATGGGCTGCAGTTGCATATATGGTTTGGGTATTCCATGAAGTGGGGAGAGTATGGAGTGGGGAGGTTAGTAAAAAGAATGGATCTGCAAGAGTGTGCATGTTTCCCAAGCTATCCCCAGGCAGAATTAGTACTTACTACTTGGTTGCTTCACAGGATGAACCACAACAATACCAAGGGGCTGGTGTTCAGACTTTATAACTGTCTGATTCCATCCATGCCATTTGTTAACTCGAATAACTTCACGAGTATAAGGTTCAGTCCAGTACACAAAATATTCAAAGAGATTTAGGGTGTGGGGGTGCCACAGAATCTGTGGGGTAGAATCTAACAATGAGCTGTCAGCTGGAAATAAAAACCAAAATGATCAATCCCCCAAGAAGATGGTTTCCTCTAGCATTTACTTATTTAATAAACACACAGAGAAGTACTTTGGTAATTACAGTGGACATCCCTTTTACAAAACCAAAGCACAGAAATTAAGGGGATTATCTAGATCCTCCTACCTCAATTATCACCTTCCTTGTCAGTGCTTCCATCTTGTTCTGCCATTCAGAAACATATTTCTTGAAGGCTAAATGCTCCACTTTTAACTTATGAAGTGCATTTCATTTAGAAATACAAACTTAATTTTTGGTCAACACAATTAACATCCACAGATCACATGTCTATGATTCTTAGTTTTCTTGGAACTCAGTTTTCTACCCATGCATAAATTTGTTTTCTCAGTATCAACTTACCACATCACTGGCTACCACCTGACTTCGATGGAATCCATTATAATCACAAAAGCCTAGGTAGTCAAGATAGGCATCCATGAAGTAGAGCAGTTTATCAGGATAGTCAATAGCTAAGCCACTGGGCCAGTAGATTTTGTCCTGCACAATGACAGTGCGCATGCTGCCATCCATGCTGGCTCGTTCAATAACAGGGTGATGGCCCCAGCTAGACCAGAACATCAGATGGTAGCTGTGAAAGGACAATTGGAGAGGACATAGCTCAACATAAAAAATACCTGTACTTTTTTAGAGTTCAGAATTTATCAGGTTCCGTTGGGTGTCATCATGATGTAATTGCATCTGGTTTTTATTAAATAATATTCATGGAGTACATTATGACAATTTTTTAAATAACATTAAATGCCAAAAAGCAATTAATTACTTTAGAAATATCTGTCCTTGGTCTACCCTGTCGTGTTTAAGATCCTTGAGAGAGCCCATTCATTTCACCTCAGACTAATAACATCAGTTACTAATTTTTTCTTATTGACTTATTTATTTCTATAAAGACATCTAAACAATATGCATATCAGCCACGTTATGGTACTATTGCCCAACCTACCCCCCTGTGTCAAGAAAACAAACCAAAAAAAGACTCACTTAATTCTGGGACCTAGTGCTAGTTCCCCTGGATTTGTTATATTTTCACTAATCAGCACAGTCGGGTGGCTCCCATCTAGTTTAGAGACTTCAATTGTTCCCACAGCATAGTCTGTCCAATAAAGATTGCGACCTACCCAATCTATTGCAATAGTTTCGACCATGGAGAAACCACTGTCAAGTACCTACAAACAAAGGTAAATAGAGGTGTTAATAATTGGGCGGGTTGGGGGCAAGATACACCAAATGTAAGATATGAACTATAGTTAGTAGTAATACTTTGATGATGCTTTCATAATTTTTTATAAATGATTCACAACAATGCAAGGTATTAGTGGGTGACATATTTTGGAGCCCTATATGATGATACATGATGTTTGTTCATAACTTTTACTATAAACTTATTTAGGGGGAATTCTGAAAGAAATAAATGAATGTAAACATGGAGATTACATAAAGATCTAGAACAAGGCATTTCTCTGGTGATTGTGAGAATTAGAAAAGTTTTAGTATACACTTACTGTTTATATTTGTTCACGTTTGAGTGATACACTTCAATAAATAGTTATTTTTTAAAAAGATTTATTTATTTATTTATCTCTCCCCTCCCCCACCCACCCTGGTTGTCTGTTCTCTGTGTCTATTTGCTGTGTCTTGTTTCTTTGTCCGCTTCTGCTGTTGTCAGCGGCACAGGAATCTGTGTCTCTTTTTGTTGCATCATCTTGTTGCGTCATTTCTCCATGTGTGTGGTGCCATTCCCGGGCAGGCTGCACTTTCTTTTGTGCTGGGTGGCTCTCCTTAAGGGGTGCACTCCTTGTGCGTGGGGCTCCCCTACGCGGGGGACACCCCTGCATGGCAGGGCACTCCTTGTGCGCATCAGTATTGCGCATGGGCCAGCTCCACACGGGTCAAGGAGGCCCGGGGTTTGAACTGCAGACCTCCCATGTGGTAGACGGCCGCCCTAACCACTGGGCCAAGTCCACTGCCAATTTTTATTTTTTCAAAGATTTATTTTATTTAGTTATTCCCCCCTCCTCATTGTTTGAGCTCACTGTCTGTTCTCTGTTCATTTGTTGTGTGCTCTCTGTGTCTGCTCATTTTCTCTTTAGGAGGCATCAGGAACTGAAACTGGGACCACCCATGTCGTAGGCGGGAACTCAGTCACAGGAGCCACATCACTTCCCAATAAATTGTTTTTAACATGGGAAAAAAAGTTCCCATTTTGTTTCAAAGCAATATCCATTTGTAATCCTATGGTTGCATGCCTATGATATATTAAAGTTAAATACCACATACATTACAAAATAAACTTCTAAGAGCAGAAGGAACATAAGCATCAGAAACTAAAAAGCATCCTAAACTAAAAAACAACTTACTCCCCTGCAATCTACTCTAAACTATGAGATTAGATTGCAGGAGACCTGAGGAACTGCCATACACCTTACCAAAGCACCCATAGTGTGTGTTTGCAAAACAAACATCCAGACTCTGGGCATGATGTGGCCCAAATGGGAGTATCTCTCACTGGTGAGTAACAGCAAACTGGACAGTCAGTCAGAGCAAAGCTGTACTTACTATTTTTCTATCTGTTCCATTTTTAAATGCACGCCAGAGTTTATCCTGAACGCCACCCAACCAAAAGATACGACCACTGATTGAATCTAAATCAACAGCTATAATGTGAAAACCATCCTCGATCAGAGGGTACGCGTTTTGGGTATGGGAAGTGGTATCATAAGCAACAATTTGGTTCTGATTGGTCACAAGCAACAGCATACTTTCAGACACTGTACGAGAAGAAAAGGAAAAACTGTCATTTTTGAGATTCTTGTGACTATCACAAATAGATAGAAATCAGAAGGAGTCCAAGATCTGGGAGGGACCCAAGCTTCTGAAATCTCCTCCTCATGAGTCAGGAAGCGCCACTGACCCAGGACAGAGATGTCAATTACGAACCAGGGAAGCTCCTCCGAGCCTCCCAATTGATGCCATACTTGTCATTCCCCAATGGAATCATTCCAGACCCTCCCCCAGAAGGGAAGGTGATGTCAATGGCTCCTGCAAAAATAGAATAATGGGGGGCTGAGGGGGTAGAGCACAGCTCAAATGCTAGCTCACACCTTCAAAGGAAGATGCTTCTGCTCCACTTCCCTTTCTACTTTCTGCTTTCTTAAAGAAAGTAAACCTGGAGAAATAGCTTTGCTATTGCTATTTGATCCCTACATGGAAGCCATGGGATGAGGGTAACAGGTCTATCCCCTGGACTGCCTGCCATTCTACATATTGGCTTTAGTCTCCTTTATTCAGTCACTTTTAAAGCAGAAAAATGACTTGCACTTAGTACTACTGAATTGGCAATATATACTGAACTTTAAATAAACAATTCCACCTGTATAGTTTTTAACATCTGTTTCTCAAATCTTTATGTCTATTATATCATATGATCTAGGAAGATCACAAAACCTGTCCACCTCACAGCCTACACATGCCATTTGATCTTATATGCGGCAATGTTTGCTTTCAAGTTCACCCATTACCTGCAACTTTGCAACTCCACCTGTTGCTTTCTAAGAAGTAACCTTCATCACACAAGCACCGGTAAGAACCTCTCTCATTGTAACAGTGCTGGCTACAAACGCCTGGGAATTCACATTCATTGATGTCTGTACAGGTCTTAGAATCATTGGCAAGTACGTATCCCAACGGACACCGGCATTCAGCCCCAAAGGGCCCCTGAAAACAGCTGTGAGTACAGCCACCATTGTAACGTAAGCAGCTCTGAAGGTCTAGAAAAAAAGAAGAGAGTTGTGAAGGGTTACAGTGAGGGATCTATCCTTTGCAAAGTGAAGCAAAATTCACAAAGTGAATTCATATGATTCACTCTGATGTAGTATTTGTCGTGCGCCCTTCATGGCACCTTCAGTGTGATGTCCAGGTGGAAGGGAAGGGCAGCATCCACTTGGATGAGCTCCACAGGCTCTTTCTCTCCTTTACATCCAGTGGACTTTGACTGCCTTCACCACAATGCTCTCTTATTTAGTGCAGAGAAAGAAACATAATTGTCATGGGCAGAGAGCATGCAAAAGAACCTAAATTGCTTCACTTGTTTCTTCTACCATTTTGCTACCCATACACAAATAGGACAATTAAGAGAAAATGCTAAGAGAGGAAAGGACAGTTGTTAGGATTAAATGTCAATCACAACATTTGCAACCAAAAGAAGTTCTGACTGAAATTACAGAAGTGAAGTAAAAGGCAAAACACGTAAACAAGCATTTTAACAAGAAATATTACCCAGCAATGACTTAGCTCTCTCTAGACAGATTTACTCTGTAATCTGAACTGAAAGCTACACAGTGAAGCTCATGATGCACACCAGGCTGCTACTCAAAATGAATTTATCACCAGTGAACTGTTGTCAGGAAACTTACTGCAAATTGGGGACTCATCTGCTCCATCAGGACAGTCAGGGATGCCATTGCACACTTTACTCAGGTTCACACAGATGCTGTGGCCAGGGCAGGCCCATTGCCAATTGGGGCAGTGAAAGGGCTGAGGATGGCAGTCCCTCTCATCGCTCCTATCTGTGCAGTCATTGTCCCCATCACAGACCCATGTTTTGCGGATGCAGTTTCCATTGTCGCAGCGAAAGTGAGATTCAGGGCAGGTACTAGCGGGGCAGCCCTTGTGCTCATCGGATCCGTGGATGCAGTCTGGATGTCCATCACACTCCCAAGTGTGAGGAATGCAGGAGCCATCTTCTTGGCATGGAAATTCATCATGGTTGCATATTCCAGAAGGCCTGGTGGCTGGGGAAAGAGCATTTGGAAAAAGGATTTTTTATTCCAATTCTCTAGATTCACAGGAAATGATTGATGGTGGTGGTTTGTAATAACTATGAAAAATTGATATAAAAAATTGTATGTCTGTATATAATAGCAGGTCTGAAAAACTAAGACTATTTTGATAACGCCGTTTCCCTTAAATGAACTATAACCCATGAAATTGGCATACACTAAGAAAACAGGAGGTGACAGTAAATACTTTTTCAAACTTTTCTTTGCAAACTCCACTAATCATCAAGCAATCATTGAGAGACAGGAATAGTAACCCAATTCCACAGAAATAAACACAAACTCCTTCACCAATGTCCTGGTGGCATTTGGCCACTCATTATAGGTCATTTCTATAACTGGATTCAAGCCTACAGAATTTGGCCATCTGATTAATATTTCTTGATATCCTAGCTGACTGGAACGTTCTTCTGAACTTCCTTAGCATTTTATCTTACCACTCAATGCCCTTGTAGCTGTCTACCTTGCTTGTCTCTTACTTTCTATATTTTCCCTTATTAGACTAGGACAAAGGCCATATAAAACATCTTAGCAAGTATTCAACGAATAATAGCCGAAAGAATTAATTCATTAGAGTCAATACAGAAAAACCTAAACCATGATGTGGCCTCCCTATTGAGGTTCAAAATAAACCAGTAATATGCCTTCATATCTAAAATTTGGGATTTGTTAGGAAAAAAATAGTAAGGTCCAGTACTTCATAGATTTGAGAAAATGTTAGGCTGCCTTCCCTCCGGTTTTGCCTGAGTGCTGATAAAATGAAATAACCTCCCTGCCCGCAACAAATTAGGGGCACAATACTTATGACAGCCAATCTCATCAGAGTGGTCTTGGCAGTCATAGACATCATCTCAATAGTACATGTTGCTAATACACTGATCCCCACTGGCACACTTGAATTTAACAGCCGTGCAGTTATATACTAAGGATAAAAGAGAACATTAGAAATCAGCTAGAAGGAAAACTTCTAAAACAGTGCAAATTTTCTAAACATCATGAATAAAACAAAGCACTGTCACCACAAAAATCTTCATCGGCTCCATCAGCACAGTCCTTCTCTCCACTGCAGACAAAAGATAGGTCAATACATCTACGTTCAGGGCATTTAAACTGACCAAATGGGCAGGTATCTAAAAAGCCTAATACAAAATAAAAGAATAAAACCAAAGAACAGTTTATTTCTTGTTCAATGTGTATCAGAGACAAATCGAAAAAGTAGCTACACAAGTTGTACATGTGTTCAAGATTCCTCAATTGTGTTGTCAACCCAGAAAAAGAACTCAATGCCAGGATAGGTTTTGGTAAAAGGAATAGAAAGATTACAGGGCACTCTTGAGACACCTTAAAATACATCCCATGGACTTGGCCTGGGAAGACACTTTAACTGATAAGATCAAAGCAAAGGAATGGAGCCCTACTAGGCAGCATTGCTTGCTGGAGCCACATGCCTGGTAGCAACAGTGTGTAAACACAAATGACTGATTTAAGCAGAGAAATGCAGATTCATGGAATGTACACGGTAGAAGCTTATCTCCTCCAGAAGTGACTTCCAACCAAGACTAGAACTTAGTCCAGGGAACTCTGCTCTACCTTAAACTATGATTGCAGGAGTGAGAACCAACCAACCTAAAGACACTAACAAGATGAAAAGCAGGTTAATGGAAATTTAAGCTTAAATGCCTTCTTATTCTATCACCTCTATTTCTATAGACAAATGGCAGACTATGCTTAGAAAACAATTGTAAACTGGTAGTAAGCTAACCGTGAGCAAATTAATCAATAGATTAACTAAGTTTTAAATATCTGCACAGTTTCTATCTAGATATTTGACATTAGAAACAATCCTTTTGTGGCTTCCACAGAACTCTATATCTGTAGTGAACATAAGTCATATTTGTGTGAACATTTGTGTCTACAGAGTTTTACTACACTGACCAACCAAGAGAAACTTACTACTGCAGTTCCTTTCATCAGATCCATCCCCACAATCATTATCTCCATCACAGACCCAGCGTGTTGGGATACACAGTTTATTATCACAGGTGAAGCGGTCCGGAGGGCAGGAAGCAGCTAAACGGGGGGAGCAGTCCTGCTCGTCACTGCCATCCACACAGTCATGCCCATCACAGCGCAAGCTTGCGGGGATGCACTGCCCATGGCCGCAGGTGAATGCCGTAGGTGAACAGGTATTATCTACAGCAAAAACAATGGGAGCACCGGGGGACAGCAACAACATCAATATCACAGCAACCTTTATTGGCTGACATTTGTTTGGCACTTACCATGACCCAGAGACTTAATCCTTGCAGGAATACCATGACGTACATAATTGTTTGCATTTTGCACTGGATTTAAGCTTTTTCACTCTTTAACAGGAAGTATTAAGGAAAATGTACAAGTGGAATACTTTTGCCTTCTGCAATCTCATTTACTTAGGCCCTAAACTTCATAGAGCATAAACTTTATCATTTCAATGGGGGACTACAAGAAATGTAGCATATGAGATTTTCAAAGGCTATTATTTCAAGTACCTATTTTCTGTGACAGTTTAAGTCAATGCTAGAAAATATTTATAATATAACCTACGAATGATATTTATTGCCTAAAACTTTGGCATAAATTCTCACTGTACCCCACCTTTCTCTGTTCTGTCCATCCTAGGAAACGGCTCCAGGGTATAGGACTTACTAGATGAGCCACAGAGAAGCTCGTCACTGTTATCACCACAGTCATCCAATCCATCACAGCGGTTTTCTCTAGGCACACATCTGCCATTATTACAGGTGAAAGAAAAGCTGCCACAGTGTTGTGCTGCTGTGTGACTGGACGAGTTGCCCACACACGTCAAGTGATTGGCTGACAGCTGCATTCCATAGGGGCAACCACACACCCGCTGCAAATTTGGCACTGGGAAGCAGAAGTGGCTGCAGTCGCCATTAGGATTGGTGGGTCGACTGCAGTAGTTAGAACCTGAAAAAGCAATGTCCTCTTGTAAGAAGTTATTTCCCTTTCCCCTTGGGAATCTACCTGCCAAAATGTAAAATTCATTGAAATATAGAAATGTGCTAAATATATTTCTCCCAAAATCCACTGTGCAACACTCTATACACTATTAAAACTATATGTATTTCAATAAGTTGTTTTTAAAGTGAAAAAAAACACTTTACTATATAAATACATGTTATGTAGTAATATATTAATAACCTTTTGAATATAAATATTTATATTCAAACAATACGTATTACCTTTTGTCTAGTTTCTTCTACTTAGTACATTTTCTTTTTTAAAAAAGGTTATTAATATATTACTACATAACATGTATTTATATAGTAAAGTGTTTTTTTTTCACTTTAAAAACAACTTATTGAAATACATATAGTATGTATGTAAACTAGAGAGACTGAAACAGAATAGCAGTTATGTAAGGCAGAGGAAGCATGAGAAGTGATAAGTGTTTGTTTTTTATTATGATTACTGGAATAATTAAAATGCTCTCATAATAATTGAATTGATGAATGCACAACTATGTGGCAGTTTCTCAGAAAGTACAGAAGTACCATATGACTTGGGAATCCACACCTAGGCATATACCCAAAAGAATTCAAAGCAGGTGCTTCAACAGACATTTGTACACCTATGTTATACCAGCATTACACAAAATTGCCAAAAAGATGGAAACAACTCAAGTGTCCAACCAGTATATGGATAAACAATATTATTGTAATAATGAAAACGCTCCCATAATAATTGAAGTAATGAAAATGAATACACAACTATGCGAATATATCAAATACCATTGTATACTTCTCATGGTATCTGCTTTAAGCAGACAAGGAAACTAAAATGAGAATAGGCACCACCACAAATAAATAAGAAGAATAAATAATTTGGCACTCACCGGTCTGGATGTTCTCATCATATGATTTCACAAGCAACAGGTTACTGATGCCTCTGTGGATAACAGTCCTCTCCCCACCATCAGTTTTCCTGACTCAAACAATCGCACCCAGGGTCCAATCAGTAAAAAAATGCATAGTCTAAGAAGAAAATGGTTGATTAGTGTTTTCAGTCATAGCTCCCTTGAGTAAATGCAATAGTTCTGTAACGCATCTTGAAAATGCATTAAATTCTTTGGAATGCCTTACTATTCTGAGTAAAACATACCCTAATATTTTTATATTTCTGACATCAATAACCAACAGTGTGGTGCTTTGGAACTATGTATCCCAGAAAAGGAAAGTTTCCATTCTTGTGGGTATGGTCCCATTGGAAATAGGACATTTTGACGAGGTTACTTCAGTTAAGGCGTGGCCCAAGTCAGTCAGGATAGGTCTTTTGTAACCAGAAGGAAAGCAAGAAGCTGCAAGTCAGTGGAGATGCCAGGAGACGCTGTGCATTGTCACATGAGCCAAGGACCAAGAACCCCTGACAGCCAGTCACAGAATGCCAGTCTTCAGGAAGAAATACTATTGCAAAGTGTTTGCTTAAGTAATGAGGAAATGGAAACCAACACTATGACTTAAAAAGCTTCAGAGTCATTCTATGAGTATATCAATGTTTAATAAAGTGTGTTATGAAGGAGGTGATTTTAGCCTAAGTTTACTCATGTGATACATAGACTTTGAAATGTATAATACATGGAATCTAGAACATTATTATCCAAATGTGCCCAAAGGCGACAAACTAAAGACTTCATTTTTCTGATGGTGAGGAGGAATCTACTCTCCCAACTTGTAAAGCATAAAAACCGCATATAACTTTTGGGGAACTAGTTGTGGTCCAGTGGTTGAGTACCTGCTTCTCACCTATGAGGTCCCAGGTTCAATCCCTAGTACCACCTTAAAACATACACACACAAAACAGTATACACTTTCATTGCTTCAAAAAGTACCTCCAAATATGGTAAGTCCAAATGGATGTTTCATCTCCTGTATATTGCCCAGGGTTCTTCTATCTGAACCATCAAAGGTGCTGTGCTCAACTTTATCCAACAATGCATCTACCCAATACAATCGTAAAGCACTAAAAGAATAAAATAGTTTTCTGTTATCGAAAAAGAAAGCAAAAATGTTTCATAAATGTATCAGTAAAACTGATGTTAAAAAAAGGACGTTCAGTTAAAAAACATATTCACAAATATGTGTTTAAAATTTTGTCCCTCACCCAAAAAGATACAGCTACTTTCATGAAGTGATTTTCAAAGAACTGTCTCAGAAAATTAAGAATATTACTATTTTCAAGTTAGGGATTTTATTTTCCTCCTTGATAAATCAGTATGTAAAGAAAAGTATACATTTATTGATTAATTGATTCCAAAGATTTCCCATCCACATGAATTCATTTGTTTTAACAGTAGATGACCAACTATGTTTGTGTTCTTATTTCACCTATAATTTAAAACTTCTGAAGAATCCAAGACCTATTCTTTACTCTATCATATTACCCTAGTATGCCTCAATGTAAGCACAGTATGAATGGGGGATGATTCCTGCATTCTTACATACCCCCAATCTATGGCCAACCCATTGGGTGATCCAAGAGTATTGTTTAGTATAGGCAAAGCACGAGATCCATCACTCCACACTCTCACAATTCTAGAAGGATGGAACAATTCAGCATAGAATATGTACCTAGAAAAAGATGTAATAAACCAAGGATGTTAACACTGGGATAAACTACAGAACAGAGTCCCCAGAGACTTCTTGAACTAATTTCACCTTCTGTATATTATAGTATCTACAGTATATGTATATTAATATCTATACATACATTAGATGGTTCCAATTCAAAGTTTAGTTACCAACATGTGACCAAAGTCACAAATGCAATTCTGATAATGGTTCAATGTCCAGAATATAAAAAAGAACTGCTACAACAAAAGACATTTTAATGGACAAAGGACCTGAGTATTCAAATGAAAAAAATATGAAAAAAATGTATTGTATTGTATTATAAAACAACTAGAATATGCAGAAAAGTAGTTTATGGGTGGATGGGGAAAGTTGACAGCAATGTCTTATTTCAAAATTAGTTTATGGACCAAAAACCGAAAGACAAGTTTTCCTGCCTCAATAGATAAAGGTTAGATTCATTACATTAAAATTTAATGTACATCTTTATAAATTGATTTTATATTTTATATAAATGAAATATGTGTAACACAATATGTTACACAATATATTTATGCACAGTAACACAATCATACAGTATTTGTCCTTTTGTGTCTGGCTTGCTTCACTCAACATAATGTCCTCCAGGTTCGTCCATGTTGTCATGTGCTTCACAACTGCATTTCTTCTTATAGTTGCATAATATTCCACCATGCATATACACCACAGTTTATCTATTCATCAGTTGATGAATATCTGGGTAGTTTCCAACTTTTGACAATCATGAATAACACCGCTGTGAACATATGTGTGCAGATGTCTATTTGCATCACTGCTCTCATTTTTGGGGGGTATATACCCAGTAGTCCTATTACAAAGTCACGTGGCAAATCTATATCCAACTTCTTTAGGAACTGCCAAATAGTTCTCAACAGTGACTGCACCATTCTTCATTCCCACCAACAGAGAATAAGTGTTCTATCACTTCACATCCTCTCAAACACTTGAAGTTCTCTCTCTAATAGTGTCCATTTTGATAGGTGTGAAATGATATCTCAGTGTAGTTTTGATTTGCATTTCCCCAATCATTAGTGATGTTGAACATTTTTTATGTGTTTTTTTCCCATTTGTATATCTTCTTGTGGACAAATGTCTATTCCAGTCTTTTTGCCCATATTTTAATTGGATTGTTTGTCTTTTTATTGTTGAGTTGTAACATCTCTTTATATATCATGGATATTAAACCCTTATCAGACGTGTGATTTCCAAACATTCTCTCCCACTGAGTCAGCTGCCTTTTCACCCTTTTGGTAAAATAATTATATAATTCTAAAATTTGTTGTGATGATGAATGCACAGCATTATGATTATGCTAAAAGTCATTGATCATTCACTTTAGATAGATCATATGACATGACTATATTTCAATAAAACTGCTTAATAAATAAATAAAATAATTGTGCAAGGATACCCAGAAACAGCAGCTATGTACAGCAGGGGAAACAGAGAGATTGAGAGATGAGGATTTTTCCTTTTGTTTCTCTTTATTATTATTATTATTATTGAAATAATGAAAACACTCTAATAATGATTGAAATGATGAATGCACAAGTATGTGATTATACCAAATGCCATTGATTATATACTTCAATGAACTGTATGCTTTATTAATGTATAAACAAAACTGATTTTTTTTAAAAAAATTTAATGAATGTAGCATCGTACAGGTCAGTGGCTGAGCCCACACTTCACTTGAACAGGGTCCTGGGTTCAATCCCTGGTACCTCATAAAAAATAAAGAAAAAGAAAAAGAATTAACTATTTTGAATGGACAGTTTTTATCAATGAGCTTTTGCTTAGAGCACAGCCTTGAAGTACATGTCCTAAAAAATGGTAAGGACAATGGTAGAGAAACGTGCTGTCATGTTATTGCCTATTAAAAGTCTCCTAACTTAAGATGAAATCTTTAATAACATTATTACGAATACAAATGTTCCCAGCTATAATTCTTAATAAACAGACTTTTAACATTAAAGGAACTATTTTATTGAAACTCTTAAGCCAGGATGCAAGACTAAAATTTACAGTCTAGCAATTAAGAACACACTCCAAAAACATGGTTTGAAAATGGATACCCATATATTGATCCAGAGAAAAAGAAATAGCTCATGTTTAGAAAAATTCCCTTTAGAAGCTAGAAACTACATTTCTTATTTTACATAAAGAATGATTTCATTTCAGATGAGTTACCCTGCGAGCAGAAGTGTTTGTAATTCAGTTGCAGCTCAGTAGTTTAAAGAGTGGAACAAAAGGTATGCGTTTGACCTCCATATGCAAACCCCAGTTAGCTTTGGAGGAAAAGAAAAACACAGATTTTAATGAAAACATGGAGAAAATTAGATAATTCTGCTGCATATTCCTTCCCAACTGAATCCCTATATTCCTTGGTCCTCTGCAGTTGTGACCATAAGACATAGTTTCCAAGCCCTTAGGAAAAACTATGAACACACTTACCCCAGATGGGATGAACTACAATTGATTGTGGATTGTTTAAACTTTGGGCTACTGTGCATATTGATTTAACCTCAAGACACTGATTTTATGAATTGCATCTGTCCAATAGAGGTTCTTTGAAATCCAGTCAAAAGAAATACTTTCAACCCATTCTGCCATGTCAGCTACAAGAATTTCTCTTCCTATAATTCAAAACATGGACATGGTTTAAACCAAGACCATGCATAATAAATTTTGCATCAGCATATTTCATTAATGCATGTGGAATTCTTGAGCAAAGCAAACAAAACAAAGAAACAGCAACTATTGAGGAAAATCTATGATTCTGACAAAACAAAGAGTGATATCGTCTCCATTTACTCCCTTCTTCAGCATGGCAGAAAAAATTCTTTGCAGAACATCTGAAGAAGAGATACTTGAGTTCACCTACACACAAACACCATGCCAGACGGCACTGATAAGCTCACACCACCAGGTACCAGTAGGGGGGTAACACTTGCTGCCCAACCCTCCCGTCAACAGTCTTGCACAGCCACTAGGAAGCCAGAAATACAAAAAAGGAAAGCAGAACCGGGTAGAGGAGAGCGAACACTTGCCTTTTTTCGGCAACTACAGGAAATTGCAATCACATCTCTTTCTTTTGAAGGAGGTGAAAAAAAATCCTTTGTTTCATAATTGTGCTATATACATTTCTAGGTATTCAGGTACTCAGACAATACATTATTGGTAAAAGCCAATTAATAATATGACTTATTTCTATAAATCAAGCATTTGCTGGGAGCCAAAGAACTGGATCTCCCAAGTAGGTGTTACCATACTTACAAATATGGATTTGGCTCACAGAATTGAAGCATCTTGATAGAGGTACAGGCCCTCTAGTACTTCTAATGGGGTAGGACAGAAATTGGGGCGATTATGCCCACAGGTGCTATAATGGAGGTATCCACAGGATGGCATGAGACCACAGACTCCTAGTGGAGCATACAGCAAGGTGAAGGTAAGGAGTGGTTTCCAAAAAGAAGGGGTGAATTGGAGACTGTAGGAGAGCAAAGGATGGGAAGTAAGAGGAAGCATGGCTAATGATTAATTACAGAGGGAGGAGTTCACAGTGGCTAAAGCCAATCTCTAGGAATAAATCTAACCAAGGACATAAAGGACTTGCATGCAGAAACTACAAGACCTTGCTAAAAGATAGGAAGGACTTAATAAATGGAAAGACATTCTGTATGCATGGATGTGAACACTAATCTTGTTAAGATGCCAAAGAAGTCTCTTCAACAAATTGTACTGAGAAAACAAAAGAATGAAATTGGACCCCTACACCTGATACCATTTACAAAATGGCTCAAAATGGATCAAAGAGCTAGAACTATCTAAAAGATAAGGTTCTAGCATTTTCAGCTTTGTTTCTTTATGAAGGTTTCTTTACACTCAAAGCAACAAAAGAAAAAAAAATAGAGGTGATCATCAATGTAAGACATGCCTACAGCAGTGGCAAATAAAAGGACAAATCCCACTTGCTTGGAACTCTGAAGAACCACAGAGACTGGAGAAGGAAATGTGGGAACGCAGCACAGCCGATGCCTGGATGGACCCTCAACATTACATTGGCTACCAATTTTTCTCAAAATCAATCAATGGGTGTGACATCAACTTACTGGATCATGCCTGCTCGAACATAGGAAACAGCCTCTACCTTAACATGTTAGACACTAATTATTGAAACTTTACAGACACACACACACATAAAAATCCTTCTTCACCTGTGCCATCAGTCCTTTGTTTAGCAATCAGGTTTTTTGATCTATCTGAAAAAAAGATAGTGTTCATCTAGGCAAAAAAGTCAATACCAAGGACATTGTGTGTCCTGTCGTGGCCCACTGGGTGGGCTGGGGGAGAGTGTGGACTACAATGTGGACCACTGTCCATGTGCTGCAGCGTGCTCCAGAATGTATTTGCCGGGTGCAGTGGATGTGCCACAATGATGGGAGTATATGGGGACCTCATATTTTTTGAATGTAACACTTAAAAGAAAATAAAGAGAAAAAAAAAGTCAATACCAGGAAAAGAAGAAAGACTTCCCATCACAGGAACAATGACATCTTCATCAGCAGAGGGGTTGAACGGAACCCCACGAACAGACATTTCAGATGAAACCAACAGGAACCTCTTAACAACTGCAGGAAATAGGAGACAGCGCAGTCAGCCACAAACATGGTTCTTGTATCCCTCCCCCAAATCCAGAAATGTAGGGAAGGAAAGAATGAAAGAAATAGGAAATTAGTTCACTATTGATACGCATATATATTTTAGATGATACATATATTTATACAAAAATTTTTATATATTACAGACATAGTTATAATAGTTATAAAACATGCTTTTTTTGGCTACATCTTAATTATTTAAATAGAACATTGATCCAATAATATAAAAATAGAGAACAGCAGGTAGAGATTTATCTCATTCCATGTTCAGATATAAAATTGTTAAACACTCTTTCCATTATTTTCTTATATAAGTCCTTTTTCATTTTGAACTCTGATGGCAATCAATTTCTGGCATTGTTCCAAGTTATTATACAATCAGGATACTGAAAGCCATCACTATACAGCATACTACAACATAAGAACTCTTCTGTTCACCCATTCTAGCACACTTCCAAAATATTACTACATCCAAGGCTCACAGTGAGGCCTGCGAAGACCCAACCACATCAACCTTCCGAGCCGAGGGTGGAAGACGTATAAATATCCTTCCTGCCATCTCCCACTGTCTGGTTCAACATGTAACTTTTTAAAGAGGATGATTTTTATCTGAGTCAAGAAAGAATCAGAATTTATTTAATAAGCCAAAGCAGCACAGTCTGGGGAGCCAGAATTTGTCATAGTCATAAGGAGAGCTACAAACAAATGTTGTAGAAGAGCATTTAAGCATAAGGGAAGACAAAAGACAATGGCCTAATTACGAGTAGATGTGTAGGCAACCCAATGGGAAGCAATAATGGTGAAAATGAAGCCAGAACGGGAGGATAGAGAAAATCTAATGAAAATGAGGAATTGAGGTAAAAGGGGGAGAAGGGTGAATGCAAGAGTAACAGATACCTGGGTAGGAGGCAAGTAGACATGTACCCTGGGTATGCCTGCCAGAAAGACAATCCAAAACAGACTTCTGACCAATACAGTGGCGATTATCCACATCTAGTTCAAAGCCAATTATACACTTGCAGCGGTAACCCAAACCATAATTATCTGTTATATGGCTGAGAACACAGACCTGTTCACAACCTCCATTGTTATAGGCACACAGATTTCTAACTGGAAGAAAAAAATGTATAAAAATCTAGTCATTATGCAAACCCATAAGTGAAATAGAAAGACATGGGTCTGAAACTCATCAGAGACATCACTACCAATTACTGTTCACCTGCCCCTCTCTCTATACTAGCCCTCCCAATTTTATTACTGCATTTCATGCTGAAAGTGAAAACAAATTTTCTTAAGTGACCCCAACCCAGCTGGTGTAATGACAGACAAGCATACCACAGATGAAAAGAAAAGAATGGCTCAAACACTATCTAAAATAGATAAATAGTCCCAGTAAAATGAGGATAGATGTTTGGCCTGCTTTGCCTGCTGTTATTTTTCCAGTGTTGACATTACCTAGTTCATTGCACATGCCAGAAAATATTAGTTAAAATGTTAAATTTTGGCGGCGGACTTGGCCCAGTGGTTAGGGCATCTGTCTACCACATGGGAGGTCTGCAGTTCAAACCCTGGTCCTCCTTGACCCGTGTGGAGCTGGCCCATGTTCAGTGCTGAAGCACGCGGGGAGTGCTGTGCCACACAGGGGTGTCCCCCACTTAGGGAAGCCCCACATACAAGGACTGTGCCCTGTAAGGAGAGCCGCCCAGCGCAAAAGAAAGTGCAGCCTGCCCAGGAATAGTGCACACACATGGAGAACTGACACAACAAGATGACGCAACAAAAAGAAACACAGATTCCTGTGCCGCTGACAACAACAGAAGCTGACAAAGAAGACACAGCAAATAGACACAGAGAAGAGACAACTGGGGTGGGGGGCGGGGAAGGGGAGAGAAATACATAAATACATAAATAAATAAATGTTAAATTTTCTCTTGATCTGGCATTTTAACCCTGAAATATATCAGTTCCTCTAGAATGTTCATCATCTGCGATGCCAATTTCAGAGTTTACCTCCGAATCTTAGAAAATGTCATGTAAATCTCATGAGATACCTCATGGCTTTGAGAAAACATTTCTACCATGTACAGGACAAAGTATGGATACCATAGTTCTGTGGGCTTACCACGAGGCTGCTTGAAGGAATGGTAAACAGTCACTCCAAAGGGCTTTGCGGGAGACTGGTAGTACACCTGTGGATTGGTGTCATTGAACTTATTTGCCTTCATCACTGCCATCTTTGTCCAATCAGTGAAGAACATATGCTCTTCGAACAGGCTTATTCCATAGGGATGAGGAATGACTGAGCTTCCACTAACAACTGTCTTCCTGATTTAAAAAAAAATAAGTGTATATTGTACAATTTTTTTTCTTTTATTTTGACTAAAGGTGGAGTCAGCTCAGAAAGAGGGTGTAGCAGTTTGGTATTATTTATGAATTCCAAAAATAGATATTGGATTATGTTTGTAAACTGGTCTGTACCTGGGCATGATTAAATTATGATTACAGCTTTGATTGGGCCACATCAATAGGATGCTAAGCCCCCAACCCCTTGGTGGGTAGGGATTCACAGAGAAAACTACATGGCAGAGAAGAAAGTTGGATTTTGACCTGGAGCCTGGGAAGTAAGTATACAGAGGAGCAAAGCAGCTGAGCCCAGAGAGAATCAAGCCCCAGGGAGAAAGACAGAGCCAGTCACCTGATAGTCTGCAACTGGCCTTGTGGAGAAAACAGAGGAGCTGAGAACAGAGAGAAATGAGGAACCCAGGAAGCCTGAGCCCTGGCAGATGTCAACAGCCATCTTGCTCCAACATGTGACAAGACTTTGGTGAGGGAAGTAACTTATGCTTTATGGCCTGGTAACTGTAAGCTTCTACCCCAAATAAATACCTTTTTAAAAACCAACCAATTTCTGATATTTTGCATCAGCCTCCCTTTGGCTGACATTTAACAAAGAGGGTAACAAGGGTAGAGGATGTTCACACTGCACTATTGGCCATTTCTTAGCATAAGATAAGTAGATCTGATATCAGAAGCATGTAGTGCACACTTTGAACACTCCTGTTTACAGTGCACAGTTCCAGAAGCCAGGATGCCACCTGCTGGCAGAGCAGAAGGCAAAGAATTGTGATTTCAGCTTCTTCCCAATCAGCAACAAATTCAAAACATTAACCTCAGCATAAAAATATGAAACTATATAATGTAATATATAATACAATGCCAAAATATCACAATGAACATAGAACTTAGGCTAAATACATAACTTCATTTTCTACTGCAGGAACCAGTTTCATTGACCGAACAGTGGATAGGGCGTCCGGCTCCCACATGGGAGGCTTGCAGTTCAAACCCCGGGCCTCCTTGACCCGCGTGGAGCTGGCCCATGCGCAGTGCTGATGCGCGCAAGGAGTGCCCTGCCACGCAGGGGTGCCCCCCCCGCGTAGGGAGCCCCACGCGCAAGGAGTGCACCCCGTAAGGAGAGCCACCCAGGGTGAAAGAAAGTGTAGCCTGCCCAGGAATGGCGCCGCACACATGGAGAGCTGACACAGCAAGATGACACAACAAAAAGAAACAGAATCCCATGCTGCTGACGACAACAGAAGCGGCCAAAGACGCAGCAAATAGACACAGAGAACAAACAACCGGGGTGGGCAGGGGGGAAGGGGAGAGAAAATAAATAAATAAATAAATCTTTAAATATATATATATATATACAATCACTTCATTTCACCAGAAGAGGCTATTCTAAGAATATAAAATCAGTTGACAATATATCAAGTGACAAACAAAATATAGATATGAGAAAACTACAATATATATAAAAGAATGACCTCCTGGCCGCCCTCCTGTGCTGGGCCTCGCCAGCCTGCTTATGAAGGCCCAGAGGCCCACCCAGGCCAGGGACTAAGTCAGGAGGGACCTGCGTCCTGTGGTTTATACCACTTTCACATCCACCCCCTCATGTGATCCAAACGCGTGACCCGGCAATGCTCGTCCGGTTTTACGTAATTATGTATGATTGCTTTAAATATGTTTTAACCAACTTCTGAAAATACCTAAGAATGCTGTATTGTGTTATAAAGAATGTGTGTCATTACGGAATGTAAGAAAAACTAACAAAACTCAGGTCATTTCAAGGCAAATGACAACAAAAAGGTCATTCAAGCTGTAATGTCAATCAACAAAGTTAGAAATATTTTTAAATTCTGATCCTTTTCGTCTCCCTCTCAATTTTATGTACTGGCCATATAAAAATACTTCTTACCTTTGAAGTCCATGGTAAGTTATAGTTTCAATGTAATGAAATCGGTGGTCAACCCAGTAAAGACGCTTTGATAACATATCCAGGGTTATCCCAGCAGGCCATCCCAGCTTGGTTTTGACCAAATTTTTACGGTTGCTGCCATCCATGAAAGCCTTTTCCAATCTAGGGCCCCCAGAAAGACTATTCCAATCTGAGAAAAATAAAAAGCTACAAAAGACAAACAAAAGTTGAAAGGATGTTGTTATTTTACAAGTTAACCTGGAAACTTTTATGCTGTGTGTTTGGATCAAGGAAATTTCCTCTGTTGGAGTAGAGAAACATGGAATGATAAAAGAACACCCACCTCTGTTTCTGAATGCTATTTCTGTGATTATAGTTTAAATGCCATACAAGGGTTTAAGGAGAGAATTAAGGATTTCAAGTAACAACTATTAAAATGCACAAATATAACAGTATTAGCTTTCTCCCCTTTTCCCTTTTCTATTGATATCAAAAGAAGTTACAGGTCATTTGCTCCCTATATTCCCTATTCACAAGTATTGCCTGGAGGGTATTTCCATCATTTCCAATGAAAGAACAGCTGAGATCATGAAGCAGAAATGCATAATCTTCACTCGCCGACACTAAGGTAACCTTCAATGTTTCTTAAGACCCAACCCAACTGTAGAGTTTAGGAGAAGGCTGTCTCCCTTAAAATAATAAATTGAGTCATGACCTTAAATTTTTGCCACACATTCCCACAAATCGAGTATTTTTAGTACACTAGCAAGTGCATCTGTACTACTTATCCTCAACTGAGATTCTATTTAGTCAACTCCTTTAAAGCTGCTATGTATAGAGGCATATGGACTTGAGCACAGCATCTACAAGAAATCCAATGGACGGTATGCACCAGAATCTCTGTACATCTCTTGCCCAACAGTTGGGTCCAGGGCAATTCCTCTAGGATGTCCTAAGTTTCCAGTGATAAGAGAAACGCGGTGACTTCCATTCAAATTTACCACATCTATGCGGCTGGCCTTGGTCTCCACAATATAAAGTTTATTACTAATCCAGTCCACAGCCAAATTTTCCACAACATCAACAGTAACATTGAGGACTTCTTTGAAATTTAAACCATTAATGTCAACTGAAAAAACCTGAAAGGAAAACCAAAATCACTACACTTCTTAAGCATAACTGAGGGAACTACGCTTCAGTTTACATATTTTGTACACTCACATTCATCTCAACCCAAAAAATAAATAAAACCATGAGATAACGAGTTACTAGGAAAAATGAGGTGTAAGTATGGTAAGTGAATGCTTTAATAAAAATAACAAAAAAATAATAAAAAAAGCCCCCATTTCCCTTTCTGAGTAGTTACTGGAACTAAGAAAAATAAGCACAAGTCTAGAAAACCAAAACAAAAGAATTTTAAACCATTTAGAAAGCACACATTATATGTAGTTCAACATACAATCTCATATAACAACCCTCTGAGGTTTAGTACTTGATATTAATAATATCTATCAATTGTTCTAAAATTTTTGTGAAATAATTTTTTAAGATTTAATCTCATTTATTTATTTCTCCCTTCATCAGTGTTTGTGCTCCCTGTCTACTCTCTTTGTCTGTTCATTTTCTTTGTAGGAGGCACAGGGAACCAAACCCAGGACCTCCCATGTGGGAGGGCGGCACCCAATACCTTTAGCCACCTCCACTCCCTGCTTTGTTTGTCTCTCACTTTGTTTCCTTATTGTGTCTCCTCATTGCATCATCTTGCGCATCCTAACTGTCTTGCTAATGTTCGTTAGGAGGCACCAGGAACAAAACCTGGGACCTCCCCTGTGGTAGGCAGGCATCAAACTGCTTGAGCCACATCTACTTCCTTGATCTAATTTTCTGTGTATAATCACAACACTGATTATACATAATGAACCCTATTTTAACGATGTACTATAGTTAAGAGTACCAAAAAAAAAAAAAAAAAGGCCCAAGATAGAGGATTTTTTGTTTTGTTTTGTTTTTTTGCACTGAAATTATATATCTTAACAACTTTACATGTAATATTCATATATAAAAAAACTTTAAGTGCTTTTCTCCAATTAAAAAATCTAAAGAATTAAAAAATAAGGCATTCAATATCTGAAAAAAGTACAGATTTACAAAATGTGTATATTCTGTCATGAAGACTCCACACCATTATACACTTGGAAAAAATACAAGCAGAATATATTACAAATTTATGCAGCAATAACTTAGTTCACACTATGCAATAAAAAGTACATTAATCAAGATACATAAGCTTTTGTTTTTGGGGGGTTTTTTTTCTTCTTTATTTTCTTTAAATATTTTCTTCAAAAAATATGAAGTCCCCATATACCCCCCACCCCACCCACACCACCCCTCCCACATCAACAAACTCTCCCATCATTGTGGCACATCCACTGCACCCGGCGAATACATTCTGGAGCACTGCTGCAGCACATGGACAGTGGTCCACATTGTAGTCCACACTCTCCCCCAGTCCACCCAGTGGGCCACGACAGGACATACCACGTCCAGCATCTGTCCCTGAAGCAACACCCAGGACAACTCCAAATCCTGAAAATGCCCCCACACCATATCTCTTCTTCCCTTTCCAACCATCAGCAGCCACCATGGACACCCTCTCCACATCACTACTACACTTTCTTCCCTTATAAGATATACAAGCTTTTGTAGGCTCTAAACTGAAGAATTTTTTTTCTACAGAATCCTTAAAATCGGTGGCACTTGAAATTTGTTAGCCTTTCTACTGAGAAGTAAATTATACACAACAATGATGAAAAAGATTAACCAGACCAGTTATCTATTATGAATCATTCCAACTTTGTTCAACAACGGCTGAAACTCTTTTCTCACATTCCCATTTGTTTTCCTGATAAAGCTGTGCTGCCTAGCTATTGGCTGGACTGTTTGGATTTAGCTCATCCAACAGAGACTGAATTGATGTTAAGATAGAAGATACATCATATGTTGGTCGCCATCTGTTCTACAGAATATCTGAACATATGCTACCATCAGCATACACATTTGATGAAACATTTTCGATAAAAACCTAACAGTTGGGGAAACAGATATGGCTCAACCAATTGGGCGTGGTTGGCCCAGGGTTCTATGCCCAGGACCTCCTGGTAAGGGTAAGCTGGGCCACACAGAGTGCTGGCCCACAGGGGAATGTGGCACCGCACAGGAGTGCCGCCCTGCGTGGGAATGCCGTCCAGCATGGGACAGCAGCCCCGCACAGGAGTGCCAGCAGACACAGAGAGCTGGCACATCAAGATGACACATCAAGAGACAAGGGGAGGGAAAATAAGAGACTTAGCAGAACAGGGGAATTGAAGTGGCACAGGGGAGTAATCGCCTGTCTCCCATTCTGGAAGGTCCTAGGACTGGTTCCCAGAGCTGCCTAATGAGAATACAAAGCACAGAAGAACATGCCAACAGGAAGGGGAGAAATAAATAAAATACATCTTCAAAAAAAACAAAACTAACAGTTGGCAATTTATTTGGATATTCTCCAGAAAATTCTATTACTAGTTTAAAAGTACCAGCTTCAAAGTGTGTCCCTTCTGGTCCAAATAAAACTGCATTCCACTGCATGACATTGTTTTCAGATGGTGCACCACTGACATCCACAGGTGGATCCTCTTGAAATCACTTGAAATGCCACATGAGCCTCCTTGTGGCCGGGTCGACATGCTCCCCAGCTGCCCCGTGGTCAGTCTGAGAGAAAGGAGTCCCACACAGCCCCCAACCCCCCAGCACAGTGGCCGAATGACCTTCCGGATAGAGGATTTTTGAATGCAGGCCTCTCCGGGGCCTGGCCTCCTAAACTCTAGCCTCAGAGACATAGAAATACAATTTGCATAATAAAGCATTTCTGGAGACCTAAAAGTCTAGTAGTGCTATATTCTATGGGTATCCTGAGAAAGTACCTATACATTATAGAATACACTAGTATCTTCAAGCAACAGAACCTCAGCCAGCCCAGCCCAAGCTGGCTCCTAGACAGTGGGGACAAAGTACCTAAACTCTAGGCTTGTAGTCATGTTGTAGGATGTGAGGAAATGAGCAAACTAATTTCTTACTTGAGTCACCTTATCCCCATCTAACCTCTCTGAGACAACAATAAAACAGATGACACAAAAATAGAGCTTAATATGATCACAGATTAACAATTTGACATAAAAAGGGTATGGAGGGAAGCGGACTTGGCCCAATGGATAGGGCGTCGGCCTACCACGTGACAGGTCCACGGTTCAAACCCCGGGCCTCCTTGACCCGTGTGCAGCTGGCCCATGCGCAGTGCTGATGTACACAAGGAGTGCCCTGCCACACAGGGGTGTCCCCGCATAGGGGAACCCCATGCACAAGGAGTGTGCCCTGTAAGGAGAGCCGCCCAGCACGAAAGAAAGTGCAGCCTGCCCAGGAATGGTGCCATACACACGGAGAGCTGACACAATAAGATGACACAACAAAAAGAAACACAGATTCCCAGTGCTGCTGATAAGGATAGAAGCAGTCACAGAAGAACACACAATGCATGGACACAGAGAGCAGACAACTGGGAGGGGGGAAGGGAGAGAAATAAATAAAAATAATAAATCTTTAAAAAAAAAGGGGGGGTATGGACACAAACAGTACAATTTTATTATATGTTCTTCCATGAATGGTAACAATGTATCACACTACTGCAAGTGTTAATAATAGAGTGGGATATACAAGTTATCATTTGGATGAATAAGAATTTTATTAATGATATGAAATTTAAGAGGAAGAAATAAAATTCCATAAATCTTCCTAACATTTGTGTCTCCAAGGTTGAAATTAAATCCAGCACACTTTCCAAGTAAGATGCAAAAATTTTGGCTGTTAAACAAAATACTGTCAATATTTGTTACACAAACCTCAATTACAGTTCCATTTAGAAGATGCAAGTATTTTTTATCTTCCAGCAAAGCAGGGCACTTTACATTCTAAATTATCAGGTTTCAAAAATTATTACCAAATACCCATACAGTTTTGAAAGAATGTCTATTTCTTTCAATTAGGTTTTTAGACTCCATTTTGAATAAAATTAAAAGTTGCTACAGGCTAATTCATATAACAGACTGCAATGTTTAATAGGTCATATGTAATAGTATAGCATGGAAATGTGCTGATAAAATATCTCAAGGGCCTTTTTTTGTTGTTAGAAAACAAAGAAACTTTCCTATCTACTCACCCAAAAATGAAAAGCTATCAACATATCATGTTCATGGTTCTATTCGGCTCCCAAACTAGCTCCTGAAACTTCTATTTACCTTTTCTCTCATGACTTCTGTCCAAAAGACCCTTTGCAGTTGATAGTGAAAATCCACACCCACAGCCATTCCATGATTTTCAGAATGTACCAGGATCTGGAAGCTCCTTCCATGAATATCACCAACCAGCAAATCCCGACCATTGGAGAAGATAACAGAGGGCTCACCAGCTAAATGTGCAGAAGAAAGCATTACCACACCCTGAGATGAGCAAGGATGGTGAAATAACCTGATAATTCATACATTTCCAAATGTTTTCTTCTACATTATGTTATTCTGAGGCATTACCATTCAACCCAGTTAGCCAATGGGAAAACTGAAGTGTTCACAATCACAGTTAAGTTAGAAAGAGCTGAGCAAGTGTGCTCGTGCTAGCTCGATAATGCTGAGGAAAACTCAGGTATTTGCAAGATAAAAATTCTTGATGATATGGGTATCTCATCTCCATGTGCAACTTTAGATTATATTGGCATACATTTTTTTTACTGGGAGATCACTCTCTGAAAAACACAGCCATGGCAGATCTGCTATACCATATGCTCACAAACTTGCATATGAAAGTCATTCACTGCAGTCTTTTTACAACAGCAAAAGATAAGAAATGACAAAGGTCCATCAATATGGGGATAGTCAAATTATGTACATCCATGAAATGGAATCTTATGAGGAAGAGCTTTCTGTGCAGAAATGGAAAATATATTAAAAGTTATTAGCAAGATAAAGAATATATATTTTATATATAGTAAAATATAGTAAAAATAGGATTAAATATATCTATATTCATACATTCATATAGGTGCATTTTAAAACTCAGGAACTGAAGAGAAAAAAATTAGCTGTATATAAAAACAAATTAGGTTTTAACCTAAAACTAGGATATAGAAAAGGAGCCATTTGTTACAATCATCTTGTGAGCAGAGGCATTACTCAGAAATCCATGGAAGCAAATACACTTTGGGACTCATCTGTGAAGAAACCAATATAAAATGGTCATTGACAAATTGGCCCTCAATAATTACAGAATGAAATCGATGTTGACTGATACTTCTTGGCAACAGAGCTACTCTAGATTTTTGATGATAATCTCTTGCAGAGATTTCTCTTGTCATGTACTATGAGAGGAATTTGGTAATTAAAGATGTAACAGCTGTTCATAATACACTCACAGGAAGAATTAGCTCTGCAATGCCGGTGATGCTCCAAGACATCCCCTTCTGCACAGTGGCACTGGTGGTGGCCATCACGGTCTTCACACATCTGGTCACAAATGCCCCATATCTGGCAGTCATCAAATTCTGCCAAGCAGAAAATAAACATCTGTAATCATGTTTAACACCATGAGCACCTTCTGAGAAACCCTGGACAGAAATATGGTGATGCCACAGTGTCCTCTGGAGGGCAAGCAGTTCTCAAAATCAACATGAAAGATGACAGAAGATGTAAATCGTTTACACTAAATAAAATTATTATTAATAATAAATAAACCAAGCCACATAATGGTGGTTACCATATGGTAGAAGTATAGTCTAGAAGATCTATCAGACAGCACTTCTTAAAAACTGTCTTATAACCAGCCGCTCAAGAAGTTTCAATTGAGCATAAAGCATAATGGCAGGTAGGTCACAGCTGCCTTTCCTCTTACATCTAAAACACAGTGAAAATTTTCTTCTCATCTACTCATTTAATTGTTTGCCCTCCAAGTCCAGGTCCTCCTTACATCTTCCTCTACCCTACTTTCTTCCCTGGGAGACTGACCTCTATAACCTACAGAGTTCCTGCGCTCTCTGGCTTCAGAAAATTCTAATTCATAAATTGAAATTTCTGAATACTCCACATTTCTAGAATCTGATTGCATTTGCAGCAAACATCAGAGTTGTGAAATGGGTTCTCCCACACCCACTAGGTGACCCACCCTCCATGACTCTGGGGCTTTGCCCCAGTAGGAATAAAAGTACAGAACATTCACACTCCCAGAATGGCATGGCCACATTTTGAATGCAAGACCCAGTAGACTATGGCTACAGGTCTGCAGTCACCCTGAGAGCAAGAGTTCTGATGTCAAACAGAAGGAAACGAAAGGTGGAAAAATTGTAACCAGGAATTCTTGAGCACAAATTCCCTTCTATCATCAGGTTACAAATGTGAATAAATATAAAATCATAGAATCATAAGAATAAGATTTATTATTTAGAGCAAATGGAGAATTGTGCAAGGTAATTGTTTAGAATCCATCATTAGCCACAGTGAAGGCAAGAAAAGTACAATACTCATTCTCTTGAAAGTAAAGAAGATAATGGAAGCTATACAAAATTCTCAAACTCTGCTACCTCACCTGTTCATATATTTTTCCTTTTTCTGTTCTGTCACCTCTTACCAGTAACTACTTTGGAGATAATTTGGAAGTAAGCTCCTAAGACCCCTCTGCACATCCTCTGATCCATCTGAACCATGCTGAATGACCTTCCTGCCATAACTGCTGTGCAGTGACATTGTGTCAACAAACACCACGTCCTGTGAATAAACCATAACCCCTAAACAATAAACCTGGTAAACTGCCTCAGCATGTCACAGAGGTTCTACTGCCAGATCATGACTATCAGAGACAGATGAATGGTAGACACAAGACTTTGTGTCAGGACTTTCATCCTGGTTTTACTGCCACTGAGGATTACTAGAGCACTTTCTAAAGTAATGTTTCTAACACCAGAAGCCTCTGTAATTATAAAAGTGAAATGCTTGAGAGCCCAAACAAAACCAAAACTCTCTCTAAAATCTCAGCTGAAACAAGTGGAGCTGACTTCATAATGTCAAAGAACAGTTCTTTTTACAAGGAGAATGTAGTCTTTTTTGAAATAAATATGTTAATTCAGCTCAAAACTCAGGGGCAAATGATACGTTCTTGACAGGCAAGGAAAGCTCAAAGAAAATGCCTTCCATTCACCAAAGCCCTCAAATGCAGACGTTTGAGCTTCTCTCTAAAGGAGGTAGTCCAGGCATATGGTGTCTGTTATGGATCATAAAACTGGGGTTCCCCACACCCTCCCACTGTGTTATAAACTTTAAGGGATGCAAAAAAAATTGGCTTGGAACTTCTAAAGAAGTCCTAGACACTTGGAAACATAACTCAGGGCTCTTCACAGATCTAGATATAAGAAAAAATATTGAAAACATGCTGTCTGGCCTCTAGGGTGGGAAAAACACTGAGAATGGATTGTGGGTTAGACTAAATCAGGGATTCTGAAAGAGCAAATCACTTTGACTGAAAAGATTTCACGGATTATCAAGTTCCAACTGCAAGACAGCCCAACCGCACCTCTTGTTTGGATGTTGGGGAGAGAAAAGCTGTGGCTTATGATATTCTTATTAGAATTCCTTTTCTACTAAGAGAAAAGAGAAATGCCTAGAGAACTAAAACATAGGAAATAGGATTGACAGTAAAGGGAAAACGGGGTAAGAAAAGCCTGACATTTGCCAAAGACAAAATACAGCCTCATATCCACAGATGAGCACCATTCTGAGAAATAAAGGAATGTTGCCAGAAAGCATAGGCAGGATGCCAAAACTGGAAAGCCACCAAACGAGGGAGGATGCTCATCTGAAAACTGTTTATTTGAATGCATCACCAATGTCATAATAATAGAAACACAATCTTAAAACTTATTTACTGCCAGTTGTGGATCAAGTTTTGCTGAAAAAGTATTTTGAATTTTGAAATGATGAATGTTCTCTCCACTATCTCTCTGGCTGACTTGGCTAAATCTCTTGACCTTAACATGTGTTGTGCTATATTGCTACTTAAGAGGAGCAATGAGATCATAGACAAACTTTCTGACATGACTCTGAGATATAAAATAAATAATAAAAAACCTAAATAAAATAAAGAAACTAAAAATTACCTAAACCACATGGACAACCACAAATGGATTATTTTACTGGATATGAAAAAAAAATTTTTAATCCAATTTTTCTTGGTGTATGACAGGTAGATGAACACCACTTACTACATTTCTGAGTAAATAAACATGAAAGTGTTTTGCAAACCAGAATATACTCCCAGCCATATCTGATACTTGGAAGTCATGAGCTGAGACTCCATAACTTTATTAGATATATCCAAATTCAATAATTTTCCCATGTTTGTTTTTTTTTCTGGGAAGCCTGGCAGAAGCTCGAATTTTTAAAGAAAATGAAAAGAACATAAATTCCCCTCAGAAAATTCTGAATCATCTGTTGCTGGTAATCCATAGCTGCCTACCAAACTTTTTTTTTTTCAAGATTTAGATTTATTTCTTTCCCTTTCTCCCCCCTCCGCTGTTGTCTGCTCTGTGTCCATTCACTGTGTGTTCTTCTGTGTCTGCTTGTATTCTTGTCAGTGGCACCAGGAATCAGTGTGTCTTTTTCATTGCATCGTCTTGCTGAGTCAGCTCTCCATGTGTGCAGCACCACTCCTGGGCAGGGGGAACTTTTCTTACACAGGGTGGTTCTCCTTGCAGGGCACACTCCTTGTGTGAGGGGTTCCCCTACATGGGGGACACCCCTGCGTGGCACGGCTCTCCTTGTGCACATCAGCACTGCGCATGGGTCTGCTCCACACAGGTCAGGAGGCCCTGGGTTTGAACCATGGACCTCCCATGTGGTCGGCAGATGCCCTATCTGTTGGACCAAATCTGCTTCCCCCAATCATAATTTAATCACACCCAGATACAGACCAGTTTACAAACATAACCCAGTATCTATTTTTGGAATTCATAACTATATCAAACTGTTATACCATCTGATACCAAAATCGGTAAGATTTTTGGTGCCTCTATAAACACTTATGACCTGCTGTGCATCTGAGCAGTCATTACAGTCTGCCTCTCCATCTCACACCCAGGAGGTAAAAATGCATGACCCACTAAGGTACTGGAATAGACCTGGACTGCAAGTATGGTAAACTAAAACAAACCAGAAAAGGACTCATTATGACAGCATCCAGCCTATTTTACCAGCAATTAAAATGTGTATGACAGTGGTTGAAAGGCCATTAGTTAACAAGGGTCATGGCAAAATATGTGGACTCTAATCACAGTTCATTGTCAAATCATCTTGGCAGCAAAATAACAAAAATGGATGATCTGTGGCAGTATAAAAACACAGAATAAAACAAATGGCACAACATTGTGATTATGCTAAAAAGCCATTGATCGTACACTTTGAATAGATAGTATAGTGTATGAACATGTCTCAATAAAACTGCTTAGTAAATAAGTAATCATGCAAAAATAGCCAGGAATAGAGAAAACCAGCAAGATGGCAGCAGAGTAAGGAGCTCCTAGAGTCAGCTCCTTCTACAGAGCGGTTAGTAAACACCCAGAGCTCTCTGGAGCTAGCCGAAGCACCTGTTTGGGGGCTCAAGGAGGCCAGAAGAACATCCTGCAACATCCTTGAAGGAATGGAAGGAGGAGATTGCCCATCTGCAGAGAAAACTCATAGGTAGAGCACTCCATGCCATGGAGGCTGGTGCCCATCGTCCACTGGAGGCACAAACCACCTCAGGAACTGCTCCATGGCTGGAATTGAAAGTTCCACTTCCCAAAAGCAGGGGAGGAAGAGACAGTTGGGCACCAACTTCTGCTATTGATGAGTAAATTCAGCTGGCTAAAGTATAATTCAGAGAACAGCTAAAGTTTGAGCCACTCCAAGCTAGAAAGAGGCTGGTAGCTGCCATCTTAACTCTGAGCCTGGTACGAGGGGAAGCGGGGTAGACTGAAAATCCCAGTGCTGGTGGGGACCAGCTTCTTTCCATCCAGATCAGATTGCAGCTCTAGCCTAGGTCCCATTGCCACTTCCAGCAGGGAAGAAGCTGCATGGACCTGCACCAGCATCTCCAGGAAATTACCAGCCAAGCCACGGAGGCTGGTGATTATCCTACTCTGGCAGCAAAGGCCACAGGAGCTATTCTGTGGGTGGTATTGGAAGTTCCATTTCCCAAAAACAGGGGAGGAGGAAACAGTTGGCTGCCTATTTCAGCTACTGATTGATAGACTCAGCCGGCTAAGATATAACCCTGGGAACAGCTTGGTGTGAATCTGCCCAAGTCAGAAAGAGGTTGGTGTCCACCATTTTGACAATGCCCCAGCATGAGGGGAAGCCAGGACTGAAAATCACAGTGACAGTAGAAGTCGGTTTCTTTCACCCAGATCAGCCTGCAGCCCTAGACTGCAGGGAAGAGGCTGGCAGGCCCTGCACCAGCCTATCCAGGGAACCCCAGGGAACTTTGGCTGGCATGGACTGAAAATCGGAAGTCTACCAGAGCAACCGCGGTCATCTTGCACCCACACTGCATAGATCGCTGCCCATACATGCAGCTCCATCCCTGCCCCAGGCAAGGGAGAAAGGGGAGTGAAGCTTCATCAGCCTCTCTGGGCAAATACAGTCTAGGCCTACACAACTTGGATTATTCCACACAGTTATGACTCTCCCTACCCCTGGCAAAGGAGAAAGTTGGGAGAAGCATCATTAGTCCCTGGCCAATGAAGGCAGCTTGAGCCTCCACAGCTTATAGCACCAATTACATCCTTGGCTCCTAATGCAAGGGAGAAAAGGCAGGAAGCCCTAAACTAAAGAGAAAAACTGCACCCAGAATAAATACTCTAGTAATCCAGATGCCAAGACACCAACAAAAAATCACAATCCACACCAAGAAACAGGAAGCTATGGCCCAGTGAAAGGAACAAGATTAGCCTCCAGATGACATAAAGGAGTTGAGACAACTAATCATAGATGCTCAAACAAATCTCCTTAATAAATTCAATGAGATGGCTAAAGAAATTAAGGATATTAAGAAGACATTGGATGAGCACAAAGAAGAATTTGAAAGCACACATAGAAAAACAGCAGATCTTCTGGGAATAAAGATGCAATAAATAAAATTTAAAAACATTAGAGAAAAGCAGACCTGGCTCAATGGATAGAGTGTCCACCTACCACAGGGGAGGTCCAGGATTCAAATCCAGGGTCTCCTTGACCCTTGTGGAGCTGGCACATGTGCAGTGCTGATGCAAGCAAGGAGTGCCATGCCACACAGAGGTGTCCCGGGTGTAGGGGAGCCCCACACATAAGGAGTGTGCCCCGTAAGGAGAGCCACCCAGCGCGAAAGAGGGTGCAGCCTGCCCAGGAATGGCGCTGCACACATGGAGAGCTGACACAGCAAGATGACACAACTAAAAGAGACACAGATTCCCAGCGCCACTGACAAGAATAGAAGCGGACACAGAAGAACACATAGTGAATGAACACAGAGAACAGACAACTGGGGTGGAGTGGGGATGGGGAAAGAAATAAATAAAAATAAATCTTTAAAAAAAAATTAGAATCATATAATAGCAGATTTGAGGAGGCAGAAGAAAGGATTGGTGAGCTTGAAGAAATGGCCTCTGAAAGGAACATACAAAAGAACAGATGAAGAAAAGAATGGAAAAAAAATGAACAAGGTCTCAAGGAACTAAATGACAGCAAAAGGCATGCAAACATATGTGTCATGGGTGTTCCAGAAGGAGAAGAGAAGGGAAAAGGGGTAGAAGGAATATTTGAAGAAATAATGGTAGAAAATTTCCCAACCCTATTGAAGGATATAGATACTCATGTCTAAGAAGCACAATGTACTCCCATCCAAAAAAATCTGAATAGACCAACTCCGAGACACATACTCCTCAGAATGTCAAATGCCAGAGACAAAGAGAAAATTTTGAGAACAGCAAGAGAAAAGCAGAGCATAACATATAAGGAATATCCAATAAGATTAAGTGCTGATTTGTCATCAGAAACCATGGAGGCAAGAAGACAATGATCTGATATATTTAAGATACTACAAGAGAAAAACTTCCAGCCAAGAATCTTATATCCAGCAAGACTGTCTTACAAAAATGAGGGCAAGATTAGAATATTCACAGATAAACAGAAACTGAGAGAATTTCTAAGCAAGAGACCAGATTTTCAGGAAATATTAAAGGATTTGCTAGAGCCTGAAAAGAAAATACAGAAGAAAGATGCCTGGAAAGAAAGTCTAGAAATGAAGATTATATCAATAAATGTAACTAAAAGTGTCAAAAGAGTGGTGAAAATAAAATATGACAGATAAAATTCAAATAATCAGGAATAAACTTAACCAATGATGTAAAGCACTTGTATTCAGAAAACTGCAACTCAATCAAAAAAGGCCTAAATAACTGGAAAAACACTCCATGCTCATGGACTGGAAGACTAAATATCAATAAGATGTCAATTCTACTCAAATTGATATACAGATTCAATGCAATCCGATAATTCTACCAGCATTAAAAAAAATTGAAAATATGATCATCAAATTTATTTGGAAGGGTAAGGGGTCCTAAACAGCCAGAAACATCATACAAAGGAAAAGCGAACCCTCATCTCCAGACTTTAAATCATATTACCTAACTATAGTGGTACAAACAGCATGGTACTGGCATAAAGACAGATACATAGACCAAAGGAACCAAACTGATGGTTCAGAAACAGACCCTCACATGTATGGTCAAATGATTTTTGAGTAGCCTGTCAAACCTACACAGCTCAGGCAGAACAGTCCATTCAACAAACAGTGCTGAAAAAATTGGATATCCATAGCCAAAAGAAGGAAAGAGGACCCTTATCTCATATCTTACCCAAAAATTAACTCAAAATGGATCAAAAACCTAAAAATAAAAGCAAGAACCATAAAACTTATAGAAGAATTGTAGGAAAACATCTTCAAGACCTGGTGGTAGGTGGTGGGTTCTTAAAGGAGATAAGAGGAGGACTGAGATGGAGTACTGATGTTTAATGTATGCTGAAGTTTTAATTAGCTTTACTGTAAAAGGGTGGAAATGTATAGAGTAGATGGTAACACATAATGAGTAACAGCTAGTTTATAAATGGGGATGTGACTGAAAATGGTAGTCTAGGCATGTAAATGCCAACTTCTTTGACAAAATGCTAGAGAAGAATCTAGGAACTGAATAGCACAGTAAACGAAGAGGTTTATGAGAATTGTAGTTATGAGAATTGTAGTTTATGAGAATTGTAGTTGATGGTACAGGTGCAAAACTGTCCTTTGCGAGCTAAAGCAAATGTATATCACTACTGCAAGGTGTTGGGAATGTGGAGAAGCATGGGAAAAATACAGCTGTAGTGACCTATGGACTGTGGTTAGCAGTAATAATATAATATTCTTGCATCTATGCAAAAGATGTACTATGTTGATAATGAGGTAATATAGAAAATGTGAGCCAAATGTACACTATGGACATGGTAACAATCAGATGTATTAACTTAACAGTAGCAAATGTTCTACCACAGTATGGTGTGTCGATGGAGGCTTGTTTGGGAATTCTGCACATGTGCAGGTTGTTTCATAAGTTTACAAATTGCTGTCATAAAAATATATATTTAAAAAATAATAGGGTAGGTTGGGGGAAAACACACCAAATGTAAGATAAGGACTATGATTAGTAGTAAGATTTTGACAATATTCTTTCATGATTTGTAACAAATGTCTCACAATGCAAGATGTTGGTGGAGGGTTGATGTCTGGGACCCCTGTATGATGTTATGCATGTTTGCTTTGTAAGTTCACAACTTTTACTTCACACTTAATTGTTTATGTATGTTCATATATAAACGATACAAAGATGATAATAATAGGGTTGGTTGGGGAAAAAATACTTTGGTTAGTAGTAATATTTTGACAATGTTCTTTAATATTTTGACGATGCTCTTTAATAATTAGTTAAAAAGGTTTAACAACAATGCAAGTTATTGATGGTAGGGTGAGTTATGAGGGTCCTGTATGGTGTTATATGTTTGTTTTGTAAGTTCACAAATATTATTATACACTTATTGTTTATGTATGTTTAAGTATGAGTGATATACTTCAATAAATTAATTTTTTTAAAGTAACTAAAGTAAAAAAAAAAAAAAAAAAAAGCCAGAAGTAGCAGCTATGTACAGTAGGGGAAACACAGAGAGATCGCAAGGTGAAGAATTTTCTTGTTAGTTTATTTTCTGTCTGTTTATTATTATTGAAATAATGAAAATGCTTTAATAATGATTGAGCTGATAAATGCACAACTATGTGATTATACCAAATACCACTGATGGTATACTTTGGATGAATTGTATGTTTCATCAATAGATACCAATAAAATTGATGTTAAAAAAAGAAGGAAAAACAGAAAAAAACAGGAATATGGATATGATAATTCAGGCAAAAAGCATAAAAAACACACTTTTATGACCAAAAAATATATAATGTGGTCTAAACTTCTCAAGATTGCATAAAAATAATTTCATTTAATAAGTAAGAGTGCTATGGAATGTTGGTTGCTATCACAGTTCTTTATGAGACATTGAAATGTAAAAAAAAATTTTTTTACCTAAAATGAACTCAAAAGCCTAGAGGCAAATAGGTAACACCTGGCCACCTCCCTACAAATGTAACTGCTCCCTTGCTCAAAGTGGGGTCCACAGTATCAGCCCTACCCGGGAGCTTGTCAAAATACAGAATCTCAGTCCCCACCTGAGATTTTGAAATAAAAATCTGCATAAGCTCCCCCAAGTGACTCATTTGTGATGACAGCTTGTGAAGCACTGTATAGGGCCTACTCCCCATGTTTTCTATTTTCAAATGCATCATCATCCCAAACAATACACAAAAAACTGACTATTGTACAACCAGCAAGATAGGGGCAGAGTAAGGAACTCCTAGAGTCAGCTCATGCTACAGGGCAGTTAGTAATCACTCAGAGCTATCTAAAGCACCTGTTTGGGGGCTCCAGGAGGCCAGAAGAGCATCTTGCCACATCCTTGAAAGAATGGAGGGAGGAGACCGCCCATCTGCAGAGAAGACTCGTAAGAAGAGGCTCCACGCCACGGAGGCCGGTGCCCATCCTCCACTAGAGGCACAAGCCACCTCGGTAGCTCTTTCGCGGCTGGAATGGAAAGCTCCACTTCCCAGAAACAGGAGAGCAAGAAATGGTTGGGCACTATCTTCAGCTACTGATGAGTAAATTCAGCAGGCTAGAGTATAATCTTAAGAACAGCTCAAGTCTGAACCTGTCCAAGTCAGAAAGAAGCCGGTAGCTACCATCTCCACGCCTGGAATAAGGAGAAGCAGGGTAGACTGAAAATCACAGTGCTGATCCAGACAGGCTTCTTTCCACCCAGATCAGTTTGCAGGTTTAACATAAACCCCAGCCCCACCTCCAGCAGGGAGGAAGCTGGGGGACCTGAGCCAGCCTCTCCGGGAAAATATAGGCCACTCTCATTCTACTCTGGCAGCACAAACCGCTTCAGGAGTTATTCTGTGGCTGGAATTGGAAGTTCCATTTCCCAAAAACAGGGAAGGAAGAGACAGTTGGCCACTGACTTCAGCTACCGATTAGAAAATTCGGCTGGCTAAAGTAAAACCCTAAAGTTTGAACCTGTGCAAGTCAGAAAGAGGCCAGTAGCCACCATTTTGACTCTGCCCCCAGCATGAGGTGAAGCCAGGCTAACTGAAAATCATAGTGAGGGTAGGAACCAGCTTCTTTCATCCAGATCAGCCTAGCCTTCAGTCCCATCTCTAGCAGAGAGGTAGCTGGTGAGCCCTGCATTGGCCTCTTTGGGGAAATGCAGGTACATTTGACTGGCACGGACTGAAAAGTTGGAAATCTACCGGGACAACTGTGGTCATCTCAGACCCAAACTGCATAGACTGCTGCCCACACCTAGAGCACCAACCCCACCCCTAGTAGGGGAGAAGGGGGTGTGAAGCTTCTTCAGTCTCTCTGGGCAGCTACAGTCTAGCCCTGCACTACTTGGATTATTAAACACAGCTGTGGCTCTGTCCCTACCCAGGCAAAGGAGAAAATTGGGAGAAGCTTCATCCATCCCTGGGGAAATGAGGGCAGCTTGAGCCTCTAAACTTGCACATCAAATACATCTTTGGCTCCTAGTACACAACCAGCAAGAAAGAAAGAGCTGGAAAGCCCTAAATTAAAGAGAGAAACTGCACCCAGAATAAATGCATCTAGTAATTCCACCAGCATTTTAAAAAATAAATGGAAAACACGCTTATCAAATTTATTTGGAAGGTAAGGGATCCTAAATATCCAGAAACATCTTAAAAAGGAAAAGTGAAGTTGGAGGACTCTTACTTCTGAAATTTTAAATCATATTACTTAGTTTCAGTGGTAAAAACAGCATGGCACTGGCATAAAGACAAACACATGTATCAATGGAACTGAATTGAAGATTCAGAAACAGACCCTTACATCTATGTCAAGTGATTTTTGACAAGCCTGTCAAATCCACCCAACTCATGGAGAACAGTTCATTCAAAAATTGGTGCTGAGAGAACTGGATATCCATAGCCAAAAGAAGGAAAAAGGACCCCCATCTCACACTTTATACAAAGATTAACTCAATATGGATGAAAAAGCTAAATATAAAAACAAGAACCATAAAACTTCTAGAAGAAAATGTAGGAAAATATCGTCAAGACTTGGTTGTAGGTGGTGGATTCTTAAAAGAGAAAAGAGGAGGACTGAGATGGACTATTGATGTTTAATGCATGTAGAAGTTTTAATGAACTTTACTGTAAAAGTGTGGAAATATAAGAGTTGATGGTAACACATTATAATGAGTAACAAAAGGTTTATAAATGGGATTGTGGCTGAAAAGGGTAGTCTAGGGATGTAAATACCAATTGAAAGAAAGCTAGAGAATCATCTAGGGACTAATACAATAAACCCAGAAGTGGATGAGAATTGCATATAGACATAAGAGTGTCCTTGTGAGCTAGAGGAGATGTGCATCTCAATTGCAGGGTGGTGTGAATATAGAGAAGCATGGGAAAAATACAACTGGAGTGACCAATGGACTGTGGTTAACAATAATAATGTAATTTTGTTGCATCTATGCCAAAGATGTACTGTGTTGATAATGGGGGGTATGGATAAAGTGTGCCAAATGTATATGCTATGGACCATGGTTAATGGTAATAGTCTGATGATATTTTCTCATAATATGTAACAAATGTTCCACCACAGTGTGGTGTGCTGATAGAGAGGTGTTGTATGGGAATTCTGCACATGTATAAGATTATTTTGTAAGTTCACAACTTCTATCATAAAAATATATTTTAAAAATAATATAGGGTGGATTGGGGAGAAAATACACCAAACGTAAGATAAGGACTATAGTTAGTAGTAAGATTTTGACAATATTCTTTCATCATTTGTAACAAATGTCTCACAACAATGTAAGGTGTTGATAGTTGATTGATGTATGGGAACCCTGTATGATGTTAGACATGTTTGCTTTGTAAGTTCACAACTTTTACTATACACTTGTTGTTTATATATGTTCATGTATAAATGACATAGTAATAATTATAATAACTATAGGTTGGGTTGGGGAAAATACACAAAATGTAAGATACTTTGGTTAGTAGTAATATTTTAAGGATGCTCTTAATCATTAGTAAAAATATTTCACAACAATGGAAGGTATTAATGGTAGGGTGAGGTATGAGAGCCCGTATGATATTATGTATGTTTGTTTTATAAGGTCACAACTATTACTGTATACTTATTGTTTATGTATTTGTATTAGTGATATACTTCAATAATTTTTTTTAATTTAAAAAAAAATGGACTATTCTATTGTGCCATAAGACAGCCCAATAATTAAAAACTAAGTTCTGGAAGCTCCTGCCTACCACATGGGAGGTCCCAGGTTCAGTGCCCTGTGCAAGTTGCTGCAGCAAGTTAATGCAACAAGATGACGCAACGAGACATGAGGAAAACACAATGGGAGACATAGCAAAGCAGGGAGCAGAGGTGGCTCAGATGACTAGGTACTTCCCTCCCATATCCCGAGGTCCTGGGTTTGGTTTCCGGTGCCTCCTGAAAAGAAGACCAGCACACAACAACCAGATACAGTAGATGCAAACAATAAGAGGATAGAGAAATGAAGAAATAAAATAATTCCTTAAAACAAAAAAAAAGCATATGCAGACATACCTATTGAACAAAACCATTTGACAATATATATTTGATTTTTATCCTTTAATGATTTTGTTACATTTATAATATATATTGACCTATTAGGAACTTATTAAAAATGACTATAAACAATTTATTCTGGAGAAATATTTATAATATAACAACACGGGATACAAAATTTTACCTAAACACATAAAAAGAAAAAAGTAGTAGAAAAAACCTGAATGTTAACAGTAGTCATCTCAGAATTATAATGTCAGTAACTTTTCATATCCTTACCTCTACTTTTTTTACTTCCCCAACATTTATACGTCCCCAACATTTATACGTGTGTGTGTGTGTGTGTGTGTGTGTGTGTGTGTGTGTGTATTTTTAGGTGTTACCAGGGATTGAACCCAGAACCTTGTCATGGGAAGCAGGCAGACAACCGCTGAGCTACACACCTGCTGCTCATTGTGCTGGATTTTATTTAATTAATTAACATAAAATGAACAATTCAGTTGCAATAACTACATTCACATATTGTGCAGCTACCACCTTTGTATGGTTCCAAAACATCACCCTAAAAGAAAACCCCATGCCCAGTAAGCAATTCTCTCTTTTTTTTAAAGTGATATCAAATTGTGGTCCTACTAGATTCAGAGAAATCTTTCAGCTTTTTTTGGCCAGGTCAGTAAACTCTGCTCTGCAAACAAATTAAAAAAAAAAAAAAAAAAACTCTTCAGCCAGTCAAAATGAACAAACTTGGTAACTTGGCACCAAGAGTTGCCATATCCCAAAGTCTTCCTGGTGATGCTAGACATTCATTCAACAAATATATCCTGAGATTTTGTGGGTCTCCCCAGAGGACTACTTTGGCAGTTGGAAATCCTCCCAACTTCCCCAAGTATCTGGCTCAAGACCTCCCAAAGCATTATGTGCCAAATAGGAATTTTTTTTAAAGAGCAGCCAATATCCACACAACATGAAGATTCAAAATTATTCTTCACAAACCCAAGGTGGTAGGAGTAATTTTCTGTATTGTAAGAGTAATTGTACTTTCCTACATCTTTAAGCAATCAAGCTAAATTACCCATTTGATTTTGCTAATTAACTCAAAATAAGGTAAATATACAGATCAATTACCCACTTCTAACATAAATAAACAATGTGCTATCCTGACTCACGTAAATGCAGACATATCAACAGCATGACATAAACATAGTTAAGTGATCTGGTCCTAGGAATATAGGCTACTTTGTTCATGGAATGTTCAAATCTGATGGTCTAGTAATGACATCCTGATTTATAACGTGTGCTACAAATGGTCAGAAACTTGCCTTGGCTAAATGGTGGTACTGAGTGGTACAGGAGTACGTACACACAAATACCTTTATGGACTAATGCATGACAGTGGTTGATGGTGCAAGTCTGGGGTTGGTGGTGCAGGTCTTCTCTTAACTACCTTTAAAACATAACAACTTCTCTGACCAAAAAAAAAAAAAAAATGTCCCTAAGGAAGATTCATGCTGGAATCCCAGAACTTCTCATTGGATTTTGTTCTACAAAGCATTATTTCCATGGGGTTTAGCTATTAACACAACATATATCAAATCACTTTTATAAATTAGGACTATTGTTAGGAACCCAACATAATACATTTGTAAATTCAGGAACCAATAACTTCTGATGGAAAATCTAAAAGTCAGTCTAATTAAATGTTTCCTGTTGTTATGGGAAAAAGAAAAGCATAAGCATAGAAATGAAGTATAGAGAAACTTCTCAGATTGCCTGTTTTGAAAAGGTATATAATTAATGCTACTTTAAACAACTTTTTTAGAAGTAACTTATGGTTGGTTGGTTTTTGCTATAAAGTTAGGCACATCATAAAAAGAACTCAAAATACTCAAGTCATTTTAAAACACTTCATAACCAAATACTTAAAAATCATATGCATGTAAAAAATGCAATTAAAATTTTGCAAACTCTAGTTTTCACATTAAATCTCTCCCTTATCCAAAGTGTCAAACTCAATTTATTCAACTTATCAACAGATCTACCATAATTCATTTGTCAAATTCACCTTTTAGTAATAACTGCCAAATGACTATTGTTTGGAGAACTCTACAGAAAAAAACAAACTCACAGTTTATTATTGCTGAGTAGCCTCTTAGCAAGCAGCCACTGATGGCTCCACCAGTGTCAGAGGCCTGTCATTCATCCTACTACAAAGGGAGTATGGGCTGTTGAAAAACAAACTGCTAATGAATAGGTCTGATAGTTGCAGTTGCCCCTGATTTCATTTGGTCTACATGCCCTTTATTTTTTGAGCACTTGTTTTTAAATAAGTAGCCTTTATTCATAATCCCTCCAAGTGACTAATCTCATTATCTTATTTAATAATTTCAAGTCCAAAAAGAGGGGAAAAAAATACTCAGATAGTGCTTCCACAGTACACACCATTGTGAAAACTTTGCAAACTTTAACCCTCCAGCTGTCTGATCCAAGCACCCTTCCCAGCATTGCAAATTGTCACTGGGTTCTACAACATGCCATGTGCCTCCAAAGATATCCTAGCCTATGGGAAAAAGAGTTTCAATTGTATTTGAATTTTGAATGACCTGTTCCTTATTGAAGATGTTGCAGTTGTTCTCTATTATTATAGATGATGTTGCAGTTCTGATAGCAAACAGCTGCTTGGTAGTTTCCAATAAATACGATGTAGAAACTAGGGTCGAGGCTCTCAGTTCCAGAAGCTGCGAGTCCCCTGGTCCCATCTTTATCTCCTCTCTTCTGTCTTACTCTCTATCCTTTTAATTCGTAAAGTTCTGCGTTGCCTTCCCTTTGGGCCAACCTATTGCTGAGCTGATCTCAGCAACTGGCGCCCAACGTGGGGCCCAAAGGGAAGAAGGCTCGCAGCAACTGGTGCCCAACATGGAGCCCAAGGGAAGCTCAGCAACTGGCACCAACAGGGACCTGAAGAGAAAAAGGATTGCCTCAAGCAAAACTAAAGTTGGTATACCGGTGCAGAGCGCTGCATGGTTTGGAAAGCCTTTGAAGTCCTCAAGGGTTTGCTTGCATTTTCCCAGGAAACGGAGAATGTCGAATGTCGTATGTGGGTACCAGCTCATCAGATAAAGCCATACCATGAACACCAAGAGACAATGAAAGTTCCTGAGGAACCCAGAACCTCTGGTCGTGCCAATGGAGAGACAGATGCAGGAAACTGCATGGCCAGGTCTCATTCCTAAGACTAGAATGGCTTTACATCAAGGTATCTAAACTACAGAACTTGTTCAAGCATGGCATCATAAAGCAAGGATTGCTTGGGGACAGCAAGAGATTAATAAAGAAATTGAGAAAAGGAAAACTGGAAAAGAAATGTTGAATTTTAAAAAGAAGCAATGAAGTATCTAGATTAATAGATTTGGAACTGCTTTTGTGTTTGTTCAATATCAGTGTGTGTGTTGTAATTGTTTCAGTGTATGTGAAAAAGAAAGAAAAAGAAAGGAAGAAAGAAAAAGAAAGGAAAAAAGAGAAAAAGGAAAAAGAAAAAAAAGAGAGATAAAGGAGGGGGAAAGAAAAAGAAAGAGAAAAAGAGAAAAGAAGGAAAAAAAGAAAGAAAAAGGAAGGGATAAAAAGGAACAGAGAAAGGAAAAGGAAGAAAGAAAAAAGAGAGAAAGGAAGGATAAAATGAAAGATGTAAAAGTTAAGCGAATATTGAAAAAGGTAAAAAGATTCTGGGAATGCTAACTGAAATGTTATAAGGTGTGTTTTGTCCTAAAACAAAATAGTTAATATGGAGATATGTGGGACAGAACTAGTATGCATATAGCAAGTTGTAAAAAGTATTGTGGTAGCATTCAGTGAGGTGTGTTTTGTAAAAGTAAAACAAGGCTGAATGAATACAAAAAGTGCAAAAACTACGTAAAAAGATCAACAGTGGACTTTTGCAGTTCTTCAAGGCTTTCTGCCCTGGCCTGATGGCAATGAATCTTGCTGCAAAGAAGAAACCTGTGGCAGTGACTCTACAAAGAAATATCAGAGACAATGGTATTTTAAGTGCCTGGAATAGGCAAATAACTGGGACAAACTGTAAGGTCCCTGCTACACTATCAAATTATTAAATGTTGTTTGGTTGGGTAAGACAAAACTATACTCTCTGCTGTAATTGAAAAAGTACAATGTTTCCTCATATTAATAGAATTTGTAATATTGTTGGAATACTAAAAATCTTTTATCCCTCACTGAGATGTGTTAACTAGGAAAGGTCCTTCATGGGACTAAGAGGACCTCCAGCAGGCTGCTTTAAAAAAGAAAAAAAAGAGGGAGAAGGTGGATATTGATTTAGCCTGTGAATTGGATGTGGCCCATGGTCCAGTAAAGATGCCAAGAGCACTATACAAACTGGGGGAAATGATATCGTTTTTGATCAAGCACTGGCCTATATACTTTAATATAACATATTGTGTACTTAAGTGATTTGATGAACTGTAAGTGACATATAAATGTACCTTGTTCAATGTATTGAGAAAAAATTTAATGAGTACTGTTGAAACCTAAAAGTGAAAATATCATGCAGGATGCTTTGTCAATCAGTGAAACATCACTTGCGTGACTCAGCAAAAACAAAAAGGGGAAAATGTGGGAAAAAGTTTAAATTGTATTTAACTTCCTTATTGCAGATGTTGCAGTTCCCTGTTCCTTATTGCAGATGTTGCAGTTCCCTATTGTAGATGATGTTGCAGTTCTGATAGCAAACAGCTGCTTGGTAGTTTCTAATGAATACGAGGTAGAAACTAGGGTCGAGGCTCTCAGTTCCAGAAGCTGTGAGTCCCTGGTCCCATCTTTATCTCCTCTCTTGTGTCTTTATCTCTCTCTTTGTAATTCATAAAGGTCTGCGTTGCCTTCCCTTCAGGCCAACCTATTGCTGAGCTGATCTCAGCACTAGCCCCTTTGCCCACATTCCTCTCCCCACCACCAGAGTGTATCTGGGCATCTGGTGATCTCAGACACTGCCTCTCAGTCCTGGAAATGGAAATTTTAAGTTACCACCTTTTTAAACAGGACTACTCCTCTCCATTTACACTTAAACACTGGCTACTTGCTTTTTTCCTTCCACCCCAAACCCAGTCTTTATTATCCATTTATTTCTCAGTGAGTACATCCCACACCTAGAAAACTGTGGAAGACTTCACCTCAGCAGAATATTGTAAACAAAGCCCCACTTCTCAGCGGTTTCAGAGGACCCATTGGCATTTAACATTGGACAATTACTCATCTTGCCTACTGTCCTGGGCATAGTGTCCCCAGCCCCCACTTACAGAATGCCAGTAGTGACCATTCCCAACATGTACAAACACCCCCTTGAGAGAGGCAGGACCACCCCTAGCTGAGAACTTAGAACCTCTAAGCAGCTGGGCCTTCAGAGCTCAAAACATCTTAACTCACATGAAAGAGATCATCTAAGAAAAACTTCTGTAATTTCTCAAACAGCAATCCCACTCCACCCATCAATAAGGAACTGGGTTGGGCAATATCTTGCTGCAGTTCTAGTACCAGCGACTTGAAATGAACTCCCCTGGGAGAGTGATAAAGAATTTAAGCTCCAGGGAGCCGCTTCTCCCTGGAATGCTCCACAGAGTGGTCAGTTTGTGTCCACTGGCTTGCTAAGGCAAAAAACTCTGGGGGTGGGGTGGGGCGGAACCCAAAGTGTTAAATCCTCAAGCAGTTCTTTATTAACCTAAAGGATCATCACTGTGGAAAACAACCATAAACATACCTTGTATGGTACAACCTTTTGCCATATTACCAGAACAAAAAATTTTTGCATGTCCTCTCCCCATCCCTGCCACATACACTCACCAAGAAATTAAATATACTGAAAAACATTTAGGAAAACAGATGCAACTCAAGCAGGGGGACACCCGCCTACCACAAAGGAGGTCCCAGTTTAGTTCCCAGTGCCTCGTAAAGAAGACGATCAAGACAGCAAGCTGACGAGACTGGCTGGTGCATCAAGATGACGCAACAAGACAACATAAGAGATGGCACAAGAGGAGACAAAACGAGGGAGCAAAATGAGAGAAACAACAAGTGGGGAGCAGATGTTGCTCAAGTTATTGGGCACCCCCCTCCCACATGGGATGTCCTGAGTGTGGTTTGGGTGTGCCTCCTAGGAAGAAGTTAAAAAGACATGGGAAGCGGATTTGGCTCAACTGATAGAGTGTTCGCCTACCACATGGGAGGTCCAGGGTTCAAACCCAGGGCCTTCTGACCCGTGTGGTGGACTGGCCCATGCGCAGTGCTGATGCGTGCAGGGAGTGCCATGCCACGCAGGGATGTCCCCCACATAGGGGAGCCCCACATGCAAGGAGTGCACCCCATAAGGAGAGCAGCCCTGCGCAAAAAAGGTGCAGCCTGCCCAGGAATGGCACCACACATGGAGAGCTGGCACAGCAAGATGACGCAACAAAAAGGGAGACAAAGTTTCCCAGTGCCACTGACAAGAATATAAGCAGACACAGAAGAACACACAGTGAATGGATACAGGGAGCAGACAATGGCGGGGGTGGGGGGTGGGGGGGTGGGCAGGGAGAGCACAAAACAAGCAAACAACAACTGGGGCCAGGGGGGATAGATATAAGAAATAAAGTAAATCTTTTTGAAAAAATTTTAAATGTTAATACCCTCAAAGTTTATGCGAGGAACATTTCCTGCCAGCCAAAACACTGAAATTGCATTGGTACTAATCTTTTCTGTACTTGCCCTGGAAACTTCATGCAGTGTTTCTCTATCAGCAAGGGGCTGAGGTTCCTGCAGATGGACTCCCACATGGAGAAAACTAAGCTGAAGAAATTGCTCAGCTCTCCCTTCCAGACCCAAGACTAACAGGTCATTTATCTCTTTAATGGCCAAAGAGCTACAAAGATGCAGAAAAGAACACTATCCAAACAGAAGAAAATTTAAGATAGTCTGCCTGCTGAGGTAAATAAGTATATTTAAGTAGTGGTAAACTTACTACTTAAGGAAAGGGTAAATTCCATTTAGCACTAATGATTTAGCATGCCCTGTACAGAAACTACAAGTCACTTCCAATCACTAAAGGATTCCTACCTGGACTCCTGATCAACAATATGAATTACTGGAAAATTGTTGAACAGAAACAAACACTGAAATAGAACACTCGTGAGTGCCCAAGCAGGCAGCTCTCCTGCTTAAGGCTCTCAACTCAAACACAGCTTTTATAGACAGCATCAAGCCAAGGTTTTTTTCATGAATTAGGCCCAAATGTTGAACTGTAAATTAAACTAACTATAAGCATCACTATTATTTAGGTCATCTGGGCAAGCAGATTAGATTGCTAACCATGGAATGAACACTTGCCCGATAACTCGAAATTATGGCAATATTAGCAGAAGAAGATATCAACTCCCAAGGAGTGGATTTGGTAATTCCTAGTCAAAAACTAAGCTGTTCACTACTAAATATATCTTCTTACAAATACCTTACTGTATTCCTTCTCCCTTATTCCATACTATTTAGTTCTTGACTACCACAATAGTCACAACACACAAAAGAAAAAGTGAAGAGGCTAGAGATGAAGAGGAAAAGGTAAAGTAATGGAAGAGGAGGAAGAAAAAGGAGCACCCAAAATGATTTCCATAAAATGATAGTCTAGAGACCCTGATGCTTTACGGCCTTTTACAATGGCTCCTGCTGTTCAGAGTCAGCAATGAACAACACAGCAAGCATCTGCAATGCTGACCTGCATGAGAGGCCAGGAAGACTCCAAGAAGTCAACCCAACTTACTGGAAGCCCATTTATTTTCAGGTCATTGTCTGGCAAATCAATAAAGGATGAGACTGCCAACACTACACAGAAGTACTACTCTGGAAAGTACTATGGGGAAGCGGGCTTGGCCCAGTGGTTAGGGCGTCCGTCTACCACATGGGAGGTTTGCGGTTCAAACCCTGGGCCTCCTTGACCCATGTGGAGCTGGCCCACATGCAGTGCTGATGTGCTCAAGGAGTGCTGAGCCATGCAGGGGTGTCCCCCACATAGGGGAGCCTCATGCACAAGGAGTGGGCCCCAAAAGGAGAGCCGCCCAGCGCGGAAAAAGTGCAGCCTGCCCAGGAATGGTGCCGCACACATAGAGAGCTGACTCAGGAAAATGAGACACAGATTCTGGGTGCCGCTGACAAAAATACAAGCTGACACAGAAGAACACACAGTGAATAGACACAGAGAGCAGCCAACCAGGAGGGGCGGATGGGGAAGGGGAGAGAAATAAATAAAAAATAAATCTTAAAAAATAAATAAATAAAATACCATTGATTGTACACTTTGGATGAACTGTATACTCTAATAATTTGTATCATAACATTGATTTGTTAAATAAAAATATATAAAATTTTAATCTGGCATTTAAATAAAATATTAGCATTTCAGTGTTGGGGGAAAAAGTTATGGTTTCAGTATATACAGAAGGTTCAGCATATGGGTCCTCAGGTATTGCAATAATTAAGTAAAATTTGTATTTAAATCAGTAAGAACTTTTTCCCTAGATTTTTCTATAAGGGCTAAGAAAGTTACCAATAGAAAAAATTCTAGATTGAAAGCCAAGAGATATGGGTTCCAACTCTTGCAATGGCATGACTCTGTCTCCCACATCAATTTAAACTCCATGAGGGCAAAAATATCTTTTGTCTTAGACACTACTGAACCTTCTCTCATTAGATTATTTGTTGTTTATCTGGCTTGCCTTGATGGACTCAGACTTAAACTCTGCAGATACGGTTTTCTTATCTGCAAAATTCAGACCTGAAAAATAAGGCTGTGGTGGAGGAGATTAAAGGGGTCTGGTAAGCCACCAGCATCGCCCCTGGAGCACAGTGGTCCCTCCATGAAGGCTGGTGTCCCCCGGCACTCCCACCCCTCACCAAACTCCAGCATTCTAGAAGTGTGGGAAGTAAATCGGATATCAATACCTTCAAACAGGACCAATTTATTCCCCTAACATCCGACTGAGGAAACTCTAAAACCTGAGGCACCTGCTCAGGAGGCTCAGCACTGACGAAGGATGGCTGGTGGTTGCCCCACCTCCCACCCATGGACAAAGCATCCACTGGCCCAGTCTTAATCAAGGGCAAGACAGAAAGCACAGGCCAAATTAGAGCCAAAACCAAGTCTCCTCAGATTTCCTATGTTCTCTAGTTACACAGTTTTCTATTTCCCTACAAGGAGCATTTTGAAATTTTCTTTTAAATTACTCTATCTCAGGTGATCCTCCAGATATTTGATGTGAAATATATAATTTAACCAAAAAAATATGATATAACATCTTAAGTATATATAATAAATTATATTGCACATTCAGCTTAGATATGGTTCTTAAGTTAAAAAGGTTTCCATATTGATCTCAACTCATGCCCCAATATAAGGCATAAAGTAAAGAAATTCAGGATTTTAATCAACTTAAGCCAAGCTGAAAATCTTTGAAAATAGAAAGTTCAGAGATTCTCAAGGTGTTAAATTCAAAAGAATGAAATTTCAAATGTATCCTAAAAGCATTAAGATGTACTTTAGGTACTCATTATCCCCTAAACCTTCCCGTAACAGAAAAATGCTACAAATGCAAACACTCTTTAATATGTTGTGATAATGCCTTTAAAATACATCCCAAAGAAAATTTTGCCTTCTTTCTGGTTGAACAAAAATAGTTTTGCAGAAACCTAGAACACATCCATCCAAAAAGAGGAATAAAATACACCCATCCAAAAAGAGGAATAAAACACACCCATCCAAAAAGAGGAATAAAATAGGGACACAATCCCACCCTCACATGCTTCCCTGGCAAGGACTCCGGAGACCTTACTACCCTCTATACTCCTTACTCCACCACCCAGAGCAAATGGTGCAAACACAATTCAGTCCAACAAAAACACGTATTGAAACTCTGGCAGAACAATTATCTGTATACAGGATGCAGGATAACAGTTGTCAGGAAACTGCTATAAAGAGGACAAGCCCCTTGACCACAACAATTTGGCTCTCTTCAAACAAGCCAACACAATGATCTCATCTCCTGCAGAAATTAAATCAAGCCAGTTGTTGCCTGAGAGGTCTTATGTTTCTTCTGTTTACTAAGAGCACTCAACACTTCATTAAATTTGGTGCATAAAATGACAAAGCAAAAAGCATCTTAAACTGCAAGGCTCTTCTAATAGGCTATCCTGTTATCCTAACCACCAATGAGGTGATTAGGGCTTTATCTAGTTACGTGCCCCTTCCTTTACTTTATTTCCTCCAGCCCCATTTAAAAATCTTTTATGTGTCTCCCCTGAATTTTCACAAGGGTACTCGAGTTTTACTCTGATCCCCAAAAATGTGCTCCTGAGAGAACTTTTCCACAGTAAGGTTTAAATGATTTTTAAAGGCTGAGTGTTTGCAGAAGAAAATAGGAAGCCCTCAACAAAGGGAAATTTTCTAGTTGTGGCTTTGGGGGAATCCTGCAATGCCCAAATACCTTCCTCACCAGCTTGAGGGGGCAGATTTTAGGGGGGATAGAGTATCTTATCAGGGCTCCTAATAGTGTACCATATAGGCTGTGGTACTGTGTAAGGCCATCTTTGCTGATGTCAGAAAGCTTGCCAGCAGAGAGATACTATTCTTTCATTAAAAGCACAAGTGGCTTAAAATACTCAAAGCACTTTCCAGGAGAATTTTGTGACATCTCTGGAGCAGTGCAATTTGTTTGAGATTAATCTGGGCTGATGAAAACAATCCTAAGGACGTCTTGCAAAAGCAATGACTCCAAAGGCCTCAAGAGAATCAGCAAACAAATGAATGGGATTTATTGAACACTGTACTTCTGGTTCTTCTGTAAACTGAAACACCTTTCTCAACTATTTCTTTTTTTTTTTTTTTAGATTTCTTTTTTATTTATTTCTCTCCTCTTCCCCCCTGTTGTCTGCTCTCTGTGTCCATTCACTGTGTGTTCTTCTGTGTTCACTTGCATTATCTGGTGGCACTAAGAAACTGTGTCTCTTTTTTGTTGCATCATCTTGCTGAGTCAGCTCTCCATGTGCATGGTGCCACTCCTGGGTGGGCTGTGCTTTTTTCACTGCAACTCTCCTTGCAGGGTGCACTCCTTGCGTGTGGAGCTCCCCTACGCTGGGATGCCCCTGCATGGAATGGCACTCCTTGCAGGTGGTAGCACTGCACATGGGCCAGCTTACCACATGGGCCAGGGTACCCTGGGGATCGAACCCCGGACCCTCCATATGGTAGATGGACACTCTATCAGTTCAGCCATGTCCGTTTCCGTCAACCATTTCTATCTCAAGGGAACTCCTTCCACTATCACACAAGATCCCACACAATGTAGGACACACATGCATGAATACATGTTCACGCACATGCACAAGGCTCAGAGTTACAAAGATTGATCAAGGAATGGACTTAGTATTTACTCCTAAAGGTGCACTCTACAGGTTGCTCATTTTCATCACATCCCTTGTGTCACTCAGTCCAGTTCCCCAAAGCTTGGGCTAGCTGCTAATCTCCCATTTTTCCAAGTTACTCACTTGGTCTCAACTTGACATAGAGCCCCAAAACTATTATTCCTGAAAATAAATAAGTAATGGTATGTGATGATACAGGTCTTGGTATAGACATCTTTTCCTCCAAGAAGACTTGCCCAATCCAACAGTCTAGGGAAGTCCCCTCCTAAAGGTTTCTAAACATCATGCAGCTCCCCTTTTACAAAACGTATTGTAATAGCATCTGGTTTCTCTTGTCTGAATACCCCTACTAGACTGTGGGCTCTCTGGAGCCAGAGCCTGAGCCTGTCTGTTTGCTATCAGTGTGTAAGAGTATGGCCTCTAAAGCCTGCCTGCCAATGTAAATCCTGGTTCTGCTCTTACTAGGTGTACAATGTTCAGCAAGTTCTTTTACCTCTTTGTCAGTATTTTCCTCTGGAAGTTGAGGACAATAGTAGCTACCTCATTGAGGCTTTATGAACATGTAATACTTGTAAAGAGCTTAGAATATAATAAGCAATCTGTATTGGCCACTATTGCTGAATTCCCACAGCCCTTAATAGGTACTCTACATGAGCAAACGATGACTGGGTTTATTTCTATCCTGATCTCCAGTCCCCTACAACCTTAATTGCCTTCTAATTCTGAACAAGGCCTTCTATTTCTGAAAAGACTTTCCTATCAATTTCCTATCAATAGTTATCACTGTGGTCTAGAAAACTAACTTCCATGTACACTCAAATCCAAAAGCCTCTTCTGATGAACCTGGCACTGATGAACACCTAAGAAATGATTGATAGTGTTGCAACTTAGTGAGGCTTTTTGGGATGTCTACAGAGTACCCTGCTGCCACTTGCTCCTACTTAAGCACACGAATAACATGTAATTATATGGGCTCCGGGTTCAAATCTAGGATCCACCACTTACTAACTAGATGATGGTCTTGGCAAATTACCTCACCTCTCTTTGTCTTGGTCCTACATCCATAAAACTAATGAATGCTAATAAAAAGTAGATAATTTTTTAAGTAGGTAAATTCATACCTGTAAAGAACTTAGGACAGTGCTAGGCACATAGAAAGCACTCAAAATATTTTAGCTATTATTATAGTTCATTCCCAACTTCTCTACCCATACAGGCATTTAACTGAGTCATTCTCCTGCCTCTAACCTCTTGGTCAAAGTAGCATATGGAGTCCCCAAAAAAAAGGGATCTCAAATGAGAAAGTGTGCCCAGTTAACAAGTAGCCAAGTGCATTTTTTCAGCAGCCTGGTGTCCCCATTGATTGGGCTCATTTTTCCTTCTTCATTCATCAGGAACATAACCTGTGAATGTCCTGACTTTGTATGTGATGTTCTTTGCACCACAGTCCATGCCGCCTCCCTGTGGTGGGAAACCACTCCCCTCCTCAAAAGAGAGCCTTTTGTTTGATCAAGACTATTTTCATGAGGGGTATATGGGGACCTCATTTTTTTTTTAATGTAACATTAAAAAAAAAAAAAAGAGACTGTTTTCACTGTGCCATGGTCTCAGACTGTAGCAGTTTGATATAATTATGAATTCCAAAAAATAGATATTGGATTATATTTGTAATCTGGTCTATTACTGGGCATGATTGAGTTATGACTAGGGTTTTGATTGGGCCATGCCGTTATGGCATTTCCTCACAGAGGAAAGAGAAGCCAGATCAAGGAGGAGAGGAATGCTGAGCCCAGAAAGAAGCAAGTCCTGGGAAGAAAGGAACCTTGAACCCAAATAGAAGCAAGACCCTGGAAGGGAGGAACCCAGGAAGCTTGAACCCTCACAGATGTCAGCAGCCATCTTACGCCAACACATGAAAATAGACTTTGGTGAGGGAAGTAACTTATGCCATATTTATGGCCTGGTATCTGTAAGCTTCTACCCCAAACAAATACCATTTATAAAAACCAACCAATTTCTGCTATTATGCATCAGCACCCCTTTGGTTGCCTGATACACAGACAGATTTCTTTTCTGTTCTGTTAAATCACAGAAGGACAGTCCACAAATAAAATGTCTAAAAACTTTGGCCTATCTTTTTGTAATAATTACTGTATCAAATCTGTCCTAAAAAATAGCCAAATGACCCATTATGTATGTGTAAGGGGTTCTCCCAGGACTACCAAGTGTCTGAGATGGAAGTTAAAAGGATTGAGGAGAATCCATTCTATAACACATTGGGAATCACCAGGAATGGGGACAGCCAGATGGAGAAAAGGTGAGAGTTAAACAGAGACAAAGTGTTGGTAAGCCACTTGCTTTGATGAGAGACAGCAATTTTTCTCCATCAGGACCTTGACGTGACCTCCAGGTGCCTGTGGGAATTAAAGGCAGGCAACACCAGGGGGCCTGATGACTCACTGTGGACACGTCTTCTCAGCCTTGGAGTCTATGGTATTATCTGCCACCTCCCTCATTCAACATGTGTTTATTGAGCTAGCCCTGTTCTGGATATTGGGGATAAGGCAAGGAATAAAGGAGATGAAAATCTCTGCCCTCGTTAAATTTACATCATACAGAAGGGGTGACAATATGTAAGTAAATGCCTTTTGACAGATCAGTGTGATGGGAAAAGTAAATCAGGAAAGAGGGATAAGAAGTGCCCATGTGATGGTGGTGATGGTAGTACAACATGATTAATACCTCTGAATTACATATTTGGATGTGGGTAAAGGGGGAAATTTTAGGTTGTATATGCTACTAGAAAAAAAAAGTTTTTTTAAATACACATGTGATTCTACAACACAAACAGTGAACCCTGAGATAAACCATAGACTGTAGTTCACAATACAATTATCAAAATGTGCTTCCATCATTGTATTAACAAAAAACGCACCACACTATTGCAAGGTGTTAATAGGGTGGTATACGGGAACCCTGTATTTTATGCACAATTTTCCTATAAACCCTCAATTGTTCTTATGGAAAAAAAAAAAAAAAGAAATGCCCATATTTTGGGTGGGATTTTAGGTAGAGAAGGCAATACTGTGAAAGTGACCTATGAGCAGAAACCTCTACAAGGCAAAGAAGCAAGTCATGCACAATCTGAGCAAGAGCACTCAGGAGAGAAGCAAATGCAAAGGCCTTAAAAAGCAAGGCTATTGCCTGCCTAGAGCACTGTGAATGGGGCAGAGAAGGAGACGAGGTCAGGGAGATGGCATGAAGGCCAGAGGGGTAGCGTCTCGTAGACTATCTTAAGGACCTGGACTAGACTCCCCTTCAAGGAGGGCTTTCGACCCCCACTCAGCTCCTTCAGGGTCTGCCTCAGCTGCAGAGAGCCACCTTGCCCACTGGCAAGCCCTTCGCAGGGCAGGCCACGTCCAGGATGGAGCAAGGCCATTTAGGTCTGGCCCAAAACACCCTCACGGGCAGCTCTTGCTCCAGGTGACACAGATCAACTTCTTCCTCTGCCCAATTCGCTTCCTCCCCTTCCCTTCACAGGGGTTGATCCTAATTAACCCCATCTCAGCGTCAGTTTCTGGACAACCCATCTTATGAGTGATAAAAGGAGCTTTTGTGCATCCACAGTAACAGGAGGAAAAATAGATGGGCTGCGGTGCAGGTGTTGATAGCTGGGTCATTATTGGCTGGGAAGAGTTTTCCTTGTTCTTCTATCACCCTCACCCTCCACAGAAAGAAGAGATTTAGCCAGATAAACTTAACTGCCACTGGAAAGAATTTGCAGTGAAAAGTTAGTTCATCTCTGACAACTTAGATCAGTTGTTACTAGATCATGAGGGGTTTCTAGATCAGTTGTTCTCAAATTGTCCACTCCTCAGTATTATCTAGAAACTCACATCTGAAGACTGAGATCCCTATGCCTCTGATTTAGTAAGTCTGGGTTTTGACCAAAGAATCTTTATACCTTTTAAAGCTCCCAGGTGACTTGATATGTCAAGTCAGGGGGAGAGCTAGCAGACTTCTATCTAGGGTTCTGAGAAATTACAATATTCTATAAGTAACTGAGATGAAATAACTTCTGGGGACATAACTGAAAGCTTCAAGAAAACACATGGCCCAGGCCATTTGCTGACACAGCTATTATAGGCATATGGAAGCCAGAATGAAAACAAGGCTGCAACAAGTAGGGTAAGAGTCAAGAAAAACAGTGAACTGGAAACCTGAATGTACCTCATCTGAACCCCACCCCACCTCACAATATTTTACTACAGAAGTCAATAAATACAATAGTTAAAGCCAGTTTGAGTTTTGTGTTCCTTGTCTCTTACACAAAAAGTATTTTCCACACCCCTCCCCAAATCAAAAACAAAACAGTAATGGGAATAATGTTAGCATTTCTCCTGCCCTTCAGTGAGATTGGTTATAAACTTGGCATAATTCAGATGAAAGACTTCCATTCTTAGATTCAGCTTTAAAGATTTTCCTAAGTTCAAAGTTACAATCTTTACCAAAAAAGAAAAAAAAGCCTGTTCTTATTAATTATATAAAACCAAACCAAAGAACTGGACTCAAAACAACATGCAAATCTCATTATAAAACCCAAAATAGTCTACCATAACAGAATTGTAGCTACTTTCCTATTGTCCTTTTTCAGATTTCTCCAACACCCATTGGATGATTGGATGATAAGTTGTTACATTTTGGCTGATGGTACAAGACTGAAAATTGCTTACAAATGTGGATTTCAAGATATGGACAGTAAAACAAGCCATTTTATCCATGGTAACAAGTGGTTTAATTTTTCAATCACAGAATGGTAATTACTTTCCTCTTTTCATTCATTTCTTGCTGTTTCCAATAACATTGGGGTCAGGGATGACCTGTGGGCTAATGACCAAAAGCACTGAGATTTCAAGATGAAAATTTCAAATTATCTAATCTGTCATTTTCTCATAGAGACTTACATTCCCTTGCATTGTATTTCAGTCCAGTCCTAAGACAAAATGTCCTAAGCATAAAAGGTAATCATTTTACTTCTGAAACTATGTTTCCATTTTCCCAAAACATATTAGAAATATGACTTGGTCAACAAAATAACTGGTCATAGCATGCATATATTTAGGATTTCTGAATCAATCCAGTGAAGTGTGAAAATTACATGTTCTACCATATACAGCTGAGGTCCCTGGGTGGTTAGCACTAGCAACTCTTGGATATGCACCAAGATGTCTTCTGTCTCCAGCTTGTCTCCAAACCCTTGTTACCTATCTCTCTACCCCAATCTCAGAACCAAGGACTAGTACCTGGAAGAAAGCCAAAGTCAGGAATGTCAACAAAGGAATGAAGTAGGTTGCAAAAGGAGCAAAAACCCAGGATTCACAGAAAAATGAAATCCTATAATGGACTCAAAACTCCTGTATTCTGTTCCTTCAGCTCATTTTTCCAACACCTCTTGGGTTCAGCACAAATGTTCAGTCCAAACAAGAGAAAAGTCCTTCAGGCTACAAATGAACCTCCACCAAGTCTTTCTCCTGTTATTCTCCTTCTAAATGTAAAGACACAATACAACCACATGAACAGAAAGTACCACATCTTTTATCCTAATGTTTCCAATACTTTTTCCTTCTATTATCCCAGGACTGCTCCTGAGACATTTTTATAGCCATCAAGTCTGTCTTCATATTTAAAATGCACATAATATTGGTCATTTTTGTTGAGAAGGTATACTGGACACCTGTTATTTTTATAGCCCAGCTCCCATTCAGCATTCTTCTACCAGCCTCGCCCCACTTTCTCTGGGGTCCTCCAGAGCCCAGCACCTCAGGATGCAAGCGTAACCCAAGGGCACACTTCCTGCTTCTGAGCACAAGGACTAGTTTTACGTTAAGCATATGATCCTAGCAGAGCCCCAAAGTGAAATTGAGACTTTTACTGGGAGTAGTAAGATAAAAGCACTGCTTTTTCCAGTGTACATGACAAGATGACACCTAGCTCCTGGAGCCGCTGAAAGCCATCATATAACACATGAGGGAACGTGTTTGAGAATGGTGTCATCTCAGAGCCAGGAGGTGGAGAGAGAAAAACAAGATTTGAATCGCATAGGGTAAACTCCCATTTTACATTGTTGAGCAAATGAAATTGTCAATATTTGACTATCTAGACAAACAGCAATCTCATATAGTTCAACCCAATATCAGCATCTTTTCAATCATTTGAATAAACTTCCTTTCTTACGTCAGGCAGTATAAACTTAGGTTTCTATCATTTGCAAAAACAAAAGAGCGCTGACTAATAAGTAAGGTATTGTAATCTCTAAAACAATATACCAACATGCACATATGCATCATTCACAGGAATGATTGTAAAGAGAATACCAAGATACAATAACTTCCTCCCCCATGTTTGGAAAAGGTCAAATTCATGAACAAGTGTAATAATGATAGAAAGCTATGAGACCCTATAGTCCATACATCCCTGAAACAAGTTCACACACATTGACTTATTTATTCTCCTATCCACCCTGTGAAGTAGATAAATGTCCATTTCACCATAAAGAACTTTGTGTTCACCAATGGTAACAAATGTACCATACTAATGAAAGTTGTTGTTAATGTGGGAAAGTGTGGGAGGGGGAGAAGGGTGGGGCATATGGGAATCCCCTATATTTTTTATGTAACATTTATATAATCTAAAGTTTCTTTAAAAATTAAAAATAATTAATTTTTAAAATAACCTATATGAATTTTAAAAACCTGAACCTGAGCGGTTGAAAGTGGTGTCCTGGAGTTTCCAAATGTTAAATGGGAGAGCCAGGACTCAAACCCAGATCTTCTATAACTGCAAATCTCAAGCTCTTCAACCTTCATCTCACAAAGGTAATATTGTCAAGAAATTACTTGAAAACAATTGCAGGGGACCCTATCTGAAGCACCAAATACCTGAGGCACCAAAAAACTGTCCCTGAGCTTTCAATACAACTACCACCTGATGACTTTCAAGAAAAGTAAGGTTGGCAAGATCTTGGACAGGTTTATTAGAAATCAGTGAATGTTAAGCTCTCAGAATCTTAAATACGAAGTTGCTGTCCCTCCCCCCTTTTTAAGTAGTTTTATCTGCAGTCCTTTTAATTTGAAATATCTATTTTAATTCTCATTCTCCTTAACCTTTCTGTAGCATTGATATTACTGACTCACTAGCCCACTATAGACACATACAAGTTTGTGGAATATGCAAAACTCCTCAAGATCAAAAAGTTAATAGGATATAATATAACCACTTATTTATACAAAAAGTCTTCATCAAATTCATTTTCCCCATACTAGAATAAGGCTACACAATTGGCACCTTTTTAGTTGCTCTCTATCATGCAGTAAAGCTTTCAATTCGATAAACATTATTTATAAGCACCTCCTATTTTCTACTTTCCTCAATTCTTAGCTTAAGCTCATCAGCGGGAATCAAATAATTACACAGTAATTCCTAGCAGTACCCATTTCAAACCTCCTTGGAAGTTAAGTTTGAAAACACCAATAAACCCCATTGGCCTTGAAAACACACACTCAAGAATGCTAACACTTGAGAATACACTCGTTATTGCAGAGGGTTTCTTCTGAGCTGGATAGTGCATAGGATTATATATAGCTCAATCCTGAACATAGCCAGAGGATTTACTAAATGTTCCTTTGGTGTGGGGGAAAAGGAAATCTTGGCTAGTTACATCTGGGAATCTCCTGGGACAACCAAAACAGATAAAGTCTCCTTTGTTCTACCTCTTAGGACAGAAACCCCAAAGCCAATAGCACATCATGCTTTTGGTCACCTAGGAAAACACATCTAGCTTCTTGATATCACTATTGAATTTTTAAAATTGTAATTAAAACGTTAAGTGTTCTTAGAGGGCCTGCTTAGAGAACATGAACAATTAACCATGACTTAATAATTACAGTGAATAAACTAAAAGCCTAGTTTTGTAGCAACCCTCACTAAAAAATCCGAAGATCTTCATGAATGTGCTTTGATGGCCCAAGAATGAGAAAAATGGGTCCTGAGATATGGGCTTTGGAAGACTGGGCATTAAAGAGGCCTAAATTCGAAACGGACTTGGCCCAGTGGTTAGGGCATCCGTCTACCACATGGGAGGTCCGCGGTTCAAACCCCAGGCCTCCTTGACCCGTGTGGAGCTGGCCCACGCACAGTGCTGATGCGCGCAAGGAGTACCGTGCCATGTGGAGGTGTCCCTCGCATAGGGGAGCCCCACGCACAAGGAGTGCGCCCTGTAAGGAGAGCCACCCAGTGCGAAAGAAAGTGCAGCCTGCCCAGGAATGGTGCCATCCACACTTCCCATGCCGCTGACGACAACAGAAAGCGGACAAAGAAACAAGACGCAGCAAATAGACACAGAGAACAGACAACGGCGGGGGGCGGGGGGCGGGGGGCGGGGGGCGGGGGGGGGATTAAATAAAAATAAATAAATCTTTAAAAAAAAAAAAGAGGCCTAAATTCAGGACCAAGCTAAAAGCCTGTGCCTAGTGACTGAATGATTCCCCGTAGGCCCTGGAGATGACTCACCCGGTTTTCCTAGTAGATGACTAAGGTCATTGACTCATCATACTCTGATAAATTAAAATCAGTACATAGGTAATCTAGAACTCTCCTTAACCAACCAGGCTAGGACAATCAGAGAACAGGAATGTATCTGAAAATGGTCAAGTAGAAAGATGGGAATGAGGATGCTTTTGTCTTAGCTCTGTCATGTACCACATGCCCTTAAGCACAAGTCCCTTCCCTGCTCCCTCCACCCACACCCCTCCCCCAGGTTTAGTTATCTTAACTGTAAAATAATCCAAGTGGACCAGTGTATAAGGTTTTTATCCAGCTGTAAGAGTTTCTATAAGGACAGGCACGTGATAGAATGCAATAAGGCATGTGATAATCACAAAAGCTGATACTACTAAGGACATAACCTAACTTTTATTAAATGTCAATACCATTTTCAAAAATCCAACATCTTCTAACCACATCCTAGGATCTATGCTTCCTCAAAGAAATGTTAGTGCAAATGCTTAAAGAAACATTCCTATGTAGATCTGAAATTGGAAATAGGAATAGTAAGCAAGACTATGTTCTTTAAGTCTTAATATATTGAAAGTAGCTATTAACTTTTCATTGTCTAGGCCTTACACCATTCTAAGCCCTTTACATATTTTGTGCTCATAAAATGTCATGGAGTACACATGCCAGTTTTGCCGATAAGCCACAGAAAGTGAAGTGATTTCCCTAAGATCACAGATAGAAAGTGGTGGAGCCATTATCAGAACCCAAACACCTTCAGCGAGCACCCCCAAGCGAGCCCAAATTGTTTTCTTAATAAGCACTGGGCAAAATGAGAAGAGCACAAACTAACTTTTACATTACAGATGTGGTATAATCTAAAAAAAAAAGAAAGAAAAAAAAACCGCCATAGTACATCGTTCTCTTCCAATTCTTAGTGATTGTTATTATAGAAAAAATAATAGATGTAAACTACCAAGAATAAGTACACGTTATTTAATGAGTATGAGGAGAGAGAATATCTGTTTTGGTTGCCCCAGGACATTCCATGAGGAACCTAGCCAAGATTTTTTGCAAGACCAAATGGGTTTACCACCGTTTCCATACTTATTTCTTCCTGGTCAGTTTGAAATGGGTGCTGTTGGGAGTTGCTGTATAATTACTTACCTGATTCCCTCTAAGGAGCTCACGCTAAGAAATGAGGAAAGAAAGCAGATTAACTATTTGAATGCATGCCACGGCCCATCCACAAGCCCTCCTCTTCCCCCTCCCCACCCCACTCCCCAAAGTGAGGCTTCCACGTTCCTCCATCCATCAACCCCAACCTGTGATCCAGGGAAATCAATTTATTGCTTTGGCTAATCCCACAACAACAGAGGTCTCATTTTCATTGTAGGGCCATTAAGTTGTCCAACGGGAAGGAAGAAGCAGGAGGGAAAAGCGGGGATTCTCCCATCCCCACAGATTAGTCTCCGCAGCGGCGGCAGCGTCCGCTCTGTCCGTCCGGTGGTCGGTCACACGCAGCTCCCGGCTGCTGCCTAGCAACGCACAGCCAGGGAGAGAGCTCGCCAGTTCCCCTGCGCGCTCCGCGCCCTTCGCCCTTCCCATTCATCCCAGGTCGGTCTCTCTCACTCTCCCCAACGTTTTCTTTCAGACTCGCTCTCTCACTTCTCTCTCTTGTCCTCTCTACTTGCTTCGTTCCCTCTCTTCCCTTTATTATTTTTATTCTCTGTTCTCCCTCCGTCCCTTTCCCTCTTCTCTGATGATCCAAAAATGTAAACTCTCCTACAGCTTAAGAAGTTTGAAACGCTCCAGACCAGAAGCTTTCTGGATTCGAGCCCTCAAAACTGGCCGCGCAGACAAGCTCCTTTATCAACACAAAAAACCCCGCCGCTCGGGTTGGAAAGGAAAACCTTTGGAGAAAAATACTCTACTGTATCAGCTGCCCTCGGCCAATCACACCTCCCGGCCTTATCTCGGTTAGTAAGTGATCTGGATCCTGAGATGCGGTCTCTTGGGGGCCACTGCAGGACCAAGTTTCGCCCGGGATTGGGACGGGGGTGGGGGTGGGGGTTGCCCCAAGTACGGTCCTGTGCGCACGAAGGATCTCCTCGAGCACTGCAGGTGGAAACTGCACCTAGCGCGCCCGAAGACCGCTCAGCCACGGCGAGAATAAATCCGCAGAGGTTAAGAGGCTGGGAACCCGCGGGGGAGAACCTCATTCTCCTGGGTCTCAAAGGCAAACTCCTTCCAGGAGGTTGGGAACATTCCCTGTGGGAACAATGGCGCGTTACCCGGGGGCTGCTCTGTCACCGAAACCTGCGGGGCTGCTTTCTCAAGTTTGCGGCTGCACACTTACCAGCCGGCAAGGAGGGGAGCTCCCGCTTGCAGCTCACGGCGCAACCTGAGCGCCCCAAGGGGAGCGGCTGCAGCGCTGCTGCCAGGCCCCTGCCCCGCGACGCTCCACTCCGCCCTCCCGCTGGCGCGTTCGTCGGCCAGCGGACTCGACCATGGCGCAGCCCAGGAAGTCCAGCACTTCGCGCAGGGCGCGGGCTGGAGGGCGCTTACCACTGAGTGCCATTGGTGCCAAGTAGTCTACGGGCGCCGGGTAGGCTGCGAGCGCCAGCAGCAGCGTGAACGCTGCCTTCCCAAGCTCCATTCTCGAGACGGTCCCCGCACGCTGCAGCCGCGGTCCCGGCCTCGCGGTTCCTTTCCAGTGATGTGGGCACGCGTCGCACACAGCACTGTCTGCGCCTCGGCTCGCGAGCGTTCCTTTAGTGGAGCACCTAGACTAGCTCCGGGTCACCGAAAGCCGGCCCGGATCTCCAGGTATCGGGTTTTCTACCCGCGCCAGCGCCCACCCTCCCGACAGTGTATAAAGGCCTTTAGACCCGACCGCCCCGGAACTAGCAAGCAGGGATCCAACAGGGCAGGCCCCCTGCCGCCCATTCCTCCCCATGCACTTTGCAGCGCTGGAAAGAATAGGGACTCGAACTCAGGCGGGCTTCACAGCCACACCCACATACAAATGCATAGGCTCACACGCACAATTGTATACACTCACTGTCACACACACGCATTCCTCACAGTAATGGGCGGGTAAGCACTCCACTCAAACACTAACAGTGATGCACACGTGCACGCACACTTCAGTCACACGCTCACATTGACACATTTGCACGCTGGCACACTCTGCCCTCCCCTCTCTGCAGGATTTGCCCTAGCACAGAAGCTGGCCGCACAGCCTAAGACTAATCTGCACCAGTCTTAAAACTAAACAGGAATTGAAAGGAGGAATGGAGAGGAAAAAGTCAAGAGTAGGGAAGAGCAGAGAGAGAGAAAAGGAAAAGCAAGAAAAATAAGAGAAGACGGAAAGAAAGAGAAGGGGAGAGAAAGAAGGGACAGGGGAAATGAGAAAAGTAAAGAGTCTGCTGCAGAGATTTGTCACCTTCATTCTCTGGTCTGAAATCTCTAGGCTCCGTCTGATACTCGCGTTTTCTCCGATAGGTTCGAGGATGCTCATATGGGGTGCTCTATTTTTTTCAAAAGTTGGGGTTGGGGAGATAATGTTTTAATTGTACAGTTTCTATTTCGGTAATGGGTAAAGTTTTGGAAATTGACTGTAGTGACAGCAGCACAACAGTATGAATGCCATGATGGCACTGTATTATATATTTGAATGTGATTAAAAAGGAAAAAATTTGGATATATGTCATTAGAATTAAAATTTTTAAAGTAGGACTGTACAGCCCAGAGTAAATGGGTTGTAAATGATGAACTATAATTAATAGTACAATTATAAAAATGTTATTTCATGAATTGTTAACATATGCAGAAGTTATTGAGTAGTAAATGGGAACTCAGCGTTTTATGAATTATTTTTTTGTACACCTGCAACTTCTCTAATATATATAAAAAATAATTCTAAAAGTTGGGAAAGAGGTCTGGTCCTTATTTGGATTTTAAGTACATCTACAGGTATCACGGCCAGACTGCACATCTGCATTTGTAGAGCAATTCTTTTTAAGTAAAACGGAAAAAAAATCAATATTTTCTCCCTGATACCGATGCCCTTTCATATGGGGGAGAAACACAAGGGATTCAGAGAGTCCCTAGCCCGGGCCTCAAGAGCACTTGAGTAAACCCTGCACTAGCCCTCAGAGCACCATCCTAAGCCAATGAGAAGAAGCAGGGTTGGTGCAACCTATTTCCCGGCCCTGGGCGTTGTCTGTGACTAGGAAGCCCTTCCGGATCTGGGGCCCACCCAGAGCCTTCTCCCGGCCCCAGCACGGCTCGGCAGCGGGGCCTGGGAGCCCCGCCCTGGTGCAAGACTGTAGACGTCCTCATAGCCTGAGGGGCGGTAAAGGTGGCGGCCCCGGCTCCACGTGGTCCGGGGAAGGGTCCCGCCGCCTCGCCATTCCCAGGGGCGGAACGTGCCAGGAACAGCCTGCCCCTTCTCCCCGGAGCACCGATCATCTGAGGCTCTGCTGACCCCAGCAATCCCCGGCCGCGCTGCATAGTAAATGGGGCGCCTCCTCACTTCTCAGTTACATACAGCGACTGCGGGCGCCGGGGGGTGGGAGGGAGGGCGAGAACCGCTGGACTCCGGGAGGAAGAAAGGACCGACCCGCGGGAGGGCAGGTCTCCCTCTCAATGCCCCTGGGCGAGTGGGGGTGCGGGTAGAGTGTGCGCGCAGGCGCGAGCGCTGGGCTGTGAGGGCGCTCCTGTGCGCCCTTTCACTGTAGCAGCCGGGGGTCAAACATTCCTTTCTGTGCTCAAGGGTTTTCCTCATTGTTGTCTTTGTGCTTGAGTGTTGCCAACTTACTGGAATTCCTGACGTGGTTGCCCAGCAGGGCTCAGACTGACAGAACCAACCTGCTGCGTTTGTGTATGGGGCCTACCCTGAGGTTAATCCCAGAATAAAGCAGGATGGAAGGAAGGGCAGGAAGGAAGGGAGCAGAAAAAGGGTGGGGATGGGGGACCACTGAGGGAGTGAAGGCCATCATTCCCAGCGCTGTGTATGTAAACTCACACATTCACATTCTTTGCCACTAGATAATCCCATTCTTTCAATACAGTCCCATTCTCATAGCACTTAAAAACAGGAATTTTCTGTTTATCAATACATACGTTTATCTCTGGTACATGTGCTTGAAAATGCCCATTGCTATATTAGGGAAATTAAACCTATAAATCATAGTATGAATCAGCAACTGGGATTTAAACCAGCATCTTACTTTCTTTAGTTTCCACTAAAGTCTCTCCACATCTCTCCATACACCCCCGGCCCTCTCTCTCCATATAAGGGATTTTCAGAGCAGTTAATTAAAAGAGTCACAGGGGAAAGTGCTGAAAAGTGAAGTTTTTTCTAGTAAGTTTATGTTGATTATTTCATGATTCTGACTTGTGTGTGTTATTTCACATACTCATTGCAACACCAATTTCTGGAAATATTTTCCTATCATGAACCTGCTTCAAGTGGGCATGAAGATGTATAATCATTGTGGTAAAATCCAACTTCAGTTTGCTATTTGACCAACCCAGATTTTCCTCCTGAGAGCCATAGAGTCAACTGCCCCCTGGACTACTCCAATCCAGGATACCCAAGACCCCGACTCAACACGGATCGAGCCTGAACCAGGAACTTCCAGTGTTCCCTATCTCTGTAAGGGCACCACCACTGCAACCCAGAAGGTAAAGTGGACATTTTTGTAATTCTTGACATGTTTATGTTTGTTCTTTCTTCTTTATAAATTACCCCTTAATATATAGTGGCTTTCATTGTCTCTTACAATAGTTTTCCATTTAAAGTGTACTTTGTCCAATATTAGTATCGCTACTCCCATCCTTTTTTTTTTGGTTATTGTTTGCATGAAAAATTATTTTCCAACCATTCACTTTCAGCCTCCTCACATACCTGGGTGGAAGGTGAATTTCTTATAGACAGCATACAGATGTCTGTATTTTCTTATCCATTCTACCAATCCTTGTTTCTTGATTGGAGAGTTTAATCCATTAACAGCCAATGTTATTACTGTCAAGGAATTACATTAGTCATTTTTTTAGGTTTATGTATGCCATATATTATTTTGTTTTTTGTTTTTTAAGATTTATTTTATTTCTCTCCCCTTCCCCCTTTGTTGTCTGCTCTCTGTGTCCATTCACTGTGTGTTCTTCTGCATCTGCTTGCATTGTCAGCAGCACTGGGAAACTGCATCTCTTTTTTTGTTGCATCATCTTGCTGAGTCAGCTCTGTGTGTGTGTGGTGCCACTCCTGGGCAGGCTGCGCTTTTTTCACATGGGGCAGCTCTCCTTGTGGGGTGCAGTTCTTGTACCTGGGACTCCCCTATGCAGGGACACCCCTGCATGGCATGGCATTCCTTGCACATAGCAACACTGCACATGGGCCAGCTTACCACATGGGTCAGGAAGCCCTGGAGATCAAACCCTGAACCATATGGTAGGCGGATGCTCTATCAGTTGAGCCACATCCACTTCCCCCATATGTTGTTTTTATTTCTCTTTTTATCTTTTTAGTTATTCTTACACTCTCCTTCAACTCTGTCTCTCATGTTTTTTCCTTTCAACCTGCAGAACTTCCTTTAGTATTTCTTAAAGGTCAGGTCTCTTATTGACAAACTCTCTTAATTTTTGTTTAATTTGTGAGTATTTTTAACTCACTCTCATTTTTGAATGCCGGCTTTGCTAGACAGAGTTTTCTTGGCTGGAAGTTTTTCTTTAAGTACCTTAACTATATCATACCACTGCCATCTTGCCTCCTTGGTTTCAGATGAGAATCAGCACTTAATCTTATTGAGCTTCCTTTGTATGCGATGGATCTCTTTTCTCTTGCTGTTTTCAGAATTATCTCCTTGTCTTGAGCATTGGACAATTTAAAAAGTATATGTGCTGGGGTAGGCCTGTTAGGGGTACTGTTTGGGGTGCACTGTACTTATTGGATATGAACACCCATACCCCTCAATAGGATTGGGAAATTTTCAGCCATTATTTCTGCCAAAACTCTTTCTGTCCCCTTTCCTTTCTCCTCTCCCTCTGGGATGTCTATAATGTGTATGTTTGTGTGTTTTATATTGTCTTTCAAATCTGGAAGTCCCTGCTGGATTTTTTTCTATCTTTTTATCTATCTGTTCTACTATCTGTCTGATTTCAGATGTACTGTCTTCCACATTGCTGATTCTTTCCTCTGCCTGTTCAAATCCACTATTATGTGCTTCCAATGTCTTTTTTTTAATATCTATTTTATTTATTTCTCTCCCCTTTCCGCCCCCCCCCCCCCCCCCCCATTTTCTGCTCTCTGTGCCCCTTTGCTGTATGTTCTTCTGCATCCACCTGCATTATCTGGCAGCACTGGGAAATTGCGTCTCTTTTTTGTTGTGTCATCTTGCTGCATCAGCTCTCCATGTGTGTGGAACCACTCCTGGGCCAGCTGTACTTTTTTTTTCACGCCAGGTGACTCTCCTTGTAGGGTTCACTCCTTGCACGTGGGAAACCCTACATGGGGGCACCCCTGCCTGGCATGGCACTCCTTGCATGTGGCAGCACTGTGCATGGGCCAACTCACCACATGGGTCAGGAGGCCCTGGGAAACGAACCCTGGACCTTCCATATAGTAGGTGGATGCTCTATCAGTTGAGCCACATCCACTTCCCCAGTGTATTTTTGATTTCTTGCATTGTGCCATTCATCTCCATCATATCTGTTATCTTTTTATGTATGTTTACAATTTCCTCAGTATGTTCTCCCAGAGTTTTCTTAATATGCTTAATCTCTTCCTTCACTTCATTAAGTTGATTCGTGATATTTGTTTGGACATCTTTGATCAGTTATTCCATGTTCTGCATCTCCTCCTGCTTTTTAGTTTGTTTGTTAGACTAGGCCATGTCTTTCTGTTTCTTAGTATGGCTTGTAATTTTTTTTTGGTATCTAGGCATCTATTTATGTTGATGTGTTTAGTTGGTTGGTTAGCTTCTCTTTCTACTGTAGGGTTTTATTTTGTTGTTGTTGTTGATGTGTGTGGTACAGGTTTCACTTTGACACTTCAGTCCTCTTATTCTATTTCCTTACTGTTGTCTATGTTCCCTTGAAAAAAACTTAGGACCAGAGAAAAGGAAAGAGATAAGAAGACAAAAAGAATAATGTAATAATAATAAAAAATGTAGAAGAGGAACTGTACAAGACCTAGGAAAATAAATAATTAACATGAGTAAAAAATCATTAAAAAGTATAGACGAATAAGAACTAAAAAGTGAAATAGAAAAAATGAAACAAGAAACAAAATAAAGAAAAATATATAGAATGAATTAAAAGGCCAGAATAATGAGAAGAGAGGAAAAGAAAAAAAAAGTTTAAAAATAGAAAGAAAACAGAGAAGAAAGAGAGAAATTTTAAAAAATTGAAAAACCAAAGAAAAAAAGGTGGAATGGATGAAAGAAAAACAACAGAAAACAGAAGATAGAAAAATGAAGGAAAGAAAAGAAATATTGTAGGTAGAAAAAATAGGTAAAAGGAAACAACAAAAGGGGAAACACAACAAACAGAAAACAAAACAGTAGGAACTAAAAAAGAAAAAAAAAAAAAAAACACAAGGAAAAACAGCCTTCCCTCCTAGGACCCTAAGGAGCTTCTCAGACTGGCAGTGTTCATTAATCAATCATCCTGCAGCCTGCCCTCTTTAGTGAGTAAAATAAGAGGTGAAAAAAGGAAACTTTTTTTTAAAAAATTACAAATCCAAGAAATCCTAAAACAAAAAAGAATGTTTATATGTTCTCTGTCATAATGTATCAGTTGGATGCCTGATAACCCAGTTGATCACTCTCTGGGTTACTTCTCTAAGGAGACCCAGGAATCAAACCAGGGACCTCATATATGTGAGGCAGGAATTCCTCCACTGAGCTAAACTGTCTCCTTAGCTTCAGAAAGCTATCTGGCCCCTTTCCCTCAGGTGTTTTAGACTCCTACAGTTTGCTAGAGTCCTGCTAATTAGGGACCTGTCCCACCTTCAGTCAGACCCCTCTTCCTTCCAGGGAATGCCTTCTCCCACTCCACTGGCAGCGGCAAGCCAGGGGCTCCACTTAGGCTACTTGCCCTGAGGGTGGGGTGTATGTGCCATTTCCAGCCACAGGGATGAGTAGCTCACAGTTTTCCTTTGGTTTCTTTATCTTTCCAGTACCCTCCTAGGTGACTCAGAGCGCCTTCCCATTATATTTATATCTATATATAGATATCTCCAAAGCAACTCCTTTAGATAGGTCCCTGCCTTCTCTCCACTTTTTTTGTGAGAGGGTCAGACTCTGCTTACCTACTTTGGCATCATTTTCCTAGTTGTTTTTTGAGATTAATGAAATTAACAAACCCTTAGCTAAACTAACAGAGAAAAAGAGAGAAGATGCAAATACATAAAATAAGAAATGAGGAAAAGGATATCACCACTGTCCCACAGAAATAAAGACTATCATAAGAGGATACTTTGAAAAATTTTATGCTAACAACATGGATAATTTAGAGGAGATTGACAAATCCCTAGAAACACACTGGCATCCTATGTTAATGAAAGAAGAAATTGATGAGCTCAACAGATCAATCACAAGTAATGAGATTGAATTAATCATCAAAAACCTCCAACAAAGAAGAGCCTAGGACCAGATGGCTTCACAGGTGAAGTCTCCCAAACATTCTGGAAAGAACTGACACCAATCCCGTTTAAATGCTTCCAAAAAATAGAAGTAGAGGGAACATTGCCTAACTCATTCTATGATTCTAACATCACCCTAATACCAAAGCCAAACAAAGATGCCACGAGAAAGGAAAATTATAGACCAATCTCTCTAATGAACCTAGATGCTAAAATCCTCAACAAAATACTTGCTAAACATATTCAACAACACATCAAACAAATTATACATGATGACCAAGTAGGTTTCATCCCTGGTATGCAAGGATGGTTCAACATAAGAAAGTCAATCAATGTAATACACCACATAAACAGATATAAAGAAAAAAATCACGTCATCATCTCTACAGATGCAGAAAAAGCAAAATACAGCACCCTTTCCTGATAAAAACACTTCAAAAGATAGGAATAGAAGGAAACTTCCTCAACATGATAAAGGGTATATATGAAAAACCCACAGCTAACATCATATTCAATGGTGAAATCCTAAAAGCTTTCCCTCTAAGATCTGGAGCAAGACAAGGATGTCCTCTGTCACCACTCTTGTTTAACATTGTGTTAGAAGTACTTTCTCAAGCACTTAAGCAAGAAAAAGACATAAAGGCATCCAAATTGGAAAGGAAGAAGTAAAAATTTCACTATTTGCAGATGACATTATCCTATACCATGAAAGCCCTGAGAAACCTACAACAAAGCCTCTAAAGCTTATAAATGATTTCAGTAAAGTGACAGGTTATAAGATCAATGTGCAAAAATCAGTAGCATTTCTTTACACCAATAATGAGCAATCTGAGGAGGAAATCAAGGGGGAAAAAATTCCATTTACAATGGCAACTGAAAGAATCAAATACCTAGGAATAAATTTAACTAAAGATATAAACAACTTGTATGCAGACAACTACGCACACTGTTAAAGGAAATAAAAGAAGACCTAAATAAATGGAAGAATGTCCTCTGTTCATGGATAAAAATACCAACCATCATTAAGATGTCTATCCTACCCCAAATAGATTTACAGATTTAATGCAATCCCAATAAAATTACTGCAGCATTTTTTACTGAATAGGAAAAGCTAACTCTGAAATTTATTTGGAAGGGCAAGGGGTTCTGAATAGCAAAAGACATACTGAAAAAGAAAAATGAAATTGGAGGAATAGCACTGCCTGACTTTAAAACATACTACAAAGCTACAGTGGTCAAAAATGTGTGATATTGGCATAGGGATAGACATACTGACCTATGGAACCAAACTGAGAGTTCTGATATAGATCTTCACATATACGGTCAACTGATGTTCAACAAGGCCACCAAGTCCACTCAACTGGGAGAGAATGGTCTCTTCAACAAATAGTACTTAGAGAACTGAATATCCATATCTGAACAATTGAGAGAGGAACACCATCACATACTTTATACAAAAATTAACTCAAGCTGGATCAAAGATCTAAATATAAGATCCAAGACCATAAAGATCTTGGAAGATAATGTAGAGAAGCATCTACAAGATCTTATATTAGGAAATGGTGTCATGAACTTTATATCCAAAGCATGAGCAAAGAAAGAAAAAATAGATAAATGGGCCCATCTCAAAATTTAAAATGACAACCCATTTTAAAAATGGGCAAGTGATTTGATAGACACTTCTCCAAAGAAGAAATACAAATGGCTAAAAAACACATGAAAAGATACTCAACATCACTAGCTATTAGGGAAATTCAAATCAAAACTACAATGAAGGAAGTGGACTTGGCCCAGTGGATAGGGTGTCTGCCTACCACATTGGGAGGTCTGTAATTCAAACCCCGGGCCTCCTTGACCCGTGTGGAGCTGGCCCACGCGCAGCGCAAGGAGTACCCTCCCACACAAGGGTGTCCCCCACGTACAGGAGCCCCACGCAAGCAGTGCGCCCCGTAAGGAGAGCCACCCAGCGCAAAAGAAAGTGCAGCCTGCCCAAGAGTGGCGCCACACTCATGGAGAGCTGACACAACAAGATGACACAACAAAGAGAAACACAGATTCCTGATGCCGCTGATAAAGATAGAAGCAGTCACAGAGGAACACACAATGAATGGACACAGAGAGCTGACAACTGGGGGGGGGGGGGGAGAAGGGGAGAAAAATAAATAAATCTTTTTTAAAAAACTAAAATGAGATATCATCTTACACCTTTTAGACTGGCAGCTATTAAAAAAACAGGACTGCAAGTGTTGCAGAGAATATGGAGAAATGGAAACACTTATCCACTGCTGGTGGGAATGCAAAATGGTGCAACCATTGTGGAGGACAGTCTGGCAGTTCCTCAGGAAGTTAACTATAGAACTGCCATATGATCCAGTAATCCCACTACTAGGTATATATACCCAGAAGAATTGAAAGCAGGGACATGGACAGATACATGCACACCAATGTTCATAGTACCATTATTTACTATTGCCAATTGTTGGAAACAACCCAAATGTCCATCAACAGGTGAATGGATGGATAAGCAAACTCTGATATGTACATACAATGGAATATTACTCAGCTGTAAGAATGAATGCAGTATTAACACATGGGATAACATGGATGAAGCTTAAAGACCTTATGTTGGGTGATGCAAGTCAGGCTCTGAGGGACAAATATTACATGATGTCACTGATATGAATTAAGCAAATTGAGCAGACTCACAGGAGACAGAAAGGAAATAGAGAATAGTGAGCCAAGGTCCAAATGGGCATAAGGTGGAAGGTATATTTCTGCAGTGGATGGATATGACAGTAGTGCATGATGCTATTTTTTTTTTTAAGATTTATTTTTATTTATTTCTCTCCCCTTATCCCCACCCCAGTTGTCTGCTCTCTGCGTCCATTCGCCGCGTGCTCCTCCATGACCGCCCCTATCCTTATCAGCGGCACCGGGAATCTGTGTTTCTTTCTGTTGCGTCATCTTGCTGAGACAGCTCTCCATGTGTGTGCTGCCATTTCTGGGCAGGCTGTACTTTCTTTCGCACTGGGCAGCTCTCCTTTTGGGGTGCACTCCTTGCGCGTGGGGCTCCCCTACGTGGGGGACACCCCTGCGTGGCAGGGCACTCCTTGCGCGCATCAGCACTGCTCATGGGCCAGCTCCACACGGGTTAAGGAGGCCCGGGGTTTGAACCACGGACCTCCCATGTGGTAGGCAGACGCCCTATCCATTGGGCCAAGCCACTTCCTGCATGATGCTATTGAATTGGGCAGTGCTGGTCTGTGAGGGGAGTATGGTGGGAGGTTGCACTGTCTGTGGAACTGGGGGGAGTGTTGGGGAGGGAGTAGATGAACTCTGGGGATTTGCATATATGTGGTTGAAACTACAACATTGGGAATGTTCTTTTGGCAAATATGGCAGGGGAGGGTTTACTGGTTTAGGGTGTTGAATGTGGGGAGCATGTGGGATAGAGCACAGCTAGGGCAGGCTTCTAGGGAGTATGTAAGTGTTCATCCTGTCATAGTGCATTGTATTAGTAGGTGGAGGCCCACGCAATGAACGTGAAAATGCTGGACTCCCGTCCTGGGGAGTCCTGCTATGTTCTCAAACAGAGAGGCAGGAGTCTCTTGAGAGCATAGGCAGTGACTAATAGGGGAGGACAGGCCAGTATGTCAAGCCCTCAATGTTGTTTCAAGTAACTATGAATCTTGTTCTTCAAGGAGTGAAGCTTGGTGGTTGCCATGGGTCTTAGGGGAAGGAAAGGGAGGAATAGGGTAGATGAAACATGGGGCATATTGGAGGTATTGGAATTGTTCTACCTGATCTTGAAATGATGGACACAGGCCATGTTCAATTTTGTCAAAATTTATACAAGTGTATGGTCCAAAATGTAAACCATAATGTAAATCATTGACCATGGTTGGTAGTAAAGCTTCAATATTTGTACACATTAACAAATGTACCATGCACACGTAAAGTGTTATTAATAGGGGAAAGGGGGAAAGGGGGAGGATGTTGAGTATGTGGAAATCCCCTATATTCTGTATGTGACTTTTCTATAAACTTAAGTTCTTTGAAGATAAAATGCAAGAAATAAGACACTGGGGGAATAAATGGAAGAAAATGTCACTGTACATACAAAAAAACAGATCTTACAGTGATGAAAGAAATAATGCAAATTTTTAATTATTTTTTATTCTTTAAAATATTTTTATATTTTATTATTTTTTAAACTATCATTATTTCATTTTCCTAGTAATTTTTTTTATTTTTTATTTTTTATTTTTAAAGATTTATTTATTTATTTTTAATCCCCCCCCCCCCCCCCCCCCGGTTGTCTGTTCTCTGTGTCTGTTTGCTGCGTCTTGTTTCTTTGTCTGCTTCTGTTGTCGTCAGCGGCACGGGAAGTGTGGGCGGCGCCATTCCTGGGCAGGCTGCACTTTCTTTCGCACTGGGCGGCTCTCCTTACGGGGCGCACTCCTAGAGCGTGGGGCTCCCCTACGCGGGGGACACCCCTGCGTGGCAGGGCACTCCTTGCGTGCATCAGCACTGCGCATGGGCCAGCTCCACACGGGTCAAGGAGGCCCAGGGTTTGAACCGCGGACCTCCCATGTGGTAGACAGACGCCCTAACCGCTGGGCCAAGTCCGTTTCCCTTTCTTAGTAATTTTATTTGGTTGTTTTGTTGGCTTCATTTTTGAAGAAGTTTTGGATCACAGAAGGGTTACAACTGTGGAAGGGAGAATCATTGGTGAGGGGTGTCAGTGATGAGGGATGCATGGGAGGATGTTTACCTGGACATATCTATAAGGCATATAAATGAGTTCAAGTGTTCATTGGGCATTGTCATGGTGAGTAGAGATCCACACAATAACCAAAAGAATATCAAATTCCCATACTGGGGAGTTCTGCCACATTCTCTAATAGGACAGCAAGAATCCCCCAAGTACAGGGGCAGTGACTAGTGAAGGAGGATGGACCATTGAAGGAACCTTGATACTGATGGCTGTACTTACCAACTTTTTCTTTTGAAATTGAAACTTAGTCTAGTATTATAGTTTGCCTAAGAGTTACCTCCTGAGAGCCTCCTTGTTGCTCAAATGTAGCCTCTGTCTAAGACAAACTCAGTATATAAATGCACTACCTTCCCCCCAGCATAGGACATAAGTCCTGGGGATGAGCCTCCCTGGCACTGAGGATTACTACCAAGCACCATCTAGCAATGCAACTGGAAAAAAGACTTTAACCAAAAGGGGGAAAGGATAAAGACAAATGAGTCTATATGGCTAAAAGACTTCAAAGTGACTTGGGAGGTCATTCCAGAGTTTACACTTATGCATGTCTCAGCAGGATCTCATTGACAGTCACAGTAAATATTACCTCAAATGGTGGGGCTCATGAGGGCTCTGTAGAAGTCCAAACACTATAGGCAGGGCTGACAGCTCAGGATTTTGGCACCTTCCCAGTGGGCCCTACTTTGGAATTTATGCTCCCCAGTGTGACAGAGTTGAACTCAGTTGCAGTTTCCCTACACAAGGTTCTTCTGCCCCTTCTGTTTGAATCTATAGTTAGTATTGGGTTGATAGGTTTATGTCCAAAAGACTTAAATTGTTGGGCTTTCCATGTGCCACTTGGGTCCTGAATCTCAACAGAGGTGCAACACCTGCTCTCCAGTTCATTGGACTCACCAAGGACAACTAACAAGGAGATGATGATGGACAATGACCATCCCAAGGAACAGAGAGAGTCTACAACTGCAGCCAAGATAGCCCCATCCATCTACCCTATGGAATCTAAGCTCTCTCTCAATTAGAGGTGGAGTGGACATCACCATTCCAGAATTCTCAGGATAGGGGAATGAACAATGAACTAGAGTAAACTTACTGGTATTCTACTATAGACTTATTGTTATTCTAACAATGGAAGAACTTTTATCATTGATGTGGAGGCAGTAGTCACTGGAGGCTCTGAGGACAGGGAGAGAGGTGTAATACAGGAGCATTTTTTGGGACGTTGGAATTGTCCTGAATGACATTGCAAGGATCCAGGCCCTTATGTATCTTAGCATAACTTACAAATTTGTGCAGGAGAAGTTTAAACTATAATGTAAACTATAATCCACACCTAGTGGCAATGCTCCAATATGTGTTCATCAGTCGTAACAAATGTACTACACTAATGAAGGATGTTGTTAATACAGGAACATGTGGGAGGGATAGGCAGTGGAGCATATGGGAATCCCCTACATTTTTTTATGTAGCATTTATGTAATCTAGGGATTTTTTTTTTAATGTTTAAGTGTATTAATTAAAACCAAAAAGATTCTCTTTGGTCATCCCTCCTCAAAGAGTGACGTGTCCTATCGTCATTCTAAGTTCTCTCACCCACACCGTGGCTGTCTGTCTTAGAAAACAAAAATTCCTTCCACCTCAATATACTGAACAATTTCACTTTCTCCAGCTGCCTCTCAAAACTATCTGGGTTCACTTTTGATAATCAAAAATGCAATAATGCTCTGCTAAATGAAAACCACTCACCCCAGAACTCCCTAGTTTAATAGCACAAAGCATCACAGAAATGTGGACATTGAACTTTTCCTTAAACATAAATTAGTTTAAATTCTCTGCTACACCTTCCAGCCACCCAATAGAAATATCAGCACCCATCAGAAGGCAGAAATAGCAACATTTAGGCTTCTGAGGTGGTAGTAATGGTGGTGGTAGTGGGTTAATGGGGACTACGTCTGGTTTGTTAGTTTTGTTTTTGTATATAGCAGCATTTTTCTTCCATATGCGTAAGGATATTATTACAACAGAATAAAATTTAAAACAATCTAAATATCCATTAATAGGAAATTTTTTCAACACATTAGTATCCATTTTGTATAGTGTTATACTAAGTAACTCTATAACAGGATGTGGTAAACAGGAATATTCTTGACATAACTGACTGGGGTAAAAGCAGATTAGGGAGATGATGGGGTACAGTCGTTGTTGCTGCAGCTATTCCCCTGGTTCCCAAATGGCCTAGTGAAAACTGAACTAAACTTGAAAAACCTACTGCGGGCCCTTCCCATCCACCAATACTAAAAATGTTTTACAGATGATTTACATTTTGATAAATGTGACCCATGGAACCCAAAGGGGGGGAATTGTCCCCAAGACTCCTTCAGGGGTCCAGGGAGTTAAAACCATTTCATAATAATGCTGAGACATGATTTGCCCTTTTCTCTGAATTAATATTTGCACCAATAGCACAAAAGCAGTAGTTGAAAAAGCTGCTGACCCCTTAGCACAAATAAAGGCAGTGGCACCACAGTGAATTCATAGCCATTGTATTCTTCACTACTGTGCACTCAAAGTGAAAACCAACGTCAGTTACATTTAAGAATGCCTGATGATGTGGGTTTATTTATTTATTTATTTATTTTATTTCTCTCCCCCCCTCCCCAGTTTGCAGTTTGTTCTCTGTGTCTATTTGCTGCGTCTTCTTTGTCCACTTCTGTTGTTGTCAGCGGCACAGGAATCTGTGTTTCCTTTTGTTGCGTCATCTTGTTGTGTCAGCTCTCCGTGTGGGCGGCACTATTCCTGGGCAGGCTGCACTTTCTTTCGCGCTGGGCGGCTCTCCCTACGGGTGCACTCCTTGCGAGTGGGGCTTCCCTACGCGGGGACACCCCTGCCGTGGCACAGCACTCCTTGCGCGCATCAGCACTGTGCATGGGCCAGCTCCACACGGGTCAAGGAGGCCCGGGGTTTGAACCGTGGACCTCCCATGTGGTAGACAGATGCCCTAACCACTGGGCCAAGTCCGCTTCCTGCAGTTTTTTTAAAATGCCAGTTTTACTATAAAATGTCCTTAGTGAAGTAGTAAAAATTATTTATTATATTAAATATAGACCCTGGAGGACATGTCTTTTCAATATTCTATGTGGCAATATGGATAGCATGCATAAAGCACTTTGCTGCATGCTGAAGTCTGGTGATTGTCCTGAGGAAAAGCACTATTTATTATTATTAATAATTTACAAATAAAATTACCTGATCTTGAAATGATGGACACAGGCCATGTTAAATTTTGTCAAAATTTATATACAAGTGTATGGTTCAAAATGTAAAATGTACAATTATTAATCCCTATTCATGATTATTTGCTTCACAAGCTGAACTAGAAGCTCTTAATATGGACCACAACTTTCAATTGAAGAAATGACTGACAAACTAGGTTATTCGGATTTGGGTATTTGGCAGACATTTTCTCATAATCAATAGAGTAAGCTTTCCACTTCAGGAAAACAACTGACAATATTTGGTGCCAGTGACAAAATTTGAGCTTTCAAGTGAAAAATTAGCATTTTGGAAAAATCTACAACTGGGAGCTTGAAAAATTCACATCTCTTAAAGAGGTTTTTGATGAGTTTAATGGTGATATTAACAAACGTGGTGCTTTTGTATCATATAATGAAATATGTCAACATTTAGAAGAATTACATAACTCAGTGAAATAATATTTTCCAAATGAGCAGTATGATGTTACAAAATCTGTTCTAAATGAAAGATAGAACCAATGTATTTTAATTTAATGGAGGATGAAATGTTCATTGATATGGTTTCAGATTCTAAATTGCAATTAACTTTTAAAAGACTACAACTTATCCAGTTTTGGTGGAAAATCAGAGACTAGCCACAATTATCTGGAAAAAAAAGCAATGAAAATACTCTTCTCTTTTCTAGCAATCATCCTGGGTGAATTCAGATTTTCTTCATAGACATCAACCAATGTAACATATCACAACAGTTTGAATGCAGAGGCACATATGAGGAGAGAGAAATTTTTTTTTATTAAGCCAACCTTAAAGAGATTTGCAAATATGGAAAAAATGACATTCTTCTTACTAATTTTTTTTTGTTTTGGAAAATTTAGTTATTTTTCATAAAAATATGCTGTTTCTGTTAATTTGTGATGGATTTACTAGTGTCATTTTAAGAATTAACAAACACTTTAAAAACTTCTAAGTTTTAATTTCCAATAAGGTAACTATTAATGCTATAGCCTCACATAAACAAAAGCTCTGTGGGGCTTCAGTATTTTTTAAGAAATGTAAAATGACACTCTAAAAATTTGAGTACCAGTCTTTTAGAACATAAAAGAAGAAGTGGATTGGAAAAAATACTCGAAGTATTAGCATATTATGCTCTTGAAATGATTATAGTGCACCCTGTTGATACAACAAACTCCTTAGTAACAAGTATTTCAAAAGAAACACTATAAGTGAATATTGTAAGACAGCATTTGCATGGTGTACCATGAAAGGTATAAATGAAAATTTACATGTTGTATTAGTCAGCCAAAGGGGTGCTGATGCCAGAAATTGTTTGTTTTTTTTTAAGATTTATTTATTTATTTTACTTCTTTCTCTCCCCTCCCCCCCATCACTTGTCTGCTCTCTGTGTCTATTCACTGTGTGTTCTTCTGTGACTGCTTCTATCCTTATCAGCCGCATTGGGAATCTGTGTTTTATTTTTTTCGTTGCATCATCTTGTTGTATCAGCTCTCCATGTGTGTGGCGCCACTCTTGGGCAGGCTGCACTTTCTTTCACACTGGGCGGCTCTCATTACGGGGCACACTCCTTGCGCATGGGGCTCCCCTATGCGGGGGACACCCCTGCATGGCACGGCACTCCTTGTGCACATCAGCACTGCACATGGGCCAGCTCACCACGGGTCAAGGAGGCCCGGGCTTTGAACGCAGACCTCCCATGTGGTAGGCAGATGCCCTATCCATTGGGCCAAGTCTACCTCCCTGGTTGGCTTTTATAAAGGCTATTAATTTGGGGTAGATACCAAGTCATAAAGCATAAGTTACTTCCCTCACCAAAGTCTATTTTCATATGTTAGAACAAGATAGCTGCCCATGGCTGAGGGTTCAGGCTTCCAGGGTTCGTTGCTTCCAGGGTCTTGCTTCAAGTTTCCTTTCTTCCCAGGGCTTGCTTCTCTTTCCTCTGTGTGCTTGCTTCCCAGGGCTACAGCTTAAGACTTCAGCATCAAACTCCAACATCAGAAAACCCTCACATCAAAAGCTCCAACTCTGTCCTTTGCCATGCCTTTTATCTGTGAGTCCTCACCCACCAAGGGGTGGGGACTGAATGCCCTAATGACTTGGCCCAATCAAAGCCCTAATCATAACTCAATCATGCCCAGTAATAGACCGGATAAAAAACATATCCAATATCTATTTCTGGAATTCATAACTATTTCAAACTACACATGTGCTCTTCAGAATTTGTACATCCCATCAATGGGAAGGTCACAGCTTTAAACATTTAACACTAGAAACATCTCAATCTGAAAGGCAAATTTGGCCAAATAGAGCAGGGTTTTCTTTGGAATTAATAAAAAACAAACAAACATTGTAATCTACCATTACCAGTGTTTGAGAGTATAGGTAGTGGGGGGTGGGGACATTCTCCCTCTACCATCTGATTTAACTCATAATTGTGGATAAGTTGACAGAAAACTTCTTTTGGTCTAGTAGCTCCAAAACATGTTCATTTAAAGAACTGATTTCTACAACTATGTGATTATACTACATACCATTGATTGTACACTTTGGATGAATTGTATGTTTTCTTAATTGAATCAATAAAATTGATTTGCTAAATAATTACTGGTTTATAAATGCTTATTATTTCTTAAATTGGAAAATAAGAAGTACTTTATAACACAGGTTTTAGAAAAGAGCTCTGCAAATTCTTTTCTTCCAGGACAGCCTCCTTCCAGTGAGAGGATAAAGATAAGACTCTCTCCATACCTGAGTGCCATTGGCTTTACTGCCTCAAAGTTGGCTGGTTCTTATCTAGGCACCCATCTTCACTCACCAGCTATGAGAAGCTTGCTCTCAGCTGTCCCTTCGACTCATATGATTACTGCAACCAGTAATTAGACAACTGCCTCAGTTATAACAGAAAGAGGTATTAGCAGAACATCTGTATTGAGGATTGTGGGAAGATGGCAATGGACTAACAGGCAGAGTTGAATGCTCTCACAAAAAACAATGGAGAAAGAAACAAAAGCTGTCTGAAGGACCTGCTTTGGGGGTCAGCAGACCAGGGTAGTGCTACCCAACTCCCAGGAGGGTGAGGGACAGAGAGACGAAGCTGAAATGACAAACGTGGGTTACCAAGCCCCTCTGGAAGCTGGGAAGGGCTGCCTTCCCCACCCCAAGCTGGGGTAAAACCCCTGGCTTCCTGCAGCAAACTGAGGGGAACAGACATCTTCCTTCCTGTCAGCTGTTTTAAGGGAAAGGGGAGGGGAGGTCTGGGTGTTTTTCTTCAGTGAATTCCACCAGCAGGGCCCACTTTGAATCTCTGATCTGGAGAGTCAACACAGGAACACAGGAAACCTGAGACTGAAGCGCCTCAGTAGAAAGGTGCGCTAACTAGCGCCATCTGCTGGGTGGTCTGGAGATTGGATGGATAAGAATATTCTCTATCCAATCCCTGGGAGAAAATCTGCACCACACTAGTTAGTCCCTGACCCAATACTGAAATTTTAAGCTGGGCAATTTTAAAGACTGGGAATAAGTTGAACCAAATATCAAAGAAAAGCTGTGGGGGGTGGGGGGGAAACAATAGGCAAGAGAGAGAAATTGGCCATCAGAGTAAATTCACCAACATATTCAGATGCCTAGACATCAGCAAAAAATTACAAGCTATACTAAGAAAGAGGAAGAGATGGCCCAGGCAAAGAATAAACAAAATAATCCTGAAGAGATATAAGATTAAGACACTTAAATCAGTGATAATCACAAAACTCTCCTAAATCACTTCAAAGAATTTACAGAAAATATGACTAAAGAAGTGAAAAATATTAAGAATATGACACTGGTGAAGCATAACAAACAATTTGAGGGCCTGCAAAGAAAAATAAGAGAGGTTATGGTAATGAAAGACATGATAGATGAGATTAAAAATACATTAGAGGCACATAGTAGAAGATTTGAACTGCTTAAAGATGGAATTACTGATTTCAGAGCCAGAACATCTGAGCTGGAAAAGACAGGAGAACAGAAAGAGAAGAGAATGGAAAAAGTTGAACAGAGTGTCAGGGAATTGAATGACAACACAAACCACAACACCATTCACATTACTGGTATCCCAGAAGGAGAAGAGAATGGAAAAGGGGCAGAAAGAATATTTGAGGAAATAATGACCCAAAACTTCCCAACCCTCATGAAGTACAAACATATCAATATACAAGAAGGACACCACATCCCAAACAGAATAAATCCAAATAGACCTTCGCCGAGACACCTACTATTCAGAATGACAAATATCAGAGATAGAGGATTCTGAAAAAAGCAAGAGAAAATCAAGGCATTGTGTACAAGGAAAATTCAATAATATTAAGTGCAGACCTCTCATCAGAAACCATGGAGGAGAGAATAAAGCAATATGATGTATTCAAGGTACTGAAAGAGAAAAACTGCCAGCCAAGAATTTTACCTGACAAAGCTGTCCTTCAAAAATGAGGGTGAATTCAAAGACTTCACAGACAAACAAAAACTGATGGAATATGATACCAAAAGACCAGAATTGCCAGAGATATTAAAGGTGGTGGTACAGCCTAAAAGGAAAAAACAAGGGTGAGAGATATGGAGAAGAGTTTAGAAATAAAGATTATTAGGGAGGGTAAACTAAAGGTTAAGAAGACAGACAATGGAATGGTATGACAATGAAGAAACAAAGGACAAAAGGATGAAGTAAGTAATGCCTTTACAGCAATAACACTGAATATTACTGGATTGGACTCCCCAGTCAAAAGACTTAGACTAATAGAATGGATAAAAAAATATGTAAGCCATCTATATGTTGCCCACAAGAGACACATCTCAGATGTAAGGACACAACCAGTTGGAAAAAGGTATTCCATGCAAATAGTAACCAAAAAAGAGCTGGAGGAGACCAGATAAATATAAAATAACAGTATTGTAGTAAATGAACAATAATCAGTGCAACTAGCCAATAGTCCCTGTGATCAGAATTCTGTAAGTTTCTTCATACAAAATAAACATTTGCTTTTAATTGAGGAGGATTGGAGAAGATATTTTTTTGGATACTTCATTTTACTTTAACTCTTTCTTATGCATGCTTATTAATTAAAATAATCCATCTGGATCAATAATGATTTAGCATGACTACTGTTGAAAAGGATTTTGAGTTTTTCTGCCTCATGAAATTATGAGTTGGAATATTGTTATCTGCTGTAATTCATTGCAATAATATATGAAGAATTTCCAAATAGGAATTTGATTATCCAGAAAGAATTATGGCCTAAATGGAAATTAAATAACTAAACCAATAATTAATTTCATTCTTAGAGATTATGTCCAGTACTTAGAGCTATAATATAAAAATTAGAAGTATGTTGTAATTTCATTTATATTTGAATTATTATTTACATTTATAAATGTTGCTATACTATCTATTTCATATAATAGATTATATTGAATCTAACCTGACCTTGCGTTCTCTTTTGTTTTTTTTAAAGATTGATTGATTGATTTCTCCCCACCCCACCCCACCTCACCGCTTTGTTTTGCACTTGCTATCTGCTTTCTAGGTCCATTCACTGTATGTTCTTCCCTGTCTGCTTGTCTTCACTTTAGGTGGCACCAGGAACCAATCCAGGACCTTCCCGAGTGGGGAAGAGGCACTCAATTTCTTGCACTCCCTCATCTGCTGCGTCTCTTATTGTCTCTCCTCTGTGTCTCTTTGTTGTGTCATCTTGCTGTGCCAGCTCTCCACACGGGCCAGCACTACTGCATAGGTCAGCACTCTGAATGGGCCAGTTGTCTGCTTAGGCCAGCTTGCTGCATGGGCCAGCTCACCTTCATCAGGATGCCCTGGGAATCAAACCCTGGACCTCCTGTATGGTAGATGGGAGTCCAATCACTTGAGCCATATCCACTTCCCTGCATTCTCTTTTTTTTTTTTTAAGATTTTTTTTTTCATTTATTTCTCTCCCCTTCCCCCCCACCCACCAGTTGTCTGCTCTCTGTGTCCATTCGCTGTGTGTTCTTCTGTGACCACTTCTATCCTTATCAGCAGCACCAGGAGACTGTGTTTCTTTTTGTTGTGTCATCTTGCTGTGTCAGCTCTCTGTGTGTGCGGCGCCATTCCTGGGCAGGCTGCACTTTCTTTCACGCTGGGCGGCTCTCCTTACAGGGCGCACTCCTTGCGCATGGGGTTCCCCTACACGGGGGACACCCCTGCGTGACATAGTACTCCTTGCGTGCATCAGCACTGCACATGGGCCAGCTCCACATGGGTTGAGGAGGCCCGGGGTTTGAACCACAGACCTCCCATGTGGTAGACGGACACCCTATTAAAATGTGTAATTTCTTTCAATCTATTTTTTTATTTATTTTACAATAAAGGTCTTTTTAACAGTTAATTTTAAAAGTCATTGATTATGCACTTTGATTAGATCATATGGGAATGGGAATGTATCTCAATAAAACTGCTTAATAAAAAATAAAAAATTGAGCAAGAATAGCCAGAAAAAGCAGCTATGTACAGCAAGGGAAACAGAGAAATTGAGAGGGGAGGAATTTCCTTGTTTGCTTATCTGTTTTTTGTTTATTAATATTACTGAAATAATGAACATGCTTTAATAATGATTGAAGTGATGAACACACAGCTATATGATTTTACCAAATACAATTGATTGTATACTTTGGATGAATTGTATCCTTTATTAATATGTATCAATAAAATTTATTTGCTTAAAAAATAGGGTGTATAGCAATTTGATATAATTGATGAATTCCAAAAAGAAATATTGGATTATGTTTGTAATCTGATCTGTACCTGGGCATGATTGAGTTATGACTAGGGCTTTGATTGAGCCACGTCATTAGGGCAAGGGGTGGGGACTCACAGATAAAAGGCATGGCAAAGCACAGAGTTGAAGCTTTTGATGCGAGGGTTTTTGATGTTGGAGTTTGATGCTGAAGCCTTAAGCTGGAGCCCCAGGAAGTAAGCTCACAGAAGAAAAAGAAGAAAGCCCAAGGAAGAGAGAAATGCTGAGCCCAGGAAGAAGCAAGCCCTAAGAAAAGAACCTTGAACCCAGAGAGAAGCAAGACCCTGGAAGGGAGAAACCCAGGAAGCCTGAACCCTCACAGCCGTCGGCAGCCATCCTGCTCCAAATAGACTTTGGTGAGGGAAGAAACTTATGCTTTATGGCCTGCTTTTTGCAAGCTCCTACCCCAAATAAATACCCTTTATAAAAACCAACCAGTTTCTGGTGTTTTGCATCAGCGCCCCTTTGGCTGACTAATACACGTGGGTTAGCGGGGAAAAAACACCAAGGAAGACATGGACTGTAATTAGTAGTAATATTTTCATAATGCTCTTGCATGGTTTGTAACAAACATATCATGACAATGCAAGGTGTTGGTGGAGGGGTGATGTATGGGACCCGTATATGATGTTATGCCTGTTTATCTTATAAATTCACAACTTTTACCATACACTTATTGTCTACGTATGTTCATGTATAAATTACATACTTCAATTTTAAAAAACAAGGTATTAAAACTATGATCTTACAAATTAAAATATTTTAAAACCATCTTTATTTGCCTTTCATAAACCCCCTTTTAATAAATTGACTCAATGTACTTGTCATATGATTTTAGTCATTAGAAATATAAAGAGTTAACTTACTATAAGTATTAAACATTATATTTATCTTTATAATAATATTTAAAAGTCCATTTTCAAAATAACATTTATTATATGTGCCATTTGGTTGAATTGCCTATGTCTGTGTATGGGTGAGTGAGACATTTGTGAGACCAAGGCTAAGACTGAGCTCTAGTCCAGAAGAATGATCACAGAAATAGTAGGACTGCTTAGCTCCAAAGGGTGGAATTGGGGATGATTATTTTATTTTTTAAGCTTTTCTGTATTGTTTAAATTATCTACAATAAGCACATTATCTTTATGAAAAAAGGGAAAAATTAAAATGTATTTTCACCATAGTACAGTTTCCAAGTTTTATTTAATCATCTATATTTTTCTTCATAGCTGAAGAACATTTAGGGAATTTCCTAAAGTCACCAATAAGACAGAACCCAAATCTAGATATTCTGACTGTTAAGCTGGGTTTACACTATGTTCTTACTGTTTTATTTCACTGTAACAGAAATTGGCTGCAGCAGAAATTGACCTTGCCAGGACTCTTAAGGAAGGTGGAAAAAGCTCTTCCTCCAAAGTCCCTGGGATGACATTTTATGACACTAAAGATTTTCTCTTGAAAGTAATGAAGTACCACAGACTAACTCACTTGAACAAGAGGAATTTATTGTCCTGCAGTTTTGGAGGCAAGAAGTCCAAAACCAAGGTGTCAGCAGGATCATGCTTCTTTGAAGTCTGTGGTCTTCTGGTGGAGCCAGCAACCTGAAACTCAATCTCTACCTTTGTCACTTTGGCTACTTCTGCCTCCTCCTCCATATCCAAATTTCCTTTTCTTATAAGGATGTCCTTGAATTAAAGTCCAACCTGGTACTGTTTGGACTCATCCTGAACTAATAGGAGCCTTGAAGATTCTGTGGACAATTGAGCTCACTTCCACAGGCCTGGGGGTTAGGTCTTAAATAAGTCTTTGTGGGGAACATGATTCAATTCATGATAGTTTGCCTCTGCACCCGAATAAGCCATACCCTTCTTACATGCAAAAGACAGTCACCCCCTATCCCAATGCCAAAGGCTTTAAGGTATTTCAGTAAGCCACTCTAAGTCCAAAATCTCATCTAAATCAGTGATGAGTGTGGTCCAATCTGGGTCAAAATTCCTATTTATAGACCTAGAAAACATGTTATCTGCTTCCAAAATACTCTGGGGGGACAGGCATAGGAGAGACTGTTCCAACTCCAGAAGGGATAAATTAGAAGGAAAACAGAGGTCACATGCAAGTCTGAAATCTAGCAGGTCAAATTCCATACATATCAAGAGCTGAGCGCAATCCATGGCTCAATGTTTGGTTCTCTGGGCCTGCAGGAGTGGCAGCTCCATCCTCTCTGAGGACTGGAGTACAAGAAAATCCTCTTCATTGTCACGGTGAGTCCAGTAGATCCATGAACTCATCCTGTGGTGATTTTCCCAGTTCTGGAATCGGACTAGACATAGTCAGCAACTGGCAGAATTGCCACATTGTCCCCTGACCTGTTCAATGAGGTCTATTATGGTAGAAAAGCTAAGTGGACACCACTAGAACTGCTCCTACCTAGGAAAATAGTAAACCAAAAGCCATAATGCATTCCTGGGGGAGTTGCAGATATTAGAGCCACCACTGAGGTCTTGAAGAATGTACATTCCCTATTGAACTCTTCTTTTTTGGCCTGTGCAGAAAACAGATGGATCTTGGAGGATGACAGAGAATTATTGTAAACTACACGAGGTGGTGATTCCAATTGCAGCTGTTATTTCAGATGATGTATCCTTGCTTGAGGAAATTAACACATCCTCTGGCATATCTTCTTTTCCTCTGGTATGTCTTCTTTTTCCCATATCTATTAGTATAAACCATCAGAAACAGTTTGCTTGCAGCTGGCAACACCAGCAATAGTTATCAACTCTAGTTGAATCTCGTATGCAGGAATCTTGATCACCTTTCCCTTCCACAAGACTTCATATATATCCCATCCACAAGACATCACATCCCTTCCACAAGACTGATTGGACCTAGTGAGCAAGAACTAATGATGACTCTACAATTATTGGTGAGAGATTGGCATGTCAGTCAGTGGGAAATAAATCCTGCCAAAACTCGTGTTCTTCCACCTCAGTGAAATTTCTAGGCATCCACTGGTGTGGGGCATGTTGAGATATCCCTCCTAAGGTGAAGGATAAGTTGTTGCTTCTGGCCTCTCCTATACAACCAAGAAAGCAGCACAATGCCTAGTTGGTCTCTTTGGATTTTGGAGGCAACATATTCCTCATTTGGTGCTATTCCTCAATCCATTTCCTGAGTTTCCTGAAAACCTGCTAGTTTTAAGCAGGGATCAGAATAAGAGGATGCTCTACAACAGGGTCAGGCTGTGCAAGCTGCTCTGCCACTTGGTCCATAGGATCCAGAAGATCCAATGGTGTTTTTGTCAGTGACAGAAATGCTGTTTGGAGCCTTTGGCAGGCCCCTATTGGAGAATCAAAGTACAGAACTTAGGATTTTGGAGCAAAGCCCTGCCATCATCTGCAGATGACTTCTCTCCTTTTGAGAAACAGCTTTTGACCTGCTACTGGGCCTTAGAGACCAAACACTTAACCATGGATCACTAAGTTACCGTGAGACCTGAGTTGCCCGTCATGAACTGGATGTTATATACCCACAAAGCCATAAAGCTGTGCATACACAGGAGCACTCCATCATCAAATGGAATAGTGTGTGTGAGACTGGGGTCTAGCAGGTCCTGAAGGCATGAGGAAGTGGCCCAAATGCCCACAACCCTCACTTGTGCCATATCATGAGGAGTTTCTTACCACTAGTTTGCTGAGGAAGAGTACACTTGACCTGGTTTACAGACTGTTTTGCTGAAAGTGGACAGCTATAGCACTATATCCCCTTTCTGGGACACCCTGCAAGGACATTCCTTCCAGTGAGCGGAACTATGAACAGTACAACTAGTTGTTCTTTTCATTTGGAAGGAAAAATAGTCGGAAGCATGGTTGTATATCAATTCATGAGCTATGGCCAATGATTTGAGTGGATGTTCAGGGATCTGGAAGGAATATGATTGGAAAATTGAGGTCAAGGAAGTCTGGGAGAGAAATAAGTTGATATACCTTTCTAAGCAGCCAAAAAACATGAAGATATGGGAATGCTCACCAGAGAGTGACCTCAGTAGAGGAGGGTTTTAATAATCAAGCAGGAAGGATGACCCTTCTGTGGATACCAGTAAGACTTTTTTTTAAATTTCCCATGCCCTTCCAGCTGGCTCCCTTGTCTGCCTGTTTATTGTCTGCTCATCTTTCTATAGAGGCGCTGGGAACCAAACTGGGGACCTCCCATGTGGGAGGCAAGTGCCCAACCACTTGAGCTACATCCGCTTCCTGCTGGTTGCCTACACTGCTGGTTGCTGCTGGTTGCAATATTGGCTGGTTGCAGTGTCTGCTCATTGCAGCATCTGCTCTTCTTTAGGAGGTGTAAGGGACCTCCCATGTGGGAGGTGGACACCCAACTGCTTGAGCCACATCCACTCTCCCCCTCAGTCAGCTTTTTTTCCCAGGCACTGCTGTCATTGCTCAGTGGACTCATAAACAAAGTGGCCATAGTGGTAGAGATGGGGATTATACATGGGCTCAGCAACATAGACTTCCACTCACCAAGGCCACCGTGGCTACTGGCACTACAGAGTGCCTAGTATGCCAGCAGCAGAGACCCACACTCAATCCTTGATATGGCACCATTCCCTGAGGTGATCAGCCAGATTATCTGATGGCTGGTTGATTATATTGGCCCACTTTCATCATAGAAGGGGCAGTATGTTCTTACTGGAGTAGACACTTACCCCTAGATACAGGTTTGTCTTCTCTGCATGCAATTCTTCTGCCAAAACTATCAACCATGGTCTTACACGATGACTTATCCACCAAAATGGCATTCCACACATCATTGCTTCTAATCAAGGAACCCATTTTACAGCAAGTGAAGTGTGACAAGTGTGACAATGGTTCCAGTCTCATGGAATTCAATGGTCTTACCATGTTCTCCATCATCCTGAAGCAGCTGGGTTGATAGAATGGCCTTTGGAAGACTCAATTATGGAACCCACTAGGTGGCAAAACCTTACAGAACTAGAGCAATGTTCTTCAAGAGTCAGTGTATACTCCAAATTAGCATCTACTCTCTGGTGCTATTTCTTCCATAAAAAGATTCATGCATCCACCAATGTGGGAAGTCTCCTCATCCAGTCAATTGGAGGTCTTAAAAGTCAAAACTGAGGATATCAGAGGTCAAAAGAAGAATTTCTGCCTCAACATCAGAATTGGCTCTTGCAATAATTTCTAGCCAGCCAGCTGAAAATTCTGTATCACATCACCTCCATCAGAATTTCCACCTTGTGGGAGGCAGACTTGGCCCAGTGAATAGGGTATCTGCCTACCACGTGGGAGGTCCACGGTTCAAACCTGGGACCTCGTTGACACGTGTGGAGCTGGCCCATGCGCAGTGCTGATGAGCACAAGGAGTGCGCCCCGTAAGGAGAGCCACCCAGCGAGAAAGAAAGTACAGCCTGCCCAAGAATGGCGCCGCACACATGGAGACATGACACACAAGATGACGCAACAAAAAGAAACACAGATTCCTGATGGTGCTCAACCACTGAGTTTCACCATTCCTCATATGAGCCAATTCTTTATAATAAATGCCCCTGACAATACAGACCCTTAGGGTTGACTTTTCTCCTTAATATTTTATCCTCAGTTTGCCAATTTTTTGTAATTTTCTACAAGCTGCCACATGCAATTCTACTCCTAGGTATATACCCAAGAAGTATTTAAACAAATGGATGCACATGCAGGGTCATGGCAGCACCGTTTACCATACCACAATGTGGAAACAGCTCAAATGTCCATCCACAGGTGAATAGACAAACAAGTGGTAGTAAGTGCAAACAATGGAATATTATTCAATCATAATAAGGAACAAAGTCCTGAAGCAAGTGGGTGAAACTTTAAAATATTATGCTGAGTGAAAGAAGCCAGACATGAAAAGTCACACCTTGTGATTGCGTTTATATGAAATGTCCAAAATAGATAGATCTGTGTTGACAGAAAGTAGATTGGTTGTTACTAGGGCCTGGGTGTGAGCAGGATGGGAACAACTGCTTAACAGGTTTCCTTCCAGCCTGATGAAAGTGTTTAAAATAATAATAATAGGACATCTTAACAGTGGGAAAGGGTGAAAGGAATAATGCCTTCTCTCCTTGGGTAGCAGCCTGACAATGGATATATTATTTTGAATGTGAATGGCAAAAATAGGAGTTCTCAATTTAAGTTCAGCAAGCTATAACCAATTTTGACCTTAGGATCCTTTTCCTCCCTCTTCACCTGTTTTACAACTGTCCTGATACCCCTATCCATAGGAATAGCAAATGGTGGTTACCAAGGGCCCTCACCAGCACAGTCTGGCATTGTGACCCTTCAAAAATACACTGCTAATGGGGAGAACAGGACTTTTTCCATTAGTGATGTCAGAACGAGTAAAGAATGTGAGGTTTTTGACAAGTTTGCTCAGGTGTTAGGTCTTTTAGTCTACCCATTTATGCATTTTATGTATTTTATACATTTTTCCTAAGATGAAATTTATTTCTCTCAGAAGAAACTTGACAAAACTTTTATAAGGCACAAAGACATAGTTTTTCAGAGTATGTAAATAAATCCTGAAAGCTAGCCATGAAGGACTTTTCAGATGGTTGAAATTGTCATGCCCTGTTTAGCTTACATACATTTATCCTAGGCCTATGTGCCAGGCACTGAGGATAAAGATAAATAAAACTTTGTCTCTTTTTATGAGCAATTTATGTTCTAAGTAAAACAATATAGCCCGATAAGTATTATGACAGACTTATGGACAGAGTGCACCTATCTCACTTTGGGAGGGACAAGGAAGGGTTAAAGAAGCAAGAAGAAAATAATCTATAAACTGAATACTGCAAGATGACTAATTCATATGGCTGACAATCAAGAAAGAGGAACATAATAACAAGAAAGCTTTTTTTAGGAGGCACCAGGGATTGATCCCAGGAATTCATACATGTGAAGCAGGCCCTCAACCACTGATCTACACCTGCTCCACAAGAAAGCATTTATTTAGTCCATTATAGTTCTTAACAAATTTACATAATAGGTATTTTTATCTATCTGGGTTCTCTATGTTATGCATTATTTATACAAGTTCTGTCTTGGATATGTTTTTAGAGACCAAGGCTATGGATTTCCTCAAACAAAAATGATTTCATCAACAAAAGTACTAAATGGATACTTAACAGTCCCCCAGCAAAGTGGATTTGGCTCAAGCGATTGAGCTCCCATCTACCACATGGGAGGTCCCAGGTTCAATTCCCAGGGCCTCCTAGAGAAGGCGAGCTGGTGAAACAGGCACAACAAGATTACACAACAAAGAGACACAAAGAGGAAAGACAATGAGAGACACAACAAACCAGGGAGCTGAGGTGGACCAAGCGATTGAGCAACTTTTTCCCACATGGGAGGTCCCAGGTTCAATTCCCAGTGCCTCTTAAAGAAAAGATGAGCAGACAGCATCACAGACAATGGGGGTGGGGGCGTACGAATAAAAAAATAAAACAAATCTTAAAAAAAACAGACCCCAAAAGTTGGAAGTATGAGAAGTTAGTAGCTCTGCAAAAAGGTAATCTAGAAATACCTACATATTTATAAGAACCTACTTTGCTGTAGGCAGATTATTTAGGAAAAAATTATCCTAACTCTTCAAGGGATATTTTCTACATCACCAGAAAACTTTAAGACTCCTAAAGCAAACTATTTTGTACATCATGGTCATTTTAGCTTCTAATTAAATTTGGTAGATTTCTCTAGATCCTGCAAAAACAACGTACAATGGAAGTAAGCAATAGAGAGCCATCTTTCCCCTACATCATTTTTGCTAACATATCTGTTAGACAATCAACATAGAGTTAAAAGTACTTTCTCATGTTTTCTTTTTCTCTATAAAGGCCTTGAAATTTCTTTCTCATTTTCTGATTACAAGCCTCTGCTCACTAGCTTTTTATACTCCAAATGGAGTCATTTTTTGAAACATTATTTTGTACATTTAATAATTGAAAATATAAACAATTTAAAAATAAAAAGAAAATACAGTTCAATAAGACATACATTTTCAGTTAAATTTACTGGATATATATAAAAAATTTTTTGAATCATACAATATGTTACACAATATATTTGGTTCATAGTAACACAATCATACAGCATTTGTCCTTTTATGTCTGCCTTGCTTCACTCAACATAATGTCCTCCAGGTTCATCCATGTTGTCGTATGCTTCACAACTTCATCTCTTCTTACAGCTGCATAATATTCCATTGGGTGGAAGCATCATAGCTTGTTTATCCATTCATCAGTTGATGGTCACCTGGGTTGTTTCCATTTTTTGGCAATCGTGAATAACACCACTATGAGCATCAGTGTGTAGATGTCTGTTTGTGTCACTGCTCTCAGTTCTTCTGGGTATATACCCAGCAGTGGTATTGCAGGGTCACGTGGCAAGTCTATATTCAGCTTCTTTAGGAAGTGCCAAACAGTCCTCCACAGAGGCTGTACCATTCGGCATTCCCACCACAGTGAATAAATGTTCCTATCTCTCCACATTCTCTCCAAACAACACTTATAGTTCTCTGTCTTCTTTTTTTTTTTAAAGATTTATTTATTTATTTATCTATCTATCCCCCACCCCACCCCCAGTTGTCTGCTCTCTGTGTCCATTTCCTCTGTGTCCGCTTGCATTCTTGTCAGCAGCACCCGGAATCTGTATCTCGTTCTGTTGTGTCATCTTGCTGCATCAGCTCTCCATGTGTGTGGCACCATTCCTGGGCAGGTTGTGCTTTTTCATTCTGGGCAGCTCTCCTTATGGGGCACTCCTTGCGTGTGCAGCTTCCCTATGCGGGGGACACCCCTGCATGGCACAGCACTCCTTGCATGCAACAGCACTGCGCATGGGCCAGCTCATCACACGGGTCAGGAGGCCCTGGGTTTGGACCTCCCACGTGGTAGGCAGATGCCCTATCTGTTGGACCAAATCCACTTCCCTCTGTCTTCTTAATACTTGTCATTCTGATAGGTTGAAATGATACCTCATTGTAGTTTTCATTTACATTTCCCTAATCTTTAGTGATATTGAGCACTTTTTCATGTGTTTTCTTTTGCCATTTGTATTTCTTCTTTGGACAAATGTCTATTCAAGTCTTTTGCCCATTTTTTAACTGGGTCATTTGTCTTTTATTGTTGAATTGTAACATCTCTTTATATATCTTGGATTTTTTAAACCCATATTGAACATATGATTTCCAGGTATTTTCTCCCATTGAATTAGCTATTTTCTCACTCTATTGACAAAGTCCTGTGAGGTGCAAAAGTGTTTAATTTTGAGGAGGTCCCATTTATCTATTTTTTCTTTTGATGCATGTGCTTTGGTGTAAGGTCCAAGAAACTACCACCTACTACAAAGTCTTGATGATGTTTCCCTCCATTGTCTTCTAGTAGTTTTATCATTCTGGCTTTTACATTTAGGCCTTTCATCCATTTTTAGTTGATTCTTATATAGGGAGTGAGAGAGGGGTCCTCATTCATTATTTTGGTTACAGATATCCAGTTCTCCCAGCACCATTTGTTTGCCCGTTAACTTGGACTTAGTAGGTTTGTCAAAAATCAGTCTCAATTATATTCTACTGACCAGTGTGTCTATCTTTATGCCAATACTATGCTGTTTTGAACACTGTAGCTTTATACTATGTTTCAAGGTCAGGCAGTGAAATTCCTCCCATGTCACTCTCTTTTTTAGAATGCTTTTGGCTATTCGGGTGCCAATTAGGAAAATTCATTTTCCCTTCCAAATGAATTTGGTAATTGGCTTTTCTAATTCTGTAAAGTAGGCTGTTGGAATTTTGACTGGTGTTGCATTGAATCTATAATTTGTTTTGGGTAAGATTGGCATCTACACAATATGTAGTCTTCCAATCCATTAATACAGAATGTGTTTCCGTTTGTTTAGGTTTTCATTGATTTCTTTTAGCATTGTTTTGTAGTTTTCTGTATATAGGTCCTGTATTTGTTTGGTTAAATTAATTCTTAGGTATTTGAGTAATTTTGTTGCTATTGTAAATGGAATTTTCTCCCTATTTTCTCCTCAGATTGTTCAGTACCAGTGTACAAAAACATCTCTATTTTTGCCTGTTGATCTGGTATCTTCCCACTTTGCTGAACTCATTTATTAGCTCAAGTAGCTTTGTCATATTAACTTCAGAATTTTCTCAATACAGGTCATGTCATCCACAAATAGTGAGAATTTTACCTCCTCTTTTCCTATTTGGATGCCTTGAATTTTTTTTTCTTGTCTTATTACCTTAGACAGAACTTCTAGTACAATATTAATGGTGACATTGGGCATCCTTGTCTTGTTCCCGATCTTAGAGGGAAAGATTTCAGTTTTTCCCCATTGAGTAAGATGCTGCCTGTGGGTTTTTCATGCATGCCTTTTATCATATTGAGGAATTTTCTTTCTATTCCTATCTTTTGAAGTATTTTTAACAAAAAAAAAGGATGCTAGATTTTGTCAAATGCCTTTTCTGTCAATTGAGATGATCATGTCTTTTTCTTCTTCAGTATGATAATGTGGTGTATTACATTGATTGATTTTTTAAAAAAGATTTATTTATTTATTTATTTATTTCTCTCCCTTTCCCTCCCCACCCCGGTTGTCTGTTCTCTGTGTCTATTTGCTGCATATTCTTCTTTGTCCGCTTTTGTTGTTATCAGCGGCACGGGAATCTGTGTTTCTTTTTCTTGTGTCATCTTGTTGTGTCAGCTCTCCGGGTGGGCAGTGCCATTCTTAGGCAGGCTGCACTTTCTTTCACGCTGGGCGGCTCTCCTTACGGGGTGCACTCCTTGCACATGGGGTTTCCCTATGCGGGTGACACCCCTGCGTGGCACGGCACTCCTTGTGCGCATCAGCACTGTACATGGGCCAGCTCCACACATGTCAAGGAGGCCCGGGGTTTGAACCGCGGACCTCGCATGTGGTGGACGGACACCCTAACCACTGGGCCAAATCCACTTCCCTGATTAATTTTCTTATGCTAAACCAGCCTTGCATACAAGGAATAAATCCCACTTGGTCATGATGTATGAGTCGTTTGATGTGCTGTTGGATTCTATTTGCAAGTATTTGTTAAGAATTTTTGCATCTATGTTCTTTAGAGTGATTGGTCTGTAATTTTCTTTTCTTGCAGTATCTTTATCTGGCTTTGGTATTAGGATTATCTGGCTTTGGTATCAGGGTAACATTGACTTCATAAAATGTGTTGGGTAATTTTTCCTCCTCTTCAATTTTTTGGAAGAGTTTAAAAAGGACTGGTGTTAATGCTTTTCAAAATGCTTGGTAGAATTCACCTGTGAAGCAATCTGGTCCTGGACTTTTCTTTGTTGGGAGATTTTTGATGACAGAATCAATCTCTTTAAACGTGATTGTGCATTTCCAAGAATTTGTCCATTTCGTCTAGGTTGTCTAATTTGTTGGCATACAGTTTCTCATAATATCCTCTTAAGATCCTTTTTGTTTCTGTGGGGTCAGTCATAACTTCTCCCCTTACACTTCTGATGGTATTTATTTTCATCTTCTCTCTTTTTTTCTTTGTAAATCTAGTTAGGAGGTTGACAGTTTTATTGATCTACTCAAAGAACCTGCTTTTGGTTTTGTTTATTTTCTCTATTGTTTTTTTCTTCTCAATTTCATTTATTTATGCTCTAATCTTTATTATTTATTCCTTCTGCTTGCTTTGGAATTTGTTTGCTGTTTGTTTTTGTTTTTTGTTTTCCTAGTTTCTCAATTTTTCCCCTAAACTTTTATTTTAGCTCCTTTTTTAACATAGGTGTTTAGGGCTATAAATTTCCTTCTCAAGACTGCCCTTGCTGTATCCCAGTTCTTTTGATAAGTTATGTTCTCATTTTCGTTTGTCTCAATATATTTACTGACTTCACTTGCAATTTCTTCTTTCACCCACTGATTATTTAGGAGTGTATAGTTTAGCCTCCACACATTTACAAATTCACTTTTTTCCTCTCTATTTTTATTGATTTCTAGTTTCATTTCATTATGGTCTGAGAAAGAGCTCTATATATTTTCAATATTTTTATATTTATTGAGAGCTGCATTGTACCCTAACTTGTGGTCTATTCTGAAGAAAGATCCATAAGCACTTGAGAAGAATATATAACCCACTGAGTTTGGATGCAGCATTTTGTATATGTTTGTTAGGTCTATCTCATTTATCATATTGTTCAGGTTCTCTGTTTCCTTGTTGATCTGCTGTCTAGTTGTTCTATCTAATGATGTGAGGGGTATGTTGAAGTCTCCAATGATTATTGTATTTATGTCTGTTTCTGGCTTCAGTTTTGCCAGGGTTTGTCTCATATATTTTAGGGCACTCTGGTTAGGTACATAGATATTTATGACTGTTGTATCTTCCTGGTGGTTGTCCCATTTATATAATGGTGTGATGGTTAGACAATTGTGTCAACTCAGCCAGGTCATTGTGCCCAATTGTTTGGTCAAGCAAACACTGGGCAAACTGTAATACAAGGGCATTTATAGACTTTAGTCACCATTGATTTTACTGCAGTGGTAAATCATAGATAGCTGATTACAATTACATCAATCAGTGAGATTGCCATCAGCAATGAGTGACGCTTTATCCAATCAATTGAATGCTTTAAAAGGGGAAGTGATTTCAGCATTGAGTGAGAATTTCCCAGCCCGTTTTTGGATAGCCAATGTCTCCCAGATCTCATCAAGAACCTTCATTGGGCGGCGGACTTGGCCCAGTGGTTAGGGCATCCATCTACCACATGGGAGGTCCGCGTTTCAAACCCGGGACTCCTTGACACGTGTGGAGCTGGCCCATGCACATTGCTGCTGTGCTCAAGGAGTGCCGTGCCACGCATGGGTGTCCCCTGCGTAGGAGAGCCCCACGCACAAGAAGTGCGCCCTGTAAGGAGAGCTGCCCAGTGCAAAAGAAAGTGCAGCCTGCCCAGGAATGGTTCCGCACACACGGAGAGCTGACACAACAAGATGATGCAACAAAAAGAAATACAGATTCGCGTGCTGCTGACAACTACAGAAGCGGACAAAGAAGACGCAGCAAATAGAACAGACAATGGGGTGGGGGGAAGGGGAGAGAAATAATAAAATAAATCTTTAACCCACAGCTGCATGAGAGATTCATAAAATTGCATACTATTGACAGATATCTCTTGTTGATTCTGTTTCCCTAGAGAACCCTGACTAATGGTACCAGGAGAGGTCCATCAGAACAGAGTCTTAAACATGGGGTGTCTGGGGTAGTTCTGAGAGTTTTGCAATTGGCTTTCTGTTTTTTTTTTTAAGATTTATTTTTTATATATTTCTCTCCCCATCCCCCCCCCCACCATGTCTGCTCTCTGTGTGCATTTGCTGTGTGTTCTTCTGTGTCAACTTGCATTCTTGTCAGTGGCACCAGGAATCTGTTTCTCTTTTTGTTGCTGTGTCAGCTCTCCGTGTGTGTGGTGCCACTCCTGGGCAGGTGTCACTTTTTTTGTGTGTGTGCAGGGCAGCTCTCCTTGCATGTGGGGCTCCCCTACGCAGGGGGCACCGCTGTGTGATACTGCAGTCATTGCACACATCAGCACTGCACATGGGCTGGCTCACCATACGGGTCAGGAAGTCCGGGGTTTGAACCCTCTACCTCCCATGTGGTAGGCAGACACTCTATCAGTTCTGTCGAATCCACTTCCTGCAATTGGCTCTCTACTCTAATTGGACTCAAGGGCACTGATAACTCCCTTTCCAATAATGAAGAGGCTGCTAACAGTCCATGGCACAAGTTGGCAATCGAGACATGCAAACTATCATCACTGGATTCCCCTATTTCCATGCTTATAAGAAGCAAGGATCTGGGTGAGAGTGTTTTCAACACCTTAACAGAGTTTTGTGGAGTCAAAAGGTATAATGATGTTGGCTGGCTCCTCCTAGATACTCTGGATACTGTTACAAAAGAAAGAGATGCATTAAAGACTTTATATTTGAAACTTAAACACCACACGAATGATGCGAAAGTTTTATGTGGGCTCTGAAAGAAAGTCTTGTCTCCTGTAGCCACAGGCTCAAAATATCTGAGAACCAAACTCAGACTCTTCATTGTATGAGCAGTGGAGTTACAAAGGAAACTAAAATCTCAACCCTGCAGGGTTTCTGCAGTTAAAGTGAAGGCATTGATTGGAAAATAGTGGAATCCAGAGAATTAGGATGGAGACATATGGGATGATGATGATATTGATGGAGACACTGGAACTCTGAATTCTGCTGAGACTTTAGCAGATAAACCTCAATGGCCTGCCCTGTGAAGACCACACCTTGTCAACCTTGTATCATCCAGCCTCCAGGCTACCCCAGGGAGTCTTAAACAACCTCCAGTTCTGAGGTGGGTACCAGCCAAACTGAAACTTGCCTTGCCCAGCCGCCAGCCTGCCCCAGGGAGTCTGGACCTCTTCTCAGCCCTGAGGCACATACCAGTGAAACTCCAGCATGTACTGCTGAGCATCCAGTCTGCCCTGAGGAAACTGCCTTTCAACCCCTACCTGAAGAGATTAATCCTGTCTCACCAGAAGAAAACGCAAGGGAATGCCCTGAAGTCAGTAGATTGCAAGACATTGCTAATCCTTCTCCTTACCCACTCCTACCACCTCTCTTGTCTCCGAGACCTATTACTAGACTAAAATCACAATAAGCCCCCAAAGGTGAAATACAAAGTGTGACCCATAAGGAATTAAAGTATACTTAGAAAGAACTGCATGAGTTTTCCAACTTACATAGATAAAAATCAGGAAAATATGTATGGGAATGGAAACTGAGTGTATGGGATAATAGTGGAAGGAATATAAAGTTGATCAGGCTGAATTTATGGATATGGGCCCACTAAGCAGAAATTCTGGATTCAATGCTGTAGCTTGAGGGGTTAAAAAGGGCTCTTACAGTTTGTTTGGGTGGCTGACTGAAATATGGACCAAAAGATGGCCCAGCATTTCTGAGGTTGAGATGCCTGATTTGCCCTGGTATACAGCAGAAGGGGGAATTCAAAGGCTTAGGGAGATTGGAATGCTAGAATGGATTTACCATTTGAGAGCTTCCCACCCACCCCAGGAATGTCCAGAGGACACATCTTTAACCAGGACTGTGGGGAATAAATTTGTAAGAATAACTCCATCTTCCCTGAAGAGCTCTGTGGTTGCTCTTCTCTGTAGTCCAGATATTACTGTAGGGAGGGCTGTGATGGAATTATAATCCTTAAACATTATGGGGTGATTGGATGTCAGTCTGGTAATAGTCAAGTATTGGCACTTAATCGCCAAAATCAAAGTGGGCGTGGCTACCACAATGAAAGGTGAATTCAAAAAAGCAGTCAAAATAGTCTGAGTCGCATGGAGTTATGGCGTTGACTAATACATCATGGGGTACCTAGCAATGAAATAGACGGGCAGTCTACTAAATTTCTTTTGGATCTGTATAAAAAGAAGAGTTCTAGGTCAAGTGAACAAAATCCTAACTCAAATTACAGATGCTGAGAATCACAGCCCCTTAATCATTTCCCAGACTTGAGACAGTTTACAGACACAGAGCCCCTTGAATGAGGAAAAGGCTGGGTCTCCTTGGGGAAGGATCATGTTAAATTGCCCAAAATTTATACTGTTAATCTTCCTCTCACCTTTCCCCAAGGAAACCTATGGCCTTTTACCAGAGTAACTGTGCACTGGGGAAAAGGAGATGTCAGACATTTCCGAGATTATTAGACACTCGCTCAGAAGTGACTAATTTCAGGAGACCCAAAACATCACTGTGGTCCAGTAGTCAGAGTAGGGGCTTATGGAGGTCAGATGACTTATGGAGTTTTAGCTCAGGTCCTGTCTCACAGTTGGTCCAGTGGGTCCCCGGACCCATTCTGTGGTTATTTCCCAAATTCCAGAATATGTAATTGGAATAGACATATTCAGTAACTGGCAGAATCCCCACATTGGATCACTGACTTGTGGAGTGAGGGCTATTAGGGTTGCAAAGGCCAAGTGGAAGCCACTATAACTGCCCCTACCTAGCAAAATAGTAAGCCAAAAGCACAACCAAATTCCTAGAGGGAATTGCAGAAGTTAGTGCCACCATCAAGGATCTGAAGGATGCAGGGGTGGTGATTCCCACCACATCCCCATTTAACTCTCCTATTTGGCCTGTACAGAAAATAGATTGATCTTGGAGGATGATACTAGATTATCGTAAACTTTTTTTTTAAAGATTTATTTATTTTATTCATTTCCCTCTCCTTCCCCCGCCCCCCCCCCCATCCACTTCTGTTGTTGTCAGCAGCACAGGAATCTGTGTTTCTTTTTGTTGCATCATCTTATTGTGTCAGCTCTCCATGTGTGCGGTGCCATTCCTGGGCAGGCTGTACTTTCTTTCGCCTGGGTGACTCTCCTTACATGGGGGACACCCCTACGTGGTACAGCACTCCTTGTGCACATCAGCGCTGTTCATGGACCAGCTCCACACATGTCAAGGAGGCCCAGGGTTTGAACCATGGACCTCCCACGTGGTAGACAGATGCCCTAACCACTGGGCCACGTCCACCACCAGATTATCGTAAATTTAACCAGGCAGTGACTCCAATTGCAGCTGCTGTCCCAGGTGTGGTATCATTGCTTGAGCAAATCAGCATGTCCTCTGGTACCTGGTATGCAGCTGTTGATTTGGTGAATGCTTTTTTCTCATTTGCTATTAGTAAGTACCACCAGAAACAGTTTGCTTTCAGCTGGCAAGGCTAGCAGTATACATTCACTGTCCTGTCTCAGGGGTATATAAACACTGTGGCCTTATGTCATAATATTGTCCGCAGGGATCTTGATCATCTTTCCCTCCCACAAGACATCACACTGGTCTATTATATTGATGGCATCATGTTGATAGGACCTAGTGAGCAAGAACTAGCAAAGACTCTAAACTTATTAGTAAGGCATTTGTGTGAGAGAGGATGGGAGATAAATCCAACTAAAATACAAGGTCCCTCCACCTCAGTAAAATTTCTAGGTGTCCATGGTGTGGGGCATGTCAAGATATCCCTTTTGGGGAAGCGGGCTTGGCCCAGTGGGTAGGGCATCCATCTACCACATGGGAGGTCTGCGGTTCAAACCCTGGGCCTCCTTGACCCGTGTGGAGCTGGCCCATGCACAGTGCTGATGCGCACAAGGAGTGCCGTGCCACACAGGGGTGTCCCCCGCATAGGGGAGCCCCATGCACAAGGAGTGCACCCCGTAAGGAGAGCTGCCCAGCATGAAAGAAAGTGCAGCCTGCCTAAGAATGGCACCGCCTACATGGAGAGCTGACACAGCAAGATGATGCAACAAAAAGAAACACAGATTCCCATGCCACTGACAACAACAGAAGCAGACAAAAACAAGAACATGAAGCAAATGGACACAGAAAACAGACAACTGGGGAGAGGAGGGGAGAGAAATAATAAAAATAAATCTTAAAAAAAAAAAAAAAGATATCCTTTCTAAAGTAAAGGATAAGCTATTGCATCTGGCTCCTCTTATGACCAAAAAAGAAGTACAATGCTGAGTTGGTCTCTTTGGACTTTGGAGACAACGCATTCCTTATTTGGGTATGCTACTCCAGCCCATTTACTGGGTGACCAGAAAAGCTGCTAGTTTTGATTGGGGACCAGAACAAGAGACTCTGCATCAGGTCCAGGCTGCTGTGCAAGCTGCACTACCACTTGGGGCATATGATCCAGCAGATCCAATGGTGCTAGAAGTTTTAGTGGCAAATAGAGATGCTGTCTGGAGCCTTCGGCAGGCCCCTATAGGAGAATCACAACACAGACCCTTAGGATTTGGGGGCAAAGCCCTGCCATCCTCTATAGATAACTACTTTCCTTTTGAGAAACAGCCTTTGGCGTGCTACTGGGCCTTAGTGGAGACTGAACGCTTAACCATGGGCCATCAAGTTACCATGAGACCTGAGTTGCCTGTCATGAGCTGGGTATTGTCTGACCCACCAAACCATAAAGTTGGGCATGCACAGCAGCACTCCACAACAAAGTGGAAGTGGTATATACGAGATAGGGCTCAAGCAGGTCCTGAGGGCACAAGTAAGTTACATGAGGAAGTAGCCCAAATGCCCACAGTCACCACCCCTGCCATGTTACCTTCTCTTTCCCAGTCCACAGCTTTGGTCTCTTGGGGAGTCCCTTACAATCAGTTGACTGAGGAAGAAAAAATTCGATCCTGGTTTACAGGTGGTTCTGCATGATATGCAGCTACTACCCAAAAGTGGAAAGCTACAGCACTGCAGCCCCTTTCTGGGACATCCCTGATGGACAATGGTGAGGGCAAATCCTCCCAGTGGGCAGAATTTCGAGCAGTGTACCTGGTTGTTCATTTTGCTTGGAGGAAGAAATGGCCAGGGGTGCATTTGTACACTGATTCATGGGCTGTTGCCAATGTTTGGTTGATGGTCAGGGAATTGGAAGGAACATGATTGCAAAATTGGTGACAAAGAGGTCTGGGGAAGAGGTATGTGGATAGACCTTTCTGAGTGGACAAAACACATGAAAATATTTGTGCTCCATGTGAATGCTCACCAGAGGGTGACTTCAGCAAAGGAAGATTTTAATAATCAAGTGGATAAGATGACCCACTCTGTGGCTAATACTCAGCCTCTTTTCCCAGCCACTCCTGTCATTGCCCAATGAGATCATGAACAAAGTGGCCATGGAGGTAAGGATGAAGGTTATGCATGGGCTCAGCAACATGGACTTCCCCTTACCAAGGCTGACTTGGCTACAGTCACTACTGAGTGCCTTATCTGCCAGCAGCACAGACCCACACTCAGTCCCCGATATGGCACCATCCATTGAGGTGACCAGCCTGCTACCTGGTGGCAAGTTGACTACAATGGACCACTTCCACTATGGAAGGGGCAGTGATTTGTTTTAACTGGAAGGGACACATACTCTGGATATGGGTTTGCATTTCCTGCACACAATGCTTCTTCCAAAACTACCTTCTGTGTACTTACTGAATGTCTTATCTACCACCATGGCATTCCATGCAGCATTGCTTCCAATCAAGGAACCTATTTCACAGCAAATGATGTATGGGAATGGGCACATGACCATGGAATTCACTGGTCTTACCATGTTCCCCATCACCCTGATGCAGCTGGATTGGTGGAATGGTGGAATGGCCTTTTGAAGACTCCATTATGGTGCCAACTAGGTGGCAATACCTTGCAGGGCTGGGGCAATGTTCTCCAGGAGGCTGAGTATGCTCTAAATCAGCATCCATTCTATGGTGCTGTTTCCCCCATAACCAGGATCCATGGATCCAGGAATCAAGGGGTGGAAACGGGAGTGGTACCACCCCTAGTGACCCACTAGGAAAATTTTTGCTTCTGTCTCTGCCTCAAACTCTACAGGTTTTAGTCCCAAAAGGAGTGCTGGCACCAGGGAACACAACAATGATTCCATTGAACTGGACGTTAAAACTGTCACCTGGCCACTTTGGGCTCTTCTTACCTCTGAATCAACAGTCAAAGAAAGGAATTACTGTACTGGCTGGGGTGATTGATCCTGACTATCAAGGGGAAATAGGACTGCACCTACTTAATAGGGGTAAAGAAGAGTTTGCCTGGATACAGGAGATCCTCTAGGGCATCTCCTACTACTGCCATGTCCTATGATTAAAGTCAATGAAAAATTGCAACAACCCAATTCAAACAGGACTAACAATGGTCCAGAATCTTCAGGAATGAAAGTTTTTGTTACCCCACCAGGCAAAGAGCCACAGCCAGGTGAAGTGCTTGCTGAGTGTAATGGAAACCTGGAATGGATAGTGGAAGAAGGTAGTGATAAATACAAACGTCAATCACATGACCAGTTCAGAAACAAGGACTATAATGGTCATGAATCTTTCTTCTTTGTTTCATGATGATGATGATTGTATATGTACACAAAACAAATTTCTTTGTCTTCTTCCACAAACTTTTCCCTTATCATACAACAAGTTGTATCAGTTTCATGTCATAATATTTGAGGATGTCGAGTTTGAGAGTGAATATTACCCAAGAACTTGCACCCTATTCTGTATGGAATTAATGAGTTTCCGGTTGTACACAGGGGAGGTGAACATTGTTAGGTGGAAATATATATATATATATATATATATATATATATATGCATGTCTGTTATTGTTTTTACTTAGAGACTAAGTATGGTTTAAGATAATGTGTATGGTTGCCAAGTTGACAAGGGGTGGACTGTGATAATTAGGCTATTGTGTCAACTCAGCCAGGTCATTGTGCCCAATTGTTTGGTCAAGCAAGCACTGGGCTAACTGCAATATAAGGGCATTATGGAATTTAGTCACCATTGATTTTACTGCAGTGGTAAATCACAGATAGCTGATTACAATTACATCAATCAGTGAGATTGCCATCAGCAATGAGTGAAGCTTTAGCCAATCAATTGAAAGCCTTAAAAGGGGAAGTGATTCTAGCATTGAGTAGAATTTCCCAGCTCGTCTTTGGACAGCCAATGTCCCCCAGAACTCATCAAGAACCTTCATTGGACTTTCACTGGAGCCCCAGGTTGCAGGCTGCCTGAGGAACCTGGACTTGTGCATCCCCACAGCTGCGTGAGAGACTCATAAAATCGCATACTATTGACAGATATCTCTTGTTGATTCTGTTTCCCTAAAAGATCTCTGACTAATACAAATGGCATTCTGTATCTCATAACTTTTTTGCATTTATAGTCTGTTTTGTCTGATATTAATATAGCTACCCCTGCTCTTTTTTGGTTACTATTTGCATGGAGTATATTTTTCTAACCTTACACTTTCAGCCAGTTTGCACCCCTGGATCTAACGTGAAAAGTTTCTTGTAAGCAGTATATGTTTGGCTCCTTTTTTTTTTTTTTTTTATCCATTCTAGCCTGTATCTTTTGATTGTTGAGTTTAATCCATTCACATTCAATGATATTACTGTAAATGCATTATTTACTTCCACCATTTTATTCTTTCATTTTCTTACAGCATATCATAGTTTTGTCTGTCATTTTTCTCTTTTGGCTATCCTTTCTGTTATTGTTTCTTCTACACTCTCCTGTCTTTTTCTTTTAGGTTCTAAGACTTCCTTTATTATTTCTTGCAAAGGTAGATTCTTTTTTATGAACTCTCTTAGTTTCTGTTTGTGGGTATTTTATATTCACCTTCATATTAGAAAGACAATTTTGCTGGATAAAGAATTCTTGGGTAGCAGTTTTTCACTTTCAGTATCCTAATCTTATCATATCACTATCTTCTTGCCTCAATGGATTCTGATGAGAAATCCACACTAAGTGTTTTTGGGCGTCCCTTGTATGTGATGGTTTGGTTCTTCCTTGCTGCTCTGAGAATTCTCTCTTTATCTTTGACATTTGACATTCTGAGTAGTTTATGTGTCTTAGAGTAGGTCTATTCTAATTGGGGTATGGTGTGCTTCTTGGACATGTAAGTTCATTTCTTTCATGCGAGTTGGGTAATTTTCTGCTATAATTTCTTCAAATACTCTTTCTGCCCCATTTTACTTCTTTTCTCCTTCTGGAATGCCCATGACGTGTATGTTGTTGCATTTCATGTTGTCATTCAATTCTCTGAGCCCCTGTTCAATGTTTTCCATTCTTTTCTCTCCCTGTTCTTTTCTGTCTTCAATTACAGCTCTTCTTTCTTCAGTATCACTTATTCTTTTCCTATCAATTCAAGTCTGCTATTGTATACCTCTAATGTGTTTATTAGCTCACCTATTGTGTCTTTCATCCCATGAGCTCTGTTACTTTTCTCTTCAGGATTTCAAATTCTTCTTTATGCTCACTCATTGTCTTCTTCTTTTTTATTTCTTTGTCTTTATTTTTTTAATGTTACATTAAAAAAATATGAGACCCCCATATACTCCCCCACCCCCCTCACCCCACTCCTCCCAAACAACCTCCTCCATCATCATGGGACAGTAATTGCACTTGGTGAATACCTCTCTGAGCACGGCTGCACCACATGGTCAGTGGTCCACATTATAGTTTACACTCTCCCCCAGTCCACCCAGTGTGCCATGGCAGGACATACAATGACCAGTAACTGTCCCTGCAGTACCACCCAGGACAACTCCAAGTCCTAAAAATGCCCCCACATCACATCTCTTCTTCCCACTCCCCACCTTCAGCAGCTACCATCTTTCTTCATCTCAATGCTACATTTACTTCCATTGCTAATCACAATAGTTCCAGAATAGAATATCAGTAAGTCCACTCTAATCCATACTCTATCCCTCCATCCTGTGGACCCTGGGATGGTTATGTCCACTCCACCTCTATATCGAGAGGGTGCTTAGATTCCACTTGGATGATGGATGCAATTCTCCTGTTTGCAGTTGTAGGCACTCTTGGCTTCCTGGTGTAGTGGTTGACCTTCTTCACCTCCCTGTTAGCTGGCTGGGGTGAGTCCAATAAACCAGAGGGTAGGAGTTGCAAGTCTGTTGAGGCTCAGGGCCTGGTTATTACATGGACAGTCCAGAGATTCAGGTTCCCTGAGTACACACTAAACCCCAGTGCCAACCACAGGTCTAGTAAAAGTAACAGGAGAGGCTTGTGAACAAAGATCACATCTGAGTCCAACTCCATCACACTCAGAAACACAAACTCCAAAGTAGGATCAACTGACATGGCACCGAAGTCCATCTGCCATGACCACAGAACCTGTGGGTCTCTGTAGCCCTCAGAAGAACCAATACCTGGGGTTGTATCTACTTTAGCTGTCTGTGGGACTCGGCTGAGGTATATGTAAAGGTGACCCCTCTGATGACCTCCCAGCTCTTTTTTGGAGAATCATAGCCATATAAATTAATTTGTCCTTACCATTTCCCCCTTTTATTCAAGGTCAAAAACATTTTTAACTCCTGACATTACATGTAGGCTGAGATATTCTGCTGGTCTGAGGTGACCGTTTTATTCAAGGTTGTTCTCCAGCCCCATCATCAGTTGGTACTTGGTAGTAATCCCTCGGTGCCAGGGAGGCTCATCCCTGGGAGTGATGTCCCATGCTGGGGGGAAGGCAATGCATTTACATGCTGAGTTTGGCTTCAAGACTGGCCACATTTGAGCAACATGGAGGCTCCCAGGAGGTAACTCTTAGGCTACCTGCAGCTCTAGGCCTAGTTCTTCTTTCAGGCACACAGGCACACAAGCATAGTCATTAGCATCAAGGGCTCATTGTTGGGCCATCCTTCCTTATTGGTCTTAGCCATTGCACTCGGGGGATTGTTGCTGTTCCATTAGGGAATGCGACAGAGCTCCCCTGGCAAGGAACTCAGCACTCCCCCAGCCATCGTTCCCAACTGTAACCACTAGGAAAATATCCAGACATATTTATGCACCCTGCACATATGCCGTGGAGAACTGCCTCCCAACCATGTGCCCCACACCAGTATTCCTCCCCTGCCACCACCAAACCCCTCCGTGGTCCAAACCTCCCCAAAAATGAAGACCAATATATTGCCAGGTTCCATTAATAGAAAATGGAATATAGTGATGGGTTTAAAGGTTAGATATAGAATACATACTAATTTAGAAAAATTAAAGTAAAAATAAATTGGGTATCAAAAAATTTAAAAATGAAAAAACTTTGTTTTTGATGTTTTGCCTTCCATCACTGCAATAAGTATTGCCCTATATGCACATTGGCAAGGCAACTTCTTCCATCTCTTCCTCAGTGTCTACATCCTTTCTTTTTCTTTTTTTTCTAATTAAAACTTTTGTCTTCACAAAAGTTTAGGATCACAGTAATTCATATATACAATATACAGTACTCCCACATATCCAATATAAAACCCTTTTCCCTTCCACAGCAATAATCTTTTTACATGTTCATACTATATTTACTGCAACTGATGTACAGATTTTGAGACAATAGCTTTCAAACAAAGTTACACTTAGGTTTACATTGTGGTTTATATTTTAGACTATAAAATTTTCTAAATTTTTAGTTATCTTATGTTTTACATTACAATTTATATTTTAGCCTATAGGCCCCGATACTTTTTTGGTGTAATTTAACGTGTACTATATCCATCCTTGCATAATCTGTGGAACACTTCCATTGCCCCACAGTTACACTGATTCCACCTATTCAATACTTCTTTCCCCCTCCCCTCAAGGCCCACAGTGACAATCACTCTTCATTGCTTGAAGGGCCATGTTCAGAGATACTTGCAACAATGCTGAGGGCTTGACATGCTCAAATGCCCTAATGCGTTGGGAGCCACCATTTCTCTCGAGAGATACAATTCCCTCTATTTGAGAACATCAGTCCTCCCCAGGATGTGGGTATACCTTCACTCTCATTGTATGGGTCTCCATCCAATGATATAACCCACTATGACAAAATGAGCGCTCACATATTCCCTAGAAGCCTGTCCTGTGCCAGATTCTCCCCTTTAAGCATCTTAAACAGGTAACCTTCCTTATTATATTTTTGAAAAAGTTTTCTCAACATTATACTCTCAACCACATATCTATGTTCCTATGTTCATATGTTTCCCCTCTCTCCCCCCAATTTCTTGGGCTATATTACCCATCCTCCCATCTCTAGCCCCCTCAAGCCCACAAAGCCCCACCCAATGGTATCCCTATGCCCCCATTTTATCCCTTCCCTGTACAAATACTTACCTCCAGCTTATCATAGATTTCACCCAGGTAGATGTCAGCTCACAACCTTTCTCTACCCCCAAATTCCTTTAAGGCTATCATCTGGTCTCTAGCTCTCTGAGGCAGCTTTCATATCATTGAGGTCATGTAGTATTTGTCCTTCAATGCCTGAGTTGCTTCACTCAACATAAAGTTCTCAAGATTCATCCATGTTACCACATGTGTTTGTACTGTATTCATTCTTAAAGCTGAGTAGTATTCCATTGTATGTATATACTACATTTTATTTATCCATTCATCTGTTGATGGGCATTTGGGTTGGTTCCAACTTTTGGCAATAATGAACAATGCTGCTATGAACATTGGTGTGCATATATCGATTTGTGTCCTTGTTTTCGGTTTTACTGCGTATATACCCAGCAGTGGAATTGCTGGATCATAAGGCAAATCTGTAGCTGGTTTTTTGAGAAATCGCCAAACTGTTCTTTAGAATGGCTGGATCCTTCTGCATTCCCACCAGCAGTGGATGAGTGTTCCCATTCCTCCACATCCTCTCCAGCACTTGTAGTCTTCTGTTTTTTCATAACTGCCAATCATTTATGGGAGTAAGATGGTATCTCATTGTAGTTTTGATTTGCATTTCCCTAATAGCTAGAGATATGGAGCATTTTTTCATGTGGTTTTTAGTCATTTGTATTTCTTCTTTGGAGAAGTGTCTGTCTAAATCTTTTTCCCATTTTTTAAATGGGTTGTTTGTCTTTTTATTTTCAAGATATAGGAATTCTTTATATATGCAGGGTATAAGTCTCCTATCAGATATATGGTTACCAAATATTTTCTCCCATTGTATAGTTCTCTTTTCACTTTCATGACAAACTCCTTTGAGGTGCAGAGGGTTTTAATGTTGAAGAAGTCCTATTTATCTATTTGTTCTTTTGCTGCTTGTGCTTTGGGTGTGAAGTTCATGAAGCCGTTTCCTATTACAAGTTCCTGTAGATGGTTCCCTACCTTGCTTTCCAAAGTCTTTATGGTCTTAGCTCTTATATTTAGGTCTTTGATCCATCTTGAGTTGATTTTTGTATAAGGTGTGAGTTGGTAATCCTCTTTCATTCTTTTACATATGGATATCCAGTTCTCCAGGCACCATTTGTTGAAGAGGCCATTCTCTCCCAGTTGAGAGGGTTTGGTGGCCTTATCAAATATTATATGACTGTATATATGAGGATCTATATCAGAACTCTCAATTCAGTTCCATTGGTCAGTGTGTCTATCCTTGTGCCAATACCATGCTGTATTCACTACTATAGATTTGTAGTGTGTTTTGAAGTCAGGTAGTATGATTCCTCCAATTTCATTTTTCTTTTTTTCCAAATTCTACTCAATTTATTCATTTTTTAAAAAATATTACATTCAAAAAATATGAGGTCCCCATTCACCCCCACAGTAACACTCTCCCCCATCATCATGACACATCCATTGCATCTGGTGAGTACATCTCTGGGCATTGCTGCACCCCCTGGCCTGTGGTCCACACCATAGCCCACACTCTCCCATGTTCCATCCAGTGGGCCATGGGAGGATATACAATGTCCGGCAATTGTCCCTGGAGCACCACCCAGGACAACTCCAAGTCCCAAAAATGCCTCCACATCTCATCTCTTCCTCCCATTCCCCACACCCAGCAGCCACCATGGCCACTTTTTGCACACCAATGTCTCATTTTCTCAATTATTAACCACAATAGTTCATGAATAGAATATCATTAAGTCCGCTCTAATCCTTACTGTATTCCTCCTTCCTGTGGACCTTTGCTTGGTTGTGTCCATTCCACATCTATGTCAAGAGGGGGCTTAGATTCCACATGGATGCTGGATGCAATCCTCCTGCTTTCAGTTGTAGGCACTCTAAGCTCCATGGTGTGGTGGTTGACATTCTTCAACTCCATGTTAGCTGAGTGGGGTAAGTCCAATAAATCAGAGTGTAGGAGCTGAAGTCTGTTGAGGCTCAGGGCCTGGCTATCATATTGTCAGTCCAGAGATTCAAATCCCCTAGATATATCTTAAACCCCAGCACCAACTACAATTCCAGTAAAGTAGCATGAAAGGCTTGTGAAAAGAGATCACATCTGAATCCAGCTCCATCACGCAGAAACACCAGCTCCAAAGAAGGGCCAACTGACATGGCAGTGAACCCCATCTGCCATCACCATAGAACCTGTGGGTCTCTTTAGCCCTCAAAAGGACCAATACCTGGGGTTGTATCTACTTTATCTGTCTCTGAGACTCTGCTCAGGTGTGCATAAGGGCATTCCTTCTGACAACCTCCAGACTCTTTTTTAGAGACTCATAGCCATATAAACTCATTTGTTCTTTCCATTTCCCCCTTACTTTAGGTCAAACAGCATTTTTAACTTCTGTTATTATATGTAGACAGGAATATTATGCTGGTCCGCGTTGAACCTTTAATTCCAGGTCATTTTCTAGTTACGTCATCAGCTGGTACTTGGTAGTGATCCCTCGGTGCCAGGGAGGCTCATTCCCAGGTGTCATGTCCCACGCTGGGGGGAAGGCATTGCATTTACATGCTGAGTTTGGCTTCGAGACTGGTCACATTTGAGTAACACAGAGGCTGTCAGGATCATTTTTCTTTTTCAATATGTCTTTGGCTATTCAGCACCTCTTTCCCTTCCAAATAAATTTCATAGCTAGTTTTTCTAGTTCGTTAAAGAATACTTTGTTGATTTTTATTGGGATTGCATTGAATCTGTAGATCAGTTTTGGTAGGATAGATATCTTAATAATATTTAGTCTTCCTATCCATGAACAGGGAATATTCTTCCATTTATTTAGGTCTTCTTTGATTTCCTTGAACAGTGTTGTGTAGTTTTCTGTGTATGTCTTTTATATCTTTAATTAAATTTATTCCTAAGTATTTGATTTTTTTATTTACTATTGTAAATGGTATTTGTTTCTTGATTTCCTCCTGAGATTGCTCATTATTGGTGTACAGAAATGCTACTGATTTTTGCGCATTGATCTTATAACTTGCAACAGTACTGAACTCATTTATGAGTTCTAGAAGCTTTTTTTGTAGACTTCTCAGGGTTTTCTACGTATAGGATCATGTCATCTGCAAATAATGAAATGACTTCTCCCTTTCCAATTTGGATGCCCTCATTGTGTTCTTGATGTCGTTTATTTCTTTAATCATATTGTCTTTCAACTCATTAATTTGATTTTGGAAATTTCTCCACATCTCACTAACTAGTTCTCTCAAATCCTGCATCTCTTCTGAGGCTTTAATATATTCCTTTTCTTGGGCCATGTATTCCATTGTCTTAGTATGGCTTGTAATTTTTTTCTGATGTCTAGGCATCTGATTAGGATGTAATTTACTTAGATGCTCAATTTCTTTCTCTTTCGTAGAGATTTAGTGGCGAGAGGTTTTGTGTTACCACTGTTCTTTGATTCTTAACTCAACCTGATCGTCAGGATTGTCCCTGCTAGGTGCTCAAAACTGAGCTCTGGACCCAGTAATGGGTTGCAGGCCTGTTTCCTATGGCCCAAGGGAGGAAGGCTCTAAAGGCTGGAAACTGCCTCTCTTGCTTATTTTTAATTTCCTTGGTCTGCCAGCAGATGGTGCTCCTCCGCAGCGCTCTCAGTTCAATGCCTGGTCAGAGTGTGTTTGTCACTGCACAGAATGGATAAATGTGACAGGAGCTTCCTGCCTACAGGCCCAGAGCTTTAATTCAGACTTTCTCAGTGACAGTTCTCCAGCACTCTCTGGCAGCCCCCTCACTTTTCCTGGTAGGAAATATATCCACTCTCCTCTGAGTCCTCAACAATCAGTCCCAGTTAGTAGAGAAGGAGACTGAGAGGGTCGTAAATCTTTAGTCCTTTACTGGCTCCCAAGACAAACAGTGGCACGGTCCCACCTGGCCTGGAAGGGCTCATGGGCCATAGCAGACCAAATCTGTGAATCAGAAGCTGATTCAGCCTTAGGCTGTGTCCCTCTGTCTTGCCTTTCCTGGAGTGGTGGATCCCTGGACCCCCTTTGTAGCAGCAGGCACAGAGGCCTGAGCATTCTAAAGTGTCTTTAGTGTGGGGGAGGGTGCCAGCAATTGCAGTCTCAACTCACAGTTTCAGTTCATAGTTCTACTATCGTGATTCCCCTCCTTTGTCCCTTTCTCTTCTGGGCAGTGCCCAGCCTTTGCCTGGTGTCAAAAACCATAGAAGATCTTTTTCAGACTGTTTCAGCCTGTCCTCTACCTATTTTTCTGGAGGAGAAGAGAGTTCCATGTCTTCTAGTCCACCATCTTCCCAGAAATAGAGTCATGTTTTTTGTTTTTGTTTTGCTTTTGCACATCTCTGGGTAAAGAGATAGGCGACATTACACATTAGGCTCTAAAGTGGCAGCAGTATTTTAATGGATTGACTCCACTCATAAAGTGGTTCAAGCAAAGTCCATCACTTTCATTTCCTCAGCCTCCTGTAATTTAAAGAATAGGGGAGCAGATATGGCTTAAGCAGTTGTGTGCCTGCGTCCCATAGTGCCTCCTAAAGAAGACAAAGATACAACAAGCAGACAACAAGCACACCTCAAGCAAAACAACGAGCGAGCAGACAATTAGCAAAAACGATGAATAAAACATCTTCCCAGACAATGAGCAAAAACAAACGAGCAGGGAAGCAGCTGTGGCTCAATCAGTCTACTATATGGGAGGCCCTGGGTTCATGTCCCGGGGCCTCCTTGTGAAGGCAGGCTCACCCACACGCTGCAGAGAGTCACCTAGCCCACAAATGCCATGGAATGCCGACTCAGCAAGGTGATACAACAAAAAAGGGAGACAAGCAAAAACACAGAAGAGCACACAGTGAATGAACACAGAGAGCAGACAGCAAGCAAGCTGTAAGCAGGGAGGGGAAATAAAATAAATACAGACAGAGAGGAATGCACAGCGAATGGATACAGTGAGCAGACAGCAAGCAAAAAGCCACAGGGGGAGAAGAATTTAAAAAAAAAATGAGCAGGGAACAGATGTGGCTCAAGCAGTTGAGCATTTATCTGCCTCCCACATGGGAGTTCCTGGGTTTGTTCCTGTGCTTCTTAAAGAAAACAGCAGACAAGAAGCAAAAAAAAAAAAAAAAAAGCGAACAAGGTGCAAACAATGAGTTAAACAATGAGCAAACAGATGAGGGAGCCATCTCAGTTAGGGCCAGGAATAAAAGATAAAAGAAGTGTTCATAAGTCATTCAAGTTTTCTGATTTTTCAAATGATGCAAGCATGTCCACATTAATTGAACAAATAACTAACATGGCCGCAACATGAAACGTTGGCTGTCAGGCATTGTTTAAATTAGGCACAAAGTTGTGTAAGAGTGATTCTTGTCTCAGGTTATTTTAGTTTGCTTTGCTGAAAAAAAGCAGCTATCATAAGATGTGTTGGAATTTATTAGCTTATAAGCTTACAGTTTTGAAACACTGGAAATGTTCAAATCTAGGCATCATCAAGGTGATGCTTTTCTCCTGAAGACCAGCTACTGGTGATCCTGGACTCCTCTGTCACATGGCAAGGCACGAGACAGTGTCTGCTGGTCTCTCCCTTCTCTTCTGGGCTTCTTAGCTTTCAGCTTCTAGCTTTGATGCTTTTTCTCTTTGAATTTCATTCTTATAGAGAACTCCAGGAAGAGGAATAAGACCTACCCTGGGCCATACCTTAACTGAAGTAATCCCATCAAAAGGGTCCTAATCCCCACAGAGATGGATTAGGTTTATGAACATGATTTCCAGGGATACAGACCGTTCCAAACATCCACAGGGGGGGCTATCATGCTTTGAACAGAGGTCAGCAAATTAGTGCTCTGGCTATGTGCTTTGGTGGCCTATGTTTGTACAGCCCACAAGCTAAAGATGGTCTTTACATTTTTATATAGCTAAAAAACAAAACAAAACAACAATTATATTGCTGTGGGTGGGGTAAATTTTTTAAAAATAAACAAATCTTTTTAAAAAGTGGAAGGGGTAGAGTGGCTACAGCTCAGTGGTTGAGTGCCTGCTTCACACACACAAGGTTGCGGGTTCAATCCCCTTCTACAGAAAAAATAGAAGGGACTTAATTGGCGAGCTTGGCTATGACACACTGCTGTGCTCTGCAGGGCACTGCTAATCCAGGGCCCAGCAGCACTTCACAGGAGAGCCTTGCTGGGCCTTGTGCTACATGAGAATGGTACGTTCAGCAAGGTACCCTAACCCTCCCAATATGGCCATCACAGGAAACTTTCATAGTTAAGAACCACGTTGCCTGAGTTCATATCCCAGCTCTACTCCCCAAACTGTGTAACTTTGGCAAGTTAATTAACCTTTAACCAAGACTCTTCATCTGCAAAATGGAACTAATAATAGTGCCTCCCTCAAAGCATTTTTGTGAGGGTTAAGTGTTTGATAAGGGTCAGTTAATATTATTGAAGCTCTAATTTATGAGTCCTATAGAAAATCAACATACTCACTCTTCTCTTCCTGGCAAGGAATCCTCATGCTTCCTCAAGGTCCATTCTATTAATGATTCCATGTTTCTCTCAAAATACTGTAAACTTGCGTTTTTGTGCACTTTCTTTGCTTACCATCTTTCCTCAGACCCAACTGAGGTCCTCTGCAAGACATAATCGTTCAGCTTCAGAAAGGTCTGCCCATTAATTTGCAACTCCTAGACTTGACTTCCAGGCTTTACTGGATGGTCAAACTAGAGACCATCTGAAATGTATTATATTTACAGTTGAATTCTTCATAGCTAAGAGTGGAGTCCTTAATAAGCTTAGAACTTCCAAGAGTCCCAAAAGACCTCTAAGCCCTTGTTTGGACTAAACATAATTCTCTGGCTCAAGAACTAAGTATGTGACTGTTAGAATGAAATTCAATGGCAAAGGCCACAAACTTTTAGTACTCAAGAACTTTAATTTTTAAAAAAAGCTAAGGAGAAGGGGGAAGTTTGTTGAAAAATTGCCTGTGATATGTCAGCTGTTTCATGTAACAAATGGGGTTTTATCCTTATTTATCAAAGACCTTATATAGTGTCTAATATTTCAAGCCTCCTCTGTGAATGTGTCATTTTTTGTACTTCTGAAGTGGTGAAGACCCGTTTGGATCAATGGATTAATTCAGATGAAAAGAGAAACTCCTCAGAAAGCAGTCTTACTTGCTTTGAAAGTTTTCCAGTGTTACTCCAGAGTGGATTATAAATAATTAATTTGTGTCTTTTTGGTTGCTGTGGACTAATCAATAAAAAAGAAAGAGAATGCAACTTTCCCATTTCCTGGTCAAAATATACAGTCAGGTCCCTGGGTTCTGGGCTCCTTTTCCTCAGATGAGAGCATTGTTCTTTTGGCAGGCTCAGCCCCACCAAGGAAATGATGTTAAGGCATCTGTGCTTCCAAGGAAAGGAGGTATCGACTCACCTGGACTCCCAGGTCTTGTTGGATCCTTGCAAGAGAAGAGTGATGGGATTCTATTAAGAAGGGGAGCCTACACTAGGCACCCCACAGGGCCCTGGAGGTTGCGAGGGGGTTGGACACATGGATGCCTGCAGGGGGCCAGAGCCTAGGGAACAGCAGCGAGCCTTCCCATGACCAAGTCTGCAGAAAGTGAAGAGGACCTCAGGGAAGTACATCTCTGGCATCTGAAGCCGGGTGTCTGACGAACAGTAAAGGACCTACGTATGGATTGATGCTGGTGACCACTGTGGTTCAATGACCCATTCCTCCCTACCATGTCCACGGGCCAGGGTTCTTGTGCAAGCCAATGGCAGGTGAGTGGTTTATATCGGACTGACCTTGGCAAATGGGGATCCAGAAAGAGATTCAATTTTATTTCAAAAATCAAAACAATGACAGGATGAACCATGAAAACATTATGCTAAGTGAAAGAAGCCAGACACAAAGAATCATATATTTCATGATTCCATTTATATGAAATATACAATATAGATAAATCCATAGAGACAGAAAGCAGATTGGTGATTGCCAAGGGCTGGGAGGAGGAGAAATGGGGAGTAACTGCTTAATAGGTACAGGTTTCCTTTTGAGATGATGAAAATATTTTGGAACAGCTTTGAGGTGTCAGTTGCATAACATGAGTATGAATGCAACTGAATTGTTCACTTTAAAATGGTTAATGTTTTATTAATACAACCTCAATTTTTAAAATTAAATTTAAAAAAATATGACAAGTTGTGAAGAACATTACACTTGTTATATATTCTTTCATTCACCCACAAAGTGTGGATAATAATAGTAACATCTATCTCAAAGGTTATTGTATGATCAAATGAGATATACAGTTCTAATACTTCTGGTACTGTTATAGATATCCTTAGACGTGCTTAATGTGGAACTTTCTCCCCTTGTTGAAGGGTTGACTGACCACAAGCCCCAACATCTCCTCTCTCTTTTCTTTTTTTTTTTTTTAAGATTTATTTTTTTATTTATTTCTCTCCTCTTCCCAAGCCCTTGCCCCCCAGTTGTCTGCTCTCTGTGTCCATTCATTGTGTGTTCTTCTATGTCCGCTTATATTCTTGTCAGTGGCACCGGGAATCTGTGTCTCTTTTTGTTGCATCATCGTGCTGCATCAGCTCTCTGTGTGTGCGGCATCACTCCCGGGCAGGCTGCACTTTTTTTGTGCGAGGCGGCTACCCTTACGGGGCGCACTCCTTGTGCATGGGGCTCCCCTACGCAGGGAACGTTCCCGTTTGGCACCGCACTCCTTGCACGCATCAGCACTGTGCGTGGGCCAGCTCACCACATGGGTCAGGAGGCACTGGGTTTAAACCTTGGTCCTCCCATGTGGTAGGCGGACACCCTATCTGTTGAGCCAAAGCCGTTTCCCTCTCTCTTTTCCACTCAAGTAGGTGAAGGCTCAGTTCACTGCAGCCAGCCAGGGTAGTTCTATGAATGTCCAGAAAAGGAAATCAGTATAATAAAAACAGACCTATGGTCAGGTTTGCACTCTTTTGGGAGTTACCCACACCACCCACAGCACCCAGTTCGAGCATAAAACTATGGAGAAGAAACTCATCCTGATGCCCAGGTTCTGCCCAGGCCATTAAATCTGGGACCTGGGCATTGCTCATTTTTTAAGATTCCCAAGTGATTCTAATGTGAATTAAGAAGGACTCGCCTTAGGAATGCTGTTACCTAGACAATATTAGTAATTATATAGACCTGTGAAGACAGCATAATTTTTTTAAATGTATGAAGAAGGCTGAATTTCCAGTCAATCATTGTAAGTAAGAATCCTATTGGTTTTATTAATTTTATTTATAAAAGCTTTTATAGGTCAAGTCCATTTTTCCAATCCAAAGAAACTGATTTAAACCTATTCCTGTACCAAAAAAAAAAAAAAAAAAAAGGATTATTAATCCTTCCCTGCAGGTTTTTTTTTTTCCTTCTTTATAACATTTCTTTTACTGTCTACCTTACTCTAGCAATGACCTCTGAAGTTACAGTGACTTTTAAGCATGGTTCCTGTCAATGCAGAAATCTAGCTAAACAATGCAGTAAGGGCTAACATGGAGTTGAAGAATGTCAACCACCACACCACGGAGCCTAGAGTGCCTATAACTGAAAGCAGGAGGATTGCAGCCAGTATCCATGTGGAATCTAAGCCCCCTCTTGACATAGATGTGGAATGGACACAACCAAGCCAAGGTCCACAGGAAGGAGGAATACAGTAAGGATTAGAGTGGACTTAATGATACTCTATTCATGAACTATTGTGGTTAATAATTGAGAAAATGTGACATTGGTGTGGAAAAAGTGGCCATGGTGGCTGCTGGGTGTGGGGAATTGGAGGAAGAGATGAGATGTGGAGGCATTTTTGGGACTTGGAGTTGTCCTGAGTGGTGCTCCAGGGACAATTGCCGGACAATGTATGTCCTCCCATGGCCCACTGGATGGAACGTGGGAGTGTGGGCTATGGTGTGGACCACTGGCCAGGGGGTGCAGCGATGCCCAGAGATGTACTCACCAGATGCAATGGATGTGTCATGATGATAGGGGAGAGTGTTACTGTGGGGGGGAGTGGTGGGGTGGGGGCAGTGGGGGTGAATGGGGACCTCATATTTTTTGAATGTAATATTTTTTAAAAAATGAATAAATAAAATTAAATTAAAAAAACAACAACAATGCAGTAAGGTTATTCTGTATGAAAACCACCATTGTGACTCTCTGTATTGAAGAGTTATATATTGAAAGTTATATTCAAAATTATATTGAAAGAGTTATATTAAAACTCTGACTCAGAGACTAGAGGGGTCAATCCTAAATTACTTAATTGATTATGACTAATCTGATAAAATAGATAACATTTAGATAACACCTAAAATATGTAAATATACCTCCCTTCTCAAAATGATAGTAAATATTATGTAAATAATTTCTTAAAATTATCTAGAGGATTTCTTGATTAGTGAATTTTTTTGCACCAGGAATAATCCTCTCTAAAATTTCTGTTTTACATTTTATCTCTCTAGAATATTTGTTGAGTTTTGTTTTTTTTTTTAATGTACATTTGCTTTTTTTTTAAGGAGATACCAGGGATTGAACCTGGGACATCGTACATGTGAAGCAGGTGCTTGATCACTGAACTACACCCACTCCACAATTTGCTGAGTTTTTAAAGCATATCTTAATAGTTATCTAAAGTTTTCTAAGTGTCAAGAAGGTAATCAGAAAAACAAAATGATTTTCTCTTTGAAAAAAGTACCAACTCAAGAAAATAGACCAGTAAAAAATAATAAAAAATCTAGACCTATAAACCAAATAAATTGAGAGTTATTGCATTACAAAAGCATTCAATGCAAGATTTTAAATTCTAGAGTCTCCAAAGACTTCTAAAATATTAATATATAAATTCATCTACACACAACTCTAAGCAGTATGGCCTAGTGGATAAAAAGCATGGATTTGCTTTTTTTTTTAAGATTTATTTATTCCAGCTCCTACCCTCACCTTCCACCTCCCACCCTCGTTGTTTGCACTCACTGTCTGCTCATCTTTTTTTTTTTAGATTTATTTTTATTTATTTATTTCCCTACCCCTTGTTGCTTGTGCTCACTGTCTGCTCTGTGTCCATTCACTGTACATTCTTCTGTGTCTGCTTGTCTTCTCTTCTCATCTTCTCTTTAGGAGACACAGGGAACCAACCCTAGGCCTTCTGATGTGGAAGAGAGGTACTCACTTGCTAGAGTCAACTCAGCTCCCTGGTTTGTTGTGTCTCTCATTGTTTTTCCTCTGTGTCTCTCTTTTGTTGCATCATCTTTTTTAAAAATATATTTTTTTATTAATTTTTAAAAGATACATAGGTTACAAAAATATTACATTCAAAAAGCACAGGAGTTGTTGCATCATCTTGTTGCGTTACCTCTCCATATGGGCCAGTTCTCCACGAGGGCCAGGTGGCCTAGTGGGCCAGCTCACCTTCACCAGGAGGCCCTGGAAATCAAACCCAGGACTTCCCATATGGTAGACAGGAGCCCAGTTGCTTGAGCCACATCTGCTTCCCTGCTCATCTTCTTTTTAAGAGGCACTGGGAACTGAACTCGGGGCCTCCCATGTTGGAGGGAGGCATCTAATCACTTGAGCTACCTCCATTCCCAAGCATGGGATTTAGAAACAAAGAAACCTTAATATGAAGTCCTGACTCATTCATTTAAGCAAATTGCTTAAATTTCATGAGGTTCAGTTTCCTCATTTGTAAAATGGGGAGGCAGGGCAAGATGGCATCTGAGCGAGTGCACCTTATAATCTCTCCTGAAAAGAAGCAGCTGAGTAGGGTTGGAGTCCTGCTGGACCAGGCTGTTTCGGGTGTTTGCAGGGCAGGAGGTATCTGTACGTCGATTTGGTGGGACGGTGACAGAGGAGATTCTTGTAAGAGGTAGAATTTTGGGTCTCTTTCACGGAGGTCAGGGTCGTGCGCAGGACTCTTCCCCCTGAGGCTGGTGGCCCGGCACAGGCGATTCCTGGAGGCTTTGCTGTGCTGGGGAGTTCCCAAGCTCTGAGCAGGCTGTTTCAGGGGCCTGCAGGGTGGGAGGTGTCTGGAAGTCGATTTGGTGAGACAGTGACGGAGGAGATTCTTGTAAGAGGTGAAATTTTGGGTTTCTGACTCGGAGATCAGAGGTTCTGGCTGGAACCCCCATGATCCCTGGGATCTTTGTCCTGTCAGGGGTCCCCAAACCCTGAGCGGGCTGTTTCTGGGGCTTGCAGGGCAGGAGGAGTCTGGATGTCAATTTGGTGAGACAGTGACAGAAGAGATTCTTGCAAGAGGTGGAACTTTCAGTTTCTGACACAGAGGTCAGAAGTCCTAGGAGGAACCCTTCCACCTATGGCTGGCAGCCTGTCCGTGGCGGTCCCTGAACTATTTGTAGTGCAGCAGCACCCCCAACAGGCTGTTTCGGGGCTTGCAGGGCAGGAGGTGTCTGGATGTCGAGTTGGTGAGACAGTGACAGAAGAGATTCTTGTGAGAGGTGGAATTTTGGGTTTCTGACACGGAAGCCAGAGTTTGTGGGCGGGACCGCATCCCCTAGGGCTGGCGCCCAGCAGTGGGGATCCCTGAAGGCTGTGTTGTGTTCCGGTGCTCCCAGGCCCCCTGTTAACTGGATGCGTGGTTCCCAGGTCTGTGTCCCCTAAACCCTGATGGCCCACGCTCCAGAGACTCACACACCTTGAGTCTGCAATATCACAGACTTCCCATCCCTGAATCCACCATGCCCTCAGGTCCATCTGAGGTCCTTAATTATCCTAGCCCTCAGTGTTTATGTTTGTTTGTTTTGTTTTGTTTTTTTCTTTTTTTCTTTTTTCTTTGTTTTGGTTGCTAATATTGCATTATCTCCTGGTCTTTTCTCCCATTTTATCCCCCAAGGTCCTTTTCTTTAGGTTTTTTCTCCTTTTCTTTCTCTTGCTTGTTTCCCTCCCTTTTCTTTGCCCACCCCCTTTTTTCTTTTCTTTCTTTTTCTTCTTATTTTATTTTATTTTATTTATATAATAGGTGCTGCAGGGAGCACTTCATATTTGCTGTGTTTCCTCATCCTCCATTTCCTCTTTGTGAATTGATTTTGGTCACCTACACTATCCCCTTTCCCCCACATCTTACTATCCTCCATCATCGACTATCTCTCTTACATTCCACCCCCCTTTCTTTGGCCCCCAAATTGTCCCCAACTTTTTATTTCTAATACCTTTGTTCTGTTTTCTGTCTTTTAGCCATTTGATATTATTGTCTTACTTTTCTCTTTCCCTCTCTCATGAAAACACTGGCTTTTTAATTCATACTATATTCCTCCCCATATTGAGTTGACTGTCTCATTATAGGTACTGTACTTACTGCTATAACTCTAACACAACTTACATGAGTCTAATATCCATTCTCCCAGATCTCACATTGTTGTTCTGTTAACATTTATTACCAATACTACTTTACACATTTTCTTTTCTTACTCATTTTGCTTTCCCTGGCCCTAATATTTTCCTTCAAAGTGAACTTAGCCAGCAACAAGAAAATAGAGTAAGAAGAAGAACAAAGTGACAAAGAGAAGACATAACACTTACACAAGAACAACAACTAATTAATCCCCAAGACTAGAGAAAGAAGCTAAGGAAATGATTAAACCCATCAAGATAAAATGATGACCAGACAGCAACAAAAAACTACAACCCAAACCAATAATCAGGAAAACATGGCTGAATCCAATGAACAACCTAAAAACCAGGAAGGAGAGCAGAACATCGGACAAGTAATTAAAGATCTCAAAACATACATTAGAGACCAACTTAATGAAGTAAAGGAAGAGATTAACAATATGAAGAAAGCAATTGGAGAGAATACAGAAGAAATTGCAGACATAGGCAAAAAGATAACACATATGATGGGGATGAACACCACTGTTCAAAAAGTCAAAAATACACTCTCAGCAAATAGCAGCAGATTAGAAGAGGCAGAGGAGAGAATTAGTGATGTGGAAGACAGTACATCTGAAATCAAACAGATAGTAGAACTGATCGATAAAAAGATAGAAAAAGTCCAGCTGGGACTTAGGGACCTGAATGACAATGCAAAACACACAAACATATGTATTATAGGCATCCCAGAAAGAGAAGAGAAGGGGAAGGGGACAGAAAGGGTGTTGCAGGAAATAATGGCTGAAAACTTCCCAAATCTACTGAGGGAGATGGATGTACATGTCCAGGAAGCCCAACACACCCCAAACATCATAAACCCCAACAGGCTGACCCCAAGACATATACTTGTCAAATTATCAAATGCTCAAGACAAAGAGAAAATTCTAAAAGCAGCAAGAGAAAAGAGAACCATCACATACAAGGGAGGCTCCATAAGATTAAGTGCTGATTTCTCATCAGAAACCATGGAGGCAAGAAGGCAGTGGTATGATAGTCAAGGTACTAAAAGAAAAAAATTCCAACCAAGAATACTCTACCCAGGTAAACTAGCATTCAAAAATGATGAAGAGTTCAAAATATTCACAGATAAACAGAAATTGAAAGAGTATGCCAACAAGAACCCTGCCCTTCAAGAAATACGAAAGGGAGTTCTGCAGGAAGAAAGGAAAAAACAGAAGAGGCAGAGTTAGAGGAGAATGTAAGAGCAACAAAAAGACAAAAGAGAAGGAAAAGAACAAACAAAATATGACAAACACAATTCTAATCAAAATATGGCTAACATAAATAATTCCTTGAAAGTAATAACACTGAATGTCAATGGATTAAACTCAACTGTCAAAAGATTCAGACTAGGAGATTGGATAAGGAAATATGACTTATCTATATGCTGTCTATGAGAAACATATCTTAGACCCAGGGATTCATGGAGGTTGAAAGTGAATGGTTGGAAAACAATCTTACAAGCAAATAATAACCAAAAAAAGGCAGGAGTAGCTATATTAATATCAGACAAAATAGACATTAAATGCAAAACAATTGTGAGAGACAAAGAAGGATACTACATATCAGTGAAAGGGACAATCTCTCAAGAAGAACAAACAATCATAAATATTTATGCTCCTAACAAGGGTGCCTCCAAATACATAAGGCAAACACTGGAAAAACTAAGTGAAAGAATAGATGCCTCTACAATTATAGTGGGAGATTTTAATACACCACTATCAACTTTGGACAGAACATCTCAAAAGAGATGAATCAATAAAGAATCAATAAAGAAACAAAAGCTTTGAACAGTATATTAGAGGAGCTGGACCTAATAGACATACAGATCATTACACCTGAATACAGCAGGATATATATTTTTCTCAAGTGCACATGGATCATTCTCCAAGATAGATCATATGCTAGGCCACAAAGAAAGACTCAATAAATTCAGAAAGATCAAAATCATACAAAATAATATCTCTGACCACAGTGGAGTGAAGCTGGAAATCTGCAAGGGCCAGAGACCCAGATTTCACAACAAGATATGGAAATTAAACAGCACACTCTTAAAAACAGTGGGTCAAAGAGGAAATCTCCAAAGAAATTAATAACTACCTAGACACTAATGAAAATGATAACACAACATACCAAAACTTATGGGATGCTGCAAAAGCAGTACTGAGAGTGAAATTTATAGCCATAAATTCATACATTAAAAAAAAGAAGAAAGAGCAAAAACTGAAGAACTAATTGCACATTTGGAGGAATTAGTGAAAAAACAACAAAGTAAACCCATAGGAAGAAGAAAGAAAGAAATAACAAAGATAAGAGCAGAACTAAATGAAATAGAAAATAAGAAAGCACTTGAAAAGATAAACAAAACCAAGAGCTGGTTCTTTGAGAAGATCAATAAAATTGATAAACCCTAGCTAGACTAACAAAGGAAAAAAGAGAGAAGATGCAAATACACAAAATAAGAAATGAGAAAGGAGATCTCACCACTGACGCCCCAGAAATAAAGACTATCATAAGAGGATACTTTGAAAAATCATATTCCAACAAAAATGACAATTCAGAGGAAATGGACAAATTCCTAGAAACACATAAGCAGCCTATATTGAAGAAAGAAGAAATTGATGATCTCAACAAACCAATCACAAGTAAAGAGATAGAATCAGTCATTAAAAACCTCCCAACTAAGAAGAGCCCAGGGCCAGATGGCTTCACAGGTGAATTCTACAAAACATTCCGGAAAGAACTAACACCAATCCTGCTGAAACTCTTCCAAAAAATCGAAACAGAAGGAACATTACCTAACTCATTCTATGATGCCAACATTACCCTAGTACCAAAGCCAAACAAAGACACCACAAGAAAGGAAAATTACAGACCAATCTCTCGAATAAACCTAGATGCAAAAATCCTCAACAAAATACTTGCTAACCGTATTCAACAACACATTAAATGAATTATACACCATGACCAAATGGGATTCATTCCGAGTATGCAAGGATGGTTCAACATAAGAAAATCATCAATGTAATACACCATATAAACAGATTGAAGGAAAAAAATCACATGATTATATCTATAGATGCAGAAAAAGCATCTGACAAAATACAGCACCCTTTCTTGATAAAAACACTGCAAAAGGTTGGAATACAATGAAATTTTTTGAACATGATAAAGAGTATATATGAAAAACCCACAGCCAACATCGTTTACAATGGTGAAATCCTAAAATTCTTCCCCCTAAGATCAGGAACAAGACAAGGATGCCCACTCTCACCTCTTCTATTTAATATTGTCTTAGAAGTACTTGCTTGAGCACTGAGGCAAGAACCAGATATAAAAGGCATTCAAATTGGAAAGGAAGAAGTCAAAATTTCATTATTTGCAAATGACATGATCCTATACATAGAAAACCCTGAGAGGTCTACAACAAAGCTTCTAGAACTCATAAATGAGTTTAGTAAAGTCGCATGTTATAAGATCAATGTGCAAAAATCAGTAGCATTTCTGTACACCAATAATGAGCAACTCAGGAGGAAATCAAGAAACAAATACCATTTACAATAATAAATAAATAAATCAAATACCTAGGAATAAATTTAACTAAAGATGTAAAAAACTTATACACAGAGAACTACACAAGACTGTTCAAGGAAATCAAAGACCTAAATAAATGGAAGAATATTCCCTGTTCATGGATAGGAAGACTAAATATCATTAAGATGTCTATCCTACCAAAACTGATCTACACATTCAATGCAATCCCAATAAAAATCAATACAGCATTCTTTAAGGAACTAGAAAAACTAGCTATGAAATTTATTTGGAAGGGAAAGAGGCCCCAAATAGCCAAAGACATATTGAAAAAGAAAAACGAAATTGGAGGAATCACACTACCTGTCTTCAAAACATACTACAAAGCTACAGTAGTGAAAACAGCATGGTATTGGCACAAGGAGAAGCACACAGACCAATGGAACCGAATTGAGAGTTTTGATATAGATCCTCATATATATAGTCATATAATATTCGATAAAGCCACCAACTCTCTCAACTGGGAGAGAATGGCCTATTCAGCAAATGGTGCCTGGAGAACTGGATATCCATATGTAAAAGAATGAAAAAGGATTACCATCTCACACCTTATACAAAAATCAACTCAAGATGGATCAAAGACCTAAATATAAGAGCCATGACCATAAAGACTGGAAAGCAGTGTAGGGAAGCATATACAAGACCTTGTAATAGGAAATGGCTTCATGAACTTCACACCAAAAGCATGAGCAGCAAAAGAACAAATAGATAAATGGGACCTCCTCAAAATTAAAGCCTTCTGCACCTCAAGGGAGTTTGTCAAGAAAGTGAAAAGAGAGCCTACACAATGGGAGAAAATATTTGGTAACCATATATCGAATAGGAGACATAACTTGCATATATAAAGAACCCCTATATCTTGAAAATAAAAAGACAAACCACCCATTTAAAAAATGGGAAAAAGATTTAAACAGACACTTCTCCAAAGAAGAAATACAAATGGCTAAAAACCACATGAAAAAATGCTCCAAATCTCTGGCTATCAGGGAAGTGCAAATCAAAACTATAATGAGATACCATCTTACTACCATAAGATTGGCAGCTATGAAAAAAACAGAAGACTACGAAGCTGGAGAGGATGTGGAGGAATGGGAACACTCATCCACTGCTGGTGGGAATGCAGAAGGATCCAACCATTCTGGAGGACAGTTTGGCAGTTTCTCAAAAAACTAGCCATAGATTTGCCATATGACCCAGCAATTCCACTGCTGGGTATATACCCAATAGAACTGAAAACAAGGACACAAACCAGTATATGCACACCAATGTTCATAGCAGCATTGTTCACTATTGCCAAAAGTTGGAATCAACCAAATGTCCATCAACAGATGAATGGATAAATAAAATGTGATATATACATACAATGGAATACTGCTAGGCTTTAAGAACAAATACACTACAAACACATGTGATAACATGGATGAATCTTGAGAACCTTATGTTGAGTGAAGCAACCCAGGCATTGAAGGACAAATACTACATGACCTCAATAATATGAAATAATTAAACCAAGCTGCCCCAGAGAGCTAGAGACTGGATGATAGGCTTACAGGAAATTGGGGGGTAGAGGAAGGATATAAGCTGACACCTACATGGGTGAAATCTATGATAAGCTGGAGATAAGTATTTGTACAAGGAAGGGATAAAATGGGGGCATAGGGTTACCTTTGGGTGGGGCTTTGCAGGCTTGAAGGGGGCCTGGGATGGGAGAATGGGTAATATTGCCCAAGAAATTGGGGGGAGGGTGGGGGAACACACAAACATAGGAGATTGTCAGGTATTTGGTTGAGAGTATAATGCTGAGAAAACTTTTTCAAAAATATAATAAGGAAGCTTACCTGTTTAAGATGCTTAAAGGGGATAATCTGACACAGGAGAGACTTCTAGGGAGTGTGTGAGTGCTCATTTTGTCATAGTAGGCTATATCATTGGATGGAGACCCATGTAATGAGAGTGAAGGTATACCCACATCCTGGGGAGTACTGATGTTCTCAAATAGAGGGAATTGTATCTCTCGAGAGAAATGGTGGCTCCCACTGCATTAGGGCAGTTGAGCATGTCAAACTCTCAACACTGTTGCAAGTATCTCTGAACACGGTCCTTCAAGCAATGAAGATTGAATGTCACTGTGGGCCCTGAGGGAAGGGGGAAAGAGGTATTGAATAGAGGGAATCAATGTAACTATGTAAGCAATAGAAGTGTTTCACAAGAGTACACAAGGATGGAAATAAGACATGTAAAATTACACCAAAAAAATATATAGGGGCTGATAGGCTAAAATGTAAATTATAATGTAAAACATAAGACAACTAAAAATTTAGAAAATTGTATAGTCTAAAATATAAAACACAGTGTAAACACAAATGTTACCTTGTTTGAAAGCTATTGCTTCAATATCTGTACATCAGTTCCAGTAAATATAGTATGAATATGTAAAAAGATTATTGCTGTGAAAAGGAAAAGGTTTTATGTGGGATATGTGGGAGTACTGTATATTGTATATATGAATTACTGTGATCTAAAACTTTTGTGAAGATAAGCTTAATAATTAGAAAAAAGAAAAGAAAAAGATAGGATGTAGACACTGAGGAAAAGACGGAAGTAGTTGCCTTGCCAATTTGTATACAGGGAAACACTTATTGCAGTGATGGAAGGCAAAACATCAAAAACAAAGCTTTTGCATTTTTAAATTTTTTGATACCCCAATTTATTTTTACCCTAATTTTTCAAAATTAATATGTATGCTATATCTAACCTTTAAACTCATCACTATATTCCATTTTACTATTACGGGAACCTGGCAATATATTGGGTTTCACTTTTCAGGAAGTTTTGGATCACAGAGAGGTTCAACAATGGCAGTGGAGGAATACTGGTGTGGGATGTCAATAACAGGGGACACATGGTTGGCAGGGAGTTCTACAGGGCATATATCCAGGGTACATAAAAATGTTTGGATATTTTCATAGTGGATACAATTAAAAACAACAACTGAGGGAGTGCTGAGTTCCTAGCCAGGGGAGCTCTATCACAGTCCCTAAAGGAACAGCAACAATCCCCCAAATGCAACGGGAATGACCAAAAAAGAATGAAGGTCCAACAATGAGTCCTTGACACTAATGACTATGCTTGTGAGCCTGTACACCTGAAATAAGAACAAGGCCTAGAGCTGCAGGGTGCCTAAGAGTTGCCTCCTGAGAGCCTCCGTGTTGCTCAAATGTGGCCAGTCTTGAAGCCAAACTCAGCATGTAAATGCATTGCCTTCCCCCCAGCGTGGGACATGACTCCAGGGGATGAGCCTCCCTGGTGCCAAGGGATTACTACCAAGTACCAGCTAATGATGTAACTAGAAAATGACCTTGAATAAAAGGGTCAACTCAGACCAGCAGAATATCTCAGGCTACATATAATACCAGGAGTTAAAAATGCTTTTTGACCTGAATCAAGGGGGAAATGGAAAGGGCAAATGAGTTTATATGGCTATGAGTCTCCAAAAAGAGCCAGGAGGTTATCAGAGGGGTTGCCCTTATGCACACCTCAGCAGAGTCCCAGAGACAGCTAAAGTAGATACAACCCCGGTATTGGTTCTTCTGAGGGCTACAGAGACCCACACGTTCTATGGTCATGGTAGATGGAGTTCAGTGCCATGTCAGTTGGCCCTTCTTTGGAGTTTGTGTTTCTGTGTGATGGAGCTGGACTCAGATGTAATCTTTTTTCACAAGCCTCTCCTGTTACTTTTACCAGAACTGTAGTTGGTGCTGGGATTTAATATATACCCAGGGGATCTGAATCTCTGGACTGACCATATGATAGCTAGGCCCTGAGCCTCAACAGACTTCAGCTCCTACACTCTGGTTTGTTGGACTTACCCCACTCAGCTAACATGGAGGTGAAGAAGGTCAACCACCACACCATGGAGCCAAGAGTGCCTACAACTGAAAGCAGTAGGATTGCATCCAGCATCCATGTGGAATCTAAGCCCCATCTTGATATAGATGTGGAGTGGACACAACCATTCCAAGGTCCACAGGATGGAGGAATAGAATATGGATGAGAGTGGACTTACTTTCTATTCATGAACTATTGTGATTAGTAATCAAAGAAAATGTGGCACTGGTGTGGAGAAAGTGGCCATGGTGGCTGCTGGCTGTGGGGAATGGGAGGAAGAGATGAGATGTGGAGGCATTTTCTGGACTTGGAGTTGTCCTGGGTGATGCTGCAGGGACAGTTACTGGACACTGTATATCCTCCCATGGCCCACTGGATGGAACGTGGGAGAGTGAGGGCTGTGATGTGGACCATTGACCATGAGATGCAGCAGTGCTCAGAGATGTATTCACCTAATGCAATGAATGTGTCATGATGATGGAGGAGATTTTTGCTATGGGGGGAGGAGTGGGGTGAAGGGGATGGAGGGTATATGGGGACCAATATTTTTTTAATGTAATATTAAAAAAATTAAATAAAATAAAATGGGGATGCTAAAACCTACCTCACTGATTAATAAAGATTGAATAGTAAGTAATTGGCTAATAGCAGGCACATAGTAAATGCTTTTCATTTATTAACTCATTTATTTCCCACATCAACTCCATGAGTTAGGTGAAATTATCCTCATTTTACAGATGAGGACACTGAGACATGCCAGTGAACCGCCCAAGATCCCATAGCTGATAAGTGCTGGAGCCAGGACTAAAGCCAAGCAAGCTGGTTTCACAGCCCAGTCCAAGTGCTTAATCCCTAAGAGAGAGGAGATAATATAAAGGCTGTATTAGTGTCTGGCATGAAGTGGCAGTTATAACAATAGGCAATTATCATCAACTCTTGTATAAAGAATGGTACACCTGTATTTAAAGACCATGATTTGGGGTGTTGAAAGAGACCTTAGATATGATCTTGTCCAATCTGCTTCATTTTTAGATGAGGCAATTGCATTCCAAAGAAATGTACTACTTGCCCACAATAAGCTAGTAAGTGGCAGAGCTAGGACTGCATCTGAGCAGTTAGTTTAGTCCTGCACCCCCTCTACCACAGGCTGCTCCATCCCTGATAATAAATTGTTGAAGATAATTTTTTTAAAGGATTTGTTTTATTTGTTTCTCTCCCCTTGTCCCCCATTGTCTGCTCTCTGTGTCCATTCATTGTGTGCTCTTCTGCATCCACTTCTATTATCCGGCGGACCTGGGAAACTGTGTCTCTTTTTTGTTGTGTCATCTTGCTGCATCAGCTCTCCATGGGTATGGTGCCACTGCTGGGCAGGCTGCACTTTTTTCACGTGGGGTGGCTCTTCTTGTGGGGTGCACTCCTTGTGCGTGAGACATCCCTACGTGGGGGCGCCCCTGCAGGGCATGGCACTCCTTGCACGCAGAAGTACTGCGCGTGGGCGAGCTTACCACATGGGTCAGGAGGCCCTGTGTATCGAACCCTGGACTCTCCATATGGTAGGCAGACACTCTATCAGTTGAGCCATGTCCAATTCCCTGTTGAAGGTAATTAAGACTGCCTTTGGGAGTGGTTGTGGCTCAAGCAATTGGGCATCTACCTCCTACATGAGAGGTCCTGGGTTCGGTTCCCAGAGTCTCCTAAAGAAGAGGAGCAGACAATGAGCTGACACAATGAGCAGAGACAATCAGCAGACAATGAGACAATCAGCAGACAAGAAGTCAACAGACAACTTCTCAGGGGGGAAAAGAGAATTAAATGTAAATTACTAATAAGAAAACAGACTGCCTTTCTCTTCATTCTCTGGATGATTTAAGTGTGTCCACCAAGTGCTTATCAACTTTGCAAGTATAGTTCTTGCTCTGTCCCACCATTTACTACTGCAGCAGCAATTCCTTCTGTTGAGAATGCCCCTTGCTGTTAGCATAGTGCCAAGGGCTTTGCAAGGACCCCTTATTTACTCCTTACGACAGCCTAAGAAGGAGTTATTAGCGCCTTCCTACACAAGAGGAAGTGAAGATTTGATCAATTGGTCCCAATTTCCAACCTAAGAACAGGAATCCAGATCAGTCTGATCCAAAGTCTAGATTCCTGGCCATGAAGCTCTAGGGTCTTTCTAATGCCCTGAAAAACACCACCAGAAACCCGTTGCTCACTTCAAAGTCTGGTGTAACCCAAGCCCTATCTCAAACAAGAGTCTCACACTCAAAGGTCCACAGGGGCCAGACTGGTAACACAAATGACCTAATATGAGTCATATTTTTTTTAAAACCTTGCGCTCTTCTACAGTGCATAACTTGGCTACTGCTCAGCCTCAGTCAATGGTTGCCCAGGGAGAAACACCCTAATTTTCAAATGTTGGGAATGAGTTTTATTATTTTTTAAAGAACAGAATATGGGACAACACTCGCAGGCTAAACATAGTTTGGGGAGAAAAGAAGGACTCAATCAATTTTCTTTTAGTGTCTAATAAACATTAGTTGATTTAGGAACAAGTAAATGACTTTCTAGGCAACAGAATAAGAGAAAGGGGTAATGTCCATGAGACTGCTGAAGGAAAAACATCAGCTCATTAATTAATCAGAATCTCATTTATATATCTACCTTAAAACATAACTTTTAGTGATCTTAAATCAGATCTATAGCTTGATGATAAGACTTAGCATATAGAAATGCTGAGTACTAATTACTGAAAATATAAATATTATATGAAATTTATACAATAAATTCACCTTTAAGCTAAATCAAAGTCAATTCATTCCTTTAGGGCAAAGTTTCTCTTATCTATAGCTGACCAAGGCAGCATTACCAAGTTTGAAGGAAGCTTTTTGTTCCCGCCAAGGAATGACAACTTAAATGAAAAGCCCTCAGATTGAATTACAAGAAAAAAAAAACCAAACTATTTTCTAAAATCTTTCTTTAACTCTGACTTTCAGATCTCTGAGCTACAGATAGGACTGGAATGTAGATAGAGACTGGGTGTAGCAATGTGGAATCTTTTCAGTGGATGTGCTTCTGAGCATGCCATTTAAATGCATATATAAATCCCAATATTATTCGATGGAAAATATTTATATATTTAATTTCTGGCACTCAAAATAAATCATTTAGACCAGCCATATACATTAGTGACCAATTTATTTTCACTTGTCTCTCTGTTTTTGTTCTCTCTTCTCAGCTACATATAATTTTTTAAACAGTGGTTGTGTGTGAAGCTTTGAAATTTAAATTATTTTGGATACATGTCTTTGCACTTGCAAAGAATTTTTTTTTAAGATTTATTTTATTTATTTATTTCTCCCCCTTCCCTCTTTGTTTATGCTCACTACTCTCTGTGGCTGTTCATTGTGCTCTTGCCTTCTTTTTAGGAGGCAACAGGAACTGAACCCAGGACCTCCCACGTGGGAGAGAGGCATTCAATCGCTTGAGCCACCTTCGCTCCCTGCTTTGTTGTGTCTCTCACTGTGTTTCCTCTTTGTGTCTCCTGGTTGCATCATCTCGTTGCGTCAGCTTGTTTGTCAGCTTGCCACGCCAGCCCATCCAGTCGGCTCACTGTGTTTCTCCTCTTATTTAGGAGGCACCAGGAACCCAACTCAGACTTCCCATATGGGAGGCAGGCACCCAAATGCTCTAGTCACATCTGCTTACCAAGACATCGCTTCCAAATAATATATACTAACTGATCAAAAAGAGTGAAAGGGCAGAGCAAAATAAAACTCAGAGACTCATTTTCCCTTTGAGTTTATGTTTAAAACAATTATTTCATTCTCAAATTAAGGAAGAATCATACTCATTCTACCAAAATGCTACTTTAAAAGTTAGTCATTATGTTTAATGCCCAACATGGAGCTTGATTCATAGTGAATAGACCATAGTGGAATAGCTGAACTACGGGCCAAAGTGAATTTTGTCAAATCTGGATTTTAAGCAGCACTAAATCTGATGTTTGCTCTCTTAATTTTGTGTCGTTTCTTAGGTGTCTACGGTCTAACTCCTGGCTTGAGATGCATGAAGCTGGGACCTAAGAGTTTTAGCACATCTTATATAAGGAGCCAAGGGCCAGTGAATTATTACATGAACGAATTTAAATGTTCACAAGGAATCTTTCCATTTCTAATGGCTAACTATGTATGAGACCCTTTTTGTGTCTAAAATTATTTTATCTATCAAAAATTAATGTTTTTCTTATTTCAGTGAAAAAAGGGAAAGTGAAATAGAAGGAACTCTGCATGCACAGAAACAGCAGTTTCATGTTGTCAGTTGTCTTAATAAAAATAAATAAATAGTACCTGGTAAATGGTAATGAAGACCCCTGAGACAACTGCCATATTTCTAGAAAGTTGGCCATTATTTTAAATGTAAAATGGACCAAGTTTTCTATAATTAATTTGGGCTTTTAAAATCTATAGAATTGTAAGGGTTATATTTTCCCTGGTGGACTTATACCGATCAAATCTTTTCCATGAAAAGCTCTTAATTAAACCTTTTTAAAATGGAAATCATGGCAGAAGATCAAAGAGTGAGAAATAGGAGGCCAGCCACAGTCAATTTGACATCAATAGCATTCGGCCTCCTCCTCCTCCCGTTTCTTGATAAAAACCCATTAATTCCCACTCCCTTCTGTGCTAACATTCATTTCAAGACAAATATGCTTGAACCGGCCTTGCACAAACCTTTTCCATCTCAAGCAGCTGAAGTGTAGAAACACACTGAACACATCTGAAATAGCTCTGCTCAACTCGGCTGTAAATCGGACCCTCTGCCCCTCCTCCTTGCAAAGAGGGAAGAGGAGCAATCTTCCCCTTTACTGCCTGGGGTGGAAAGAAGATCAGATAAGCTCACCGGAAAAGGTTATTCAGTAACCAAACCCCCGGACAAGCATTTCTAACTCTGGGCCAGAAGCAATAACCAGAACATATAAACCCCACCAAATAAGAAACAGAAAATTACCAGTGTCCCAGCATCTCCCCTCGTGGCCCTTTTAGTCATGTTCCTCATCCAGGAGTAACCACGATTCTGGCTTCTAATCACAGATATTCGTTTTAGGAAATATATTTCTTAAGCAATGGAATTGTATCTCTTTGTGTACTTAGTTCTATATAAAATCTGCAGATATGCACTGGCCAACCTAGCTATCCCAGGCATTCATTATTTGACTATTTGGTTATACTGAGTACAGAGTAAATACCATTTTGTTACAAAAGGCCCCAGATTTAGTCCCTACTCTGTCAAAAATTAGTTGTGAGATCTAGAGAGAATCACTTCTCTATTATGACCCTTGATTCCTTCTTTGAAAAATGAGTAAATTTAATTAGAAAAGTCACAAGTTCTCTCCTAAGAGAATACCTTCATTAGAATGGAAATTTCTTAAGGATATGTACTTTCAACTATATATTTCATTCAATTTTGCTCACATAATGCTGTACTTATTTACCTTCTTTCAAAGTCAAAAATTTATTAAGAAGCTATAGCGAGCCCGGCAAAGTACTAGTCATGATAAATACAGTAGTGAGTGCCTAACTTAAACCAAGAAATTAATGTATGAGTTATTAATAATGATGACTATTAACAATGAGACTAAATATATACAGGTCATTAGATGATACTTCTTCCCAAAAGGACCCTGAATGCAAGGAAATAGAGGCCCTGGATGATTCTTTCCTAACAAGGCAGTTAGCTCCATAAAGAACCTTAAAGCAGAGGAAGTTTATCTTTAGTGTCCCAAGCCTTTATCATCTTTGCTTTCCCTCTTCTCAGTGAAATGAGTCCTCTTCTCCAGACGGCTAGGTACCCTTATCTCTTAGCCTCAGCAAATTCTCTTAAGATTAATTTAGTCTCGATAAACAGTTGCCAAGCCTGAATTTTCTCTGTCACAGAAATGTTCACATTTATCAAGGCATTTTGATTTTAAGGAGTGAATCTCTAATTACAGAATTTCATGTATCAGAGAGCCAGGAGGGCAGGTTATCCTTCAGACAAGGAACAACTAAAATTATATTATACAGGTAGCCACTAAAGCGACCTTCTCTCCTAACAGTAATAGCCAATATATATTGAGCAATTACTTTGGGCAAACATTGTGCCAAAATCTTTACATACATCATCTTGTTTATTTCATCTAACGGTGCCATCAGGTAGAACTATCATTATCATTTCTAATTTCACAGATGGGGAAACTGTAGCTAGCCAAAAGACACATAGCAAATAGCACTAAATCCCATCTTTTTACTTTCTAATAGGCCAATCCAACCCTAGACTTGACAGAAGTTACCAGCCAAAGCAAAATTAGAAACTAGAGGCTTGGGTTCCCAAGAGTAGCCCCAAAAAAGGAGCTCATTCTTCTGGACCGTTTGTCGGTGGAGGCCTGAGAGCTAAGGAAAAACAGCCACTCTTTTCTGCGCTGTTTGTGGTGTGTACATTGAACTCTTTCAGAAACCACATCAATTCTTTCAAGGCCCTGAAAAGCTAGACAGTAGCAAGGCTCGAGAGAGGCGCGTTGAAATACTGCTCTGGAAAGCTTAGAGATCAACCTGCCAAGCAGCCCCTGACACAAAATCATTCCCAGCCATGGTGTCATGGAAGTTTGTGAGGCAATGACAGTCTCTGCCAGTGTGGACTTCAGCTTCAAATCAAGGGCAGTCTCCAGATGTCCTAAAAGGGCATAAAACATCCAGCTCTCCCCTCTGGACACAAGCACCACTGTTTCTCCTAACGCTTGGAAGGCAACCCTGCAGACTCACTCCAAAGGGGCCTGTTGTGACTATTTGCAGAATTACAGACCTGAGGCTTTTCAAAGGGCCATTTACTGGACAAATACTAAATACTGTGTTGAGAGACAGAGCACAGATTGATAACAGGTATCCCCCAGCACTTAACATCCCAGGCATCCATTATGATCCCAAAAGATATGAAGCCATACTCTGAAAGTCCTCAAAACCAAAGGAATTCAAAGCCAGAGTACAGCCTCCCACAGTGCTTGGGGTGAAAGGGGGTGCTGAAAGCCAACAGCGAGTAGAGCAACTCTAGAAAGCTCGGAATCATCAGTTACCTGTTGAAGCCATATCTCAGCACATAATGATTACACTGGTTTTAGAAAGATTACTGGCGTTTTGTCTAGAACAGTTTCAATGTCAGTCCAATATAATGGAAGAGTGACTTTGGGGCCACAGCAACCCACAGTAACCATAGAGGCTCATTTCACACCACTGCCTTTGTGGGATGACAGGTTTCTGTCTTAAACAAACAAATTTTTAAAAATGAACATACACCCAAGCCAGTTAAGTAGCTGAGACATGAAAGAAATCAAATGACAATATTTTCATCACAGGAGAGTCTTTTTTAAAATTTTATTTGCCAAGACCCAGCTTTATCTAATCCTGTGGTGTATTTTCTTCTGGGCCCCAAAAATGTGGCTGTGGCCTGGCTAAAGTGGCCAGCTTCTAAGGAGAGTTATCAGCCAGAGTAAGATAAACACAAGTCAGAGGTGTGTTTGGGATTGCTAGAGGAGTTTGGAAGGAGGAGGAGGAGGAGGAGAAGGGGCATCAAAGACTTGCAGACGGCCAGAGGTGAGGACATCCAACTTCTCTGCGTTCCATTTCCTCTAATCTGGGTTGGCAGGTCTGACCAAATTCTTGCCTTTTGGTGCCACTTTTAAAATCCTAATAGATGAGAACATCACAGCCCTATCTATTATCTTTTAAAAAGTACAATCTCACAATAAAAATTAAAATTTAAAAAAAGTACCATCTCAATTCAGAATGAGGCAGGTCTATATTAAATGATATAAATATGAAGCAACATCCAGGATATATTATTAAATGTATTTTAAAAATAGTTTCAAAATGGCATGTACAGTGTGCCATCATTTTTGTAAAAAAAAGGGAAGAGAGAGGTACACATAAATGCTCCTGAATGCATAGACTATGTCTAGATTCTAGATGGAAACACTTAGGATAAGTTAAAGAAGGGACTGAGAAGTCCCCTATATAACCTTTTGTGTTTTACCTTTTACCCAGTTTGAAAAATTAATAGTAATATAAAATACACTATTTCCCCTAATAAAGCTATATTTTCCTGACCAATATTTGAGCAATGGGAGTTTGAAAATTTACATGCTCAAAGTATGGTACAGAAATAAAGTCACCCAGTGATGTCTTCCACAGCTAGTCAAGTTCAGCACAGGAAGATTTTAAAAGTGCAAATTCCAGTCAAAGATTTTCAAATCTGCCTCTTCTGCTGCTTATTTTAGTGCCTTTTTATTATTCCTGAGATTTTCTGAAGATTAAAATCTTCACAGTCCAAAGGATTTAGTTGTCAATGTGGTTATAGGATTACCAGGAGTGAAATTAAAGAATTGAAAAATTGAAAAAAAAAAAATCTCCACAGTGATAAAAGAGAAAGCAGAAAGACTTTAAATGAGAAAATGTGTCACTGTATTAGTTATTAATTTAAAACACTCCCGGCAACTCTCTGGAGAGAGAATTACAAAATTAAGCTGGAGCCTTTAAGAGATCTTTCCCTAACTACCTGTGAATATGGATGAAGATTGACACCCAGTGGCCAAATTTAATCCTTTCGTTTTTTCACTGACCCTCCCTTCTTGTGTAATTACCTGTTTTCTAAAATTTCCCTTAAATTTCTTTTAGATTGAAAATAGTATTTAAATCTACAACTTGTTCATTGAAAGTGAACTTCATCTTACAGAACCAGGGTAAATTCATAAGTATTGTTTCACATATAATTCATAGATTTGTTTCTGTATCCTCTGTATTTTTTATCTAACATTGAAAAGCAATTTGCCTTCTGTTGACAAAACAATGTATTAAAATAAATAAAACAGTGTATTCAATTTTTAGTAGCAACTAATGGAACAAATTGGAATAAAGTCGTAAACCTAATTAGATAACCACACAATTTATATCCATAACTTTGCCTATGTCAAATAGCTAACTTAGCCATTTTTGATAACTAACTTATTTGCAATAAACATTTTAATAATTTTAATTTTAAAGTTAAATTCTTGAGGGTATAATTGTGCAAAAATATACGCTAACTTGAGAATCCTCTCAGAATTGATTTTTACCTCTGAAAAGAAGCAAAAAACAAAACAAAACAAAACAAAACCCCACATTAAATATATAATTTTGTAGAATGGTCTCTTATAAGAGCACTTTGGAAATTTTATAATAAGGTATAGATGAAAGTTTGTGTTGTGGCATTCATCTTTATGGTTCTAAAGAAGAGAAAGTAAATCTTGGTTTTGGTAAAATATGTTTTTTAGCAAATGCATTTGACATGTTTAACAGAGTTTTCAAAATGCAAAAGTCAAAATTCTAGCTGGCTAATCGTGGAAAATCCCTGAATATTACTAAAGTTCAATTCCCTCATCTTTAAAATGGAGATATTACTTCTGTCTTGCAGGGCAGTTGTGAGGATTAAGTAAGAAGCAAATTCAATCATGGTGCCTGGTACATAAATAAACAAACAGTAGCTGTTATTACTCCCAGAACACCAGAAATAAGCAAGCTTGCAAAAGTCAAATCCACCTGAGGTAGACATGTCCTTGAATCAATTTTCCAGAACCTGCTTTGATGCAGGAGAATAGTGGCCCTGATGATCTAAAGTGTAAATAATCCAGAAGGTCAAATAATCTAAATAAAATCATTTATAACTGGGTTTGTAATATACAATATTATTTTTTATGGCCTACTTACTTTGACAATCTTTTTTTTAACAAAAATTAAAATTAGATTGAAATCCAGGCCTCCCGAAACTTTTTCCTTTCAGGGAAAAAAAAAGGTTTACAAACCTTACAAACCTCCATATTTGATACATGTAAACCAATTTATTTATAAATCATATACATGCCCTATTATACTGCTTATTATTTACACTATAAAATATGCCCCCCAAATTAGAAAAAAATTAAATATATTTTTATTTATTTTTAAAAGATACATAGATCACATAAAATGTTGCATTAAAAAAATATAACTACAATGTCAACTACAATCCATGATTGGTGGCAACGTTCCAAAATGTGTTCATCACTAATGTAAGAAGTTGTTGATGTGGGAGGGTGGGAGGTGTGGGGAGTGGGGCATATGGGAATCCATTATACTTTTTTATGTAACATTTTATGTTATCTAAGTATCTTTTTAAAATAAATAAAAAATACATTTATATATATATATATATATATAGGAGATTCCCATATGCCCCTCTCCCCACCCACCCCAAGAAATTTTTTAAGTATCAGATAAATATACATCAAAGCGGAGGATTCTCATTCCCACCCCTCCACACACCTGAGGTAGGTTCTCCCCACTCTAGAGGCCATTACCCTAACAGTTCTCTGACTCCACCAGTAAAAGGAAGTGAGATGAGCCAAGTGGTGGTCTAGCATACATAGTGGAACAAGGAAGCATTGTGATGACCCCAATCCTCCTCTTGAAAACTGCTTTTCCACATTTATGGCTGTTGTGGTCTTGGGCAAATCTCTTTATCTCACTGAGCCTGGGGTCCTCTTCCATTCAAGGAGAGGCTACCTATGAGTGAAAATAAGGTAAAACTTAGAGCACAGTACTATTATTATTACTCAGAGGTGAAAGAAGCTTGCAAAGGTCAAGACTAGGAAGATCCGGTCTCCTGGATTGTTAAATCTGGGAGACTTGCAGAAAGTCACCAATCTGGCTCCTGACAAATCCAGGACCACCGTGTTCTCTTAACAAAGCTGTTGGCTGCCTCAAAAAGTGTGCTGGCAGACATTTCCCGAGGCTGGGAATTTAAATTCTGTCTGGGATTTTAAATTTCCCATAAGTTTTTCTCCTTATATAATTTACATGAGGTACAATTAAAAGTCACTTATATATTGTTACTATATGGTTTGAAAAAATCCCACAAGCCACAGAGGAAAACATATCTTGTTACCAGCACCAAATACCCCTTCAATACATTTTAAAATCTAGGCAATGTGAAAGAGCTCCAGTGGAAGAATCAGAACGCTCTAGGTTCTAGTCCCAATTATTCAGTTATTGGAGTCACCTGACCACTCTATCCCCTGTTTTTCTCATCTATTAGGAAGGGATGACAAGATCTGCACCTGTTGCAAGGATAGAACACAATAATACAGGTTAGTGAAAGGAGTCTACAAATAGCAGAGTATTGCTATTGTCCCCCAAAAGCAACAGTAAAATTACACACATACCCATACAGATGAGAAGTCAGTATCCTCCCAGTCAAAGGACTTTATCTCTTTAGAGAGGACACCAAGGTCTTCTACATTAGGCCACAGATAATCTCAAGAGAAAACACCAGCATTTCCTGCCTACTCTGGCTGCATTTTTTGTCCTCTGACATGTAGAGAAGCTGGCCCCAGGTCTGGGCCCAACCCCAATGCCTCCATCTGTAGACAGGTGTGTGGTTTGTCTGGTATGAGCCTCAGAATTCCCAGTAACCAGCTCATAGCATTTCCTACATGACATCTCACGGCCCAAGTCTGCTGAGTCCGTGAAGCTGAGCAGGCGCCTTGGTTCAATTGCTTGGAGCTCTTATCTTTTATTAGGAGTGATGCCTTACACTGAAATCAATAATTCAGTTATTAATAGTTGCCATATTATGGTTCCATTATGTGCCAGGCACTGTGCTGGGTGTCTTGTATACATTGTTTCCAATTCTTACGACAACCTGTGAGGTGGTGATTATTATTTCACTTTACAGTTATGGAACCTGAAACTTGAGACATTAAGTAACTTGCTAAAGTTACAGCCAGGAGGAGAAATTCCAGGATAACCAGTTAAGTCTGATTTCAAATTATATGCTCTTCCTAAAATATTTGACATCCTGATTCCCTGCCAACTCTACCCCACCTCCCTCACCCCCACCCCAATTCTGGATCCAGTTTCCTGCCCTCCAGCCTCTGGCAGATGTCCTGCCAAGAGCTATTGGGCTGGCATCAACCATCATTTGGAATCTCCTGCATCTCGACTTAACCTACTAAAAGAACTCATATTGGAGTTCACTGAAGCATTCCCCTACACACAATTAAGTAAGTTGACTCACTAATTGCCTGACTCCAGCTTGCTCCACCCTTTAAGCCCAAGAGCATTGGGTTGCCTGGCCATGCCACCTGCATATTGGTCCATTTCTCTCTCAACCTAATCCCAGCTTCCTCCTGTTTCATGACGGTTAATGTCCTGAGGTTCTAGTATGCTTCACATCTAAGCCTGTCCCAATTACGACTCACAGAACACCTTTATTATCTCCCCAAAATGATGACTTAAGGAACTAACCAATTATCCACTGTATTAGTCAGCCTAAGGGGTGCTGATGCAAAGTACCAGAAATCGGTTGGCTTTCATAAAGGGTATTTATTTCAGGTAGAAGTTTACAGTCACAAGGCCCTAAAGAGTCCAACTCAAGGTACCATAAGAGGGACTTCCTTACCCAAATGCATTTGCCATGTGTTGAAGCAAGATGGTGGGCAATGTCTGCGAGAGTTCAGCCTTCCTCCTTCCTCTTAAGACTCCATGGTCCCAGCTTCTTTGATCTCAGCTGTAGACTGGTAAAAGGCTTATCTCTCTCCCTGGGGCTCATTTCTTTCCAAGCTCAGCTGCTCTGGTCTCTTCACAAGGTCAGCTGCAGACTATCAGAATCATTTCTCTTCCCAGGGCATCTGACATGTCTATGGAGTTATCTCTATTCCTTTGTGATCTTCTCATGTGTATCTACTTCTCTTTAAGAGTCTATTTTATCAGCCAACCTAGGGACTGGGACTCAATGCTGAGTCGCACTCTAATGATGTGGTTGAATCAAAATCCTAATCTTAACACAATTTAATCAGACATCTCAGCTGAATCTCATATAATCCAAGGGTCATCATACCCACAGTAACAGACCAGTTTACAAACATTATCTCTCTTTTGGGAATTCATAAATAATCTCAAACTGCCACATCTACTAACTTGGAAAATACCATATTTCATTTGGATGGATACTTGTGATTTACCAATAAGAAAAAACAAAACAAAACCCACAACTATACACAGCCAACATTTGTCTTTTGAATGTAAATTAGTCATTTAAACTGAGTATTTCCGTGAGTATGAAGAAAGAAAAAATCTTTATAATCTATATAGATACATGGGGTTCAGAGTGGGATGGTGCTTCTCCCCTCCCCAAATTCACCCCTTTCCCCATTTTAAAAACCAGGGACATTCTTTTTTTTTTTTTTTTTTTTAAGATTTATTTATTTATTTAATTTCCCCCCTCCCCTGGTTGTCTGTTCTTGGTGTCTATTTGCTGCGTCTTGTTTCTTTGTCCGCTTCTGTTGTCGTCAGCGGCACGGGAAGTGTGGGCGGCGCCATTCCTGGGCAGGCTGCACTTTCTTTTCAGGCTGGGCAGTTTTCCTCAAGGGCGCACTCCTTGTGCGTGGGGCTCCCCCACGCGGGGGACACCCTTGCGTGGCACGGCACTCCTTGCGCACATCAGCACTGCGCATGGCCAGCTCCACACGGGTCAAGGAGGCCCAGGGTTTGAACCGCGGACCTCCCATATGGTAGACGGACGCCCTAACCGCTGGGCCAAAGTCCGTTTCCCGAGGGACATTCTTATAAAGCCCTAGTACAAGGCACCACGACACATGAAATTTTGATTAGTATACCCTAATTCTCCAAATTCTGAGAAACGGAGAAAGAATGTCAATCAAGTTTTCATAGACATTTGAAAAGTATATTTAGAAAGCCTAAATTAACTAAGATGTCCTAAATCTAAGACTAGCAGCTCTTACAGAATGGAAAAGATACCGTGCTTTTGTTACAGGTCAGTTTACTGTAGGCTTAAAATCCTGATTTAAGAGAAATACCCTGCACTTTTTGTATTCTAGCCAACTAAGTTGTCTTCAATGTTGGAACTTAACTATGATACCAATTATGTAAACATAGGGATAAAATTAGTAAAATTCAGCCCAGTAACAGAAGGTACACACAGAGGCCTAGAGGGGACTACAGCTCCTAGATTAAAAAATAAAACGTGAATGAATTTCATATGAAGAAATTGTGCAAAAATGGCTGTAAACAACTAGTATCCAGTTTACAAATGGAATAACTCTGTCTTCACCACCAAGACAGTATCAAGAGAATGTGCCAGACACCTTTGCTCTAATTGAACTTTTCTGATCACACACAAAACTTCCTTCTCCCTTCCTTCTTGGGGACTGAAGAGGTATCAAAAGTGAAATTTCTCTGGGGAGGAATGATTCAGCGAGGAGAGGTGGGTGAGGAAAACACTCTTACAGAGCAAAAGCTTCAGCCAGTGACTGGGATTCACTTAGTTGGCATTTGTTTTCGTCTGTCAGAATCTATGAAGCTTGAACCTTACTACATTTATGAGGAAACTGGGGCACATATTCCCCACAGTACTTGTGCAATGGCCAAATTGCTAAGAGAATCTTAAAAGGTAGAGATCAGAAATAATTAGTGTCAGTGCCTAGAAAAACAGCTAGAGTCTATTCAAAACTTTAGACTTCAAAGAAGACAATAATTGATTTCTACACAAGTTGACAGGGTCACAGGTGTCACCCTGTGTCAGGCTTTTTTTCATGACTTGTTGCTATTATAATATTGTGGGCTCAGAGAAGATTTTCATGCCAAGGAACCACTCTGATTCTTTTTAATTTGCAATCAAGAAACATCAGTCTTTCAGTTAAACTAGACTTGACATATTCCTAAGCCTGGAGCGGAGGTGTATTCTGCTCCCTGTATTCAGAAGGGGACTTGTTCTGGATGCCTGGGAGCACAGGGAGGCACAGGTGGCAGTGCCTGTTGTAATTTAATGTTGAAGTGTTGGTTCTTTTTTGGTCCTCCTGTTGTCCCCCGGTTCATCGATGGGGGTGGGGGTGGAGGCTGGGAGGAAGGAGTTGCTGAGAGATACTGCAGTAATTGGGTAAACGTAAGAGATTCTATTGTTCCAGGCCTTCCTTTATATCTGTTGACCATATATAACAGGCACAGCATAATCACCAAAGCCACCAATTTTCCAAGGAAAATTATCTAGAAAATATGATTTAAAAATTTCAGGAAGCGAATGTGGCTCAAGTGACAGGGCTTCTGTCTACTATATGAGAGGACCTGAGTTCAATCCCTGGGACCTCCTGGCAAAAATGAAAAAGGAGAAAGCATGCCTGCGTGGCGAGCCAGTGCCTGTGTGGTAAGCCGAGTGCCCACATGAGTGCCCACATGTGAGCTGAGTGCCTGCGCAGTGAGCTGAGGGCCCGTACAAGTGCCCACGCAGCAAGGCAGTGCCCACGCAGCAAGCCGAGTGCCCATGCAGTGAACCAGTGCCAACGCAAGCAAGTCATGCAGCAAGATGATGATGCCACAAAAGAGAGATGAAGGGGAGAGTTAAGGTGAAGCACAGCAGAAACCAAGAACTGAGGTGGTGCAAGTGACAGGGAACCTCTCTCCACATCAGCGATCCCCAGGATCAAATCCCAGTGAATCCTAGAGGAGAAAAATGAGAAGACAAGACAAATAGAGAAATAAGTAGAGAAAATCACACAGTGAATGGATATAGACATCAAAAATGGCAGGGCAGGGGGAGGGGGAGGGGTTGGGGGAAAAGACCAAAGAAACAAAAAAAAGATTCATAGTTCCATATCAAACTTCTGCTTTTAAAGATTTATTTATTTCTCTCCCCTTCCCTCCCTCCCCCACCCCTTTCTGGTCTCTGTGTCTATTTGCTGCATCTTCTTTGTCCACTTCTGTTGTTGTCAGCGGCACGGGAATCTGTATTTCTTTTTGTTGTGTCTTCTTGCTGTGTCAGCTCTCCATGTGTGCGGCACCATTCCTGGGCAGGCTGCACTTTCTTTCGCGCTGGGCAGCTCTGCTTGCGGGGCGCACTCCTTGTGCATGGGGCTCCCCTAAGCAGGGACACCCCTGCGTGGCAGGGCACTCCTTGTGCGCATCAGCACTGTGCATGGGCCAGCTCCACATGGGTCAAGGAGGCCCAGGGTTTGAACCGTGGACCTCCCATGTGGTAGACGGACGCCCTAACCACTGGGCCAAGTATATACACAATAATCACTCTTTATGTCATTGGTTAGTGTCTTAGTTTTCCAGAGCTTCTATAACAAATTCTACAAACTGGTTGGCTTAAACAACAGGTGTTTATAGGCTCACAGTTGGGAGACTAGAAGTCCAAAATCAAGGTACTGGCAAGCCATGTCTTCTCCAAAGTCTGCCGCCTTCTGGTGATGTGCCTTGCTGCCAATCAACCCCTCCCCCCTCACATAGCAATCTCTCTCTCTGTCTCCTGTTGTGGCTTCTGTGTCCAAATTTCCTTTGCTTGGAAGGACTCCAGTCATATCAGATTAAGTCCTCCTCACCCCCACCCCTGCCCTTTCCTCAGTTTGTCTTCCTCTTCAAAGGATCTTTGAAGGCTCCATTTACAAATGGGTTCACACCCACAGGACCAGAGGTTTGGACTTGAACATGTCTTTGTGGAGGCCATGACTCAATCTACCACAGTTTGCAATACATGGTTTGTTAGCCACTAATATCATGACAATATTTTTATAATCAATTTTATTGATACATATTAATAAAGCATATAATTCATCCAAAATTTTGCGACAATATTAAAAGATAATTTTCAAAAAAAGGTAACCATGACTCATACATATATTAAAATGGACAAATATGTGTTAAAGATTTTATTTAACTCAATGAGAAACTGATGAAGTATTACAACAAGTTCAAAGGAGAAGTAAAAATAAAAAGCATAACTTTATATGAAGTAAAGAAAAGTTGAAATGACTGCAAATGGAGGGAAAATTAGCTCCCTCAGTGAAGAAAGGTAGTGAATTGAACCTGAGCTAGATAGGACAGAAAGTGCATGTTTATAGATAAGGATTATTTTGCATTGCAATGAGTTATCTCAATTTACAGAATCATAAAAATAGCTAAATTTGTAAAAATATCTGATAAGTATCAGATAGAATGGAGGGTGTCATTAGACAAGGCATACTTTTCCACTGAAGCACAAATACCAATTGAGATTAAGGAATCAATGGATAAGTTACTGATCCAAGCTGTTGTCCAAGTAAATAGTCTGAAAGGACGATACAAATTACCAAAGAAATTTTCTAGGAGTTTGGTCAATAAGACTGGCAGTTTGCTATTACTAAAATGTCACTTCATGTTCAACAATAGCAGTAAATGCTACTGTGTGTTTAATTGTACCTGTAGTTGGTCTCAGGTTGCTTCAACTATTTTTTTTTTAGGCTTCTTGAGGACCTACAACCCAAAGCTGTTTATTTGGGACATTGCTCTAGCACCCACACTTCACTCACTTTTACCACCAAGTAGGATTTGTGGAAAAGGTTAGAAAAAAAAGAGTTCCTGGCCCCTTAATTGTGATAATGATGACAATACAATATCCTGAGATGAGATAAGCATTTAGAATTGCCATATTGATCAATAATGAAGATTTTCCTTCAGCATCTTTTCTAGTGCCATTTAGCTTTGATTTTTATTTATTTTATTTATCACCACCCAATGAAATACCATGAGTCTTCAAAGTGAAGGAAGCTATCATTCTTCTCTAGTCACTACAGTTACTGAAATGAGCCAACCCTGCTAGTGTAACTCAGAGATGACCTTACAAATGATACCCCCACCCTTTGCTTATTGCAAGGTCAGCCAAGTGAAGACCAGTGAAAATACATGCCATGAACCTACCTAATATTGGTGTGAGGCAGGATAATGTTTTTTAAATAATTAAACTGATACTGTTTTGGCCTCATAACTCCTAGTTATTCCTAGTTGTCCAGAAGCTTTCTACCTATGTAGCCTAGAACAAAGAAGCCAACTGAGGGAAGCAGATGTGGCTCAAGAAGTTCCTACCTACCTACCACATGGGTGCCTACCTACCACATGGGAGGTCCCAGGTTTGGTTCCCAGTGCCTCCTAAAGAAGATGAGCAAGACAGCAAGCTGATGCAAAGGGTTGGTGCTGCAAACTAGTGCAACAAGATGACGCAATGAGGAAACACAATGAGAGACACAACAAGCAGGGAGCAGATGTGGCTCAAGCAATTGGGTATCTCCCTCCCACCCAGGGAGGTCCCAGGTTCAGTTTCTGGTGCCTCCTAAAAAGAAGACGAGCAGACAGTGAGTGCAAACAATGAGGGGAGTTGGGAGATAAATAAATAAATCTTAAAAAAAGAAGATGCCAATCGAGTTGCCTCATCAGTTTTTCAAGTCCCAAAAGATATCATATTCTGAAAGCAAAACAAAAGATTTGAGTTGCAAGTACTTGAAAAAATACAGTCATGATTTTGTTTTAAATTCCAATATGATTTGACTTGGAATATCTCAGTTAAAGCCTAAGGAACTAAGCATAGAGTTTGTATTAGTCCTAATATAACCTATATGGTGCCAGATATAAAGTCAGGGCAGATTTTCACCCCTACAGAATTTTATCCTCACAGAGGGGATAAAACAACTTCCTAGCTGGGGGAAGGAAGGAAGTTCAAATGCAAGTGAAGGGTCTGCTCCCTGGCTCCTTTCTGCTTTCACCCTGAATGAAATTCAGGTAATCTCATGACTTTGCTGGTCATTCTTAGATAATAAAAAGTCCAAATGGTCACATCCAAGTTGTAAACAAAATTTCAGTTCAGGAAATGAAAGCGAGTAATCACATTTTGGTAAGTAATCACCAAAACATTGACTCTGATTTAACAGTTAAACTTCTCCCTCCTCTGGACTTTGCAAGTAGGTAAGCAAAAAAATGGAGCATGAGCCTATTTTCCCACCCCGAGTTCCACTCCTCTCCTATCTTGCTATTTTTCTAGCTGTGCTTTTTGACTTACCCAGGGTCACAGCAGGAGGAGGGCAAAAGGGAAAGGGAGCTTGGAAGGGAAGCAGGAAAGTTATTCCTTGATTGGAACTTTCCTAAAATGGTCCTTGCTCTCTCTAGTCTGGTAGATATCTAAAGCTGGCTCTTCATTTAATGGTACCTTCAGAAGTTCTCACTGGGTACTTTCAACTATGTTTCTAGTCATGAGGATTGCATTTTCCCCTAGCCAGTTGCTCCATCCTCAGCATTCCGCAGTCCATTCTCTCTCCTGGTGTTCCATCATGTGTCCAGGCATGGACAAGATTTAAAAGAGCCTGCTCTCACTCCCGTATGATCATATCTGGCCCAAAGGAAACATCATGAATCCTTTGCTTCCACAGTTTTCTGAGAGTGCTCACTACCTACTCAGCAGCAGCATCTCTGAGGATTTTTTAAGTTTTATTTTTTATTTATTTCTCTCCCCTTCCCCACCCTCCCCCAGTTGTCTGATCTCTATGTCCATTCGCTGTGTGTTCCTCTGTGTCTGCTTATATTCTTGTCAGCGGCACTGGGAATCTGTGTCTCTTTTGGTTGCATCATCTTGCTGCATCAGCTCTCCAGGTGTGCAGCGCCACTTGGGCAGGCTGCACATTTTTCACGCAGGGCAGCTCTCCTTATGGAGACGCACTCCTTGCACATGGGGCTCCCCTACTCATGGGACACCCCTGCATGGCAGGGCACTCCTTGCATCCATCAGTACTCTCACGTGGGCCAGCTCACAACATGGGTCAGGAGGCCCTGGGTTTGAACCCTGGACCTCCCATGTGGTAGGCGGACACTCTATCAGTTGAGCCAAATCTGCTTCCCAACAAAGTAGTTTTATTGATACATATTAATAAAGCATAAATTTATCCAAAGTGTACAATCAATGGTATGTGGTATAATCACATAGTTGTATTTATCATTTCAATCATTTTTAGAGCATTTTCATTGTTTAGTAGCAATAATAAACAAAAAAAACAGACAAACAAGAAAATTCACCTCTCAATTTCTGTTTCCTCTACTGTACATAGCTGCTATTCCTGACTATTCTTGCATAATATTTACTTACTAAGCAGTTTTATTGAGATTTTACATACCATACAATCTATCTGAAATGTATATTCAATGGCTTTTAGCATAACCAGAATGTTATGCATTCTTCATCAAAAAAAATGTTACTCTAAAAAGAAAAACTCCACACCACTTAGCATACCTTCTTTACCCCTACATAACCACTAATAAAATTTCATCTTTATAAATTGATTTATATTACATTTCATATAAGTGGAATCATACAATGTTACACAATATATTTAGTTCATAACAGTGCAATCCTACAGTATTTGTCCTTCTGTGTCTGGCTTGCTTCACTCAACATAATGTCCTCCAGGTTCATCCATGTTGTCATATGCTTCATGACTTCATTTCTTCTTACAGCTGCATAACATTTCATCAAGTAAATACACCAGTTTGTTTATCCATTGATTAGTTGATGGACACCTGGGTTGCTTCCAACTTTTGGCAATCATGATGAACATAGGTGTGAAGAAGTCTATTGTGTCACTGCTCTCAGTTCTTCTGGGTATATACCCAGTAGTGGTATTGCAGGGTCACATGGCAAATCTATATTCAACTTACTTAGGAACTGCCAAACAGTCCTCCACAGCGGCTGTACCATTCTGCATTCCCACCAGCAGTTGTAGTTTTCTGTATCTTTTTTTTTTGTCTTTATTTTTTTAATGTTACATTAAAAAAATATGAGGTCCCCATATACCCCCCATTCCCCTCACCCCACTCCTCCCCCTATAACAACCTCCTCCATCTTTCTGTATCTTTAATAGCAGCCATTCTGATAGGTGTGAAATGATATCTCGTTGCATTTTTTATTTGCATTTCCCTAATCATTTTTTTAAAGAATATTTTATTTATCTATTTCTCCCCATCTCCTTATTGTTTGCACTCACTGTCTGTTTGTCTTCCTTTCAGGAGGCACCAGGAACCAAACCCTGGGCCTCCTGTGTGGGAGGGGGGCACCTAATCATTTAAGCCAACTCTGCTCCCTACTCTGTTGTCTCTCATTATGGTTTCCTTCCCAAATCTCTTGCTGCATTAGCTCGTTGCATCAGCTCACCATATCAACACAATGTGTCAGCTTGCTTGTCTTGTTCATCTCTAGGAGGCAATGGGAAGTGAACTGGGGCCTCCTGTGTGGTAGGCAGGAGCTCAATCACTTGAGCCACATCCATTTCCCCTAATCATTATTGATATTGAACACTTTTTCATGTGCTTTTTTTCCATTTGTGTTTTTTTGGACAAATATCTATCTGAGTATTTTGCCCATTTTTTAATCAGGTTGTTTGTCTTTTATTGTTCAGTTGTAGCGTCTCTTTTTTTTTAAAGATTTATTTTATTTCTCTCCCTTTCCTCTCCCCCCCACCCCCCCATTGTCTGCTCTCTGTGTCCATTCGCTGTGTGTTCTTCTGTGTCTGCTTGCATTCATGTCATGCAGCACCGGGAAACTGTGTCACTTTTTGTTGTTGTTGTTGTTGTTGCATCATCTTGCTGCATCAGCTCTCTGTGTGTGCCACGCCACTCCCAGGTGGGCTGCGTTTTTCTCGAACAGGGCGACTCTCCTTGTGTGGCGCACTCCTTGCGCGTGGGGCACCCCTACAAGGGGGACATCCCTGTGTGGCACGGCACTCCTTGCGCACAGGCAGCACCGCACATGGGCCAGCTCACCACATGGGCCCTGGGTATTGAACCCTGGACCCTCCATATGGTAGGTGGATGCTCTATCAGTTGAGCCACAACCGCTTCCATGTAACATCTCTTTCTATGTCATAGATATTAAACCCTTATTGTACATGTGATTTCCAAATATTTTCTCCCATTGAGTCAGCTGCCTTTTCACCCTTTTGACAAAGTCCTGTGAGGTGCAGAAGTGGTTGATTTTGAGGAGATCCCATTTATCTGTTTTTTCTTTTGTTGCTCAAGCTTCAGGTGTAAGGTCTGAAAAAGCACCACTACCACAAGGTCTTTAAGATGTTTCCCCACATTTCCTTCCAGTAGTTTTATGGTCTTGGCTTTCATATTTAGGTCTTTGATCTATTTTGAGTTGATTCTTGTATAAGGAGTTAGACAGGACTCCTCTTTCATTCTTTTGGTGATAGATATCCAGTTCTCCCAGGACCATTTGTTGAAGAGACTGTTTGTCCCATTAACATGGACTTGGTAGGTTTGTCAAAAATGAGTTTACTGTAGAGGTGAGGGTTTATTTGTGGACTCTCAATTCTATTTCACTGACTGATGTGTCTATCTTTATGCCAGTACCATGCTGTTTTGACCACTGTAGCTTTGTAATATGTTTCAAGTTCAAGCAGTGAAATTCCTCCCATATTGCTCTTCTTTTTTAGAATGCTTTTGGCTATTCGGGTGCACTTTCCCTTCCAAATGAATTTGGTAATAAATGAATTCAGCAAAGTAGCAGAATATAAAAACAACATGCAAAAATCAGTAATGTTTTTGTACAGTAGTATTGAACAATCTGAAATGGAATTCAGGGGGAAAAAAATCCATTCACAATAGCAACAAAAAGACTCAACTACCTAGGAATCAATTTAACCAAAGAATTATGGGACCTATATGTATAAAACTAAAATACAGATCTATTAACTTTAATTTAAAAAGTGTAAAAAAATAAATAAATAAAAATAAAGAGCACTCATACCCCTAAAAGAAAAAAAAAAACTACAATAAAAGGCTAAAAGAAATTTTGAAAATAAAAGACATTCCATGTTCATGGATTGGAAGACTAAATATTGTGAAAATGTCAATCCTACCCAAACCGGTTTATAGATTCAATGCAATATCAATCAAAATTCCAGCAGCCTACTTTACAGAAATAGAAAAGGCAATTACCAAATTTCTTGTGTTGAAACAGCCTTGCATACCAGGACTAAATTCCAATTGGTCATGATATATAAGTCTTTTGATAAGCTGTTGGATTGGCTTTGCAATTATTTTGTTGAGAATTTTTGCATCTCTGTTCATTAGAGAGATTGGTTTGTTATTTTTTTTCTCATAGTGTCTTAATCTGGCTTTGGTATTAGGGTGATGTTGGTTTAATGAAGTGTGCTGGGTAATTTCCCCTCATCTTCAATTTTTTGGAAGAGTTTAAACAGGATGGGTATTAATTCTTTTCAAAATCCCTGGTAGAATTCACCCATGAAGTGAATTTTCTTTGTTGGTCCTGGACTTTTCTTGGTTGGAAGATGTTTGATGACTGATTCAATCTCTTTAAATGTGATTTATCATCTCAAAAAACCAGCTTTTGGGTTGGTTGATTTCCTCTATTGATTTTTTCTTCCCAATTATTTCTGCTCTAATCTTTATTATTTCTTTCCTTCTGCTTGCTTTGGAATTACTTTGCTGTTCTTTTTCTGCTTTCTCTGGTTGTTCAGCTAAATCTTTGGTTTTAGCTCCTCCTTTCTTAATATAGGTGTTTAGGGCTATAAATTTCCCTCTCAAGATTGCCTTTGCTATATCCCATAAGTTTTGATAAGTTATGTTCTCATTTTCATCTCAATATATTTACTGATTTCACCTGCAATTTCTTCTTTGACCCACTGATTATTTAGGAGTGTGTTGTTTAGCCGCCACACATTTGCAAATTTACCTTTTTCCTGTCTATTACTGGCTTCTAGTTTCATTCCATTATGATCAGAGAAGGTGCTTTGTATAATTTCAATCTTTTCAAATTATATTTTGAAATCATATTTTGAAATTATTATTGAGAGCTACATTGTGCCCTAGCCTGTGTTCTATCCTGGAGAAAGATCCATGTGCACTTGAGAAAAATGTATAACCGACTGACTTTGGATGCAGCATTCTGTATGTGTCTGTTCAGTCTAACTCATTTATCATATTGTTCAAGTTCTCTGTTTCCTTGTTGATTTTCTGTCTAGTTATTCTATCTAATTATGTGAGTGGTGTGTTGAAGGCTCCAGTGATTATTGTAGAGATGTCTATTTCTCCCTGCAGTTTTGCCAGTTTGTCTCATGTATTTTGGGACACCCTGATTAGGTTCATAGATATTTATAAGTGTTATTTCTTCCTGGTGGATAGTCCCTTTTATTAATGTATAATGGTGTAGCAGTTCAATATTATTGATAAATTCCAAAAAGAAATGTTGGATTATGTTTGTAAACTGGTCTTTTCCTCTGGGTGTATTAGAGTGTTTGGATTCAGAGGTTTTACTTCTACTTGATTAAATAATGATTAAGGCTTTGATTGGGTCACATCAGTAGATGTTGAGAAACTGCTGAGAAACTGCATTGCAGAAAAGAGAGGTTGGTGTTTTTGAGCTGGAGCTCCAGGAAGTAAGCACATAGAGGAGTTTGGTTGTGAGGAAAGAGAAAAGGCCCTGGGATTAGAAAGAGCCATTCACCTGGTAGTCTACAGCTGGCCTTGCGGAGATAATAGAGGAGCTGATCCCACAGAGAAGCAAGCCCTGGGAGGAAAGGAACCCAGGAAGCCTGAACCCTGGCAGACACCAGCAGCCATCTTGCTCCAACACATGAAAATAGACTTTGGTGAGCGAAGTAACTTATGCTTTATGGCCTGGTAACTGTAAGCTTCTACCCCAGATAAATACCCTTTATAAAAGCCAACAGATTTCTGGTATTTTGCATCGGCACCCCTTTGGCTGACTAGTACAAATGGCCTTCTGTATCTCATAACTTTTTTTGCATCTAAAGTCTGTTTTGTCCAATATTAGTAGAGCTATTCCTGCTCTTTTTTTTTTTTGGTTACTATTTGCATGGAGTATCTTTTTCCAACCTTACACTTTCAGCCAGTTTGTATTCCTGAGTCTAAGGTGAGTTTCCTGTAAGCAGCATATGGATAGCTCATGGTTTTTTATCCATTCCGTCAGCCTGTATCTTTTGATTGGGGAGTTTAATCCATTCACATTCAACAATATTACTGTAAATGCATTATTTACTTCCACCATTTTATTCTTTTTTTTTTTAAAGATTTATTTATTTATTCCCCTTCCCCCCCGCCCCCGGTTGTCTGTTCTCTGTGTCTATTTGCTGCGTCTTGTTTCTCTGTCCACTTCTGTTGTCGTTAGCGGCATGGGAAGTGTGGGCGGCGCTATTCCTGGGCAGGCTGCATTTTCTTTCGCGCTGGGCGGCTCTCCTTATGGGCGCACTCCTTGCGCGTGGGGCTCCCCTATGCGGGGAACACCCCTGCAGTGGCAGGGCACTCCTTGTGCGCGTCAGCACTGCACATGGGCCAGCACCACACAGGTCAAGGAGGCCCGGGGTTTGAACCGCGGACCTCCCATGTGGTAGACGGACGCCCTAACCACTGGGCCAAGTCCATTTTATTCTTTGGTTTTCATACATCATGTCATATTTTTGCCCGTCTTTTTTCTTTTTTGGTTATCCTTTCTGCTATTCTTTCTTTTATACTTTTCTCTAGGCCTCTCTCTCTCCTGTCTTTTTCTTTCAGGTTCTAAGTCTTCTTTTTTAATATAAGTTCTTCTTTTATTTTTTAAAAAGATTTATTTATTTTCCCCTCCCCTACCCCCATCCTGCTATTTTTTGATTCACTGTGTGATCTTCTGTATCTTCTGTATCTATTTCTCTTTTTGGTCTTCTCATCTTTCTCCTCCAGGATTCATCAGAATTCAATCCTGGGGACCTCTGACATGGAGAGAGGTTCCCTGTCAATTGTGCCACCTCAGTTCCTGATCTCTGCTGCACTTCACTTTGACTTTCCCCTTTGTCTCTCTTTTGTTGTGTCATCATCTTGCTGCATGTCTCACTTGCACAGGCACTGGCTCACTATGCAGGCACTTACTTGGGCACTTGGTGCATCACACAAGCACTCGTGTGGGCACTCAGCTCACCATAAGGGCACTAGCTTTCTCTTCTTCTTTTTCACCAGGAGGTTCCAGGGATTGAACCCGGAGGCCTTATCACTTGAGCCACATCTACTTCCCCAAGGCTTCCTTTACTATTTCTTGCAAAGGTGGATTCTTTTTCATAAACTTTCTCGGTTTGTTTGTAACTATTTTATACTCACCTTCATGTTTGAAGGACAATTTTACTGGATAAAGAATTTTCAGCTGACAGTTTTTCTCTTCCAGTATTCTAATTGTGTCATACTATTGTCTTCTTGCCTCTATGGTTTCTGATGAGAAATTCACCCTAAGTCTTAAAGGGCATCCCTTATATGTGATGGCTTACTTCTCCCTTGCTGCTCTGAGAATTTTCTCCTTATCTTTGACCTTTGACATTCTGAGTAGTATGCGTCTTGGCATAGGTCTATTCAGATTTATTCTGATTGGGGTACAGTGTCCTTCTTGGACAAGTAAGTTCATTTCTTTCATGAAAGTTTTGAAATTTTCAGCTATTATTTACTCAAATACTCTTTCTGCCCCTTTTCCCTTTTCTTCTCCTTCTGGAACTTCCATGACATGTATGTTGTTGCATTTCATATTGTCATTCAACTCCCTGAGCCCATGCTCAATTTTTTCCATTGTTTTCTCTCTTCAATTTCAGTTCTTCTTTCTTCAGTATCACTTAATCTTTCTTCAATCATTTTAAGTCTGGTGTTGTATGTCTCTAACTTGTTTTGTTTTGTTTTGTTTAAGATTTATTTTTTATTTATTTCTCTCCCCCCCCCCCCCAGTTGTCCACTCTCTGTGTCCACTCTCAGTGTGTTCCTCTGTGACCGCTTCCATCCTTATCAGCGGCACCGGGAATCTGTGTTTCTTTTTGTTGTGTCATCTTGTTGTGTCAGCTCTCCGTGTGTGTGCAGTGCCATTCTTGGGCAGCTGCACTTTCTTTTGCACTGGGCAGCTCTCCTTATGGGGCACACTTCTTGTGCATGGGGCTCCCCTACGCAGGGGACACCCCTGCATGGCAGAGTACTCTTTGCGTGCATCAGCACTGCGCATGGGCCAGCTCCACATGGGTCAAGGAGGCCTGGGGTTTGAACCACAGACCTCCCATGTGGTAGGCGGACGCCCTATCCATTGGGCCAATTCCACTTCCCTCTAACATGTTTCTGATCTCACCTATCATGTCTTTCATTTCCATGGCTGTTACTTTTCTATTCAGATTTCAAATTCTTCTCTGTGCTCAATCAATGTCTTCTTGATGTCATTTATCTCTTTAGCCATATTGTCTTTCAATTCATTAATTTGATTTTGGAAATTTGTGTGCATCTTATTAATTTGTTCTTTCAAATTCTATGTCTCTTCTGGGGCTATAATATATTCCTTTTTTTGGTTCATGTCTTCCCTTTTCTTAGTATGGCTCATTATTTTTTGCTGATGTCTAGGGATCTGATTAGGATGGCAATTTACTCAGATGCTTGATTCCTTTCTCTTTGTTAGGGATTTAGTGGCAGGAGACTGTGTGTTACTGCTGCTCTTTGATTCCTGGATCTGTAGGATTGTCCCTGTTAGTTGCTCAAATCTCGGCTCTGGACCTAGTAATGGGTTGCAGATCTGCTTCCTAGGGCCTTGGGAAGGATGGTTATAAAGGCTAGAAAACCCCTTTCTTATTTATTTTTCATCTCTCACATGCACTTTCTTGGTATGCCAGCAGATGCAGCACTCTTCAGTAGCCTTCTCAGTCAATGCCTGGCCAGGGTGTGTTTGCTGCAATGTAGACAGGATCATGTGTTAGAGGTTCCTGCCTGGAGGTTTAGAGCCTTGTAATTCAAACTTTCTCAGAGACAGTTCTCCAGCCTTCTTTGGCAGCCTCCTCCCTTTTCCCAGGTAGGAAATAATTCCACTCTCCTCTGTGTCCTCAGCAATCATTCCCGCTTAGGCTTAGTAGAAAGGGAGATTGGGGGGATCGGATCTCTTTAGTTCTAGATCTCTTTATACAGCTCCCAAGGCAAACAAATGGTCTGGCCTGGAAGGGCTCATGGACTCAGTAGAGCAAATCTGTGCATCAGAAGCTGAGTTAACTTTGCACTGTGTTCCTCTCTCCCCTTTCCCAGGGAGTTGTATCTCAACAATCAGTCCCAGTAAGAAGAGAGGGAGATTGAAAGGTCAGATCTCTCCAGTTCCCTGCCATCTTCCAGGGCAATCAACAGTGCAGTCCGACCGGACCTGGAAGGGCTGGTGGGTCACAGCAGACCAAATTTTGGGGTCCAAAGCTGAGTCAGCCTTAGGGTGTGTGTCTCTCTCTTCCCTTTCTTGGGGCATTGGATCCCTGGATCACCCTTGGCCTGTTGTCAGCTCAGAGACCTGAGAATTCTAAAATGTCTTTAGTGTAGCGGAGTGTGCCAGCAGTAGCATCCTCTAGTTTCAGCTCACAATTTTGCCCTCACAATTCTCCTCCTTTGCCCCTCTCTTCTGGGCAGTGTCCAGACTTTGCTTGGTGTCCTAAACCCTAGAAGATCTTTTTCCAGGCCATTTCAGCCTGTCCTCCAGCTATTTTTCTGGAAGAGAAGAGTTTTGTGCTTGATTCTTAACCCTATTTAGTTCTTTCCATGTTTATGTGCACATGCACACACCCGAACACAAGAAACATCTGCTCATAGACAAAAGAGGCCAGCAAGTACAATCTAGAGAAGTGTATTTCCTTCTCTTCCAATTCTGACCTAGTTGTAACTCCCAGAGCTTAGCATTGTACACCTCAGTGTTCAAAAAGAGGTTTTCTTTCTCTCAGTGGAATTCCAGACCCCATAAGGCAAAAGAAATAGGACAACCTTAAACACCAGTTAACTAATGAGATACCACATGTCTATCATATATATTTGTTTTATAAAAACTAAACTTCAAAATGTTGACAATTATTATTGTTGAATAATGAGATAAATAGCATTTTTTCTTTATATTTTTCTCATTTTCATATTTTTCTATGGTGATTGTATATTAATTTATAAAAAAAGAAAAACTGTAAGTTCTAGAAATAAAAGTGTTATATTTGCAAGGTATATTATCATTTTCAAACTTTTAAGTTTTCTCAGTTGATTCCTTTTGTTTTGAATACAAGTCCTTTATCAGACATGCATGTTGAAAATATTTTCTCCCAGTCTGTGGCTTGTCTTTTTATTCTCTTAACAGTGTATTTTGCAGAGAATGAGATTTTAATTTTAATAAAGTCCAACTTATTTTTTCTTTCATGGACCTAACTTTTGGTGTTGTCTCTAAAAACTCATCACCATTAACTGATTTTTATAATTATTCTACATTATTATCTCATTTTGCTGATGAAGAAATCAAGAGTCAAAAATTAACAACTCGACTTAGCTTGGATGAGCAGCAAGTAATGTATTTGGGACTGTCTTATATTCCAATGCTTTTTCCACTATACCATGTTGTGATGCTATCTAATACTATTCATTTTGTTTTATTTGCTATGCTTTTCTTTCCTTTTCTATTATAAGATTTTTTTCAGCCTAGTGTTTGCCAGTAGAAATAGCAACTTCTAGATAAAAAGAGATTGATGAAGCTAATTCAATCTATATTATAATGGTAGTGTTAGAAACATGCTCTAAGGTGGCAGTGTCAGCAATCATGGAACCCATGGGAGCATATTATAAAAGCTATCGGCCCATTACTCCTGGAAAAAATATATACACAGCATTCTGCATAGAATTTTAGGTGTTCCAGACACCCTGCTCTGCCACATAGATATATGTGGAATTAGTTTAGCTCTTCTAGGGGAAACATGAAATTTTCTTCTGGGGGAAATATGAAATAATAGAAGGAAACATTACCTATGAAAGCACAGTACCTATGCATAGTAGTCACTTGATAAATTCTTATTGAATTTGAAGTCTGATTAATCTTGTTAATAGAATTGTTTCATCTTCTTGAAGGGAATCCACACCCACTCTGTTTAATACAGTCTATTATAAGAATTAGCCACAGGATGTCACTATTGTTCTTGGGAAACAGTTAAGTTTAATTTAAAGGAACAAGTATGATAGGAGAAGGATTAGGGAAGGGCATCACCTTTTAATCCAAGGAGCTTTTTTTCCTTCATTTAGTAAATGTAATTTTAATGTGCCATTGCATTTCAATGTTCTACTAAAAATATTGCATCCTGTATTTCACAGCACTATACAGTTGTTCCAAGTTGCAAAAAAAAATTAAAGGGCACTATTGGATTTCAGAGATTTCATTGCAACCCAAAGAATTTATGGGGATTCTCACTTATTCATTTTACTCATTCATCAAAGATTTATTTGGTACCTATTATGTAATAAGTACTATGAAAAATCACAGTATGCAAAAAAGGTCTGAGCATACCTGGTCTAGACTTGAAGCCTGTTCACGCTCAGGATAGACCTGGGTAATCAGCCCTCAGCCTAGGGTATTCAGAGAATAGAGATTTGGTTTAGGATCACTATGGAGAAACTAATCATCCCAAGCAGGCTCTTAACTTGGCTAAACACAGGTAAGCCAAACTGAAAGTGGGAAATGGACTTGGCCCAGTGGTTAGGGCGTCCGTCTACCACATGGGAGGTCCGCGGTTCAAACCCCGGGCCTCCTTGACCCGTGTGGAGCTGGCCTACGCGCAGTGCTGATGTGCAAGGAGTGCCCTGCCACGCAGGGGTGTCCCCCGCGTAGGGGAGCCCCACGCGCAAGGAGAGCGCCCGTAAGGAGAGCCGCCCAGCGCGAAATAAAGTGCAGCCTGCCCAGGAATGGCGCCGCCCACACTTCCCGTGCCGCTGACAACAACAGAAGTGGACAAAGAAACAAGACGCAGCAAATAGACACAGAGAACAGACAACCGGGGAATGGGTTAAATAAAATAAATAAATCTTTAAAAAAAAAAAAACTGAAGGTGGTTTCACTCAGGACAAAAGATTCTGAAATGAATCATCTTCTGAAATCATTACTTTTAAAGTATGTTCTGCGAGAAGCTGGAGTCTATTTGAGTACAGTAGTCTTATCTACTATTTTACATTCTGAAGTAGGACATAAGAAAAGTGAACTATGAGCCTCTGCTAGTCTATTTTAACTAACTATTAAATAAACACCCATGTCCTTGTCAGAGGTATATAGGATAGAATGAGCTGACAATAACCTGCCTGGCTGTAGAGGAGAATAACATCTACAGGGAGAAAATCATGCCAGGCTTTAGGCATCTTACTAGTCACTTTCCTTCCACTAATCCTGAGAGATAATTACCATTAAGAAGAGAAAATGAGGCACAGTGAGATTCAATAACTTGCCCAAGGGCATTTGCATCCCTGGTCTGTGGCATTGCCAACTAACTGTTTAAGGGTTAGAAGCACAGAATCAGGAGCCAAGGTTTCTGCGTTCAAATTCTAAATTCTATAGCACACTTCCTATGTGGCCAGGGGCAAGTTTCTCAATCCTTCTGTGCTTCAAGTTGACTCTGTAAGGAAGGGATTCTAATAATACCTATCTTACAGGGTGGTTGTATGGTTTAAATCAGTTAGTACCTAAAGCACTAAAGAAGAATATCTGACACAGGGAAAGCACAGTGTACGTGTTAACTCTTACGATGACTAGAATCCAAATTTGTCCGAATTTTGAGACCTAGACCTTGATTAAAAACTATGTGTAGTCTATTCACTATTGCCAAAAGTTGGAATCAACCCAAATGCCCATCAACAAATGAATGGGTAAATAAAATGTGGTATATACATACAATGGAATACTACTCAGCTATAAGAACAAATACAGTACAAACACATGTGATAACATGGATGAATCTTGAGAACCTTACATTGAGTGAAGCAACCCAGGCATTGAAGGACAAATACTACATGAGCTCTCTGATATGAAATAAGTAAATCAAGCTGTCTCAGAGAATTAGAGACTGGATGATAAACTTAAAAGAAGTTGGAGGGTAGAGGAAGGTTGCAAGCTGACACCTACATGGGTGAAATCTATGATAACCTGGAGGTAAGTATTTGGACAGGGAAGTGATAAATTGGGGGCATAGGGATATCTTTGAGTGGAGCATTGTGGACTTGAGGGGGACTCGGGATGGGAGGATGGGTCAGATGGCCCAAGAAATTGGGGATAGGGTAGGGGGAACATTTGAACATAGGAGATTGTCAGGTATGTGGTTGAAATTATAATGTAGAGAAAACTCTTTAGAAAATATAATACAGAAGGTTACCTGTTTAAGATGCTTAAGGGGGTGCATCTGACACAGGGCAAGCTTCTAGGAAGTGTGTGAGTACTCATTTTGTCATAGTGGGTTATATCATTGGGTGGAGACCCATACAATGAGAGTAAAGGTGTATCCACATCCTGGGGAGGACTGATGTTCTCAAACAGAGGGAACTGTATCTCTCAAGAGAATTGGTGGCTCCCAATGGGTTAGGGCAGTCAAGTATGTCAAGCCCTCAACATTATTGCAAGTATCTCTGAATATGGTCTTTCAAAGTAATGAAGATTGATTGTCATGATGGGCCCTGAGGAGAGGAGGAAAGAGGTGTTGAATACATATAATTAGTGTAACTGTGGGGCAATGGAAGTGTTCCACAAGATCATGCAATGATGGATATAGGACATGTTAAATTACACCAAAAATGTATAAAAGTCTATAGGCTAAAATGTAAATCATAGTGTAAAAAATAAGATAACTAAAAATTTAGAAAATTGTATAGTCTAAAATATAAACCATAATGTAAACCCAAATGGAACCATGTTTGAAAGCTATTATTTCAATATCTGTACATCAGCTGCAGCAAATATAATATGAACATGTAAAAAGATCACTGCTGGGGAAGGGACAAAGGGTTTGATATTGGATATGTGGGAGTACCATATATTGTATATGTGAATTACTGTGATCTAAAACTTATGTGAAGACAAACTTCATAATTAGAAAAAAAAAGAAAGGATGTAGACACTGAGGAAGAAATGGAAGAAATAGCCTTGCCACTGAACATACAGGGCAACACGTATAGCAGTGATGAAAGGCAAAATGTTAAAAACAGAGATTTTTCATTTTTTCATTTTTTGATACCCCAATTTATTGTTCCTTTATTTAATTTTTCTAAATTACTATGTATTCTATATATCTAACCTTTAAACCCATCACTATATTCCATTTTACTATTAATGGAACCTGGCAATATATTGAGCTTCCTTTTTGAAGTTTTGGACTACAGAGAGGTTCAACTATGGTGGGGAAGGAGCACTTGTGTGGGGGGCACATGGTTGGGAGGGAGTTCTCCAGGGCATGTATACAGGGTACATAGAAAGGTTTGGATATTTTCATAGTGGTTTCAGTTGGAAACGACAGCTGAGAGAGTGCTGAGTTCCTGGCCAGGGTTGCTCTATCACATTTCCCAATGGAACAGCAACAATCCCCCAAGTGCAATGACAAAGATCAACAAAGATGAATGGTTCAACGATAAGCCCTTAATAGTGTTGGCTCTGATTATGAACCTGTGTGCCTGAAATACAAACTAGGCTAGAGCTACAGCATGCCTAAGAGTTGCCTCCTGAGAACCTCCGTGTTGCTCAAATGTGGCCACTCTCTAAGCCAAACTCAGCATGTAGATGCATTGTGTGGGACATGACTCCTGGGGATAAGCCTCCCTGGCACTGAGGGATTACAACCAAGTACCAGCTGGTGATGTAACTAGAAAAAGACCTTGAATAAAGGGGTCAATTCAGACCGGCAGAATATCTCAGCCTACATGTAATATCAGGTGTTAAAAACTGCTTTTTGACTTTGGATAAAAGGGTGAAATGGAAAGGACAAGTGAGTTTATATGGCTATGAGTCTTCAAAAAAGAGTCAGGAGGTCATCAGAGGGGTAATGCTTATGCATGCCTCAGAGGGTACCAGAGACAGCCAAGGTAGATGGAAACCCAGGTGCTGGTTCTCCTGAGGGCTGCAGAGACCCACAGGTTCTATGGTCAAGGCAGATGGCTCTGGAGTTCAGGGCCATGTCAGTTGGCCCTACTTTGGAATTTGTGTTCCTGAGTGTGATGGAGTTGGATTCGGATATGACCTTTCTACACATGACTCTTCTGTTACTTTTACCGGACCTGTGGTTGGCATTTGGGTTGGTGTATACTCAGGAGACCTGACTCTCTGGACTGTCCATGTGATGGCCAGGCCCTGGGCCTCAGCAGACTTGCAGCGCCTACCCTCTGGTTTGTTGGACTTACCCTGGCCAGCTGACAGGGAGGTGAAGAGGGTCAACCACCACACCAGGGAGCCAAGAGTGCCTACAGCTGCCAGCAGGAGAATTGCATCCATCATACATGGGGAATCTAACCCCTTCTTGATGTAGAGGGGGACTGGACATAACCATCCCAAGGTCTGCAGGATGGAGGAATAGAGTATGGATTAGAGTGGATTTACTGGTGTTCAGCTGGGGAATTATTGTGATTAGTAAGGGAAGAAATTGTAGTAGTGATGTGGAGAGGGTAGCCACAGTGGCTGCTGATGGTCGGGAGAGGGAAGAAGAGATATGGTATGGGGGCATTTTCAGGATTTGGAGTTGTCCTGGGTGGTGCTGCAAGGACAGATGCTGGACGTTGTGTGGCCTGCCAGGGCCCACTGGGTGGACTGGGGGAGAGTGTGGACTACAATGTGGACCACTGTCCATGTGGTACAGCGGTTCTCCAGAAGGTATTCTCCAGGTGCAGTGGATGTCCCGCGATGATGGAAAAGGTTGTTGATATGGGAGGGGTGGGGTGGATGGGTTGGGGGGTATATGGGGACCTCATATTTTTTTAATGTAACATTTAAAAGAAAATAAAGAAGAAGTAAAAAACAAAACAAAAAAAGCCATGTGTAGGGAAGCGGATGTGACTCAACAAATAGAGCATCCACCTACCATATAGGAGGTCCAAGGATTTGATACCCAAGGCCTCCCGGCTTGTGTGGTGAGCTGGCCCATGCACAGTGCTGCTGTGCACAAGGAGTGCCAGCCCCCGCATAAGGGTGCCCCCCACCCAGCGGGAAACCACAGCCCGCCCAGGAGTGGTGCCACATGCACAGAGAGTTGATCATCAGCAAGATGACACAACAAAAAGAGACTCAGATCCCCAGGTGCTGCCCGATGAGAAGACAAGCAGACATATAAGAACACACAGGAAATGGATACAGAGAGCAGACAACAGGGGGGAAGGGGAGAAATAAATAAATAAATCTTTAAAAAAAAAAAAAAGACGTGTAGCAGTTTGAGATTATTTATGAATCCCAAAAAAGAGAAAGATTATGTTTGTAAACTAATCTATTCTGGGTGTGATACCCTTTGATTATATTGGATTCAGTTGAGGAGTTCTTGATTAAATTACCTGTTAAGATTAGGGTTTTGATTTGACCATGTCAGTAAGGTGTGACTCAGACTGAATCCCTGTCCTTTTGGTGGTCCTATATAAATGGACACTTACTCAAGGAGACACACGTAAAGAGAGAGAGCTCAGTCACATTTGATCCTGGGGTCCGATAATTTTCAGCAGAGAACAGAAAAGCTGAGCAACTGAGAAGGCGAAGAAAGAAAATGAGTCCTATACCAGAGACTGATAGAGGAAGCCCCGAGAAACCAGACAGAGATTGCATGCCATCTTGCTTCAACAGGTGGCAGCTGTCTTTGGTGAGAAAGTACTTCTTATGGTACCTTGAGTTGGATCACGACCTTTGGATTATAAGTTTTTACCCCAAAGAAATATCCTTTATAAAAGCCAACAGATTTCTGGTACTTTGCATCAGCACCCTTTTGGCAGAATAATACAGCATGCATCTCCATGCTTACCCCATATTTTTACAGGTTAAAAATGGTGGTAGGGGAGCAGATGTGACTTAAGTGGTTGAGCGCCTGCTTCCCACATGAGAGGTCCCGGGGTTTGGTTCCCAGTGCCTCCTAAAAACAAAAAGAATCAACAAGCAAACAAAAACTACTCGGGGGAGCTGATGCGGCTCAGTGGTTGAACGTCGGTTTCCCACTTATGAGGTCCAATCCCCAGCCCTGGTCCCAAAACAAACAAACAAACAAAAACAAACCTCTGTGCCCCCAGACATTCTGATTCCGTTGGTCTGGGACACAGTCTGGGCATCAGGGATTTCAAAGACTCCCTAGGTCATGGGCAGTCCGGTTTGAGTTGTGCCTCAGTTTCAGCCGTTTGGGAGGATGGCTACCTATATTTTTTGAGGTCTCCCTGGAGCTCCCTCCACTACTAAGTAAATTTTAATTTTCTTTTTTTTTTCTTTTTTTTTTTTTTTACAAACAAACAAACACTTCACTTCACAATTGGGTATTGAATTATTTCCATTCCACAACAGACATTAATGGAGCAGCTACAGACATTAATATAGCAGCTACTAGATGGTTGGCACTGTGCCAGGTACTCAGGATTCAAAAATGCCCCTTGTGGGACTGACCATTAATAAGGGTCAAGCTAATTTCAATATTTTCTGGTCAGTGTTCTGCTAGAAAGGAAGAACAGTACAGGGGCCTTGAACTCAAAATTGAGAATGGAGATGAAGACAGCAAAGTCTTCTGGTGGAGGTGATGTCTAGTCAAGTTTTAAAAGATAAGTGCTATCCAAGTGAAGTGAAGTATTGGGGTTCAATGGGGTTGGGCCTCACTTAATCATATCCCAGCCTCTCCCAGATTTTGAACCACTTGAGAAATTGACCCATGGGTCCAGTAGAATAAAGGTGCTTGTTGAAGCCTTGGGCATGGAGTAACAGCCAGGAACAATTTATAGACCCTGGGAAGGAGACGGCTGAGCCAGAACTTGTGGAATGTTGGTATTTAGAGGATGAGAAGAGAAAGGAAAGAAGGATATGACTATGAATTCATGTTATTTTCTTTTATGACCAAATCCTTAGGGTGAATAAGAAATTCAAAGAGAGCCAGAAATCCAGGGAACCTTTAGCAAAGGACCTCCAGGACATAATGTGCAGGTTAGAGCTGCTGTCTAGCAACCCTGTCCAACTAATTTGATGTTCAAAAATGGTCTTCTGGACTTGAAATCCTCCCTGCTCCTCTCCCTTTGGTGTGGGTCACTTACTCTAACAGGGAAGATCTCAAGGAGACCAGTACAATGGCTTCAGGCAAGACGTTCATCTACCAGGGACCAAGGCAACTCAAGTTAAAATAAATGCAGGGGAGCAGATGTGGTTCCTGTGGTTGAGTGCTTGCTTCCCACATGGGAGGTCCTGGGGTTTGGTCCCTGGTGCCTCCTAAAAACAAACAACAAGCAAACAAATGAAAAAAACAACTCAGGGGAGTCAATATGGCTCAGTGGTTGAGTAACAGCTTCCCACAGATGAGGTCTGGGGTTCAATCCCCAGCCCCAGTACCTCAAAAAAAAAAAAAAAAAAAAGTAGGGAAACGGTTGCTGAGGAACATGGCATTGCAGATGAGAGTCCTTAGGAACCAAACTAGTAACACTCAGTGGGTTCTGGTGTGCTGCCAGTTGGTACCTGTGTCTCCTCCCCAAGGACTGTGGCTAGTGCAGAACTGTTTGGCACTTCCCAGTGGCCCCAGATGAGCCAGGCTGTAGCATGTGGTGGATCAGAACAGATTCCTGGAATAGACATACAGCTGAGTAGGATGATTCACACCACAAATACGCTTTTCACTTCTAAGGATTCCTCACAGCCTGTTGAGGAGAAGGTTGATACCTCACAAAGATAATAAAAGCCATGGGATTCACAGGACCTTTGGAAAACAGTAAATGGAAGGTTAAATTGCAGCCCTGCACGAGTATACTGTGTGGAGAAAACTGACTTCGAGAAATTCTTTCTAAGGTGTCAGATGCCTGATACATTGAATTCGTGGTTTATTATAACTCTACTTCATGTATGGGATGTGTCTATTCCGAATGAAGCAGGAAAGGCGGAGAGGGAAGGACATGTGTAACATCAAAGCTCAGTTTACGTGGGAGGATGCTGAAAGCGGGGCAGAGTCGTGGGGTTAATCCCGATATCCTGAAGAAGAGCCTGATTCTCATGACAATTTCTATGCAGCAATCTTGGAATATGATGAGAGGGTCCTTTCAGAAGAGGGCTGGCTGCTATCCTCTGGAGAAACTTCTTTGACCAGAAATGAGACGGCCCTCATCAACTTGAATTGTTGGTGGCCTGGGTGAGAAAACGGACGCGGTACCTGGACTCCGTGAACGCTGGGGTCTGCTTCCGACCGGCGAGGCGAGCTGGCGCCCTCTCGCGGAGAAGAATCCTCAGTGCAGCCTGACGCCCTATTCCCCAATTTGTAACGAAGAGGCTCTTTGATGGACTGGCCCCTCCAACCAGCTGGTCGGCCGGCATTAAGGAGCTGCCAGGAGAGAGATCCTGTTTTGCCCAGGACCCAGCAGAAAGTGCCCTGAACAGACGTTTGAACAGCATCTGTCAAATAGCTTGCCCCTTTGTGTCCATTTTCTACTTAGTGTGCCCAGGAGTCTGATCTGGTGGGGTACAGCGCTGGGAGACCCCTGCCTCTTCTGGAGTATCCCTTCCCTCAAGAGAAGGGGGCATCCCCACCAAGGACCCGCTGTGGCCTAAGAGCAGTTTGTAATGTTGCTAATTCAAGACAGGTTACCACACATCTGTCCCCGTTTTGAACCATGGGGTCGAGTTGGCCACCAAAAGAAGGAGACTTATCTCTGCCATGACTTTCCATTCTTCTCAGGTCATTTCGAACCTAGATGGTGGGTGCTATAAGCCAAGGAGTAGCACCTAGCTCAGAGACAGGTAAAGGGTAGGGTGGGAAGGGTTTCTGCTGCCTTTGTCTCCAGTTTATGGACATGTGGTACTGCTTTGACCAAGGCACAACCTGCCAGGCCATGTCCTCTGGGACCCAGGAGCCTGTGAGGCCCAAGGGGCCATCCTAAGTCATTTGAAAAGAAGTCCCAGGAACAAACTTCCCTGTGTCACCCAGTGAATGGGGTGAGAAATATGCTGTCTTTACTCTCTAACCATCACCACCACCATCCTTCAAGGTATTGAGGAAAAGAGAACCTTTTTTCTGGCTTAGTTGTTATCGTCCCAGGACCCAGCCTCATGCCCAGCTTCCTGCCCCTTCCCAGCTTCTGGGGCAGGTGCTGCAGTGCCACGTAGTCTGAGGGCCTGAGGGCCATCCCCTCCTTCCTGTGAATATGGGCCATCTCTTCGGGGATTTTCCTTAAATTGAAGGAAGGGGTAGGGGATCATGTTGTTCCCACACTAAGACACAGACCCATCAAACTTCCTTCACTTAACTTGCTATGAAATGAGTCATATAAAGAAATTCTTTATGGGTGAGGAATATCCTACGTCTATGAAAACATTACAAATCAAACTGTTCTCTCTCCATTTATTTAAGATGCTTTTGCTGGGAATGGAGCTCGAGAGTGAGGCCTCCTTTGTGTGTGTGAGATAATAATACCTTGTAAATCATTACAGCTGAGTAATAGTTACATAAACCAGGGCTGAGCCAGGCAGGAATTTGCTGACTAATTTATTTTGAATGGATTGAAATGCACGAAAATAAACTTTACTGTGTGTACCTAGAAAAAAAAAAAAAGTTGATACTTAACAGGAAAATAAAACTCATTAATGTAGTCTTAACTTTGCATCACTTTGCATCAGAGTGGCCATGGCTTTGCCAGAGGGAAAGTAGAACACAGTGATGGAGGGTATCCTGTGTTTAGCTCCTTATCACAGTGTGGTTTCTAGACACACCTCCTAACATCTATGGTTATGGTAACAGAGTTTGTTAAATATATTCAAATTATTCACTATCATATACTGAACGAAGCAACTTCATCATAGTCCTTGAAAGACCTTTGAGGGTAACATAGTTATTTTTACTCACAAATTATAATTGAAGGGAAACGGACTTGGCCCAGTGGTTAGGGCATCCCTCTACCACATGGGAGGTCCGCGGTTCAAACCCCGGGCCTCCCTGATCCGTGTGGAGCTGGCCCATGAGCAGTGCTGATGCGCGCAAGGAGTGCCCTGCCACGCAGGGGTGTCCCCCGCATAGGGGAGCCCCACGTGCAAGGAGTGCACCCCGGAAGGAGAGCCGCCCAGCGTGAAAGAAAGTGCAGCCTGCCCAGGAATGGCGCCGCCCACACTTCCCGTGCCACTGATGACAACAGAAGCGGACAAATGAAACAAGACGCAGCAAATAGACACAGAGAACAGACAACTGGGGGAGGGGGGGAAATTAAATAAATAAATAAAATCTTTAAAAAAAAACAACAACAAATAATAATTGAAGTAATCAAAAGGTCTTTGTTTTTATTTAAGTTCATACCAGAGTCAATGTTAAACTGTATAGCCAATAAATAAATAAATAAATAAATAAACTGAATAGTCTATTCAGCACACACTTGCTATTTATTATCAGACCTGTTCCTAAAGGCCAAAAGGTGGAACTCAGGACCACCTACCTGTACAACCCCGAGGCACCCTACTGTGTGATAAATTTTTAAACTATTGCTGCAGCTTTGTTTTTTAAAAAAAAAATGCTGAAATATTGACCTCTATCAACCACTGTGCAAATTTTTGTGCAGGGAAAAACTCAACCCAGGGATGATACAAGCCACACTAGGGTCAATTCTATTTGAATGGATAAAATTAGGTGAGGTGTTTAGGAATTCTGATTTTTTTTAGCTTATATTTTTCATACTGCCTATCCCTTTTTATCCTCTATTTCCATCTTCCTGGATTAAATTTTGTTTTTCATCCACTACAAAAATTGTGCTAAATTTATATAAAAGATAGTAATGTTTGACTATTTCATATGTGAAAATTATAGTAGTTCATTTTTAAAGATTCATTTGTTTTACTTTATAAAATTTCTGCAAATTTAATTTTTAATTTAAAAACTAACATTGGTCAAAGCATGATGAAATAACAATTGGTCGAGTCACTATATTTAAAACTTCAGTGGTTGTCTGAAATACATTCTTTCATGTGGATGCAGTTGTAAAGTCTTGAAATGCAACGAAAACTTTCACTTGGACAAAAGAGATGGTGAAAAGCCTTTTCATACCGAAGATAGACTTGACATTTGTAACTCAAAATAAACAATATAATCACTTAGTCATCTAAAAATTAAACATGGCCTGAAGTGATGAAATGATAATTTTTTAATATGTGTTTTTTAAAATAAATTATAATTAATCTAATTAAAGAAGCATGTGGTAATTTTTTAATAAAACTTGGACAGTTTTTTAGTCAGCATTTTCAACTTTCATTAAAACTAGTAAAAAAGTATAGCTCACTGATTGAGTCCAATCCTTGACAAAAAATTTTATTTTTTCTCTCCCCTTCCCCTCACCGCCTACCCCAGGTGTCTGTTCTCTGTGTCCATCTATTGCATGTTCTTCTTTTGTCCGCTTCTGTTGTTGTCAACGGCGTGGGAATCTGTGTTTCTTTTTGTTGCATCATCTTGTGTTAGCTCTCCGTGCGTGTGGCGCCATTCCTAGGCAGGCTGCACTTTCTTTCGTGCTGGGTGGCTCTCCTTACGGGGCGCACTCCTTGCACGTGGGGCTCCCCTACACGGGGGACACCCCTGCGTGGCAGGGCACTCCTTGCGTGCATCAGCGCTGCACATGGGTCAGCTCCACACGGGTCAAGGAGGCCCGGGGTTTGAACCGCAGACCTCCCATGTAGTAGTCAGACACCCTAACCACTGGGCCAAGTCCGCTTCCAACAAAAAATTTTAAATCAGTCCCAGTTTATTCTGGGAACCTGGTGAAATTATTGCTGGGACTTTCTATTAGGAATACACAATATCAAAAAAGCAGAAAGTCATTGATTTTTTACAATAATAGGAGTTTAGGCTGGGGCTGGTGAGAAATATACAGAGCCCCAACCACTCCTTCCAGACCATCTCAACTGAACTTAGCTTTGTGGTCTCACATACATCCCCCCATCCACCTGACTCTTGTTTCATCAGACCGCAGAAGTTAAAAGTAGGGACTCAGTAAGAGAAGAATGAGTAAGAAGATGAAAACATAAAAAGACTCCTAATATGCCTATTCCTCTGTCACACATGACTTTGGTTTGTTAACAAGTTAGCTTGCTAGATTGTTAGTTATTTTTAAAGCATTTGAGTTTGAGCCACAAAATACATAACTTTTGGTTTATAGCCCAAAGAATAAATTAAATATCAATGAGCCCATACCGATATAAACAAATGATTGACTAAATGGGCAAACTAATTATAAATCTTGTTTTTGTATTTCCCCCCTCATGGCTTGCTTGCTGTCTGCTCTCTGTGTCCACTTGCTACACGTTCTTCTGTGTCTGCTTGTCTCCCTTTTCTCCGTCACCTTGCTGTGCCAACTCTCCATGGGTGTGGGCTGTCAGCTCTCTGCAGGCGCAGGCTGTCAGCTCAACGTGGGTGTGGGCCGTCAGCTCTCTGCGGTGTGTGGGCGAGCCTGCCTTCACAAAGAGGCTCCAGGACTTAAACCCAGGGCCTCCCATATGGTAGATGGGAGCGCAACTGATTGAGTCACAGCTGCTTCCCCAATTATAAATCTTAAAAAAAAAAAAAAAGAGTCCAACTCAAGGCTACTTTTCTCACCCAACGTCAGTTGTCAAGTGCTAAAGCAAGATGGCGGGGGATGTCTGCGAGGGTTCAGCCTTCCTTTTTCCCTTAAGGCTCTGTGGGCCAGATTCTTCCAATCTCAGCTGTAGACTGGAGGGCTCATTTCTTTCAAGGATTAGCTGCTCTGTTCTCTTCACAAGGTCAGCTGCAAACTCTCAGGTGAATGGCTCATCGCTCTTTCTTGGGCCACAGGATCCTCTTCCATGTCTATGGAGCTCCCTTTCTCTGTGTATCTTATTATATGTTATCTATTTCTGTGTTCTCCTTGATTGAATGTCTGTTTATATAGCCCATCGAGGTGTCAGGGACTCAAACCTGCATTCCCTAATGACATGGTCAAATCAAAGCCCTAACCTTGATTTAATCAAGTAAATGTAAAGCCTTTTAAATCAATCAAAGAGTATCATTCCCAGAGGAACAGTCCAGTTTACAAACATAATCTATATCCCTTTTTGGAATTGAGAAATAATATCAAACTGCCACAGCTACCTTTCTTCAAAAGCTGAATAAATACTTGCTGATTAATTGAAGACTATTACCACACTGGGTACAAGATACAAGGTTATGTGGCAAATGTAATTGGAAAAGATAAAGAGTAGCTCTCAGAGCTCTAGTTTGGAGTCTGAGTCCTGGTCCTAGACATATCCATCCCTAATGGAGGCAAGTGATGAGTGTGTGAAAAAGAGAATACATAGGGGAGTTCATGGTGCAAGGTTCTGTTCATGATGATGGGAAGTTTTGTTAATGGATGGTAGAGATGGTAGTACAACATTGTGAAGGTGATTAATGTCACTGAATCATATGCTTGGGAATGGACAAGATGGAAAATTTTATGTTGTGTGTGTGTATACACACACATATATATACACACACATGTATATATGTTACCACAAATTTAAAAAATACAAGAAAGACTAAAGAGATATGACAATTTAACACAATACATGATCCTGGACTGGAATTAATAATTGAGGAGAAAATGTCCAATAGGACATTATTGGGACAACTGAAAAAATTGGAATATGAATTATATGCTTTATATCAGAGCTAGATTTCTTAAACTTGATAGCTATACTTAAAGTGGTTACATAAGTGAATGTCCTGGTTCTTAGAAAATGTACAAGGAAGTATTATGTGTTAGAGGAGCATGATGTATGAAACCTATTCTCAAATGCTTAGAAAATAGATGATAAATTAGGTGTAGGTAAGTAGATAGATAGATAGATAGATAGATAGATAGATAGATAGATAGATAGATAGAGAATGATAAAAGAAATGTAGCAAAATGCTAAAAGTTAGTAAATTGGGGGGATATGTTGAAGTTCTATGGATTGTTTTTGTGTTATTTTTGTAATTTTCCTGTAAATTTGAAGTTATTTCAAAATGAAACCTTAGAGAGAGGGAATACATGTCTTAGAGACTGAAGAATCACTGGAGTTTGATTATAAAGTCTATAAGAATGACCATAAGAAAGGGAAAGTATATTCTATATCTTCATTGAATCCAAGATGCCATCATTTTCATATGCAAAAATAGATATTAATCTACATGAATCTCAGATACCAGAGTATCATTCTGCTACTAACAGGGAGATAAGATTGGCTAAAACATCCATTCCTCATTCAGTTCAAAACCCAGTAATGTCCCCAAGATGTCTGTGAGGTCTTCTCATAGTCACCTACAGCTCCAAGCTTCCAATTCCTTTGAATTAATTATTTCAGATATCACAAGCCCTCTATCCCTATTCTCAGTCATGAAATTCAGCTCCTCTTTCTGATTTCTACACAAAGAGGAAACATTCACACAAAGCCTGTGTGATTATAACAGATTTTTCTTAAAGTTTTATGAGATTAATGGGGTTTACATCACAGTCCTACCGATAATTTTAAATTCAGAGGGCAACGTTCATGTTATTCAAATGACCTTCTGTCATGTTTTGAAATGGCCATTTCTACTTTAGCCTCCCCCCAGGCTACTCAGCAGGACTTGCCTTCCTTTCATTCCCTCCCCTGCCAATAAAAGTAGCCACACAGGAAGAGATGAGAGGTGGAGGCGTCTTCGGGACATGGAGCTGCCCTGGATGGTGCTTCAGAGGTAATCACCGGACATTGTAAATCCTCACAGGGCCTACATGATGGAATAGAGGAGAGTATGGGCCATGATGTGAACCAATGTATATGAGGTGCAGAGGTGCCCAAAGATGTACTTACCAAATCCAATGGATGTGTCATGATGATGGGAACGAGTGTTGTTGGGGGGGGGGGGAGAGGGGGGGTGGGGGGGTGGGGTTGAATGGGACCTCACGTATATATTTTTAATGTAATATTATTACAAAGTCAATAAAAAATAAAAAAATTAAAAAAAAAATAAATAAATAAAAGTAGCCACAAAGTATATGATGATGGCCTTCTGGAAAGCATTTTTCATAGTTTGCTTTTTTATTAGTGCAGATATTATAGTTTACAAAATGGAATTTCTAAGCTTTACTAGTTATAATCAGGAGATACAGGAAATTCCAAGAAACAGGCAATAACTTTTTTCTTCTTTCTATAACCTCTCTAATCTTTAACATTTAATTTGATGGTTAATGTACTGTAAAGAGTTCCACCATCTTCAGACTGTTTCTGTGTTTTGGATTTGCCTGAAAGAACAATAGTGATTAAAACCATTTCACTCCTGATGCTTAGGGGCACCCTCCCCTGCAAGGGGTTGCAATTTCATCTGCCCACTGACTACTGAGGCCCAATTTGAGTGCACAGATCATATTATAAAATAAAAATAATAACCTTCCAAATGTGTTACTATGTACTATTAATGACATACTTTTAAAATAACTTTTGGCACTATAGTAGATCTACTTTGGAAGTATGAGTTGAAAATAGTGTTTATAAAATGTTTTATAAAATGATTAATAATGGACTATAATAATTACATACATTTTCCTCGTTCTTTTTTATACAGAAGGTATACAGGAGATACAATGTAGATTGACTTAGATGAAAGTCACACCATGTGTGAAATACAGTGGTATTAAGGTATTGACACAAATGTGCTTAGTTTTGGTATGGTGGCTGCCATAGAAATGGTAATCATTTGGCAATGGAATTTAATATAAAAAGGCCTGTCCATTTGTTAGTGGAGGTTAGTTTTACATTATATATATAATTAGAAATATAGCTTGATAATCTGATAGGTTCAGATTGAGGAGGATGGTGAATCCATGCAGAGAACAGCATAAAGGAAAGGCCAGTTACGTGCAGAGAGTTGGAGTTCAATAGATCAGAGTATCTGGCTATAGCTAAATAGCAAGATGTAAGGCTAGAATCCTGGGGTAATCTGGAAGTATAATGATAAAGATGAAGATTATTATGCAGAGAGTTGAGTCATTTAAAGTTTTGGGAATGGAGGGGTTTGCTTAGGAATCATTGATTTGTTTCTAATTTGACCAGACAGGAGGTCAAGGGGGTTGTTGACACAGATGAGTAGAGGCTTGGTTCTTCCCATTACTTGAAGCATGGAGACTTCAAACTTTTTACAGTAAATATCAATTCAATTAATACATCCTTTTCCACATCAGTGTGACTGGACCGTCAAGCTGAAGGAGGACCTAGGGAAAGTGTAAGCAGGAGGCCCAGTGGACTACCTCATGCTCCTGGGGGCTAAGGGCACCCTCCCCATATCGATACAGAACCACTACTTCTCCCCCCCGAAAAAAAACATAAAGTAAACGTAAAGCAAAATTAAAAACAAAAAACTTTTGGAAGAAAATATAGTAGAACATATTTATGGATCAGAATAGGGAAAGATTTCTTAAATAAAATTTGAAAAGCAGAAATCATAAAAGAAAAGACTAATAAATTTGTTTGCATTAAAATTTAAGATTTCTCTATAACCAAACACATCATAAACAAGTTTGTTTAAAAAAATTTAAGCCACTGGGAAGAGGATATGGCTCAAGTGACTGAGCTCCCACCTACCATATGGGAGGTCTGGGTTCAGTTTCCGGTATATCCTAAAAAAGACCAGCACACAACAAACAGACACAGTAAATGCAAACAACGAGGGGGTGGAGAGAAATAAATAAATAAAATAAATCTTTTAAAAAAAGAAGCCACTAAGAGAATATAGTGATAAGGTAAATAACTGGAAAAAAAAAAGGATTAATACCCATATTATATAAATGACTTTTTCACATATGAAAATGACAACTTACTTTTTACACATATGAAAATGACAACTTACTTTTCCAATAGGCCAAGGATAAACAGAAAACTCAAAGAAAAGGGTGCCTGAGTGGCCAAGTAAACATAAAAATTCCTGAACTTCACCAATGATCCAAAATAAGTAAAAGTATAGTTTAATAAAATACTATTTCACACCTGTCCAGTTGGAACAATCTTAATATCTGATAATACCAAGAATAGGACTTCTCACGGCTTTTCTTTTCTACATTGTTTAGGTTTCTACTCAAATGTCTCCTTGTCAGAGATTTCTCTGCCACATAATCCAAAAATAAAATCCTCCATCACTCTCTAATCCCTTACTCTTCCTAATTTTTCAACATCTCATTTACCATATTACACTACTTTTTTGTTTCCAACTCTGTTTCCCCCAACACTGGAATGTAGGGATCTTAGAGAAAACAAGGACTTTGTTTTGTTTACTGCTGTAAGCGCCAAGAACAGTGTTTAATAAATATTTGTTCAGTTACCGAAGTGAGAATTTATGGTGTTGGAAGTATAAAACAGCATAATCACTTCGAAAAGCAAGTCTACTCGTAGGTATTTACCTATAAAAATTCTAATTTTATGGGCTCAATGGACATTAGCAAAAAAAAAAAAATTCTAGACATCCTATACATTCATCAGTAGGATAACAAACAAATTATGGTATACTCATACAATGATCTAATACATAGCAGATAATGAGTGAACTAGATCATCATCTCCCTACATAAATAAATCTTGAATACCTAACTTGTTAAAAAAAAAGTTGCAAAAATAGAATGTGCATTTGTGTAAAATTTTAAACATCTAAAATAATATTATGCATTGTTTATAGCAACATACCTTGTACAACTGTGAGAATATGAAGGGAAATAACATACACTAACTTCACAGTAATGGTTACCTCTGAAGAGGGAAGAAGTGGAATGGGGTGGAAAGAGACCTTCCCTCTTGTTTTTTTTTAATCCTTTTTTTTTTTTTAGGAAGAACTGGGCATCAAACCCAGGGAAGCAAAGGCTCAACCCCTTGAGCTACATCCACTCCCTCCCTCTTATTATTATTAGTTTACTTCCTTACGAGAAAATAACTGATGAAAATATGGCAAAATGTTAACATTGTAGTACATTAGCTATCAATTATATTATTGTATTTTGCATATAGTTGAAATTATTTATTTGTAATTTAAATTTAATTTGAATGTCTTAAATAATTTGAACAAAGTTTGGTGACTATTAAGACATGGATAGTTCAGAGTACTTGGTGACGGGGCCAGCAAGACCTCTCAGAGGTATGGTTTTAGGAAGGAAGATTGAGAGTTATCTAGGTGAAGAGAGGTGAGAGCAGAAAGGCGATCAAGTAGTGCTCAAGACTAAGAAGCAAGGAGCACAATACATACAAGGCACTGAAAGAAGCTCAACATGGCTGCCTTATCATTACCAGGAAGAGAATATGAAGAAATGGGGCTACTGAGATAGTCAAAGGAGGGCCTTCTGGGCCAAGTTAAGGAAAAAGAACTCATTCATAGCACATCTTTTATATGACAAACATGTCAAAGATACACAGAATCCAATTAGATGTTTGTTTTTTCTTTGAGGTACTGAGGATTGAACCTGGGACCTCATACATGGGAAACAGGCACCCAACCACTGAGCTACACCAGCTCCCCTACAAGTCATTTTAAAATCAACCATAAGAGCTGTGGTCTAGCTAAACAGGAAAAACATGAGGAGAAAACATAATTCTCTCTCCCTAAATCAAGCTGTAAAGTTAAAAATTACATATGAATGTGACTGTGATGGATCTGATTAAAGTATCTTTGGAGCCAGATAGAAAAGCAAGATCCAATCATGTAGTGAAGGGAGCCAACAGGTTAAGGTGAGCCCAAGGAATATGGGATGCAGGATCACCCCATTTGAGGTCCTCTTGGGGATTCTTTTTTCTTAAAACTTTTTATTTTGAAATAATTTTAAATGTATAGGACCATGGCAAAAATAATGCAAAATCCATACAGCATACTCCCAGTATACCTCCAGATACCTAGATTCACCAGTATCTATTAGTGTCAAGGGGAGAATCACTCTTGATATCTGTGGCTGCAGGTTTCATGTTATAGCCCCAAATCTGGGCCAATAAACAATCTTAACACACCAAGATGGTATCAGAGTTCCTGCTTAGGTTGGAACCCAATTTATTAGCCTTAATAAAATTTGTTTCCATGGTAGATGAATCAGTAGTCAGGGTCTAACCAGGAAAACAGAAAACAATTCAAGGTTTTACAACAGAGGGAATGGGATGCAGGGAATTAGTTACACAGGATGGAGTTACTAAGAGCCAAACAGGTAATGGGATTTGCAACAGCAGGAAGTAACAATCACCCCTTTACTGGAGGACTTGTTGCCAGAAACCTGGGATCAGGGCCACCAACAAAAGAAGGAACCACAGGGAGGAGGCTCATGGAGGAGGCTCAGCAACTGCCAAAGTAGTCCCTTGAGGCAGAAAGGGAGGGAGAAACCTATCTCATTTCCTCTCCAACCTTGTGTTCCAATATGCCACTAATACCACCAAATGCTCCACACCAGCTGGGACTCAGCTGATGCTGGGCTCTGAGAAGCACACTCTGTGGAGGTCAGCTACATTGAGCCATGTAAGCAAGGGTAACAGATCTAATGATAAGTATAGATCTAAAAATCCTCAACAAAATACTAGCAAACCTAATCAAACAGCATATTAAAAGAATTATGACATGATCAAGTGGTATTTATACCAGGTATACAAGGGTGGTTCGGGGTAAGAAAAGCAATTAATGTAATGCACTACATTAACAGAATGAAGGAAAAAAAACCACACATGATCATCTCAAATTACACAGAAAAGGCATTCGACAAAATTGAGCACCCCTTTTGGATAAAAACGCTTAGAGCACTAGGAATAAAAGGAAACTTTATCCACATAATGAAGGGCATATATGAAAAACCCACAGTTAACATATTGCTTAATGGTGAAAGACTGAAAGCTTTCCCTCTAAGATCAGGAATATGACAAGGATGCCCACTGTCACCACTGTTATTTGACATTGTCCTGAAGTTCTGAATTGATCAATTGCAAGGAAAAGAAATAAAAGTCATCCATATTGGAAAAGAAGAAGTAGAACTTGCCCTATTTGCAGATGACATGACTCTATATACAGAAAATCTTGAAAATTCCACAACAAACTTCCATAGCTAATAAATGAATTCAACAAAAAGGCAGGGTATGAGATCGACACATAAAAATCAATAGTGTTTCTATACACTAGTAATGAACAATATGAATAGGAAATGAATAAATATTTCATTTATAAGAACAACTGAAAGAGTCAAATTCTAGAATAAATCTAACCAAGGATGTAAAGAACTTATACACAGAAAACTACAAAACATTGATAAAAGAAATCGAAGAAGACCTAAATAAATGGAAGGACTTTCTATTTCATGGATTGGAAGACTAAATATTGTTAAGACGTCCATTCTACCCAAAGCAATTTACATATTCAATGCACTTCCAATCAAAATTCCAACAGTCTTCTTTACAGAAATGGAAAAGTCAATCATCAAATTTATATGGAAGGGAAAGGGGCCCCAAATAGCCAAAGCCATCTTGAAAAAGAAGAATGAAGGATTCACATTTACTGACTTAAAAACTTATTACAAAGCATAGTAATCAAAACAGCATGTTATAGGCACAAGAACAGATTATAGACCAATGAAATCAAGTTGAGAGTTCAAAAATAAACTCTCATATTTATGGCAAACTGATTTTTCCCAAGTCTACACAGTTGGGAAAGAAAAGTCTCTTTAACAAATGATACTGGGAAAACTGGCTCTTCGTAGGCAAAAAAATGAAGGTAGACCCCTACCTGAAACTATATACAAAAATTAACTCACAATGGGTCAAAGACCTAAATATAGGAACCGGAAGTATAAAGCTCCTAGAAGAAAATATAGGGAAGTATCTTTATGATTTGTGTCAGGCAATGGCTTCTTAGACTAACCATCTAAGTCCAAGCAAGAGAAGAAAAAAATAGATACATGGGACCTCATCAAAATTTAAAACTTTTGTGCATCAACAGACTTTATCATGTAAGTAAAACCACAACTTACACAGGGTGAGAAAATATTTGGAAACTACATATCTGATAAGGGTTTGCTACCCAGAATATATCAGGAAATCCTACAACTCAACAACAAAAGGTCAAGCAATCCAATTATAATATAGGTGAAAGAGTTGAATAGCCATTTCTCCAAAAGAAATATACAAATGGCCAAAAAACATATGAAAAGATGCTCAACAACTTTAGCCATTAGGGAAATGTAAATAAAAACTATGACATACCATTTCAATCCTACTAGAATGGCTGCTATTGAAAAACAGAAAATTCCAAGTGTTGGAGAGGATCTGGAAAAATAGGAACACTCATTCATTCCTGATGGGAATGTAAAATGGTGCAGCCACTTTGGCAGTGTCTCAGAAAGCTAAGTATAAAATTATCATATGACCCAGTAATCCCACTTCTAGGTATATACCCCAAAGAACTGAAAGTGGGACTTGAACAGAAATTTGCACACCAATGTTCATTGCAGCATTATTCACAATTGCCAAAAAATGGAAGCAAACCAAGTGCCCATCAATGGACAAAGGGATAAACAAAATGTTGTATATACATACAGTGGAATATTATTCAGCCATAAAAAGGAATGAAGCATTTATGTGATCTAAACCATTTTTCAAAATAAAATAAAATAAAAAATTTTTGAAAAGCAAAGACAATTTAAAAATTACATGCAACAATGTGGATGAACCTTAATGACATCATGTTGAATGAAATAAGCCAGACACAAAAGACAAATTTTTGCTTGTTTTTTCTTGTCACTCATCTGCTTGTTTTGGCCCATTGTCTGTTAGTTGTTTTTTGCTTGTTGTCTGTTTTATTTTTTCTTTAGGAAGCACCAGGAACTGAACCTGGGACCTCCCACATGGGATGTGGGCACTCAACTGCTTGAGCCACATATGCTCCCTGATCATTTTGATTTTGCTTGTTGTCTGCTCGTTGTTTATTTGTTGTCTTGTTCATTGTTTTTGTTCGTTGTCTGCTCATTGTTTTTTCTCATTGTTTGCTGGATGTCTGTTCATTGTCCACTTATTGTTTGTCTTTTTTAGGAGGCACCGGGAACTGAACCTGGGACTTTCCACATGGGAGGCAGGCACTCAACTGTTTGAGCTACACCCCCTCCCAGGACTAAAATTTTTAAAAATCCATGGAACTGCACTACACACACAGTAAACCCTAAGTTAAATCATGGGCTATAGTTAATAATACAATTATGATACTGTGCTTTCATCAGTTGAAACAATGTATCATACAGTGCCAAGTATTAATAATAGGGAGGTAAAAGGGAATCCTGTATTTTATGCATGATTGTTCTGTAACTGTTCTCTAATTAAAAAAATGAAAACAATTTTAGAGTCTACATTTTTAAAAAAGATTAAATTGTTGGCTGACTGTATAAACAATATTGGAATGTTTAAGAGAAATGAAGATTCACCTTATATATAAATTTAATTCATTCCATTTAATTGGTACTTACATAGCTGGAAAGGTTTTTCTTGTTAGGTCATGGATTTAGAATGCTTAAAAAGGAATTTAATAGCCTTTTGGTCCACTGAGAGCTGTGTTGAGCAGAATGTTCCTGACCGCCCTGCTCTGCTGTCCAGCTCTCCAAGTTTCCATTCAGCTCTCTACCTCTTCGTGTAGCCCACTATGCAACCAAGACAGAACAGGCTTGTGAAGAACCTCTTCACTAGAGGTCTCAGTATTGCCATATTCAAATATAAAATGAAATTCTCTCTGAGTTATCAAGGGCTGCCATGAGAACACCACCCAATGGGTTGGCTTAGCCAATAGGAATTCATCATGTTATGGTTTTGGAAGCTAGAAGCCCAACATCAGACTTTGGCAGGGCTTGTTTTCTCCCAGAGTCTTTAGCATTCCTGCAATCCTCCGTCACATGGCATTCTCAAATTCCACCTGCTCCTCTGATTTTTATTGACTTCTGGTTTCTATTTACTGATTTCTACTGTCTGACTGTGTCCGAATTTCTACTGTTTACTTCAGTCATATGAATTAAGGCTCACTCTGTTTCAATTTGGCTTCATCTAAACAGGATCTTCAAATTTCCTATTCACAAATGAGTTCACACCTAAACTAATAATAATATCTTCAAAGTTCCTATTTATAAATGGCTTCACACCTACATGTCCATGGGCTAGGACTTGAACATGTCTTTGAAGATGTAATTAAGATGAGGCCAAACTGGATTAGCCTGGAGTCCAATATGACTGGTGCCCTCATAAGAAGAGTAAGTTTGGACACAGTAGGAGACAGAGATAGATGGAAGAACACTATGTGATAACTACTCAGAAAGTGCCACAGAGTAAGCTACTGCCAAAAGCCAAGAGAGAGAGGCATGAAACTGATCTCCCCCTACAGTTTTAAGAGGAAGCATGCTCCTACCAACACCTTGAGTTTAGATTTCTAGCCTCCAGAAATATGAGACAATAAATTTGTGTTGTTTTAAGCCACTCAATTTAATTTTAATTTGTTATGGTCACTCTGGGAAACTAAGAATATCAATAGGTGTTCTTTTTTTTTTTTTTAAGATTTATTTATTTACTCCCCCCCCTCCCCCCCAATTGTCTGTGCTTGCTGTCTGCTGTCTGCTCTCTGTGTCTGCTCATCTTCACTTTAGGAGGCACTGGGAACCAAACCTGGGACATCCCTTGTGGGAAAGAGGTGCTCAATCGCTTGAGCCACCTCCACTCCCTGCTTTGTCATTTTCTCATTGTGTTTCCTCTTTATATTTCCTTGTTGTGTCAGCTCATCGTGCCAGCCTATCGTGCCAGCTCACTGTCTTGCTTGTCTTCTCCAGGGGGCAGCAGGTTTCAAACCTGGGACCTCCCATGTGGTAGGCAGGAGCTCAACCACTTGAGCCACATCCACTTCCCAATAGGTGTTCTTGAAAGGAAAGAACAGGAAAGAGGGAAAGAATATTTTGACAGATGGTGCTGGAACAACTGAATATCCAAATAGAAAATAAATGAAGCTCATGGGAAAAAACAAACCTCGGCCTTTCCTCATACCATATATAAAAATTAACCTGAAAGGGATTATAAACTTAAATGAAAAGCCAGAATTATAATACTTTTAGAAGAAAACATGGGAGAAAATCTTTCTGACCTTGGATAGGGAAAGATTTCTCAGGACACACAAAAACATTAAACAGAAAAGAAAAAATAGACAAATTAGATTTTAACAACATTAAAAACTAAAAACGTCTGCTCTTTGAAAGACAAAAATTAAGAAATGAAAAGGCAAACTAGAGACTGAGAGAAAATATTTGAAATATGTCCATCTAACAAAGGACTTGTAGCCAGTATGTATAAAGAACTCTCACAATTCAGTAATAAGAAAATAGATATCCCATAAAAAAATGTGAAGTGACTTCAACAGCACTTTACCAAAAAAGATTTGTAAGTGGCCAAAAAGCATATGAAAGATGCTCAACATCATTAGCAACAGGGAAATACAAATTAAAACCACAATGAGGGAAGCAGACATGGCTCAGTTGATAAGAGCATCCATCCATCTACCATATTGAGGCTCCAGGGTTCAATACCCAGGGCCTCCTGACCCGTGTGGTAAGATGGCCCACGTGCAGTGCTGCAGTGCGCAAGGAGTGCCCTGCCGTACAGGGGCATCCCTGCATAAGGGAGCCCCACGTGCAAGGAGTGCGCCGTGCAAGGAGTGCGCCCTGCGAGGAGAGCCATCCCATGCGAAAAAAGCGCAACCCACCCAGGATTGGAGCCGCACACACGGAGAGCTGACACAGCAAGATAACGCAACGAAAAAGAGACGCGCTTTTCCAGTGCCTCCTGATAATGCAAGCGGACACAGACAACGGAGGGAAGGGGAGAGAAATAAATAAAAAATAAATCTTTAAAAAAAAAAAACTGCAATGAGTTATCACTATATACCCACTAGAATGGCCAAAATTGAAAGATTGACAAATGAAGGTAAGGATGTACAGCAATTAGAACTCTCATATATTGCTGGTGGGAATGTAAAATGGTAAAACAACTGTGGAAAACATCTGGCAATTTCTTTAAAATTTAAACATGCACGTACTGTATGACCCAGCAATTTGACTCCTAGGTATTTACCCAAGAGAAGTGAAAACATATGTCCATGAAAAGATCTGTGCAAAAATGTTCACTGCAGTTTTATTCATGTCAGTCAAAACCTGGAAACCCAAATGTCCAACAGATAAAACGAATTATGGCATATCCATAGAAGGGAATAGAAGACACCAACATAAAGGAACATACTATTGGTATCTATGAATGAACCTCATAAATATTAAGCCAAATGAAAGAAGCCAGGTACACGGAGTACATACAATTCATACTATATTGCTCCATTTATATGAAGTTCTAGAACATTCTCTCCCTCCAATCTGCCGACACCAACTCTTACATTACATAATCATAGGAGTGATATCCTGTCACCTTTGAAGTATAACATAAACTAATTAAGGAAATGATATCCCATATTCTGTTGGCTGGAATCAAGGAGAGAGGATTGGAATTCTTCCCGGGCCACGGTTAGGATGTGTCCAACACATGTTCTTTTGCCTCCATTGCCCTCTTCAACCTGAGAAAAACTGAGAAAAACTCCTCATGGCCTTCTCCAGCCTATCACAGGAGCTCTAGATCATAATTTAAAGCTGTGTTTATCAAACTTTTGGTCTCAGGACGCTTTCATACCCTTAAAAAAATTACTGAGAACCCAAAAGAGCTTTTGCTTATATGGGATATCTCTCTCAATATTTGCTGAGACATTTTTCAAAAATTGATTCGTTAAAAAGTAATAATAAAGTCATTATATATTAACATATATAACATTTTTAGAAATAATCACATTTTCTAAAAAAATTAGTGAGAGAATAACGCTAGCATTTTTGCAAATCTTTTTTTTTTAATGTCTGAGTTAGAAGGTAGGTGGAGTCTATCTCCTTCCACATTCAACTACACATCATGTAGCTTCTGGAAAATTCCCCTGTACATTCAGGAGTGAATGAAAGTAAATAAAGCAAATAATATCTTCATATTTTTATGAATATGGTTTTGATCTTGTGGACCCTCTGAAAGAATCCTGGGGACCCTAAAGGGTCTCACACTTTGAGAACCATTGTGTTAAAGAATTGTCATGAGTTGAGAGAAGGAAGCCACTTTCATGCATTCAAAAAGTATTTATTGAGTACCTACTACGCACTGGCACGGTTCAAAGTGGTGAATTGGGTCAGGAAGTTACAGGAGAGGGTGATAGATAGATCAGGAAAGGCCTGTGTTAAGTTTTTTTGGGACCTGACTGACACGGGGCCCATTATTCAAAGATCTGGGGAAAACAGAATTCCAGACAGAGAAAAGGGACTCTCCCAAGTCTCCAAACCCTGCCCGGCTGAAGTGTAAAGAGCAGAGAGGACGACATCAGTTGGAAAAAGTAAGCAGGGGCAGATCGGGTGGGGCCGGGAAAGGAATTTAGAGTTTTTAAGCCCAGTTTTCTGGACGGTGGGCAGGGGTGGGAAGAGGTGGAATGGTTTGTGGACCGCTACTTGAACACGAGGAAGATTACCCAGAAGCAACCGCATGCCCCAGGGCTTTTCGCAATCCAGCTTCAAAGCCTCAAAACCGATTAGTTAACAAGAGAGGGCAGGGCCAGGGAGGGGAAAGCGAACACGCTACCTCGCGGAAGCTTGGGTCTCGGGGCTCACCGTAGACTTCGTGGCAGGGGTGGCCTGTTGCCTTGGAGCCGACGCGACGCCTCTCGGCCGCCTACCTTGTGGAAAGCGCCAGCCTGGGGTCCCTGTCACTATGTCGGTGCTAGACGCTCTTTGGGAGGACCGGGACGTCCGCTTCGATGTGTCCTCTCAGTGAGTCGCCTGGGTTCCCCAGAGTCCTGGAGCCTGTAGAGGGCGCCGCGACGCGAATTCGGGGCTCGCGAGCGGGCCTTGGGCTCCCGCCGCTGGCGCCCGCCCTCGCTGAAGTGGGAGGATATTTGTGGTACTTGTTTGACCCTAGAGAGAGTCGTGAGAGATCCACAGACCTAGCAGGAACGCATCTAGATTACCGAATTTCGGTCCCGTGCGAACCTGGCAGGTCCTGACCGTGGGTGGGAGTGGGGGAGTATCAGGAAGCTGACTCCAAGTGCGGCAGGAACCACCCAGGGCTTGACTGTCCATTATACCCAAGTGAGCTTTGGGTGCCAGTTTCGTGTGGTGGAAGAAACGTAGGACAGGCCATGTGACGGCCAGGCCCTGGGCCTCAGCGGACTTGCAGCTCCTACCCTCTGCTTTCTTGGACTTAACCCTGGCCAGCTGACAGGGAGGTGAACAGGGTCACCACCACACCAGCAAGCCAAGAGTGCCTACAGCTGCAAGCAGAATTGCGTCCATCATCCATGTGGAATCTAAGCCCCCTCTTGATGTAGAGGGAGACTGGACATAGTCATCCCAGGTCCACGAGATGGAGGAATAGAGTGTGGATTAGAGTGGACTTACTGGTGTTTTGCTGGGGAACTATTGTGATTAGTAAGGGAAGAAATTGTAGTAGTGATGTGGAGAGGGTGGCCACGGTGGCTGCTGATGGTCGGGAGAGGGAAGAAGAGATATGGTGTGGGGGCATTTTCAGGATTTGGAGTTGTCCTAGGTGGTGCTGCAGGGGCGGATGCTGGACGTTGTGTGTCCTGTCGTGGCCCACTGGGTGGACTGGGGGAGAGTGTGGACTACAATGTGGACCACTGTCCATGTGCTACAGTGGTTCTCCAGAATGTATTTGCCAGGTGCAGTGGATGTACCGCAATGATGGAAGAGTTTGTTAATGTGGGAGGGGTGGTATGGGTGGGGTGGGGGGTGTATGGGGACCTCATATTTTTTTAATGTAACATTTAAAAGAAAATAAAAAGGAAAAAAATAAAATAAAAAGACACGTAGGGGAGGGACTCAAGAAATCAAGGCTCTAAAATCAGATCTGGGGTAACCACATAACCACACATTGTAGGCCTTTGGATAAACTAATTAATATATTAAGCTTGAGTCTTATCTGTAAAATGAGGGAAGTGGGAGTAAGAATTCTTCAAAATTCCTGACGACTTGGACTCTACGTCTGTAGTAGGCTTTTATCTAACCATTCCTCTGATTCACCAACAGGAAGGAGCCCCTCAAACAGAAGCTGTGTTTATGGAAAATAGCTCCTCTAAACCAGGGGTTCTTAATCTTTTGTGTTTCACAAATGCCTTTGCCAGTCAGGTGAAAACCATGGAGCCCTTATTAAGTGCACACTACACTGTGTATTATTTAATAAATATGTCACACCCCTACCAACATGTCCCCACAAGAATAATTTTTTTAATATTCCAATTCAAGCAGACAGACCCCTTGTTAAGAACCCCTGCTCTGAACTCTGCTTTAAAGATATTTGGAAACCTCCTCACCAAAAGATTCTGAAAAAAACCTGCCTGGATAGGATCTTGAGTTTTGGAAATAACAGTAAAGCTAAGGTTCTTGAGTTAATGAAATAGAGCTTCGTACCTGCTTCATATAGTTTCCCATCATGGACAGCACCTTCTTAGATGGAAAAACATAATATTGATACAATTTGCAGGCTTAAATGTGGCTGAAGACATTTGACATAAGTGTTTGATCCTCCAAGACATTGAGGGAAAGAGATTTGTAAAATTAGAAACCATAGTTGCATATTGTACACATTCTATGACTTTTCTGGCATTCTTGGAGGGTTCTTAATCCAAACAAAAGCCTATTCCATGAACATTTCAGTTTATTAACTACTATAAATGCTTACTATGTGCTGCTTACTGTTCTATTACCTGGAGATACAAAAATAATAGGAAATGATCCTCCTTCCAGCCTAATCTAGTGCAAAAGGTACGCATAGACAACAAACTATAATAAATGTGGTCAATACACTCCTGAAAAAATTGAACAGAAAACAAAAGATAGAGCAGTTAATTCTGCCTGGGAAATGCCTCACAGAAGAAACAGTATTTGAGTTGGGCCCTGAAGGATGGGCAAGACCTTGTCAGGGTAGACAGGAGGAGAGTATTCCAGGAAGAAGAAAAAGAAAAAGAACTAGAAGCAGAGTCTTAGGGGTATGAATCTCTTTGGCTAGAAGACAGGGTTTGTGACAGAAGAAGATAGAGGTACAAATGGAAAGGTTGATTGGCCAGATTGTGAACTTCATTTTCTAGGCAGTGGGATTACATGGAAGGCTTTTAAGCAGGGAAGTGATGTGATCATATCTGTATTTCTAGTACTAATTGAGTTGTCTGTGTGAAGAATATTAGAAAGCTTTACCAGATATTCTGCTGCTTGTTTTTTTTTTAACTTTTTAAAATTAATTTCAGAATTGTTTTTTATTTTTTAATCTATTTTTTTTTTATTTATTTCTCTTCCCTTCCCCAACCCCTGCCCCCAGTTGTTTGCGCTCTGTGTCCATTCGCTGTGTGTTCTGTGTCTGCTTGTATTCCTGTTGGTGGCACCCAGAATCTGTGTCTTGTTTTGTTGCGTCATTTTGTTGCATCAGCTCTTCGTGTATGCGGTGCCATTCCTGGGCAGGCTGCACTTTTTTGAGCTTGATGGCTCTCCTTACGGGGTGCACTCCTTGCTCATGGGTCTCCCCTACGCGGGGGACTGCCCTGCGTGGCCGGGCACTCCTTGCGCGCATCAGCACTGCGCATGGGCCAGCTCACCACATGGGTCAGGAGGCCCTGGGTTTGTACCCTGGACCCTCCCATGTGGTAGGCAGACGCCTTATCCGTTGGGCCAAATCCACTTTGCTACTTGTTTTTGATCCTCTAAATGTGTTCTTTCAGTAAGCAAGCTATTCTTCATTCTTTATTTCCTTGTCTCCTCTAATTGTTTACCAAATCCTGGTGATTCTTTTAATACATCTCTCTCTGTCTAACCTATTCCTTCTTTAACTGCCTGGTTTCCTTTCCTCTCTCAGAAACTTCTAGGAATTCTCCACTGTGCACAAGATAAGACCCATACCTCTAAATATGGATTCTTCTCCAAACAGACCAGTCTTCCCACTATCACTTATCATTTTTTTACTCCTGGTCTTTTATCATGGAATTTCCTCTCTCTCCTTTTTATTTCTCTAAATCCTAACCCGTCCTCAAGTTTTGGCTTACTCCAAGTGCCCCTGGTCACTCCTGGCCCCATTGATCTCTAGCTTCATAAAGTTTCAATTTTCAAATGCGTGAACATTTGATATGGTACCATTTATATTGTTTGCTATTTTATATGCATGTCTCTTCTCTTCCTAACTAGACTGTAGCAACTATAGTTGTAGCTATAAAACTAAAGCCTTTATATTTATTTTAGACAAATGAAAACAAGACCTGGAGAAGTCCTTATCGATTGTTTAGATTCAGTTGAAGACACGAAAGGAAATAATGGGGATAGAGGTAAGTAACATTTTCTAATGTATTTTGTATTTCTAGTTTAATTTACAAATGTCAGATCATCTTAGAGAATAAGCTGTGAAACAGCATCATATTTAAATGTAATGTGAGAATGGAAGAGTTCAATTCATATGAGACTTTTTCAAGCTTAACAAAAGAAAGAGTAGATTTTAACCCTTTAGCCAGGAAACATAGGTTCTCTCTCAGAACTTTGGACCTTCCATAAGTTCTGCTTCTGACATCAGCTTTCTCCATCATAACTGTTAAAACCCTAGGCTCCCAATTGTAACAGTGCAAGGTGTTAATAATAGGGTGGTATATGGGAATCCTATATTTTATGCAGGATTGTTCTGTAAACCCACAACTTCTCTAAATAATAAACAAACCCTAGGAGCCCTGTCCACAATTGTCATAGGGTATTTCTGATCCTTGGATCTGCTTCCCCACAGAAAGGATATAGGGTAGTGCAATGTAAGTATATTATAGCTATGGTAGGTAGAGCCATGCTTCCTTGTAAGAAATGCAGAAATAATGCACAGTCCTCTAAAATTGACACTTAGAGTTGGACACACAGAGAGCAAATATAGTGCTATATTATGAAGTGTATTGTTAGTTCAAATACTGAAAAATCCTGTGAAACTGCTCTGAATGTCACTGAATAACAACCAGGGCTGGACCCCAGAGTTCCTCCCAAATAAAATTTCCCCTATGCTGGAGTTTTAAAAAGTCTAAGTTGTACACAGCAGTTTCCATGGATCCAGTGACCAGCAATCTGCAAGGCTTAGAGGTATTATTACTGTTCTTCAAGGAAAAAGAAATGGGTGATAGTGAGTGGGCAGTTTACTGTATCTAAAAAAATTTTCTTTGGAAGAGGAGTTTTAAGAGGGACATAAACCTCTCTTATTGGAAAAAGGCACAAATGGGGAATAGTAATCTCTAGATGGGCATATCTTGATAAAACCTGAGTTACATTGAAGATGCCAAGGCAAGCAAGTTTGCTTTATCTCATTCAGATTGGCAAGAACTCTTATTGACAGTCTACCTACCAGTCTATACAAAGACTATGGATAATATAACATTTTTTTGGTTCATCAAATATTCATTGAATGCAGGATTCTCTACTAGTACTTTGGAGCAAGAAGGGCAAAAAACTCTCCGGGCAGAAATCACCACAGTGCCTGGAATACTATTATGAATAAAAATAACTCTGTATCTGTGCACACACCTCAGAAACTTCTGTTCATTTGAAAATGACCAAGTTAAGGCATTGTCAAGTTCAGGAGACCCCAAGTTAAAACCCTAAGAACCCAAGAAGATTAACACATTTAATCCATTTTCAATTGCAAATACCCTGAGATAAAATTATCAGATTAGCTTCATGCATTGAAGCCCTATGCGAATGAAACTGGAACAACCATATTTCAGTGCTTGGGAGACTTGGGAAAACGGAAACAACTATATTTTAGTGTTTGGGGAAGAGAGAGAAAAGAGTCCATGTGTACTACACTGCATTTAGAGCTGTAGGACAGGTTCTTTCAGCAGAAAAAAAGGCAACATAAAACTTCTAGAGACTTGTAGAAAATGTACCAAGAGCTGAAGAACAGGTATATGGAGTTGGTAGGTGGTTTTGTAAGGCAAACCTTTCCCAGTCCATAATTCTTCCTGGAATCCTTTAATAGAAAAATATAAACGAATCAATAGAAGTTCTTGACTTTTAGCTCATAGAGCCTAGTTGTAGAAACATGATAGGTTTCTAGGTGAAATGGCATTAAAAAAATTTTTTTAAAGAAAACAACAAAAAAAACCCCAAGGTATCCACAATAGCAAAATGTCATAAAAAATGAATTTGTAAAGAACTGAAATATTAACAATACTAGTAGCAGTTAACATTTTCAGTGTTTACAATTTGTCAGTCACTGTAACAAGTCTTTTATGTTACATTTATATAACCTCATTTAACAATAATAATATGAAAAAAATGTAGTAGATGGCATTACTATCCTGGTTTTTAAGAGGAGTAAACTGAGGAACAACAAGGTTAATTAACTTTTCCAAAGTCATATAGCTAGTAAGTGATTAGTTGAACTGTGTACATTGCTTTCTAAATTGCTAAGATCACATTATTCACTTTTCAAATATGTTCAGTCCTCCCCAACCCCAATTCTGAACTCCTTATCCCCACTCCACTGCTTCCATTGCTAATAGATCTAAGTCTGAATTTCTTGATCTATCATTGCAGTATTTCTAGTTTGGCCACAGATAACCTTTCTTGCCTGCATCATACCCTTCTCCAGACCCAACACCCTTTTCCATTCTTTTTCCCTTTTTTGGGGAGGATGACTTGTATAGATTACATCAAAGGGCTCCTTATACCTTCTGGCTTCTAGGTGGAAGAACCACAGCAGATAAAATGAAGGCAAGAGAGTGAGATGAGGGTTCTGGTTCTCTTCTTGTGACAGGTTGGCTATGTCACTCTTCTCAAAGCAGTCAGCTCTATAGGACCCTTCCAGATTTCATTAACTGCTTCCTCACCTGGTCCCTTTGGGCTTGAGTTGGTAGCAAGTCTGCTGCATAGTCAACTTATGGTTCCCAACATGCCACCCATACCTTTGTAGTAAATTCTCTTGTAAATAAACCTCAGTTATCCTAATGTGAATGTGCATGTTTTCTGTTGGACTTCTGATAGATGCAGTGTCTATTTATCTGTGATCTAGTGTGAAACTTACATTCCAGCTATGCTGCATTACTTATTATTTTTGAAACATATCCTGTGATTTTTCCACACTCTTTTTTTAAAGTGTCTTCCTTTCTTTTTGGAATCTCCTTTTCTATTCCATGTCACTCCAGTATTCATGCAGTCCTAGTTTCTCTGATTTTAGATGTTTTAGGGTTTTCATGGAGGAGAGCATATGACCTAGCTACAGATTACTCATCAAAGAATCCTTTGATTTAATTAATTGGAGACATGTGTTAAACAAAGTTAACAAGTTTTATTATTTCAGGACATCTCAAAGCTTTTAATATGCTAATGATACTGTAAATCTCTAAGACATATAGTTATCATGCTCAATTTATTTGACTTTTTTTTTTCTTGGAACATCTACAGGGGTAATCGTCCCATAGGACATAATTTGAGAAATGAAGTTTATCTAACTTTGTATTTGAATACAAGAACTTAGAATATTAGATCATCAACTTGATGCTAAGAATGAAAAGCACAAAGCCTTAAATAGATTCACCCTGGCCACAACTTCATATGAGCAAAACAGTTTGTTAATAGCAAAATTGTGTAAATAAATATATGGTTTAATTAAGTGGAAACTGTCAAATAGAGCATTCATAGGGCGGGGATGAGTGTGTATGTGAGAATCTTTGAATAATGTAATTAAATGAATGGCTTTGTAATTATTCTATTCCATACTCATTCTCAGATGTATATATATGACTTGCTAAAATCTCCAGAGCAGCTTGCATCAAGACAAAAGACTAGTACACAAATCTCACCTAACTCAGTCTGAGTCAAACTCAGCTGTTGGCAGTGAATACCTGTTGTATCCCTTCCGTACCCCTCATATTTTTGTTTCTCTGTGATTGTGTACTTTATATAGGATCAATATATATATAATAAATATTTTGAATTAAGAAATGTATGACTAACCCAATAAGGGTTTAATATCCAGAATATATAAAGAAATCCTACAACTCAACAATAAAAAGACAAACAACCCAATTTTAAAATGAGCAAAAGACTTGAGTAGACATTTCTCCAAGGAGGATATACAAATGGCTAAAAAGCACAAGAAAAGATGCTCAATATCACTAGCTATTAGGGAAATGTAAATCAAAACCACAATAAGATATCATTTCACACCCATTAGAATGGCTACTGTTAGAGGGAAAAAAATGGAAAATTACAAGTTTTAGAGAGACTATGAACATAGAAACACTCATTCATTGCTGGTGGGAATATAAAATGGTACAGTCTCTGTGGAAGACAGTTTGGCATTTCCTCAAAAAGATAAATACAGAATTACCACATGCTCCAGCAGTCCTGCTGCTAGGTATATATCTGGAAGTATTGAAAGCAAGGACTCTAGCAGATATTTGCACACTGATGTTCACGTGAGATTATCCACAATTGCCAGTAAATGGAAGCAACCCAAGTGTCCATCAACCGAATGGATAAACAAAATGTGGTTATATATATGACAGAATATTATTCAGCTATAAAAAGGAATGAAGTACTGATGCATGTGACAACATGTGTGAACCTTGAGGACATTCTATTGAGTGAAATAAGCCAGGCAGAAAAGGACAAGCATTGTATGATCTCACAAATATGAACCAATTAGAACAGGCAAACGCAGAGAGTTAGAATCTAGAATATATGTTACCAAGGGATAGATGTAGGTAGAGAATGGGGAACTGATGCTTAATTTGTACAAAGTTTCTAATTAGGTTGATTGTAAAGGTAGGTTTATGGATGGATGGTAGTGGTAGCCATTGAGAGTATAATGAACAGCACTGATTACATAGGTAAATATAGTTGAAAGGGGAAACTTGAGGTCATATATGTTACTAGAATAGAAATTAAAAGATAAAACATAGGAATATATAACATAGTGAACCCTGTTACAGATTATGGATTATAGTTAATGGTACAAGTATGGGAATATTCTTTCATTAATTACAACAAATGTACAACACTAATGCAAGTTGTTAATAATAGGGTTGTATATGGGAAAAATGCACCTAATATAAACTATGGACAATAGTTAATATGACTATTGTAATAATATTTCATCAATTGTAACAAAGGTAACTTTCATTTTTAAAAAAATAATATAATTATTAAAAAGTGCTCTAATCAATTGTAAAAACGTTCCACACCAACAGGTGGTGTGGTATATGGAAATCTTATATTTTATGCATGATTATTCTGTAAACCCATACCTTCTGTAAAAAAAAATAAAAGTATGAAAAATATCTATATGTGTTGCTGCTAATACTGGGCAAGAATTTCTGCATCCACTTCATGGTGTACTTCAATAATGTGTCCTTACTTAAGCTAACTTATTTTTGTTTGTTTGCTTTTTTGCTTTTAGGAAGACTCTTAGTAACAAATTTAAGAATAATCTGGCACTCTTTAGCTTTACCCAGAGTCAATCTTTGTAAGTATCTTTGTTAGATAACTATCAAGAAAAAAATTCTTTGTCAAGTGAACTTGCAGAGTGGCTTTTATACTGAATAAGCTGTACCATGAAATATGTGGAAATCTTAAATTGATAAAAATGTCAGAAATCATAGAGTAACCACAGTTTGCATCATAGTCAAAAGAAGTGATCCATATTATTTTTTTCACTTGTTCCATTTTGTCTCTTGGACGTGTATAAGATTAAGACTTTTACATATGCCTCAGTTTGCTAGGTCTGCCGTAATAAATAACAGACTGATTGATTTAAACAATGGGAATTTATTGTGTCACAGTTTTGGAGGCTAGAGTCCAAAATCAAGATGTCAGCACAATCATGCTTTCTCTGAAGGCTGTAGCATTCTGATGGTGGCTTGCTGGCATTCCTTAAGTCAGTCTCTGCCTCCGTCACTTAGCCATCTCTCTCCTTCTGCTTCCTACTCAGACAGTGCTCACATTTCCTCTGCTTATGAGGACTCCAGTCATATTGGATTAAGGCCCACCTTGATTCAGTTTGGGCTCATCTTAGTAGACTTGATGAAGATCTTATTTATAAATGAATTCATATCCACAGGACTGGGGGTTAGAACTTAACACTTGTCTTTGTGGGGGACATGATTCAATCCATAGCAGCATCGAATAACTTTTGTTTTTATTTTTTGCTTGTCTTTGACAACTTGCTGTAATACGTTTCCTATGATCTGAAAGAAGGGATCTCTAAACTCTGATAAATATATAGTTTTTCATTGTGTTAAATGATGGCTCACTTATTTTTAGTACTATTTTAGAGTAGTTAGCTAAACTTTTTCTTTTGACATAGTGGTGCTAAAATTTTCAGTAATTAATAATATATAGGTTTTAGAGAAGCCTTCCTATTTGCCATTTTTGTTCAAGGAGATAAAATTGGCTCTCATTTCTTTTAATTTATTTAACTTAAATTATTTCAAAAATTTTTTACAAAGTTGTATTTCTCTATATGTTTAATTTTTAATTGCTAAAAGTTCCAAATTTATGATTTTTAGAAAGTACTTTTTATCATTTTATTGTATCATGTTCTTATCTCTTGAATTTTAGCTGTTGGTTACAACTGTGTGTTGAATATTACAACAAGGACTGCTAACTCTGTAAGTATGAAAAATCTTATTGAAATATGTATAATTAAGAGATACTAGATATTTGAGCTTAATGTTATGATTTTCACTATAAATGAAAAGTTACTCTTAAAATCTGAACTTTTAAATAAATGTATCCTTACAGAAATTACGAGGCCAAACTGAAGCTCTTTATATACTAACAAAATGTAACAGTACTCGTTTTGAGTTTATATTCACAAATGTGGTTCCTGGAAGTCCTAGACTTTTTACTTCTGTCATTGCAGTACACAGGTATAGTAATACTTTATGGACTATTGGATATTTTTAAGGCAATTCTATGATATTAAGGTTTAGAGGACAGAGTTTAGAAGTGTGATGCTGTCTACCTCCAAGCTCTATTTGAAATATCCTGAATACTCCTTTAAAAACACATTTCTACCACAGCAATGCAAGTGTTAAAATAGGATGGTGGGGAGCAGATGTAGCCCAAGTGGTTGAGCTTCTGCTTCCCATGTCCTAAAGACATAGAAAAACAAACAAATGGAAAAACTGACTCTCATTGGGGAGCAGATGTAGCTCAGTGGTTGAGCACCTGCTTCCCATGTACAAGCTCCTGGGTTCAATCCCTGGTACCACATAAAAAAAAATAGATGATATATGGGAATTCTATCTTTTATGCATTGTTGTTCTATAAACCCATAACTTCTCTATTTTAAAAAAAGTGTAAATATGAAAACAAAAAAGAACACTTTCCATCATTCTATAAACACTTTGAAAGTACTTGTAAAATAAATGTAAAACTAAGATTTATAAAAATTTCTCCTGAAGATTCCATCAAATTGACTACCAACATAGATAAAGTCATTCAATGTAGATAACCAAGTAAGGTAACTCATTAGTTAAAAAGATTATTTTTTGAGAAATGGCTATGGCTCAAGCAATTGAGTTCCCATTTACCATATGGAGGACCTGGGTTCCTGGTAAAAAAAAAAAAAAGAAAAAAGGTGTCCCAGACATGCACAGAGAGGCACACCAAAAAGACAATGATGCAAATAGATGGGGGGGGAAAAATATATATATATATGGGTTTTTTTTAGCAGTGTAGAAAGCATGTTTGGGTGTTTTCCCTAGAGTTTTGTTGTTTTTGTTTTGTTGATTTTGTTTGCTAACTTCTGTTTTCACTACCTCAGCTCTTTTTTTTTTTTCTTAACCATCCCTTTTTTTAAAAAAAGCTTGGCTAAGATGACAGGCAAAAAAATACACATTTCATTGATTTAATTTGTATTTCTTTTATTACTAGTGATATTGGCATTTTTTCATATATTTACTGGCTATCTGTAGTTTTCTATTCTAAATTTCTTATTTGTGCCCTTGTCTGTTATATATGTTGCAAATGTTATTTCATAGTTTACTAATTTATTTGATTTTCAAATTTTGTTTATGATTTTTTATCTATATAATGGTTTAATTTTTAAATTGAGATATTATTCATATAACATAAAATTCACTGCTTTAAAGTGTAAGCTTTAGTGGTTTTTAGTATATTCACAAGATTATGCAGCCATTACCATTTCTCTTGGGCATATACCTGTACTTCAGCTCTTTATTTCACTTTTCTTGGAGAAGTGCTATGAAATAAAGATTTAAATAGAGCATGAAGGGAGTATGGAACTGTTATCATGTGTTATAAAATGTTATGAGTGTTCCCCACGAACGAATTTACAGCATCGTTTCCATTCTCCCCTTTCCCACTGGCTAAGTAGAGATAATAATAGCACTAAAGAAAACTCAGATTCATAGGTATCTTTTTCACAGTTTTTTAGAAAGTTGATAAAAGTAAAAACCACAAGTTTAACAACAAGTATTATAATTTATCTAATTTCTAAAACTACTAAGGCTAAGAAATTCCTTTAATTACTCTTATTAAATGGGCAAATTAGCCTGTTTTAATTTGGAATAAAATTAGAATTAATAAAAAATTAACCAGAATTTCTTTCTGTATGTGTGCATGTATCTATTTATTTATTTTCGTTAGCCAGTAAAAGGGATTTATTTGGGAAATGGGGGAAGAGCAGAGCTTACTGAGAAATGAGAGAGAAAGATGGAAATAAACTCCAATGTTTGGTGCAGGCTCCTCTGGGCAGAGAGAGCCTGTATTTATTCTTTATCAAAAGAGAAACATGAAAAGTAAACAAAGTCGTAGAGATGTTACATACACACAGACATACATATGCATAGACCTGCAAACACATACACACACATTTACCAGGGTCCCATTTGGATTTGGTACAGATTCATTCAGTTTCTATACAAAGGTAGATGTGAGCATAGTGTTTTTAATATTTGCAGTGAGAAAAGTAATAGGAATCCTGTTTGTGTCAAAAGAATAATGGTGCCTTTGAATAAAACAGAGAAATAAAGAGAAGTATTTTGATAGTAAAAACACACCTACTATAATACATAACATTTTTTCAGTTTAAAGAGAAAAATCTGTTTCCTCTCATTTATGCCATATGTATATATACTTAAAAATTACGTATGTGGTATGATTCCTGCGACTCATGAGTATGCTTGCACTCCTCTTGAGTGTGTGCTTTGCTTTACATTAAATTTTCTTGCTACTAAAAAAAAATTACATATCTAAAACATGGATTATTGAGATAAAATGTGTGAATACCACACTAAAATAGCAAACCAGTAAGAAAACCATAATCACTAAAATACATTGAAAAAATTTTTTTTAATTTATAATTTTTGTGTGTTGAACATAAAACTGTAAGCCACATTTTCATTTTGGGTTGGTTGTTTGTTCATTTTTTTTTATAGAGCATATGAAACTTCTAAAATGTATCGTGATTTTAAATTGAGAAGTGCACTAATTCAAAATAAGCAACTAAGATTATTACCACAAGAACATGTATATGATAAAATCAATGGAGTATGGAATTTGTCCAGTGATCAGGTATTTTACAAAGAACTAATGGACCTTTTGAGACAGTGCTGTGACCAATTTTCCCTTCATTGTTATATTTCTATATTCATTCAACTTTAATTGTTGAAATCAGCATTATAGCTCTTGATATGAAATATTCTGATTTTTGTATTTTTCTGGTTTTGTACTCTTTTAAGCAACTTTTGATCTATATTGAATTTAGAGCTGGTATGGATCTTAGAGATCATTCAGTTCTGTCTTTCTTCACTTATTGGTAAGAAAAGAATTATGTGACCTCACACATTTAATTTTTCCTGGAACCGTGTTCTTTGCCCTGTACTTTGCTACCCTACAGTCTTCTTTTTTTTCTCTCCCTCCCCCCCCTTCCTGTTCTCTGTGTCTATTTTCTGTGTCCTCTTCTTTGTCCGCTTCTGCTGTTGTCAGCGGCACAGGAATCTGTGTTTCTTTTTGTTGCATCATCTTGTTATGTCAGCTCTCCATGTGTGCGGCACTATTCCTGGGCAGGCTACACTTTCTTTTGCGCTGGGCGGCTCTCCTTACGGGGCGCACACTTGCGCGTGGGGCTCTCCTACACGGGGGACACCCCTGCGTGGCAGGGCACTCCTTGCGCGCATCAGCACTGCTCATGGGCCAGCTCCACACGGGTCAAGGAGGCCTGGGCTTTGAACCTTGGACCTCCCATGTGGTAGACGGACGCCCTAACCACTGGGCCAAGTCTGCGTCCCATACTAAAAATAGTTCCAGCCTTTGTATTATAACCTTGATTAGACTGAAAATCATTGTTGTAGCTGTATAGCATTTGTATGAATAGCTTCTTGCTAGTTAAACATTGAATCATTAATATATACTTTAATTGTAAATATATGATAGCCTTTTCTCATATAAAAAGTTATGATTTTAAACTATGATAAAGAGGTAGGATATAGACAGCTCTCTATATAAATAACTTCTCATCATTTTGGTCAAGGGTCAGCAAACTTTTTCTATAAAGGACCAGAGAGCAACTGTTTTAGGCTTTGCAAGCCATACAGTCTATTGCACTTACTGAATCCTGCTGTTCTAGGGCAAAACCATCCATAGACCATATGCAAACAAGTAAGCATGGCTGTGTTCCAATAAAACTTAATTTGTGGACACTAAAATAGAAATTTCATGCATTATCCATACATTATGAAATGATACTCTTTTGACTATTTTTTAACCATTTTTAAATGGTTTAAATCATTCTCAGCTTGCAGGCCATACAAAACCCAGTGGCAGACTGACACAAGCTTTAAGTTGTAGTTCAGATGTTACTCTCTGAAAGTTTCTTTTGTGTACTCCTTATGTAGTCTGTACTTAGCAATTACCAATCTAAATTAGTATTATTCTAAAATATATAGCTTTTCTATACTCCACATTAGACTGTAGGCTTTATAAAGATAGGGGTGGAGTTACTCTGTTCTTGGTTATATCCATACCACCTAGCATGGAACTTGGTTTTTTTTGCTAGTCAACTAAAAAGATATTCTGAGATTATCATATGTATCATTTTATTGAAAATAAGGATGCTATTGGCATCCTAACTTGTATTTATTGAAAAATAATAAAGCAAATAAAATGTGCTCTCCTATTTTAAAATTTTGCAAATTGTTTTCTTTTTCTAAATAAGAGGAAATTGTGACATAAATAAATAAGAGGAAATGGTGACATAAATTTAGACTATTGATTAATGGAATTTGGGGAGGGAATAATGAGGGCTAAAATATTCAGTATAACAGTTTCTTGCACTATGACAGCAGAGGGGAAAAATGTGTGCATGTACATATATTTATGATTAAGGAATAGGATTTCTTTTCTGATGTTTCAAATCTGGTCATCACTGTAAGGAACTTCTTAGGTTTGGGGCTTGATTGTGAGTTAATGTTTTATGTCCAACTTCAAAGTATAAAATAAATTTCTCTCAGTGTTTTAGGAGAATGTGTAGAGAAAGATAGATAAATGGTAGAAGCAAATAATTTCTGTGTTGTGTTATTAGGTCTCAAGGATTTTTTGAGAAACTTTAGCTGTCATACTGGGGTATTTTGAATAGCTATTAAGGGGTCATGTGATAACTAGAGTATAGTTTTCATGGGTAGTTAAGTGTTAAAGAGCCATAAGCTAACTCCTGTGGACTGATAGGGGTTATCACGTATTTTGTCTCTTGCCACACTCCTTTGCCTTGACTTATTCCAGGTTTTGAATAATAATTATAGTAATATCTAACACTTATAGAATACTTATTATGTGCCAGGCACTGTGCTAAGGGCTTCAGTTATTTAATCAAATCTCCATTTCACAATTGACAAATGCACAAAGAAGAAATTTGCCTGTGGTAACGCAACTACTAAGTACTGACGGTGTAATGATTAGGCAGCTTGACTCTGGTGTCCATGCTCTTAGTCATCTAATTGTAATGCCATCCAATGAGGGATGAAGTCATTGGTACTCCATAATACTCAAGTCTGATATTTATTGATGTTGTAATTGTCAGTATCCAAATAAATGGTCATTGATATATCTCTTGTTACTCTCTTTATAGGGAAATTTAGGAACCTTTTTTGTTACCAATGTGAGAATTGTGTGGCATGCAAATATGAATGACAGTTTTAATGTCAGTATACCATATCTGCAGATTGTAAGTATATGCATTTTGGTGACCTTGTTGTTTTGATTCTGTTCAGCAGTTAACAGGACTTTTGCAATGAGCGCTCTCTCTCCCTTTTTAAGAGGGAACAGTTATTAGCTGAGAATATACTTTAAAATGTTGCTAATTTAGTCTTTCAACTCAGTAAATTACATTATATTCAACACCCAATTACATTTATATTCAAAGAAAATAGTGCCATTATCAACTTGTTAAGAGAAAATATACTGGATTCTAAAAATTAAAATAGTTATTTAGAGTAAAGTGTGTCTTTTTAGGATTCCGTTCATAGGGCTTTTCCATAACCTTTCCATGAGGATATGGTGGTCCCTTGGCCTGACTTTGGCACACTGATCCACACAGTTTATCTTGGCTCTCTTTCCACTTTCTGTTCCAAATTCTTTAAAAGCCAGAATGAATTCGTTAATTCCATGAATTAACTGCTTTCATTGTACTCAGATACAGCTTGTAATGCAAGCTACAGATTTAATGAAAGGAATCATAATGGTTTTTAATGATATTACTTTTAGAATAAATTCAGTTAAGACTAATAAAATCCAGAATAAGAATTAACTATATCTGAGACAAGTTTGTTTTGGGAGTAGGTAAAGTGTAGTTCTTTTTACTCTGTTACTGCTCTAAGTAAATAATTCATTGAAACAAATAGTAAACTCCAGTAAGCTGAAGAATGAAATTTTACATGAAGAAACTACTTATAGGACTCAAGTGCAGATTAGATGGAACATAAAAATAGTTCATGAAAAACTGAGGTTATCCTATTAGGATTGCTCTTTTTGTAGAGCACAAGTAGTTTTAAGATTAAGGTCTTCTTCAGTATTTACTGAGTAGATACAATGTATGTGATATCTGAAAGTTGTCTTATTTTTTTTAAGAGAATTCTTGGTCCATGAGAAAACTAATTCTCGGCAAAATATTCCCATGCCTATCTTTTGCTAAATTGATTTCTGAGTTACTTTAAAATATCTGATCATTCATTCATATGTCAAATATTGAGCACCTACTCTGTGCTAGGTGCTGGAAATACAATTATGAAAATCGTGAACCAGTACATAGTTCTGTCATCAGGGAGGCAGTCTGGTCGGGAAAAGCAACACATTCACATTGCCACTTTTGGTTAGTTTTAAAGACAAACATAGTACTATTTTTAAGGGCTAACACAAAACAACAAAAAATATCAATTTCATTAGTAGTTGAAAACTAAAGAGTTCAACTGCATTTTATTTTTTTACCATAATAACTATAAAACTAATAAAAATGTTTTTGCCTTCCAAGATTTTCATAGGGCAACAAGAAAGGCTGAGATAGACTGAATGTAATTATTTCTAACCATCTAAAAAAATGTAAGAATTTTTATTATCAGGGTCTGGTAAGATTTAACAAGCAGAGTCTACCTAAGTATTTGATAAATTAGTGTTTTTATTGTTCATGGCTTTTTTATATTGTATTTACATGCATTATAGCTTTCCTAACCTACCTAACCTAACCTCTGTTATGCTGAATAATTACTGAGTAGTAAACACCCCAGTGCTTTCTGTTCTTCAAATAGGATATATTTTGTTCCTTAAGAATAAAGTTGCCAAAAATGGCCTCTGGAATGAATTCAGCCTCACCCAAACAACTTGCAATCTGATATCATCACAGTCTGTCACTGCAGCAGTCATGTTCTAACTTTAGCTCTAGGCCTCAGCCATTGACATTGCCACTATTAAGATATATACTGCCTTCAGCCCATGTAACTCACAATCACCTGGTTTGATTACCTGTTGACAGCCAGGTGCCAATATTCTGTGGTACTTAACCAGGACTGTGTATATTCCTAGTAGGGGGTAAAGTGATGGAATGCCAGGTTTTCATAACAGTTGCCAGTAAAGCCTTTCTCTCTTCGTTCTTTTTCTCTCTCTATCCCTCTTTCAACTTCTAATAACCCATCTGTCTGGACAGTGTGGTATGTCTTAATTCTCATGTCACATTTTCCTGTTGATAATTACATTCAGTCTATCTCAGCCTTTCTTGTTGCCCTATGAAAATCTTGGAAGGCAAAAACATTTTTATTAGTTTTATAGTTATTATGGTAAAAAAATAAAATGCAGTTGAACTCTTTAGTTTTCAACTACTAATGAAATTGATATTTTTTGTTGTTTTGTGTTTGCCCTTAAAAATAGTACTATGTTTGTCTTTAAAACTAACCAAAAGTGGCAATAATGACCAAATACTCAGAAACTTGTTTTTAAAAAATAAATAAATAAATAAATAAATAAATAAGTGGAATGGAGGTTCTTTAAGAATTTATCCACCTATGATTTGAGAAATGGAAGGCACTCCTGACTTTGAAAACTAACCCAGTCTTAGGAGCCACAAAAGACACTGGATCTTCATAACTAAAAAATTGCTGGCCCTGGTTCAAAATATTTAGTAAATTTGTTGACTCCCTATACATGGGGGGGGGGGCTGTATTTGAGTCAGAAAATTTTGTACAAATTTCAGAGCTGTCTTCTTTTTATTGCCTTACAAGTTTGTTACCTATTTTCAGTATAAGTCTTGGTTCATTTACTACATCTCTGTGGGAGAATAATAAAGAAAAGAGGAAGAATTCTTTTCTTTTAATGGTCACCAAGTTTATCTTGTCAGAAAATAGTTATTCTGTAAAAACCTGTGTTAAAGAATCACAACTACCAGATAATAAAAGCTTGCCTTTTTTCTCTCTTTTATTTTATATCTAGCGGTCAATAAAGATTAGAGATTCAAAATTTGGCTTAGCTCTTGTCATAGAAAGCTCTCAGCAGGTAAGATACTTTACATTTTTTTAGTCTTCAATAGATTTTAAAAACCATATGATGGTTTAGATTTATAGTAAGCAGTTTACCACCAAGAAGAATATTAGCTATATTATGAAGTTATATGAAAAGTTTTTCATATATGAAAGGTATTTAAAGTCATAGTTTTTCCCATAGAAAGAATCCTGCTTATGTCTTTTTGTTGAACAGACATTTTCATTATCATTATGACCATCATTTTTATTTTTAATGGCAGTCATGTCACTGTGCTAAAGGGTTTCCATGCATTATCTCCATCTTTGTAAAACCCTGTGATAAAGTTACTATTTTTTCCCCATTTGAGAAAACTAAGACTTAGAGAGGACTCACAGCTAGTCAATATGGGAGGTGCATTGCTAGGCTTTGATTTTGGTGTAAATGATTTCCAGGACTGTCTCTCAGAAACATGTATACAAATACATGTACTCATAGACACAGTTTGAGATTTTAGACACAGATTATATTGTGCCTATTTATAAACTGCTGCACCCCATTAATACCAGGTTTTTACAGAAATACACTTAAATAAGAGAAATTACTTCTCTTATAAATTCTAAGTTTAAACATGACCATCTACTCTCTTTTTTTATGGAGGGCCAGAAACTGTACCAAGTGTTATACATACATCATCTCATTTAATACAACAACTTAATAACTGTTTTGTGTTTAGAAAATTGAGGCTTAGAAAGTTAAGGCAAGTGTCCTTCAACTAAGGAATGGTTAAACCAGCAGTAGTACATCCATACTATGAAATAAAACTTTGCAATAAAAAAGAAAGCACTGTTGTAAATGCAACAATCTGAATGTACTCAGAAAACTTCTGAGTGAAAAAAAAGGTCTACCCAAAAAGGTTGCATACTATTATGATTTCATTTGTATAACATTCTTGAAATTTTAACATGATATAAATGGAGACCAGATTTGTGGATGCCAGAGTTAAAGAAGGGTCCAGGGTGGAAGGGTGTAGGTGTGGCTAAAAAAGAGCACAAAAGGAGAGATCCTCACAGTGATGTAAATGTTATATTTTTTGTTTTAAAAAAAAAGGTAAGGAAAGTATGTTTCCCAGCATCACACAGCTAGAAAGTAAGTTGTAGAACCAGAATTTGAACACAAAAGTGTGTGGTCTTAATGCTAAGCATATGCTCTCAACCTATTACAGTTTGCTACTTCATTCTTTTCTGCTTATAGCAGCAGATATAACTGTCTTCTCCAACAATCTATGGTCAAGTTTCTTTCCTAATTCTGCAAGGAAATAGCTCAGATAGGCTTTTGCTTCTCTTCTTTTAATGTATAAAAAAAGAAGACCCTCTTTTTAAGGCCTATCTTAAGAAAAATTTAGTTTTCTTGGCCTTTGTAATCTACACCTTTTTAAAAAATTTACTTTATTTTTCTTTACTTTATCCCCCCCTCCCCCAGATGGTTCTCTCATCTGTCTGCTCATTATTTGCTTGCCTTCTCCAAGAGGCACTGGGAACCAAAGCTGGGACCTCCCACATGAGATACAAGTGCTGAGCCACATCTGTTCCACATGGGCTGTGGCAGCTGCTGGCTTGTGGCATCTGCTCATAGCAGTGAGGGCAGCGTCTAGCCCATTGCAGAGGGGGTGGGTGTCTGCTCGTCTTCTTTTAGGAGGCATCAGAACCCGAACCCATGACCTCCCATGTGTTAGGCGGGCCCCCAACTGGTTAAGCCACATCTGCTTCCCATACAGAATATTTTTCATTTTAAAATATCAGCTTTGGATCTTTTCCTGAGGGGCTAGGAGGAGGTTTTAGATGAAAGGGAGTTGGCCACATGTTACTTGTTGAAGCTCTCTTATGGCTCGTGAAAGTTCAATGTACTCTTCTCTCCATTTCTTAAAACACTTAAAATTTTTCATAACAGAAAGCTTAATTTAAAAAATCAACTTATACGTCATGCTCTAAAATAGGGACAGCTAGACCTATAGTTTATCATACATTATAAATACCATTCCTCAGTCTTTGTTTTTTTTTCATTATTTTTTTCCTGCAGAGTGGAGGATATGTTCTTGGTTTTAAAATAGATCCTGTGGAAAAATTACAAGAATCAGTTAAGGAAATCAATTCACTTCACAAAGTCTATTCTGCCAGTCCTATATTTGGAGTGGATTATGAAATGGAAGAAAAGGTAATTGTTCCATATGTGAAATAAAGAGTTTGAAGAATTTCTTTTACACAAATCTATCAAATTCAGGTATAAATATATAACATACCATTTAATTTTAACCTGTGTTTAAAATGATGAATACACAAACTCTGCTCAGTGAGCATGCCCCTGAACCATCACTAATTTGTCCCTACCTCCTGTTTCCTAACAGGAGGCTCACATAGGTGAGCCTATATAGATAAGTCTCCATGTCCAAGGCTTCACTAAGGTAGGCCAGCCTTGAGTCTCTCACTCTGTCAGCTTTATTTTTATTCCACATAAGCAACCTGGATAGCATGGACAGATTTTACAGGCCTCCTGGATGCATCCTTTTCCTGCAGTGCCTTACAGTCTAGCAAATCCAGGACTCTGCTCCAGCAGTATGGCTGGTGTACATTCCTATTGATCAGTGCCTCTGCCCTACCACTTAAGACATACTTTTAATATCATGCCCACATGTCTGCTTTTTGCCTTCCTCATAATTTCTGGTTGCAGTAGTCCTTGCTCACCGGGTAAACCATCTCTTTTTTTTGCTGTCATTAGCCTTTCTAGCCAGGCCCTTGTCATCTGATCTATTACTGATATCTTCACAAGCCACTCCATCAGAGATGTCATCACAATCTTCTCCATCAGAGATGTCACCACAGTACCTTTGCTGGTGGCTCTATCTCTGGTGCCCATTTTAACCATTTTATTGCTGGTGTCTTTCTGTCCCATTTGTTGCCTATGCCCTCACTGTCCTTGCTATCATTTGTACAATTACTGTCCATTCTTACCAGTTGTTCTATTCCTGGTGCCCTTGCTGTCCACTTTATCACTGAAATTGTCGCTGACTATCCTATCAGAGGTTCCACTGCTTTCTTTTCTTCGGCTGGGGCCCTAATTGTCTGCCCTATCACCAGGGCCCCACTGTCTGCTCCTTCCTCAGTGTCCCTGCTGTCTGCCCTATTATGGGTATCCTCACTGTACTGTACCCTCTGTTGCTGGTGCCCTGGCTGACACCTCTTTAACCATCCTTTTCTTCCCATCATGCAGTTCTTTCAACACACTCAATCTTTCACTCTATATTCTCTGTATCTTCCTCAGTGAAATGTCCTGATCCTCCACCTTCTCCAACTTACACATTGGTGGATAACTCCCAAGTCTTTCTAATCTTGACATACTCTCTCATCTTATGGTTCCAGGTACTGTTGTATATTTTCACATAGGTGTGCATCCAAAAAACACCAATTCAATTTCTCATTTCAAAGTTTATTTTAGTAATTTCATCAAGTTTTTAATTACCCAAGTCAATATGATACACTAGGACTTGAGTGAGCATCTTAACCTTGACATGCCTAAAACTGGCCCTATCATTTTTCTCAAAGGCAGCATCTGCTGATTTTAATTCCATTGTCAAAGTCCCTTATGCTCAAACCCTTGTAGTTTTCCTTTTTTATTTTTCTCATTTTCTTATTTTACACATTCAGCCAATTATACCAGTCTCTTCCAGATTTCCTATTCCTCTCTTTCTTTTTATTCAAACTGCAGTCACTGTTATTACATATTTTGGGGGAGAGGGGGAGGCACCATGAATTGAACCCAGGACATCATATATGGGAAGCAGGCATTCAGCCACTGAGCCACATCTGCTCCCCAATGAGAGATGGGTTTTTCATTTGTTTTGCTTGTTTGTTTTTAGGAGGTAGCAGAGATCAAACCCATGACCTCATACATGGGAAACAGGCACCCAACTACTTGAGTTACGTCTTCTCCCTTGAGTTAATTTTTGTTAATATTGTGTGACACTTTGTAGTAAATTGTGAAAAGAAGTGTGAGACCTGCGACTTTGCTCTTCTTTTTCAAGACTTTTTTGGGTATCCTGGGCCCCTGCATTTCCTTATGAATTTTAAGATGAGTTTGTCAAGTTCTGCTAAAAAGGAACTAGGATTTTGATAGGGATTACACCTAATCTATAGATCATTCATTGCTATCTTCACAATTGTAAATGGAATTATTTTCTTAATTTCATATTTCAGATTACTCAATTTGTTAGTATATAGTAATACAACTAATTTTTTTGATATATTTATCTTGCAAATGTGCTAATCTTGTTTATTAGTTCTAATAGTTCTGGGGGTTTTTTTGGTAGTTTCATTAGGATTTTCTGCATACAGGATCATGGTATTTGTGAATAGAGATTGTTTTACCTCTTTCTTTCTAATCCTTTATTTCTTTTTCTTGCCTAATTGCCCTGGCCAGTACCTCCAGTATAATGTTCAATAGAAGCGGCAAGAGCAAACATCTTTAATTGTTCCTCATCTTAGGGGGCAAGGTTTTGGTCTTTCACTCTTAAGTATGATGTTAGCTATGGGATTTTCCATAGATGCCTTTTATCAGGTTGAAGAAGTTTCCTCTTATTCCTAGGTTGTTGAGCATTTTTTACTATAAAGGGTAATGGGGTTTGTCAACTGCTTCTTATGTTTCTACTGGGATGATCATAAGCCTTTTTTCATTAATTCTATGAATATAGTTTATTAAATTAATTGGCTTTTGTTTGTTAGAATCAACCATGTATTCTTAGGATAAACTCATTTGGTCAACTTATTGTTGACTCCTAGTTTTTTGGTTTTGTTTTGTTTAAAGGAGGTACCGGGGATTAAACTCAGGACCTCATACATGGGAAGCATGTACTCAACCATTGATCTTCACCCACTCCCCAAGACGTTACTACTTTTGCCTGTGGAATAATTTAGAACAAACATGATCTTGGGATCCTGACAAATTTTTAATCCCAGTTCCACTATTTATATGTAATCCTATGCATTCTGAGTTCAGTTTTATTCTCCTTTACCTTGAGAATATCCTATAAAAATCTTTCTTTTACTTTTTACAAATCCTACTTAATTATTTGAGAAAATTGAAAATATGCTGTTATAGAGAACTTAATTTTATTAACCATGTGAAAGAGAATCATATAAAGTCAAGTGAGTGCTTTTTTTCTTTAACAATATTATCTGTCATATTAAGTATGTATAAATTTGCCATTCTAATTCTTTTGGTGATACTGACATATTTATTGCGTCATCTTGCTGCATCAGCTCTCCATGTGTGTGGTGCCACTCCTGGGCAGGCTGTGCTTTTTTTTCTCTAGGGGCAGCTCTCCTAACGAGGCGCATTCCTTGCATGTAGGGCTGCCCTACATGGGGGACACCCCTGCGTGGCACAGCACTCATTGCATGTATTAGCTCTGTGTGTGGGCCAGCTCACCACATGGGTCAGGAGGCCCTGGGTTTGAACTCTGGACCTCCCATGTGGTAGGCAGGATGCTCTATCAGTTGAGCCAAATCCGCTTCCCCTTACTTCATATTTAAAGCTTAAATTTAACTGACTCATTTTATTACTGAAGTTGGTGTTAAATAGAAAAATATAACTTTGCAGTGGTTTTGTAAACCTTGAGTAATTATTGTAGGTAAAGAAAATTTTCAAAGCACATTTTACAAAAATGATTTAGTTTATATTGTATCTATGCCGCATTTTAATATCATCTGCTTTTCAGCCACAGCCCCTTGAAGCTCTGACGGTGGAACAAATTCAGGATGATGTAGAAATAGATGCTGATGATCACACAGATGCTTTCGTGGTGAGCGTTACAAGAGAACTACTAAATTTCTTATGATTTCTATCAGTCATGCTTAATTACTTCATGATTTAATTTGGTAAAATGTCATAGAACTTGAGACTTTTGAGAATATTTTAGAATATGAGTTCAAGGATAATTTTTTTTCAAGTGAGGGAATGTCTTTTGTAAGAATATTTTGAGAATTCAGTTATTCAGAGGATTTCAGATATGTGAAAAGTTTTTTCAAATCTTACATTAACAAAATACGTTAGAAATTATAGGTAAATTAACTTAAAATCCACATTTTCTATAATCTTTATGAAACGGTCTTCCCTTCGATTTATAGATTTTTTAAAGGATATGCATTTGAAAAATAAACTTTCCTTTTCCCATATTAGTATGATTTAATTAATAGTCAAAATAATAATAATGCCTTCTCTTTACTATAGTCTTTGAATTTGACCAAAATACTTTTCTGAAAACAAATGTTTTGAAACTGAAGTGTTATGTGTTAGTATGAAAAAGTATACTATTACTACTTAACACTATGCATTTGCTGGCACATTGGAGCACAGATTGATTGCTTAGTTTTATTTCTTTTTTTCATCAACATTATTTTCTAAACCAAGAATAGGGGAACCATTTTATAGCTTCTAAGGTTTTTTTTTAAATTTCCTTTCAAATTAACAACTGTAATTATACACTAATTCCAAAGCACATTTTTTTTTAGAGCCTAAAGCTTAACTCTTAGAAATGTTAATAATAATTGACAAAATTATATTATGATTTTGCTACCAGCATTGTAAGGAGAGGTGAGAAAACCATTAGATAACACAGTAAATTATGTACAAAATCATTCCATAAATTAATTACCTGTTCCTCAGTCCATTGATCTAAATTATAATGTATGTGGAGTATATGAAATACAGTTTTCTTTATCTTGTAGGCTTATTTTGCTGATGGCAACAAGGTAAGGACATTTTACCTAAAGTATATGAAAAAAGTTTTCTTTATTTCAACTTTAGTATTCACAAACTTATGTGAAACCTATTTTTTTTGTTGTTTTTTTCCTCTTCCTTGCCCACCTTCTCTATTCCCATCTTATCTTCTTATCTCTCAAAAAGCAACAAGATCGGGAACCTGTATTTTCAGAAGAACTGGGGCTTGCAATAGAGAAATTGAAGGATGGATTCACCCTACAGGGACTTTGGGAAGTAATGAGTTGATCTTGAGTTGACCTAGATTTCTATTTAAAGATATCTCAAGATTAAAGTTACTAGTTACCTTGTAAAAGGCACAGAATAGTTTTATAGAATAAGCTTTTAAAAGAGTTTTTAATAATTAAGAAAAAACTCATTTATCAAGATTTTACTGCCAGTTTTCTAAAATTATATTTAAAATTGTAATTTAAATGTATCTAGTCTGTAAATATTCTTAATTTGTACATAATACTTGTAAATTATTACTTTTTGGATATTAAATGATTGTATCACATTGGGTTTAATAAAAAATGTATGCAGTACCATTTAATGTTTTGAAAGTGTTATTTAAAAGAATAAGACTATTCCTATGGAATAATCAAAACACTTTTTTATTTTAAAGATCTGGTTTAAGTGTATTATCACCAGTTCCATATGAAAGCCAAATATAATACAAATAATGATCCTTAAACCTGTCGTTTTAAGTGGATCATATTTTGTAAACTAAATATTATACTCTCTGAAGTCTATCAGCCCTTAGATAAAGTTTGGGGCACTATTTTATAAATAATTTCAGTATACTTTGGACAATATTACATTTATTTTGTGAGGAAATGGTTTCATTCATTTATTGACTTTCTCTTTGCATTCATTGAGATTTCTTTGAAGTTTTCAAAAATAGGATATTATTTTCTGATTTCTTAGGTAAGATTTGGTGACCTCTCTGGCATCATTCAGTGTTTTTTGCTACTGCTCAGTCTAAAGAAATATTTTAAGGAAACTTCATCAAATATTTTGAGTTATCCAGATGATTCTTCTTTCTCTAGAGGAAAAGGAGTGAATGTGTAAAAACATCTAAAATGAGGTTCAATTGTATGTACAAACATGGACACATAATATAACCCATGTGCTAATCTGAGTTTATTAAAAATCATTGTACAAAAGCTAGAAATTATTGTTTCATTTCTGGAGAATGATTTCTGCATTTTTAAGGGAATTATAATAAGTAACCTATCTCAGGGGAAAAAGCATCTGAAAAATTTGTAGCAATCACAAATAAAACACTGCCAGGAATATTATTTAAATACTGTTTTCAAGAAAAAGAAACTTTATAAAATTGCTGAGTTGTTAAGGAATAATCTTAAGTGTCATATCATACCATTTGCATCTGACTCATTTATCTTTTCAAATGTTAGGTGCTGTGTGTCCAGAGAAGTGAGTCATTTATTGTTTAAACAAGGAAGCAGCTGTTAGTTTTTTCTAGTGTGTTAAAATCCTTAGTGGCATCTATAAATGGAAAAAGAGTCAATGAGTTCTTCTTTCAGCTGTTTTTGCAGCTGACAGTACCATTGACTTCACTCTGATGTAAAAAAAATGTTACTCATGGATAGAGACCTAAAAGTTTAAAAATATTTGACTGTCTGATCTGGTGACATTTATTCAACAAATATTTATGGAGCACCAACTAGGCCTTGGGGCTGTAGCACCCAATATAACAGAACAAAACACAACAATTACTATTTTCATGGAACTTAGTTCCCGGCCATGTTTTAGAATGCCATCGTTTGAAATTAAAGTTACAGTATAGCCCAACTGAGTTCAGAAAATATGATAATATGATTATGTAATAAAATATTTCATGAAGAAATACATGATGCCGTTTATATATAAATGATAGGTTTTCTTTCAAATCATGACTTGTGTATTCCATAATTAATATGGTGTTCTCTTATCAACTTACATTATGATTCCAGTTACATATTTTTTCCAAAGGCTTGTTTATCAAATTGTATGGGAGATATAGCACCTCACCCTGATTATATTAATAACAACGTGTACATCAACTTTTCTGTTAATAACATTCTTCTCTTAGGGTTACAGTTATTCTATTTTTTAACCTTGTATTAAACATAATTTTCAACACTTAGAACTATAGAACAGAACGTTTTTAGCAATCACATATGTGCATGGGTTTTTTTCTTCCCAGTCTTGACTTTCATCTGTTTCTGTTTTTGTTTGTTTTTGCTGGCCTTTTATGATTCCTTTTAATCTTTTGCCTTTATTTTACTTTTTTTTTTAATTGCCACCTCATATCCTTTGGAGTGCAAGGCAGGGTGTGAATAAATTAAATAATTTTATAATTTAATTCAACACTAATTATAATTTTTTTCCAATTAAGAATAAAGATAATTTAGAATATTTTTTAAAATTAGCAGTTTCTCTGCATTTATTATTTCAGTTAGAATGGGGTGTTATTATTTTAAGGATTTTTAAATAATTGTGTAAAATGGGAAAAATTTTTTATATACATCACCACAATTTTAAAAACTACATATAGTACATAATTAAAAGTCTTTACATTTCCTACTTTTAAAAGAAAAATGTGTATCCCATTCTAACGAGTAGAAAAAAAAATTTATGTGTAACATTTATTGGAAAGGGGAATCTTGCTTATGAGTATTCAAATGAGCTCACCTCATATTCTTGACCTTTGCATAACTAATTCCGGGAGCCAAGGAGTTTGCCATTAGACCATTTTTAGAGAACTGACTCATTTCTATGCTTCAGTTTTCTGTTAATTCAATATACATTTTCTTGTAGTAGCCTTTGTTCCCCTCTTTCCTAATGCTTTACGTATTTTAAGGCTTTCTGCATCACTTAAATGTCTTGTTTCTTAACTGTCTCCTTAGTGATTAAAAGTTCAGTTGTTCCTTTCAGTCAGTAACAGCTGCAAGAACAACTCTTCTTTCCAAGCTAGCTCTCCTAAATTCCCGTTGTTAGAGTTGGAATCTATATTTAACTGGTGGGATTAAATTGCAAAGGCTTCAAGCTGGGCACGGTACACTGATCTGTCTTTTTACAGCTAGACCTGTGTGCTGCAAGGAGCTAAAGCCTTCAGTGTCACCTTCCTTACCCAGGTTACTCACAAAATGGATTCCCAGCGCGAACTCACAGAGGAACTGCGCCTCTACCAATCGACCCTCCTTCAGGATGGTCTAAAAGATCTCCTGGATGAGAAAAAATTCATTGATTGCACCCTAAAAGCAGGTGAGAAAAGTCTTCCTTGCCACAGATTGATTTTGTCAGCTTGTAGTCCTTACTTCCGTGAGTTCTTTTTATCTGAAATTGATGAGGAGAAAAAAAAGGAGGTAGTACTAGATAATGTGGATCCTGCTATACTTGATTTAATCATCAAATACCTGTACTCTGCCAGTATTGATCTCAATGATGGAAATGTGCAAGATATTTTTGCATTGGCCAGCCGTTTTCAGATCCCCTCAGTGTTCACCGTCTGTGTCTCTTATCTTCAAAAAAGACTGGCTCCTGGTAACTGTCTAGCGATCCTAAGACTAGGACTACTTCTCGATTGCCCAAGACTTGCCATTTCTGCCCGTGAATTTGTTTCTGATCGCTTTGTGCAGATTTGTAAGGAAGAGGACTTTATGCAACTTTCTCCACAGGAACTCATCTCAGTCATTTCAAATGACAGCCTAAATGTAGAAAAGGAAGAAGCAGTATATGAGGCAGTGATGAAATGGGTACGAACAGACAAAGAAAACAGGGTTAAAAACCTTAGCGAAGTATTTGATTGCATCCGTTTTCGCCTTATGACAGAAAAATATTTTAAAGATCATGTTGAGAAAGATGATATCATTAAAAGCAACCCTGAACTCCAGAAGAAAATCAAAGTTATAAAAGATGCCTTTGCAGGCAAACTCCCAGAACCTAACAAAAATGCCGAGAAGACTGGGGCTGCTGAGGTGAATGGTGATGTTGGTGACGAAGATTTACTTCCTGGTTACCTGAATGACATTCCTAGGCATGGAATGTTTGTCAAAGACCTCATCCTTTTGATTAATGATACAGCTGCAGTAGCTTATGATCCCACAGAAAATGAGTGCTACCTTACTGCACTGGCTGAGCAGATTCCCAGAAACCATTCTAGCATTGTTACCAAACAAAATCAGGTATACGTGGTAGGAGGACTATATGTGGATGAAGAAAATAAGGATCAGTCTCTACAGTCTTACTTTTTCCAGGTAAGAAAGACTATTTTTAAATAAAGGCATGAAGGGAAGGCTGCTGCCATTCAGTTACCAATTTGTGAATTACTCAGGCTACTTGCATTTTATTCTAATTGATGTCTTACTCTATTCCTTTGCACTTCAATACTTAGAGGGTTGACAGAGAAATATTTAGATCACTTAATTTGGCTTCTTTTTAATAGTGAATAAAAGGTTTGATGAAGAATGAAGTTCTAATCAATTTTTAAATGATCACTCAGATTTTCTCTATACCCTATTATCCCAAAGGCTACGTTTATGGTTGATGATGGCCGTAATCCCTCACACCCCAGTTTTTTAATAAAAACTAAATATAATATTTTATACTCTCACCTGAAAAGTAAATTAATGTATTTCCCTGATAGTACTTATCATGTTACAAAGAAGTAATAATTGGTTAGATTTTATACCTTCTTCCAAGTGTCCTTAAACTGATTTGAAGTTGTTGGTAGTAGTATTTCATCACTTTTTATGGTGATTGCCTCAAATATAATGCTGAAAATGAAAAACTCTTGTGTATATATTCTACACACTTCAGATTACTTGCCAGGAAAAAATGTCTACATAAGTGTCACTAGTTTAAATTGATTAATTATCTTTAGAAGGTTTTGTTTATGACCATATTTATTTGGGTCAGAGTTTTACTAAGGTATTATTATAATTTAACAATTTGTTTTGTGAAACCATAGTAGTTTCCAAGAAAATAAATCCGCCTAAACTAATAGACTCTAGTTTGTTTTGAAGAGAGTTTTTTACATATTATCAATGCATTATACTTTATCAGCTTATGAAGGAATGAGTAACTTAACCTTTATCTTTAATAATGCTAAGATCAGTACTTTGTAGCTTAGAACTAGCTCAAAAGAATTTGTTTAGGTCATAGCTAATCATGACTTGGGCCTTATGGCATTTGTGTTGGAAAGACCAAAGATAAGTAAGTGTAGAATGTCATATCACTGTACTAGTTTGCAAAGTGTGTGACATACCGTGCATTCAAAAAATACTGCCGTTAATCAGCTTTTTCTAATCTTAAAAAAATATATCTAACTATACATATTAATCATGTTTCTTAATTTTCAGTGTTTCAGTGAAGAAGGTTAACTATGAATTAAAACATAAAATAAAAACTGTAATCGTAACTATTTGAATGCAGGCCAGAAAATTTCCTAAGCCCTAATGTAAATTCAGATCAGTTTCAGAAAGGATGAATTCACTAATAAAGGCCATAAATATATCCAGAAAGTTAAAATGGCATCAAGATAGAGAGATAGACAGACAACTAGAAAAGGTTGAGTCAGGGAATAATAATGATTCCGAAAAACTCCTAGGGTTTATTTTTTTTGCTCCATTTCATATTTAATCTTAATTAAATACATCCACAAACCCTTTACTTTCAAATATTTACCTTAATCTTTATCCTTATTCTCTCCCATCCTATTACTACCCTTACTTTTATTGGCAGGGTTTCTCGTTTTTGGTTCAAGAAACCTGCTCAATGTTCTTTACTGCTGCAAAAACAGTTATACACTGTGGGAAGGGTCAACTGCTGTGTTAACTCCTTGTCACTACCCATGCCTTGATGCTTTTAAAAGACAGTAGAAGAACAAGATGCTATAATAAGACCTATGAAGGAGGGGTTTTGATTCATAAGAAAATATTTATATGAACATTGAAAGTTTTTTATTTTTCTGCTTGGTCACTTTTGTTTAAAATACATTAATTTAGGAGTATTTTGTCCTTTGATTGCATGGTATAACCAGATTATGAAAATCTTTACCTAGATAAGTGATTTTTTAAAATAGAATAAATAGATTCATCAAAGTTTAGAATAGCACCAGATCTTAAAGTAATCTAGGTGCCTAATTTTAAGAATGAGGAAACTGGAACCCAGAAACTGTGAAATCATCTAGCCAGGATCACAGGGCCTATCTACAGGAGAGCCTGCTAGGCAGCCTACTGTTATACAGCTGTTGTAGAAGGTGCCCTACGAAGGATGTTGTGGGGATTAAGCCCACAGGTTTGCAATTATGATGGCTGCTGTTTCCATTTTTTAAAACAAACTGGTTTTTGATAGCTTGGATTTGAATTCCATTTAAAAGTTTGCAATTATGATGGCTGCTGTTTCCATTTTTTAAAACAAACTGGTTTTTGATAGCTTGGATTTGAATTCCATTTAAAAGCTCTGTGAACATGGGCACATTTTACCTTTCCATGCTTCAGTTTTCTCATCTGTAAAATGGGCATGAGAAAAGTACCTATCCTGGAGAATTAAATGACGTTATCTGAATAAAGCATTTAGTACAAAGCCCATCACAGAGTCAAAATCCATAAATGTTTATTATTACTTTTCCTGTTCTACACACCACCTGCTTGATCCAGGGTTTTTTGTTTTTTCAAAAAGGGAAGTATTAGTGATTATTATCTAGATGATGAAATTAGTGGATGCAAAACTATTAATGCATATGTGGGCATAAAATTCCTCATCCTGACTAGTTTTCTTTAGTGCTTTATTTTAACTGAATTTACTACATAAGATATAAAGTATTTATTTAAGTAGGTACTGGGACTTGAACCTGGGACCTCATACATGGAATCAGGTGCTCAACCACTGAGCTATGCCTGTTCCCCCACAGCCTTTAATTTTTACATTAAAAAAATTTTATATCAATATTATAAATTACTCCCCTAATACAAGATAATAACTACAATAACAGTGAATCTGCTTTGGTCCATGCCCTTATATTTGTTCATTCCTCATTCTTGAGGGTTTTGGGGTGATGTCCACTCTGACTGCTGGAGATTGAGAATGGACATAGATATTATGGGGCAAAGGAAAAGAATTGTTTTATTTGCAGTTGAAGATAACTTCTTCCTTTTGGGATGAGGCTGGTCTTTCATCATCATTTTGTTAGTTGTCCATGGTAAGCCCAAAGAACTGGAGAGTAGGAGTTGGCTACACTCTGCTGGGTTTCAGGACTCAGCCGTCAATGACAAATCAGAAGATTTAAGTCTCTGAGAATATACTTAACAAGTAGATTGAAAATTATGGATTCAAATAAAAGGAGTAGAAGAATCATGATTAGGGGAATTATAAGTGAGTACAACTATGTTATATTGGGGAAATAAATTTTCATATATTCCCAGAAAAGGCCCACCCACAGGGTATTGATTTCATATGGTCATGTGACTTGCCTGTGGCATCTGGACGGCCCTAGAGCCCTCAGGAGCACTTTTGTTGGAGGCTTTGTTTACTGTTGCAGTTTGTGAAGTCTGAATGAGACCTGTACAAGTGTAACCTCCAGAATGACCTCCCAACTCACTTTGAATTTACTGGTTAAGACATAAACAGGCTTCTATAGAGACCCCTCCCTACACCACAGCCTTAAAAAAATTTTTTTTTTTTGTTAAAAAAGTAGTGAGAAAAATCATGCATAAAATTCAGGGTTCCAGTATTCCACCCTATTATTTAACACCTTGCATTAATGTGGCACATTTGTTACAGCTGATGAGAACATTTTTGTAATTGCACATTAATGTTATAGTCCATGGTCTACATTAGGGTTCACTGTGTTATACAGTCCTATGTTTGTTCTTTGTAATTTTTATCCTTGTAACATGTGCAACCTGAAATTTCCCCTTTTAACCACAACTTTTTATATCAGCATTTATTCTTTTTTTTTTTAAGAGTTATTTGTTTATTTCTCTCCCCTTCCCCCCCACCCCAGTTGTCTGTTCTCTGTGTCTATTTGCTGTGTTGTCTTTGTCCGCTTCTGTTGTTGTCAGCGGCACGGTAATCTGTGTTTTTTTCTGTTGCGTCATCTTGTGTCAGCTCTTCGTGTGTGCAGTGCCATTCCTGGGCAGGCTGCACTTTCTTTCGCCCTGGGCGGCTCTCACGGGGCGCACTCCTTGCACGTGGGGCTCCCCTACGAGGGGGACATCCCTGTGTGGCAGGGCACTCCTTGCACGCATCAGCACTGCGCATGGGCCACCTCCACATGGGTCAAGGAGGCCCAGGCTTTGAACTGCAGACCTCCCATGTGGTAGACGGATACCCTAACCACTGGACCAAGTCCGCCGCCCAGCATTTATTCTTGGTATCCAGTGATTCTGGGATTCATTCATTTTTCTTCTGATACATAGAAGTAGCACCAGAAAGAACAAATCTGTGGCTGCATTCCCTCAGAAAAGTTTTCTTGTGCTTTGGTGTCATAAAGTCCAAAGTGGAAAAATCTTAAAATTACCAATAGTAAGTTCTGAACATGCCAGAATCAAGGACCTAACTTGGGCTTGCAGGTATGGCAATAGCAAAAACAAGTGAAGTTATTTCTTTTCATAATTCAAAAGAGAGAGAGGAGGGTATTTCAAATGACTCCCAAAAGAAGTCGTTAAACCTACAACATTAAAACCTACCTATGTCAGAAGTAATAAAGCAAAAGAGAGAACTTTAAAAATTTAAACAGAAAGAAAAATGATATTGCTTAACCTCTCAGTTGTCTGTGGGCTAAGTGACAGGTCCAGCTGTCCTGGTCCTGATGCCACCTTGGGGAATATGTTAAATATAGTATGCTGGGTTATTCACAGACTGTGACCCTCCTTACTGCAGCAGCCTCTCTTTCCTCAGTGTCCTAAATGTATTAAGATTCCTTGCTTCAAACCCAAACAAGGCAACACGGGAAGAAAATTTGATAAGAAACCTCACAGTGCTAACTAACCTCTGGTGATTCTATTTTTTTTTGTTTTTTTTTGTTTTTTTTGTTTTTGAGCTATCAGGACTGGGGGTTGAACATATGTGGGAGGCTGGTGCCCAACCACTGAGCCACATTGGCTTCCTGAGTTGGTTTTTTCATTTGTTTTGCTCACTTGTTTTTGTTTTTTCTAGGAGGCACCGGGAACTGAACCCGGGACCTTGCATGTGGGAAACAGGCACTCAATTGCTTGAGCCACATCCACTCCCCAATTCTATTTTATTATCTTTCTTTTATTGAAGTCCTGAATATTTGGATAATTTTAGCTATTTTGGTAAGCCTCGTAGGTTTTCTCTTCTTGGTAATTCAGAGCTAAAATATGATACTTGTGAATTGTAGTTTCATTTTACTTGCCAGATCTTTGTCTATCTCATTGAATTGTAAGCAACACATACAGTATAGTGTATATTTTTTGGTATACCTGTGACTTTTTTCTAACAAGCTCCACAATTCCTCATGTATTTTTTCAGCTTGACAATGTATCATCTGAGTGGATTGGACTTCCTCCTCTGCCTTCAGCCAGGTGTCTCTTCGGTCTGGGAGAGGTAGATGACAAAATCTATGTAGTTGCAGGCAAAGACCTTCAAACAGAGGCTTCGCTGGACTCAGTACTATGCTATGATCCTGTGTAAGTTGAAATGGCATTCCTGCTCCCTAAATATTCAGTTGTCTGAGTGCATACAACATATTCATATTTTTAGAACCTGGTATTTTTTGAAAGCATATAAATTCTATCATCTTCTAATTTTAGGGCTGTAAAATGGAGTGAAGTAAAAAAGCTTCCTATCAAAGTCTATGGCCATAATGTAATCTCACATAATGGGATGATATATTGTCTGGGAGGAAAGACAGATGATAAGTAAGTATACTGAAATTTCCTTATGATTTAGACAAATGAGTTTTTTTTTATTATAAGGACTCCTTGCTCTTTTCATTTGAATCTACATACTTAAAATTTGGTCCTTGCTCAATATTTCGAAAGTAGAATTTCAATGTAAAATTTTGAAAAGTTATTGGAAGATATTACAAATATTTCTAAAGGAAAACCATATAAAATGTAAACGTTGCTGAAGTAAATGTAGATACCCAGCATATTGCTAGAACGAGCATGTCTCCATCATAAACATTTATACAGTGGAAAAGCAGAATTTAAGAGGTGATCTTTTTTTCTTCAGCAAATCAATTTTATTGATACCTATTAATAAAGCATAAATCCATCCAAAATGTACAATCAATAATGGTGTTCAGATAATCACATAGTTGTGCATTCATCACTTCAATTAAGTATTTTAATTAGCTAATTTATAATTATACTTTACTACATTAAATACAATTTTATTTAGCCATAGATGGATAAAAATTGTTACCTCTAATATTTAAAATATAATTTATAATTACTAAAACAATAGCATATAAAATACTTTACATCCATAAAAGGGAATTTAAAATATGAAACTGAAAAGCATGGTAACTGAAAAGAGTGCAGTTATTTCCTCATTAATGTTTCACATATTTACTCCTAGGCAGAGGTAATACTCAAAATATTTAACAACTGTTCTCAAATAGGCACTGATCAAGATCAGGTACTCCCTGGTACACCCATTGTGTCCAGTCTCTTGTGAGAAAAGCAGGACCAGGTTTCAGATATAAACATAACTTGATTTCTGGTCCGTTCTTAAGGAATAAGTGATTATGAAAAAGACCTACAACTTAGTGGAGGAGAAATTATTTCAAAGTGCTCCAGAAATCCATTAGGCCAGTAAGCCTGTCTTCCAAAATAAACATTCTCAGTTTAGACAATGAGCAGAAATAACCTTCGGCCCCTGAAAACAGCCTTATTTGGCTTGTCATCATCTGCTTAGGCTGTTTAATTCATAGAGATGTCCAATCCTGGAGAGAGCCAGAATTGAGAATTATAAGGGCAAAACAGGAAAGGAGAGGAAAGTGTGGAAATGTGCTAGAAATAAAGACTTCTATATTCTGGAGATAATAATTGATTATTACTCAATAAAAATGGTAAATACAGCACAGAAAACATTTTAAAAAGCAGTACGCACCACTCACCCCACAGTATACCCACAGTCCATGCCTCAGACTCTGTACTTTTCTTGTTTTCTTGTTTCTTAATAAACTCTACTCCCTTGCCTACCCATAAAAAAAAAAACTAAAAAAAAAAAGCAGTGGTTCTAATGTAATTTGTTTATATGCAAAGATAAAATATTCTGAAATGTTAATATATCCTTCTTAATTCCAGCTATTCCCATCAAATAAATATTTGAAGAAAGTATATTTTAAACTCACAAAGTCTTATTTCTGGCATTTTTCCTGAGTAAATGGAATGGAATGGAATATCTCTCTGACATAAGAGTGTGCTGACTTCTGAAACATAGGAACCTTGCCAAATAATTTAAATTGTTTCCTTCAAGTAGTATTAGTAACTAGGAAATTGATATGTCAGTAAGAAGCATACAGTTTGTCAGTAAGAATATATTAATCTTGTGAATATGAATAACCAAGATAGAATTCCTTGACAAATGCCAAAGTTAAGAACTTTGAAATGAGTCATTATCTAAAAGAAAGCACAGAATTGCACTAGTTTTTGAAAACCATGGAATTTGGAAACCATGATTTTGTATCATGCTTATATCTAATTTTACTTAGTGATGCCATACCCATAGTCAAACAGAGGAAATTCTTCTAGTGTAGATATAAATTTTTAATTTAAAGAAAAAAAAAATCTGTGCAAAACATTGTGTTTTTTTGTTTTTTGTATTACCAGTTAATCAGGTATTTGGAATTTTGAACTCCCATTCCTGAATTATGGATTAACCTTAAGGAACCAGAAGAAACATACTTTGAAAAATAATCAGATGAGTCTAGGTTTGCCTGGGCAGCATTTAGCATATAATTTCATCAATTCAGATGACTAGTTGTCTAATTTATTGTTCCAGATTTTTAGAATGCATTGATATATTTAGTGTTAGAGTAAAATGAAATGATCATTCTACATAGTTAAATTAAAAATAGGTATATTCACGCCTAATTGTAATTAACTGATTCATTACTAAGGATATTCATATTATAAAATTAACTTAACATTGTTAATGAGCACAAAGTGTTTATGATTTTTTTTTTTATTCTACTCATGTCTTTGTCTAATTTAATAGCAGATACATTAAGATATACTCTGGGCTTCTAGACAGTTGCCTAGAAGTATAGGTACTGTACCTTCTAGTGGTATAATTAAGTTAAAAAATAATTTTGGTCCTCACGTTTGGAATTGCTCTGTTGCTTAGTAGAATATATTCAAATTAAAAACACTGTGGCGTTTTTCTGACCCTCTGTAATACTACATATTTTCATCCAAGAAGCAAAGCTAAATTATAAATGTTGCTTCTTTCAAAAATTCTAAGAAGGTTCTAAAAGGCTCATTTTGGAGAAGCTGATGTGTGCCTACCATATGGGAGGTCCCAAGTTCGGTTCCCAGTGCCTCCTAAAGATGCGCAAGACAGGGAGCTGATGTGACAGGCTGGCATGGTGAACTGACACAATGAGATGATGCAGCAAAGACATGCAACAAGGAAACACAATGAGAGACACAACAAGCAGACAGCAGAGGTGGCTCAAACAACTGGGCGCCTACCTTCTACATCGGAGGTCCTTTCGCCTACCTTCTACATCGGAGGTCCTTGGTTTGGTTCCCAGTGCCTCCTGAAAAGACAATCAGACACAAAGAGCACACAATGAGCAGACACAAAGAGCAGACAGCAAGTGCAAACAACAACGGGGGTGGGGAGAAATAAACTAAATCTTTAAAAAATAAAAGGATCGTTTTACTGTCTCTCATGTTTACAGAAAGTGTACAAACAGAGTGTTCATCTACAACCCCAAAAAAGGAGATTGGAAAGATCTGGCTCCAATGAAAACCCCTCGTTCCATGTTTGGAGTGGCAGTCCATAAAGGCAAAATTGTGATTGCAGGAGGTGTCACTGAAGATGGTCTTTCAGCTTCAGTTGAAGCTTTTGACCTCACAACCAATAAGTGAGTTGCTTTGTCTTACCAGTGCATGATATCAATCAGTGTACATTTTAATTTTTAATTTTGGAGAAAAAAATTAAGCTTTCTAATTAGAACATGGGGAGGGAAGGGGAGGGAGGCATAGATTAAGGAGGAAATATTTTCATCTGGGCTTCTGCTGCCATTGTGGAGTATAAAAATTCTAATATTTTGATGCATCATGTGTATGTAATTTGGAGCACAGAACCATCGAGTTAATGTGGGAGTGATATATTTACCCTTGTTATTAATGTAATTTTATGAATTTAGTCATTCAGAGGTAATACCTCTGAATAATTATATCAATTTGAAATACATCATTTCTTTAAGAACCAAAAGACCTTCACTTAGCTTATTTATGAAATTTGTAAATTATGACATCTTCAGAAGTTTAATTCCTTTATGCTCTTTATAATTTTCTTAAAATTTCCACTTTTAAGCTTTTACTGACTTAATATGAAAAAATCAGTGTTTTTCAAATTTTTTATCTTATACATTTGCATGAGTATATCCTTTTTATACTCCTAGTTTAGCAATGAAGACAAAATTAGACAGTCTACTAAATGAATTACACTATTTTTTCCTCTCCCCTTCACCCCCCCGCCCCCCTCCCCCGCCCCGCCAATTGTCTGTTCTCTGCATCCATTCGCTGTGTGTTCTGTGTCCACTTGCATTCTCGTCAGCGGCACCAGGAATCTGTCTCTTTTTGTTGCATCATCTTGCTGCATCAGCTCTTCGTGTGTGCGGTGCCAGTCCTGGGCAGTCTATACTTTTTTCACATGGGGCGGCTCTCCTTGGGGGTTCCCCTATGTGGGGGACACCCCTCCGTGGCAGGGCACTCCTTGCGCGCATAAGCACTGCGTGTGGGCCAGCTCCACAGGGGTCAAGGAGGCCCGGGGTTGGAACCCTGGACCTCCCATATGGTAGGTGGATGTTCTATCAGTTGAGCCAAATCCACTTCCGGGACTTTTTTTTTTTGGCTAGTCTTCTATAATGTTTATTTTCATAAATAGATAACATCTGCTCAAATAAACTCCAAAGTTGCTGGGCATTTTAATTTAACACTTGGGTTGAATGCATGATAACAGCAGTTTAATTTCTGTACTTTGATCAAAACCCTAAGAACAATATCCTTTTTTTTTAAAATATATTTTTTATTTATTTTTAAAAATTACATAGATCACACAAAATATATATTTTTAAGGAACCATGTATACATGATTACAAATTAGACTTTAGTATCCAAAAATCAACACAAACTTTTAAGGAATGGTATTTAAATAATTTTTTTTTTTTGAGGTACCGGGGCCAGAGATTGAACCCCGGATCTCGTATGTAAGCCGGCACTCAACCACTATGCCACAATGGCTCCCCTGAGTTGGTTTTTTCATTAGTTTGCTTGTTGTTTTTTGTTTGTTTGTTTGTTTTTAGGAGCCACCAGGGACTAAACTGAGGACCTCCCATGTGGGAAGCGGGCACTCAACTGCTTGAGCCATATCTGCTCTCCTTTAAATAATTCATTAATGCCATGTTTTAAAGACTATATAATATGGGGAAATGTTCATGATATTAGAAGTTAAAGAAGCAGGATACAAAATTGGAAGTGTGCTGTGTTCTTAGTTTGGTAATATGTATGGATGCTTATATCTAAACTTATATGCTTTTGAAAAAATGACAAAATTACACCAAAATTGCAGGCTAATATGCCTGGAGGGTATGATCATGGGGGATGTTTGTTTTCTTCTATACTTCCTGTACTTCCCAGATTTTCTACAAGGTACATGTATTATTTTTATATTATAATTAGAAAACGCTATGTTTAAAGAAAAACAATGCAGTTTAATTTTTTTTTTAAAGACATGATGAGGAATATATTTTTTTTTTTTTTAAAGATTTATTTTATCTATTTCTCTCCACCTCCCCCACCGCCCCAGTTGTCTGTTCTCTGTGTCCACTCGCTGGGCGCTCTTCCCTGTCCGCTCCTGTTGTTGTCAGCAGCACGGGAATGTTTCCTTTTGTTGCGTCATCTTGCTGCGTCAGCTCTCCGTGTGTGCGGCGCCATTCCTGGGCAGGCTGCACCTTCTTTCGTGCTGGGCAGCTCTCCTTACGGGGCGCACGCCCTGTGCGTAGGGCTCCCCCACGCGGGGGACTCCCCTGCATGGCAGGGCACTCCTTGCACGCATCAGCCCTGCGCATGGGCCAGCTCCACATGGGTCAAGGAGGCCCTGGGTTTGAACCACGGACCTCCCATGTGGTAGACGGACGCCCCATCCACTGGGCCAAGTCCGCTTCCCATGCGGTTTAATTTTAATGTCAAATTAATGGAATAGAAAGCTACTGAAATAACCCATTCATTTTAGATTCCTGATACTTCCAGTCAATATGATTTGTTTTAATTTTAGTTGACCTATTTCAGATCATTGTTATCAATAAAATTTTTCCTTAAATCCTTTATGAAAAAGATGAAATGTAAATCATAAAAAGGAATTTCCATCCCCATTTTCTATACTATCCTTGTAACGTTCCTTCATTGCAAAGGATTTGGAGATTTTAGTATGTTGGAGATCTTTGTATTAGCATTCAAATGAAATCTAACCAAGTAGCACATTGGGGGACCAGGAGCCAGTTTGTGGCACACATTTTTAAAACCACTGCTAAAAGCACTAAACAATGCAAGTAGAGTATTCTAGGATGGACATATTGAGGGCTTTATATCAAAATGTGGTTATATCTTTCAAATAAAGGAATATTCAAATATTTCCTAATAGCAAACTGTCTTAATCTTATAATTTGGAGTCTCTGTGTTAGTTGATTTTTAACATTAAAATTTCTAATAATTGTTCAATAAATACATTTGACATTTCTTTAAGAGTTCAATATTTGACCATATTTTCAATAATACTTAGATGGGAAATAATGCAAGAGTTCCCCCAAGAAAGAAGTTCCATCAGTTTGGTCAGCCTAGCTGGATCCTTGTATGCCATTGGTGGCTTTGCTATGATTCAGCTGGAGTCTAAAGAGTTTGCACCCACTGAAGTCAATGACATATGGAAGTAAGTTGTTTTCACTTCAATTTTCTTAACAAATATTAAATCAGATAATTGATAAAAACAGTTTTGTAATAAATAATAAGCCAGAATTTCCCAACATGTAAGTTCTTTCCCTGTTATAAAGTAAATACTCTTTGAACCTAATTGAACTATTCCACTTGCCACTTACTTAAGTACTGCCTCTAATTAGCTGTGCGCTTGGAAAAGAAATAATCAGTGAGAGTTGGCCTATTTACCCTGTAAGCTCCATTTCACCTCTACAAATCTAATGCTCCAGATATCCAACAGAGCAAAGGTTGCTTCTAAACCACCTGCCTTTCTACCAAAGTAGTTTATTTCCTAAGAAAGGGTTCCAAAGATACGTATTTAACTTCTTGGGTTTTCCTTGAATTCATTAATCCTATTTTTTATCTAATTTAAACAGTTTTCTATTTGTTTGTGGATTCAGTTAACATATTCTTTCTAAAGACAAAAAAATAAAAACAATCCATTTTACCTCCCAGATAAGTGCTGGGCAGTTCTCCCTAAGTATGACACTTGCTATTTTTATGCAATTAAACTTATTTTATAGTTAGGATTAAAAATGAATGTTTTAAAAAAAGAGAGTATTTTACCAGAGTTTCTAATGCAGAGAATCTCACACGGAGACCAGAGTGTATCCAGGAAGTCTTGGGAGCAGAAGTTTAAGTTTGTGTTCTAGAGAGTAGCAGAGTAGATAGGAACAGTGCTTAGTGTCTAGATGTCTGGTCACCATCAGGATACTGCATGTGTCTGCCAAATGGCAACTGCTTATCAAAGTTTACAGGAGATAGGTCTCAGGTACTCAAAATGATAAGTTAGTTCATGCTGTACACTCACCCAGCAATTGCCAAGCTCATGCTTTCCCTGTCAGCTTAAAGGTCAGGCCTCATGATCCAAGGTTAGATATTACAAACATCAGTGCAAAATTCATGTTCTCCTTTTAACCTAGCCTGTTACCAGATTGTATAGAACATAGCTACTTAAAGTATTGTTTGTGCAGCAGAAGCACATTGGTATCTGAGAACTTCTCAGAAATGCAGCATCCCAGGCCCTACCCCAGACCTACTGAATCAGAATCTGCTTTTTTAAAAATTTATGACAAGATTTACTTCTCAAGTTGAAATTATAGCAAATGAAGAGTACCAAATATCTCAACTAGACTCCGTTTCCATTTATTTCCAACAGGTTCCTTCTTAGTGTAGTTTCTATGGCCATAAAATAAAGGTTTATATACATATTCTAACTAATGAGGAGAATCTGCATTTTAACAGGATTCTTAAGTTATTTTGTGTGCACATTTGAGTACAGCTTTGGACATGCACCACTTCTACCTGATTAGTGAAAGTACACCACTGAGCCTGAGGGTGAAAATGAATATGATTTGTTCTGTACCTGAACCAACAGAGATGCCTTACTCACAGCTAGTTAGCTGGAAAGCTGAAAGGCTGGTAGCTTAACCAAACAATTATTTTGTGCATTTCCTTATATTCTTGTAATCGTGAGTAGCTGTGCTGGAAATCAAGGGAAAAAAGTAGTTCTAAAAGGAAGTGAATGGGGAGCAGGTGAAGCTCAGTGGTTGAATGCCTGCTTCCCATGTACAAGGTCCTGCGTTCAATCTCTGGTACCTCCTAAGAAAAAGAGAAGAAAAGAAAAGAAAAGGAGGTTAACTATTACCTCCACTTTCCCCCAAAATAGAGGGGAAAAGGGGGTAGGGGGAAGGGAAACCTGGAGATTTCCAGAGAGGAAAAAGGCTAGAATTAGCAAGGGGGTGAAGACAGGGAAAGTCTAGACACAGTAGAAAAAGGAAATAAAATAATAGAGGGGTGGGGAGGTTAGAGTTTGGAAACCAGGGCCAGGCAACAAGGATAAATAGGCACTGATTCTCTACTTGTGCTCATGTTACAGTTGTTTGAGAGGTTTTAAAATATACCAGTACTTGAACCTTAACCCAGACCAGTTAAATCAGAATTTCTGGAGACAGGGCCTGGGCATCAGTAATGTTATAAAACTTCCCAGGTGATTCTAATGTAGCCAAGGTGAGAAACACTAGCATTAAGGAATGGTGATATTAATGGCTGATCCTCACAAGAGCTAGCCTGGTTCCTAATGATGGCTGGAAGCCAAGCTGCCCCAGGAGGACAAAGTTTTAGCATATACTGCTAAAAGTAGACCTTAACATTGCTGAGGAGAACCTGGAATAGGGATCCTCTCTGATTACAGTTCATTTTGTGATTAGGGCATTGGTTCCCAAATTTGCTTGCAGATTGGAATTATTTAGGGAGCTTCAGAAAGTCCTGATGCCTCTTTCTCACCCTGAATGATAATGATTTAACTGGCCTGAAGTATGGCCTGGGCTTTGGAATTTTTAAAAGACTCCAGGATGATTCTAATGTGCAGACAAGTTTGAGAACCACTGATTGAGGAAAGGCAAAAAGGGGGATTCTTCTGTTTGGGGCTATAAAATTTTGAATTTGGGTACTGCTACTTTCTATTTGGTAATATAGTCTAGAACAATGATTCTCAAACTTTACTGTATATTAGAATCACTTAGGGAGCTTTTAAAAATCCTGATGTCCAGGGTACACACCATACCAATTAAGTTCTGTCTCTATGGGTGAGACCCAGGCTTCCATATCTTTCAGTGTTTCCAGGTAGTGCCAATGTGCAGTCAAGTTTGAGAGTCAATGACCTAGGTCAGTAATTCTCGAAGCAACAGCATCATTACCTGGGTACTTGTTAAAAATGCAAATTCTCAGGCTTTACCTCAAGCCTACTGAATCAGAACTCTAGGGGTGGGCCCAGTAATCTGTCTTTATAAAGCATGCAAGTAACTACAGTTGAGAGCTAATAGTCTCATTCCCATATGTCCTCAATTTCCTCATGAACCTCTTTTCACACATATGAACAGTATACCACATTTTAAACCTGTATACTTTCTTACACTCTGTGGTGTGTAAAAGAAAAATTCCATTCTTCTATTTTTTTCTTGAAATTATTCCATAATTTAGAATTGATTATGTTATTAGCTGAAAAAAAATTATAACTGCCAGGAAGCAAACATTCTTGAGCCTTATTTAACCTCAACCTCCTATTCCTTAAACATGGTTACTCTTTCTTTTCAAGCCATTTAAAACCATTCTTTATCTCTTATTGCCCCAAATTTTATGTTAATTAGGATTCTTCCCTATATTAGTACTAAAATATTTTTGCCTACTTTTCTCTACATAGAAATCACTTAGTGCACAGTTCAGTTGAGGAGAATTAAATTTGGAACATTGAGAAAATTATGTAGGGACCAGCTAACTTTAATAATTATTGTTTTTAAATCTCATGTATCATAGAATGATTTAGAGTAATTCCTATATACCAAGTAGTGCTAGCTTCTGGAGGTGGGACAATACTAAGGTGAAAAATATATATTCTTTGCCTTCAAAGAGCTTTAGATTTGTTGATGATAAAGATACAGGAAAAGAATTATAATAGTGATAATTGCTATAATAGATAATATGATATATAAAGGGCTATGTAAAAATGAAGAGAAAGCAGCAAACCTTGCTTGAGAAAGGCAAGAAAAGCTTCAGAGAGAAGATAACTTTTGAGAGTTTCTCATGCAAAGAGAAAAGAGCATTCTGGGCAAAGGAAATTATGTTAGACATACATGTTTCAAAGAAATTCATGTTATCTGTATCTGAATATTCAGAGATAATATTCAGAGGGGTGGGAGGTGGAGCAGGGCTCATTGGGGCAGGACACACCATGGACCCCTGGGGGCAGCCCCTCAGCCTTTTCAGTGGCCTGAGAAACCTGGTTGTGTCCACCGTCAGAAGACCAGGCGAGAGTGTAATGAGGCCCTGGTGGGCAGCCGCCGGCCAGTGGCCTGTCAGGATCCTCCCATAGCCAGCCAGGATCCAGCTGTGGCCCTCTGGGATTCTGTAGTCCCTGCTGCCCCCAAGCCCATGGTCATAACCCAGGGCTGACTAAGTCGGGAACATCAGGGTCTGTTCAACCATGAAGTAAAATCCCTGGATGTGGCACGGCTGCTTAGCAGTAGGGCGCTGGAACCAGGCTGCCCCCCACTCCCTACCAGGCCCTCTCCAAGCCCGAGAACCACAATCAAGAGGCAAGGAGAACCAAGTGCCTGGAGGCTCAGGCCCAGACCCACCCAGTCCCCTGGAGCCCCCTAGCTTAGGACAGCTGCTAGGGGAGCTGCAGTATCAGCTGATGCTGCCACAGGCCTTGCCCAGGAGGAACTTGATGCCATCATGGGCACTTTACAGGCCTGTCATGGCTGTGTGCCTGACCTCTCCCTGGTGCTCCAGGGCTGCCAGCCACCCCTGCCAGGGTTCAAGCCCAAGGACCCTGAGAGACAAAGGATCACCCCCTCTTGGATCAACAGCCTTGAGTAGGCCCCAGGGGAGGGGCAGCAGAGAAGGCAACAGGGGGCAAAGGAGCTCACCTTCATCATAGCTCACACCTCCAGCACAACCACTGTGCACAGGGTGAGCCTGGCACTGCCATGGGACCCCTGGCCTCCCCCCTTGCCCTCATTGCTTTCACCATCTGGAGCTGCCTGTGGCCCCCCAGTAGCCTTTGACCTGCTGAAAAGCATCTGACTGGTGGCCACACTGCCCCCTCCCTGGCCCTCCGCAGTCCCTGCTTCCACCGCCATCATCCTTGTTGCCCCAGACCTCTGCTCTGGACTGGAACCCCAGCCCCCCTGCCCCACTACCCAGCCTCTCCTAGGTGGTGGCCCAGAGCAGACCTGAGGCCTGGTCCTTTCCATCCATGAGACTTTACTGAGGGGGCTGAGGCTAGGACTGGGGAAGGGAACCCTTACTCTCAATCATCTCAGTAAAGTACTTTCTTCATGGGAAAAAAAAAGACTCAGATTCAGAGATAAAGACCAGTTCTTACCTAAAGTCAAATATGTAAATCTAAGAGTAGTTCTCAAACAGGAAAATAAAGGGGAAGAGGAATTAAATTTTTTTTAGTGATTATTATGTACTGGGTGCTTTGCTAGACACTTGTCTATGGAAAACAGTTGAAATCATAATTAAGACTACTAACAGTCGCTCTTTCCTAGTTCTTACTATTAAGTAAGTGTCAGTTTACCTTGACTTAAAGAGACCAACTATCTCCCATCACACAAGGTGAATGACTGCTTAACTATCTTTTGCTCTTAACCTATGGACAGTTTTTGATTCCCAGAAAAGGCTTTAACAGCCTAGGCATCCTGATTACTGTTGCAGTAGTTCAGATATACGCTCACTCATAGAATTCATATTTTGGGAGTAATTCACATTGTTATATGCAAACCATCATCTAATCCTTCTCTGGGAAAGAGCCAGTAGGATTGTAAGGCCATACAGTCATGGTACTTTTCAAAGATCCACATTTGTAGATTTTTTAACCCAGGAATGCCTATAGAACTAAAAAGCTACTTATAAACTGTTTACTAATTACTTTTTTTTTCCATTCCATCAGGTTTGAAGATGACAAAAAAGAATGGGCTGGCATGTTGAAGGAAATACGTTATGCTTCAGGAGCTAGTTGCCTAGCAACACGTTTAAATCTCTTCAAACTATCTAAACTATAGGCAAGAAAGTGACAAAACAGTAGATTGGGAGGTGGTTTGTTTGGATAACAGGGCTTTAATTTATTGTTTTTTTAAAAGCCTATACAGAGATTCATGTAGAAACCTATTAACTGAGTTGTCTAAGGTTAGGAGTGGATTCTAAAAACTCAAAAGTTACTGAATCTTCAATATAATGATCCCCATTTAAAACGTTTGTACTATGAAATTAAATACTAGGTCAAATTATTTCTTTTGCTAATCTGTCTCATTCATTGGATTGTAAAGGAGGTGCCTAAATTTAAGTTATTAATCCTTTCATTTGCATTGTTTGGGCAACTTTACTCTCGTTTTTTATTACAAATGAAATTGGAGAATGAAATTTGTACACTGCATTTTTTAAAAGTATTATTAAAAACCTTCTCTACTGCTTCAAGATATGGCAAGAATCCTATACAAATTAGTATAGGAGACTGCATGCCATGAGAAGAACTTTGGGAATACTATTTAAAGATGGGTATCATTTGAAGAGGGAAACTCCCTAAGTAAAATATTCAAATTCAAGTGGTCTTTTTTTTTTCCATTCTTATTTGCAACACCATTGTATTGTGATTTCCAAATCAAATTTTAAAATTTTTTAAAAGTTGAACCAGTAAATCATAGTCTTCAGGACATTAACTACAGCCATCCATGGCAGGAAGGTGGGAGTAGAAAATGGGGGCAGGAATTGGGGATGGGTGCGTGGAGGAAGATTTGTATCCATTGGTTTAAGTTTTAGCTATGCTTTCCATGAAAGATCTACCTGTTTGCAAATTTCTGATAGCAAGAAAGATTGACTGTATTATCCTTTGGTCTGTAATGTGAGGGTCTACATTCAAGTTGTTTGTTCTTGGTGTGTGTGTGTGTATGTGTGTGTGTGTATAAATTGATGCCTCAGTCTGTCCACAGTCGGATATCCCATTCAGCTATATGCAATCCATCAACTAATCATCACCTTTGATCTTAGCCACATGCCATTTTGTCAGACTAAGCTTTCATAAACATACTTGACTTCTTTCCTCACACATGTTATTTTCTGAGAAACCTAATTTGGGACTAATTTGGAGAATTCCATGATTACCTGTTCATACAATTTTATTTTCTCTACTGTAAATATTGAAATGTATTTAAAAAAAATTAGTTTTACTTTGCATCTCTGACATAGAATTCTGATTAATAGAGAAAAGTTTCTCTATACTGCTCTGAACAGTACCATGAGTCCACAACCAACAAATCCTGACAATGGGAAACTATAAGTTCTTCAACAGTTAAATTGTAAGGTAAAAGAAAGGGAAAGAGGGGGAAGCCTATAGATTAAGGCAGACTTAAAAGGGCGGCGGTGGCAAATTTTGGTGTCTAAAGATGCACACCTGAAGTGATAAAATTTTAAGAGTACGTGCTTACTAGAAAATCAGAATAGTGGTTACTTTGGGAGAGAATGCTGACTTAGGTAGATGTAGACATAAAATCAAGTCAAAACAATGCTTTTTACGGGTTTATTTCTTTTTTCTTTTTCTTTTTAGGAGGTACCAGAAATTTAACCCAGGACCCTCGTACATGGGAAGCAGGCACTCAAAACACTGAGCTATGCCCACTCCCCACTGTTGTCTTTTGAAGATGTGAAAATGTTCTGGAATTAGACAGTGGTGATGGTTGCACCACATAGTGAATATACTAAAACTCACTGCTCATACATTTTTAAAAAAAGATTTATTTTATTTCTCCCCACCCCCTCGTTTTCATTTACTGTGTCTGTTTGTTGTGTGCTGGTCTTTTTGTGGGGGGAGGCATCAGGAACCGAACCTGGCACCTCCCAAGTGGGAGGGAGGCACCTATCGCTTGAACTACCTCTGCTCACTGCTTTTTTGTGTCTCTCATTATATTTTCCTCTATGTCCCTTGTTGCATCAGCTCCCCGTCTTGCTCATCTTCTTTAGGAGGCACCGGGAACTGGTCCTGGACCTCCCATGTGGTAGGCAGGAGCTTAATCACTTGAGCCACATCCACTTCCCTGACTGTACACTTTAAAAAGGTAAATTTAAAAAAAAAAAGTAAGTTTTATGGCAGGTGAATTTTATCTCAATAAAAAAATAATGTTGGGAAGTGGATGTGGCTCAAGTGATAGAGCTTCCGCCTACCACATGGGAGGACCTGGGTTTGATTTCTGGGGCCTCCTGGTGAAAAAGAAGAGAAAGCATGCCTGCGCAAGTGCCTGTGTGATGAGCCAGTGCCTGCACGAGTGCCTGCACAGTGAGCCAGTGCCCGCGCGAGTTCCCACGTGGTGAACCAGTGCCCCCCCGCAAGTGAGTCATGCAGCAAGGTGATGATGCATTAAAAGAGAGAAAAGGGGAGAGTCAAGGTGAAGCACAGCAGGAACCAGGAACTGAGGTGGTGCAAATGACAGGGAAACTCTCTCCCTGCAAAAAACAACAGGATGGGAGGAGGGGAAGGGGGAGAATAAATAAATCTTTTTGAAAAATAGAATATTTAAAAAACAATAATGCTTTTCTTTATAACAATTCCAGTAATTTAGATAGAAAAATTATATATACGTATTATATACATTCAAAAGAAAACAATTTAACTCAGAGGCAAGGCAATCTAGAGAAAGGAGAGTAAAAGGAGATGTGAAAAGTTAGATTATGTGTAACAGAAGTGAAAGGAACCTCAGAGGTCACTGAATCAAGATTTCAATGAATCTAAACAGCAACTAGATTTTCAATTATTTATATCCAAAGGAAACGAAAAAATTTATAACCCTTTTCAGTCTAACCATTTAAAAGTTTCATAGGGAAGCAGATGTGGCTCAAGTGATTCAGCTCCCTCCCTAGTGCCTGGAGGTTCCGCCCAGATTTGATTCCCAGTGCCTCCTAAAGAAGATGAACAAGACAGCTGACATGACAGACTGGCACAGCGAGCTGATGCAACAAGAGACACAAGGAGGAAAACATAATGAGATGCAACAAAGCAGGGAGTGGAGGTGGCTCAAGCAATTAAGCACCTCCCTCCCATATAAAAGATCCAAGATTTGGTTCCCGGTGCCTCCTAAAAGGAAGACAAGCACACAATGAACAGACACAGCAAATGCAAACAACGAGGGAGTAGGGAGAAAAAAAGTTTTTAAAAAAAGTTTCATAGTGAAATATGTTAACCTCTTCGGGGCATTAGTTCTTGTTAAGAATTTTAACTATGGGAACCCTATTAGAATATCATTTGCTTTGGGAGAAAACATTCATGAAAATGAATACTAAACACTTAGAATTCAGTATAGCAACTAGTGCAAATGAGTATCATGAGGAAATTCAGAACAAAGGAGACTGGTTATGGACATCTTTCACTTGGCTTACTGTTCTGATTGTTTTTCACAAAAGGTCCTATGCAAGATTATTGAGTATTGGGGCTCAAGTCATGCAAAGTCATTGGATAAACAAACTAAACAAAAACTAAGCCTAAGACAAATTTCAGTGGAGTAAGTACACGCAGGACACACATCTTAAAGCTATTCTTTAGGTTGAAGACACTCTACCTACCAATATAAATTTAGAGGGTCATGCAGTAAGAAGAAAGTTTCAGGTGGCCAATTTCCTCCACCCCCATCAGGTGGCCTGAGGGAGTTACATACAATATGGCTTTCTGCGGAGTACAAATATATTACTCCTAGAGAAAGAGTTCAGGCTGGAAGGATGCCAGAGTCAGAAACTCGTATTCTGCCTCCTCTTACTTTTTCTTGAACCAGTCAGGCTTTTATAACTCACCACTTCACCAAAATTTCTCTGTTCAAGGTTATCAATGAATTTAATGTTGCTAAACCTGATGGACATTTCCCAGTCATCTTACCTGATCTATTAGCAGCATGTGATATAACATACTCCCCTCCTCCTCCTTGAAAAGCTATATTTGGCTTCTAGGATACATCCCTCTTTTTTCTCCTACTTCACTGGCCACCCCTACTCAGTATCCTTTGCTAGTCCCTCTTCTTTTTTAAAAAAAAGATTTATTTTTTATTTCTTTCCTCTTCCCCCTCCCCTCTCCATTGTCTGCTCTCTCTGTCCATTCACTGTGTGTTCTTTTGTGTCCACTCTGCATTCTTGTCAGCGGCTCTGGGAATCTGTGTTTCCTTTTGTTGCATCATCTTGCTGTGTCAGCTCTCCGTGTGTGCAGCACCACTCCTGGGCAGGTTGTGCTTTTTTTGCGCAGGGGACACCCCTGAATGGCATGGCACTCCTTGCACACATCACTGAGCATGGGCCAGCTCACTACATGGGTCAGGAGGCCCTGGGTTTGAACCCTGGACCCCCCGTATGGTAGGCAAACGCTCTATCAGTTGAGCCAGATCTGCTTCCCAGTTCCTGTTCTTCTTGACCTCTTAGTGCTGGCATGACCCAGAGCTCAGGTCTCAGACCTCTTCTGTATTCACACTTTAGTAATTTCTTCTAGCCACATGCCATTAAATACCATTGAGAACTTCCAAGTTTATATCTGGAGTCATCTCCCCTGAGTTCTTAACTGATTTACTGAATTGTACTTGGTATAACTACTTAGATGCTTAAAGCATCTAAGAAACTCAACATGTCTAAAACCAAACTCTTGATCCTCCCCTGCACCCCAACTTGCTTCCCCATATTAGTTAATGGCAATGACATTCTTTTAGTTGCTCAGGGTGAAAACTTAGTATTATTCTTGACTACCACTATTTCTCTCATACTGTTACAGAAGCAGAGAGATTCAATAATTGCGTATGGAAGGCCAGGACACTAATAATTTTGGGAAGGAAAAGTTTATTAATGACTGACCAGGCTCAGGAACTCTTGTTGAAAACTGAGCCCCAAGTAAGATTTTCAGGTTTTTTACACTGAGGAAGAGCCAAATGGGGCTTTGAGTGCTCGATAAGCTTGAGTTAATACATATTTCCCACATTCCACATAGGCTTGAATTAACATATTTAGTTTGCATCCTCCCTGACTATTCAAAGTCTATAGAGCCTACATTGTTTAGTTGGCTTTCGGGACTGGAGTGGTTGGCATGGTTACAAAAGATGGGGCTGCAGTTTTTATTCTTATACACACAGCCCAGGTTATTCATGAAGAGATACACAGCCCCCACCCATAGCCCATATCATTCCCCCCTTAATGCAAGCTTAACTTGCTAAGTTTTGGCATAACTATTGTTGGAGTTATGAGGTGGGTAGCTGTTTGTTCTTTTGATTGATTACCCCATTCATCAATTTCCCAGTGAGGGCCTAAAAACAAAGCCCCTGGGCAACATCCAGGGCTTTTTCCTTTTCCCAGAAGAAGTCCTCGTTCTGGACAGCAGAATCCTGTGGGTGGAGCCCCCCTAGCAGTCATTCTGGGGGTTACCGGTGCTTATGTGGGTTTTTTGCCAGGCTTCAGATTGGTTTATTAATTTTTATTTTCTTTTAGAGAGTTTACACCTTTAATCTTAAAGGGGTGCTGAAGGGAAATGATTCTTTTTCTGTAGCTACTTCCTGCTGGCCATGGGCTGTAGTCCCTACCTGAAAAGGTGTAAAAACTTTGTTATTTTATTTTGACTGGAGGAAGAATGGGTCTGGCATTGTTTTTTTTTGTTGTTGTTGTTTTTTCATTTATTTCTCTCCCCCCCCTCCCCCCCCCGCCGCATTGTCTGCTCTCTGTGTTCATTCACTGTGTGTTCTCCTGTGTCTGCCTGCATTCTTGTCAGCAGCACTGGGAATCTGTGTCTCTTTTTTTGTTGCATCATCTTGCTGCATCAGCTCTCCATGTGTGCAGTGCCACTCCTTTCTTTTTTTTTCTTCTGCGCAGGACAGCTCTCCTTGTGGGGTGCACTCCTTGCATATGAGGCTCCCCTATGCAACAGACACCCCTGCGTGGTACACCACTCCTTTTATGCATCAGCACTGCATGTGGGTCAGCTTACCACACAGGTCATGAGGCCCTGGATTTGAACCCTGGACCTCCCATATGGTAGGCGGATGCTCTATCCGTTGAGCCAAATCCACTTCCCAGGATCTGGCATTCTGTATGAAGCTGGATGAAGTTTTCACCTGACTAATAAGATGCCCATTCTAAAAGAAATAAATTTAATTAGATTTTTGAAATACATGGTTTTTTAAGAGGACACTGGATCACAGAGGTAGAAGAGATGGCACCCTTTTTAAGTTGGTGGGGAACAGTATATATATATATATATATTTTTTTTAAGTTATTTTATGTTCTTGGTTAACCCCCAGAGAGAAATTATAATAGATAAGAGTATTAAGTACTTAGCTTAGTTTTTGAAGATGCATTTCAGGCTGTCCAATGATTGGCACTCATGTGCTTCGTCACGTGCTTCTGTGAACTGGAACTTTCTTGGGCAGCTGGTTTCATTCAGGATAAGTGCACCAAGTTGTAAATTCTTTTAGCTTTCAGCTGTGGAAGTGATCAGAACTACAGAGTAAAGTTTTTTTTTAACATTTTGGCTTTAATTGAATAATTCCTGGTAATTTTTTTTACTGTTTTTACCAGGCTTCATTTTTGATGGCCTGGACAATGCATAATTCTTAATTTTTGAATTATCAGTACAGTTTGTCCCTCAGGATCTGACTTTGGGCCCTTTACCGGTAGTAGGGTGGCTGGGTTAAGAGTTTGACACACCCTTACCACTTTGGAGGTTTTTAGTAATTGAGCCTGATATTAATTAACCAGTTATCTCTAAGCCACTGGTGACCCCTGGCCTTAAGCACATTCTTCACCTGGTATGGGGTGAAAATTGTGAGAGGTTGCCCCCAAGTAAGTTTGGTGGCCTTTGGATTAAAAGGGCTGTTGGTACCACTGTTTTTAGGCAAGATGGCTATTTTTTATCTTATAGACATGTTTATTAAGTACGCATAAAATGAAGTTTACCAGGACTTTTAACATGTTCAATGTACTTTTGCACATGATTTAGAATAGAAAAGATAACACTATAATTATCAGGCATATATTTAGAACAGGATAAAGGTATAATACTTAATATTAATTAATGTATTACTTAATGCATAAGGTTTTATTTTTCTTTGAGCTGCTATTAATAGATTTAAGTTTCAGGTTTGCAATACTTTACATGTTATCTCTCCATGGGAGCAGGCCATAATGCCAATTGTATTTAAGTTCTACTTACAGTACTCTGGTGATCATGGCTCCACTAGGTATGTCCTTTACACGGTGAACAAGCTGAAGCACTGTTGATCCTAGAGAGAAGCTAAGAAGGTAGTTTCCAGTATTCCACTGGCCTGGTGCATAGTGCTCTTTGGCACTATAAAACAGTACCAGTCTGGAGGCGATATCCATTGTACATTTGGCTGTACTTAGCTACTGTTGGCTGCTGCAGGAGCTCAAAACTGCAAAGTAGTTTCCATCCACTTCAGGAGCATGGCCAGAGACTTATTTTTTATTTATTTCTCTCCCCCACCCCCGGCTGTCTGCTCTCTGTGTCCATTTGCTGTGTGTTCTTCTGTTCTATCTTTAGCAGTGGCACTGGGAATCTGTGTTTCTTTTTGTTGTATCATCTAGTTGTGTCAGCTCTCCGTGTGTGCAGTGCCATTCTTGGGCAGGCTGCACTTTCTTTAGCACTGGGTGGCTCTCCTTATGGGGCACACTCCTTCCACGTGGGGCTCCCCTACGCCGGGGACACCCCTGTGTGGCACGGCACTCCTTGAGCACATCAGCACTGGGCATGGGCCAGCTCCACACGGGTCACGGAGGCCTGGGGTTTGAATCGTGGACCTCCCATGTGGTAGGCAGATGCCCTATCCATTGGGCCAAGTCCGCTTCCCTCCTTTTGTTTTTAAATCTAACTATAAGTTTCCTAAAGTCCAATTATCAAGTTCAATTGTCAAGGGGTGGGCCAGATTTGCAGGAACCATAAGCAAAAGAAAATGTAGTTTATAATTACCATCAGGCAGCTGACCTTAAGGTGAATTGGGTATCTTTATTAACGAAGCCACAAGAACTTTATTAGCAATAACTAATTAGCAGAAAAAGTTTTTCTGCTTTTCTAGTAACTGGATTATTTTTACTTGTGATTTATACATTAAATCCACAAGCAAGACAGTACTGACCTTTAAAGATTCATTTTTAAGTTATCTTTCACTGTGATTTCTTAGGCACAAGCAAACTGACAGAAGTTAAACACAGATTTCAAAGTTGAACACAAGGTTATGCATAAATTAAAACAAGAATTTTATACCTTTTGCATTTGAAGGGACTCTGACTTTAATTGATGGCACATGAGGTTTTTATTTTGATCATTCTTCACACTTTTTATAGGCATAATTGAGTTTAAACTGAGAAGTTTGAGGTTTATTTCCTCATTTCTTTAAGGAGAAACAACATGAGGTTTCTGGACCTCAGATTTATCTGTTTTTTCTGCAGACCTTATTGATCGACAGCCTCCCCACTGAATTAGCCATCAAAAGACTATTAAGGGTAGCGGACTTGGCCCAGTGGATAGGGCATCTGTCTACCACATGGGAGGTCTGCGGTTCTAACCCGGGCCTCCTTGACCCATGTGGAGCTGGCCCACACGCAGTGCTGATGCACGCAAGGAGTGCCGTGCCATGCCAGAGTGTCCCCCACATAGGGGAGCCCCATGCACAAGGAGTGCACCCCATAAGGAAAGCCGCCCAGCACAAAAGAAAGTGCAGCCTGCCCAGGAATGGCTCTGCACACACAGAGACCTGACACAGCAAGATGACACAACAAAAAGAAACACAGATTCCCGTGCCATTGACAACAACAGAAGTGGACAAAAAAAGAACACACAGCAAATGGACACAGAGAACAGACAACTGGGGGGGGAGGGGAGAGGGGAGAGAAATAAATCTTTTTTAAAAAAGGCTATTAAGTGATTAGAGGTTCATTGTTCTAGTTAACAGTCTTGTGTTTCCAAGGCAATAGCCTTTTTGCTAGACAAAGGCACTCTATCAGTTTCATAGCTTTTAAAATATTTTAAAGCTTTTAACATAGACATGCAAAGAGAAATTCAAAAAGGCAGAACATGGGCAGAGGTTAAGTATGCAAATGTATCTTGGCTTGTGATGCCCTGGGGAAGAATTTCCATTGCGTTCATTCTGGCTCTGCCTGGTGCCTTTTTACCTTCCCCCTCCCAGGCAGCTGGGTGTGCTTAGACAGGAATGTGGGTTACAAAGGCTTGGACTCACTGGGAGGGTCAATCTCCCTAAGGGAGGACGTGGGAGAAGGTAATGGCAGCAAGTTCCAGGATGCTAAAATGGCTTGAAAAAGCCTCCTAGGCTCAGCACCTTCCCAGGGAAGCTCTGCCCTAGCAGGGCCATGATTTAAGCTACTGTTCTATCAGCCATTCTGACTGGGGCCAGTTTTAATAAACTTGGGTGTGCAGCGCAGACACAGACAATTCCTGAGTGCATGCACATTCAGACTCTGTGGTTTTGCTTTATAAACTACAATCATTCCACTCCTTTGCCAATGGCAAGGAAGGGCTCTAGCTCAACCAAAGTTCACTACTTCACACAATTACACAATCCAACATTATCATCGGGAGGCATCAAAATACATACCGGCATTCAATACAGACAGATGCACAAAGCTCATTAATCTCCAGCATGGCTGCCCCTGAGCAACCATTGCAACTTTAGGAAGAGGGAACTTCCAACACCAAACTTTGAACAGGACTTTCTGCTTACTCTTGCTGTTTACAAAGAAAGCTTATTAGCAATCCAGCACCAAAACAAAGACTTATTTCTGGCTAACCCTTTCCCACTGTTTAACTTTATACTCAGATCAAGCCTTACTACAAAAGTCAATCCATTTTCCTGTAACCAAGAGTTTCCAAATCCAGACCAATTTTCAGGATGCATTAAGACAAACCCATCAACATCCTTTTCCACTATAATTAAACCTTTACTATGTTAGTGGAGGAAGAACCAGAATCAGATGCTAACACACAGTTAGCTAACCTTAAACATCAGGCTTTTCTTTTCTTTCAGACCTGGAGAAGACAGCTTCCCCCGGAATTTCTGGAGGCACTGGGGTCCCCTTTTGGGAGCTGATCAGGCCCCCCTTCTAACATTTAAAGTTAGGTTTTCCTGACACTACGCCCACCGCAGGGGATGATCTTACCTGGTGTGCAGAGGTTTTTCATTCCCAGAATTTCTTTAGACCTTCCATTGCATTTGATTCTTGCTGGAAGGACTTCATCAGAGCCCATATTCTCTTTCTGGACTGAAGAGAGTCCAGGAGTGCTCAGATTTAGGATTCGCCTAAGGCCTCCCAGCTTCCTCAGAGACACCCAGCAGGGGTAGTGAAGTACTCCCATCTCTAGCCTTTGTTGCGATCCCAGACGAGCCCCCAGAAATGCTGCAGAAGCAGAGAGATTCAATAATTGTGTATGGAAGGCCAGGACACTAATAATTTTGGGAAGGAAAAATTTATTAACGACTGGCCAGGCTCAGGGACTCTTGTTGAAAACCCCGAGCCCCAAATAAGATTTTCGGGTTCTTTTTATACAGAGGAAGAGCCAAATGGTGCTTTGTTTGAGTGCTCAATAAGCTTGAGTTAACACATATTTCCCATATTCCACATAGGCTTGAATTAACATATTTAGTTTGCATCCTCCCTGACTATTCAAAGTCTATAGAGGATACACTGTTTAATTGGCTTTCCGGGAATGGAGTGGTTGGCATGGTCACAAAGGTGGGGCTGCAGTTTTTATTCTCTGATACACACAGCCTCCACCCATAGCCCATATCAATACCTCATATATAATAAGGGAGTATATATTAGTGCTCATATATAATCAGTCAGCAAACTGTTGCCTTTACCTTCAAACTGTATCAAAAAATCTGACCACTTTCATTACTGCCACCACTACTGTTCTATGCAAGCCACCACCCATTTCTTGCCTGTGTTATTTAATGACCTTCTGATGGGTTTCCCTGATTATATTCTTGCCCCACCGCAGTCTTTTTTCATCTCAACAGAGTACTAAGAGCGATCCAGTTCAAATGTGAATACCTATTACTCCTTTGCTCAAAACCCTCTAAAATCTTTTCATTTCAGAGCAGCCATGAGGATATATATATATATATATATTATATGTTTATGTTTATATTAAAGAAGTCATGAGCTTACTAAGTCATGCATAACATGCAGAATTCCCATATACGACCCTACCACCAGCCCTTGCATTGTTGTGGAGCATTTGTTATAAATTAGTACCTACATATTTTGATTCATCTCTCTTACCTTTTTTATTTCACTCCCCATCTCCATGTGTTCTGCTCCAGCCACACTTAGATGCACCAGGATCTTTGTACCTACAGTTCTTTCTAACTGGAATTCTTGATGCCCAGATAGCCTTATTTCTTGAAGTCCTTACTCAAATATCCAATGAGCCTTTCCCAGTTTACCCTATTTAATATTACACACCACGCAATAGTCTAATCCCTCTTCTGGATTTTTCTCCATACCACTTATTATCATCGAATATTTTATTTATATATTTTATCTAATGTCTCACTATACCCATAGAAAATATGCTGTAGCCCTAGTGCCTAAAATAGTTCCTGGCATAGTACATACTCAAAGAATGAATGGAAAACTATTTACACTTTCAAAAAGTTACATATATTTAAATTAAGAATGTTAGGCGGCGGACTTGGCCCAGTGGTTAGGGTGTCCATCTACCACATGGGAGGTCCACGGTTCAAACCCCGGGCCTACTTGACCCGTGTGGAGCTGGCCCATGCGCAGTGCTGATGTGCGCAAGGAGAGCCGTGCCACGCAAGGGTGTCCCCCTACATAGGGGAGCCCCACATGCAAGGAGTGTTCCCCGTAAGGAGAGCCACCCAGCGCAAAAGAAAGTGCAGCCTGCCCAGGAATAGTGCCGCACTCATGGAGAGCTGACACAAGATGACGCAACAAAAAGAAACACAGATTCCTGTGCCGCTGACAACAACAGAAGCGGACAAAGAAGACGCAGCAAATAGACACACAGAACAGACAACCAGGGTGGGGGGGGGGGGAGGGGAGAGAAATAAATAAATAAATCTTTAAAAAAAAAAAGAATGTTAAACAATTTCCAAACCAGACAGTAGAGAAAGTATTCCATTTTTAAATGTCTATTTATTGTAAGAGTTATTCAAATGACCTTGAAATCAGTCAATTCCACACTATTATGTTTAAGTCAGGCTGCTTAATTAAAGTAAGTCCAAATGTGACACATGATAAATTTTAAATAAAAATTATAATCATTATTTGCCTTCTCCAAATATATATTCTCTCAGGTAGTCCATCTGAGCATCCTTTGTTGATAATGCCATAGAGTTCCATTCAAAATGAGGTATCTAAAAAATAAGCAGTACAGTTTGAATTAGTTTTAAAGCAACAACAACAGAAAACATCAGGTAAGACTTATAAGCACTACTGAACAAAGTTGTAGAAAATCTTTGAAATTAGTTCATATAAGCAGACTTTGAATCCTCTCTGGAAGCCAAGTGGGTCATTCTTCCCAAACTGCCCTGAAGACCTTTTCTTGCCTCACAGCTCCTTTCATCCTCCTGTTTTAACAATATCAGCAACTGATGTTTCTTTTTTCCTACATACCCTTCTATCTCATACAGTAGCCTTTTTCTCTTATCCACTCTACCCATCTCCATAATGCCGCTCTTCTTAGTAAGATAAACACACAAATCAACAGACCTTACAGAAAAAAAGGAAATGATCATTTTTATTTCTTGTTGTTCTATCCCCCCAAAAAAAGTATGAGGGGGTGGGATGCAATGCTCTGTTTCAGAGATATTTCAATACATGAAAGAAGGTAATTCTGGAACCTCTTTCTTAAAAGGAAATACATAGACCATAGACTGATGATGAAGAATAACTTGTAAGAGCCACTGGCTTGTTTTCTTCTTATATATTCCATTATTCTAGCCTGTTTTAAAAGGGAGAAGTTATTATATATATATATATATAAATGCATATATGTAAACATATTTAATTATTATGACTTCTTTAAAGTCAATCATTGGGAATTGTGTGTCAGTCTTGGTCTTGAGCTCTGTACTGTCTGTAATGTCAAGAACACCGGGAATCACTAGATTTGATCTACTTGACGACTTTGTAAGATTTAATTGGCTAGGAAATTTCTATATTATATTATCCTACAATTTGCTTTTTGTTATTGTGACATTGTATCTGATCATAAAATCCACCTATGCTATATGAGAAGACCTTTTCAAGGTCCAACGGCTTCATAAACTTCAGTTATCAAATACTTCAATTCAGACACAATAAAACCTCCAAATGGGCATCAGCAAACTGTGAGATACACAGTAACATTCTGCAATCAAGAGACCTGAGAACTCCAAATTCATGACATTGCTGCTTTTATACTGATTTTGGTTCATATTTAGGCCTGGACATGTCAGGGTCATTTTTTTCATAATCTACTAGGAACTTGGCTATTGCCCATTTTTCTTGTTTTAAATTTAACCTTCTGATGTAATCTGTAGTTTCCAATTAAAAGCAGATTCCTTATAGACTCACAGAACCTGAGAAGAACAGCAAATTCTTCTACAGACACATTTGCTTGCATTAGTAAATATCATCATCCATATGAAAAATTACTTTTGTCTGATATGAAAATATTAGAAAAGGGAAACTTTGGGAACTTTCTAAAGATTCACTTATTACCTATTTTATTTTAAATACAGAAACCTACATGAAAGGCACCCTTGAAACTGAAGGTTCTGCAAAGAATGCCATTTTCAAATGTAATAAAAACCACTTATAGGGAAGTGCACTTGGCCCAATGGATAGCGCGTCCACCTACCACATGGGAGGTCCATGGTTCAAACCCTGGGCCTCCTTGATCCTTGTGGAGCTGGCCATGTGCAGTGCTGATGCTCACAAGGAGTGCCAGTGCCACACAGGGGTGTCCCCCACGTAGGGGCGCCCCATGCCCAAGGAGTGTGCCCCATAAGGAGAGCCGCCCAGCGCGAAAGAAAAGTGCAGGCTACCCAAGAATGGCGCCGCACACACGGAGAGCTGATACAACAAGATGATGCAACAAAAAGAAACACAGATTCCCAGTGCTGCTGCTAAGGATAGAAGCAGTCATAGAAGAACACACAGCGAATGGACACAGCAGGCAACTGGAGGAGAGGGGGTGGAGAGAAATTTAAAAAAAAAAAAACACCACTTATAGATGTCATTATTATTGCAGTGGGGGCACAGGAACTCTAATGATTGTAAATTATATTTTTATATTTTTTATTCCCTTAAAAAAAAACACAAAAGCATAGCTTCTTCTTATGTTACAGAATTAGACTTTGAGTCAAGGAAAAAATGCTGAATTCTTTTAAAATCTGAGCCTTGGTAGAAAGACACAGGAATATCTTCTGTTGTGTTGTACAGTATATTAGCTATGATAGGGAAGTGTTAATAATCATAGTTCTATGTAAGTTTATTATATATACATAATTCAATATTACCTCTCATAGTTGCCAGTGTTGAATACAACCATAACTTAGATTTCTGCCTCATAGGCTATGTGTTTTCTCTTTTTTTAACTATTTTCTTCAAAAATCTCTTAATCCCCTGTGCTCTGTGAACCCTTTTGAATAATATAAATGCTCAATGATAGAAACTACTTCTTTCCTAATAATTTTAGGGCTTTGGTTATATTTGTATATGCCAGTTTAAAAATAAGACTTATAAAAAGTTACCAATTTGTGGAGCAGACATAGCTCAAGTGACTGAGTGCCTGCTTCCCATGTACAAGGTCCTGGGTTTGATTGCCCGTACCTCCTGAAAACAAAACAAACAAGCGAAAAAACCAACTCTCATTGGGAAGCATATGTAGCTTAGTGGTTGAGCGCCTGCTTCCCATGTACAAGGTCCTGGATTCATTCCCCAGTACCTCTTTAAAATAAAAAAGTTACCAATTAACACACCAAACTCTCAGTGTAACATCATCAGATAATCAGTTATTAAATTGTAAATAATTTTTGGGATTGTTTCCCAACTTTAAGCCCACTGAATAAAAATTATGAAAACTATACTGTGTAGGGTAGATACCTAAAATTTTGCACACAAAAACATGAGACAGTCTCATTTTCACACAGTTCATAGTTAAGCAGCTTACATAAATTACCTATGTTCATATGCACTGTGTGTATGGCAATAAACTACTTGTGGTCAGACAAAAGTAAAAATGTTTTTCTCAAATTGCTTAATTCAAAGGTTTTTGGGAGAAATTTATGAAAAACAGACTGCATATATTTGAAATAAAAACCTTCCACTTAGAACCAAAATAATAGGAAAAACTAACCTGTTTATTTGTAAGCTCCCTAGTATACCTCTGCCTTATTTATACATCTTCATTTCCTTCTGAGCTTATTGTTTAAAATGCTGCTTAGTTTAAAAATGAAAGAACATTTTGCGATTCTAAGCCATACCTAATAAACACCATCAGTCTAATATTGATGAATTTCTCAGCAGTATAGCTGATCTCGTAAGATCTAGAAACGTAGAAAATTAATAAAAGTCAGCTGCTGGGAAACAGACTTTGGCCCAGTGGTTAGGGCGTCCGTCTACCATATGGGAGGTCCGCGGTTCAAACCCCGGGCCTCCTTGACCCGTGTGGAGCTGGCCATGCGCAGTGCTGATGCGCGCAAGGAGTGCCGCCCCACGCAAGGGTGTCCCCCGCGTGGGGGAGCCCCACGCGCAAGGAGTGCACCCGTGAGGAGAGCCGCCCAGCGTGAAAAAGAAAGAGCAGCCTGCCCAGGAATGGCGCCATCCACACTTCCCGTGCCGCTGACGACAACAGAAGCAGACAAAGAAACAAGACGCAGCAAATAGACACCAAGAACAGACAACCAGGGGAGGGGGGGAAATTAAATAAAATAAATAAATCTTTAAAAAAAAAAAAAAAAAAGTCAGCTGCTTTCTAAAAAAATAAAAAGGAAATACATGAATAGTCAGTGTCTCTGGGTTTTTTAGAGTGTGAATTATAGGAGTTTTTTAATACCTGAATTACTTGATAGCCCAAAATTTCCAACTGTCGTTTTTTCATGGCAGTTTTTCCTTTTAAGTGAGGAATGTTTTTACAAAAAGCTCTTGAGTCCAAAAATTCCAAAGCAATCCTACATAAGACAAAAATATTTACTTCCAAAATCAAAATGAAACATTGAATAATTACAAGCCTTTCAATTCAAGAACAAGAGTATAGCTTTATAAACTCACAAAGTTTAATTAATATAAATGAGTATACCAAGTTATTTCTATATTTAAGAACTTAATACTTGATGACAAAACAGTAGAATTTATAACAAATTATAGTAAATATCTCCATCTTTTCATCCATTTGTTTCTTTGTCCAAAATATATACATTATGTACCTACTTTATATAAGGTAATATGAGGGATACAAAGATAAAGTGACATAGCTCATAGTCCTAAGAGAACATATGATATATAGTAAACTAATTATAATGCAGTACAGAGGATGGCTAAGTACCGTTAGTAAAGTAGAGAGATATGGGGGTTCAAAAGAGGACACTAATTTATTACAAGCTGAGGGACACCTAGGAGGTTAGCACTGTAGATAGATTGCTAAGCTTTGGACAAGTGAAGGAAGAACATTACAGGCAGAAAGCACAGGAAGAGCAAAGATAGAGAGGTAGAATAAATGAGATATATGAGGAACAGATTTCACAAAATCAACCTTTGAAAACTAAGTTCATGAAATTATGCCAAATTTACCATTCGGATAAAAAAGTGCAAAACTATGAAACAAGATACCTTTCAGCTCCTGGTGGCAGCCCTGATCCAACTTTCTGGGTATTTGACTTCTGGTGCATTTCTGGCAGTTGTCCAAAAATTATACTATGGTTTCCATAAGGAAGAGGTTTTCTCCTTTTATCTAAGACAAACTCAAAATCTATAAAGTATAGAAATCAAAGGTATGAATTAGGAAAATTCTTACAGGCAAAAACAAAATATATTAATATATTTTAAACATACATATTAAACTCAAATATATTTATTAATGAAAAAGAATTATGTACCTTCTAAAATATCTACCATACTTTATAAGAACTGGTCCAATGAAGCCTCTTTGAAAATCAATCACTAATCAATCAGAAAGTATTACTAAACTATATTTAGCACTAGGTTAGGCAAAACATATTTCAGATTTTTATTTTAACCCCCTTTAAATTTCTTGGTTACTTTAGAGCAGGTTTCTTAACAAAAGGTCCACAGATCCCTTAGGGATTTCAGGGCATCCATGAGCTTGAATTAATTTTAAATAATCCTAAAATTTAGAGACATGCTGATGTTGAGTGTCAAAACCATCTGCTGCTACCTTCTGAGAAGGGGTCCATGGTTTTCACCTGACTGGCAAAGGGGTCCATGGAACAAAAAAGGTTAAGAATTCCTGCTTTAGAGGAAGCTAAGTCAACTCATCCTGAAAACTGGAAAAGAGAAATAATCAAGCATTTATTCTGCCTTTCCTGAATCAACTGTACCCAAGGAAAACTAAATAGTTGGTAAGGCAAAGTTCTGTTTTAGGTAAATTCCAGTTAATAAATACAGAGAGTATGAGAAATAGAGAATTTCACTACTTTACCACCTTTCATGAATGATGTATTAAGGCAAAAACGGTTGTTAAAATCAGTAGGTGAAAGCTGATGGGGAAACTTTATAATGGATGAAGCACCTGATGACATGCAAACCCACTGATCAATCTTAATATAACAAGAGGAAGACAACCAGCACTGTGTGCTTCCTGAACTGATGCAATTAGTACACACCACCCATGAAGCAGTCTGGCCAAAAAAGTTTAACCTGAACCTGATTCAAGCCTCTAGATCTAACTACCAGTTTACCAGAAATACAGGGAACACAGAAGCATGTTAAATAACATCACAAGGTTGCAATGGAAAAAAATCCAGAATGTGAAAAGACTTTTTATTTTCCAATAAATAAGCTGAAAGGGGAAAAAAGACAACATAAGATGAATCAACCAAATGTTTGGATCCAAATTTGAACAAATAAACTGTAAAATAAAAGGTATAAAAGACAATGGATAACTTTAAACATTCAATAATTATGTGATGATGTTAAAAAATTATTAATGGTTATGGGTGTGATATTGATGGCACTGTGGTCATATTTTTAAAGTCATCCTTAAATTTTAGATAGACATGCTGAAATGATACTGTTTGGTATTTGGAAAGAATCAAGTGGGACTGGTGAGTAGGTGCTTATAATTGTTGACACTGGACAGGGGTTCATTATATATTATTGTATTTTCGCATATGTTTGAAAATTTTCCATAATAAAAAAAAAGTAATGAAAGTATTTAAATCAAGAAAGAAAAAAAGGATAAAGAAACAACATAGGGAAGTGGACTTGGCCCAATGGATAGGGCATCCACCTACCACATGGGAGGTCCAAGGTTCAAACCCAGGGCCTCCTGACCCGTGTGATGAGCTGGCCCATGCACAGTGCTGATGCATGCAAGGAGTGTCATGCCACACAGGGGTGTCCCCTGCGCAAGTAGTGTGCCCCATAAGGAGAGCCGCCCAGCACGAAAAAGTGCAGCCTGCCCAGGAATGATGCCACACACACACAGAGCTGACACAGCAAGATGACCCAACAAAAAGAGACACAGATTTGGGTGCCGCTGACAAGAATACAGGCGGACACAGAAGAACATGCAGCGAATGGACACAGAGAGTAGACAACTGTGGGGGGGGGAGGGCGCAAGGAAGGAGAGAGAAATAAATTAAAAAATAAAATAAACCTTTAAAAAATATATATAAAGGTGAAAGAACAGATTTAATTATTTACTTTTTATAAACAAAGGAACCTGGGGCGCTGAAGCCTCTTCAAGATAATTAGTAAACATGAAGAAAATGAATTCTGGAGCCAGAATGCTTAGATTCAAATTCCTGGCTCTGCTGTTTGCCAGCTACATGGACAAGCAGTGATATCTCTGGTCTTCAGTTTCCTCATTTATAAAAAGGATAATTTATATATCTCATAGGGATGTTATGAGGATTAAATGAGTTTATTATATATAAAGCACTTATTTTTTTTTAAAGATTTATTTATTTATTTATCTCCCCCCTGCCCCAGTTGTCTGTTCTCTGTGTCTATTTGCTGCGTCGTCTTCTTTGTCCATTTCTGTTGTTGTCGGCGGCACAGGAATCTGTGTTTCTTTTTGTTGCGTCATCTTGTTGTGTCAGCTCTCTGTGTGTGCAGCACTATTCTTGGGCAGGCTACACTTTCTTTCATGCTGGGCGGCTCTCCTTACAGGGCGCACTCCTTGCACGTGGGGCTCCCCCACGTGGGGGACACCCCTGCGTGGCAGGGCACTCCTTGCGCGCATCAGCACTGCACATGGGCCAGCTCCACAGGGTCAAGGAGGCCCTGGGTTTGAACCACGGACCTCCCATATGGTAGACGGACGCCCTATCCACTGAGCCAAGTCTACTTCCCTATACATAAAGCACTTAAAACAATGTCTGCCACAGAGAAGGCAATATATAAATGTAATAAATATATGCCACTACTGTTGTGTGAAATTACAGCATTTTTCGACAGATGCACATACAAACAAAACTCCTTAAAGGGGCGGCGGACTTGTTCCAGTGGTTAGGGCATCCGTCTACCACATGGGAGGCCCGCGGTTCAAACCCTGGGCCTCCTTGACCCGTGTGGAGCTGGCCCATGCGCAGTGCTGATGCAGCGCAAGGAGTGCCCTGCCACGCAGGGGTGTCCCCAGCGTAGGGAAGCACCACGCGCAAGGAGAGTCACCCAACGCGAAAGAAAGTGCAGCCTGCTCAGGAATGGTGCCACACACACAGAGAGCTGACACAAGATGACACAACAAAAAGAAACACAGATTCCCATGCCGCTGACAACAACAGAAGCGGACAAAAGAAGACGCAGCAAATAGACACAGAGAACAGACAACTGGGGTGGGGGTGGGGGGAGATAAATAAATAAATAAATAAAATCTTAAAAAAAAAACAAACTCCTTAAGGACTGATTAAATAAATTATATTATACACATTCAATGAAATATTATGCAGTAACTAAAAATGATGTTATACAAGTGTATAGACATAGAAAAATATTCAAAATATATAAACATCCCAGGTTTTAGCACCTATATATATATATATATATTTACACATATATGTATATCTATAAACAAAGAAAGTTATAAGTTTCTGTGTGATTCATGTATTTTTTTAAAAAAAAGATAATTTAAAAAATGAAAAAAAAAGGAATATTACTCAGAGAAATGAAGGGAAGAGTGAAAAGGAAAGAGGAGAGGTAAAACGATCAGATAAGAGTCTGAATCTGGGCAATGGAAATGAATATTTTCTACTGACTACAATATAAAGTCTAAACACATCACATTGCTTATCTGAGAGCACCATGGGTTAAAATAAAGGATAAGAAGAAATCCATGGGGCTTCCTGATAAAGAGTTCTCTGCCCACAGCATAGCTCAGCCAGTAACAAACAGAGAAGTTACAGAATGTAAGGGAAACTTTAGGTACTGGAAAAAAAAGAAGAAAAAGAAAGTTACAAGAACTATAAAATAAGCCCACTTTTGGTTTTTAAGAAAGATTCATAGATAGAAAAACAGACATCAAAGTAATACAGTGGTAATTTTTCTTTTCCACTATTTGCCTTTCTAGTTTTCTATGTTAGCATGTATCATGTGATTTTTAAATGCGTTTTTTCCCAATATCTTAAGTAATCTTCTGATATTTCACTCTTAATCATACTATGTACTGTCTTAATCATACCATAACCTAGTAATTAAAATATTACTGATTAAATCTTATTTTTAATTATTTATATTTATTTCCATATAAAAATAAGCCTCTTTTCAAAAGAAGGTACAAATATGAATTAGAAATACAGTAGGCTTGAGTTGCAATAATCCTAGTTTCACTACTAATTATATATGTGACTTTGGGATAAGTTATTGTTATTTTTTTCTTTTTTTCTTTTCTCTATTTTCCAAATGTTCTCTAATGGATAAGCATTATTTCTAGTTTAAAGGATACTTTAACAAAACAAGCAAACAAAAAAAATGAAATGAGATAATAGGAACAAAATCCACAAGGCTTGCCACAAGTTGGTGCTCCTTAATTTTAAATTGTTTAAAAACCCTGTATTAGACAGAATTACAGATCATTTTTATTTTATTTATTTTAATGCATTTCCTTCTGTGAGCATTACTTTTATAATAAACAGGAGCATATTTATGTTTTAAAACAACTGTCTACCTGACTTCAAGTAGTCACCCAATACCCATTCTTCCCTTTGTTTTTAATAGAATCCCAAAATCATAGTTGGATTCATGGCCATGCAGAATAAAAGCATTTTTTAAACTCTCCTGCAGCCAAGTGTGGTTGCCATTTAACTGGTAGTGTATACTCTTAAATGGTATGTGCATCTTCAGGGAACTGTGCTTAAAGGGATACCCCCACTTCCCTTTCCTTCCTTTCTACCTTCTGTGTAGATGGTAGATGAAAGGCTGAAGCTAGAGCAGCCATCTTGGGTCAGAAAATGGAAGCTACTACATGTTGAGGATGTTAGATATAACAAAATAGAAGGATCCTGGGACTTTTAAAGTTTGTAAAGATGGCATTACAGGCCTGGACTTTCTATATATATGGGAGAAAGAAATAAATTTTAATTTGCTAAATCACTCTTACTTGTAGATTTTTAGACTCACAGACAAATCTAATCCTGACTAATATAAAACCAAAAGACTAATAGTTTGTGTTTGATAGTGCAGATGAGGCTAGTAAAGACTGTCTAGTTCAGCCTCCTGCCCAGTGCAGAAATCACACATCATCTCATCATCCAGCCTCTGCCTGAACATTATTACTATAATTACTTCTTCAGAAGCAGCTCATTATTTCATGTTTCAACAAGTCTTTCAGAAAATTCTTATAGTCAAAATATTCTTCCTTTATTTTTTTCACTCTTTTGCAATCCTTTAGAGATTTCTAATTCTCCTTCCACATGACATTTTTAAAGTTATGCTTCCCACAAGACTTCCATTTTTCACATTAAACATCCCAAGTTTTTTTAAAAAAATTAATATTGAGCTCTTCCTATGTTCCAAGGGCAGAGCTAAGTGCAATATCTCTGTTAATCCTATTAAGCAGGTATTATTTTTCCCATCTTACAGATGAAGACACTCATAAGGTTTAGAGGTTTTTTAGGAACTTGCTCAAAAATTGAAATCCATGCAATCCCAGTTCTCTCTGGCTCTTTCCAAAACATGATTTCTAGCTCCTTCACCATCTTACCTGCCCACCTTGTTTCTAAACCCTATTTCTTTTGCAGATGACATGATCCTATACATAAAGTCCTGAGAAGTCTACAACAAAGCTTCTAGAACTTATGAGTTCAGTAAAGTCGTAGGTTATAAGATAAATGCACAAAAATCAGTAGCATTTCTATACACCGATGATGAGCAATCTGAGGAGGAAATCAAGAAACAAATACCATTTACAATAGTAAATTAAAAAATCAAATATCTAGGAATAATTTAACTAAAGATGTAAAAGACTTATACACAGAAAACTACACAACACTGTTCATGGAAATCAAAGATGACCTAAATAAATGGAAGAATATTCCCTGTTCATGGATAGGAAGACTAAATAATATTGAGATATCTATCCTACCAAAACTGATCTGCAGATTCAATGCAATCCCCCCAAAAAATCAGCACAGCATTTTTTAATGGACCTGAAAAACTAACTATGAAATTTATTTGGAAAGGAAAGAGGCCCCGAATAGCCAAAGACATATTGAAAAAAAAAAACGAAATTGGAGGAATCACACTACCTGACTTCAAAACATCCTACAAAGCTACAGTAGTTACTACAAAGCTACAGTAGTAAAAACGGGATGGTATTGGCACAAAGATAGACACACTGACCAATGGAACCGAATTGAGAATTCTGACATAGATCCTCATATATACACTCATATGATATCTGACAAGGCCACCAAGGCCACTCAACTGGGAAAGAATGGCCTCTTCAACAAATAGTGCCTAGAGTATTGTATATCCACATGCAAAAGAAGGAAAGAGGATTACCATCTCACACCTTATACAAAAATCAACTCAAGATCCATCAAAGACCTAAATGTGAGAGCCAAGACCATAAAGACCTTGGAAAACAATGGAGGGAAGCATCTACAGGACCTTGTAATAGGAAATGGTTTCATGAACTTCACACCCATGAGCATGAGCAGCAAAAGAACAAATAGATAAATGGGACTTCCTCAAAATTAAAGCCTTTTGCACCTCAAAGGAGTTTGTCAAGCAAGTGAAGAGAGAGTCTACCCAATGGGAGAAAACCTCCTGAAAAAAAAAAAAAAACAAACAACTCAGGGAAGTCAATGTGGTTCAGTGGTTGAGCACCAGATTCCCACATGAGGCCCCAGGTTCAATCCCCAAACCCTGGTACCTCAAAAAAAAAAATGTCTGAACAACAATACAATAGGACTATCATCTTCCTTGTTACTATTATTAATATCATTTAAAATGGTGTTTGATTTTTGGCAAGCAACCATTTACATTGTTAGTTTATATCAAGTTTATGTTCCTTTAAAACACCCTATAGGACTTACCTATCATGTGGTAATAAGGTGTAAGAACCGAGGCTTTTACACAATTGATTCCTCCTAGTAGCTCTGTTAACATTTTATAAACTTGCTGATGTGCTCCATTCATGCTACCAATATCTTTAAGAAAATAAATCAGTTCATTTAAAATAAATTAATGAGGTTTAGAATAAAAATTATCCTACTTTTACAAACTGAAAAATAAAGTTTAATATTTCCAACAACCCAAATTACATAAAGGGTACCTTCACAAATTGTTTCAACCACTGAGTAAAAAATTAATTCTTGTATTATCTTTGAAATCTTGTTAAAATAAACAAAAACTTCGGTGTAATACCATAAATAATGACATTCAATTTAATACAAGTTCTTTGCTTTCTACTGTCCTAAATCTTAAGAAATTCTTATAACACATTTCTCACCCACAAAATGGTTCCATTAAATGAGACCATGGCTCTCTAGGGAACTCTGCTGTCTGGTATAGGTTTAGCAAAAATAATCATTATTACCTACCATCTTATATTTTAGAATTATACTTTCCTATCTGGCCAAAAGAAAGCTCTAACCTTTATTAAACTGCTGTTGACAGTAACGGTCATGAAACCATGGAATCTGAAACTCAGGGCATTCCAAGCAGACTGCTCTATTTAATTCCATAAGATGAAACTGTACCTTTAAATTTAGAGATGAAGGTAAAACTGAAATTAAAAATAAAATATTAATGAATTTTGATAGATTAGACTTAGCAAAGACAATCCATTTTTTATACTTCAGTTAGCCTCATTACTGGTTGCACTTTTATTTTTATATTATAAAACTATTTTATTTGCACACACATGCTTGATATTTTAAAATTATTGCATTCAGTAGCATCATTAGGATCAACTCCTACATTATTTTCACTAACCATGCATTTTAAAACTATATTCTTTTAAATATCAAAAAATTTTCATTGACCTAATATTCCAAATTTAGGAATCTATCCTAAGGAAACAAAGATGAGGTCAATGATTTATGTGCAACAATTCTTTAGTTATGATTATGAAAAATTGGAAACAACTTACAAGATAACAGGTAAACAAACTTTGTTATATTCACATGTTATATTATGTAGCCAATTAAAAATTCATGGAAAGAAAAAACTCATGACATCAAAAAATATTTAATGATGTGGAGAATAGCTCATAATATAGGGTAGATGAAAAAAGACATCATACAAAAGTGAATATACAAATAATCCAAATTTTGTTTAAAAATACACACATACATAAGATCAGGACAGAAAGAGAATAAAATACTCCAAAACATTAAAAGTGGTAGTTTTACCTGGGTGATAAGAATATGGTTAATTTTTATTTTCTATTTTACATTTTTCTGTTTTCCAAATTTTCTACAATAAATATGATATACTTTTATAAGCAAAAAATCTTATTAATATGCTTCAGTAAAATAAAATAAAAATAAATATACTTCAGTATAGGTAACACTGAAACTTGGATGTAAAGTGTAAGTGCTAAATTAATAAAAGGTAGAAACATACGTTCAAGTTGAGAATCCAATTTGGATAAGAATTTGATGTTAAAAATTGCCTTTAGCAGATCTTCTGGAAAATATTCAAGGGTGGCCAAAGAAAAACTAAGAAACACCAACATGAGAGGATCCAATATACCTAAAACAAAATTAAGAATTTTTTAAAAGCTTCTGTCATTCAACTACCTCACATACATAAGTATATAGTTTATTCAGGTAAAACCAGGTTTTTAAAAAGCGACATAAATACAGGCTTAACAAAACTAATCTATGCTGTTAAGAGTCAGGATAGTGGTTAAATGGTTAGCTTTGGATGGGGGCAGAACAATGACTGAAAAGGGGGACAAGGAGAGAAGAGTACTAATGTTCTGTTTGTTAATCTGCATATCGATTCCACAGGTGATTCACTTTGTACAAATTCAAGCTATATATTAGGATTTGTAATGTTCCTGTATTATTGCTATACTTACATAAAATGTGTTTTTTTTTTAATGTCTTTAAAATACAAAGAACTCCAAACAAAAGATCGTTGATACATATAGAAAGAAGTGATCCCAATCTCTAGGTATTAGTAATAACAATCTAATAGTGCTCAGAATATATTAGGTGCTTTTCTAAACACTTTAAGATTTATTTATTTCTCTCCCCTTCCCCTGCCATTGTCTGCTCTCTGTGTCCATTCACTGTGTGTTCTTCTGCGTCCGCTTGTGTTGTCAGGTGGCACTAGGAAACTGCGTCTCTTTTTTGTCGCATCATCTTGCTGCATTAGTTCTCTGTGTGTGCGGCACCACTCCTGGGCAGGCTGCGTTTTTCTCATGCGGGGCAGCTCTCCTTATGGGGCACACACCTTGCAAATGGGGCACACCTATGTGGGGCACCCCTGCATGGCAGGGCACTCCTTGCACATGGCAGCACTGTGTGTAGACCAGCTTAGCACATGGGTCAGGAGGCCCTGGGGATTGAACCCTGGACCCTCCATATGGTAAATGGACGCTCTAAGTTGAGCCTCGTTCACTTCCCCCTAAACACTTGATATTGTTAACTCATTTAAACCTCATTTCATTATACAGTAAGAATTATCTTCCTTTTATAAATGAATGTACTGAAGCACAGAGAAGTTAAACAACTTGCACAAGATCACACAGTAACTGGTGGGTGGATTTAACCCAGAGAGTCCAGTTCTGGAGCCTGAACCACTGTGGGATCTCCAGGCGAATGTAGAAATATATAAGGCTGAGGCCAAGGTTTAGCACCTCCTCTCATACCTGTCACCAGCAGCACTGGTCTCAGAGTAAAATGCTTGAGGTGATTTACCTGCTTTGCCCCATCCAAGAGACATTTCTGATGAGGGGAAGGGAGCTATCTAAAACATGTATTAACAGCAATATTCTTACAAAGGACAGAAAAGGCATTAAATCTTTCCTTCTACATTTTTTGCTGAATTTACTTAACAAAGCAAAATCAAGTCATAAATGAGGTTAATGTGATTATCTCCACCAGCAAAACTGATCTAAACTATTATTTGGGGAGTGGATGTGGTTCAAGTAACTGGATGCCTGCCTCCCACATGTGAGGTCCTGGTACATATTAAAGAAAATGAGCAGATATCAAAATGAGCAGATGCTGTAACCAGCAAGATGCCACAATGAGCAAGACGCTGCAAGCAGCAGACGCCACAACCGCTGCAACCAGCAGATGCTGCAACCGGCAGACACCGCAACCACCAGATGCCACAACTACTGCAACCAGCAGGGAACAGAAGCGGCTCAAGTGATTAGGCACTCAGTGGTGGTGGTGGGGGGGATAAAATTTTAAAAAATAATACAAAATAATTTTTTAAAAACACTAATACTTATTTAAGATAAAGAAAATTATTGATCCATTAATTATTTTAAAATTTACTCATGGCAGGTGGATGTGGCTCAAGTGACTGAGCTCCCACCTACAACATGGTAGGTCCAGGTTCGGTTCCCAGTGCCTACGAAGGAAGACAAGCAAGACAGCTAGATGACGTGATGGGCTGCTGTGGCAAGCTAACGCAACAAGATGATGCAACATGGAGGAAAACATAATGAGATACAACAAAGCAGGGAGCTGAGGTGGCTCAAACGATTAGGTGCCTCCCTCCCACAAGGGAGGTCCCAGGTTCGGTTCCTGGTACCTCCTAAAAAAAAAAAAAAAAAGAACAGATACAACAAATACAAACAACAAGGGGGAAGGGAGAAATAAATAAATCTTAAAAAAAAAAAATTTACTCATAAAGATCTCCAAGAATTTTCCAAGTATTAAGACTTTAAAAATATCAAAGCTATACTTAACTTTCCTTCTTTTATATACTCTTTTAAAAGTTCCTAATCACATAAGCCCCATTTGCAGAATACAGGAAGAGATGTACTTTCATTTCCTTCTGTGTTGATATACCAGTGAACAACCAGGAGCACACACTCAAGTCTCAGTTTCAAGTCTCATCTTTCTACATATAACTGTATTACTAAAAAGCAGTATATAAGAATGCCAACAAAAATATAGCAAAGTGCTTTAGTATGATACTGATATAATTAAGAATACCAATATCAGTTTTTATGATGGTTTCACACCAGCCTAACCAGACATCTATAGGGCAATACAAGTACAGAGCCTAACACTGTATATTGGACATGGAAGCAGTCAATAAATATCTATGACTTGGTGGATGATTAACTGGCTACCCCAACTCTCCAGGCACAGAAAAAGCTCTAAGGGAACTAGTCTCTGGCTGTCTCTCCAACCTCATCCCTTACCTCACTGCTCTCGTGCAGCATTGAAGCTGCTGTTCCTGGAAAAACTAAGAATGCTTCACCTCAGGGCCTTGTGCACTAGCTTTAATCTCTTCCCTATCTGTTGATGTGGGTCACTCTCTCACTTCAGTCCATGGCCGAATGAAATCTCCTCAGAGTGGTAGTCCCTGACTTCTTCTTCATCTACAAGAGCAGTACATCCCACCCCACCCCATTATTCTCCATTCTATACACTTACCCTGCTCTAATTTTTCTGAGGGTACTTATCACTGACATCATATATTTATTGTTTATGCCGGTCTTCCCTCAAGAGAAGGTAAGCTCATTAAGGATAGGGTCTGTTTTTATTCTCTCTTGTATCTGCAATGCCTAGTGCTTGACAGATGGTTGGTATGCAACAAACACTTGGCCAGTGTTCAATGAAAAGGCAGTCATTACTGAACAGATTATTTCACTTCTCCTAAAACTGCCACATAAAACCGATAAATGAGAAGTTTGGGTCTGAGAAGAGAAGTCCTTTAAAAGCTTCTACATTGAAGGCCAAACTATCACAACCACAGTTCAGGACCCAAAATAAAGGATGAAAGTCGGGGAGGAAGGGGATTTCTGCTATCCTTACATACCTGCTTCTGCTATGCTATCTCAGGGCAACCATATGAGGGACTATTTCTATTCTACTTTTTTTCTAATACTGATACACTAAGGACTTTTAAAAAAGACATATAATAATTAGTGCCACAGTTGTAATCCTTAGACAATTCATAAACTACTGAAGGCCCTGAAGAAATATTTGTTTGCTAAAAACAAACAAAAAAACTATTAAACTAATAGAAGGTTTGATGGGTACCAAGTTTCTGTTTGAGGTAATAGAAAAGTTTTGGTAATAACTGGTAGTGATAGTAGCATAACATTATGAATGTAAATAATACCACTGAATTATAAACTTGAAAGTGGCTAAAATGGGAGATTTTATGTTGTATAAATGTTACCACAACAAAAATTAAAAAAAAAAAACTGACAAAAAACACCAGGTATTAAATGTCTCCAGATTTGATACAAATATAAGGTACCCAATACCACATACAAGGTTATTTTGCTGGAAATGTTTAATACAAATCTAATTAAGCCTCTAAACCTAACTTCTAGTTTACCAGAAATACAGGAAATAGAATGGTAAGTTAAAAGACATTTTAAAGAAAGCAATTAGACAAATCCAGAATAAGGTATTTCTATAATAAATGACTAATCTCTTTATTTTAAAAAATCATTGTCAATTAAAAAAAGATGAGGAGAAAGTAAGCCAACCAAATGTTGGTTGCTTAGCAAAAGTTATAAAAACAAATTTGGTAACAATTGGGAAAATGTGATTATGGAGGGAGAATTAGATTATAAGGATTTGTTAATTTTCTTAGATGCAATAATGGTATTGTGGTATAAAGAAAATATCCTTAAAATTTGAACTATTTAGGGGTGATACTTTAAAAGGTTCAGCGTACACACATACACACACCAAATGTGGCAAATTCCAGGTAGGACATGGTAAAAGTATACAGATGTTGTGTGTTCTTTCCATTTTTCTGTATACTTTAAAACTTTGATAACATTAGAACGAAAACAATAACCTTCCCCCAAAATAATCAATGCAAGCAAGAAAAAAAAAGTTACAGAATATTCTAGAATGGAAGACTAAAGAGATAACATGTAACAAGTGAACCCTGTTTCCAACCAGGGTCAAAACAACAGCTTAAGAATACAACAGTATTTGGGGAACAGTTGGGGAGATTTAAACATGGGTTATGTACTAGACATTAGGGAATTATCATCGATTTTCTTAGGTATGATAATTGTATTGTGACTAGGTAGGAGAATGTCCTTATTCCTAAGAGGTGTATACTAAAATACTTAAGGGTGAAAGGTCATAATGCCTACAATTTACTTAGAAATGGCTCAGAAAAAAATAAAAAAGCTAGAGAGACAAACGGGTAAAGCAAGTAAGTAAAAATGTTAGCCAGTTTTGAATCTACAGTGAATATATAGCTGTACTTTGTTCGATCAATTTCTCTATGGGAAGTGGACTTGGCCCAGTGGTTAGGGCATCTGTCTACCACATGGGAGGTCCGCGGTTCAAACCCCGGGCCTCCTTGACCCACGTGCAGCTGGCCCATGTGCAGTGCTGATGTGCGCAAGGAGTGCCGTGCCACACAGGGGTGTCCCCTGCGTAGGGGAGCACCACGTGCAAGGAGTGCATCCCGTAAGGAGAGCCATCCAGCGTGAAAGAAAAGTGCAGCCTGCCTGAGAATGGTGCCACACACACGGAGAGCTGACACAACAAGATGACGCAACAAAAAGAAACACAGATTCACATGCCGCTGACAACAACAGAAGCGGACAAAGAAGACGCAGCAAATAGACACAGAGAACAGACAACCAAGGCAGGGGGGCAGGAGAGAGAAATAAATAAATCTTTTTAAAAAAATTTCTCTATATGTTTGACATTTTTTATAATAAAGTTCAAAAATGGATAGAGGGAAGCAGACATGGCTCAACTGATAGAGCATGCATCTACCATATAGGAGGTCCAGGGTTCAATCCCCAGGGCCTCCTGACCTGTGTGGTAAGATGGCCTATGAGCAGTGCTACTGTGCGCAAGGAGTGCCATGCCACGCAGGGGTGGCCCCATGTAGGGGTGCCCCATTTGCAAGGTGTGCGCCCCACAAGGAGAGCCGCCCAGCATGAAAAAAGCACAGCCCATCCAGGATTGGCACCACATACATGGAGAGCAAGATGACACACAGCAAGATGACACAACAAAGAAGAGACACAAATTCCCAGTGCCATCTGATAATGCAAGCAGATGCAGAAGAACACAGTGAATGGACACAGAGAGCAGACAACAGGGGGAAGAGGAGAGAAATAAATAAATCTTAAAAAAAAAAAAGGATAGAAAACTATTCCCCTTTACATTATAGAATTCAAGGTTATTGTGGCTATCCTTCAACTGAAGGATCTCCATCAGCCCAGCAGCAACATCTCTTCTTACTGATTTGCGTGTAGACCAAATAATATACCTACTCAAGTAAGAATTAAGGTGTTGAATGCAAATTCCAAAAAATTCATTCCTTTGAGGTGGATCATAGTTCAAGGTGCTGAATGGATGAATAATAGCAGAGATTGAAAAAGGATGGATCTGCATAAATAAAAAAATTTATAGTTTAAACTTCAGTAAAACAAAACAAAATTTTAACCTAATTATTATTTTGGATAGAAGTAAATTTTTAACATGCCTGTAGTTAAATAAATGTATCACTATTTTTTAATTTTTCCATCCATTCTGTTTACACCATAATTACTAGTAACTCCAAAAGTTTTAAAGCAAGAAAAAAAAATCAGACAATCTACAAATTAATTTGTTAGGTGTAAAAGCCTGTTTCAGAATCCATAAGTCATTAAAATGAGTAGGAGACTGCATAGCTAATTCTATGACACTCAGTGCTTTTATAGACTCATATTATGTAATTAAGGAAGTTTCTGTATCTTAGCTTAACTTATAATCATCAGCATATATTTTTCTTTCATTCATTCTTCTGTTTGATTATTCACTCATTCATCTATTACTTAATGCTGTCAGGCAGTATGCTAAGCAAATAAGACACATTTTTATTTTCATTTGTGAGAAATATTGTCTTCTAAGTAAAAGCCTTACCCTGAATATACAAAAGAAATTTCGTGAGTGTCTTTACACATAATTCTAAAAAGCATCACTTTACAAGTTAATTCCAGAAATAAATCAGTAAGAAGATACAAGGACAATTTGAGAATATGAAGTCAGTGAATACCTTATACTCTATTCTCCTAATACGACTATTATTATATTTATGTATTTCCTTCTAGTCAGTGAACTTTGGCTGTAAGAACCAGTCTAAGGGGAATGACAATAAATTGCTGAACCAGAAACCAGAGTTTAATTTTTAAATTTCAAATTCCATACCAAATTTTCAAAGCACTTAAGATAAAAAAGCATGCTACTGGGGAGGAGATGTGGCTCAAGGAGTTGAGTGCCCACCTCCCAAATGGGATGTCCCAGGTTCAGTTTCCAGTGCCTCCTAAAGAAGACAATGAACAGACAATGAGCAGGCATTGAGCAAAAACAACAAGCAGACAATGAGAAAAAATGAGCAAAAACAAACAGACAATAAGCAAAAACAAACGAGCAGGGAGTGAATATATATCAAGCAGTTGAGCACCCATCTCCTACATGGGAGGTTCTGGGTGGTTCCCAGAGCCTCCTAAAGAAAAAACAATGAGAAAAACCAATGTGCACAGAGATGAGGATGCCGTTTTGGGGGGATGGGAGGGGGGGGAGAAGCATGTTACTAGATTACAATTTGGCCAATGTATGTGGCTCAAGAGTTGGGTGCCTGCCTACCACAGGGAGGTCCCAGGTTCAGTTCCCAATGCCTCCTAAAGACAAGCAAGACAGTAAGCTGATGCTATTGGCTGGCATGGTGAACTAACACAAAAAGATGACATGAGATACCAACAAAGAGACACAATGAGGAAACACAAGAGACGCAATAAGCAGGGAGCAGAGGTGACTGAAGTCATCAGGTGCCTCCCTCCCACATGGGAGGTCCCAGGTTTGGTTTCCAGTGGCTCCTAAAGAAGACGAATAGAGAGCAGACAGCAAGCAGAAACGAGGTGGGGAGGAAAGAAGAAATAAAAATAAATCTTAAAAAAAAATTAAAATAAAAAAATATGTCCAAGAGGGAGGTGGCTGTGGTTCAATCAGTTGGGCTCCTGTCTACCATATGGGAGGCCTTGGGTTCATTTCCTGGGGCCTCCTTGTGAAGGCAGGCTCATCCACACGCTGAGGAGTGCCACCAGCCCACACATGCCACAGAGAACCAATTCAGCAAGGTAATGCAACAAAAAAAGGAAGACAAGCAAAAATGCAGAACACACTGTGAATGGACACAGAGAGCAGACAGCAAGCAAGCTGCAAGAGGGGGTGGGAATAAGTAAATAAAATAAATACATACAGAGAAGAACACAGTGAATGGACACAGAAAGCAGAGAGCAAGCAAAAGAAGCCGTGGGGGGGGGGGGTGGATAAAAAATATATCTATATGTCCAAGAGACTTGAATCTCTGGGCTGTCCATGTGCCAGCTGGGTCCTGAGCCTCAGCAGAGTTGCAACACCTATTCTCCAGTTCGTTGGACTCACCCAGGACAACTAACAAGGGGGTGAGGATGGACAACCACCACTCCAAGGAAACAAGAGTCTACAATTACAAGCAAGAGAGTCCCATCCATCAGCCAGCTGGGATCGAAACCCCTTCTCAGTTAGAGGTGGAGCAGGCATCACCATCCCAGAATTCTCAGGACTGGGGAAGAAAATGGACTAGAGTGGATTTACTGGTATTCTACTATAGACTTACTGTGATTCTAGAATGGAAGAAATTGCATCATTGATGTGGAGTTGCTGAAGGCAGGGAGAGGGAAAAAGAAATGTAATATGGGGTCATTTTCAGGACTTGGAATTATCCTGAATGACATTGTCAAGTCAGATACAGGACATTATATATCATGCCATAATCTACAGAATGGAGTGGAAGAGTAAACTTCAATGTAAACTATAATCCATATTGTATGGCAATGCTCCAAAATGTGTTTATTAATTACAATGAAAGTACCACACTAATGAAAGAATTTGTTAATGTGGGGAAAACTGGGAGGTGTGAGGAGTGGGGCATATGGGAATCCCTTATATTTTTTTATGTAACATTTTATGTAAGCTAAGTATCTTTTAAAAATAAATAAAAAATATATTTTAAAAAATAAATAAAATAAAATAGTACCTAACAGTGGGGGGGGGAAAGCACGCTAATAGAAATGGAACTATATAAAACTAATGTGGAACACTTAAATTTCACCTTTTCAATCTGCTGAATGACCACTGAAGCTATTCTATCAAGTAGCAAAGTACTGAGGTAATTAGTTCTAGAAATAAAAGACGCAATCCCAGCAACATTTGTGTAATTGATTTCATCCATCAAATGCTGTAAAGTAGCAACTGTTTCTTCAAGAAGTGACTCAGCAAACCAGTCTCCTTTTACAGATTTAATTTCCTCCCATAACCGATCCAAATTGTTGCTTTTTTGTAGTCTCTGCCGACCATAGTGATCTAATTTTTGCAGTAGTTTCAGTTGTTTCCCCGTAATACTATCCAGGTTCATATGATCACATTGAATCCATCTTAAAACACATGTAGCAAAAATATTTAGATCATTTAGGTCACACTGTGGTAAAACTGCTTCAATTCTGGACATTACTGCTTCATCTAGGTGAGGAGAGGGAAGCATGGAAACAGCACAGACCAGGATGGAAATCTCTCTAGGCATGACACTAATTTTCAAATAACTAGAAAGGGAGAAAAATGAAAAGAACAAAATTAATACATCATTAACAAAAAACAAAACATATTAATATTAAATTATGAATATATAATTATTATAATACAAGTTGATTCAGAAGGGTTAAGATATACTCAAAGATGACAGGTCCATAACAGATTATTAAGAGAAGCCCAAGATGTTCTGAAGTACAACATACATTTTTAATGCAAAAATTAAACCATAATCCCTGGTTAAAAAAAATGTCAGTGTCAGAACCATGTTTTCAGTGCTGCTGAAGGCAGAATTTGGGCTGAATTTCTGATATGACCTAGCAGGAACTGTTATGACCTAACAGTCTCTAGCATACGGTAATCATGCAATAATGTTGATTCCCTTCTTACTTTGTCTATATAGGCAATCTAACCTTTAAAAAACAAAACACATGGCATCCAATTTACCCCATTTTCTACATATTCTTTCCCAAAACTCAAGAGTTCCACATGATAGCAGTTCTTTAAAAATAAATAAAATACTAGGAACTTTTATAGAATATTTACATTTAGAAACAGTTGAAGGGTAATCAAATCTAAATTAAAAACAAAATGGGGCGAGTGGGTATAACTCAGTGTTTTGAGCACGTGCTTCCCATGTACATGGTCCTGGGTTCAATCCCCAGTACCTCCTAAAAACAAAAAACAAAAAAACAGAATTACCTTTTTAAATATTAAAAAACCATAATATTCAACATTACCAAGGGTGCATACTCATATACTAATAGCAAGCTTAAAAAGCTGGTGTAACCTTTCTGGAAAGCAGTAGAGCAATACGGCTCAAGAGCTTTAAAACTATATCATTTGACATGACCAATTCTTGTCTAGCAAACTAGCCTAAGAAAATAATCTAAAACGTTATATATGTGATTCATCATATTTTTAAATATGGCCAAAAATTGAAAACAATCTAAATATCCAATGGTGGGGAATATTTAAGTGAGTTACATAGTACAGCCATATGATAGGGATAGTACAACCATTAAAAGATTTACAAAAAGTTCTTAATTATGTGGGAAGATATTTATAAGGTTAAGTATTTTAAAAAATGGATAGAAACTGTATGTTTATGATTCTCAGCTACGCAAAAAAAGTGTCTGTGTATGTGTGTGTGTGTATATATACCACTGGAAATAAACCAAATTTTGGACCATGGATGAATGGGTTTATGAATGATTTTTACTTTGTTTATACTTTTTCCATTTTCCAAAATTTTCAAAATGATTATTTTCTATATAATTCTCAGCACTTTACCTGCTACAAAGTAGGTACTCAATAAGTACTAATACTTTATTTTTATAATCACAAAAAATTAATACACCCATATATGAGACAAGAAAATCCCATAAAGCTGTATCTGTTAGCAAACTGACCCACGAGACAAACCTCTCAACTTTATTAGCCAATATTGTGACCCTTGTCCAAAAATAAACCAACATGCAAAAACATAATCCATCTGAAGTTTTTCCTTGTGACATTCCCTCAAATTTCAAACCTTAGGTATCCACCTGTGTGTATTTACAATACCACTGCATACCCACCAGGAAAACAAAAATTTTAAAGTGCCCAAGGGTTGGTGAGGATTGGAGCAACAAGAATACTCATATTCTGCTGATGGGAGTATAAACTGGTACAGCCACTTTAGAAAACTGTTTGGCAGGAGATGATCATATACACACTTTATGATCCAGCAATTCTATCACTCAATAAATATCCACACAAATGCATACACTGTTCATCAAAAGATATATAAGTGATGTTTATAACAGCACTATTGAAAACAGCAAAACCAGGAAACAAATCAAATATCCATAAACAGTAGAAAGGATACATAAGTTTTTTTGTACATTCTAATAGAATACTATATAACAAAAAATGAATAAATCTCATAAATATAATGTTGATCAGAAGAAGGCAGGCACAAAAGAAATCATACTGCATGATTCAATATGCATTAAATATAAAACAGGACAAAACTAATCAGTGCTGTTTGCAGCAGAGATAGTAGTCACCCTTGTGGGCTGGGTAGGGTGGAGGTGAGTAATGAATGGATACATTTTATGTATATTTTACTTCAATAAGTTAAAAAAAAAAGACATTATTCAAATTATTGAAAAACCCTATTTTATCCTGATGAAAGTCAATGAAAAACTGAATAACTTCTTAGTTGAAATATGAATGCTACATCCATGAAAAATCAGGGAATTTTAAAGTATGAAGGGAAATTCTATATGAAAACATTTTTCCACCATCACCCTTTTTTAAAATAAAAAAATTTATGTGCCTTAACATAGAGAAGTAAGCATACTTGAATGCTTCCAAATAGAGTTTTGCCTCCTGCAGCTCCCAATCAGTTCATTATTATTCCAATTCCAGCCAGAAAGGAGAAAAGCTTGACTTTCACTGCTATCCATATCACAGAGAACCCAATCAGGCTGCTGGACTCCAATCAGGCTGCTGGACTCATTGCCATTTCAAAATATACCAAGCAGGGACAATGGCAGAATGGAGATGGGGAGAGAGTGTCTTTATAATAAAAGCTAGCTGATTCTGCCACCAAAAAGTTCAAGCAACTCAGCACATATTAAACAAAAGAAATGTTGAAACTAGATTATAAATTAAAGACTAAACAAACACTTCCATTTAATCTTACCCAAGCAATAGTTTTCTGAGTTTCACAAAAAGTTCTTTACTTTGAAAATGCAGAAAAATCAATGCTCGAATTATCTTCAATAATTCTATTGGTTTATAGTCATCCAAATGTTTATGCAGGACTGAAGCAATTCTAAAAAAGAATAATATATTATTCATCATTTATTATATATTGCTGAGGAGTTCTTTCATGCCAGATACTATGTTATATGCTGGACTAACAGCAATGACTAAGACAAGGTTCTCTGTTCTAAAGATCTGTCTTAAGATGGTGATAGAGATATACACAATTAAAATACAAGAAGAGGAAGTCCCATCAATGAATTGTAAATGAAAAAATATTGGGAAGCAGACGTGGGACAAGCAAATGAACTCCCACCTACTACATGGGAGGTCCTAGGTTCGGTTTCCAATGCCTTCTAAAGAAGATAAGCAAGACAACAAGCTGGCGCAATGGATTGGTGCAGAGAGCAGATGCAACAAGATGATACAAGAGACACAAGGAGAAAAACATAATGAGAGTCACAACAGAGCAGGAAGCAGAGGTGGCTTAAGTGATTAGGGTCCTCCTTCCCACATGGGAGGTCTTAGGTTCAGTTCCTGGTGCCTCCTAAAAAAGGAAGTTAAGCACACAACCATCAGACACAGCAAGTGCAAAACAATGACGGGGTGGGGAGAAATTAATAAATTTTTTAAAAATAATAAATCTTTTAAAAATAAGTAATATTCAGCTATCAATAATAAGAGGACAGAAAAGCATATCGTTTTATTCCCTAGGTTAAAAAATCTCAAAGAACAGCCATTAAATTCCACATCCTCCAATGAAATCTTGACCAAGAGTGACAAAACTGTTCTCTAATAGAGATGCTTAAAAGAAATGGGAAATGCTAAAAGGCTATGGAGGAAACAGGATAGAAAGAATATTAAAATAAAGGAACATATAATAGATAATTAAAAAGCATATGTAATTTGAACTACATAATTTTTCCTTCCTGAATTTCCAAATTAACAAAAAAGCCCATAATATAGCATTATAATTTCAAGGTAACAATTGTGGTATGAGACAATTCAAGTTCACATGGATGTTCTTGTTCTGCAGAAACTATCACTTAAGAAGTAGGAGTCCTTTTGCTATACTCTCCATTTCTCTAGATTATGATGATCTCCTGAGTATAACAGCAGCAGCAAATAAAATGAAAGATGTCATAAACAATGTCATCATCTCGTTTGAAAAACAAACTATTTAGGAAATAATTTAAAGGGAAGTGGACATGGCTCAACAGATGGAGTGTCTGCCTACCATATGGAGGGCCCAGGGTTGGATATCCAGGGCCTCCTGACCCATGTGGTAGGCTGGCCCATGTGCAGTGCTGTCACGCGCAAGTGCTCTTCCACGCAATGGTGCCCCCACATAGGGGTGCCCCATGCGCAAGGAGTGCGCCCCACAAGGAGAGGCGCCCCACGTGGGGAAAAAAAAAAAAGCACAGCCTGCCCAGGAGTGGCGCCACACACACGGAGAACTGATGCAGCAAGATGATGCAACGAAAAAGAGACACATTACCCAGTATTGCCTGATAATGCAAGTAGATGCAGAAGAACACACAGCCAATGGACAGAGATAACAGACAATGGGGGGAAGGGGAGAGCAATAAATAAAAATGAATCTTTAAAAAAAAAAAATTTAAAAATGCTTAAGTGTTAATCCCTTACTTCTTCAAAAACAACTAAATTATAGAAAGAAAACAATTTCCCCTCAAAAAATGGATACACACACAAGACAACACAAACTTAACATCATGAATTAAAGGAAAGACTACTTTTTAATCAGGCGTGAATTTCTGCTTTCCATCTCTTCCATTGCTTCCACCACTGCCAGAGCTTGTTGGCTGGTCAGTTCCTCAGACATCAATAATATTGTTGAGTAAAATCTAGAAGCACAAAAAAGAATTTTACCGACTGAAAACGGATGATTAGCTTTTATAAAAAAGTGTTTTTAATAACAATTTTTGGGTAAGGAACAAAAAGAAACATGAACAAAAAATTGAATTCAATATGTAATTCCAATCCTCTCCCCATATAACTCGGAGAAAATATAAATTTTTGAATAAAGAAAAATACATAGTATGGTTTTATTCAAACGAACTAAGGATTTGTTATAATCTCCAAATATTTTAAAATCAAATAAGATCTGATATAGATAATATGCATATTATACAAACCTGCATATTAACAGAAATTTTATATACTAAACTCTTGTTCTAACACTATAAACTGAAAATTTACAAAGATGGTCCATCCGAAATGGTTCAATAATGAAAGTATCAAGATATGTCATCTAAAATAACTTGGAGAGTAGACCCAAAACATGAAATCTGAGAACAGCAGGATAAAATTATTTTTCTGTTCATGCTGGATAGCACCACACCATCCTTTTCACCTGTTCAAACCTTATCAAAGGGTTCAAACCCGGCTTCTCCCTGAAACTTATCTCAGCCATTTCAGTTTACCTTTATCTATCTATTCATAAACTCTATTATGGTATTTACATATTTCGATTATATACTTCTATTCTCCCAACCAGAATATAAATCCCTTGAAGGCCGGGGCTCTGTCAAATTCCAATTTTTGTATTACCTAATCTAGAGATTTTAACAGTACTTGGTGACCAAAAAAAAAAAAAAAAGAATAAGTTCCATTAAGTTTATCTCTTACACCTTACCATCTTGTTTCTATCTTGATAGACTCTCTTAAGATGTGCCCTTAAATTCTCAAAATAATTCAAAGTATTCTTAAAAATAAAACTTGCACCATGGAGTTTTCTGTAACTAAGGCATGATACAGTTCCTTTATCATGCAATTCCTGGAATCCTGGCTTAACAGAACCTACTAATCATACTTGTCTGTCTGCTCATACCTAATAATAATTAATTTAACATTTGCTCTTCTGTATATCCTGAATATTCCTATCTACATCAATATCTGGCAGAATTGGAAACATTTCACTCAAACTTGGCATAGGAACTTATTCCAGCATACACAATAAATGTCTTTGATGATGAATGTAATGAGGACAACAAAGAGTAAAATGGCCCATTGTTGGACTACTATCAATTCTGAATATACCACATCCTAGGCTTGGGGGAAGGGATGTCTTATAGCCTCAGGCCTATGTGTAAATCCAGTAGCAAGGGGTTATTGGCCACTCTTTAGAGCACAGAATATTAAGTGTTTGAGAGGTAAACTAGAATAATCAGAAAAAGAACCAAGGAGGAAAGCATAAGAGATTATTCTCTTTCAGTCTGATGGATTGATTTTTGTGCCTTCCAGTGCTTCCAGTAGACCTAGCTTAAGGATCTGCATATCCCCAAGAGAAAAGTAAAACATTTTTAACTGAACTTACTGTTTTTTCTCTTCAGGTCCTGCGATGGGTCCCAAGGCTACAAACAATTTTACAAAGCTAGCAGGATGATCACACAGAGGAATCATTTCAATTAGCCTCTTTTTAGCCTTTATAACAAATTCAAAACTATGAAACTGTAGACCCTGGTATAGACCAAGTATTTTACTGATGGAATCCAAATCAAGGTGGTTCATATTGCTTAAAAATATTTTATTGCACCTTTCTAATAATGGGTAATAAGTATATTTAACATTGTGAAGAAACTGTACTATTCTTCTTGAAATATTGACCTGTGAAGAATCTATGGTGTCAAAAAGAAGTTCTGTTTTGTTCATTAATCGTTCTCGAAAATGCTGTGATATTAAAGACGATGTGTTGACCATCAAGACAGACAAGGACCTGAAAGAGGAAAAAGAGGTAAACATTTTTACGTTATTTAAGAATAATGACCAATTTTGAGACTAAATGACTAGATGTGGAAAGGAATAGGGAAAAATATTTAGGTTTCATACCATGAAATTTTTCTTTTAAATACGAGTGGGACTTGAACTCACATCTCCTAGTAACTGAATCCTTTTAGACAGAAAGCATTGAAATAATATTTTTATTAAATATGCAAAATATTGTTTTGCAGTTGAAATTGCTTTGGTGGAAAATATTTTCATAAAAGTTACTCAGAAACAATTCTGACTAATAGCCCATGAATGCAGCATTCAGCATCTCGTTTTGCATTTTTGGAAGTAGACTTCACTTTGTTATTTCCTCCTCTGTACATCTAAAATGTACTAATAAAAATTTTAGTCAAATATTTCCCAGTAATGAATATTTCATATTTTTAATGTTTCATGCAACACTCTTTATTTGACAGTAAGAGAGTACTCAATAAGATGAAGTATATAGTATTTTATCACTCAGCAAACACTAAAGGAGCACCAGTCGCTCTTTTTTTTTTTTGAGTTTATAATCAATTTCATTGAAATGTATTTATAAACCATACAATCCATCTACAGTGTACAATCAATGGCATTAAATGTCACTCTGAAAGGCACTGTAGAAGACAGAAAAATTAAGAGTTGATTTCTGCCCCCCAAAGACTATTTTCTTACATAATACAGAAATCAGAAAACCACAAATACAAGAAACACACCTATTACGAAAAAACTGTGCAAAACAGAAAGAACATTAACAAATGCTTGTGGTTGATAGTTAGAAAGCAACATGCAAAAAAAGGGACAAAAATATACATCTAAAACCATCACAACATTAAGGTAGTGGGGATGTTGCTTTTTACCTTCTGAAAAAAATTTCTTCAATGTTTATATTAAATAAATTTGTAAAAACTCATTTATATAATACTTTGGCTTCTCAGGTCACAAATGTTTATTGTTACTATTAATTACCACTAAATGATGAGTTAATATTGATATTTAGTTTCACTATGAACCTCTGAAATTGCTTTTTAAACTGTATATATTTGTAATTGCAGTATAGAGTGGGGAAATGTCCAAAGATTTCATCAGATTCTCAAAGAGGTCTGTGAGTATTTTTAAGATTTAAAGAAAATGTTATTTTACAATGATTTTCATTACTGTCTCCTCCTATACACATTACTTTCTAACTTTCCAACCTTTAGAAATAAACAGTAAACAATGTGTCAAACTATTACTGCTAAGCAGCATGATTCTTTGGAATCAGAATTTTCGTTCCAATCTTGGTTCCCCCTCTTAATGGATGAGAGACATTAGGTAATTTAACCTCATCATGCTACAGTTTCTTATGTGGAAATGGAGATATAAATACTTATCTCCTAAGAACGTCATGGAGATTACACTATACGATGCTTACATTCAAATTTTTGGTCTTCTTTCAGCACTAGAACACCGCTTTCATTTTCATTTCAGATACCTACCCTAGCATTCAGAGCCATTCCTGTTCTGCCCTAAAACATCCTCCCAGTCTTTTAATGAGCCCACATTCTCAGCTATCTCTCTCTAGCCTTACTTCTACAAACCCACTAGTAATAAAATTTCTATCCCTTTCCTAAAATTACCAGTGCTGTTGTATTTTAAACAATTTTCCTAGGTTTCCTTCAATCTCAGTATTTCATGTCACCAAAGATGGCCCAACCAGAAATGGATACTTAGAAAATGCCATTTGTAGGATTTTAAAAAGCCAGGATAAAACTATAACTTCCACCAGCCTAACAAGATAAGTGAAATTCTCCCTATTAGGTGATTTAGTAATGTCAGAGAATGCAAAATGAATGTACCAAAATCAATTATATTTCCATATATTAGCAACAAGCAATGAACTTAAAAAAATACCATTTCCATAACATCTCAAAACATAAATATTTAAGAATAAATGAAGGTGAACCCTGAATTTCAGCAGAGTTGTAGCCAACACCTAATCTCCAGTTCAACTAAGAAAAGGATGATGATCGATAGCATCCATCCCAAGAAGCAGAGAGTACCTGCAACTGCAAGTAAGACAATTCCATCCCCATAGGATCGAAGCCTCCTCTCTATCAGAAGCAGTGTAGGCATCACCATCCTAAAATCCTCAAGTTAGAGGAACTAACAAACATAAGGGGGAATATAACTATGGACTAAAGTAGACTTAATAGTCTAGTAATGGAAGAACTTGTAACATTGATATAAAGTGGTCACCAGAGGTTCTGAGAGGAGGGAGAGGAAAGAATAGGTGTAATATGGGACATTTTTGAGACACTGGAATCGTTCTACACGATATTGCAATGATGGATACAAGCCATTATACAGCTAGTCAAAACTTACAATATTGTGCAGTGCAACATGTAAAACATAATATAAACTATAGGCCAGGGGTTCTTAACCAGGGGTCCACAGATTCTGGGGTTTTTTGAGCTTGAATTTTTTGAATTTTAAATTGTAAAATTTAAAGACATGCCAATGTTGAGTGTCACAGAACTATCTGCCGCTACATTCTGAGAAGGGGTCAGTTTTCACCTGACTGGCAAAGTTATCTGTGGAACAAAAAAAGCTTACAAACCCCTGCTACAGACCTTGCTAAGTACAATGCTTCAATATATGTTCATCAATTGTAACAAATGTACTACACTAATGAAAGATGTTATTAATGGGGTAAAGTGTGGGAGGGGAAGGGAGTGGGGTATATGGGAATCCCCTATATATTTTTTTTGGGGGGGGGGGTTTTATATTGAAGTCTATCTTACATGAACACACATAAACAATAAGTATATAGTAAAGATTGTGAACTTACAAAATAAACATATATAACATCACACAGGGGTCTCATACATCACCCCTCCACCAATTCTTTGCATTGGTATGAAACATTTGTTACAAACTATGCAAGAGCATTGCCAACATATTACTACCAACTATGTTCTTTATCTTCCATTTGGTGTATTTTCCCCCCAACCCATACTATTTTTTTTTCATGTATTTTTGTTACAGATACTGTGAACTTGCAAAACAATCATACAGATGTGTAGATTTCCCATATAACTCCAGACCCTGGTGGAACATTTGTTACAGATGAGATAATATCATCACACTATTACCACCAATTATGGTCCATAGCATACATTTGGCACACTTTTTCCATACACCTCCATTATCAACACAGTATAGCTTGGCATTAATGCAAGAATATTACAGTATTGCTGTATGGATGCTTAATGTATGTAGAAGTTTTAATTAACTTGACTGTAAAGGTGTGGAGATGGATAGAGTTGATAGTAACACATTATAGTGAGTAACAACTGGTTTATAAATGGGATTGTAAGTAAAAAAGGTAATCCAGGGAAGTAAATGTCAATAGAAAGAAAGCTAAAGAATAATCTAGGGCCTGAATAACACAGTGAACTCAGAGGCGGTTGGGAATTGTGGTTAAGGATACATATGCCAAGAGAGTCCTTCTGTGAGCTAGAACAGATATATATCACTACAGGAATATGGAGAAACATGGGAAAACTACAATTGGTGTGACCTATAGACTGTGGTTAACAGCAATCCTCTATATTTTTTAAAATGTAACATTTATATAATCTAAAGCTCATTTAAAAATAAAAATTTTTTTTGAAAAGTCAAAAAAAGTAAAGAATAAATGAAACAAAAGCTATGTAAGATCTCTGCACTGAAAACTTTACCTCTCCTTAATAAATGGAAATTTATACGATGTTCCTGTATTGGAAGACTCAATTTTGTTAATATAACAACTCTTACTAAACTGATCTATAGATGTACTTCAATCCTTACCAAAATTGAAGCAGGCATTTTTCTTAAAAACAACATACCTATTCTAAAATTTATAAGGTAATTCAAAGACCTACACTATCCAAAACTTTATTGAAAAAGAACGAGTTTGAAGACATACAGTATCCAATTTCAAGACTTACTACAAAACTACAATAATCAAGAAACAGTAGTTTTAATGAAAGGATAGATGACTGGAACAGAACATATAGTCTATAAACAGACCTAAATATACATGGTCAAACGATTTTTTTTTCTAGGAGGTACCAGGGTTTGAACCTGGGATCTCATATATGAGAAGCAGGCATTTAACCACTGAGCTACAACCACTTCCCATTTAGACATAAGCACCAAAGGAATTCAACAGGGAAAGTAAAGTCTTTTTAATAAATAGTACTGGAACTGAATTCCATATAGAAAAGAAAAAAAAACTTTGAACCCTATCACATATCATACACAAAAATTAATTTGAGATGACTCATAAGCCCAAAAATAAAGCTAACTATAAAGCTTCAAAAGAAAAGATTTTAGAGTAGGCAGAAAGTTCATAGAGAGGATACAGAAAAGACTAACTTTAAAAGAAGAAATTTTAAAACTTCTGTTTATCAAATGATACTATTCAGAAAAGGAATATTAGAGCCACAGGCCAACAAATACATTCACAACACATATATTTGACAAAGAACTTGTATTCAGAATAAAGTGCTTCTGTAACTCAATAATAAAAACAAAAGGTTTTTTATTATTAAAAATGGGCAAAAGACTTGAACAGATGCTTCACAAATGGACCATAAGCACAAGAAAAAGTGCTCAATATCATTAGTCAACAAGAAATTGCAAATTAAAACCACAATGAGAAACCACTGCACAACCACTAGATAGTTTAAACATATTAACATCAAATGTTGGCAAGGATACTGAGCAACTAGAACTCTGAAACATAACTGGTGGAATGAAAAATGGCGTAATTAGATGGAAAATTATGAAGTAGTTTCTTAAAATCAGACATCTAGCTTAAGATTCAACAATTCCACTCCTAAAAAGACTTGGTAAGGATATCACTGCAGTTTTATTCATAACTAAAAACAAGAAATAGACCACATGTTCATCAACAGGTGAATGGATAAACAAGCTGTGATATATTAACATAATGGAAAACAATTCTAATAAAAAGAAATAAACTGCTACTACATGGAACAACAGCTATCAATCTCAAAACAAGCCAGACACAAATACTGCAAAATGTATGATTCCATTTATATGAAGTTCTGGGTCAGACAAAACTCATGTAAGGTGACAGAAATCAAAATAATAATTGCTGATAAAGAGGGAGCTTAACTTGACTGGGAGGGACCATGAGGGAACTTTCTTAGGTGATAGAAATATTTCCTATATTGATATAGGAATACATAATTTTCAAAATCAATAGAACTGTACCATTAAGATCTGTGTTTTCATTGATTATAAATTAAACCTCAACTGAAAAAAATAGCAATTTTCACACGTAATTAGTGAGTTTATTCAGAAGTATCTTAAATTAATATATGTTTGCAACTGGGGGGGGAACCCTCAGGCAAGAATGGTTAGCCAATGGTGGCACAGGTGTGTTTAAAAAGGAGGGGGGGAGATTAGCAGATATGGCTCAAGCAATTGAGCTCCTGCCTACCACACGGGAGGTCCTGGTTCAGTTTCTGGTGCCTCCTAAAGAAGACAAGGAAGACAGCAAGCTGACACAACGGGTTGGCATGACAAGCTGACAGAACAAGATGATGAAACAAGAGACACAAGGAGAAAAACATAATGAGAGACACAACAAAGCAAAGAGCACAGGTGGCTCAAGGGATTAGGGGCCTCCTTCCTACATGAGAAGTCCCGGTTTGGGTCCCGGTGCCTCCTAAAAAAGAAGACTAGCACACAACAGACACAGCAAATGCAAACAAGGACATGGGGAGAAATAAATAAATAAAATAAATCTTAAAAAAAAAAAGGAAAGACTGGGAGGAGAGTTGAGTGGAGGAAGGAGAGCAGGAAACCTAAAATTTTACCAAACAGGACCTCCTCAAACTTCAACACTTTGCACCTCAAAGGACTTTGTTAAAAGGGTGAAAAGGCAGCCGACTCAATGGGAGAAAATATTTTACAATCACATATCTGATAGGGTTTAATATCCATGATAGATAAGGAGATCATAAAATTCAACAATTAAAAGACGAAATATTTGATTAAAAAATGGGCAAAAGGGAAGCGGCTGTGGCTCAATCAGCTGAGCTCCCATTGACCATATGGGAGGCCCTGTTCGCGTCCCAGGGCCTCCTTGTGAAGGCAGGCTGGTTCACGCACCGCGGAGAGCTGACGGCTGACGCAGCAAGATGACACAACAAAAGGAGACAAGCAGACATGGGGGTAAATAAATAAACAAATAAATAAACCTTTAAAAAAAATGGGCAAAAGACTTGAAAAGACAACTGTCCAAAGAAGAAATAAAAACGCCAAAGAAGCACATGGAAAAAATTTACAACATCACTGGCGATTAGGGAAATGCAAATCAAAACTACAATGAGATACCATTTCATACCCAGACAAGCCGCTATTAAAAAGTCAGAAAACTGTAAATGTTGGAGAGAATGTGGAGAGATAGGAACGTTTATTCACTGCTGGTGGGAATGTAGAATGGTACAGCCATTCTGGAAGATTGTTTGGCAGTTCCTAAGGAAGTTGAATATAGATTTGCAATGGGACCGGCAATACCATTGCGAGGTATATACCCCGAAGAACTGAGAGCAGTGACACAAACAGATATCTGAACACCGATGTTCATAGCACTGTTATTCACGATAGCCAAAATTGGAAACAATCCAGGTGTCCATCAACTGATGAATGGATAAACTGTGGAGTATACACATGATGGAATATTATACAGCAGTAAAAAGAAATGAAGTCATGAAACATATGACAACATGGATGAACCTGGTGGACATTATGTTAAGTGAAGCAAGCTAGACACAAATGGACAAATACTATATGATTACCCTATTATGAACTAAACATATTATATGAACTATAAGTATATTATGTGAAATATGAATATGGGTAGAATTGCATATATAAGACCATTTTTCTTTGAAGCTGAGCAAACTAAGTTAATAGTACAAAATATTAATATCAGACCAAAAAAAACATTATACTAAGTGAAGGAGACCAGAGTACTACGTACTGTATGATTCTATATATATAAAATGTAAATATAAATCATTTATAAAGATAAAAGTAGATTAGTGGTTATGTAGGTCTGAGGAAGGAATGCTAAGGGGTGTAGAGTCTTTCCTTTTAGAGTAATGAAATTATTCTAAAATTTTTAAATGATAAATGTACAACATTGTGATTATACTAAAAGCCACTGATTACACTTTGGATAAAATAGCCAGAAACAGCAGCTATGTACAGTAGGAGAAGCATACAGAGACTGAGAGGTACGGAATTTTCTTGTTCGTTTGTCCATTTTTTGTTTATTATTATTAAAATAAGGAAAATGCTCTAATAATGATTAAAGTGATGAATGTACAACTTTGTGATTAAATCAAATACCATTAATTGTACATTTGGATGAATTTTATGTTTTATTAATATGTATCGATAAAATAGATTTGTTTAAAAAAAAGTAATGTGCTGGGCGTGTGGGTCAGGAAGGCATTTGGCTAGCAGGAGGAAAAAAAAGTAATGTACTGGGAAAACTTGTATCTGAAAATTGAAAGACAATTATATAGTCCTGGGTTATGAAGGTTAAGCATTGACAGTAATTAATCTTATCAAACCAAAAAGAAAAAAAGGAAAAAAGAAAAAAAAAATGGTCTGAAAACCAGAGAGACTCCTCAAATATTACTTTCACACTAACAGTTCTTTGATACTCGGCTAACATAGCCATTAACTCACCTTTATGAAATTGAAAAGAAGAAAATATTTCCAGATGGAAGGAATAAGAATGACATATGCAAAATTTCAATTCATATTTAATTTAAATATTTCTTGGGTTTACTTCAGAATAATAGCAACTACAAATTATTGAAAACTTCTATGTTGCAAAGGAAACAATTCTCCGTGGGTTTCTCAAATAATCTACATGTTGTAAGCAGGGCACTGACTGCCTTTGTTTAGAGCCATCTTTTCCAGGATGTTTATATAGCAAACAGTTCATAAAAGTAGAGACAGTGTCTCCACATCAAACAAAGGCCAGACTTGCTTACTGCCCATTATAAAAGATTCAGGTTTCCCAATTCAGGATTCCTACCTTGCAATGCAGTCCACTATGGGAAGTGGAGCTAAGAGAACCAGCAGAAGCATATTCTGGTACTCTGGCTACTGCTATTGCTCTGAGAAATAAAATCCTTTGCCTTCTGCCAGCATCTATGAAACCGTCAGCCTAACTCCCTTCACAGCAGACTAAATCCCTTCACAGTTCTTAACAATATTGTGTTAAGGACTTAAAAAACCTTATCGCTAATCCCCATGGCAACAATGCAAAGTAGATACTACTATCCTTGTTTTATAGACTGAAAGGCTGAAAGGCTAAGTAAATTGACCAAATTACACAGTCAGCAAGTCGCAAATCTAGGTGAGTCAGTATCCAAAGTCCAGAATCTTTATACTACAACCTAAGGCCCCCTAAACAGATTTACCTTAAGTCTTGTATGGTTTCCAAGTTCCTATTTACAATATCAACTATTTTTCCCATTAATGGACTAAAATGCAAACGATGATCTGCTAGGCAACAGGAAAATTTTGACAGCACATTAATATCAAACCTATTAAAGGAAATATACAAAGGAGAACATTAGTATTTACTTTCACTTAAAGCACATAAGAAAGTTATAAAATAAAAAGAAATCAATAGAGCTACTTATAATCTTTATTAACATAAAAATGAGCTTTTTCTAAAATGTTAATTACTATAAAAGTTATATATGTAAACAGTTAAAAAATCAGATTATAGAAAGATTTAAAAAGGGAAAATCACTCCAAATTATTTAAATCATTTGCTTATTAATTATTTGAATTACAGAACAATACAACTCAAAGTTGCATAGTAACAAGTAAAACAAACACTGAATACTAAAACCTTGCTTTGAAAAGTTTGGTAATTCTTCTACAGGAAAAATGGCTCAATTTCCTCAACAAATAAATGGCAAGATGAAAGAGGGAGGGAGAACTGTTATACATTTCAAGACTCTGAATTCACTAAAAGACATACATAAGAAGAAAGTTCACAGCAGCACCACATGTAACAGCAGAAACCTATAAAAAAATCCAAAAGTCCATCAAGAATTCTATGGATAAGTCAGAAATCCCACTTCCTAGTATATAACTAAAAGAATTGAAAGCAGGGACTCAGATATTTGTACAGCAATGTTCATAGCAGCATAAATTCACAAAGCTAAAAGATGGATGGAAGCAACCCAAGTGTCTAGCAATGGATGAACAGGTAAATAAAATGAAGTGTATTCTATACAAAGGAATATCATTCAGCCATAAAAAGGAATGAAGTTCTGATACATGCTACAACATGGATGAACCTTGAAAACATAATGTTGAGTGAAATAAGCCTGATACAAAAGGACATATGCAACTAGAAAAAACTACAAAATGCAAATTCATAGGTACAGAAAGTAGATTGCAGGGTACCAGGGTGGGGGTGGGGAATGGGAGCTAATGCTTAATGGGTACAGAGTTTCTGTTGCGGTAGTGGAAAAGTTTTGTTATGGATGGTGGTGACAACATTGTGAATGAAATGATACTTGAAAGTGGTTAAAATGGGAAAATTTTCTTTGTATATGTTACCATAATAAAAATTTACAATATTTTAAAAATTAAAATAAAATATTTAATGCATCAAAAAGAGTACAATAGGAGAAATCAGCTGTGGCTCAATCACATGAGCTCCCATCTACCATATGGGAGGTCCTTGGTTTGCGTCCCGGGCCTCCTTGTAAAGGCAAGCTCGTCCACACGATGCACAACGCCGCCCACCCCACAGGCACCGCAGAGTGCTACCTGGCCCGCAAGTGCCACAGACAGCCGACTAAGCAAGGTGACACAACAAAAAGGGAGACAAGCGAGAACACAGAAGAGCCCAAAGCGAATGGACACAGAGAGTAGAGAGCAAGCAAGCCACAAGGGGGGAGGGGAAATAAAAAATAAATAAAAACAGGGAAACGGACTTTGGCCCAGTGGTTAGGGCGTCCGTCTACCACATGGGAGGTCCGCGGTTCAAGCCCCGGGCCTCCTTGACCCGTGTGGAGCTGGCCCACGCGCAGTGCTGATGCACGCAAGGAGTGCCGTGCTACACAGGGGTGTCCCCCGCGTAGGGGAGCCCCACGCACAAGGAGTGCGCCCATAAGGAGAGCCGCCCAGCGCGAAGGAGGGAGCAGCCTGCCCAGGAATGGCGCCGCCCACACTTCCCGTGCCGCTGACGACAACAGAAGCAGACAAGGAAACAAGACGCAGCAAAGAGACACAGAGGACAGACAACCGGGGGAGGGGAGGGGAATTAAATAAATAAAAATAAATCTTTAAAAAAATAAATAAAAATAAATAAATAAATAAAAACAGACACATAAGAACATACAGAGAATGGACACAGAGAGCAGAGAGCACACAAAAAGACGCAAGGGGAGGAGATAAAAAAAAGAGAGAACAATGGAGGAAGCAGATGTGGCTCAAGCAATTGGGCTCCCGCCTACCACACGGGAGATCCCGGGTTCGGTTCCCAGTGCCTCCTGGAGAAGATAAGCAACACAGTGAGCTGGCAGGACAGGCAGGCATGGTGAGCTGAAACAACAAGATGCTGCAACAAGAAGACACAAAGAGGAAAGACAATGAGAGACATAACTAAGCAGGGAGCTGAGGTGGATCAAGTGATTGAGCACTTCTCTCCCACATGGGAGGTCCCAGGTTTGGCTCCCAGTGCCTCCTAAAGAAAAGATGAGCAGACAAAGAGAATACACAGGAAATGGACACAGAGAGCAGATAGCAAGTGCAAACAATGAAGGAGAGGAATAAATAAAATAAATCTTTAAAAAAAAAAAAGAATACAATGGGATGCGGGTGTAACTCAGTGGTTGAATGCCTCCTTCCCATGTACAAGGGCCCAGGTTCAATCCCTGGTACCTCCTAAAAAAAGAAAACTAAAAGAAAAAAAAGAGTTTGGTGGATAAATTACACATACTGATAACATAGACTTTCCATAGCAATAAAGAAGAGCTACAATATCATGGATGAATTTTTAAACACATTGAGTGAACCAAACTACACTTAAGAGTACATACCTTATGAACCACTGCCATAAAAACAAAACTAATTTATGGCGGTAGAAGTCAAGGAAGTGCTTACTGTTAGGGTGGGGAGATGAGACTGGAAGAGGTCATAAGGGAGCTTCTGAGGCACTAGTAATGTTTTGTTTCTTGATCTTGGTGCTATATCAAAGCAGTCAGTATGAAAATTTATTGAGCTGTATACTTATGATCAGACTCAAATGATGTAATAATTCAATAAAATGTTCACTTTTAAAAAACATACATAGCAAACAAATGCAATGTGTGAACCTTATTTGGATACTGATTTAAACAAACTGTCACTTTTAGGGAGTGGATGCGGCTCAAGCAATTGGACCCCTGCCTCCCACATGGAAGATCCCAGGTTTGGTTCTGGTGCCTCCTAAAGGAAACAAACAACGCGCAAAAACAAAAAGCAAACAGACAAGGGAGCCAACCACTGATGTGGCTCAGTGGTTGAGTGCTGGTCTCCCACATATGAGGTCCCAGGTACAATGCCCAGTCTTGGTGTCAAAAAAAAAGACACCTTTATAGAATAATCAAGAAAATTTGAACACATACCAGGTTTCAGGAGATATTAGGAATTATTTTTAATTTTTATAGGTATAATAATGGCATTGTGGTTATATGTATTTTTAAGAGTCCAGAGATACATACTGAGTTATTTACAATAATGAAACGATATAAATTATGATTGGATTAAAAATAAGGCCTACATTCTATAATGTTTACCTAAAGAAGAGAAAAAAAGACAAAAAAAATTTAAAGACAGAAATATGAGAGATATCTCAATGAAATACATCTGAATCATTACAAATTATATTCATAGAACATAAATTAAGATATTTTAGCAAAATCACTGTTTAATAGCAATTTTTTGTGGTTACCTCACAGGGACACAAAAATGAATGCTCATTCCATTAAGACTATTAGAAATTCTATATATGGAATACAAAGTAGGGTTTTAAAATTGTTCATAACTTAGCCACGAATAAAAATTATCATATAGAGCAAAGTTATTACACTGAGCTATTTTGGCTTTTTGTTTATTTGGTTTTTTTAGGAGGCCTGGAGACTGAACCTAGGACCTTGTACATGGGAAGCAGGTGCCAACAACTGACATTCTTCCACTCCCCAAAGAGTGCTGGATTTTGTTTATTTGTTTTTAGGAGGTACCGGAAATTGAACCCAGGACCTCGTATGTGTAAAACATGCACTCGACCACTTGCACTACATCTGCTCCCCAACACTGAGTTATTTGGAAATGAAAAAAAATATAAAAGATCTGACTTACCAGAAAGTACACTTGTACATTTATAATTTAATTTCCATTAACAGCTGTATTTTAAAAGAAAATCATCTGTTTACAACTGATTTGTTCAAGCAGCATAATACATGTAACACTAAATGTTGCTTTGAAGAGTTTTGAGATATTATCGACAATGATCAAATTTAACACCAAAGATGCAAGAGTTTAAACTGTTCATGAAAGGATTAAGATTGCTCTGCTTAATCTCAATAAAAGGATACTAGAGAGGGTGCAAGAATGGAGAAGATAAGAAGGTAGACAGGTTTAAGTAATGAGATGAACTAAAATCACAATTTAGCAAATGAAGGCATACTTTCTAAGCCCAAAGAACTGTTTAAAGCCTGTTTAATTTAATCCAGCCCATACAACAAAGGCCTAGATAGCTGGCCAAGTAAGACTAATTGTAAGACGTTATCATGGTTCAAGCTTTAAGAAGAAATATGCTTTAAAAAATTTTTTTTAATTCACAATACGAGTGTCTACCCCTCTCTGTCTACAAATAGCCTCTTGTTTCTCTTTTATTTTAGTCAATTCTTTCCTTTCTGCCCTACATTTCTATTTGGTTTAGAGGGAGAATTGTTCTGTAGTTGTTTCTTTTTTTAATCTTCCTGCCTCCTTTCCTCACTAACATTCGCTTTATTCCCCTAATAATGGACCTCATCCATCGAGAATCCCTAGGTTAAATTCAAAGTTTTTGAAAGTAGCTAAAACTTAACAAAAATAAGCTCTGCTATATCCTCTGCTGCTTTATAAATGGAAATCCGCTTCATATATACTTAAAGAATTGACTTCTCTATACTTATAAGGGTACCTTGAACACATTTCACATTTTTAGACGATTATCAATTAAGGTAATGTGCTGAAAATATAGCTATGTATAGTATGCAGTATAAGAAATAAATCAGAATAATTACTATCTACTGTAGCGGACCTGAAACTTGCTTTTTTAATAAAGCTCCTAATGTTACCTATGAGCTTTGCTCATTGCATCTCCATAAAGATGCAGTGACAGAAAAGTAGCTACAGTTGCTCCTATACAGTGTTATATGGCCCTCCTTCCTACTAAACTGTTATCTTCTTTTTCTCCTTTAATGGCTTTTGCACTTCTAGCTTTTTAATCATGCAGCCAATTGATCAGATTAGAGCATCTTTTCTTTCTGAAGCAGAACTCTTCCAAAAAAGTCTAAAAAAGGCTATTCCATGGATAGCTGGACTCTATTTATATTTTGATCAATTATATATATGGAAAAGCATGCTGTTTCCTGTTCTTAAAGACAGAATATTTGAAATACTTTTCTCTCTTAAAAAGAAAACACACATACACAATCAAAAAGCACCCAAACTAAAATGAGTTTAAATATATATTTTTCAGTGAAACTTGACAGACAGGCAGTAGCTCCCCACTCTTTTCCTGCATGATTTCACTGTGCCAACCCTGAAAGGATAACCCTTGATCTTAGAAAATGAACCCAGAGTACTTGCCTTTCCAGTCTTCTCCATGCTTCTGTTATTAGTGCCTCTACTAGAGGGTCATGGGCCTCAACAGCAAACCTCAATGAAAACAAAAGAAAACAATTCTCCATAAATAAACATTTCCTAATCATTAAACACATATGCAGATTTATAATGCAAAGTGAATTTCAAGTTCTTTTCCCCTTACACAGTCAGTCTTTATTTCTGTTTCATTTCCATTTCAGTATTCCAATTTCCTGGTACCGTCTAATAAACATCTACCACTTTACTCCATTCCCTTTTCACCCTTTTATCTTCTCATTCCAAGGCTTTCCACTAGTGACAACGAACATGTTCAATGATACATTTTATGTTAAAAATAGACAGACTATTTATTACTTTTTCTGATTATAAAAATATTTTATAGGAGAAAGTTTGTAAAATAAATAAAAACATATAGAGGAAAATAAAAATCATTTATAACCCTGCTACTCATAAATAGCTCCATTACCATGGAGCAATTCTTTCCAGTTCTTTTTTCTATAGCTAAATGAAATACACATATTTATTTTATACTTCTGTATCCTGCCTTTTTTTAGTAGATTAATGTTATATTGTGAGCATATGCCCACAGATTAAATAATCTCCAAAACATGATTTTTAATGATTGCATATTATTCCATTATGTCAATGTGACATCATTTAGTTAAATATTCACCAATATTACACTTTCAGTTTTTCAATATTATAAACCATGCTATGATGAATAACCTTCTATAAGCATCTTTACATTCTCTTGGATTACTTTCTTAGGGTAAATCTTAGTAAAATATTAGGTCAAGGGGCATTTTTAAAGCTCTTGCTACATATTGTACCAGCAGTAGCATGTAAGAGTTCCTATTCCATTACACCTTCACTAAAAATACTTAAATATATATATACACACACACACACACACACACACACACAGATAGGAAACTAAGGCACATATATCATGTATTTTATATATATCTCTTTTTTTAACTAATTTGCAACATCTTTATAATATCAATTCTATATTATTTTGTTTCTAAAAGTCAAACACTTTCAGGTTGAGTCATGAAGCAAAATCTAACCACCTGCAGTTTAAAAAACCTGAAAACAGGGAAGCAGCTGTGGCTCAATCAGCTGGGCTCCTGTCTACCCATATGGGAGGCCCTGGGATCGCATCCCAGGCCTCCTTGTGAAGGCAAGCCTCGTTGGCATACTGCAGAGAGCTGCCAGCCTGGGCGCCATGGAATGCCACAAGTCTGCAAGCACCACAGAGAGTCAACTCAGCAAGGTGACGCAACAAAAAGGGAGACAAGCAAAAACACAGAACGCCCAGCGAAAGGACAAGGAGAGCAGAGAGCAAGCAAGCGGCAAAGGGGGCGGGGGGAATAAAAAAACAAAACCTGGGAAGCAGTCTTGGCCCAGTGGTTAGGGCATCCGTCTACCACATGGGAGGTCCGCGGTTCAAACCCGGGCCTCCTTGACACGTGTGGAGCTGGCCCATGCGCAGTGCTGATGCGCGCAAGGAGTGCCCTGCCACACAGGGGTGTCCCCTGCGTGGGGGAGCCCCACGCGCAAGGAGTGCACCCGTAAGGAGAGCCGCCCAGCGCGAAAGAAAGTGCAGCCTGCCCAGGAATGGCGCCACACACACACAGAGCTGACACCACAAGATGACACAACAAGAAGAAACACAGATTCCCATGCCGCTGACAACAACAGAAGCGGACAAAGACGACGACGCAGCAAATAGACACAGAGAACAGACAACCGGGGTGGGGAGAAGGAGAGAGGAATAAAAAATAAATAAATAAAAACTAAAAACAAAATTGTATTCTATTCTTGAAATCCCTTCCTTATTAAAATATTTAAGAGGGAAACAGAGAAATGCAGTTTTTAGGCAGCATTTCACCTTGAGTGCCTCACAAACATAAGATGTGAAATTTTAATACTAACATTTTGCTGTTAATAAGACTAGGGAATGGCCCCCTAGCCTTAGATATTAACAGTATACATTAGTATACTTAGGGCTCTGAAAAGGCCTACAGTAAAGAACTGTTTAATTTTGCCAGATTCAAAGCAAAAAAGACAAATAAAGAATAAGAAATAAACCACACACAAGAAAAGATAAGATAAAAAAAGAAACAAAAGAATTTTAAAAAAAATTTTTTTGCCAGATTCAACATTTTCCAAACCAACATGACTACTGAAAAGGCAAAACTAACACTTGTCCTGGCAGGATTAGTGAAAAATTTTGCAACCTGAAAAAAACACACCAAAAAAGGGGAAATACCCTTTTTAGTCTAATAATAGTCCCCCAAACATAAGCAAAACCTAAAGTCCTGTCCTGTAAAGGCAGACTCCAATAAAAACAACTATATCTTTGACTTTTACAATGTTGACACTTACAAATATTTACTAAAAAAACCCTTGCAGGTTGGATAACCATGTGAGGAAACTGCTGTTTTTTCCAACAATGGGAATAATAAACACTCTTGCTTTTCTTTGTTTTATTTTCTTTTATATACCTGCTTGATCCCAGTTCCCTCTGAAGGCTGGACTTTCCATGCAACAATACATACAAAATTTCTTTTCTTTTAAATTTCTTTTCTTAATGCTCAAATTTATCTACTTTCCTTTGAAATCAAGGAAATTTTTTTTCCTTTCATATAACACCTATTAACAATCCATGGATTATAATCTATGAAACTTTGTTATCAAGTATAATTTAATCTATAAAATCATTTTATTCTCTTTTCCTTTGTTTTCAAGAACTGTTATTAGGAAACCACCCACCTATTGTACCAACAGACTCTAAAAAACATTTAGACCATCAATTTAATTGTGATAACCATGAGGCTACAAATAGGTCAACAAAAATACAATTTCCTAATTCGTTATTTTAAGGCATTAATCTGAATTCTGTTTACCTATTTTATCCATTCTCTTTAACCAATCATATGTCTATAAAATTCCACAATAATCCAGTTACATACAGCCAAAGTAAAGAATCTTTACTTTCACAATTGGTTATATACCAAGTTTGAAAATTGTGATACTATTAATAAGTGTCCAAGAATATCCTCTAACCGTCTTCAAAATATTAGATTGTCAGGAAAACTCTTATTAGAAAAAAAGAAATATTTTCATTTTAAAGAGACTTTAAAATGTTTCAAAATATAAAAATACACTATAATTATTTCCATAAAATCCAAAAATAAATTACTTACTGTTGCGTGATGTACAACACATTCACCAGGGTATCATCATTCATTAACCCTACTTTGTTTCTAGTTAAATTACAAAGACTAAGAAATTGGGGATGGTCTTTCACATATTCAACATTTTTTAACAAGCTGGTCTTCTGCTTTTGAAACTGCCAAAGTATATTAAATGCATATCCCACTTGCTTTTCCGAAAGTGTGGCTTTGTTTCTTTCAATAAGATCAAATACTTGTTCTTCATCTGTACACTTATTCATCTGGTTAATGAATGTTTCACAATTTGAAGGTCGAAATTGAAATATTCTCCAGGAAAATGGAAAAAGAGCTCTTAGACGATGCATTATTTGTAATCAATGAGTATAGAAAAAAGTTATCTTTTCATTTACATCACAAGTTTTCTTATGTAAAGAAAACCATTTGTAACTAGTCGTCAGTAGTAGTCATACAATATGCAGGTATAACAGTAACTTTTTCCTTCAGTATTTTGCTTCCATTATCACAATTCCAAATCCCATTCCAACATGCAGTTTCTGTAAAAGGATATGTTTAATATGGTTATTCTTTTATCATAAATATTAAGTTAATTCTGAAATTCAAATTAAAGTTAAGTTTTTCATGTATTACCTAGAGAGTCTGTTCTTAATCTGAATTAGATAGCAGGATTTGGCTGAAAATTAAATGTTCAGAAAAAGGGATTTCTTTCTGTACCTCATTTTTAAAAATATTTGCTGACTCTGACATTTACATGACGTTTTCAAATGACCAAAAAAGCAGAAGGGAAAAAAAAAAATCACTTAGAACTCTTTTGTTGTTTTTTTATTAAGAATAAATTTTTTAAAAATAAATATATTGCCTTTAAAGTTTCTAAGAAGATTAGAGCCATAGTAGAAACTCCTCCCTCCCCACCCCACCCCCCAAGGTCTCTGGTGTATTTGCTTCCAGAATAATTCCTTTTTCCTTTCTTTTTGTACATTAATAACACAAACAATTTAAGCACTACTAGTCTTAGATAAACTTTAACCAGTAAATGAGATGATTAAAGCACCAATCAAGACATACTGAGAAAACTAGGAAATGCAAAACTATGTGACTATACCAAATATCATTAATTGTATACTTAGGATGGGTTTATGCTATATTAATATGCATGAATAAAATCGATTTGTTAAAAAAATTCTGAATTGCACACAAAAAAAGAAATCTAGTAATGTAGCAAGACACACTGAAGCAATATAAAAGCCAAAGATAATTATGAAAAAAATTTGCTGTAAAAATTCTTTATTAAAAAAATATATATATACATTACAGGGAAGCAGATGTGGCTCAAGATATTGGGCTCTATTCCCTAGTAAGGGACCATGACATTATATTGGGCTTCAAATTTCGGGGAGTTCTGGATCACAGAGTGTTTCAACAATGGCAATGGAGGGATACTGGTATGGGATACCAATGACAGGTGATATATGACTGACAGGGAGCTGTACAGAACATATGTCCAGGGTGCATGGTAATGTTTGGATATACTCATAGTGGCAACAATTAAAAACCACAGTAGGGGGGGTACTGGGTTCCTGGCCAGTGGTGCTCTGTCGTGGTCCCTAGGGGAGCAGCGACAGTCTCCCAGGTACAGTGGTGGGGACCGGGAGGGAGTGAGGGTTCAACAGTGAGCCCCTGATACTAATGACTATGCTTGTGAGCTGATAAACCCAAAATAATAACAAGGCCTAGAGCAACTTTGTGCCTGGGAATTTCCTTCTGTCAGCCTTCATGTTACTCAAATGTGGCCAGTCTCGAAGCCAAACTCAGCATGTAAATGCAATGCCTTCCCCCCAGCGTGGGACATGACACCCAGGGATGAGCCTCCCTGGCAACGAGGGACCACTATCAACTACCAACTGATGATGCAACTGGAAAATGACCTTATACGGAAGGTTCAATGCGGATCAGCAGAATATCCATGTCTACATAAAATACCATGACTTTAAAATGCTGTTTGACCTAAAGTAAGGGGGAAATGGAAAGGAGAAATGAGTTTATATGGCTACGAGTTTCTAAAAAAGAGTCTGGAGGCTGGCAGAAGGTTTGCCCTCATGCACAACTGAGCAGAGTCAGAGAGACAGATAAAGCAGATACAACCCCCAGATATTGGTTCCTTTGAGGGCTAAAGAGACCCATGGGAGTTATGGTCATGGCCGATGGGGTTAACTACCAGGGCAGATGGCCCCTCTTTGGAAATGGTGTTTATGTGTGATGAATCTGGACTCAGATGGGATCTCCCTTCATAAGACTTTCATGCTAATGTGCTGGAGGTGCAGTTAATGTTGGGGTTTAAGATATATTTAGGGGATTTGAATCTCTGGACTGACAATGTGATAGCCAGATCCTGAGCCTCAACAGACTCCAGCACCTACAATCTGATTTATTGGACTTACCACACTCAGCTAAGATGGAGGTGAAGAAGGACAACCACCACACCATGGAGCCTAGAGTGATTACAACTGAAAATGGGAGGATTGCATCCAGCATCCAGGTGGAATCTGAGCCTCCTCTTGACATAAAGGTGCAATGGACACAACCAATCCAGTGTCCACATAGAAGAGGTGGCATTGGATTGGGAAAAGTGGACATAATGGACAAAGGGTATGGGGAAAGGCAGGAAGAGATGAGAGGTGGAGGCGTCTTCGGGACATGGAGCTGCCCTGGATGGTGCTTCAGAGGTAATCACCGGACATTGTAAATCCTCACAGGGCCTACATGATGGAATAGAGGAGAGTATGGGCCATGATGTGAACCAATGTATATGAGGTGCAGAGGTGCCCAAAGATGTACTTACCAAATCCAATGGATGTGTCATGATGATGGGAACGAGTGTTGTTGGGGGGGGGAGAGGGGGGGTGGGGGGGTGGGGTTGAATGGGACCTCACATATATATTTTTAATGTAATATTATTACAAAGTCAATAAAAAATAAAAAAATTAAAAAAAAAAAAAAAAAGATATTGGGCTCCCACCTACCATATGGGAGGTCCGTAGTTTAGCATCCAGTGCCTCCTCAAGAAGACAGCAAGCTGTGTGACTGGCAGGCCTGGCAAGATGACACAAGAAGAAAAACATAAGACACACCGCAAAGCAGGGAGCAGAAGTTCCCGGTGCCTCCAAAGGAGGATGAGCAGGACGGCAAGCTGATGCGACAGGATGATAGAAAAAGAGACCCAAGAGAAAAAACAACGAGAGATACAACAAAGCAGGGAACAGAGGTAGTTTAAGCTATTAAGTGCCTTCCTCCCACATCAGAGGTCCTCGGTTCAGTTCCCAGTGCCTCCTAAAGAAACAAAGACAGACACAGCAAGTGGAAACAACGAGGGGGTAGGGAGAGATAAATAAATAAAATAAATCTTTAAATATATATATATTATATATGAAATTGAAAAGCAATAGTTAGAAAAGCTGGGACTAAAATATTTTCTAACACTTCTGTAACATGTTACAATTTATAAAGGACTTTTAATATCTCCTTAAATTCTCTCAACTACCCTGCCAGGTAAATACTATCATTTCCCTTTTACAAATATGGAAACCTAGGTTCAAAATGGTTAAGAATCCCAACACCATACTTTACAGAATTAGAAAAGGCAATTACCAAATTCATTTGCAAGGGAAAATGCACCCAAATAGACAAAAGCATTTTAAAAAAGAAGAGCGATGTGGGAAGAATTTCTGCCTGACCTTGAAACATACTTCAAAGCTACAGTGGTCAAAACAGCATGGTAGTGGTATAAAGACATCAATCACTGGAATAAAATTGAGAACCCAGAAATAAACCCTCACCTATACAGTCAACTGGTTTTTGACAAACCTACCAAGTTAATGGTAACAGGACAAAACAGTCTCTTCAACAAATGGTGCTGGGACAACTGGATATCAACAACCAAAGGAATGAAAAAGGACCCATCTCATTCCTTACACAAGAGTCAACTCAAAATGGATCAAAGACCTAAATATAAAGCCAAGACCATAAAACTACTAGAAGAAAATTTAGGGAAACATCTTCAAGACCTTGTAGCAGGTGGTGGTTTCTTGGACCTTACACCCAAAGCACATGCAATAAAAACAAAAAAAATAGGTAAATGAGACCTCCTCAAAATGAAACACTTTTGCACCTCAAGGGTGAAAAGGCAGCCAACTCAAAGAGAGAAAATATTTGGAAATCACATATCTGATAAGGGTTTAATAGCCAGAAAATATAAATAGATGTTACAACTCAACAATAAAGACAAACAACCCAATTAAAAAATGGGCAAAGACTTAAAAAGACATTTGTCCAAAGAAATACAAATGGTGAAAAAACACATGAAGAAATGCTCAACATCCTAATGATCAGGAAAATGCAAATCAAAACTAAATGAGGTATCATTTCACACATATCAGAACAGCCACTATTAAGAAGACAGAAAACTACAAGTGTTGGAGAGGATGTGGAGAGATAGGAACACATATTCACTGTTGGTGAGAATGCAGAATGGTACAGTCACTGTGAAGGATTGTTCAGCAGTTCCTAAAGATGTTGAACAGACTTGCCACGTGACCCTGCAATACCACTAGGGGGTATATACCCAGAAGAACTGAGAGCAGTGACAGGAACAGACACCTACACACCAATGTTCATAGAGACTGTTATTCACGATTGCCAAAAGTTGGAAACAACCCAGGTGTCCATCAACAGATGAATGGATAAACAAACTGTGGTCTGTTCACACAATGGAATATTATGCAGCTGTAAGAAGAAATGACAACATGGATGAACCCGGAGGACATTATGTTGAGCGAAGCAAGCCAGATACAAAATGACAAATACTGTATGACTGCATTACTATGAACCAAATATATTGTGTAACAGGTTATATGATTAAAAAAAAAAATTATATGTATCCAGTACATTTAACTGAGAAACGTATGTTTTTATTCAACTGTTTTCTTTTTAGTTTGTTTACATTTTCAATTATTAAATGTATAAAATAAAGTAAAAAAAAAAAAAAAAAAGGTTAAGAAACTGCTAGCCCAACTGGAACTACAACCCAACTTTTTCTTCCCAACTTTTTCCAGAATAGCCTCATTCTATTAAAGCAACTCTGACCTAGTCTATCACTGAAAGTATGCCTCAGGCCCCTTTCTACTACAATACCAATCTATTCTTTCACGAGAAGAAACAGGAGGCAGTACATGCTACTTTTTGGTAACTAGTACAGCATCCTGACCCAAGCTGACCAGAGTCGTGCACGAACACAAAAAGACCTGCACAAAGGCAGAGGTATCCAGAACATTCGGTCCATTCACAATTCAAAGTGGAGGCAGCTCCAGGGTTAGAATACAAAGGTGTTAAGTCTCCAGCTCTGCTGTAACCGAGTGACGTCGGGGAAGTACCTTAACCCAAGTAACGGCCCATGAATGTAACTGAGAACAGGTACAGTGAAGGGTAAACAGTGCCGCTCTTTGTAAGTGACAGGCGTCCTCCGTGCCCGGCACCGAACAAAAAAATGAGTCTCCCGGATACCCGAGCCGGCGTGGGCGCAGCCCTGCCCTTGCTGCGGGGTCTCCGCCGAGAAGGTATTACGGGAAACGAAGCCTCTGTTTCTCAGGCGACCTCTGAGTCCCGGGCCCAGAAAAGTGACGGGGGACGGGGTGGAGGGAGAAAAACCACCACCAACCACTATCTGTTACTGACTAACCGGCAAGGACTTCCTTCCTCAACGCTGGGCAACTCTTCCGAAGGTCCGGGGGAAAGTTGGCTGGATTCTTAAAAGTCAGGACTGCAACCAGTCTCCAACAAAGGACGCGACAGGCTCGGTTGTCTCGCTCACCCTCAGGTCCCAAGGTTTTCAGCTTTTCCTCGACACGTATCACCTTTCCGTGGCGGAGTGTATCCGCAAACCAAGGAAAAAAATGCCGGGAGAGAGCGGCATGAGAGGCCGAAGCACGCACTACATATCCCAAAGGCCATCGCGGCGAACTCGGCGGAACCGACGTCGTTTACGTCGTTGGGGAAATTCCGGGACTTGGAGCAGCGCTTAAACAGTTTAAAAAGGTGTAGGTACTTTCGGTCAGTTCTTCTCAATTATCTGTGGGTTTTTTCTTCAGTTGTAGTGGATGATACTTTAATAATATATAATAAAGTGAGTTATTCAGTAACTAGAAGATATAAAAATGGAAAAGATGCATACAATTTTTTTCTTACTTTTTTCAACAAATATGAAATTTAATGGCCATAGAAGCATCTAAACTCTTATTCTCAATTTCTGCGCTTCTGTCGTGGAGAACGGGCACCAGTTTACAGACCACATTTTTTTAAAAAATTAACTAATTAATTTGTCTATTTATTTTAGCTACTGGGTCCCGGAATTGAACCCTGGACCTCCAGTGCTCAACCACTGAGGCACATTGGCTCCCACTTTATTGTTTTTAACAGCTTGTCTGTGATATAATTCGTACAACATGCAATCCACTAGTTTAAAGTGAACAGTTCACCAGCTTTAGTTTATTTACACCTATGCAACTATCAGGACAATGAATTTTAGAACTTTTTCAGCACTTCGGAAAGAAACCTCCTATGCATAAACATTCAGTCCCCATTCTTCCCTAGGCCCCCACCTCTAGGCAACTACTGATCACAGACTGCACTTGGCTAGCACTAATTAGGTTGTTTGAAGATAGGTCAATTGTTAATAAATTTGAAGATAAGGATGATCTGGATGCTCAGAAGGAGTTTTAGAATATGAGAAAAAGTAGTAATGAAACCTAATGTGATTTATGCTAATGCTCTGCAAATACCACCAGGAAACCACAGTTAAATGAAGTTGAGTTTGTTGACTGCTTGCAGTGAAGCAGAATGCACCCCCAGAGGGTGCCTTAATAAGATGTTAGAAAGAACTTATTATAGGATTTGGCCTTGTGTTAAGTGATCTTGGGAAGGGTTTAAGGAAAGAGGGCTTTGCGCTAGATTGGATGCCTTGGGGAAGGGGGATATTTCTATTATTAGGTATCTTGACAGATTTTTTTCTAGAAAGCAGGAGGAATGAGATAAAGTTAAAACTAACTGGCGAAGAAGCAGCAGTCACTCATATTAGCCAGAATATGGTCAGTTTTGTGGTTTGAACAATGTTCTTGTTCTTGTCTGAGTTTAATCACGAATACAGAATGGTCTTGTTCTTGTTTTAATCCATCAGTCAGAGAGTAGTCTTGCCTGATGTTGTAATGTGTATTTTTTTTTTAATATTCAACAAGAGATCACCAAGGCTTAGCTCTGAATGACAGGCCAGTTGCTGATAGTGCCAGGCCAGTTTCTTCACTGCTTGGGGCTGCTTTTCTCCTTTTCACCTGTTTGTAGAACTATAAGGAGACTGGCCTAAGGAAAATGAGCTGCACTTAATTAGGAGTGGGGGCAAGAAAAGGGGGAGACTGATAATGACATTATCATTTGATCATTCTGTACTTGAAGCATGAAACCCCCAGCTAACTATTCAGGGGAGAGAGTTTATCTTGTTACATTACTTTTAAAATATAATCATTTTAAAATTAAATTTAAAAATCCATTGTTTTATTTCTTTTTCCCTTCCCCTCCTCCCACCCTGTTATTTTTGCTGTCTGGTTGTCTTCCCTTCTCATTTTTCTTTCCCCTAGGAGTCACCAGGATTCAATCCTGGAGACTCCTGATGTGGGGAGATGTTTTCTGCCAATTGTGCCACCTCAGTTCCTGATCTCTGCTGCACTTCAATTCTCCCCTTTATCTCTCTTTTGGTGCATCATCATCTTGCCGCATGACTCACTTGCATGGGCACTGGCTCACCACACAGGCACTTGCACTCAGCACGCAGGCGCTGTCTCACCACACAGGCACTTGTGTGGGCACTGGCTCGCCTCACGGGCACAATTTCTCTTCTTCTTTTTCACCAGGAAGCCCCAGGGATAGAACTCAGGTCCTCCCATATGGTAGGCAGAAGCTCTATCACTTGAGCCACATCCACTTCCCTCTTAAGTACTTTTCTATGCATATGTTAATAAGTGGGAGATGAAAGAAAAAATTGGGTTTATAAAATAAGTAGTCTACTAATTTATCAACTATAATGATTTTAGAGGGAGATAGACTAAGTATATAAGTATTACATGAACCAAGTGGGTATAAGTATTGTGGGCAAACACTGTTCATTGCCTACCCAATAGACAGTTAAGAGCACAAACTGTCTGGGTTCAAATGTGACTCTACCACTTACTACCTGTGTGACCTTGCAAGTTACTTAACTTCTCTAATCTCAGGTTCCTTATATTAAAAAAAAAAAACAAAAACGGATCATATTGGGAGTAATACCTATCACATAGTCATTGTGAGGCTTAAAGAGAACAAGAGTAAGGCATGCAAAAAGTATTAGCTATTATTATTGGAGGGCATATAATAGTCAACCATTCTGGCTAAAGAGATGTAAAGGGACACCAAAGGGACAGGAATGGGGGAGAGAGTTTCCTTTCCTGAATGAGTTAAGTACCCCTTAACTTCTGCCATCTTCTTGCCCTGAACTTGGAAGTGGCAGTATAGCAGCCACTATGAATTTCTGAGAGGATAAGAATGAAGTAAAGGCCAAAATGAATGAAATACTAAATAAAGGTTTTAAATGTTAGTAGAAGAATAGAAAACAGTATTATTGGATACTGAGGGGAATGGAATTGGAAGGGGGAAGAAGAGATTAATAAATTTTAAGCCTCTATGGAATGTTCAAATTTTTACAATAGCTTATATTATTGTGCAATATATGTGACAGACAAATAAGTATGCATTTTGAAAGACCCCATTCCTCTCACCACAAGGACTGACATGATTCAGGTGAGGCCAAATCTAGTCTTCAGGTTCATGGCCTATTAGATGAGTAATGCTATCTGATATAATAAATAAAGCTAAAATGTCAGTAGAATTTTTAACATATGTCACAAAGAATTTGATTTCTCAATCATACCACATTCCAATGTGAGTATTCCTGGCCTGTGGAGGACTTTTTTCCACATAGTGATTCAGAAACCTAGGCTTCTTCTCTAATTCTCCAAGATCTTAAAATCCTTAGTCCAATAGACAGAAGCAAAAAGAGAGAACATGGTGAAGGCACAGCACTTCTTAAACATCTTGGCCTATGTAATACACATTTCCACTCACATTCCACTGATGTGAACTATTCACATGTCCTTATATAGATGCAAGGAGACAGTGAAAAAAATGTAATTCTGTGCAGGACAGCCATTTGCCAGTGGCAACATTCACTATTGAAATAGGATCATGAATTTATGAATTTTGGTCATTGTTATGTTAAAGAATTCTCTGGCATTTTATAATTGGAACTAACAGAAACTCAGGCTATTAACATGTGAGGTCACCTCTTAGAGAAATCAGTCTGGAAAATGAAGTCAATAAACAGAAAAGTAGAACTCAATAAGGGAGAGGAAGTTCTATGACATTCACTCATTACTAAGGCACCCTCTAACCTCTTTTCTCTATTTATTATACATTGCAGTGTAACAAATTACTCCAAAACTTAATGGCTTAAAACAACATTTATTATCCCACAGTTTCTGTGAATCAGGAATTCGGAAGTTGCTCAGCTAAGTGGTTCTGACTCAGCTTTCCTTATGTGGTTGTAGTCAAATGTTAACAGTGACTGCAGTCATCTGAAGGCTTGACTGGGGTTGGAAGATCTGCTTCTAAGGTGGCTACTTTACATGGCTGATGACAGTGGCCTCATTTCCTATCTGGATTTTGGCAGGAAGTCTCATTTTCTAGCTACATGGGCCTCTCTATACTCTGCTTGAGTATCTTCCAGACATCACAGCTAAGTTACCCCAGAATGAGTGATCTAAGAGATATAGCAAGGAGGAAGCTGTAGAACCTTTTGTGACCTAGTCTCCCGCTAGTCACCCACTGTCACTTCTCCCTTATTCTATTTGTTAGAAGCAAGTCACTAATTAGGGGAATTAGGCTACATTTCTTGAAGAGAAGAGTATTGAAGAAATTGGGACTTATTTTAAAGCTACCACACTGTCCAACAGTGTGAAGCAATACATTCCTTTTTTTTACCTAAGCTAGGTCAAGGTGGATTTCTGTTGTCAATGAGAGCTCTCACTTAAATAAAAGAGTATGCACAATGAGAATAAACTGGTACAACCGCTTTGGAAAACTGGCAGTATCTACCAAAGCTGACCCTACCCATATCCAAAGATCTAACAATTCAACCCCTGGGTATATTCCCACAGACGTGCAAATCCATGTACTCCAATACCCTAGGTACAAGAATGTTCACAGGAGCTTTAATCAAAATAACTAAAACTTTAAAACATTACAAATATCCATTTAAAGCAGAATGTGTAAACATGAAAAAATGGAGTACAATACAGAAATTAGAAATAATTTCTGGCTTCCTTGCTCAATATTGTGTTTGTGCATGCAGCAATATGGATAATTTCACAAACACAATATTAAGCATGGAAGCCAGACACACAAGAAAAAATATATATAATTCCATTTACAAAACAACAACAAAAAGACAAATAGCCCAATTTAAAAATGGGCAAGCAACTTGAACAGACATTTCTCCAAAGATATACAAATGGCCAAAAAGTACATGAGAAGATGCTCAACATCATTAGCCATTAGGGAAATGCAAATTAAAACAACAATGAGATGCCACTTTACACCTGCAAGAATGGCTATTAAAAAACAAAAACAAAAAATAAGTGCTGGCGAGGATGTAGGGAAATAAAAACATTATTTGGTGGGAGTGTAAAATGGTGCAACCACATTGCAAAACAGTATGGTGGTTCCTCAAAAAGTTAGACACAGAACTACCAAATGATGTGGACTTCCAGGCATATACCCCAAAGAATTGAAAAGAGGGACTTGAACAGGTGTTTGCATTGCACTGTTCATAGCAGCATTATCCACGATAGCCAAAAGGCAGAACCAAACCAATTGTCCGTTAGTAGATGAGTGGATAAATAAAACACAAGCATTGGAACATTATTCCACCATAAAAGGAATGTAGTTCTGATACATGTTGCTAAATAGATGAACTCTGAAGACATCCTGTTGAGTGAAATGTCAGCTACAAAGAACAGAAATTTTATGATTCATTTATATGAAATAGGTAGAGTATGCAAATTCATAGAGACAGAACAAAGTACAGGTTACCAAGTCATGGGGGAGGAAGAACGGAGAATGAATGCATAATGGATGTAGGGTTCCTGTTCCGGGTGATGAAAAAAAATTTTTTTAGTGCTGGATGGTAGTAAGGCTAGCACAACATTGTGAATGTGATTAATCCCACTGAATCGTATGCCTGGGAGTGTCTGAGATGGGCAAATTTATGTTGCATATATGTTTCTACAATTAAAGAAAATAGAGCAACTAAGTCGACAATGACTAATGTAATTCATTGTCCTGGAATGAAACCAATATTAGAGGAGAAAAGACCCAAAAAGACATTACTGGGACATATGAAAAAATTATACTATAGACTACAAGCCTTATATCATGTTAAATTTCTTGAACTTAATAAACTATACTCAAAGCAGTGACATAAGTGAATATCTTTGTTTTCAGGGAATGTACAGGGAAAGCAGTATTAAGTGTTCAAGGAGCATGGTGTGTACAACTTACTCTCAAGTGTTTAGAAAATAGGGGAGCAGATGTGGCTCAAGTGGTAGAAGCCCTGCTTCCCACATGGGAGGTCCTGGATTTGATTCCCGATACCTCCTAAAAACAAAAAACCAAACAGCAAACAAATGAAAAAAAAAGCAACTCAGGGCAGCTGATGTGGCTAAGTGGTTGAGTGCTGGCCTTCCACTTACGAGGTCCCAAATTCAATCCCTGACCCCATAAATGAAGAAAAAAAATAAAAGAAAGATATAGCAAATGTGGCTAAATGTTAAAAGTTGGTGGATCTGGATATCTGGTTAGAGGATATGTTGGAGTTCTCAGTAGGGGGTTTGTATTATTTTTGCGATTGTCCTGTACGCTTGAAATTTTTTCAAAATAAGAAGTTATACAATGGGGGGGGAAGACTTGCTTTGGTATTTATGAACAGGCTGTTGAGGGGAGAGGCACTTATTCTCCATGAGCCTCAAATCTTTCTCTGTAAAACAGACATAATCTATATAATGGGGCTGCTGTTATGATTAGAAAAGAGAAAGAAAAAAAAAGAAAATCTCATTGTCCTCTGTAATTTCCTTCTCTGTGCTCAAATAGCACTTTGTACATTTCTGGTTTTCCGACTTTGTGTCACAGCATCAACTAACAGCAAAATTGGAAGCTCCTTAAAGGCAGACTTCTCTCCCAACAACTTGGCAAAGAGTCAATTAATGAAGTACTACATTTTAAGAACCATATATAGCATTTTGATTGTAACAGGGCTTTCAACCAACCCAAACATAAACATATAAACTAAGCATTTATCATGTACCCACATCTTAAGACTCCTGGGAACGCCGTGGTGACGAAAGTAACAGAACGCCAAGAGGCACCGTCAACCAATCCGTGACGTATTTCCGGCGCGACATTACCCCTCCACGCCGGGACTGAGCCGTGGGGGAGGGAGGCGGTTAGTGGGCTTTAGCGCCTTTTCTGGCGGCGGTAGATTTGAAGCGCTTTAAAGGACCGGACCCTGAAGAGAAGAAGAAATTGCACCGGTGCAGGTAGCTGGCGCGAGGCCCGTTTTATTTCGGCGGCGTCTTTGCAACAGTTCTGGGTACGACAGCGGGAAAGGCCTGGGGAGAGGGGCGGAGCCGGCGCGACAGGCCCGGCTGAGTTAACCGTCTTCCCCTCGAGGTATTGGGGCTTCCTGGACCTGTAGGAGGCCCATAAGGACCGTGGGGCTGGCCTTGCAGCTATTGCAGCTGGAGAAGGCTTCTAATCGAACCTCCGGGGCCTGGCAAATGGCCCTCCCCCTGCCAGACTCAGCCTTCCTCACTCCAGCGCACACCTCCCTCCCTGACGCATTTTGCCGCACAAGCTGTAATATGGCGGCAGCGACGGCGGCCTGAATCCTGGAGAGTCGGGGTGATTCTTAGTGCTTCAAAATCGTAAGATTAAGTACTATTACCGGGTACATGGGAGAGTTAGTCGGAGACGAGGAGATGCAGCCTGACGTTCTGTGAGGTTAGGTTGGAGAGTGGCGGGCGAGAAGCCTGAATCGCAGGGGTTAAAATTAGACTGGTTCTTTTCCTTCTACTTCGACCTTTTCCTCTCAGAGAGGCTGTCGTGCATAGTTAAGTGACAATGCCACTTAGTTAAGCATTCTTCTAAAAATTTAAACCCGAGGTCTTACCTACTCATCCCTGAGCTGTCGCAGATTTCTCCCTTGTTCCCAAAGAACTGTGAGTGGCGTAGGCCTTTTAGGAAATTGAAATTACTCCTTGGGAAGAAAGTGGTGGCTTTGGAGCTCCATGAGTCTTAAGGGAAGTGTGAGAATTTCGTCCTTGAAGGAGCTAAGTCAAAATCTGTGGGAATGGAGCACGCCTAGTCATTTTTGGAAATGTTATAAAAGCACCATTTTGTTCGTTGGTTTTTATTTCTTCCCTGTAGTAGTTTCTGTGCAATAACTAGTTTTTTTTGTTTGTTTTTTTTTTGCGTTAGTGACCACAAATACGCCCAACGAACAGTTAGAATTTAGGATTAAAGTAGCTAAAACCCTATAGAAGAGTGCAGATATATATGTATGTATATATATAGCCATTAATTGCTAGTTCATAACAATAATGATTTTTCTTTGGCGGTGAACATTTTAGATCAGTTCTGAAATAGTGCCATCAATGCAGGAAAGCCTCAGGTGTCTAGAATGGCTGCTTCTTTCCCTCAAATTTTCTATATACCGGAAAACTTTAACTGTTTTAGTACACACACCTCTCCCCCCTTTTTGTAACCGTTTGGAATTGGATTTTTTTTTTCTTTGACAAATAACAAATTGAGTACTTCCTTGTCTTAAACTGTGCATATACATTGCTTAATGTTTTCTTTGATTCGTTATTATTGCTTCCCTGAAATCCTAATGGGTCTTGTCAACTTGTATTAGTCTATATTTTGAATTGTTGTATTTGCTTTTTAAGGTTTTTCTAATCTTTTCTGCTGACAATGATCAGGGTTGACTTCTTTTTTTTAATTTTTTTATTCCCCCTCCCCCAGTTGTCTGCTCTCTGTGTCCATGCTGTGTGTTCTTCTGTGACCCCTTCTATCCTCATCAGCGGCACCGGGAATCTGTGTTTCTTTTTGTTGCGTCATCTCGTTGTGTCAGCTCTCCATTGTGTGGCGCCATCCTGGGCAGACTGCACTTTCTTTCGCCCTGGGTGGCTTTCCTTATGGGGCTCACTCCTTGCACGTGGGGCTCCCCTACACTGGGGACAGCCCTGCATGGCAGGGCACTCCTTGTGTGCATCAGCACTTCGGGCATGGGCCAGCTCTGCATGGGTCAAGGAGGCCCGAGGTTTGAACCACAGACCTCCCATGTTGGTAGGCAGATGCCCTATCCACTGGGCCATGTCCACTTCCCAGGGTTGGCTTCTTCTGTCAGGAATATGCAAGTATGAAAACTTTCTAGGTTTCAAGTTTTGGATTGTTCCGGGCTTAACCAACTTTCTTCATCTGTAAAATGACATTACCTTGATTTCCAGCTATCAGCAGCTATAGGCTTGAAAATGTATACACACAATCAATTGTTAAAATTGTGTGCATTTATTTTCCTTTTTTTTTTTTTAGAAGGCACTAGGGATTGAACCTGGGACCTCATATATGGGAAGCAAGCACTCAACCAACTGAGCTACACCTGCTCCTTTTTTTTCTCTTTTTTAAAAATATTTTGCATATTTTTAATTAGATTTTCTGTCAGACATCATTCCATTCTTTACATATAGGGAAATGGGTAACCATTCGTAGTAGATGGATGAACTAGTTCTATTAGTTATCGTGACAGTATCTGCAATTAATTCTTTAAGTAGGTGCCCCTTTTAGAAAATGCATGTTGACTTTTTTTCCTTACTATTTTACCAGTGGAATATTTTAATAGAATTATGTGTTGGCTGTTTTTAAGTCTCCTAAGATACTAATGTATTATCAGTCCTAAGTAATAGGAATCCATAAATAATTAATTCAATTGATTTGAAGTGTTCATTGCAAATCTTTCTGGTGCATTGTGGTATTGTACCTTTTTTTGTTTCAATTTTTGTTTTAATATTAGCACTAAGTTGCAGTTTTCATTTACTTTATGTGTCGATGGTTTTGCCCTTGTCACCCAGTTAGTATGTTTTTATTTCTGTAGGGGAAAACTTACGTCTTGAAATTGACTTCAGGCAATATTGCAAATATTTAGGGAAAACTGCTATAACTGGGGCTTTGTACTTCTGGCAGTAGGAAAACATTTGTACTTTATTTTAGAGTGATGAATTAAAATGATCACCAACCTCTTCTCAAAACTGAGCTATTTAATATTTACTTATAAAAGTAAACATCAGTTTTAAATGTTAAAACATGGTTGATTCCTTGATTCCTTTTTTTTTTTTTTTTTGAGATACCGGAACTAGGGATTGCACCCTGTGTGGGTGCAATTGTATGTGGGAAGCCAGTGCTCAACCACTGAGCTACATTGGTTCCCCTGAATTGGTTTTCTCTTTTGTTTTGCTTGTTGTTTGTTTTTGTTTTTTAGGAGGCATCAGGAACTGAAACTGGTACTCCCATGTGGGAAGCAGGCACTCAGTTGCTTGAGCCACATCCGCTCCCTGACTCAGTTTTTTAAATGAATGAAACATTAAATATTAAGCTGTCAAATATGTATAAACTTTAGCTTAAGATTTATTCATAATTAAACTATTGCATAGTGGTCATAATGTGGAGAGTAAAATTAAATAAGACATCTGAAATATCTGTGATTAAGCTAGTTTCTACAGTAAAGTTGTAGAGAGTACTAAACCAGAAAACCTTTTCCACCTGTGATCTTGGCCTTTTGAGCCATTTTAGCTCTAGGTCTCTTGTTCATAATCTATAATATGAGAAGATTAGACCAGATGGTCTTCAAACTCCAGAAGTCTATAGCTCTTTATGTAGGAATTACTGGATTGAATAACATGGGGCTAGAATGGTATAAATAATCAGTGGGATACATTTATCATATGAGAAAATAAATAATTGCAGGGATACAGTATTAGAATATTGGCAGAGATTTCCCAGTTAGTGTTTGCTTACTTGGTTTGGTACTAATGTAGGTGTGCTATACTTTCGTGTCCCTCAAAGTATATGTGTAAGAAGTATATAATATCTTTATTTAAACTTGTGGTTTTCTCTCATGTTTTTTGAAGGATTTAATTTAATTTAAGAATCCAGCAAGTGTCCATATAAACATGTTCCTACCGGTCCAGTGGTTTGTAACCATTTGTCAGAGACACTAAGGAAAGGAACATTATATGGAATATCATAGTTGTCTTTCCTGGATATGCACCTCAAAATGTTAGCTTGTTTTTATTTAATTCATTAGCAGTTTGGCATTCATAAATGTATTTAAATACCGTTTGTTTTTGTTGTTTTGTTGTTTTTTGAGGTACAGGGAGCCAGGGATTGAACCTATGACCTTGTATGTGGAAAGCCAACACTCAACCACTGAGCCACATTGGCTTCCCCGAGTTAGCTTTTTTCATTTGTTTTGCTTGTTATCTGTCTTTGTTTTCTCAGGAGGCACTGAGAACCAAACCTGGGACCTCCTATGTGGGAGGTGGGTGCTCAACCACTTCAGCCATGTTCTCTCTTTTTTTTTGTTTTGTTTTGTTATTTAAAAGATTTATTTATTTATTTTCCCCCCTTCCCCTCCTCCTGCCCTGCTGTTTTTGCTGTCTGTGTTGTCTTCTCTTCTCATTTTCTCTCCTCTAGGATTCGCCAGGATTCAATCCTGGATACCTCTGATGGGGAGAGAGGTTCCCTGTCAGTTGTGCTACCTCAGTTCCTGGTTTCTGCTGTGCTTCACCTTGACTCTCCCTTTGTCTCTCTTTTGATGCATCATCATCTTGGTGGCAGGACTCACTTGCGCAGGATACTGGCTCACCACACTGGCACTCGAGGGCACTGGCTTGCCACCAAGGCACTCTTTCTCTTTGTCTTTTTCACCAGGAGTCCCCAGGGATTGAACCCAGGTCCTCCCATATGGTAGGCGGAAGCTCTGTCACTTGAGCCACATCCGTTTCCCTACTGTTTTTTGGGGGGAGGCACTGGGAACCAAACCCAAGACCTCCCATATGAAAAGGAAGAGCTCAACTACTTGAGCCAGATCCATTCCCCTAAATATAGTTTTAAAGCAATTCATTTTCATTCTAATTTGATCTCCATGAACTGTGTTAGGGGTGGGGTAGAGAGGGTGTTATGCATGTTCGATTGCCTTCCTTGAACATAATCTTGAACATCTGGCATGTTTTAGTTTAATTTATATGATTGCATTTAGAGGTGGACATGTATTAAAATTGTCACCTGTTTAATTAAATTGCAGCAGGTGAGAATTTCCCATCTTTGTTTTTTGGTCTTGAAGGTGCTCTCTGTTACAGTAGATTATTAAAAAAAAAAAGAAAGAAAGAAACCCAAAACAGTTTTTTAATAGAAAGAATGCAGGCCTACAAGGCAGAAAAAAAGAATTGGCTGTTTCAGTCATGGAGTAGACTGAAGAGATAATTAATGGAGAATGGGGAATTTACTGATGAGATAAATATTAGCAATATCCCATGTGAGAAGCCATATGGTTAAGGGGAAAAGCACAGAATTATTAATAAAATAGTCTAGTTTTGCTCATACCTGGATTAGTTAGCGTTCTTTCTATTTGATAATGTGGTCCTGAGCCAGGCAGTTTAATTTGTGTTTAGAATATGAAGGTTCTGAGTTCAAAGAGTTTTAAGACAAGTTGGTAATAATGAGAACAGTATTCAGCACTGAAAGTTCATTTGACCCTAGAAAGTCAAGATGAAGTTCCCAAAGAGTATCTGGCTATATTGAATCCTTAAGAACACATAGGAAATAGCCAAGAAACTGGGAAGGAGCAGAGACTTGCTCCACATATTAATAACTAAAAATAATTTACTACTTTTCAAGACCCAAGTCTCAAAACTAGGCTCTCTCAAACTATGTGAAACTTCCATATTATTCTTTGAATGATTTACCCAATTAAAAATACCACGTCCTTTATCATACTCCTCCCCTTCCCTGTTGAACCGGAGGAATACTTTTGTTACAATTAGGTGGCTATGTATGTGGTGGCCTGATTTGGACTCTGTTGTTATTATTATTATTAATAATCTCTTTGTTTCTCCTCCTTTCATCCTTCCTTCCCTCACATTCTTTCTCCTTTCAATTTTTTTATTAGAAGTTGTAGGTTTACAGAAAAATTATACAGAAGATACAGTTTCCACATACCTCCCTATTATTAATACCTTGCCTTAATGTTGTAATTTTGTTACAATTGATGAAAGACTATTATTATAATTGTACTATTAACTATAGTCAGTGATTTCCCTTAGGGTTCATTGTTTTGTACAGTCCTATGGCTTAAAATTTTTTTTCTAGTAGCATATATACAGCCCCTTTTATAACCACATTCAAATTTCCCCATTTAACCACATTAAAATATATAATTCATTGCTGTTAATTATGTTCACAACACTGTGCTACCATCACTACCATCCGTTATCAAAACATTTTCTTAATTACTATAGCTTTATAATCTTAATATTACAGATCATATAATTTTATTGTTCTTCAGGATTATCCTAGGTATTCTAGGTCATTTCCATTTTGATAAATTTTGGAATCAGCTTTTCAATTTTAACTTAAGTTTGCATTTATGGATCATTTGGACAGTGAATATGCTAACACTGCTATTCATGAAGACTTTTATTTGCTGATATTTTTTAAGACTTTTTCATCTACAATTCTGAGAGATAATGATCTATACTGTATTTACTCCTTTTCAGCTTCCTGTCTAGTTTGTCCTCTTTAGGAGGTCAGGAACCAAACCTGGACCTCCCATGTAGTAGGCAGGGGAGCTCAGTCACTGGCACCACATCTGCTTCCCAACATTGGGTTATCGAACACTTGAAATGTGGCTAGTCTGAACTGAGAATGCCTTAAGTGTAAAATATACACTGAATTTCAAAGACTTAGTAAAATGTAGAATATGTAATTCATAATGCTTTTATTCTGACTTGTGTTGAAATAATATTTGGGCATAATTAAGTTAAGCAAGAGACATTAAAATTAACTTGCTTATTTTTGCTTTTTAAAATGTGGCCACTAAAACATTTATATTACGTATGTGGCTCATATTTCTTAGCACTGGTTTAGAGGCTTAAAATCTATGGTAAGACGTTTTATGTGTCATGGTTAGTCATTAGAAAGTTTTAAACAGGAAAATGATGTGATAGGGTTTATGTTTTAAAAGAATTATTCTAGTTATTCTGTGGAGAATAGATTGTACGAGACTATGAGTAAAAGCAGGGACATCTATTTGGAGGTTATTGCAGTGGTCCAGAGTTTTAAAAAATAATAGTGGTAAAAGATAGTGAGACTCTGGGATAATTTTTGAAGCTAGAAACAACCAATTTCCTAATAATTTGGATAATGGGATATGAGGGAGAGTGGAATCTAAGAAGACTGCAAGTGTTTACTTAGTTGCTGGGTTGGACAGTGATAATGTTTACTGAGTTTTTTGGGGAAATCAAAAGTTGTTTGGGATATATTTTTTCAGACTTTTTATTGAAGTATAACATACCAAAAAGTACACAGATTCTAAGGGTAGCGCAAGACATTTTCTCAAAGTAAACTCTATTAGTCAAAATTCTTTAGGGAAACAGAATCAACAAGAGCCATCTGTCCATAGTAAGAGTTTTTATCAGAGTCTCTCACGTAACAGTGGGGATGCACAAGTCCAGGTTCTGCAGACAGGCTGCAACCAGGGTCTCCAATGGAAGTCCATTGAAGGTCCTTAATGCGTTCTGGGAGATGTTGGCTGTCCAAAGAGGAGCTGGAAATTCTTATTCAATGCTGGAATCACTTCCCCTTTTAAGGCATTCAACTCTTTGGATAAAGCTTTACTCACATTGCTGATGGCAGTCTCCCTGTTTGATGTCATTGTAATCAGCTATCTATGATTTACCACTGCAGTAAAGTCAGTGGTGACTAGAGTCCATAAATGCCCTTGTATTGCAGTTAGCCCAGTGCTTGCTTGACCAAACAACTGGGCACAACTTCCTGGGTGAGCTGACACAATAGCCTAACCATCACAGTCCACCCCTTGTCAACTCAGCAACCATACACATTACCTTAAACCATACTTAGTCTCTAAGTAAAAACAATAACAGACAGGTGTATATATATATATATATATATATTCCACCTAACAATGTTCAACTGTCCTGCATACAACTGGAAACGCATTATAGAACTTGCAGAAGAGGGTGCAAGTTCTTGGGTAATAGTCACTCTTAAACTTGATATCCTCAAATATTATGACATGAAACTGAAGTTCATATTTGTCACTACCTTTTTCTAATACACATTAGCACTTGAGCTGGCCATGTTTCTTTCCCTGGTGGGGTGACCCAAACTTTCATTCCTGAAGATTCTGGGCCATTGTTAGTACTACTTGGATTGTGTTGCAGTTTTCCATTGACTTTAATCATAGGACATGGCAGTACCAGGAGACACCCTAGACACCTATTCCAGCAAACTCTTCTTTACCCCCATTATGTACATGTACTCGTATTTCCCCTTGATAGTCAGGATCAATCACCCCAGCCAGTACACTAATTCCCTTCTTTGCCTGTTGATTCAGAGGTAAGAAGAGCCCAAAGTGGCCAGGGGGCAGTCTTCTACTTCATTGGAATCATGGATGTGTTCCCTGGTGGCAGCATTCCTCCTTTTGGGACTAAAACCTATAGACCAGCAGAGTTTGAGGTTGCAGGACAGGAAGCAAAAATTTTCCTAATGGGTCACTAGGGGTAATAGTGAGTGGTGCCACTCCCATTTCCACCCCTTGATTCCTGGACCCATGAATCCTGGTTATGGGAAAAACAACATCATAGAGTGGATGCTGATTTAGAGTGTACACAGCCTCCTGGAGAATATTGCCCCAGCCCTGCAAGGTATTGCCACCTAGTGGGCACCGTAATTGAGTCTTCAAAAAGGCTGTTCCACCATTCTTTCAATCCACCTGCTTCAGGGTGATGGGGAACATGGTAAGACCAGTGAATTCCATGGGCATGTACCCATTCCCACACATCATTTGCTGTGAAATAGGTTCCTTGATCAGAAGCAATGCTGTGTGGAATGCTATGGCAGTAGATAAGACATTCGGTAAGTCCATGGATGGTAGTTTTGGAAGAAGCATTTTGTGCAGGAAATGCAAAACCATATCCAGAATTTGTGTCTATTCCAGTTAAATCATTTGCCCTTCCATGGTGGAAGTTGTCCATTGTAGTCAGCCTGCCACCAAGTAGCAGGCTGGTCACCTCGAGGAATGGTGCCATATTGGGGACTGAGTGTGGGTCTGTGCTGCTGGCACATTAGGCACTCAGCAGAGGCTGTAGCCATGTCAGCCTTGGTGAGAGGAAGTTCATGTTGCTGAGCCCATGTAAAACCTCCATCCCTACCTCCATGCCATTTCGTTCATGAGCCTACTGGGCAGTGACAGGAGTGACTGGGGAAAGAAGCTGAGCATTAGCCACAGAGCAGGTCATCTTATCCACTTGATTATTAAAATCTTCCTCTACTGAAGTCACCCTCTGGTGGCCATTCACGTGGGACACAAATAATTTCATGTGTTTGCACACTCAAAAAGGTCTATCCACATAACTCTTCCCAAGACATCTTTGTCACCAATTTTTGAATCGTGTTCCTTCCAGTTCCCTGACCATCCAGTCAAACCATTGGCAACAGCCCATGAATCAGTATACAAATGCACCTCTGACCATTTCTTCTACCAAGCAAAATAATCAACCAGCTGCACTGCTTGAAGTTCTGCCCACTGGGAGGATTTGCCCTCACCACTATCCTTCAGGGATGCTACAGTGCTACAGCTGTCTACTTTTGGGTAGTACCTACATATCATGCAGAACCATCTGTAAACCAGGCCCGAGTTTTCTTATCCCCAGTCAACTGATTGTAAGGGACTCCCCAAGAGGCCAAAGCTGTGAGCTGGGAAAGAGAAGGTAACATGGCAGGGATGACGACCGTGGGCATTCAGGCTACTTCCTCATGTAACTTATTTGTGCCTTCAGGACCTGCTGATATATACCACTTCCACTTTATCATGGAGTGCTGCTGTGGATGCCCAACTTTATGGTTTAGTGGGTCAGACAGTACCCAGCTCATGATAGGCAACTCAGGTGTTATAGTAACTTGATGGCCTGTGGTTAAGTATTCGTCTACTAAGGCCCAGTAGCTCCACAATCCTAAGGGTCTGCATTGTGATTCTCCTATAGGGGCCTGCCAAAGGCTCCAGACAGCATCTCTGTTTGCCACTGAAAATTCCAGCACCATTGGATCTGCTGGATCATATGGCCTAAGTAGTAATACAGCTTGCACAGCAGCCTGGACCTGGCACAGAGCCTCCTTTTGTTCTGGTTCCCAGTCGAAACTAGCAACTTTTCTGGTCACCAGATAAAGGGGCCGGAGTAGCACACCCAAATGAGGAAAGTATTGTCTCCAAAATCTGAAGAGATTGTGTAAGTAAGCCTTGTGCCTCTTTTTCCGTCATGCAAGGGCCCAAATGCAACAGCTTATTCTTCACTTTGGAAGGGATATCTCCACATGCACTACACCACTGGACTCCTAGAAATTTCACTGAGGTGAAAGGACCCTGTATTTTAGTTGGATTCATCTTCTATCCTCTTATGCAAATGCCTTACCAATAAGTCTAGAGTCTTTCCTACTTCTTGCTCGTTAGGTCCTGTCAACATGGTATCATCAATGTAATGGACCAGTATGATGTCTTGTAGAGGGAGAGAGGATCAAGACCCCTGCGGACAATAGTATGACACAGGGCTGGAGAGTTGATATACCCCTGAGGCAGGACAGTGAAGGTATACTGCTGGCCTTGCCAGCTGAAAGCAAACTGTTTCTGGTGGTACTTACTAATAGCAATTGAGAAAAAAGCATTTGCCAAATCAACAGCTGCATACCATGTACCAGAGGATGTGTTGATTTGCTGAAGCAATGATACCATATCTGGGACGGCAGCTGCAATTGGAGTCGCTGAGTGATTAAATTTACAATAATCTGTCATCCTCCAAGAGCCATCTGTTTTCTGTACAGGCCAAATAGGAGAGTTGAATGGGGATATGGGAATCACCACCCCTGCATCCTTCAAATCCTTGATCATGGCACTAATTTCTGCAATCACTCAAGGAATATTGCTTTTGGTTTACTATTTTGCTAGGTAGGGACAGTTCTAGTGGCTTCCACTTGGCCTTTCCATCCATAATAGCCCTCACTCCACAAGCAGGGATCCAGTGTGGGAATTCTGCCAGTTACTGAGTGTGTCTTTTCCAATTATGCATTCTGGAACTGGGGAAATAACCACAGAATGGGTCTGGGGACCCAGTGGACCAATTGTGAGATGGACCTGAGCTAAAACTCCATTAATCACCTTACCTCCATAAGCCCCTACTCTGACTAGTGGACCACAATGATGTTTTGGGTCTCCTGGAATTAGTCACTTCTAAGCGAGTGTCTAATAATCCCCAAAATGTCTGATCATTTCCTTTTCCCCAATGCACAGTTATTCTGGTAAAAGGCCATAGGTCTCCTTGGGGAAAGATGAGAGGAAGATTAACTATAAATTTTTGGCAGTTTAACAGTATCCTTTCCCCCGGGGCTCTGGGTCTATAAACTGTCTCAATTCTGGGATTTATTAGGGGCTGTGATTCTCTGTGTCTGTAATTTGAGTTAGAATTTTGTTTTGACCTAGAACTCTTCTGTTTATACAGATTCAGAAGAAATTTAGTAGACCACCCGTCTTATTTTCACTACTAGGTACCCCATGATGTATTCCCCAATGCCATAACTACGCAACTCAGACTATTTTGAGTGCTTTTTGAATCTGCCTTTCATTGCGATAGCCACGCCCACCTTGACTTTGTCCATTAACTGCCAACATATTTGACTTTTACCAGAATGACATCCGATCATCCCCGTGACACTTAAGGATTCTCATTCTATTACAGCCCTCCCTATAGTAATATCTGGACTACAGAGAAGAGCAACCACAGAGCTCTTCAGGGAAAATGGAGTTAATCTTACAAATTTATTGCTCACAGTTCTGATTAAAGGTGTGTTCTCTGGACATTCCTGGGGTGGGTGGGAAGCTCTCAAATGGTAAATCCATTCTAGCATTCCAATCTCCCTAAGCCCTTGAATTCCCTCTTCTACTGTGTGCCAGGGCAAATCAGGCATCTCAATCTCAGACATGCTGGACCATCTTTTGGTCCATGTTTCTGTCACCCAAACTGTTAGAGCCCTTTCTAACCCCTGGAGCTACAGCATAGAATCCAGAATTTCTGCTTAGTGGGCCCATATCAATAAATGTAGCCTGATCTAACTTTATATTCCTTCTACCATTATCCCATACCCTTAGTATCCATTCTCACACATATTCTCCTGATTTCTATGTAAGTTGGAAAACTCATGCAGTTCTTTCAGAGTAGACTTTTCTTTCTTATGGGTCACACTTTGTATTTCACCTTTGTGTGCCTGTTGTGATTTTAGTCTAGTAATAGATCTCCAAGACAGGAGAGGTGGTGGGGGTGGAGAAAGAGAAGGATTAAAAATGCCTTACAAGCTACTGACCTTGGGGCATTCCCTTGCATTTTCTTCTGGTAAGACCAGATTAATCTCTTCAGGCAGGGATTGGAAGGCAGGTTCCTTATGACAGGCTGTTGACTGGCAGTGCATGCTGGAGTTTGGCTAGTAACTGCCTGTGGGCTGGGAGGAGGTCCAGACTCAGTGGGGCACTCCAGAGGTTGGGTGATACAAGGTTGGCAAGGTGTGGTCTCCACTGGGCATGCCTTGGCAGGCTTATCTGATAAAACCTCAGCAGAATTTAGGGTTCCGTTGTCCCCACCTATATTACCATCATCTCATATGTCTCCATTCCAATTCTCTGGGTTCCACTCTTTTCCAGTCATTGCTTCACTTTAACTCCAGAAACCCTGTGGGGTTAAGATAATAGTTTCCTTCTTAACTCTGCTACTCGTATAATGAGAGTCTGAGTTTGGTTTTCAGATATTTCAAGCCTGTGACTGCAGGAGACAAGATTTTCTTTCAGAGCACACATAGAAACTTTTGCAACATTCATGCAGTGTTTAAGTTTCATTTCTTTTTTTTGTAACAGTATCCAGAGTATCTAGGAGGAGCCAGCCAACATTATTATACCATTTGACTCCACAAAACTCTTAAGATGTTGAAAATACTGTCACCCAGATCCTTGCTTCTCATAAGCATGGAAGTAAGGGAATCCAGTGATGATATTTTGTGTATGTTGATTGCTAATTCAAGCCATGGACTATTAGCATCCTCTTCGTTATTGGAAAGGGAATCGTCAGTACGCTTGAATCCAATTAGGGTAGAAAGACAATTGCAAAACTCCCAGAACCACCTCAGACACCCCATGTTTAAGACTCTGTTCCTCAAGAACCACTCCTGGTACCAAGCTGTATTAGTCAGGATTCTCTAGAGAAACAGAATAAACAAGAAATATCTGTCAATAGTATGTGATTCTATAAGAGTCTCTCATGCAACCATGGGGATGCACAAGTCCAGGTTCTGTGAGCAGGCCACAACCAGGGGCTGCAATGAAAGTCAATGAAGGTTCAATGACGAGTTCTGGGAGACGCTGGCTGTCCAAAGAGGAGCTGGGAGATTCTCACTCAATGCTGGAATCGCTTCTGGCATTCACCTGATTGGGTAAAGCGTCACTCATTGCTGATGGCAGTCTCCCTGATGTATGTAATTGTAATCAGCATCTATGATTTACCACTGCAGTAAAGTCAATGGTGGCTAGAGTCCATAAATGGCCTTTTATTGCAATTAGCCCATTGCTTGCTTGACCAAACAACTGGGCACAAGTACCTGGCTGAGTTGACACATTAACCTAACCATCATATAAACTCACTTACATTAGCAACACTGAGATTAAAAAAAAAACTAGGGACACGGACTTGGCCCAGTGGTTAGGGCGTCCATCTACCACATGGGAGGTCCACGGTTCAAACCCCGGGCTTCCTTGACCCGTGTGGAGCTGACCCATGCGCAGTGCTGATGCGTGCAAGGAGTGCCGTGCCACGCAGGGGTGTCCCTCGCGTAGGGGAGCCCCATGCGCAAGGAGTGTGCCCATAAGGAGAGCCGCCCAGCACGAAAGAAAGTGCAGCCTGCCCAGGAATGGCGCCGCCCACACTTTCCGTGCTGCAGACGACAACAGAAGCAGACAAAGAAACAAGATGCAGCAAATAGACACAGAGAACAGACAACCGGGGGAGGGGAGGAATTAAATAAATCTTTAAAAAAAAAAAAACTAAACAATAGAATAAATTACTGTCCTAGTACATCCTCTTGTACACTCATCCAGTCACTATCTTTGTCTTCTAACTCAATAAATCAGTGGTGGTATTCATTGTAGTATCAGGTCCCAGAACTGTAGGATTGCCTTAGATTTGAGAAACATTGAAAATCATCAAAAATGGTGTTTAATTAGGGAATTTTTTTGAGCTTTTATAACTTTTGCCTGCTTTTCAAATTCTGAATTTTTCCAAAAAGTGTTACATAAGAAAATAACTATTAATTGTGGTCACTGTGTACTGTGTTGGCAGTGTTATCCTTGTACACACATTGAGGAGTAGAAATTTCCACATGGGACATTGCAGTTAAATAGCTGTAGAAGTTTCATGCAAGGGAAATATGTAAATAAATGATTAAACATCCTCTGCTCTTCTGTATTCTCAAAAGTGTAGAACTTAAAGTCTACAAAAACTGTTTAGAAGATAAAGTATAATCAGATACTAAGTAGTAATTTAATATTTTTCTTTTAAGAGTTTTCCCAGATTTATGATTAATAAGAATCTCAATTCCTAAGTTCTATACAAGTAAAAACTTAATGCAACAAACTTGGCAGGATATTAAAACTGCTTATGTTGTTGTTTAAAAATTTATTATTTATCCATCTCCTCTCCCCCTGCCACTTTCACTCAACTGTCTGCTCTCTGTCGATTCGCTGTGCATTCCTTCTGTGGCTGCTTGTCTACTCATCTCATCTTCCCTTTAGGAGGCACTGGGAACCGATCCCGGGACTTTCCGACGTGGGAGAGAGGCACTCAGTCACTTGAGCCATCTCAGCTCCCTGGTTTGTTGGGTCTCTCACTGTATCTCCCCTGTGTCTCTTTTTTGTTGCCTCATCTTGTTGTGCCAGCCCTCCATGCCACGCAGGCCAGCTTGCTTTTCACCAGGAGGCCCCGGGAATTAAACCTGGGACCCCCCATGTGGTAGATGGGAGCTCAAACATTTGAGCCACATCTGCTTCCCTCATTAAATTTTCAATTTAAAATTGATAGAGGAATCTATTCAGGATGGAGAATATAGATTTTTCAGAGCCTGATAAAACCTAAAATGTCACACACTGCTGAACCACCGGCTTGGCTAAGATAAATAGATTATTATTTTTGTAGTTTTTTGAATTTGTATGCTGTCTACCTTTAGTGCCTTTATTTCTTCTGCCTTTCATCCTATCTTGTCATCCCCTGCCAAGTATTAGATTTTTATATTTATATATTTTTATTTATTTATTTATTTATTTTAAGGAGGTACTGGTAATTGAACCAGAGACCTTGCATTTGGGAAGCAGTCACTCAACCACTGGGCTACACCTACTTCCAAGTATTACTTTTAAATCTTTAAAATAAATGTTTTATCAAAATAATGTCTATAAATAATAGCTATCCGCTACGTAGATGAAGCTGTTACAGAGAGTTCTTCCTCCTTGGTATTTTTTGTGTCTACACTAGTATATCAGTAAAGGCTGTTTTGTTTTGTTTTGTTTTGTTTTTAAAGACGGATTTATTTATTCCCCCCACCCACCCCGTTGTCTGCTCTCTGTGTCCTTTTGCTGTGTGTTCTTCTGTGTCCACTTGTATTATCAGGCAGCACTGGGAAACTGCATCTCTTTTTTGTTGTATCATCTTGCTGCATCAGCTCTCGTGCGGCTCCACTCCTGGGCAGGCTGCACATTTTTCTTGCGGGGCACTCCCCTACGGGGGGGCGCCCCTGCGTGGCACAGCACTCCTTTACTGCACATGGGCCAGCTTACCACATGGGTCAGGAGGCCCTGGGTATAGAACCCTGGACCCTCCATATGGTAGGCAGACACTCTATCAATTGAGCCACATCTGCTTCCCAGTAAAGCTGTTGATCATGATCAGAAAGTAGCCTCATAACCTAAAACTTAGCATATATTGCTACCATTAACATACCCATCTTTTCTCTATACAGCTTATTTTTGGTATTCTTTAGGCATTTGAATGTTTTTCTTTCTAAAACTCCCACCATTTTCTTAAAACTTGCATTTTTGTTTTCCAGGATCTAAAGCATTGGATTAGTTCTTGATTTTTGACTTTCTCTACTTAAAGGTAATCTGCTTGTTGTTTACTAATCATAAATATTTAACTACAAATCACTATTTGGGTTCACAATCTAGCGTCAGTTGGTAAGATAGAAATTTGATTACGTGATAATGGCTAAATTTTTTCTTTTAAATCTTTTCTGTTTGCCTCATAAAATGCGATCTAACCTCTAAAATGAAAGTACTCATCCATGTTATTATCTCACAGAAGTAAATTTCAAAATTCAAACTACATTTCTAGTTTATACTCTACAGAGTTTTTTTCCCAGAAACTTATGAAAAATCTTTGCTATTTTACACAAGTCTGTTTTCTTGAAACTATATTTTATTCATAGATTGAAGTATTGGAGTCATGGGAATAAAGGTTCAGCGTCCTCGATGTTTTTTTGACATTGCCATTAACAATCAACCTGGTAAGAAAAGAATGTTCCAATTGAACACTTATAAACAAATATTTAATATTTTAAATTAATACAGAGGTTTAAATCAACTACTTTCTTTTTCAGCTGGAAGAGTTGTCTTTGAATTATTTTCTGATGTGTGTCCCAAAACTTGCGAGAACTTTCGTTGTCTTTGTACAGGTTTGTTGACGTTTTCATTTGCCCTCACGGTATCCCATTTGATTACGTCTTGCTTTAAGTTTTGTTTTAGTTTTTTATTTACCATATTTTAGATTTCTTTGAGCATTTCCTTCTTTTAACATGCTAATTATGCTGCATTTACTAGACCATGGAAATAATTCTCAGAAATGTTAGTTGTAATGGGATTTTATCTGAGGTTGATTTCTTATACTTACCTGAAAAACACAGGTGACTTTTAAATGAATTTTTAAAAAATTCTTGAGGATACTGAAATTCTATAACTTTAAAGAGTAAAAGCTCTTCTCATTAGTTTTTTTGCTTTAATACTACTTCCATGATTTTTTTCCTATTAAATATCCTATGAAATTTTCTTCTCTACAGGTGAAAAGGGTACAGGGAAATCAACTCAGAAGCCATTACATTATAAAAGTTGTCTCTTTCACAGAGTTGTCAAGGATTTTATGGTTCAAGGTGGTGACTTCAGTGAAGGTAAGATTTTGCTTCTCACAAAAGAAAATCATGTATTCATAGTCTTCTTTAAATATCATAAATCTCAACATTAAACAGTCCCTAAAGGTCCTAGACCAGTCCTCCCCTTATTTAGTTCATAGTCCTTGCTTAAACAATTAGAAATACTTATTAAAAATATTTTTTAAAAAAAGAAAGTAATAGAAAAAATTTTTCACCATTGATACATGAGTTTATTTCTAAAGTTTGTTTCTGTATAAAAAAAAATAACCCTTCCCCTCCCCCCCAAAAAAATAACCAAAAAAACACTGTATTCATTTCTTAGTAACCTATCAGAGTATGTATGTGTTTGATTTTGTACCATCTGGTAATTATTACTATAATTTTTTAAACAAATCAATTTTATTGGTACATATTAATAAAGCATACAGTTCATCTAAATAGTTTTTACTGGAAACGGACTTGGCCCAGTGGTTAGGGCGTCCGTCTACCACATGGGAGGTCCGCGGTTCAAACCCTGGCCTCCTTGACCCGTGTGGAGCTGGCCCATGCGCAGTGCTGATGCGTGCAGGGAGTGCCGTGCCACGCAGGGGTGTCCCCTGCGAAGGGGAGCCCCACGCGCAAGGAGTGCACCCGTAAGGAGAGCCGCGCAGCGCGAAAGAAAGTGCGGCCTGCCCAACAGAAGCGGACAAAGAAACAAGACGCAGCAAATAGACACCGAGAACAGACAACGGGGGGGGGGGGGGGGGGGGGATTAAATAAATAAATAAATCTCTTTTTAAAAAATAAATAAATAAATAGTTTTTACCTATGTTATTTTTGTTGTTAAAAACATTGAAACCATATTTTTAAAGACACTTTCTTCTTAGGAAAAAAATATAATAATTCCTGCTGGTAGACTTTGTATAATCTTTAGAATCGAAAAGTTATTTTTACCATATACGTTAATAGGCTTTGTCAGTTTATTTGTCATTGTATCATAAGGAAGTAAGGTAATTTGGAATCTTGTCAGTATTAATACTAACCTCTTTTATGACTTTCTTTGATCCTTTGAGTATTTGTTGATTCAAAATCATTTGAGGGCCTACTTTGTAAGAAACATTCTCTTTTAGGTAGCACCTTCAAGGAACTTACTATTTTGAGAGTTCTGAGAGTACATGTTTTTCATTCTTAGGAAATGGACGAGGAGGAGAATCTATTTATGGAGGATTTTTTGAAGGTAAAAATGCTTCTGTTTAAATTATGTTTTTAAGGTTTTGTTTTATTTGTTTATTATTATTTATTTAATCAGTAGATTTCATTAAACAGTATTCTGATATCCAGCTGTCTTAAAATAAGCTGAAGGTTAATTTTCTTAGGAACAACTTTGTAAGAGACTTTTATAGAGGTGGGATTTTTTTGTTTGTTTTCTGGACATTAGTACATTATGTTAATTGAAGGTTTCAGTGATCTATACTATATCCTTAGAATTAAAGTGCTACAATAGAAACTTTCGTAGCTTGATTTTAAAATAACCTTTATTAAAGGAGATTCAGCAATTCAGCAGTGGTTCCAAGCAACAATATCTAATGGTTTAATGGTTCTCAAAAGATATTTTTTCCTATGAATTTTTTCTCCAAATTTAAGTTTTCTCTCTGGAATTTTTTTATTGTTTTAGAAGATCATTTGAAAAACTTTGTAAGCATGTCTAATCTGGAAATAGTTAAATATTTTTCATCCTGCACTTTCAGGAATCAGTGAAATTTGTCTGAAATTACACTTGCCTTGTTCTCATAGTCTAATCCAAGATTCAAAGGCACATTCCTTTCTGCAATAGGTGATGCCATGACTGAGATTATAGCAAGAAATAGAAAATTAGAACTATTTTTAATCTAAAAGAATGGGGAAATTGATGAATAATATTTGGGTTTTTTTCAAAGCCTAACTTTGTTAACTAAATCTTGTCTGACTCTAAACATATTAGATATGAGGAGTAAAAATGAATTGGGGGACAGGGTGGTTATTCCAAAATGTAACTGAAAATGTTGCTTCTCTGTAGATGAGAGTTTTGCAGTTAAACACAATAAGGAATTTCTCTTGTCAATGGCCAACAGAGGGAAGGATACAAATGGTTCACAGTTCTTCATGTAAGTACTAATGGCCTGGTAATTTAAAATAGCTGTTTTGAACAAAACATTTTTTAAAAAGTTATGTTTTGATTGGTTGATGCAAATATTGTGGCCAGATGCTCATTGGAACCTAACTATTTTGCCTTGGATTACTGGTTCAGTATTTGCTAATTCAGTGTTTGTGGCAACTTCATAGAACATAACTACAGTGAGTAATGAGAATCAACTATATATTGCCACGTTGACTTCCAAGTGGAAGTGTAGTTTACCATCAGCTTTGTATAACATAGTTTCACTACAGCCTCACCAATGTGTTATCATTTATTTTCCTCTTTTAAGTAAAATCCTTCCTATGCCAACCAAAACCCCTATGTGAAGTTTATATACTCGTCCATATATATTCTCAGAATCTTAAGAGTCTTGATTTCTTCTTTACATCTTTCCATTTCTAAATAACCTCTTTTATATTCCTCTTTACATCATCTTTTTTGATAAAAATAGTACCAGTTTTTAGAGAGCTTCAGTCTTTTGATAGAGATACTACTGTGTGGAGTTCTGCTTAGTTCTTTAAGACATCCTGTAATTCACTCACATATAACTACAGTATATACTGGAGCTGGTTCTGGAGTGCCAGGTCTCCAAATTTTTGATCCGTGCCTTTTCATCATATGTATTAGTCAGCCAAAGGGATGCTGATGCAAAATACCAGAAATCGGTTGGTTTTTATAGAGGGTATTTATTTGGAGTAGGAGCTTACAGAAACCAGGCCATCAAGCATAAGTTACTTCCCTCACCAAAGTCTATTTCCACATTTTGGAGAAATATGGCTGCTGATGTCTGCAAGGGTTCAGGCTTCCTGGGTTCTTCCCTTCCAGGGTCTTGATTCTCTCTCCTCTGTGTGCTTACTTCCTGGGGTTCCAGCTTAAGGCTTCAGCATCAAACTCCATATCAAAACTCCAACATCAAAAACCCTCAACTCTCTCCTTTGCCATGGCTTTTATCTGCCCTCCTGGCACAAGAGGTTTACATGATTACTTAATCAAGGAAACTTATGAATCTAATATAATGTAATATGCCCAGAGGAAAAGATCCGTTTACAAACGTAATCCAGTATTTCTTTTTGGAATTCATCACTAATTTCAACTGCTACACCATACATCTTTTTATGACCAGTTTTTCTTTGATCAGTTTGGATTCCTACATTTATTTACGTTCTCAGAATTAGTAAATAAAGTACTAAAGGGATGTTATAATTAAACCATTTTCTTCACAATATGTAGACACCACTTTTTCAATTCCCTTTTGTGAAGGTGGGGAAGAATTTTATATCATATCATTGAATTCATTTTCTTTTTAAACCCACAGAATTTGGTTTATTGTGGTGGTAAGATTGTTCCACACCAAACACTTAGAAATTTACTTCTATATCTATACTTTGTGAGCTGAACAATCAAATCAGTTTAGCAGGGGAAAAGGGGGATAGGAATAAACATATTTCTGAATCTGATAGAAAGCAAATTTTCTTCAGAATTATTTAACATTTTTATAAATGATTATTATATATGCTGATGATAAAAGAGCCCCTCCAAGCAGTAAAGAACTAAGATGTGGCTTAAATGATTGGGCTTCCACCTACCACATTGCTGGGATCAGCTCAACGATAGGTTGGCTCGAAGGGAAGGCAACACAAAACTTTACAAAATAAAGGACAGACCGCGGTTCAAATTCCGGGCTTCCTTGACCCACGTGGAGCTGGCCCACGCGCAGTGCTGATGCACGCAAGGAGTGCCCTACCATGCAGGGATGTCCCTGCTTAGGGGAGCCCCATGCACAAGGAATGTGCCCCGTAATGAGAGCCGCCCAGCGCAAAAGAAAGTGCGCCCTGCCCAGGAATGGCACTGCACACACAGAGAGCTGACACAACAAGATGACGCAACAAAAAGAAACACAGGGTGTGGCAGACTTGGCCCAGTGGTTAGGGCATCTGTCTACCACATGGGAGGTCCACGGTTCAAACCCCAGGCCTCCTTGACCCGTGTGGAGCTGGCCCATGTGCATTGCTGATGCGCGCAAGGAGTGCTGTGCCATGCAGGGGTGTCCCTGTGTAGGGGACAAGGAGTGTGCCCCGTAATGAGAGCCGGCCAGCGCGAAAGAAAGTACAGCCTGCAAAGAAGACGCAGCAAATAGACACAGAGAACAGACAACTGGGGCAGGGATAAATGAATGAATGAATGAATGAATAAATGAATAACAGAAGGACACGAGAGTAAAGATGGGACCAAGGGACTCACAGCTTCTGGAACTGAGAGCCTTGACTCTAGTTTCCACCACATATTTATTGGAAACTGCCAAGCAGCTGTGTGTGCTATTAGAACTGCAGCATCATCTACAGTAATACGGAACAACTGCAACAGCTACAATAGAACAGGTGTAACATTTACAATAAGAAACAGGTAAACCAGTTTACCACAACATTTCCCCCTTTTTATTTTTGCAAAGTCTACACAAATGACGTTTCACTGATTAACAAAGCTTCCTGCATGATATTTCACTTTTAAGTTTGAACAATACTCATTAAATTTTTTTCTCAATATATTCAGTCCCAGGATTGTTCAAACTTAAAACAAGTGATTTACATATACATTCAATAAGGTACATTTATGTAGCACTTACAGTTCATCAAATCACTCAGGTATACAATATGTTACATTATTAAAGTTCTGATTAGTATTCAAGCTTTTGATACATAATTGATAACTGCAACAACAAACAATAAGACTTCCAGCTAGCAAACAATTAATAAATACACTTTCATTTCTTATAGGCTTAATATTCCCAACCTATAAGGCTATATAGGCCAGTACGCAATATTAGTGCTGGCCATATCCAGTTCACGGCTAAGCCATTACAAACTCCATTAACATGAGAAAACAATGTATTTATCAATTACAGCAGAAAATATAGTTTCGTTTTACCCACACATTTAAGAATTTGCTTGAGCAGCAGGGACCTTACAGCTTGTCCCAACTGTGTGCCTTTTTTCAGTCCCTTAAAATACCATTGTTTCTGATGTTTTTTAGTAGAGTAACTGCCACAGTTTCTTCTATGCAGCCAGGTTCATTGCCATCCGGCTAGGGCAGAAAGCCTTGAAGAACTGCAAAAGTCCCTTGCTGACCTTTTCGACAGTTTTTGCACCTTTTATATTTAGGTTTGTTTTACTTCCACAAAACACTATCTCACTGAATGCTACCACAATACTTTAACAACTTGCTATATGCATACTAGTTCTGTCCCACTTATCTCCATTTCTGATTTTATAAAACTAACCTCTTTATTTTAGGACAAAATGCACCTTATTAAATTTCAGTTAGCATTCCCACAAACTTTTTACCTTTTTCAATATTCACTTAACTTTTACATCTTTTATTTTATCCTTTTCTTTTTTTCTTCCTCTTTCTCTTTTTTCCTTTCTTTTTTCTTTTTTCCTTTCCTTCCTTTCTCACTTTTTCTCTTCCTTTCTCTCTTTTTGAACAGTTACACTGAAACAGTTACATACAACACACCCACTGACATTGAACAAATACAAAAGCAGTTCCAAATCTATTAATCTAGAATTTTTTCATTGCTTCCTTTTATAATTCAACATTTCCAGTTTTCCTCCTCTCACTTTCCTTCTTAATATCTTTCTGTCCCCAAGCCATACCTGCTTTATGATGCCATGCTTGGACAAGTTCTTTAGTTTAGATACTTCTATGTAAAGCTATTCTAGTCTTCAGAATGAGACCCAGCCGTGCAGTTTCCAGCGTCTGTCTCTCCATCTGCATGACTGGAGGTTCTGGGTCCCACAGGAACTTTCATCATCTCTTGATGTTCATGGTATGGCTTTATCTGACGAGTCGGTACTCACACATGACATTATTCATCGCCTGGGGAAATGCAAACCGTAGAGGACTTCGAAGGCTTTCCAAACCACTCAGGGCTCTGTGCCATCACAACCACTTTAGTTTAACTCTAAGTGATCCTTTTTCCCTTCAGGTCCCTTTTCTGGTGCCAGTTGCTGAGCTTCCCTGCGGGCCCCACATTGGGCACCAGTTGCTGAGACCAGCTCAGCAAGAGGTTGGCTTGAAGGGAAGGCAGCCCCGCAGAACTTAGAGAAATAAAGGACAGACACAAGAGAGAAGAGAAAGATGGGACCAGGGGACTTACAGCTTCTGGAATTGAGAGCCTCAACCTTAGTTTCCTCCTCATATTTATTGGAAACTATCAAGCAGCTATTTGCTATTAGAATGCAGCATCATCTACAATAATAGGGAATAACTGCCAACATGTAACAACTGCAACATCTACAATAGAACAGGTGTAACATTTACAATAAGGAACAGGTAAACCGTTTTCCCACAACACCACATGGGAGGTCCTAGGTTTGGTTCCCTATGCCTCCTGGAGAAGGCAATCTGGCATGGTGAGTGGACACAACAAATTGATGCAACAAAAGAGACACAAAAAGGAAAGACATGAGAGACTCAACAAACCAGGGAACTGAGGTAGCTCAGGTGATTGTGCACCTCTTTTTAATATGAGAGGTGCAGGTTTGTTTCCCAGTGCCTTCTGAAGAGAAGACTAGCAAACACCAAGAGCCCACAACAAATGGACACAGAGAGCAGACAGCAACTGCAAAACGAGGAGGGGATAAATAGAAATTTAAAAAAAAATTTTTAAAGAACTAATCTAGTGGAGATAGACTGTACAGAATCACTTGGTTGTCCAAAGAAAAGTAACAATACAAGTTTTTTCAATAAAACAGTCACAAAGTTCCTGGATTAATGATTTTAAATATAAACTGTATAGGGAAGGAAATATTGTCGTTTTACTTTCTAGCACTGTTATCTTATTTAATTGTCATATAGGGGAGCAGATGTAGCTCAGTGCTTGAGCAACTGTTTCCCATGTATGAGGTCCTAGGTTCAATCCCCGGTACCTCCAAAAAAAAATTATGTAAGTAGAGACCAACAAATTGGTGGATCTGGGGGGTTGAGGGTATGAAGTTCAAATTTTTTTAAGTTCAAAAAATATATATTGAAAAGATATGTTAAGTATGATCAAATACTATAAAATCAAAGACAGTTTTGAATGAGAAAGATGACTTAAAATCTTAGCAAAGCAAGTTTAGAATAATTAAATGTACTTATTTTGTGCTCAGACCAACGTCCAAGGTGGAGATTAGCTTGGTTTTATAGACAAGGGAATTAGTCTCTCAGGTTATTTACAGATGATCATATAACCAATAAATGAGAAAACAAGAAACCTAGCTCAACCGTAAGAAATAACACCAGTAGAGTACAAAAGAGCCTGTAGAAATTTTTAAACAACAAAACTATGCCATAGAGTATACAGACGTTTAACTAAAATTCAACTATACAAAAAATGGTAAAAAAAATATCTTTAGAGTGTGGTCTGCTCCATCCACCTTCAGTCAGTGAGCATGTGTCCTGGAAGTATGTATAAAATGGAAACCGTTAATGCGCTTCTCTCAGCTCTTCTCCCAATGCAATTATTTCTTGTGCCTATCATAGTGATGAGCATGTTGCCACATTAAATGTGATTTTAATATTTAACAGTAAGTGCTTATTATATAACATTTCATAATATAAATGAACTGCCTTTTCAGGTGGCATTCAATTAAAGAAACCATTTAATTACTGTGCTGAAGAAAATGATTGCATTGGATTACTTGAAAGATAATTTGGTAGATTTCAGCAGACTCCATAAAAGTAATACTATCACAGTTTTCCCTTATACAACAGCTTTAGAAAACCTAACCCCTAATTAAGGTGATTCTGTTATATATGGCTATGAAGAAAATATTTTAAAGTTGACATCAGGCATGACAATCCGGTTTTGAGATCACTGTAGGAAACAATTTGATATCAGAAGGAGTCTGAGTTTGAGTCATTCATTCAGTATTCTCTAGACATTTTGAGCACCTCTTCGGTGTGCTCTACTCTTTGTTATGATGAGTGCTTCTTTTGTTTCAGAAGCCATGGCACAGATCACATTAAGATAAACGTCTTGTAAATAATACAGATCATTTCATAGAAGTTCAAAGTAGATAATCATTTCTAGTTAAGAGTATTGAGAGACTTTGCGAAGGTTTTCTCATCTGTAAAATGAGAAAAATGTGAGTTATTTCTAAAACAGGGGTTCTTTTATTTTTTTAAAGATTTTTTTTTCCCCCTTCCCCTCCACCCGCCCTGCTGTTTTTGCTGTGTTGTCCTTTTCTCATTTTCTCTCCTCTAGGATTCACCAGGATTCGATCCTGGAGACCTCTCGTGGGGAGAGAGGTTCCCTGTCGGTTGTGCCACCTCAGTTCCTGATTTCTGCTGCACTTCACCTTGACTCTCTCTTTGTCTCTCCTTTGTTTGTGTCATCTTGCTGCGTTGCTCACTTGGGTGGAGCACTGACTCACCACTCGGACACTCATGTGGGCACTGGCTTGCCGTGCAGGCACGCTTTTTCCTCTTCTTTTTCATCATAAGACCCCAGAGATTGAACCCAGGTTCTCCCATTTGGTAGGCAGAAGCTCTTATCATTTGAACCACATCTGCTTCCCTAAAGCAGGGGTTCTTAGCCTTTTTTTGTTCCACAGACCCCTTTCCCAGTCAGGTGAAAACCACGGATCCCTTACTAAGTCCACACTACACTGCATATTATTTAATAAATGTGTCACACCAGCATGTCCCCACAAGAATAATGTTTTTTTTTTTATTTTAATTCAAGCTCACAGACCCCTTGTTAAGAACCCCTGTTCCAAAGCATTCCTCCCTGGTTTACTATTTTTGACTCTAGAAACTGTTAGAGTGGGCTTTAAAGAAAGTGTAATTAGAAAAACAGGCTTAAGGAAGGCAATTCTTTAATATTGCTTGTAATCTGTATATCTAGAGGCAAACTATATGTATATGCAATGTAAATATAACGTCATATAAATACATATATAATGTACACTTAGGGTTTTACATTTCTAGGTGATTTTAATACCTGCTAGTAAGGAAATTATAGGCTATTGATTTTTAAGTTAGGTAAATATAGCTAAGAAATGGTTGGGTTTTTTTAAAATGGTGTTATGTGTGCATTAATCAAATGTAAGCTCAAATTATGTTCCTTTTTTCCAAATTTTTCCTTCTCATAAGATTTTTAAAAATAAATCTTACACAGTGCCCACCTTCAACCTATTGTGCCAGCTTGTTTTTGTGGCTACTCAGGTAGCAGCCTTCTAAACTGCATAGTTGGGTTGATCTAGAGAAAAATGATAATTTTTTAAATTAATTTGCAAAGTAGACATTTTTGTTTTTAGGTTTTGTCCAGTTTTCTTCCAGATTGCAGTTTCAAAATGAGGTTTCCTTGTCAGGGAAAGCAAGTAAACAAACAAAGCCTGCTGGGACAAGAAACTATACTATAAATCCCTCTGCTAAAGAAAGCAGTTTCTCAGCTCTGGCCAATTATTGCCACATGCCTGGTGCCACATCTTCCAGGTTCTCCAGAGAGGTCTGAAATCTGGATTTTTACATAAAAATATCTTGTTTTAAATAATAAAACATCGTGTGGACCAATTTTGTTCAGGTCCAGCAGAACATACCTGAAGGCCATCAGAACCTGTGTTTTAATTGTTTAAAATGTTAAGATATAAAACACTGTTGTTAAATGAATAAACTAGTGGAATGATTGTTGATAAATAATGGAATGTCCATATAGCAGAACATTATGCAACCCTGAATATTCCATAATATTTCAGTTATATGTAAGAAACGAGTGGATAGAAATAATACCAAAATGTATATCTATGTTTTCAGTAGTGAGTACATTTTACTTTTACAATTAGAAGTTTTAAAAAATAAGTTATATCAAAAGACTGCATCCTGTTCTGTAATTCTATTTGGCAGAGCATATCTTGTTTTAGATTTTTTTTTTTTTTTTTTAAGATTTATTTATTTATTTAATTTCCCCCCCTCCCCTGGTTGTCTGTTCTTGGTGTCTATTTGCTGCGTCTTGTTTCTTTGTCCGCTTCTGTTGTCGTCAGCGGCATGGGAAGCGTGGGCGGCGCCATTCCTGGGCAGGCTGCTCTTTCTTTTCACGCTGGGCGGCTTTCCTCACGGGCGCACTCCTTGTGCGTGGGGCTCCCCCACACGGGGGACACCCTTGCGTGGCACGGCACTCCTTGCGCACATCAGCGCTGCGCATGGCCAGCTCCACACAGGTCAAGGAGGCCCGGGGTTTAAACCGCGGACCTCCCATATGGTAGACGGACGCCCTAACCACTGGGCCAAAGTCCGTTTCCCGAGATATTTTTTTCTTAATGCAGTTATTTTCTTTTCCATTTTTAGAGATGCTAACTTTGTTTTTCTTTGACTTTGTTTTTATTCTTCCATCTGATGACTTCCATCTGATGACTTCCAAAAGAACAACTAAACCAACTCCTCATTTGGATGGGTAAATATTGTTTATTAATTTTTAGAACCTACTTTAAGTTCATATTAAAATAAGAAACTTTAATCGTGTTTACTTGACTCTAGACATCATGTTGTTTTTGGGCAAGTGATCTCTGGTCAAGAAGTTGTGAGAGAAATAGAAAACCAAAAAACTGATGCAGCTAGCAAACCATTTGCTGAGGTACGGATACTCAGTTGTGGAGAGCTAATTCCCAAATCTAAAGGTAAGAACACAGTACATATTTTTGAGAATTCTCGTGCATACAGAATGGCCAGGATACCCTAAATAGTTGGCACGAAATTTGCACTAAAAGCTAAATATAAATATGAGGTTTTTGTGTTTAAATATGTTTTACCCTACTTGTTACTTTGCTCATTTACAATGGAAACAACTGAATTTTCTTTGTTATTATTTTGCAGTAATTTGCCCTTCTGCTTCAACTGTGTGTTTTGGATTTTAGGGTGTGTGTGTGTATTTGACTGTAGTTGTCCGCATAGCGTGGTACTCTTCTGGGGAAAGAGGCAGTTTGGAGGATAATGGGGCAGGATGAAAATTGAAAATTATAAGATAGAGTAAGAAATTTGGGGGGATTAAATTCTTTCTCCTCCATACATGTCTTAGATTCATGAGCATCTGGCAAGTTTGACCAGAACACTTGAAGCTAATATGATCAGTGGTTTTATGTATTATCTGAAATAGTAAGAACTTTCTTTAAGTCTTTGTATTATATAGAAATGTATAACTGCTGCTATTAATTACAGATATTGGGTCTGTCACTCTAAAAATAATGGAGTGAGATTACCTTTAAATCTGAGTAGCAAGAAATAAAATATTAAACTGATTCATTGTTCTTTGAATTCAAAGGGAAGAGTAATACTCATTTAATTTCTTATGATTAACAAGTATGAGAGTGATCTGTGATCTTTGTTGATGCTTGCAAATAACCCTATAATATTGTTTAGTCCATTTTACAAATAAAATAATCACGATTATGTTAGTTACCATGCCAAGGAACTAGATATCAAACCTACATGTACTGGCTCCAGACCTAGGGCTTTTTCCATTATGTGGAACTACCTCATTAAACTTTAAATATCTTTTAACATTCCTTTCAGAATTGCCCTGCGTAGAAAATTCTGTTTTCGCTTTTTAGATAAACTGACTTGTTCTGTAACATTTAGAAACATGTAAATTTTGTCTTAATTTTAAAAGAACCAAGATGGGCATAGAGAATACAAAATGCTTATTTTTAATTTTTTATCTCTGTATTCCACTTTGATTCTGTTCATTTAATTTTCTTCCATGTCATATCAAATAAATACCTTGTTAATATATTGCAGCTCATAATTGGACAGTTTTTATAACTTCTTGGTGTTTGTGACTCTGTCTTTATTAACAAACAGTAAAAATGAGATGTTGAGTATCTTTATGTGATGCTCTATAAATGCAGTCATTTACAGTTTCAAAAAAAAATACTAAGAAGCACTTAATATAGATATGTTTGCATATGTTAGACCCTGAACCTAATGTTTAATTCTTCAGAGTTATTGGTATCACTACAATATTTTGGCTTAAGGCATTATTTCTTGCCACATCATTCAGGAAATCTTTAATTTCTATTCTCGACTTGACAACTAATTATTTTTCTTATATTTTGTAGTCTTTAACTTCTCTTATTAGGATCTATTCTCACTGTTTACAAAAGTTGAGGATGCTGTGTGGTTTATATATTCAGAAAGAGATTGAGGTTAAAAAGCTTAAATTTTTAACCATGCAACTAATGGATTCGATGTAAGATTCTTTTGGTACTAAAAAAGGCAGTACTTGAATATTTGCCTAAAAGATCTTCATATATTGCTACTTACATCTTTATAATGTATTGTTACCTGAAGAGATAAATGCTAATTTTACCTATTCAATGTGGACACTGAAAGTTGATAGATAATAACATCCTAGTGTGTTTCACTCAAGCTCAAGTTTGCATACCTTTTATGAGTTTTGTCAAGATGGGGAAGATTTGGCCCTGGTGAGGAAGATTTGGCCCTTTATTACTATCTTCCTAGGAGTCTCCTGAACTTTTCAGATTTGTTTTGAACCAGATTTCTCATGCCCTATGATATTCTGGATCACTCTGTGGAAAGAGGAAAAGATCTTTGTTATTTGACATCAGTTTAGCACTTGTTACTCCACAGTCCTTTAGTTACCATTCAGAACATTGGTCAGAATGGATTTTGTGACTCATCTGTGTAATCTTATTTTAGACAGAGCTCTGCCTTGAATCCAGTTTATAAGTTTGATGGCCTCCTTAAAAGAGTTTTAAGTTGGGAACAGTCAAAAAAGCTTTAACGCAACAATGTGTGATGTTCATCATCATCATATTTTAAAGCCTTGTTTGAGAGTTTTAGACCCCAGTTTAAAAAGAAATAAATACAGAATCTTTTTTTTTTCTTTTTTTAACTTCCTGAAAGAAAACAAAAAGACTTCTGAAGAAATCTGACTGTCTGGGCCCACCTGTATATGGTCTTGGTGAGTCTGGGCAATCTTCTTGGGCCTTTCTCCCTTTGCTGTTGCAAGATTGGAGATCCTGCTTTTTGTGGCTATTTAAATATGTCAGATAAAGTTCAGAGTTAAGGAGAAGAACCTTCCAGCAGATGCAGAGCTGGAACATTGGTGGCTAATAAAAACTGGATCCTCTGGAGAGGCTTGAAAAAGGACTGTCAAAGGGCAGAGTAGAAGATAGAATACAGACCACTAGAAAATGAAAGAGCTACCTTGACTGAGGCACAGCCTGGTTTTTTTAGTTTGGCATGACTTTTTAAATCATGATGATCATTGCAGTCATTAAAAATGGGTTTGTCCATCTTTGCTATGCAAAAAGAGATGAGGCGTTGCTGTCCCAGAGTACACAGAAACACAAGAGCTGAGTTATGGAAACATGACAATAGATAATGCTTAGGAAACACAGTTCTTAGAAAAGAGGAAGCTTCTAGGGAATCTCGTTATCAGGAGACAAGTGAAGAACACCAGAGGCTCATTTCGCAGTGATAGGCTCATTTTAATGTCCTTATTATGAATATAAGAGAGCATGTGTTATGGCATTTTCACTGGAACGTAGTGGGATCTTAAACTTAGAAACTGTTAAAAAGAGACGAGGAATAATACAAAACGAAAATGTCTAAAGACCTATTTTAGGAATAGCGCTATGCCTTATTTCAGATCTTACTTTGATGGAGACTTAGAAATTTCCTTCAATATCAAGGTTTCAAGTGAAATTCATACTGGTATAGTCTGAAGACCTCAAAAAACAAGGCAGCGTGTTTTTTAAACCATAATATCGTACTAGTAAATTCAGTTCCTAATTGATAAGATTACTTCCCTTCCTCCAAAAAAGTCAGTGAACAGGTTCAGGAAATCTTTATGTAATAAGCAAATTATGCAATCTAAAATAAACTGACCAAGAGTTGAAAGGATTCTTCTTTGCAGTTCCTTTTCATCCATTATTATTAACTTACATTGTGGTTTTGCTTTTTGGTACTGTTTTATCTTACCTTAACTATACTTATATGCTTATAAAAGATATTTTGAAATGGATTTTATATAATTGGTTAGGCAAGAAATGAAAGGGTTTTTTGGGGGGGGGGTAGGGTGAAAACATTATTTTAAAATATTCTTTGATTTTCAAAAATTTTATGCATTCATTTGTTTCAAAATTTAGAAAGCATAAAGGAAAGTTAGTGGAAAGTGTATTTCACATCCTTGCTTCTCAGTTTCCATCCCCACAGGCAATGAATATTATTGATTTTTTATGTACCACTGTTTTCTATTCAAACTGCAAAGCATTTCATTTGTGTGGATATACCAGTATTTATGTAATTGATTCTCTGTTGGTAGGCAGTTAGGTTGTTTTCATTATTTTATTACAAACAGTGAAATGAATAACTTTGTACATCATTCCATATGTGTGTGAATGTTTCTCATGTAGGATAAATTCCTAGAAATGGAATTACTGATTATAGGGGGCATGCAAATGTAATTTTCATAGACAGTGCCATCAGGCTATAGGAGAATAAGTTCTGTACAACCTTTGCAAAATATTATCAGAGTCTTTGATCTTTGCCAGCCTAATTAGTTTTTGTTAGTTTTTGTTTTTTTTTAAGATTGATTTTTTATTTATCCCCCCGCCCTGTTGTCTGCTCTCTGTGTCCATTCGCTGTGTGTTCTTCTTTATCCACTTGCATTCTTGTCAGAGGCCCTGGGAATCTGTGTCTCTTTTTTGTTGAGTCATCTTGCTGCATCAGCTCTCCGCGTGTGCAGTGCCACTCCTGGGCAGGCTGTGCTTTTTTTCGCATCGGGAGGCTCCCCTTGCAGGCGCACTCCTTGCACATGGGGCTCCCCTATGCAGAGGACACCCATGCGTGGCACGGCACTCGTTCCATACATCAGCACTGCGCATGGGCCAGCTCCACATGGGTAAAGGAGGCCCGGGGTTTGAACTGTGGACCTCCCATATGGTAGGCAGACGCTCTATCAGTGGAGCCAAATCCGCTTCCTGCCTAATTAGTTAAAAAAAAAAAAAGATTGTTTTATTTAGCATTTCTTTGAGAGTTTTATGTTAATTATCTTTTACTTATTTTTACTAGAGAAGTTGAGAGCTTACAAAACAATTATGCATAATATGCGTAATTCCCATACATCACCCCACAGCCAACCCTTTGCGTTGTTGTGGAATATTGGAGTATTTTTTCCATAAATCAACCTATCATTAACACGATGTGTTAGTATTGTACTTTTGTCATAGTTCACCAGAGAATGCTTTCATATTTGTATTGTTAACAATGGTCCATCATCTACCACATGGTTCAGTCCCATGCCTTATACACTCCATCCAAAGTGTACACTCAGTGTCTCTCAGTTTCATCAGTTGTGCTGTCATCACCTCAGTCGATTTTAGAACATTGTCCTTACTCCAACAGAAAAAAATTACTTATCCCTCCCCCATTGGTGACTCTTAGCATTGATACAGTACCTTCTTTACCTTTGATGCAAGAATATTACAGTAGTGTTGTTACCTATAGTCCCTAAGTTACATTAATTGTATTTTTCCTAGTATCACCATATTCTTATTACCTTGTAATAGTGATGTACATTTGTTATGGTTCATAAAAGACCATTCTTGTATTTGTACTATTAACCACACTCTTCATCCACTGCCAGGTTCACTGTTTCAACAGTCCCTAGATTATTTCTCCATCTTTCTTCAATTAACATCACCTTTCTAGACTGCACCTTTCAGCCACAATCACATTTATAAATCAGCAGTGTTATACTCACTATAATGTATTACCATCAACTCTATTAATTTCCACACATTTACATTCAACCTAATTAACAATTCTACATACATTAAGCATGCATACACCTTCTCAGCCCTCGTGTTATCTCCTGGTAACCTATTCTCTAAATTTTAACTCCATTCATTTACTTATCGTATTTAGTTCATATTAGTGACACCATATAGTATTTGTCCTTTTGTTTCTGGCTTATTTCACTCAACCTAATGTCCTCAAGTTTCATCCATATTGCCATATGCATTCCATTTTTATTTTTTCTTAACAGTAGCATAGTATTCCATCATATATATACCACGTTTGTTTATCCATTCATCAATTGATGGGAAACAACTTGGGTTATTTCCCTCTTTCAGCAATTCTGAATAATGCTGCTATGAACATTGGTGTGCAAATGCCAATTCGTGTCCTTGTTTTAAGTTCTTCTGAATATTCCTAGTAAAGGGATTTTCAGATGATATGGCAGTTCTAATATTCAGCTTCCTGAGAAACTGTTAAACCATCTCTCACAGAGGCTGTACCATTCCTCATTCCCACCAATAGTGAAGGAGTGTTCCTATTTTTATTTTTATATATGTTTTTTACATGTTAATCCTTTAACCCCGTATATTTTCCTGGTTCTTGGTATAATGGATGATTTATTTATTTGTTTGTGTCCTAGACATTTTGGTATTATGTTATGAGACTCTGGCTTCTATTTAAATTTTCTCCTTCAGCAGGCAGTCACCCCATTGAGCTTAAGCATACAGATCTTGGCCTATGTATTAGTCATCCAAAAGGGGTGCTAATGCAAAGTATCAGAGGTCTGTTGGCTTTTATTTATTTGTGGAAGAAGTTTATAGTCACAAGACCCTAAAGAGTACAAATCAAAGTACCGTAAGAGGTACATTACCTTAAAAGTCATTTGCCATATGTTGAAGCAAGGCGATGTCTGCGAGGGCTCAGCCTTCCTTCTTCCTCTTAAGGCTCCGTGGTCCCAGTTTCTTCCTATCTCAACTGTAGGTTGGCATAAGACTCGTCTCTCTTCCCAGGGCTCCTTTCTTTCCAGGCTTAGCTGCTCTAGTCTTCACAAGGTTAGCTGTAGACTGTTAGGCTCATGTCTCTTCCCAGGATCTCTGCCATGTCTCATGAACTGTTTCTCATCCTCCATGTTCTTCTCTGTGGGTCTACCTCCGTGTAAGGGTGTTTTATCAGCTCAAGGAGGCTGGGATTCAATGCTGAGTCACACTAATGGCGTGGTTGAATCAAAACCCCAATCTTAACATAATTTAATCTGATGTCTCAGCTGAATCTAATACACTCAAAGGTTTATCATGCATAGAGGAACAGACCAATTTTAAAAAATAATATCTCTTTTTGGAATTCATAAATAATATCAAATTGCTACAGCCTACTTTTGTGGACCCTGAGTCCAATGATAATTTCATTTTTAGAGCTCTCCTGTTTGGCTTCATTTGTGTGCTACCCAGATGCCAATCTGAAAACCTGGTTGCTATTCTACACTATAATTTAGGTCTTGAACCTTTTGCAATATTATTTCTGGTCATTTATACTTGTGGGGTGCCCAGGACTTATATATAGGTTTAAAGAATCCCTTTCTCCAGGTCCCCACTCTCTGGAATCCATACCATCTTTCACTGCATGTGGGCAAGTAGGAGGGTGCTGAAGTCCAGGCTCTCCATTTAGTCTGCCGCTATCAGTCATGCAAGGAAGGGGAAGTATTGCATCACCAGCAGAGAATTGAAAGCCGTAACTCCCCACTCAAACTTTACTGCCATTGGCAAGTGTGCACAACCTTTTCTGTGGTGTATGCTTGTAATGCCAGTACAATACTGGCAAAAAGATTTCTGATGTGCTTCACCATCCTTTTCCTAGCACTTTGTTTGGAAAGAGCAGGCTTTTCTTGGGGCTTTTTAAAATTTCTGTCTATTGGGATGCCTCAGTTGCAGGCTTTCCAAGTATGCATTCTAGGATATGTGGGAGACAAAACAAACTCCAGGGACCACACCACTGTATCGTCCTCAAACGAGGGGTCCCTGACCAGTCTTCCTTTCTATCTTTTAGAGTCGTCTTGTTTTTGTTTTTCACCTTATTTATAAATCTTTCCTTTTATCCAGAATCTTCTGCTCCTTTAATGATATTACACTTTTAAAGGACTTTGTAGAGTGCTTAGCACTTTGTAAGTACTCTACAGGTAGCACTTGCCATACTTTCTCCCACTCTCATTTCAAGTTCTAGTAGTTTTGCTGTACTGTTTTATTTTTAAAACACTTTTCCAATATGATTGATGTATTAGAAAATGATTAGGGTGTAGCACGAATTTCTAATTTGCATATCTGTGGTCTTATCTATAAGAAACACTAGATGAATACAGAATACTATACCCAGCTGAACTGAGCTGCATAGGAAAATATAAAATGCACATGCCTGAAACATCTACTGACTTAGGTTATTAACCATACCCATGCACGACCTGGTACTAAAACTTTCCATACAATTTCAGGGAAACCTCTTTCCAACTCCCTGTAATAACTTGTAAGCTGTCATCCTCTGACTCTCATTTCCAACTCAAACCTTGGATGTTTTTCAAAGTAAAGCATCATAATATTTATGTATTTCTTAACTGTTTAATGTGTAAAATTGTACTCCCCTTTTTATTAGTTTCCTATCTTTTCTTTTTTAATGTGTCACTGGCAAAAGATTTTCAGTATTGTGCCCCTTTATCATTGTCCGTGTAAGCCTTGTGGTTTTTATTGTGCAATTTTTCATAGCACAGTGAGTTTTAGGAATACATATGTTATAGCACAATTGACTGTACTTTTCCAAAGCCTTTCTGTTTTACTCTTCTCGCTGACCATACTCATAAACCCATATAGAATTTATAGTGTTTTATCTACAAAATTTATTACTTAAGTATATATTTTCTGGTGCTGTTTGCTAATGGATTCACACTTGTTTTTCTTATTTTCCCAAATAGATTGCAAGCTCTGTGAGTGCAGAGCTTATATAGAGTTTTCTGTGGAACCTCCCCAAATGTTCTACAGTCTTTCTCTCAGAGTTCTAGCATTGTTTTGAGTATGTATCTATATGTACTGTTCAATTGTACCTAATGGTTGGCTTCACTTAGGGTAAAATTGCAGTTAGATTATTAATGTGCCTAAATAATATATTTTAATTTAGACCACAGATGTTGAAACTCAGGGTACATTCTATTAGACTTAATATTGATACTGTCAGGTCTCCATTTTTTGCCTTCTTATCCTTTCTGGATGTTTTGTTTGCATATTATATGGTATCATGTTTTATTTAGAATTGCTTGTATTCATTTGAATTTTCTTCCTTAGATTTCTTTAAAAGGTTAAAAAAATTTTTCCTGCATATCACTAAGGTGTTTAGTATATATTTTCAGTTTACACATTTGTAATACTCACTCTGCCTACACCAGCAGTAGTAGTCTTGGGTTCAAATTAACAAACACCTGAGACAAGTAGGCTTCACCCAACACTTTTGCTTACCTTTACAAAAGGTTACAGGGTAGGTAACAATGTGAATTGTTCAACAGCAGCATAGTGGAGATCTCATGATTTCCGGGCACAACCTGTATTTGTCTCAAACACCTTACACTTAGTATGTATGTGGTCCTGAGATACAGCTGGGTGAGGAAAGTCTACCTCAGTTCAGGTAAGCCATTGCCTCTGGGTTCCCTTAAACTAATACCCATTGCTCCCATTCCCCAATGCAGCAGCATCTCTTCAGTACTGGATAACAATTTGACAGTGAGCCACAGGTCCTTAGTCAAGTATATAATAATTTTAAACAGACTCATATATCTTGGATATAGTATATTCCTGTAAATTCTTTATATATACTAGTACTCATTAAGTAATTAAAATGTAACTCACAGAAAACAACAAAACTTGGTAAATGAAGAAAAAAATACTCAACTGTTCTTATAATTATTTAAAACTGTTGAGAATTTTTTTATTTAAGAGATTTGTATGAACCTTACTGATTAGTTGTCTCAAATCCTGTGTCTCATGTAGGGCTTTGGCGTGTGTGTGTGTTTGTTTTTTTTGTTTTTTTTTTTTGCTTGAATCAGTCATCCATTTTCTTAGTATGGTTTGTAATTTCGCACTGATGTTTAGGCATCTGATTATGATGATGAGTTTACTCTGATGCTCAATTTTCCTATCGTGTAAGGATTTAGTGACAGGAGGATGTGTGTTACTGCTGTTGTTTGATTCTCGGTTCAACCTATTCTAGCTCTTTAGGATTGTCCCTGTTTAGTTGCTCAAATCCAAGCCACAGATCCAGTAATCTGTGGCAAAGCTGCTTCCAAGAGGGAGGCTGTAAAGGCCTGAAAAAGCCTTTCTTATTTATTTACTTTAATTTCCTTGCAGTAAATTCTGAGGTAAGAGTTAGAAAGAAGATTTAGCCAAAAGTGAAATGCTCGGTAGTTCCTGAGGCTAGAGGAAAGGTCAGAAAATGAGCTCTGAGCCAGAGAGCCAACAGATAGTACAAAGATATATTTTGTTTGGGTCTCCTTGATTTTTGTATATTAACATATACAGAAATAGGTAAAATAATATAAGGAACACCCATGTTCATAGCTCAGCTTAAACAGTTCATGGCCAATTTCATTTTACCTATTCTCTACTACTTGCTTTCCTATTTTGAAGCAAATTCTAGACAGGACAATTTTATATGTAACTATTTTATTTATCTCAAAAGATTACTTTTTCAAATAATAACCAGTACCGGACACACACAGTTATACATTATATATATCAAAATCCTAGCAGTATTCAAATTTCTAATTGTTTCATTAATGTAATTTGTTGTTGTTTGAAACTGGATCCAAATAAGGTTTACCATGTTGAAATGGTCTTCTTAAATGTTTTTTGAAATTATTATTATTATTTTAAATTGGTTCCCTTACAATATCCTTTCATGTTGCCTTGAAATTTATTTGTTGAAGACATAGGTTATTTGTACAGTACCATTTCCCATATTGCACAGCCAGAATTTTATTGATTGCATCCTTGTATTATCTATGTTCCTGCTGTACTTCCATTCTTATAAATTGTTAGTTCTGAAAAACTGATTGATAGTTTTGATTTTTTTTTCCCCCCATTCCTTTTGTTGTGAGCAGAAGTAGCACTGGAGGGTCGTCTCTTCTTTTAGCCATTGGTAGTCAGTGATTCATTAGAAGTTGAAAGTGATGATACTCTATGATTCCTTCTTCATCTGTTCCTGGGCTACTATTTTTATAAAGAACAACTTCCCTTCATAGCTACTCTTTGATTAGCCAGTGGTACAGTTTGTATACGGAAAGGCAGTTTAAATGCTTTGTATTTTATTTACCAATATCATTATGCATTGATGGGTTTTTATTTATTTGATGTGATGGTTTTTTATTTATTTGATGTATTCTAAGTCATTATAATTATCCATATATCAGTATAGTCCCATGTTTGGTCTGAGTTAGCCTCTTCAAGTCCACCATAGTTTGAATTAGAATAACTTTAGATGGGTCAAGCACTATCCAGTGCTTGGCATCTTCTCCAGTTCCTGGTTAGCTTCACTTAATTAATTTCCTAGTCTTCCATACACTTGCATTTTTGGCCCTCTTTATACTTATTACTTCCTTAACCCAAAATAAAATTTCACTTTGAAATGACTTTTTATAGAGTCCCTGTATTAGTCAGCCAAAGTAGCAGAAATCTGTTGGCTTTTATAAAGGATATTTCTTTGGGGTAAAAAACTTACAAGAGGGAAGTGGACTTCGCCCATTGGATAGGGTGTCTGCCTACCACATGGGAGGTCCACGGTTCAAACCCCAGGCCTCCTTGACCTGTGTGGAGCTGGCCCGTGCGCAGTGCTGATGTGCGCAAAGATTGCCGTGCCACGCAGAGGTGTGCCCCTGCATACGGGAGGCCCACGCGCAAGGAGTGTGCCCGAAAGGAGAGCTGCCAGCACGAAAGAAAGTGCAACCTGCCCCAAGAATGGCGCCTCCACACACGGAGAGCTAACACAACAAGATGATGCAACACAAAAAGAAACACAGATTCCAGGTGCTGCTGATAAGGATGGAAAGCGGTCACAGAAGAACACACAGCGAATGGACACAACTGGGGCGGGTGGAACGGGATAAATAGTAAATATTTAAAAACAAAAAACGTACAAGACCCTAAAGAATTCAACTCAAAAGCTACTTTCTCACCAAAGTCTCTTGCCATGTGTTGAAGCAAGATGGCAGGTGATCTCTGCTTATTATCTTCTTCCTTCTTCCTCTTAAAGTCTCCCTGGGCCCAGTTTCTTATCTCAGCTGGAGGCTGGAGGCCTTGTTTCTTTCTTGGCCTTATCAGTTGCAGACTATCAGGTGAATGGCTCAGCACTCCCTGGGACTTTAGCTGTTTGAGCCTTCTCCTTTCTTTCACACAGTAGGACCAAAAAGACCAAGTTCTCTCCTCTTCCACATATCTTCTGTGTCTGTGGAGCTCTCTCTCTTCCTATTTGTCTTCATGAGTGAGTATCCATTTACTTTACTCACTTCATGAGTGAGTATCTACCTTACTATGGAGGTAGGGGCTCAACCCTGAGCCATGTCCCTACTATCATAGTTGAATTCAAACCCTAATCTTAACAGGTAATTTTTTTTTAAAGATTTATTTTTTTAATTTATTTCTCTCCTCTTTCCCCCCCTTACGGGGCGCACTCCTTGGCGTGGGGCTCCCATATGTGGGGGGCACCCCTGCATGGTGTGGCACTCCTTGCACACATCAGCACTACGCATGGGCCAGCTCCACACGGGTCAAGGAGGGCCCTGGGTTTTGAACCACGGACCTCCCATGTGGTAGGTGGACACCCTATCCATTGGGCCAAGTCTGCGTTCCCTTAACAGGTAATTTAATCAAGACATGTCAACTGAATGTCATACATTCAAAGGGTATCACACCCAGAGCAATAGATTAGTTTACAAACATAATCTCTCTTGGGAATTCATAAATAATCTCAAACTGCCACAGACCCCAAAACATAAATCATAATCATTAGAGGAATGCTCGGGCTTCATAGAACATAAGCCCATGCAGTGGAATCATGTTTCATCTTTCCACATTCATGCAGAGTGTTTGTTCTTTCCCTGCTCCAGATTCTACCTCCAGTCTTGAAAATAAGAGAAATAGTAAAAAACTAAGATCAGATATGGGAATATTGTTTCTGTGCTTTTTTAAAACTGCTGTTCTAATGTTTCTTATTGTAAATAGCTTAGTTTGGTGTTTTAGACTTGTACTTTCAATTTTCTTTGATTCCTAATAGATACAACTCTGACCCGTGCAGCTAGGGGATCTGGATTCTAATCCTGAGTTTTAACTCCTTTCCTTTGTCATATAAGCCAAATCACCTTTTTCATGTACCTCTCTGTTCAAACAGCTGAGATGAATTAAATGTTAAATAAGGAAATTAGTGAGAATCAGCAGAAATTTTTAATTTACACTTAAAAAGTTTATCTAAAAAGTATTGACCTAATCTTTTTGTTTTTGATTAAAGTTAAGAAAGAAGAAAAGAAAAGACATAAATCATCATCATCATCATCCAGTGACTCAGATAGCTCAAGTGATTCTCAGTCCTCTTCTGATTCTTCTGATTCTGAAAGTGCTTCTGAAGAAAAATCAAAAAAAAGAAAAAAGAAACACAGAAAAAACTCCCGAAAACATAAGAAAGAAAAGAAGAAGCGAAAGAAGAAGCAAGAAAAGGTCTTAATTTTACTTCTATAATACTGCCTTTGTATTCTAATTCCCTTCTGTTTATACATAAATTGATTGGGATTTTGGATCATTCATATAGGAACACTGAAATAGAAATATTTCATAGCAAAGTATCATGAGACCATTTTGATATCTACATTCTGTAAATTAAATTTGGATACATTCATTTCCTTTTCAGCAAAACCACTCAGATCATTTTGTGTATATTCATTGAAAAGATGCTTTTAGTTTTATAGGTTTGTGTATTTTATGGGAGGAATAAATGATTAGTGAAAATTTTTTTAGTGTGATAAATATTTAGTTTTGTTATTTGGTTAGTTGGTTTGTCAGAGGAATGGAGGAAGATTTTCCCCATATGATAGCATTTTGTAAGAGAATAGAGAGTGTATGTATTATCACACCTTTCGTAAAGGAAATAAATACCAACAGTTTGGTATTCAGAGTAGGTAATAACTAAATGTAACTTATTTTCATGTGTTTCTGTCTACTAAGCGCGTCTAGTGAAAGTGAGGCTGAAAATCCTGAAGCACAACCCCAGTCTACAGTCCGTCCAGAAGAAATCCCTCCTATACCTGAAAATAGGTTCTTAATGAGAAAAAGTCCTCCTAAAGCTGATGAAAAAGAAAGGAAAAACAGAGAGAGAGAGAGAGAGAGAGAATGGTGAGTATGTATATTTTATAGAGTGCTCTACATTCTTTACCATAGCTTTTCTTTTTTAAAAATTTTTACTTAACTCTAGACAAGATTTAATTGCTGATCTTATACCAAAGATTGAAAGGTTGTTGTTTCAAAGCTCATTTTTGCTAACCATATAGCTAGAAAGATAAATTGACTTAAATTACAAGCAGTTTTCGAGTGACAGTTCCTTTCTATTAAAGTATTGCATATACAAAAAATTAAATATGTCAGGGGAGCAGATGTAGCTCAGTGCTTGAGCACCTGCCTCCCACATACGAGGTGTCCCAGGTTCTATATATATATGTATATATATACACACACACACACACATAAAGTGGCAATCCAAACTAATTCCATTTAAAATAAAAGTGTTTTTATTGTGTTGTTTGCATTAAGACTTTTTAGGCAAGTAAGAAATTTGATTCTTCAATTTGTCTAATAAGAAAAATTGCTATTTTCCTTACCTGATATATAGTATTATGGTAATGAAAATTTGTCTTGTTCAAGTACTTTGAAAATTTTTCTAAGTAAATCTAGTATAATCACTAGTATAAATAGTTGTATTTGTTCTTTTTGAATAGCATGTCCAAAAGTAGGGAAAAAATGAAATTTTTCTCTTCTTTTTGATCAGAAATGTTGTAACATACAATTAGTAAAATTCTAGGAAATCTCTCTGTGCTTTTACAATACAATCAAAATATAAAAATGAGATTTAGTTATTGAAATCAGGTAACTTAGATGGATTGGATTGCATTTATATTTCCACTAGTATTGGGGAAGGGTGTTAAGTACAAAACAAAGATTTAAGAGGAAATGTTTAAACTACTTTAGAATTAACTTTTCAGGTATATTAGAAGCATCACTTTCATGAATGTAGTTAATGTGCTAATTAAATATTAACTTATCTATTATTTGAAAAGAGTTTCCCTTTTCTGTATAAACTGTAATGTGAAGTTTTTGCTAATTCAGACCAGTTTGTGCATGCTTAATGCACATTAGTATACTTAATATGCTTATATATACTTATATGCCTGTATCACCAGTGAACAATTGCTTTTAGGATAATACGGTACTTTATAATAAGGTAATCTTAAAATTATTCTACCAACAGCATATAGCCCACTCTGAGTTCTTCTATGTTGATGTTCCTTAGTACTTTACTGTCAAATTAACTTCATCTTAGTAGTCATTATATAGCAGTGTTTTCTCTACAGGAAACAGCAGACATTTGGGACAGGATAATCCTTCATTCTCATGCATTACAAGATTTTTAGCATTCCTGACTCCAGGGACTAAGTGCCAATAGCATCCCCCCAGTCATCGACAGTTAAAAAAACAACAATAAAACAATGGTTCCATACTTCTCCAGATAACTACTAGGAATTGATACTACTAGTCTTTGAGAACTACTTATTATATATAGGTTTTTAAATTTATTCATTTACATCAGTAAAGCTATATCCTTCAGATGCGTTTTTATAAAACAATATGTTTTAACATTCCCTCTGCTTCCTTGTAGTAATCCACCTAACTCCCAGCCTGCTTCATACCAGAGGCGACTTCTAGTTACTAGGTCTGGCAGAAAAATTAAAGGAAGAGGACCAAGGGTAGGTGAATCTTTTTCCAGAAATCTTAACAGTATTACATTTATCTCCCTCAAGTAATTTTATTGCTTCTCAAATACTAATTTACTATACAAATAACTGAAATTTAGGGATATTGAATTATGTTTTCCCTTTTTATAGATGACAGAAACTTCTGCATGTCATTAGTTCCAAATTGAAAATCCATGCGATGTAAAACTTGGGATCAGTAGGTAGAATTGTGGTGTTTCTTGCTTCCTGATCATATCTCTATTCTTGTTAAAGATAAATAGAAATTAGCTTTCATGTTGTATTTCATTCTCTTGCTCATTACTGGTTCTGCCCATCAGAATTTAAATATCTTTTGTTTTTTCATAACTATTTAGTTTCTTATTTTTCACTTCTTACCCATTCCTTAACTATTCAGTTTGTCTTCTACCCCCATCATTCTGCAGAAAGCAGTACTTACTTTTATGGTCAGTTCCATGTTGCAAAATTCAGTAGAGCACTTCAGTCTTCATCATACTTGAAATCCCTCCTTGTATTACTCTTTCTCCTTTGCATCCATGACTTTTTTTTTCCAGCTGTTTGGCCAGTGTGTCTTATATTTCCAGTGCCATTCCTCTACCTGACTTAAATATTGAAGTACCTCAAGGTTCCGACATTTCTCACTCTGCATTTGCTCTTTGGACAAACTCATCACTCCAAGCCTTCACTGGCTACCTACCTATATGCTGATAACTGTCAAATGGTCATCTGCTCTTCTCAGTACTAGAGGCTGATTTGACAGCCATTGAGCAGCCTAATGGATGTCTCAGATTGAGACGTTGAGCATACAGCACTTGCTCTTCAGACCTGGTCCACCTTTAGAATCCTAGTGTTATTGATTGGCACCACCATCTACACAATTACTTGAACCTGAAGCCCAAGAATCACTGTGGGAAGGATAGAGGGATTTGAGAGGTGACTTTTAAGTGTGTGGAGTTTTTATTTTTGGAGTAATGAAATTGTTCTAAAATCTTTTGTGATGATGAATGCACAACACTATAATTATACTAAAAGCAATTGATTGTACACTTTGGATAGATTATATGGTATGAGAAATATCTCAATAAAACTGCTTTTAAAAAAAAAGAAATATTTGTGATTTCCCCCTTTACTTGATACCTTACTGTCTTTTCCATCAACAAATTCTGCAGTTCTTCCTCTTAAATACCTGAAATCCATATGCTTTTCAGGCTTTGCTCCTACCATCTTAATTCAATTCACCATCATATATTGTCTGAACTAGTACAATGGCTTCCTAACTACTCTCTTGGCAGTTTTCAAACTTTTTGTCTTAGGATCCCCTTACATTCTTAAAACTAATTGAGGACCCGAAGAGTTGTTATTGATGTGGGTCATACCTATCAATATTTACCATTTTAGAAATTAAAACAAGTATTCAAAACACAAGAGCATAATGGACACATTCCATTAGCTGTGAAAGCATTGACATCAGAACATAAGGAGTCTTTGGAACGCTGTTGTGAAAGAATGAAAAGTGAAAAAAATGAGATAATATAAAAATAGTTTTGAACTTTTGATCTTACAGGCCTCCTGAGTCTTGGGATCCCTAGATCACTATGAGAATCACTGATTAAATCCTTTCTCTAAACAGTAGCCAAAATGATCTTTTAAAAATAAAAATCTGATTTTGTCACTCCTTTGTCATTGATCCTAGAACAAATCCAAGATTCCTGCCATGGCCTGTGAGACCTCCCAAAATCTAGTCATTGATTATCTCATCACTATTATCTAGTACAATTTTCCCTCAAGGTTGTTGTTAGCTCTAGCCATACTGATCATATTGATCATTTCTAAAACATGGTATGTTCCTTCCTGTTTCAGGATCTTCAAACATGGCATTTTTTGCACCTCAAATGTTCTTCCTCACCCCTCCATTCTTAACCTTCTGTTCCTCACCCTTGCCTAGCTAAGTCCTCCTAAACAAAAACTTGGCATGAGAAAAAGTTCTCAACTTTTAATTATTAACCAAATCCTTTCCTCACACTAGATCAGATCTCTGTTATGTGTTCACTGAGCACCTTTTTCTTCTCTTGTACTCATCCTGATTGTAGTTTTATATTTGCTTAGTATTTGTGATTTTATGTCCATCCATATGGACATAGAATATAAAGTTCAAGGGAGCAAAATCAGATATGTCTTGGCTCACTGAAGTTTTCCTGAGTACATTGTCAGGTGATTTGCCATCCTTAGGGCTGAGTAAATATTGGTTGAATAAATGTGTATATATGCATTTACTCAGTTTTTCTCATAATATGGGAAATAGTTACTTGATCAGTTAAGTACACCTACACCAAATTGGAACTTGGCAGCCTTTAAGGGTTATTGTACCTATTATGCCATAGCATCAGTTGGGTAGGACTTTGAGGAAAAGGATTGGGTGACATAGGGTGCTATATGGCTAATCCTTCTTTTTTGGAATTTGCAATATAAGTATTTAATGTTTGTTCTCTTGATTTCGTCCTTAAATATGGGAACATATTAGCAATTTTAAAGGGAAAAACGAAAACAGACTATTTGAACCTAGAAATACATACTCTTTGCCTAAGGATAAACTTTTAACTATTTTTATAATGCTTTTTAAAATTTTTGCATTTTTTTTCTTAAGCGTTATCGAACTCCTTCCAGATCCAGATCAAGGGATCGTTTCAGGCGTAGTGAGACTCCTCCACATTGGAGGCAAGAGATGCAGAGAGCGCAAAGAATGAGGGTACCAAGTGGTGAAAGATGGATCAAAGGGGATAAGTGAGTTTTAACTATATTATTACAAATGTATCTGACAAGTATTGTATTTACTATTGTGCATAAAGTTATTTTAATAGCTATTTTAATTGTTTCTAAATGCCTTCGGGAAATTTTAATACTGTTTTCTAGCAAATAATAGATACAATTCTTTTCTAAAATCTTTATATTTCTTGTTTTTCAGGAGTGAGTTAAATGAAATAAAAGAAAATCAGAGAAGCCCAGTTAGAGTAAAAGAGAGAAAAGTAACTGATCACAGGCATGTGTCAGAAAGTCCAAGCAGAAAAAGTGAAAAGGAAAAGGTTAAAGACCATAAATCTAGCAGCAAAGACAGAGACATGAGCAGAAATTCAGATAAAGATGATAAGTATAATAAAAACAAAGTAAAGAAAAGGGCCAAATCTAAAAGTAGGAGTAAGAGCAAAGAAAAATCAAAGAGTAAGGAAAAAGATTCAAAGCATAATAGACATGAAGAAAAGAGGATGAGGTCAAGGAGTAAAGAAAGAGATCATGAGAATGTTAAAGAAAAAGAAAAGCAGTCTGATTCTAAGGGGAAAGACCAGGAAAGGAGTAGGAGTAAAGAGAAGTCTAAACAGGTAGACTCAAAAAGTAATGAGCATGATCATAATAAAAATAAGGAAAAGGATAGACGTGCACAGTCAAAGAGTAGAGAACGTGCTATAACTAAGGGCAAACACAGTTACAACAGTAGAACAAGGGAACGAAGCAGAAGTAGGGACAGAAATAGAAGAGTACGATCTAGAAGCCAAGACCGAGATCGCAGCAGAAGCAAAGAGTACCATAGATACAGAGAACGGGAGTACAGGAGAAGAGGAAGGTCACGGAGCAGAGAGAGAAGAACAACACCTGGAAGATCAAGAAGTAAAGATAGGAGGAGGAGGAGGAGAGATTCACGGAGCTCAGAGAGAGAAGAAAGTCAAAGCAGAAACAAAGAAAAATACAGAAACCAAGAAAGTAAGAGTTCACACAGAAAAGAAAATTCTGATGGTGAAAAAAGGATGTACTCTAAAAATCGTGATCATAATAGCTCAAGTTATAATAGGGAAAAAAAGGCTGATAGAGATCAAAGTCCATTGTCAAAAATAAAACAAAGCAGTAAGGACAATGACATATTAAAAAATAAGGAGGAGAAGACCAGATCCTCAATGGAAAAGGAAATAAACCAAATATCAAAGGGTCAAGAAAATGACCACGTACATGATAAAAATAAAAAATTTGATCATGAATCAAGCCCTGGCACAGATGAAGACAAAAGTGGATGAGTGGATGAGTGAGTTGTATAAACTTATTTCCATTCTGTCTCAAATTTTAAGTTTTAGAGACTTGCTGATGAATCTCCTTTATGTTGTTTTCCTCTTTTCGTTGTTTTTGGGTTTTATGTTTGTCTTTTTTTTTTTTTTTTTAATGTGGACTTCATCGAGTTGATCTTTTGATAATCTGCAACCTGAATAATTTGTACTGCTAAAGTTTTAATAAACTTGAAATGAGAAAAACACTTTGGTGTCATACTGTGTGCTGTGTGTAATTATTTCTTGTGTGCATTTTTGTGTTGGAACAATCAGCCAATAGCAAATGTGTTATACAACATCCTAATTTGATCAACAACTTGCAAACAAGCATAACTGATTGTTGCAATACATTGTTACAAAAGCTAGTGTTTGATTAAAGTAATTTTAAAAGCCTCTAGGTAGAATATATCTTGTATAGATTTGCTGATTGCATTTATAATAGAGGCTTGCAGCAGATACTTTTAATTACCCAGAAGCAGAATCCTAATAAGTTGAGATCTTAAATCATCACTGTAATTTATGCTTTAAAAAGATATTTAGTTATTTATATTGCACTTCATTTCTGATTCTTTGTAGTTCAAGCCTAGCTTATTTAATGTTAATGTTTTTCCTGTCCAGTTTTATTTTACTTAACTGTCTGTAAAAATAAAAGTGTTGTTTTTTTTCAGTTGAGGTACTAATTGAGCTTGACTTGCTCTTACACAGCATTTGACAGGACCTATACCTTAGAAAAATCATATTCTAATTCTCAATTCTATGTTATTGCTTTTTGGTCTGAAGAGTTGAAATTATTACTTTTTGGGAATATTGTTAATTATTACTACTATTACTGTTAACCTTTTCTAAAACTTAAAAAAAAATACTAAAATGTACCACTTGTGCAGTTCCTTAAATTAGATTCTAAAAATTATTAGTATTGACATCTTGACTTATTAACTTCCAAGATACCTCTTTTTTGGCCATCAAACTATTATAGAGTTGTGTTAACTCTGCATGTTTTGTTTTAAGTTGACCTGACTTCTCTAACTCCCAAGCTGTGAGTTTTAATGGCAGGAAAATGCATCTTTTTAATATATGTATTATGGTAGGCTATAGCATGTTTATTGACTCACTCAAGATACCCAAAAGTCCATTAAGAGTTTTGTGTTGTATTTTGCTCTTTTGTGGTAAGTGGCCTTTTATCCTGTAATTTCTCTTCTAAATAAAACATTGAACATCTAGCAAATACAAAATCTGCCTCATTTAAAAATTTCAGAATTCAAATTGATAGTACCCTTTAGTAAGTTTTGTACTTTAATACTTGTCAATATAATGTCAACTCTAATGACCAAGGTAGCTTCTTGGTATATCTACTAGCTATTCAATACTATTTGAACTGAATAAAGCAATTCTTAACAGAATGCTTGTCGTTATTGATGAATACAGTAATAATACATTTGGCTTTGTGGCAGCTGTTTACGGAATGAATAGGATAGTGATAAGATTGGTTGGAATTCCCTGAAACAAATATTCACAATGGGTTCTTTCCAAAATTTTTTCCTGATTATAAAGGTAATAGATGTATATTATAATCCAGGGTAATTGATTTCTTAGGGACTTTGACCATAATAAACCCACAATAGGGAATTGTTGAATCTGAGTACCCAAACTGTATAATCAGTTACATGTTTTAGTTATTATTTGTCTTAAATTCAGTAAATTGCATATTTTAAATCTTTGGTATAAACTAATTGAGTTTCAAGAACGGTGCTATTTTAAGAAAGGATTGCTAAACATTTTTTAAATACGATGCTAACTAAAAACTTTTTTGTTGTCTGATCCTAGAGCTATCAAGAATTACAGGCAAGTACTTTTCAAATCTCAGAGTTTTGAAAGGTAACTATAGCGGGGGAAGAATTTAGGAATTTCTGTCTATAAGCAGTATTCTCTGTTATGGTTATCAAAAGAGCAACTCTGCTAAGCATTTTTTTGTTTTTATTTTTTAAGCTTTGTTAGCTGTTATAACAGTAAAACAGATGTGGTAAAGAAGTCGAGATTAGAAATGACAATCAACCAGATTTTATTTTCAGAATATAAAGAATGTTTTTTAAAAAATTAACTTGCAAGATTTGCCCTGGCTAGCATGGTCCTTTCATTATATTTTTAATAATTGTGCCATCTTTATTTTTTTACTTTGAATGTACTCTGTTTGCCTAAAAGTCAGGTTTTTCATTCTTTCCTGTCAAATTGATTCATAGTTTAGCATTTACAGTTTACTTCAAAGTATCTTTAACTTAATATCTTTTTTAAAAAGAATTTTAGATTGTTTTTATTGTTTGGTTGGCAATATCTGAGCAAATTCTTTTCAGTGTATAGAATCTTCATGATTGTTATTTTGTGTGAATTATTTTCCTAAATTATCTGCTACAGAAATTGATGCTTTAGAGAGATTATTAAATATTGATGAACAGTGGAGAAGCTACTAGGTTTCTTTAAGACATTTTTATTAAATTACTTTATAGTCAGTTCATAGAGCAATATAGTTTAAGTTCTTTAATGAAAGTCTTCATAGAAATTTTAAAGAATTAGTATGACAAACCTGTCTTTACTCAAGTGTGATAATGATGCATATTGGCTCTGCCAACTGGCTTTTAATTCTTGTGCCCAGTGGAAAGTATGACACTAAAACAAGTAAATATTTCCTATTTTGAGACAGCACACATTTGGTTTCTGGTATTTAGGTTATGGTATTCATTAATATTTCAAGTTAGTATATGGAACAAGTTAATGTGTTTTTAGTAGTTCTTTGCACTTTCTGTTGGTAATAGTTTTCATCACTCTTAGAATTTCTTATATTAAATATCTATGGAAATGTTTGGTTTGCCTTGACCAGAAGATACTTTAAAATACATCACAGATCTCATTGTATTAAAGAACCATAAAATAGATAATTTTCTCTTTCCTTTTGGTCCTGCTTCTTTGTTGTAATTATACAGTTTAAGATTCATACTTACACAGTTGCATACATTCTCCAAGGATTTTAAGTTGATACCCTATTTTGAAAAAATAGGTTCATTACAATATTTGTTTAAAAAATAAAAAGTGAGCCCCTGCAAGTGCAGCATTGGCTGGGATACCTGCCCATAGTTGGACTTCCCAACTGCCTTTAGGCAAATGCAAACTCTCTGGTTTGTAGTATGACCCAGCAAGAAAATAAAAAGGAAAAAATGAATTAAGAAAATTCCATCAATAGGGATGAAGAAAGGAGTGGAGTAGTTCAGAATTTGTTTATTTTCTGGGGAGAGTGGTGGGATTGAATTTGTGTGTCTGCCCTTTTTACGTAAATTTCATGTTACCAAAAGCACATCCTGTACATGTTCTTCCCCTTTTGTGTGTGTATAGTATTTTGAAAGACTAATAAATGAATTGGGTATTTGTATATGGGGGTGTAAAAGGTTCTGTGGCTGCTCTCTTTGTGGAAAAGAAACAAAGTTAATGCACTTACTTTTCCTAGCTCAGAAGTCACTGTGATGTATATTTTTTTAATGAAATTTAGAAAAAAAGTTTTTGTCTTCTTAATTATAAAATTAGTTTCCAAATGCTGCTTCTCATCAGTAGCCTAGTAAATGTTGAACTGTTTTCTGCAATCTGCATTTTACAAAATTTAAACTTGGAAACTGTATTAACTTTTATAGTTAAACATTGTATTAAATAAAACTATGCTACTATAAACAATTTGTTTTTTGTATTTTTTAAAAGTATTGTATTAACCTTTCTTTTTATTAAAAGCTAAAGATCAACTAAAATATCCTTTTATTTTACACATGGGGGTGTAGAACTATTTGTATTACAAGAAAACTAAAGAGAATTTAACAATACCCAAGTTCTTTAGGAATTTAGCCAGAGGTGACAGTTTCTAGAAGAAGGTTTGGCAGTACGTTAAAGTATAGCTTTTTACTCATAATGCTTCAAATCGCAGTATACATCTCACCTCAGGAAACTCTCAAATTTAAACTTGGAATTTTTATTACTTCCTACTGGAATTCTACCATTTGCTTTTTATAGTACCTCCAAATTTTTCAGCACTGGGAACACTAATATATCCTGTTTTAATATAACACTTATCACTGTAAACCCATGTAAATATAAGTTGACTTTTTAAAACAAATTGGTCTCATTTTTGGGATTTTTGTTTGGCTTTGTTTTTACTTGAATTAGGCATATGTAGGGAAAATGTGCCTCATTACCTTTAGATCTAGTCAATGAAAATACATTCGTAGGTAAAAACATTGACCATTCAGTGGTCTGTATGTATTAACAGGAGAGTATTATTAATAAATTTTCAATTTTTGGACTCTGTAAATACCTTAGCTAGGAGAATATATAAATGTGAGAGCTTCCTTTGGACTGCAAATTGTGTATTAAAATACTTCTAGCATCTGCTTTTTCTATTTTTACTGCTTTATAGATTTCTTTTTTGAACATACTCCCTAACCTAATATTGAATTTATTTCTGAAGTACTGATTCATAATTTTTACATTCTTTTTTTTTTCCTCAGTGTCTGCTGAATAGCCAAAATGTCCTGGTTCCAATTTACATCTTTGTCAAAAGTTTTAGCAGTGAGTTTTTTGTATCAGATTAAAAGAGTTGTATTTCCACTGCCCTTGAGTGTTTCACCACTCAGTTCTTTTCACTGAATTGTTTCATATTAATGCTATCCTTCAGTTGGGTAAGTGGTCGTAAAACCAGTTTGTGAAATTAACCATTTCGTAGAAACCGATAACCTGTGTAATGCTGGGAAAATGGTTTTATCCAAATGTAATCATCCCTAAATAACAACTCTTAAAAATGAATTTACACTAAAAGGCATATGGCAGAGGTTCCCAAACTGCCTTTGCATCTTGTTATTTTTACATGGTATTTCTTGGCCAAAAGAAATCCTGAGCAGTTCTGTTTATTAAATAGTTGCATTTGAAAAAAATTTTTTTTCTTAGGTACAACTACTGATAGGATGTGTGCACCTGTTGGCCATTGCACAAATTCTCAAATCTTGAAATCAGATTGGACACCACTAATCTTTTCCTGTTCTATATTGGTTTTCACGTGATACTTGTATTTTGTCCCAGGATTGTAGAAAATCCAGCTTTACAACTACAATGCCAATAAAAGGAATGGAGCATTTAATCTTAAAATTGAACTACCTCAATCTAGTAATACACGATGTTCTGTAGATGTCAAATATCACTGTTCCCTTCAAATTTTAAAAATATCTCGCCAGTTGTGACTTTGTGAGATCAGTCATCACTCAACATTAGCACACAATTTGGGAAGCATTACACATAGTATTCTTTCATAATTGATTGAAGTCATTTGTTTAATCAGTTTATTTTAAAGCAGAGTTTTGTTTTAAAATCTAGGGACCATTACTTGTAAGAAAATTCAGAGCCCATGGTAGCCACATAAGCATCTCTGCCATCTTTTAAAAGTACTGGTGGCCATCCTCAACCTGTATCTAATTAATCAGCATCTTGGGTATGAGAGAATCATTCCCCTATGCAATATATTAACTCTGGGATGAGTAAAAGCATGGGAATCTAAAGATAACTTTTTCAAATTAATGTAACTTTGCTAATGGGTACAGGGTTTCTTGGGATGATATGTTCTAAAATTGTGGTAGTTGTACAATTGAATGTACTAAAAATCATTGAACAATAAATGTGAATTCTATGATAATAGGAAATATATCTCAATTTTTTTTTTAAGACAGCCATCTTGGAAAGGCTTTCACTGGCCAAAATTGGGGGCAATGTAAGCATCAAAAAGATAGTGACATCAATGGATTGATGCATTAAACATGTGAAAACCCATGAATTATTACACTCAAAGCACTCATTGGACAAGTCTAGAGTTTGCTATGATGTCAACTTTTCTGAAAAAATGCATCAATAATCTATCCTGCCTTCCCTTTACAGACTGCCTTTGAATAACCAAATCCTAGGTGAGGAAAAGTTAATCATAGGAGACAAAGTCAGAGAGCTGCTGAGGATGGGTGGGAGGAGGAAATCTTAGGAAGCCAGATCACATAGGAGGTTTCTAGCAAGTATAAGGACTTGATTTTTAGTCTGAGTCAGAAAAGAAGACATTTGTCTTTTTATTTTAAAATAATTTCAATTATGGAAAAATTGCAAAAACAATGGGGACTTCAGGTGTACTTTAACCCAGCTTCTAATGTTACCCTTTATATAACTGTAATGTGGTTATTAAAACCAGGAAATTAATATTAATCCTGTATTAACTGGTCTAAAGACCTTATTTAGCTTTCACCATTTTTATTTCCTGCAGAATTCAATTCAGGATCCTACACAGCATTTAGATGCTCCATCTCTTTAGTCTCATCTACTCTGTCTTTCATGACCTTGACGCATTTAAAATATTTCTATCCCATTCTTGCCTTGCTTTGGAACTACAATTACAAGTATAGTTCATCATTGTTATTGTCCCACAGATCTCAGATACTCAATATTTTTCCTTTTTTTTTTTTTCCTCTTCATAATTCACTTTGGATAACATCTACAACCTGTGTCCTGAAAGGGTCAGTCTGTTAAAGCATATTGAAAAAATTATTTCAGATCATGTCTTTTTCAGTACTAGAATTTCCATTTGATGATTTTCTAGTTCTGTTTACCTATTTTGTCAGTCTTTCCCACTAAATCATTGAACATTTTTAATTTTTAAATTTAACTGCTAAATCCATTTATGAGATTTTCTTCAAATATCTTGTAGGACTTATTTTTCTATGATGGACTTTATTTAAAATCATAGAGACTGAAGTACATGATATTTGCCTTTAGACGAGCACCATCATCTGCCAGACTAGTCCAATAGCTGAGATTGAGCTGGGCTGGGTTGCAACTTTGGCTAGATTTATTTCATCACTGATTTCAAAGGTTTTGAGGAAAGACAAGCGCTCTTGTCCAATAAGGCTTAGGACCTAAAAACAGTTGCTTCTCCTTTAAAACCTCTGGTTTAGACCATTCACCAGCATTTTGGCCATCAGCATCCTCTAATCTTTAGCCTTAATTAGGCTTTCCAAGGATTTCCCAATAGCCAAAACAATCTTTTAAAAGAAATTTGAAAGACATCCATATTTCAAAACTAACTACAAAGCTATAGTAATTAAAATATTGTAATACTGGCATAAGGATAATCTGATGGACTGGAATTGACAGTCCATAAATATACATCTCTGGTCAAATGATTTTCAACATTGGTGCCTCGACCATTCAAGGGGGAAAGAGCAGTCTCTCCAACTAATGGTGCTGGGACAACTAGATATCCCCATGCAAAAAGAATGAAGTCAGACCCTTAAACTGTATACAAAAATGTACTCAAAATTGATCAAATACCTAAATTTAAGAGCTAAAACTATAAAGCTCTTAGAAGAAAACAGGAGAAAATCTCCCTGGTCTTGGGTTTGGCAGTGAATTTTTAAATATAATACCCAAAGCACAGGCAACAGAAGAAAAATTGGATTTCATCAAAATTTAAAGTTTTTGCACATCAAAGGATAATATTAAGCGAATGAAGGGGCAACCCACAGAAGGGAGAAAATATTTGGAATTCATATTTGATAAGAGTTTAATATCCAATATATATAAAAAAACTATTAGAATTCAAAAATAAAAAGACAAACCAATTGAAAAGTGGGCAAAAGGACTTGAATGGACGTTTCTCCAAAGAAGATATACAAATAACCAGCAAGTATGTGAAGAGAGACTCAACATCATAAGTCATTAGGGAAATGCATGTAAAACCACGAGTTACTATTTAACACCCACTAGAATGACCACATTAAAAAAAAAAGTTTCGCAACTGGAGAAATGGAGCTCTTTAATACATTGCTAGTAGGAATGTAAAATGCCACTGTGGAAAAGTTTGGCAGTTCTTGAGTAACTTATAGAATTACCATATGACCCAGCAAATCCCACTTTAGATATATACCCAAAGTAATTTTTTAAAATGATAATTCAGGAAGCAGAATTAGCTCAAGCAATTGGGCTCCCATCTACCATATAGGAGGCACAAGTTTCAATTCTGAGAGCCTCCTTGTGAAGGCAAGCTAGCCTGTGCAGTGAACTGGACTGAGTGGAGAGCTGGCCCGCACAGAGTGCTGGCCTGCGTGGAGAGCTGGCACAGCAAGGTGATGCAACAAGAAGAGACACAGGAGAGTCAATGAGAGACACAGCAGACTAGGGAGCTAAGATAGTGCAAGAGATTTGAGTGCCTCTCTTCCACTTCAGAAAGTCCCAGGATTGGTTCCCAGTGCTGCCAAAAGAGAAGACAAGCAGACACAGAAGAACACACAGCGAAAGAAAGGATGCAGAAAGCAGGCAGCAAGCACAAAAACAATGGGATGGGGGACAGGGGAGAGAGAAAAATCTGGGAAAAAAAAAGGTATTCACAAAAGCTTGTACACAAATGTTAAGTCCTATTTACAACAGTCAAAAGGTGGAAACCACCCAAATGTCCGTTTTGTTGATCCATTCAATGGATCAACAAAATGGTATATACATAAAATGATATATTATTCAGCCATAAAAAGGAATGAAATACTGATAGACATGACAACACAGATGAACATAGAAAACATATGCTAAGTGAAAGAAACTAGACAAAAGTCACAAATGGTATGTTTCTATTTGCATGAAATATACAGAATAGACATCCATAGAGCAAGAAGCAAATAAATGGTTGTTGAGTTTGGGGGAGAGGAAATAAGGAGTGACTCCTTAATAGCTATGGGATTTCTGTTTATAGGCAATGAAAAAGTTCTGGAACTAGATGATGGTTGCACAACATTGTGAATGTCCTTAATGCGATGAATTGTATGCTTTAAATGCTTTAAAATGGTTAAAATAACTTTTATGTTATGTATTCTACCACAATAAAAATAAGGATTTGAATCAATTAACCTGGGGTTTTATATACCCAATGGAAATATTGTGAAGAATCAATTAAACAATTGTTATTAGATGAAGCACAGCTTTATTAACAAATTAGGCATATAATCCATTTACATTTGTAGCTCAATATTTGCTACGTTTTCTCAGTTTTATAATTTTAAAAATAAAATCATAAAATTTGTCTACCATGTAAAACCTAACCTTCTCTTAGACTTTTGAAAATTATTATATTGTGATCCATGAGAGTTATAAAAAGGGAGCTGGACTCCAGTGATATCATTTGTCTGATAGCTGGGTCTTACTCCACCTCTGTCTACAAAAACTGGTCCACGGCCACCTCCAGGTCCCTCCTGTACAGCTTTTACAAGAGGATAAATATATTTACTTGTTGATTGGGACTCAGCTTCAATTACTTCTCTTGCATAAGCCTGAAATTCTCTCTCCTTTTCAGCTGCAAGAGCTTCAGTAAGTCTGCAATAATCTATTTCTGCTTGTTTTGCTTCCTTTGCATTAAACTTATTTTTAGCCTATTTGGGAAAGAAAGGAAATACAATTTTAACATAAATTAATAGCATTTAAAGCTGTAGGTATAATTTTCCAAACTAATTGATACTTTACAAATTCTATTTGAAAACTATATTTATTTCCAAAACTCCCACTTATAATAGTTCCATGCTTAAAATAGTGTCTCAATGCAACTTGCCTTAATAGTCTTCAGTTATGCATCTTTAAATAATACCAATATAGTTAAAAATTTTAAAGTCAGATAAAATCAGATAATCTAAGTTAGAATCCTGTTTATATCATTTTTAAAAATTGAACCTTTGATTAGTGTAGAAAGCATACCAATCATTGCTCCCCTCACATCCACCACTCTGAAGGCACTGACTCAACCCCACAGTCCCTGGGTCAGTTCAATATATCATATAATCCAGACACAAGATTAAGTCAGCAGTGAATATCTGAGCTAAATTAAATCCACTACATTCTCTTTCTCCCAAGAATTTGAAGTTGGAACAAGTAACATTTACCAATGTAAGTTAATTTAATAAAGAACTGGATGGAATAAGAACTTAGGCCATCTACCAAAAGTCAATTTACCGAAATTGTACAAAAATGTGTTTCTAATAACTTTATATATATATATTTTTAGTGTTTTTTAAAACTGTTCATACTAATTTACATTGGGTGATGTGACTTTAATAACTTTTTAAGATCTCTGATGTTTTGGGTAACCTTAAAAATTATTTTTAGAGCAGGTTTAGGTTTACAGAAACTTCCTTTTAATTTTTTTTTAATTTGAAAAGTTGCAGGTTTATGGGGAAAAATCATGCATAAAATACATAGTACACATATACCATCCTATTATTAACACCTTATATTAGAGTGGTACATTTGTTGCAATTCATGAAAGAACATTTTTATAACTGTACTAATAAGTATAGTCCATTATTTACAATAGGGTTTACTGTGTTGTATGGTCCTGCGTTTTTTCCTTTTTAGTTTTCTAGTAATATATAGAGAACCTAAAATTTCCCCTTTTAACCACATTCTCATATACAATTCAGTGCTGTTAATTACATTCACAAGATTGTGCTACCATCAGCACCATCTGTTACCAAAACTTTACAACCAACCAAAATAGAAACTCTACAATTTAAATGTTACCTCCCCATTCTCTGTCCTATCCATGGCCCCTGGTATCCTATATTCTAGAGTCTGACTCTATGAGTTTGCTTATTCTAATTATTTCACATCAGTGAGATCAAACAATATTTGTCCTTTTGTGCCTGACATTTCATTCAATATGATGTCTTCAAGTTTCATCCAAGTTGTCATATATATCAGGACTTCATTCCTTTTTATGGCTGAATATTATTACATTTTATGTATATACCACATTTTTTGTTTTGGAGGTACCAGGAATTGAACCTGGAACCTCATATATGGGTACTTAACCACTCAGCTACACCTGCTCCCCTGTGTACACCACATTTTATTTATTCTTTCATTGGTTGATGGATACTTGGGTTGGTTTCACCTTTTAGCAATTGTGAGTAATGCTGCCAGGAACACGTGTTCAAACATGATCTGTCTGAGTCTCTGCATTCTTTTGGATATATACCTAGAAGAGAGATTTCTGGGTCTTATGGTAATTCAATACCTAACTCTCTGAGGAACCCTCAAACTTCCACAGCAGCTGCACCATTTTACATTCTCCACAACATTTGTAAGTTTCCATTTTTTAAGAGTAACCATTCTAGTGGGTATGAGACTGTGTCTCACCATGGTTTTGATTTGTGTTTCCCTAATAGCTAATGATGTTGAACATCCTTTCAAGTGCTTTCTTGCCATATGTATATCCTCTTTGGAGAAATTTCTAGTCAAGTCTTTTATTTTTAATTGAGTTGTCTTCTAATTGTTGATCTGCAATATTTCTTTATATAGTCTGTATATTAAACCCTCATCAGATATGTGGTTTCCAAATATTCTCTCCCATTAAGTAGGCTGTCTTTTCATTTTCATGATAAAGTCCTTTGAGTCACAAAACTTTTACTTTTGGTGAGGCCCTGTGTATCTATTTTTTCTTTTGTTACTTGTGCTTTCAGTGTAAAATCTAAGAAACCATTTTCTAACACAAGATCCTGAAGATGCTTCCCTACATTTTCCCTACATTTTCTTCTATGAGTTTTATAGTCCTGCTTCTTATATTTAGTCTTTGACTGATTTTGAGTTAATCTTTGTATATGGTGTGAGATAGGGGTCATGCTTCATTCTTTTACATATGAATATCCAGTTCTCCCAGCACCATTTGTTGAAAAGATATTCTTTCCCAAATGAGTAGACTTGGAAGCCTTGTCAAAAATCAATTAGCCCTCGATGTGAGGTTCTATTTCTGGACTCTCAATTCAATTTCATTGGTCTATATATCTATCCTTGTGCTAGTAGCATGCTGGTTTGAAGACTGTAGCCTTGTAATAAGTTTTAATGTAAGGAAAGGTGAGTCTTCCAAATTTGTTCTTTTTCAAGATGGCTTTGTCTATTTGAGGCCTCATACCCTTCCAAATAAATTTGATAATTGGCTCTTCCATTTCTGCAAAGTAGTCTGTTGGAATATTGACTAGGATTGTGTTGAATCTTGGGTAAAACTGACATCTTAACAATATTTAGGGGAAACGGACTTGGCCCAGTGGTTAGGGCATCCGTCTACCACATGGGAGGTCCGCGGTTCAAACCCCGGGCCTCCTTGACCTGTGTGGAGCTGGCCCATGCACAGTGCTGATGCGCGCAAGGAGTGCCCCGCCATGCAGGGGTGTCTCCCCCGTGTAGGGGAACCCCACGTGCAAGGAGTGCGCCCTGTAAGGAGAGCCGCCCAGCGCGAAAGAAAGTGCAGCCTGCCCAGGAATGGTGCCGCCCACACTTCCCGTGCCACTGACGACAACAGAAGTGGACAAAGAAACAAGACGCAGCAAATAGACACAGAAAACAGACAACCGGGGAGAGGGGGGATTAAATAAATAAATAAATCTTTTTTTAAAAAAAAAGCAATATTTAGTCTTCCAATCCATGAACACTGAATGCTGTTCCATTGATTTTTTTCTTTTTTAATTCTCTCCACCCCCTTATTGCTTGCACTTGTGTGCTGTATCTTTAGGAGGCACTGGGAACTGAACCCAGGACCACAGATGTGGGAAGAAGGCACCTAATTGATTGTGCCACCTCTGTTCCCTGCTTATTTGTGTGTCTCTTTGTTTTTTCTTCTTGTGTCTCTTATTGCATCATTTTGTTTTGTCAGCTAGCTGCACCTGCCCATCATGCCTGCTCGCTGTCTACTTTAGGAGACACCAGGAACCGAACCATGGTCCTCCCATGTGGTAGGTGGCATCTAGTCACCTGAGCCACATCTGTTTCCCTCTCTTGATTTCTTTTAGCAAAGTTTTTCCATGCCCTTTACACCCTTTATTAAATTTATTCCTAGATATTTGATCCTTTTAGTTGCTATTGTAAATGGATTTCTTTTAGTAAAGTTTTAATAGTTTTCTGTGTAAGTCCTTTATATCCTAGTGTTTTCATTTGCTAAATGCTGCTGGGAGCAACATACCAGAAATGGGTTGCTTATATAATGGAAATTTAATTAGGTTAAAAGCTTACAGTTCTGAGGCCATGGAAGTATCCAAATCAAGATATCAATCATCAAGAGATGCTGTCTCACCAAGTTGCAGCCGTAGGCAATCAGCAGTCTTTGCCTTCTCCAGGCTTACTTTCTCCCTGAGCTCAGCTGTGGGTGATCAAGCATATGGCTCATCTCTCCCCTCTCCTCCAGGCCTCATCTCCTTCAGCCTCCTGAAGACCTCTTTCTGTGCCTTTGTGCTCCACTAATACCAGCCTCTGGTTTCTGGGACTTCCTCTCAGCTTCTCTGCAAACTATTTCTCTGTCTGCAGCTTTTTTAGTCCTCCATTTACAAAGGAGTCCAGTAAGTGTATTAAAATCCACCCTGGGTCACACATTCTAATTAAAGGCTCTTAACATAAGTAATATAATCAAGAGTTCCTATCTACAATAGGTTTACACGCACAGGAATGGATTAGCTCTAAGGACATCATCTATTCTGGGATCTACAAATAGCTTCAAGCTGTCATACTTAGTTAAACTTATTCCTAGATATTTGATCCTTTTTGTTTCCAATTTAAATGGAATTTTTTTCTTGATTTCCTCCTTATATTGCTCATTACTAGTGTAAAGAAAACTACTACTGATTTTGCATGTTGATCTTGTTATCCCATCCACTTTGCTGAATTCTTTTATTAGTTCTAGTGCCTTTGTTGAGTTTTTTTGGGACTTTCTTTATATATGATTCTATATATAGGATCATGTCATCTACAAATAATATAAGTTTTCTTTCTTCCTTTCCAATCTGGATGCCTTTCTTTTTTTTCTTTTTCTTTTCTAACTACTCTGGCTAGAACTTCCAGTACAATTTTGAAAAACAGTGGTGACAGTGGGCATCCTTATCTTGTTCCAGATCTCAGAGGGAAAGTTTTCACTCTTTCACCATTGAGTAAGATGTTAGCAGTAGGTTTTTCATATATAACCTTTCTCATGTTGAGGAAGTTTCCTTCTGTTCATATTTTTCTAAGTGTTGTTATCAAAAAAGGATGCAGGATTTTATCAAACACCTTTTCTGCATTGATAGAGATGACCATGTGTTTTGTTCCCTTAGTTCTATTAATGTGGTGTATTACCTTAATTGATTTTCTCATGTTGAACCAACCTTGCACAACTGGAATAAATCCCACTTGATTCTGGTGTATAATTCTTTTAATGTGCTGTTGGATTCAAACTGCTACTATTTTGTTAAGGATTTTTGCATCTATTTTCATAGGAGAAAATCTGTAATTTTTCATAGCAGCATTTTAAGAAAAACCGAATTTGTAAAAAAAAAAAAAAGAAAGGGGGGGTGATCTTACAGTGATTTTTGTCTATTTATGAAATTCATGAAAATGTTTTCAAAATCAGTGACCAAAACTTAAAAATAAACAGTCTTCCAAATGTGAACTGATAATTTGTACAGAATTTCTACTCAGTTAATTGTAAAGGTTTGGAAATGGATGATGGGGATGGTAGCACATTATAGTGAGTGTAATTAACAGCACTGAATTATATATGTGAATGTGGTTGAAAGGGGAAGATTTGGGTTATGATGCTAGTTGAATGAAAGTTAGAAGATAAAGCATGGGATTGTATAACACAGAGAACCCCAAAGTAGACAATGGACTGGGGTTAATAGTACAAGTATAAGAATGTTCTTTCATGAATTATAACAAATGTATGACACTAATGCAAGGTATTAATAATAAGGTGGATATGAGGAAAAAATACACCTAATGTGAACTATGGACTATACTTAATAGTACTATTTTAATATTCTTTCATCAATTGAAACACAGGTACCACACTAATGCAGAATGTCAACAGTAAGGGGAGTGTATGCGAATGCTGTATTTTTTTAACATGACTTTTCTGTAATTGTATAACTTCTCTAATTAAAATAAGAAGTAAAGTAGGATAATCCTTTTTAAAAAAGAATAAACAGTCACCCAAATGTGATATCGATCTATGATAAGCTGAAATTTAAGAGAAAATATAGCAACCATATGAGTATGAAATACCAAAAGGTTTATAACTACAATTAAAAATTAAGGCCTATGAACTCTTTGTTGAGTTGGTGATAGAATACTAAGAGTTTGAAAAAAGTAGAAAATGACACAATATCAGAGAAAATGTCTGGAAAAGCAAAAATAACCTCATCAAAGGTAAAATGCTACATTTTAGGATCCTAACAAGAAGTGGGTTTTAGTGGGAAATTTTTAGTTTCAAATTTTTATATTACAGAAGAAAGGTGTAAAATCAATGATTCAAGCTTCTACCTTAAGAAATTTGAAAAAAAAGTAAGTCAAAAGAAAGAAAAATGTAATATAGCTCTGAACTGAAATCAACGAAACAGGAAATGGAAAAAAATAGAGAAAAATCAATGCTCTTTGAAAAGAGCAATAAAAGGGAAGCAGATATGGCTCAAGCGATAGGGCTTTTGCCTACCATATGGGAGGACCCAGGTTCAATCCCTGGGGCCTCCTGGTGAAAAAGAAGAGAAAGTGTGCCTGCACACCAAGCCAGTGCCTGTGTGGTGATCCAGTGCCCGTGCAGCAAGCCAGTGTCCACATGGCAAGCAAGTGCCCACGCAAGTAAGTCACACAGCAAGATGATGGTGCAACAAAAGAGAGACGATGGGGAGTCAAGGTGAAGCACAGCAGAGACCAGGAACTGAGGTGGCGCAGCTAACAGGGAACCTCTCTCCACATCAGAGGTCCCCAGGATCGAATTCTGGTGAATCCTATAGGTGAGAAAATGAGAAGACCAAAAAGAGAAATAGATATAGAAGATCATACAGAGAATGGATACAGACAGCAAAAAAACAGCAGGGTGAGGGAGGGGGAGGAGAAGGGAGGAAAATAAAATAATAAATCTTTTTTAAAAAGCAATAAAATTAATAAAGCTTTACTTTGACTTTTTTAAAAAAGGTACAAAAAGACTCAAATTAACCAACATCAGTAATGAAAAAGGGGATATCACTCCCTACAGAACCTACAGATAATCATAAAAACCTTTATGGAATGAATGTGACCACTTAGGTGAAATGGACAAATTCTTTGAAAGACAAAAATCATGAAAATGTCTCAGGAGTAAATAGAAAGCCTGACTAGCAATGTATCAAATAAATTGAATTAGTAATTTAATATCTTTGCCACACAGAAACCTCCAGGTCCAAATGACTTCAATGGTAAATTCCATCAAACATTTAAGAAGCACTGATACCAATCCTAAACAAACTCTTTCAGAAAATGGAGAAGAAAAGACACTTGAACAAAGTCATCATTACCGTGAAATCAAAGCTGGACAAAGACATTACAAGAAAACTACAGACCAATTTCCTCATGAATATAGATACACAAACAAAATATCAGCAATTTATCCGGTAATATATAAAAATGGCTAAAATATCATGGCTAATTGGAGTTGATCCCAGGAATACAGGTTTAGCATCTAAAAATAAGTTAATGAAACATACCACACAGACTAACAGAATAGACTAACATAGAAACCTCACAGGATCATTTCAATAGATGCAGAAAAAGCATTTGACAAAATTAAAAACTGATACATGGTAAATAAATTAAAAAAACAACAATAGCAAATTAAGAATATGGGGGACAAAAGAGGGAATTTCCTCAAGCTGATAAAAGGCATCTACAAAAATCTTTCAGATAACATCATATTTTAATGATGAAAGACTGAATGCTTTCTACTTAAGATCAGAAACAAAGTAAAAATGTCACTCTTTGCACTTTTATTCAGTATTCTACTGGTTCTAGCCAGTTGAATAAAAGATACAGTTTGAAAAGGAAAAATTAAAACTTTTCACAGATGACATGGATGGTCACATAGGTAGAAAATTCTAAATCTACAAAAAAGTTAGAAGAACTTATAAGAAAATTCAGCAAGCTTTCAGGGTATACAAATCAATATATGAAATCAAATCATCAACAAATAATCCAAATCCAAATAAAAATTTCAATTCACAAGGACATTAAAAAACATAAGAATACATTTAACAAAAGATGTGTAAGATCTGTACACCCCAAACTACAAAATACTGCAGAGAGAAATTAAAGAAGACCTAAATAGAATAAGCAATGTTCATAAATATGGATTCAATATTGTTACAGTATTTCCCCCAATTATTCTTCCCAAAATAGTTTCTCTGATTCTCCCCAAAGTGATCTAGCTATTATACATAATGTAATGCAATCTCAATCAAAATCCAACAGCCCTTTGTTTTTGGAAACTGACAAGCTTATTCTAAATGTATATGTAAATTCAAAGCACCTAGAATAGCCAAACAATTTTTTCAAAGAACAAAGCCAGAAGAGGACTTACACTACTTGATCACAACAAAGACTTACTATTTAAAGCTATAGTAATTGTGTGAGTGTAAGGATAGACAGATTAATGGAACAAGAATTGAGAGACCAGAAATAGATCCCTTGATGTTCAGCTGATTTTCTACAAAACTTCCAGGGTAATTAAATGGAGAAAGCATAGTCTTTTCATTAAAATAACTGAATATCTGTTTTTTTGACCCTTACCTTATACCATATACTAAGTATATGTATATATATGTAATTTGTATACATATATATATACTTGGTATATGTATATATATATCATTTTCCCATCAACACACCAAAGTCATTTAATGATAATTATATTGGCCATTTCCATTGATTGTTGGTAGGTTCTTCAAATAAAGGCTCCCATGGTTCCCACTGTATCATTTTTCTTGCCAGACTCAGTTCACTTTCAGCCTGAACAATTACCTCTTCTATTTGAACTCTGAAGCTGGTCTTCCAGTTTCTAGCATCTGGTTCTGAATTAACAATACCCAGCTTCTCATTTGTAATCTGCTCTGTATATTTTCTATATACCGCATTTTTAGGGATTTGCTCAAGAACATCAAGGATCTTTGTGTACAATATACTTAGCCTCTCATGTGGACTATCATAGCCAATCCCACAAGGCCAATGGTCTTCTTCAGCAAATCCGTCATGACAGTACTGAGCAGCAGGTCACTCACAGCCCTCCCCAAAAGTAATTTAGGTGGATCATATATTTATACATAAGAGCAAAACCCATGAAACTTCTAGAAAAAAACATAGACCAAAAACTTTATGACCTAGTTTAAGCAAAATTTTTTTAGCAGGGACATAGAAAACATAAATCTCAAAATAAAAAATGATAAATTGGACTTCATTAAAATTATTCAGGAAGATACCATTAAAAAATGAAAAGGCCAGCCACAGATAGGGAGAAAATATTTGCAAACATGTATGTAACATGTATGTACTTCTATCTAGAATATATAAATAACTCTTAAAACTCAACAATAAGAAAACAATCCTACTGAAAAATGGGCAACAGGTTTGAATAGACAGTTTTCAACAGAAGGCATGCAAAAGGCTAACAAGCACCTGAAAAGATGTTCAGTGTCTTTGGTCATTAGGGAAATGTGAAATAAAGCCATGCAATACCACTATATGGCTACTAGAATAGTTAAAATGAAAGAATGACAATACCACATGTTGGTAAGGACATGGAACAACTTGTACTTGCATGCACCACTGGAAGGAATGGAAAATGGTACAACCATTTTGGAAATTCATTTTAGTCACAAATGAATGGGTGCTAGACACTCCATACATCTAAAATCCCACTCATCTCAAATCTGAAACCTATGAGATCCAAATTAACATAGTGTCTGGGATACAGTTATAAAAGATAAAAAAGGTAAAACAAGATGAGTTTCATGGTCTGTCATATGCATTTGTGTTTCCTTTAATGTTTACTAAAGCACCATAAACACTACAGAAATATTTGTGCAAAAGACATAAATTTAGTTTGAGAAGTTCAATACAAATAATGTAAACCAACTCACATTTTTAATATATTTACTATATCATAACCTTAATGACCATTTGTTCTTAAAGAAAAATGTTTGGGAGGTAAAAAACTAGCATAAATTCTATATTATTTATTTATTGCTACAATAGGTATATATGTTAGGAATAATTACCATTTGCTGAATATGGGCATCTTGAACTTCTCGGTGTTCTTTATCAGCTTTGCGTTTTTTCTCCTTTTCATGCTCCAGGAAAATCTGATTTGCTTTTATGATAGCCAGCAATTGTTCTTTAGCCTCTATCTTTCTTATTCTTTCTACTTCCTCTTTATTTTTCATCTAGATGTTAAAAGGCGAAGGAAAAAAATTAAAACCAGTTTTAGCATATACGTACTCTAATAAGGCATGGAGGTAGAAAGCTTCAAGGAATCAGTCAGCCAGGAGTGATGAAGGAGTAGAAAACTATGCAGCTGGTTTGTTCCCATGTGTCCAGTGTACTTTGGCTTTGTTCTATTTACTGAATAGCAAGAAACACCCAATGAAAACACAAGTAGAGTGATAGACCAATACATATTATTATTATTATTATTATTTACATATTCATTTAAAAAAGAAAATACACCAACACAGAAACAAGAGCTTCTCAAGGTAGGGAAATACTTGTAGGGGATAGATTAACTGGTACAATATTTGTAAACTATCCAGTTTAAATATAACTGTCATGGAGAAGATAATCTTTGAAGGATTAAGAAATATAGAAATACAACAAGGGTAATTGTGACTTGGTTTGTTGTCTTAGCATTCAAATGAAAATAAGTATGACATGAATAATCTTTGCACTTCAGGTTCTGAAATAGAAAGATTACATTTATAAATATCTTATTTATAATTAATTATCATGTCATCTTTTAGAGAGTAAACATGGTCTGATTTTAAGAATATAAAAAGATAATTTTCCCCCCAGCGTGGGACATGACACCCAGGGATGAGCCTCCCTGGCACTGAGGGATCACTACCACATATCAGCTGAAGATGCAACTAGAAAAGGACCTTGAATTAAAGGTTCAACACGGATCAGCAGAATATCCCTGTCTACATATAATAACATGACTTCAAAATGCTGTTTGACCTAATGTAAGGGGGAAATGGAAAGGAGAAATGAGAATATAAGGCTATGAGTCTCTAAAAAAGAGTCTGGAGGTTGTCAGAAGGAATGCCCTTATGCACAAATGAGCAGAGTCTGAGAGACAGATAAAGTAGATACAACCCCAGGTATTGGTTCTTTTGAGGAATAAAGAGACCCACGGGTTCTATGATCATGGCAGATGGGGTTCACTGCCATGGCAGATGGCCCTTCTCTGGAGCTGGTGTTTCTGCATGATGGAATTGGACTCAGAGGGGATCTCTTTTCACAAGACTTGCATGCTACTTTAATGGAATTGTAGTTGGTGCTGGGGTTTTAGATATATTTAGGGGATTTGAATCTCTGGACTGATAATATGACACCCAGGCCCAGAGCCTCAACAGACTTCAGCTCCTACACTTTGATTTATTGGACTTACCCCACTCAGCTAACATCGAGTTGAAGAAGGTCAACCACCACACCATGGAGCCTAGAGTGTCTACAACTGAAAGCAGGAGGAGTGCATCCAGTATCCATGTGGAATCTAAGCCCCCACTTGACATAGATTTGCAATGGACACAACCAATCCAATGTCCACAGACAAAATGTGGAATGGGTGTGGAAAGGGTAGCCATAGTGGCTGCTGGGTTTGGGGAATGGGAGGAAGAGATGAGATGTGGAGGCATTTTCGGGACGAGGAGATGTCCTGGGTGGTGCTTCATGGACAATTACGGGACATTGTAGATCCCCCCAGGGCCCACTGGATGGAACGTGGGAGAGTGTGGGCTATGATGTGGACCATTGACTAGGGGTGCAGTGATACTCAGAGATGTACTTACCAGGTGCAATGGATGTGTCACGATGATGGGAGAGAGTGTTGCTGTGGGGGGAGTGAGGGGTGGGGGCGGTGGGGTTGAATCAGACCTCATATTTTTTTAATGTAATTTTAAAAAATAAATAAATAATAATAATAATAAAAAAAAAAGATAATTTGAGAGTGAATATGGCTCAAGCAGTTAGGTGCCTGCTTCCTACATGGGAGGTCCTGGATTCGTTTCCCTATGCCTCCTAAAAAACAAAAAAACAAGCAAATAAATGAAAAAACCAACTCAGAGGAGCTGATGTGGCTCAGGGGTTGAGTGTCAGCTTTCCACATACAAGCATACAAGGTCTTCGGTTCAAACCCTGGCCCTGGTACCTCAAAAAAAAAAAGATAATTTAGGGGAGCAAGTAAAATTTAGTGGTTCAGTGACTGCTTTGCATGTGTGAGGTCTCAGGTACAATCCCTGGTACCTCCTAAAAATAATAATAATGTATGCATTGTTTTTCAAACCCTTTCCAGCTTTTGGTCAGGGAGATGGAAACCACAATGGAAAGGACTTAAATTTGTCTTTTTATTTTTATTTGTCAAAATTGAATTGTTATAGAACTATTGTGACTAGTAATGAAAGAAACTGTAGCACTGATCTGGAGAAAGCGGCCATGGTAGTTGCTAAGGGCAGGGAGAGGGAAGAAGAGATGTGATGATGTGGGGACATTTTCGGGACCTGGAGCTGTCCTAAATGATGTTGCGGGGACAGATGCTGGACATTATACATCCTGCCATAACCCACTGAATGTACTGGGGGAGAGTGTAAACTACAACGTAAACTATAATCCATGCAGTGCAGCTGTGCTCCAAAATGTATTCACCTAATGCAATGAATGAGCCACAATGATGAAAGAGGTTGTTGATGTGGGAGGAATGGGGAGTGGGGGGTGGGGCATGTGGGAACTTGTTAAGTTTTTAATGCAACATTTTTTGTGATCTATGTATCTTTTAAAAAAACAATTTAATTTAAAAAATTGAATTGTTTACCACACTGGTTCTATATTCTGCAATCGCTTTTAATTCTGCTTTGTTTTTTTCATATTTTTCTCTTTCTCTTTTTTCCCATTCAGCTTCAGCTTCTGCAATATCTCTGGCAATAATCAAATCTTCATTGTCAAGTTTCTCTTTTATTAGTTCACTCAGAAAGTTATTAATTCTTTCTCTCCGTTCCTCCATTAGCCTATAACAAAATAACCATAACGAGTACGAGTCCCATTGCTGCTTATACACATCAATTGTTTTAAGTAAAAATTATTTTTTTGTAAACCTGAGAAATAAAAAAAGGAAAGTGGACATGGCTCAATTGATAGAGCGTCTGCCTACATAGGAGGTCCAGGGTTCGATACCCAGGGCCTCCTGGCCTATGTGGTGAGCTGACCTAAGCGCAGTGCTGCCGCGTGCAAGGAGTGCCCTGCCATGCAGGTGTGCCCCCCACATAGGGGAGCCCCATGCACAAGAAGTGCACCCCCGCAAGGAGAACCACCCTGCACAAAAAAAGCACAGCCCACCCAGGAGTGGCACCACACACACTGAGAGCTGACGCAGCAAGATGATGCAACAAATAGAGACACAGATTTCCGGTGCCACCTGACAAGAATGCAAGCAGACATAGAAGAACACACAGCAAATGGACAGAGAGAGCAGACAACAGGAGAGGGTGGGAAAGGGAGAGAGATAAATAAAAATAAAAATTCTTTAAAAAAAAAAAGAAAAAGACAACCTACAAAATGGAAGAAAATAATTGCAAATCATAAATCTGGTAAAGGATTGGCATCTAGAACACATAAAGAACTCTTACAGGAAAACGGACTTGGCCCAGTGGTTAGGGCGTCCGTCTACCACATGGGAGGTCCGCGGTTCAAACCCTGGGCCTCCTTGACCCGTGTGGAGCTGGCCCATGCGCAGTGCTGATGCGCGCAAGGAGTGCCCTGCCACGCAGGGTGTCCCCCATGTAGGGGAGCCCCACACGCAAGGAGTGCACCCTTAAGGAGAGCCGCCCAGGGTGAAAGAAAGTGCAGCCTACCCAGGAATGGCGCCGCCCACACTTCCCATGCCGCTGACATGCCGCTTCCCATGCCGCTGACAACAAAAGCGGACAAAGAACCAAGATGCAGCAAATAGACACAGAGAACAGACAACCAGGGGAGGGGGAGGAATTAAATAAATAAATAAATCTTTAAAAAAAAAAAAAAGAACTCTTACAACTCAATAAAATGTTGCTCAATATCATCAGTTATAAGGGAAATGCTAATCAAAACCACAGTGAAATATCCCTTCATACTTACTAGGATTTAGGATGACTAGAATCAAGAGAGTCATAAAAGTGATACTGACGATGTGGAAACACTAGTACTCTCTTACACTGTTGGTGGGAATGGAAAATGGTACAGCTACTTTGGAAAACAGTCTAGCAATTCTACAAGTGATCAAACATAAAGTTATTATATGACCCAGAAATTCTACAACTAGGCCTAGAGAAAGGAAAACATGTCCACTCAAAAACTTGTACATGAAAATTTACAGTAACTTTGTTAATGAAATCCAAAAAGTGTAAACAAACCAAATGTCTATCAAAGGACAAACAGATAAACAAAACATGGTACACCACACAATGGAATATTATTCAGTTATAAAAAAGGAATGAATTGCCAAAGAGGAAATACAAATGGCCAAAAAGCACGATTCACCAAATGCAACGAATGTGCCATAATGATGAAAGAGGCTGCTGATGTGGGAGGAGTGGGCTCGGGTGGGGTGTGGGGTATACGGGAACCTTTCATATTTTTTAATTAACATTTTTTTGTGATCTGTATATCTTAAAAAAAAAAGACAAAAATTTTTTTTAAAAAGCACATGAAAAAATATTCCATATCACTAGCTATCAGGGAAATACAAATCAAAGCAACAATGAGATATCATATCACATCACATAGAATGGCCTTTATTTAAAAAGAAGAAAAAACAGTAAGTGCTGGAGAGTATGTGGAGAAATAGGAACACTCCTTCACTGTTGGTGGGATTGTAAAATGGTACAGCCTCTATGGAAGACAGTTTGGCTGTTCCTCGGGAAGCTAAATATAGAACTACCATATGATCCAGCAATTCCTTTACTAGGAATATATCCTAGTAAACTGCACACTGATGTTCATAGCAGTGTTATCCACAACTGTCAAAAGATGGAAAAAAGCCAAGTCCATCAACCAATGAATGGATAAGCAAAATGTGATATATACATACAATGGAACACTATGCTGCATTAAGAAGAAATGAAATTGGGACACATATAATAACATGGATGAATCTTGAAGACATTGTGCTAAGTGAGGTTAGCCAGACATAAAAGGACAAAAATTTCATGGTCTCATTAATGTGAACTAAATGCAAAAATAAATTCATGGAGTTAAAACTTAGAGTATGGATTGTTATTAGGAGATAAGAGGAGCGCTGAGAAGGATTACCAATGCGTAATGTATGTAGAAGTTTAAATTAACTTTACTACTGTAAAAGTGTGGAAATGGATAGAGTTGATGATAACACTTCATAAACCAGTAGCAGCTTGTTTATAAATGGGAATTTGGCTGGAAAGGGTGGACTAGGGATGTAAATGTCAACTGAAAGAAAGTTAGAGAATAATCCAGGGACAGAATAACAGTGAACCCAGAGGTGGATGAGAATGGTGGTTGATGGTACAGATGCAAGAGTGTCCCTCTGTGAGTCAGAACAAATGTATGTCACTATTGCAGGGTGGTAGGAATGTGGAGAAGCATGGGAAAAATACAATTGGTGTGACCTATGGACTGCAGTTAACAGCAATACTGTAATATTCATGCCAAAGATGTAGCGTGTTGATAATGGGCAAGTATGGAAAAAGTGTGCCATAAGTACACTATGGTTGGTGGTAATAGTCTGATGATATTATCTCATAATCTGTAAAAAATGTTCCACCGCTGTGTGGTATGTTGGTGAAAGGGTGTTGTATGGGAATTCTACACATATGCATGATTGTTTTGTAAGTTCACAACTTCTGTAATAAAAATACATTTTTAAAAAATTGAATTAGCGAGGATACTGGAAGTTTCCATGGAACTTTGTATGCTGCAGAATATCAAATAACCTCATGCAATAATGACTATATCCACCTAATTTAGTAAAATGAGGACATTGAGGAGATTGAGGCTTCAAGTTTTTTGTACAATAAAAACTCATTTTTAATCTCCAGAAAAACAATAAAAGAATGAAGTACTGATACATGCTACAACATGAATGAACCTTGAAAATATTATGCCAGTCATAAAAGACTGCATCCTCTATGATTCCATTCATATGAAAGTTCAGAAGAAGGAAATCTATAGAGACAAAAGAGATGAGTGGTTGTGTAGGGCTGGGGGTCTTGGGAGGAGGGATGGATAAGGAGGGTGATAGCTAAAGGTATGGGATTTCTTTTTGGTGATGAAAATGTTCTAAAATTGGAATTAGCTCTGGTGATGGGATGCACACATCTGTGAATATACTAAAAAGCACTGAATTGTACACTGTAAATGGGTGAATTGTATGGTTATGTAAAGTATATCCCAATAATGCTATTTAAAAATCTAAGGTAAAAAATATGTAGAGTATTATCTCATTTGTATGTGTTAAAATTCTCCACAATGGAAAATATTTTAAAATACTTTATTGGACTACCCTGCTTACTCTAACATTGGAAGCTTAGGTTATAAAAGTAAAGCAGGGAAGCGGATGTGATTCAAACAATTGGGCTCCCATCTACCATATAGGCAGTCCAGGGTTTGATGCCCAGGGCCTCCTGGTGAAGGCAAGCTGGCCCATGTGGTGATCTGGCCCATGCAAAGTGCTGGCCCACATGGACAGCTGGTGCAGCAAGATGATGCAACAAAAAGACACAGAGGAGAGACAATAAGAGATGCAGCAGACCAGGGAGCTGAGGTGCACAAGAGAATGATTGCCTCTTTCCCACTCCGGAAGGTCCCAGGATCAGTTCCCAGAACCACCTAATGAGAATACAAGCAGACACAGAAGAACACACAGCGAATGGACACAGAGAGTAAACGATGGGGGGGGGGGGGGGATAAATAAATAAATAAATAAATAAATAAATCTTCACCAAAAAAAGGTAAAGCAGAGATCTTTTTAAAAAATAAAATTGAAAATATCTACAGAAAAGTTATCAAAATCCTGAAAAATATACATATTCTTACTACACCCTATCTGCAATTTATTCATAGCCCTTTATTTTATTTAGATTTTTTTTTTAATCCCCCCCCTCCCCCAGTTATCTGTTCTCTGTGTCTATTTGCTGCATCTTGTTTCTTTGTCCGCTTCTGTTGTCGTCAGCGGCACGGGAAGTGTGGGCGGCGCCATTCCTGGGCAGGCTGCACTTTCTTTCGCGCTGGACTGTTCTCCTTACGGGGCACACTCCTTGCGCATGGGGCTCCCCTACACGGGGGACACCCCTGCGAGGCGCGGCACTCCTTGCGCGCATCAGCACTGCGCATGGGCCAGCTCCACATGGGTCAAGGAGGCCCAGGGTTTGAACCGCGGACCTCCCATGTGGTAGAAGGACGCCCTATCCACTGGGCCAAGTCTGTTTCCCCTCATAGCCCTTTATTGACGCCATCGATTTGTCTGTCTCCCCTTAGACCATGAGAATCCTGAGGTCAGGGACTAGCTAGGTCTTCTCTCTGGTCAATAGGGCCAAGCATGGTAACTGGCATATCATAAACAATAAATAGGGAAGCGGACATGGCTCAACTGATAGAGCGTCTGCCCACCACATGGGAGGTCTAGGTTTTGATACCCAGGGCCTCCTGACCCTATGATGAGCTGACCCACACGCAGAGCTGCTGCGCGCAAGGAGTGCTGTGCCATGCAGGGGCACCCCCACGTAGGGGAGCCCCACGTGCAAGAAGTGCGGCCTGTAAGGAGAGCCGCCCCATGTGAAAAAAGCACAGCCCACCCAGGAGTGATGCCACACACACGGAGAGCTGACACAGCAGGATGACACAACAAAGAAGAGACATAGTTTCCTGGTGCCACCAGTGGTGCAGACACAGAAGAACACATAGCAAATGCACACAGAGAGCAGACAACAGGGGGGAGGGGAAGGGGAGAGAAATAAAATAAATATTTTAAAAAAACAATAAATATATGTTTGCAGAAAGAATGGGGCATTTTCTTCTCTATTTTTCTTAATTTTTATTGTGGTAGCATACATACAACATAAGATTTCCTGTTTTAACCACTTTCAAGTATACACCTCAGTGACAATAATTACATTCACAGTGTTGAGCTACCGTCACCACAGTCCATGACCAAAATTCCCCATCACCCCAAACAGAAACTCTGACCAAGAATGGGGCATTTCCATTCAGGAAATTGGGCAAAAAATGTACATTGTTACATTAAATTTCTATATGACAAATTCACCAATTTATTGAATGAAGGCTTCATTCAATGCTAATTTACTGAATGAGTTGCAAAGCAAGGTGGGAGAAATAATGAGAAAGGATACAGTTCATGCCTCCCAAGGAAATTAGAATCTAAAGTGGAAAAAAGACATTTCTGCAATTAACTAACAAGGGAAAGAGCGATGAATGCCATGAGAAAGCCAAAAAGTAATACTACAAAGAGGGAAAAAAGAAGACTTTATGGAAAAAATGACATTTCACTTAGGCTTTCAAAAACAGTATTACAAGCATTTAAACCTACTATGTGCAGGCATTATCCCAGGTGTTGGGAATATAACTGTGAACAAGAATCTCTGCCCCCTTGGTTCCTAGCAATATTAAAATAAATACTTTATGTTTTAATCCCACAATCAATGTATGATTATTTTTAAATAATTCTACCAGTATTACAACAAACAGTGCATATACTGAATTAAGTTTTAGAATTCTTTGCAGCTCGATATATCTTTAGAATATATAACCTTAGAACATACATTGTACTTTGGATGTACCATCAAATAGTAAAATAAATCTCTGGCCTCAGGGAACTTTCATTATAATTGGGAGACAGGAATAAATTTTAAAAAAGAAATTAAAATACATAAGTGCTAGATCATGCAACAAAGAAAAAGAAAGCAAAGATACAAGCAATTGGAGTGGGGGAAAGTGTGATTTTATATACAGTATTCAGAGAAAGCCTCAATGAGAAGTTAGCATTTGAGTAAGACCTGAAAAGAGTTAAGGGAGCAAACTATGTGGTTCTTTGGTGATAGGAATTCCTAGAGAAAGTACAGGAGAAGGCCAGTATGTGTGGAGCAGAAAAAAGGAACGAAAGTATAGGAAGAGATAGGATTTGAAAGATAGAACTGGGATGGGCTGGGAATTAAGGGCTATTTATGGGCCCTTATGCGCCACTGTAAAGACTCTAAGTGAGTTGTGAAGGAGATTTTACATAAGGGAATAGAATGATCTGATTAGAAACACTGTGGCCTGCAATCTGACACCTGCTTCTCTTCTCTCTCCTTCCTATCCCCCAAACCAAACTGCTCACTGAGGTCAGCAATAATCTCTAAATCTGATTAATCCTTTATTTTTAAAATCTCATGTAATCCCTCCTTACTGAAACTCTCTTCACTTGAAGTTTCTCTGGTTTTCCTCCAATCACTGGAAACTATTCTTTGGTTTTCATGTTATCTTCTTTCTCCGCTTGACCCTTAAGTGTTTCCTAGAGAATATATCACCTTTACTTCTTATCTACTTTCTATAGGTATGTTCATCTGTATCCACAGCTCCAAATACCACTTATACCAATGGCTCCCAAATCCGTCACCAGTTCACACCTTTCTCAAAGAGCAGGCCAGTATTCCCAAACACCTACCAGATGTCCTGGATTATATATGGGTACCTAGTAGCCCCAAACTGAAATCATCACGTCATTTATGCCCTAGTTATATAAAAAACAATGAGCTCGCTATTCCTAAAGACCACGCTCACATCACGATTTCTAATTTGTAACAAAATAATTGCAGAGTGCTTTATTAATTATATAAAATGTAGCCTACCTGTGAGTTTCAGCCTCTTTTTCTTTTCCTATTTGTGTAAGACGCTTTTTTGCTTTAATAAAATTTCTGATCTTTTCATTGTCTTCCTCTTGCTGCTGCTGCTCTACGGCTTTGATGATATTTTTATCCTTCATGTGTTCCTTAGGGGAAAAATGTGTATTATCCTATCACAAAGAAGATACTTTTAACTTACTGATGTCTAACAAGAACCTGTCAAATGGTCACAACTTCTGATCCAGTCATTTCTCTCCTAGAAACGTATCCTAAAGAGATGATCGGAGATATGCATAAAGACTTATATACCAAGTAATTTACCTCAAAAGTATTAATAAAGCAAAAATTGGAAACAATCTCTAAGTAGTCAATAAAAGAAAAATGGTGAAATAAAACTTACCAATAATATAAACAGTAAGTGGGAGAAAAGAACAGAATATAAAATATTACATAATATATCCCAATTTTAACAAATAGGTATCAATACAAATTTGGAGTATACATATGGCTGGAATAAATATATCAAAATGTTAACAGTAGTTTTCTATAAAGTATGATATTATGGGTGACTTTTAAATCTTTCTATTGTCTTTCTGTACTTCAAATATCTCATTTCTTTAAAATATGTAATTAAAAATAATTGTATAATCAGAAAAAAACATTATATATGCACAATTTCCATTTAATTTAGTAATACTTAATAGTCATATTTTTAAAAAATTGATAAAGTCCCCTTCCCACCCCACTTACTGTTTGCCTATTCCCAAACCCCCATCAGACTCAAGTACTCAGTTACTAGTTTAGTATCCAGACTTTCTTTTTGCATATATACAATACAGATGTTTATTCTAACACAAATTTAAAAATAGATCATTAAAATTTTAAACAAAAAATAAAAATCTGTTCATACCAGCATATATTCTATGACCCTAGCCTGAGTTAGCAATTATAAAAACAGCCTATAAGCTACATAAGCAAAATAGCCTGGATATATACATATATTAGTTTATTCTGTTACTATAAATAGAAACAATTTCAAGGTAAAAGCTGTCCTGATGAACTGTTAAATGCAATATTCATTCTTCTAATATATTTATAATTCAGAGTCTATGTGCTTAGCATCTTAAGTACTCTTCTAGTCTATGGGATTCTACTTTTTTTTAGGAAGTACCAGAAATTGATCCCAGGACCTTGTACATGGGAAGCAGGTGTTCAACCACTGAGCTACTCTACTCCTGGGATGCTACTTTTAACGGTCTGGGGGGTTTGTTTAGGAATTAAATTAGACAGCATGAAAAACTAATGAAAACACCAAACTTTTTACAAGTTATTATTTTGAATAATTTTTAAAAAGTGTTATTTTGCTGTTTTTCCAAGTTTATTTTAATGTTCATAGACTTTTTTTTTTAAGATTTATTTTTCTTTCTTTCTCTCCCTTCCCCTCACCGCCCCCCCCATTGTCTGCTCTCTTGTGTCCATTCATTGTGGTGCGTTCTTCTGTGTCCACTTGCATTCTCGGCAGTATGGGAATCTGTGTCTATTTTTGTTATGTGATCTTGCTCCTTCAGCTCTCCATGTGTGTGGTGCCACTCCTGGGTGGACTGCAATTTTTTCGCATGGGGTGGCTCCCCTTGTGGGGTGCACTCCTTGCACATAGGGCTTCCCTATGCAGGTGACACCCCTGCGTGGCATGGCACTCCTTCCGCACAGCAGCACTGCCCATGGGCCAGCTCACCACACAGGCCAGGAGGCCCTAGGTTCAAACCCTGGACCTCCTATATAGTAGGCAGATGCTCTATCAGTTGAGCAACACCCACTTCCCAAATAGACTTTTTATAGTAGGAAAGAATACTGAATTAATTAACATAGAGTTAACTCTCATCTTTAAAAATTGAAAGTCTCAGCTCAAGGTCATGTAACTATTAAGTACAAAGTTAGCGTTCAAAACCAGGTCTGGAAATGGATGTGGCTCAAGCAATTGGACTCTTGTCTACCATATGGGAGGTCCTGGGTTCAGTTCCTGGTGCCTCCAAAGGAAGACACCTACAGTGAGCACAAACAATGGGTGTGTAAGGGGGCACGCAGAAATAAATACATCTTAAAGAAAAAAAAAAGACCAGGTCTGTTCCACTGCAAAATGACTTGGAGAGAGAAAAAATCTTGGACCTATTGACTAAGAATAAGATTGTATTAAAAAGCAACAATAATATTATAAGCAAAATTCTTAGAAATTAAAATTTTGATAGAAATTAAGACTTTAATAGAAGTCTTAGAAGACAAAGTTGTGGAAAAGTCTCAAAGTGGAACAAAAAATCCAAACTTAAAAACAGCAGAAATGGGAGGAACAATTAGCTGCCTACCCCAGATTCTTTCTTTTCTTCTTCCTTAAGTAGTAGGACCCAATTTTTACTTAGGGTGGCAATATGCTCAACTAAAAGACTACATATGCATGCTTTCTTTTCATTTAGGTGCTACCAAATTATGATAAATGAGACTTAAGTGTAAATTGGAAAGCAAGACTTCAGGGAAGGCTCCTTAAAAGGAAAACAGCTAGGGCACTCCTTTTCTCTTTCTTTCTTCCTTCATGCTGTGTGGAATGTAGACATGAAGGCTGGAGTTCCAAAGCTATTAAGGGCCATTAGACAAGCCTGAGGACATAAGCCACCCATGTTCCAAGAACAGTTGAGAAGAAATAGAGAAGATCCCTCAAGTCCCTATTGACTCTGGAGGTCAGTCCTGGAATGACAACCTTTGCACTTTAAACCTATATTTGTTTAAGCTACAATTATTTTGGTTTTCTTTTAAATTATAGAATCAATTTAGAAAGTCTAATATCTGTCTAGCAGGGGTTATGGAGCAAGAAAATAGACAAAGTGGAAGAGGATAAAATTATCCAAAAATAAAACAAAAATATTCATATTCATATTTAGTTATATTCAATAGGGACTAATGGAACATGAGTTACCAGACTGAAAGCATCAAATGAATGCCCAGAAAAAAATGAATGAAAAAAATCTAAACCAAGGCATATCACTGTGAAATTTTAAAGCAACAGAAATAAGATCCAAAAATCTTTCAGAGAGAGAGGGGGGAAAAATTACGTACAAATGAAGACTATAAATGGCATCATACTTCTTAATATCAATACTGGAACTAGATTAATATGAAACCATGAATACAAAATACTGAATTCTGAATTTTGAACACAGAATTCTACACAGAATCATGTATGACTCTAGATGATAATATTTTCAGATAAGAATTCAAAAAGTTTTACGTCCCATATATCTTGTCTTCAAGATGTATTTCAGCAAGATGAGGGAGTAAACCAAGACTCTTGAAAGACATAAGACTCGGGAAATAAGATATGTAGCCAAGGAAAGTGGCACAGAGAAGTACCCAGATGACAGCTGTGCAGCAGCCTAAAGAACAAGCAGTTCTGAAGAATAAAAGGATTGAGCCCTCTGGAAGGAGATCTCCAAAAAACAACATGAAATCAATAGATAATTTAATATTACCTAATTGACCATTTGAAAAGTAATATTCATACACATTTGACAGAACTTACGGAACATTTGGGGGAAAATGAGGTATTTGTCAAAAACATAAACTAAAAGAGGAATTTGAATCAGAGAGAAACATTTATGCAAGCAAAGAAATATAGTATATTACTTGGCTCTGCAGAAAAAAATATTTATGTAATCATAACAATCATTTAACTAAGGTTGGAAATTAATCATTTTGAGGGGGTAGTTATGGAAGACAACTAACACCTCAATAGTCAGGACAGAGAGACAGAAAATGATGTATAAAATCAATAAATCAACATATATTCTAATATGTATTTAGAATAGGATTTTATTCTAGAAGAAACAGTTAAAAGAATGTGGAAATGGTTGCCACCAGGGAACAGGAGTGAAGCAAAAACTGATTCTCTTTTTTCCTTAAGTCTTTTGGTGCTGTTCGGTATCTTAACTCCATGCATGTCTTATGAATAAAAATAAAATTTTAAAAAATGTAAAAAATTATAAAATAAATTATAATAGCTATAAAATAATTATTACCAGTTATTGAATACATGTTAATAGTACAGCAGACCCCATACCAAACAACATAAATCACCCCATTTGTTCCTTACAACTCTCATTTTGAGGATAAGAAAATACATTCATTTGGAAAAAAATCTCACTCTCGTCTTTCATGCCTGAAAGTACACACATATCACACCACAGCAAATATAGCCTTCTCAAAAAGTTTGTATTCTCTTAGAAACTGACTTACTAGCAACTTATTTTCTACTCCACTTTCATTTTTTAAAAATTAAAAGGAAGGCATTTGACTATACATTTTTTTAATATATGGTGTATTTGTAACTTACAAAAAACAGCCTCCTGCTTTCATGCATTTCTTCTTTTTTCTTTTTTAGTTTTTTTCTCATTTCTATTTCATATAATAAGTTCTGTCGCTTTATTTCCTCAGCATCCTTTTCTTCTTCTTTTTTCCTTCTTTCTTCTTCCTCTTCATGTTCCTTTATTCTAAAGCATAAACATAATTATAACTGAGAACAAAGCAGAAAAATGTTATATTTTTAAGAAATGAGTTAGATTCCAGCCTGAGATGTTTTAAAGTTGCAAAGGAGAATTGTGAATTTCTTTGGGGGAAAAAAAACAGACATTTATAATAGCAATGACTAAAAGCAAATCCAGTAAGATTACCTCAGCATTATCAATACTACACTTTCTTCAAAATTTGTTTCATTCCTCATCAAAATAAATCCTACACCAGACTCAAGGGTTCTTCTCCTTTTGAAAGAACCAGTTAACTGAATTACATTAAAAAGGACTGGTGAGGCGGCAGACTTGGCCCAGTGGTTAGGGCGTCCGCCTACCACATGGGAGGTCCGCAGTTCAAACCCTGGGCCTCCATGACCCGTGTGGAGCTGGCCCCACTTGCAAGGAGTGCGCCCCGTAAGGAGAGCCGCCCAGCGCGAAAGAAAGTGCAGCCTGCCCAGGAATGGCGCCGCCCACATGGAGAGCTGACACAAGATGACGCACCAAAAAGAAACACAGATTCCCAGTGCCGCTGACAACAACAGAAGTGGACAAAGAAGACACAGCAAATACACACAGAGAACAGACATCCGGGGTGGGGGAGAGAAATAAATAAATAAATCTTAAAAAAAAAAAGAATTATTATTTTTTTTAAAAAAAGGACTGGTGATATTTTTAATAGAAAAGCCCCTAATCCCACCTTCTCGATTTCAGTACTAGATAACTATACAAGCTTTAGACCTAGCACATTAGGAGATAGGGTCTAACGGAAGGAGAGGAACCAAGAACTCTTTACCCAATTGTCATTTTTTCACTGGCCAACACTGACTAGCTATTGATGCTTTCTAAGTGGTAAGGTTCCAAATGCTGGTTTTATCTCCAGGCTTACTGTGGGTTCTTCAGGGGTCCCAGAGGCAACTCTTGACTGAGGAGCCCTGATCTGGGAGGTTTGGCTCAAGTGCCCATGTCTTCAAATATCCCCCCAACCTTCTTTACCCCAATACTACCAGAGCTACCACCATCAGAAGATTACTTCAGACTCTGGCTGCTGTAGACCCAGTCTCTGAAATATTGGCAAGTTAGCTCAAGCCCAAGGTATCTACTTGCCATGGGAAATTCATGCATACCTGGTCATGCCAATCAGATCAGCATGTGTGTAGGCTACGTATCTGCCATCTCACTCTAAGTTTCTTTTCTCCTGCACAAGTAGGCATGGGTAGATCAACAATCCACCTACAGACATACAACTGAGCAATGACCCTTTTGTGCATATGCACCCAATTTGAAGAATGTTTTTCTTGGAGTCCCCTCACTCAGCTTCAGAGAGGAGAAAATTTCCCTTCCCCTGTACCAAGAATTATATACAGTTAACTTAGCCAATAAGTTCACTTCATTATTGTTAAGTCAATTTGGGACAGGAGATCCTCAATTGCCTTACCTGTACAGGGTACGCAGCATTAAGATCAGGGTGACTCTCTTCAGAAGGAGCTAAGAAAAAGGTCACTGTAAACAGGTAGACCAGGTTTATAACTACCCTAGGGAAAACTAGGTTTTTAGATTTGTATGAATGTAGGTATGTATGCATGTATGTATATATGTATGTATCTAGTATGTATTTATTTATTTTGCCAGAACTATTTGATGTTTTATAGCTACCAATCTCTTAGAAGAAAACTCACAAGTCAACAATCAAGATTTAAAGAACATTATAAGAGATGTATCCAATTTTGAGAAAATAAATTTTGTTTTTAAATTACTATTTTGTAGATATAAAAATCTGTAGCTTAAACATTTCTTAGCAAATCTGGAAATCACTAACATTAAATCTATGCCCATATTGGATAACTCACTGGTTTAGAAAAAATATATATTATTCTAAGACAATAAATAAGAATAAAAATGTCTCTAGTGTTAGCAAGGAAATAATACTGTTACTTACATAATAATTTGTAAGAATTAAATAAAATGTAATTACCTGGTTGTCAATAAAGACTTTAACTTTAGCATGAATAAACTGCTCACCTATCTGCCACTAATTTGGCTTAATGAAAAATGGAAATTTGAGATCCTCTAGACCAGGGAAGAAATACCTATCATTATAACTCTACTTCCAAGTCCCATGCCCACAGCAGACATCAAAAATCAACATATACTCTTTCCTTCCATGTCTTGGCCCTTCTCCACAAAATGCTCTGGGTAGCCTCTGCAAAGAGATCAGAGTTGAATTTGTCATGAAACCTCTTTGGCTATGTCTGATTCACATTCTGAAGGTCCCAAATCTGTACTTTTATAGCCCAGATCTGATAGTTGAGCTTCAACACTGTATAGACAACCCACCAGATATCACCACTAGCTGTTTCACAGGTGCTTCACATTCACTTTGTTTAAAATCATCTTTCTCTTCTAACTGATTCTTTCAGTCTCTTCCTTATTTTGATAAACAGTACCACTCTCTCCCCATCCCACCCCCAAGATGGCTCCCTCATCTGTTTCTTCCTTGTTGTTTTTGAGGTACTGGGATTGAACCCGGGACCTCGTCTGTAGGAAGCTGCTGCTCAACCACTGAGCCTCATTGGCTTTCCTGAGTTGGTTTTTGTTTGTTTGTTTTGCTTGTTGTTGTCTTTGTTTTTTCAGGAGGCACTGGGAACTGAACCCAGGACCTCCCATGTGGAAGGCGGGTATCAAAGGCTTGAGCCACATTGCTTCCAGTACCACTATCTTTTCAGTTGCCCACACTAGAGACTTAAGAATCATACTTCCGGGGCTGGCTCCATTTCCGGCTTTCAGCCCCCTAAGAGAGACCGCATAGGCCTCAGGTTATTAGGACAGTTTAACCCCAAACATTGATATCAGATCAAATCATACAATTTCTATCAACAATATGAATGACAACATTAAAAAAGATTTGAAGCGATCCCTGTATGCCCCGTTTTCTCCGTTTGGTCACGTGGTAGGTATTGTAGCTTTAAAGACTATGAGGATGAGGGAGCAGGCCTTCCTTATATTTAAAGAACTGTGCTCATCCACAAATGCCTTAAGGCAGTTACAAGGATTTCCATTTTATGGTAAACCAATGCGAATCCAGTATGTGAAAACAGATTCTGATATAATATCTAAAATGCTTGGCACATTTGCTGACAAAGAAAAGAAAAAAGCCAAAACTGTGGAACAGGCTGCAACAACTGCAAACAAAAAGCCTGGTCTGGGTACACCAAATTCAGCTAACACTCAAGGACATACAAAACCACATCCTCGGGAAGTGGACTTGGCCCAGCGGTTAGGGCGTCCATCTACCACATGGGAGGTCCGTGGAGGTTCAAGCCCCGGGCCTCCTTGACCCGTGTGGAGCTGGCCCATGCGCAGTGCTGATGCACACAAGGAGTGCCCTGCCACACAGGGGTGCCCCCGCATAGGGGAGCCCCACGCGCAAGGATTGCGCCCATAAGGAGAGCCGCCCAGCAGGAAAGAAAGTGCAGCCTGCCCAGGAATGGTGCCACACACACAGAGAACTGACACAACAAGATGACACAACCAAAAGAAACACAGATTCCCGTGCCACTGACAACAACAGAAGCGGACACAGAACACGCAGCAAATAGACACAGAGAACAGACAACTGGGGCGGGGGCGGGTGGGGAGAGGGGAGAGAAATAAATAAACAAACAAACAAATAAATAAATATTTTTTAAAAACCCAAAAAACAAATCCTCAGGTTCCTGATTACTCTCCAAACTATATTTTATTCCTTAATAATTTACCAGAAGAAACTAATGAGATGATGTTATCCATGCTGTTTAATCAGTTCCCTTGTTTCAGGGAAGTCCATTTGGTACCTGGAAGACATGACATCGCTTTTGTTGAATTTGAAAATGATGGGCAGGCTGGAGCTGCCAGGGATGCTTTACAAGGATTTAAGATGGCACCATCTCACGCCATGAAGATGACCTATGCCATGAAATAACATTTCATTATTTAAAATCTTTAAAGGAATTGGTCTTATTTATAGTGTTTGTTTTGATAATATTGGTCAGGCCATTTTTAATAGTTGGGGATGGGGCATAATGAAAGCCGAATTTTTGTGAAGGACTTTAAAAATTATCTGGTCTTTCATTCTATACTGAGCTGTGAAATACAAAGGCCTTAATTTTGTACAATAAACTTTTGTTAGTATTAAAACACACATACACACACACACACACACGAGAATCATACTTAATTCCTCTATAATCCTCAGATTCCTCATTCACTTAACTGTTTATTGAATCTCTACCATAATGAGAAACAAATGAACATGATTCCTGCTCTCATGAAGCTTACATTCTACTAGAGACAGGCATAAATAAATAAACAAGTAATTAGACAAATTATGTAATTATAAATTATGCTGTTATAAAGACAAGATATCAAGAAAGAATAATAATTGAATTATTCATTTTGGTAACTTTGCATAGAACTGTTTCTTCAAAGGGAAGGCCTCTCTGAGCCAGTGAGAAGTCCATAGGTGAAGAATGGGAGGGTAAATTTCCAGGCAGAAGAAAAGGCACAGGAGAAGGCCCTCAGGCAGGCAAGGGTTTGGCATACTTGAGGACCTGGAAGATCATCATAAGTGAGGAAAAATAAACAAGGGTAAGGAGTGGTAGGAGATGAGGTTGGGGAAGCAGGTGAGGCTAGATCATACAAGGACTTGCAGGAGATGGTAAAGTTTGTTTTTTTTTCTTAAATAAATGCAAAGCTATTAAAGTGATTTAGTCAGGAGAATAATATGATCAATTTTCATTTTAATAAAATCTCTCTGGATGTTGGATGGAGAAGGGATTAGGGAATAAGAAAGTGAGGCTCATTAAGAGGCTGATGCAATCATCCATGGGACAGATGAGGGTGGCCTGGACTAAGACAGCAGTAAATTCAAGATTCATTTTGAAGGAAAAAAATCAGGATGAATAACTGATAACTTTGATGTGGCAGATAAAGAAAAATGAGGAATCATGGTGGATTACTAGGCTTTTAGTATGAACAACTAATTGGATAACATAAAATCCACTGGGAGAACAAGTTTGAGAAGGGAAAGAAAAAGTTACCTGTGCTAGGCATTTTAAATTCGGGACATCAGTGAGACATTCAAATGGAGATGTCATGGAGGCAGTTAGAGATGTGAATCTGGTGCTCGGGAAAGTTCTGGACGAGAATTAAAAATTTGGAAGGGAAATGGACTTGGCCCAGTGGTTAGGGCGTCCATCTACCACATGGGAGGTTCGCGGTTCAAACCCCGGGCCTCCTTGACCTGTGTGGAGCTGGCCCATGCGCAGTGCTGATGCACGCAAGGAGTGCCCTGCCACGCAGGCGTGTCCCCCACGTAGGGGAGCCCCACGCGCAAGGAGTGTGCCCCATAAGGAGAACCGCCCAGCGTGAAAGAAAGTGCAGCCTGCCCAGGAATGGTGCCGCACACACGGAGAGCTCACCCTGCAAGATGACGCAACAGACAGAGACAGAGATTCCCGTGCTGCTGACAACAACAGAAGCGGACAAAGAAGACGTAGCAAATAGACAATGAGAACTGACAACTGGGGTAGGGGGGAGAAGGGGAAATAAATAAATAAATAAATAAATCTTTAAAAAATAAATTTGGAAGTTAATATATTTAGGATGGCATTTAAATTTATGGGAATGGATGAGATCACTTAAGCCCTCTTCTCTCTACTCTTTCCAGGGGAAAGCACGTGAACTACCCTATGATAATTCTTTCCTTCTTTTGGGAAACTGATGGAATTAACAGACAGTTACTAGTGAGTTGTTCTTAAACAAGGTCTATAGGTCTCATCTCAGTATTTTTTTTTAAGACTTATTTTTAAAGATTTATTTTATTTACTCCCCCCTTGCCATTTGCTTGCTGTCTGCTCTCTGTCCATTCGCTGCGTGTTCTTCTGTGTCTCCTTGTCTCCCTTTGTTGCATCATCTTGCTGCACCAGCTCTTTGCACGCATGGGCCCATCAGCTCTCCATGGCAGCGCGGGCCAGCTTGCCTTCAGAAGGAGGCCCTGGGAAGTGAACCCAGGGCCTCCCATATGGTAGACAGGAGCCCAATTGATAGGGCCACATCTACTTCCCTCATCTCAGTATAAAGCTTACCTATTTATAGAAGGAGGAGAGCTATGCAGTATCCATAAGTACTTTGTTTAAAATTTCTTTTCAATAATTAGGTTTATGGTTCTTGATCACAGTCCCTCTATTTAGAAATCATGGTTGCTCACTCTTTTAATATACTTAACAGATTTTCAATGAAAATACGTGGAGAACATTGTCCCTCAGAGTTTAAAAGATTGTAAATAGGGTGTCTCTTATTTGCCTCATCCCCATCATGCCCAATGGACTGTAAATCACAAGTGGACTTTTATACTGGTCAAAAGTTCACAACAGAATAGGCTGTCCAGGTCTGGGGCCAGATATTGTCTAGAAAGTGTGTCAAGAATCTCATTTTCAGGCATTGGGCAAGCAGCTGTACAATACGTTTTAGTTATCTATTGCTGAGTAACTAATTACACTGAAACTTAGTGGCTAATAAAACAACAAACATTTATTAATATCTTACACCACTTCTGAGAGTCAGGAATATGGGAGTGACTTAGCTGGGTAGTTATTGTGAGGTTGCAATCAAAATGTCAGCTGGGGCTGCAGCGATCTGAAGGCTTGACTGAAGCCAGAGAGTCCACTTCCAAAATGGTTCACTGACATATTTGTTGGCAGAAGGACTCAGTTCCTTGCCACATGAACCTCTCCATAGAGCTGCTTGAGTGTCCAGGACCTTGTAAATGTGAAGCATGTGCTCAACTGCTGAGCTATACCCAGTCTACACAATGCCTTTCAAATTCTAATCTCAGTTGTCACATACTATCACTTCCACCACATTCTAGTAATTGGAAGTGAGTCATTATGTAGAACTGACACTCAAGATAGGGGGAAGGGATAAGAATTAGGCCCCAACCTTTGAAGGGAGGAGTATCAAAAAATATATGGATATATTTTAAACTATCGAAAGGTGATACCTGTGTAGGATTTGGTAATATAACTACAAGGGCATAAAGGAAGAGTCTTGCCTCTTGGTATTCTGTAATGTGCATTTTTTTGTCAATAAAAGAATACAGACTTTGCACAAACAGGGGCAAACTTTGGCAGACTGTAAGCTATGTGGCCTACAAGATGCACCATGATATGATTTGCCAACCTTATCTGAGACATTGTCCCCTCCATCCTCTATACTACAGACATCTGAACTACTGGTAACCCCAAATTCACCATGCTCTATCTCATCTCTGGGCTTCACCCATATATAAAATATCTCTCCATCTCCACTCTTTGCATGGCTTATTCTTGCTCATTTGTCATAATTAAGTGCAGGAATCAATCTCTGAAAAGCTTTTGGTCAGATTCTTTATGCCTCATACACCCATACACAACTTTGACAAATATTTATCATCATATTGTAATTGTTCCATTTCTGTACTCCCCTCCCCCCAGATTGTGAAATTCCTAAGGAAAGACTGTACCATATTCCTCTTTGTATTCTCAATGACTAGAATAGTGGCTGGCAAATGGAGGTTGCTCAATAAGTGTTTGCATGAACGAATGAAAAATTGAATGAATACACTAATGAATGAATAAATAGCCTATTTTGAAATTTTGCCCTTTAACAATCTCTCATTGTTCAAGAAAGGGAAAAAAAAACTTTCCTGCTTCTCTCTTTTCTATTACACGGTCCTCTGTTCCCAACTCAGGTTCATACTTGTGCTACTATTCCAATTACCACTATTGGCTTAAAGAGACTTTTGAGCCCATGGCTCATAACAATTACTTATAGTCTTTTTTAAAAAAAAGATTTATTTATTTTTCTCCCTTTCCTCACCCCCCTCCCCCAGTTGTCTGCTCTCTGTATCCATTCACTGCATGTTTTTCTGTGTCTGCCTATATTCTTGTCAGCAACACCCGGAATCTGTGTCTCTTTTGGTTGTGTCATCTTGCTGCGTCAGCTCTCCGTGTGTGTGGCGCCACTCCTGGGCAGGCTGCACTTTTCTTCGTGCTGGGCGGCTCTCCTTACAGGGCGCACTCCTTGCACGTGGGGCTCCCCTATGTGGGGGACGCCCCTGAGTGGCACAGCACTCCTTGCATGCATCAGCACTGCGCATGGGCCAGCTCATTACACGGGTCAGGAGGCCCTGGGTTTGAACCTTGGACCTCCCATGTGGTAGGCGGACGCCCTATCCATTGGGCCAAATCCACTTCCCTACTTATAGTCTTTTAATTGTAACATGCAATCTGAGTTCTATAAAACTGAAATATGGTGCTCACTTGGCAGCATATATACTAAACAAATCCCCACAAGAAATATAACATATCCGCACAAACACATCCCCACAGGAATAATGTTGTTTTGAATTTTCAATTCAAGTTCACAGACCCACTGAAATTCATGGATCCCTGATTAAGAACCACTGTTCTAGGGTTTAGGACATCAGGGGAAGGCTGGACATCATCCAGAAGAGCAAACAATGAGCAGACAGATGAGGGAGCCATCTCAGAGGGTGGGATTCTTGTAGATGGTCATAATTTCTCATCCATATAACTTGTACATTTGTTTATCTTCACATATTAACCAATAATCATAAAATAATGAAACCTTCATATAGGCATTTGATAAAGATATTTAACAAAATTAGTTACGTTGTCTATCTCCCCTATAATTATAGAAAGAATAACCATTGACATATGTTATAAAAAACACACACACAAACATTAGAGGCATACAAGAGCACATTTGAAATGAGAAGAAAGAATAAGTGATACCGAAGACAGAACAGCTGAAATTGAAGAAAAGAACAGAGACAGACAACAATGGAAAAAATTGAGCAGGGGCTCAGGGAGTTAAATGGCATCATGAAACACAACAACATATGTGTCATGGGAGTTAAAGAAGGAGAAGAGAAGGGAAAAGAGGCAGAAACAGTATTTGAGGAAATATTAGCTGAAAATTTCCCAACTCTCAAGAAAGAAATGAACTTGTATGTCCAAGAAGCAGAGCATACCCCAATCAGAACAAATCCAAATAGAACTACTCCAAGACATATACTACTCAGAATGTCAAATGTCAAAGATAGAGAAAATTCTGAGAGCAGCAAGGGAGAAGCAAACTATCAAACACAGGGAATGCCCAGTAAGACTCAGTGTGGATTTCTCAATTGAAACCATGGTGGCAAGAAGGCAGTGGTAAGATACAATTAAGATACTGAAAGATAAAAACTGCTAGCAGGGATTCTTTATCCAGCAAAACTGTCCGTCAAATATGAAGATGAATATAAAATATTGACAAACAGAAAATAAAAGTGTTCATCAAAGAGAATCCACCCTCGCAGAAAATATTAAAGGAATCCTTAGAGCCTGACAGAAAAAGACAGGAGAGAGAGGCTTGGAGGACAGTATAAAAGAAAGAATAACAGAAAGGATAACCAATGAGTAAAAAGAGGTGAAAATAATATGTGACATATCAAAACTGGAGAATGTAATGCTGGAAGCAAATAATGCATTACAGCAATATCACTGAATATGAATGGATGAAACTCCCCAATCAAAAGATATAGGTTGACAAAATGGATAGAAAAACAAGAGCCATCCATATTCTGCTTACAAGAGCCTCACCTTAGACCCAGGGATACAAACCAGCTGAGAGTGAAAGTGTGGTAAAAGACACTCACGCTAAATTGTAATAAAAAAATAACAGGGGTAACTATACTAATATCTGACAAAACAGACTTTAAATGAAAAAAGTTATAAAAGATACAGAAGGTCATTATATATTTTAAAAAGGGACAATCCTCCAGGAAGATATAATAGTCATAAATATCTATGCACCTAACCAAGGTACCCCAAAATACATAAGGCAAATTCTGGCAAAACTGAAAGGAGAAATAGACAACTCTACAATATTTGTTAGAGACTCAACATACCACTTACATCATTAGATAGAACAACGAGACAGAAGATCAACAAGGAAACAGAAAACTTGAACAACATGATAAATGAGTTAGACCTAATAGACGTATACAAAATGTTGCTTCCAAGTTCAGCAAATTATATATTTTTCTCAAGTACTCATGGATCTTTCTCCAGGATAGACCACATGTTAGGTCACAATATACAAAATATCTTCTCAGATCATGATGGAATGAAACTGGTAATCAAGAATAGATAGGAAAGAGGGAAATTCACATATGTGTGGAGGCTAAACAACATACTCCTAAATAATCAGTGGTTCAAAGAAGAAATTGCATGTGAAATCAGTAAACATATTGAGACACATGAAAATGAGAAGACAAATTATCAAAACTTATGGGATACAGTGAAGGCAGTCTTGAGATGGAAATTTATAGCCCTAATTGCCTATATTAAAAAAAAGAAGAGCTAAAATCAAAGACTTAACTGAACAACTAGAGAAACTAGAAAAAGAACAGCAAATCAATCCCAAAGCAAGCAGAAGGAAAGAAATAACAAAGATTAGAGCAGAAATAAATGAAATTGACAGAGAAAATCAATAAAATCAAAAGCTGGTTCTTTGAGAAGATCAAAAAAATTGACAAACCCCTAGCTAGATTAACAAAGAAGAAAAAAGAGAAGATGTAAATAAATACAATATAAATGAAAGAGGGAAATTACAACTGACATAAATAAAAATTATCATTAGAGGATATTATAGAAACTGTATGCCAATGAACTAGTCAACCAAATGAAATGGACAAATTCCTAGAAATGCACAACCTACACTGACACTACAAGAAATATAAGAACTTAACAAATCAATCATGTTTAAAAAGATTTAATCCATCAACAAAAATCTCCCCAAAATGGAAAGCAAATGTGGCTCAAGCAGTTGGGTGCTCACCTACCACTTGGGAGGTCCCAGGTTTGGTTCTGGTGCCTCCTAGAGAAGGCAAGCTGGCAAGGCATCAGGTGTGAGGAGCTGACGCAACAAGATGATGCAGCAAAAGAGACACAAATAGGAAAGACAATGAAAGACACAACACACCAGGGAGCTGAGGTGGCTGAGATGATTGAGTGCCTCTCTTCCACATGGGAGATCCTGGGTTTGGTTCCCAGTGCCTCCTAAAAAGAAGATGAGCAGACACAGAGAGCACACAGCAAATGGAACAGAGAGCAGACTGACTGCAAACAATGGGGGGGGGGGCGGGGGGCGGTGGGGAATGAATATATACATTTTAAAAAAAAAAAAGAGGAAACACAATGAGAGACACAGCAAGCAAGGAGTGGAGATGGCTCAAGTGATTAAACTCATCTCTCCCACATGGTAGGTCCCAGGTTTGGTTTCTGGTACATGCTAAAAAGAAGACAAGCAAACAACAAACAGACTAAGCAGACAGTGAGCACAAACAACAAGGGGTAGGGGAGATAAATAAATCTTAAAAAAAAAAAATCTCCCAACAAAGAAAAGTCCAGGACCAAATGGCTTCATGGGTGAATTCTACCAAGCATTTCAAAAAGAATTAACACCAATCCTTTTTAAACTCTTCCAAAAATTGAAGACAAGGGAAAATTACTCAACACATTTTATGAAGCAGGCATCACCCTAATACCACAGCCACATAAAGACAATATAAGAAAAGAAAATTACAGACCAATCTCTTTAATGAACATAGCTAAAAAAAATTCTCAAAAAAATACTTGCAAATAGAATCTAAGAGCATATCAAAAGATTTATACTAAGCACCAAGTGGGATTTATTCTTGTTATGCAAGGCTGGTACAATCTAAGGAAATCAATCTACATAATACACCATATTAACAAATGGAAGGAAAAAAACATGATCATCTCAGTCAATGCAGAAAAAAAAATTAAAGGTATCCAAATAGGAAAAGAGGAAGTAACACTCATGCTATTTGCAGATGACAGAATCCTGTATTTAGAAAATTCTGAGGTTAACATAACAAAGCTACTTGAGATAATAAATGAGTTCAGCAAAGTGGCAACATACAAGAAAAAAAATCAGTAATATTTTTATACACTAGCACTGAACAATCTGAGGAGATCAGAGGGAAAATTCCATTTACAATAGCAACAAAAACACTCAAATATCTAAGAATCAATTTAACTAAAGAAGTACAGATCTATATGCAGAAAACTACAAAACACTGCAAAAAGAAATCAATGAAGACTCAAAGAAATGGAAAAACATTCCTTGTTTATGGATTGGAAGACTAAATATTGTGATGATGTCAATCCTACCCAAACTGATTTATAGGGTTAATGCAATACCAATCAAAGAAGTAAAGACTTCTTTACAGAAATAGATAAGGCAATTACCAAATTCATACCAAAATACCAAATAGCCAAAAGCATTCAAAAAAGAAGAGCAACATGGGAGGAATTTCACTGCCTGAGCTGGAAACATTATAAAGCTAGCATGGTCAAAACAGCATGGTACTGGCATAAAATACACACATCAACAACTGGAATAGAATTGAGAGTCCAGAAATAAACCCTCACCTCTACAATCAACTGGCTTTTTCTTTTTTTTTTTATTTCTCTCCCCTTCTCCCCTGTTGTCTGCTCACTGTGTCCATTCGCTGTGTGTTCTTCTGTGTCCACTTGCATTCTTGGTGGCACTGGGAATCTGTGTTTCTTTTTGTTGCATCATCTTGTTGTGTCAGCTCTCCATGTGTGCAGTGCCATACCTGGGCAGGCTGCACTTTCTTTCATGCTGGGCGGCTCTCCTTACGGGGTGCACTCCTTGCGCATGGGGCTCCCCTATGCGGGGGACACCCCTGTGTGGCACAGCACTCCTTGTGTGCATCAGCACTGCTCATAGGCCAGCTTCACATGGGTCAAGGAGGCCCAGGGTTTGAACCGCGGATCTCCCATGTGGTAGACAGACGCTCTATCCATTGAGCCAAATCCACTTCCCAACTGGCTTATTTATTTATTTATTTATTTCCCAAATTCTACTCAATTTATTCATTTTTTAAAAAAATATGAGATTACATTACATTACATTACATTAAAAAAATATGAGGTCCCCATTCGCCCCCTCCGCCCCCACCCCACCACTTCCCCCCCAGGAACACTCTCCCCCATCATCATGTCACATCCATTGTGTATGGTGAGTACATCTCCCAGCATCGCTGCACCCCATGTCCCGTGTTCCACACCATAGCCCACACTTTCCCACGTTCCATCCAGTGGACCATGGGAGGACATACAACATCTGGCAATTGTCCCTGGGGCACCACCCAGGACAACTCCATGTCCCAAGAATGCCAACTGGCTTTTGATAAGCCTACCAAGTCCATGTTAACTGGACAAACAGTCTCTTCAACACATGGTGCTGGGAGATTTGGATATCTATCACGAAAGAGTGAAAGAGGACCCTTATCTCATTCCCTATACAAGAATCAACTCAAAATGGATCAAAGACCTAAATGCAAGAGCTAGGACCATAGAACTACTAGAAGAGAATGTAGGGAAACATGTTAAAGACCTTGTGGTAGGTGGTGGTTTCTGGGACCTTACACCCAAAGCACACAGAACAAAAGGAAAAATAGATAAATTGGACCTCCTCAAAATTAAACACTTTTGCACCTCACAGGACTTTGTCAAAAGGGTGAAAAGACAACCAACTCAATGAGAGAACATACTTGGAAATCACATTTCATACTTGGAAATCAATAAGGGTTTAATATCTATGATATATAAAGAGATGTTATAACTCAATAATAAAAAGATAAATGACCCAATTAAATAATGGGCAAGAGACTTAAATAGACATTTGTCCAAAGAAGAAATACAAATGACCAAAAAAAAAAGAAGAAAAAACACCACAAAAAAAACATCATTAATGATTAGAGAACACTTTTTTCACTGTTGTTGTGAATGTAGAATGGTACAGCCACTGTGGAGAACTGTTCAGCAGTTCCTAAAGAAGCTGCATATAGATTTGCCACATGACCCTGCAATACCACTGCTGAGTATATATATCCAAAAGAACTGCGATCAGTGACATGAACAGACATCTGCACACCAATGTTCATAGTGGTGTTATTCATGATTGCCAAAAGCTGGAAAAAACCCAGGTGTCCATCTACCGATGAATGGATAAACTGTAGTGTAGTCACACAATGGGATATTATGTGGCTGTAAGAAGAAATGAAGTCATAAAGCATATGACAACATGGATGAACCTGAAGCGCATTATGTTGAGTGAAGCAAGCCAGACAGAAAAGAAAAAATATTTTATGATTGTACTACTGTGAACTAAATATATTGTGTAACATATTGTATGATTCTATTTATATAAAATGTGAACATAAATCAATTTATAAACCTGAAATTAGATTAGTGGTTATGTAGGGCTGGGGAAGGCATGCGAAGGGTTGTGGAGTTTTTCTTTTTGGAGTAATTTAATAGTTCTAAAAGTTTTTGTGGTGATGAATGCACAACATTGTGATTAAACTAAAAGCCATTGATTATACACTTTGCATAGATTGTATGGTATGTGAATATATCTCAATAAAATTTCTTAATAAATAAATAAATAATTGTGAAAGAATAGCCAGAAATAGCAGCTATGTACAGCAGGGGAAACATACAGAGATTAGAGGTGAAGAAGTTTCTTTTTTCTTTGTCTGTTTTTTGTTATTATTATTTTTATTGAAATAATGAAAATGCTCTAATAATGATTGACATGATGAATACACAACTATGTGATTATACCAAATACCATTGACTGTATACTTTGAATTGTATGCTTTATTAATAGGTACCAGTAAAATTGATTTGTGTAAAAATAAAAGATCACTGGTCTTTGTCTTAGCAAGAACTCATGACATACTGGTAAGTGAAAAAAGCATATAATAAAATGACACCATTGATCCAATTTCATTTTAAAAATATGTGCTCAGGGAAACAAAGTCTGTATTAGCAAATCAATGACTGCCAAAGGTGGGGGAGAGAATATAGTGCAAAGGGGCAAGAGGAAACTTTTTGGGGTGATGAAAGTGTTCTGTGCCTTGATTTTGGTGGTTATATAGCCACATGCCTTTTAAAAGGTGTATTTTACTGTAAGTAAATTATACCTCAAAAAACCTACCCCCAAAAAAGTCTGTATGGATATATACCATTATAATAATAACAGTAATTTCCTGTGGTAGATAACTGCTCAAAAAGATTCACTCCCTCACCCCCCAATACTATAGGAGTCCAGTTCTCTGTTCCAGTGTTGTTGTAGCCTCATGGTGGGCCACATGTACTTCTTTGCCCCTTTACTTTGGGTTTAGTTATGACTTGCAAGCTTGAGCTTGCTTTCTTATACCCCTGTCAAAACCATGAGAAAAGATGCTGCCCCTTCACCCTGGACCTCTGAATAAAAATGCATTGAGCAGATTAGACCCCTACCCACAGCAAAATGCAAACCTAGCCAGCCCTGCATCTTGAAGATCTGCCCAGGATGTCTAAATCAGCCAACTCTGGCTGTATGAGAAGTAAGTCTTATTGTTGTACATCACTAGATTGTATGGTTGTTACGCAGCATTATTGTGATAATAGGAACAACAGTAAAGTAATACTATTGATGATAGTGATTTTTAACAACTTCTTTTTAAAAATTTTCCTACTTGATTAGGTATTTTAGGATTATTAGGGATTGAATCAGCTACCCCCCAAAAAGAGAAATGTGCAGGTCTTAATCTGAATTCCTATGGGTGTAAGCCCATTTGTAAACAGTATCTTTGCATACTGTATTAGTCAGCCAAAGGGGTGCTGATGCAAGGTACCAAAAATCAGTCAGCATTTATAAAGGGTATTTATTTGGGGTAGAAGCTTACAGTCACAAGGTCATAAAGGGGAAGTTACTTCCCTCACCAAAGTCTGTTGCCACGTGTTGGAGCAAGATGGCTGCCAAAGTCTGCAAGGATCCAGCCTTCCTCTTTCTTGTAAGGCTCCGTGGTCCCAGCTTCTTCCAATTAGCAGCTGTAGGCTGGGATAAGTCTTGTCTTTCTCCCAGAGCTTGCTTCTCTTCAGGTTCAACTGCTCTGGTATCTCTACAAGGTCAGCTATAGAGGCTTGTCTCTCTTCCCAGGGCCTCTGCTGTGTCTATGGAGCCATCTCTATTCCTGGGTTCTTCTCCTGCATGTTTAGTTCCCAGGGTTCCAGCTCAAGACTCCCACGCTTTCCTCTGCCATGTTGTTTTCTCTTGAGTCCCTGCCTGCCAAGGCGATGGGGATTCGATGTCCTATGGGCCCAATCCTGACATGTCCTGACATGGCCCAATCAAAGCCCTAGTCATAATTTAATCAATAAAAGTGAAACCTCTGAATTCAATACAATCTAAGGGTATCACTAGCCCAGAGGAACAGACCAGTTTACAAACATAATCAGTATTTCTTTTTAGAATTCATCAATAATATCAAACTGCCACAAATACATTAAGTTGAATCAGGGTGTGGAGCCATTTGTGAATAGGCTCTTCAAAGATTTTATTTAGGTGTGGCCAAACTGAATCTGGGTGGGCCTTAATCTGTATTACTGGAGGCCTCATAGAGGAAACTAGGTCATAGTCAATAGCAGAAATCCCAAATCAGAGAAAACCACAGGAAGAGACCATGTGAGAGAGGTAGAGATACAAATCAAGGAACCCCAAGGTTGACAGTAAGGCAGCACCAGAACAGCATCCAGGAGAACATATATCAAGACCTGGATTTTGGACATTCCCAACAATAAATTCTGATTGTTTAAGCCAACCCAAGGTATGGTATTTTTTATAGCAGTCTTGGAAAATTAAGATAAAAAGATTACTTTATAAAAAGAAAAAAAAAAAAGCTTTATCCATTAAGAGGATGTAGTCGTTTGATACTGTTTATGAATTCCAAAACTAGATATGGGATTATGTTTGTGAACTGGTCTTCTCCAGTTCAGAGAAGGAAGGTTAGAGTTTTGATCCTGGAGCCAGGGAAGTAAACACACAGAGGAGATATGTGAGGAAGGAGAGAAGGCTTCATTAGACACAGCAGAAGCCCCAGGAAGGGAGATGAGCCATTAGCCTGACAGTCCACAGCTGGCTCTGGAGAGAGCAAAACAGCGGAGCCCAGAAACAAGCCCCAGGAGAGAGACAAGACTAATCCCAGCCTACAGTTGATATAAGAAAAGGCTGGAAGGTGGGTTCTACCATTGGGTGGGGTGGACCCATATCCTGGGGAAGACTAATGCCGTCGAATAGAGAGAACTGTATCTCTCGTGAGAAAGGACGGCTCCCAGGGCATTAGAGTGGCAGGCGTTGTGGGCCCTAAGGGGAGGGGAAAATGGACGTGCAATGGATAGAACAAAGGTAAATAAGGGGGCAAAAGAGGAGTTATGTGAGAGTACACGAGGATGAATATAAAACAGCTAATATTACACCAAAAACATATAGGGGACGACAGACTAATAATGAAAACCATAAGACAAAACATAGGATAACTAAAAAATTTAGAAAACTGTACAACCTAAAGTATGGACCACATAGTAAGCACAAATGTTACCTTGTTTAAAAACTATAGTTTCGGAATCTGTACATCAGTTTCAGGAAATATGATATGAATAAGTTAAAAGATTATTGCTGTGGAAGGGAAAAGGTTTTATGGTGGATCTGGGGAAATACTGTATATTGTATATATGAATTTTGGTGATCTAAGACTCTTCTGAAGCTGACATTATGTTGGGATTCACTTTACGGGAAGTTTTGGATCACAGAGTGGTTCAACAATGGCAGCGGAGGAATACTGATATGGGATGTTATTGATAGGATATATATGGTTGACAGGGAGTTATACAGGGCATATGCCCAGGGTATATGGTAATGTCTATATATACTCATAGTGGAAACAATTAAAAACAACAGCTGGGGGGGGTACTGGGCTCCTGGCCGGGGGGTCACTGTTGTGGGCCCTGGGAGAGCAGCGGCAATCCTCCAGGTGCAACGGCAAGAACCAGGAAGGAAGGAGGGCCCAACAGTGGGCTCTTGATACTAATGGCTACACTTTTGAGCCTATGCACCTGCAATAAGAACAAGGCCTAGAGTAGCATTGTGCCTGGGGGTTTCCTCCTGACAGCCTTCATGTTACTCAAATGTGGCCACTCTCACAGCCAAACTCAGCGTGTAGATGTGATGCATTCCCCCCAGCGTGGGACACGACACCCGGGGATGAGCCTCCCTAGCACCGAGGGATCACTACCACATACCAGCTGAAGAAGCAACTAGAAAATGACCTTGAATTAAAGATTCAATGCGGAACAGCAGAATATACCTGTCTACATATAATAACATGACTTCGGGAAGCGGTTTGACCTAATGTAAGGGGGAAATGGAAAGGAGAAATGAGATTATAAGGCTGTGAGTCTCTAAAAAAGAGTCTGGAGGTTGTCAGAAGGAATACCCCTATGTACAACTGAACAGAGTCTAAGAGACAGATAAGGTAGATACAACCCCAGGTATTGGTTCTTTTGAGGGATAAAGAGACCCACGGGTTCTATGGTCATGGCAGAAGGGGTTCACTGCCATGACAGATGGCCCTTCTTTGGAGCTGGTGTTTCTGCGTGATGGAAATGGACTCAGAGGGGATCTCTTTTCACAAGACTTGCATGCTACTTTATTGGAATTGTAGTTGGTGCTGAGTTTAAGATATATTTAGGAGATTTGAATCTCTGGACTGATAATATGACACCCAGGCCCAGAGCCTCAACAGACTTCAGCTCCTACACTTTGACTTATTGGACTTACTCCACTCAGCTAACATGGAGTTGAAGAAGGTCAACCACCACAACATGGAGCCTAGAGTGTCTACAACTAGAAGCGGGAAGAGTGCATCCAGTACCCATGTGGAATCTAAGCCCTCACTTGACATAGGTGTGCAATGGACACAACCAATCCAATGTCCACAGAGAAAATGTGGAATGGGTGTGGGAACGGTAGCCATGGGGGCTGCTGGGTGTGGGGAACGGGAGGAAGAGATGAGATGTGGAGGCGTTTTCGGGACGTGGAGTTGTCCTGGATAGTGCTTCACGGACAATTACGGGACACTGTAGATCCCCCCAGGGCCCACTGGATGGAACGTGAGAGAATCTGGGCTATGATGTGGACCATTGACTATGGGGTGCAGTGATGCTCAGAGATGAACTTACCAGGTGCAATGGATGTATCACGATGATGGGAGAGAGTGTTGCTGTGGGGGGAGTGGGGGGCGGGGGCGGTGGGGTTGAATGGGACCTCATATATTTTTTTTAATGTAATTAAAAAATAATAATAATAAATAAATATTAAAAAAAAAAAGAGAGAAAAGGCTGGGACCATGGAGCCTTAAGAGGAAGAGGAAGCCTGAACCCTTGCAGACAGTTGGCAGTCACTGTGCTCCAACGTGTGGCAAAAGACTTTGGTGAGGAAAGTAACTTATGCTTTATGGCCTGGTAACTATAAACTTCTACCCCAAATAAATACCCTTTATAAAAGCCAACAGATTTCTGGTATTTTTTATCAGCACCTATTTGGCTAATACAGAGGGTACAAAAAAAAAGTAATTTATATACACATACTGTTTTAGATGATCATTGGCTAAAGCGACTCTCTCTCTGTGGCGTTTTTCTGCCTTTTCTTGTTCTTCTTTAAAAGCTTTCTCAATGTTGAGTTTCAATTGTTCCTCCCATTTCTTATCTGATTTTATTTTATTCTTCTGGAATTCAAGCTGGGCATCACGTTCTTGCATAACTCGACTAAGAAGAAGTCCTGACTACAAAAAAAATGCAGTATTTAAAAAAAATAAAGTTTAAGTATAGATATATTAAATATATAATATATATTTATAAATAAGAGAAAATCTAAGTAGTACATGGAAGTTTTTCACTCTTTCTGTCTGGTAAAATTGATACTGCTTTGCATTTTCCATGGCTTTTTTTCTTTCTCCTTGTTTGTGTATTGCTTCTTCTATATCAAGAATTTGTCTTTCTGCCTCCAATTCTTCATCACGCTTCTTTTTGGCTTCAAGCTTCTGTTTTTTCATCCCCTGTAAAAAAGACAAAAGCAATCTTCTATTTCCAAATTCAGTGTTACCAAAATGAAACATTATAATGTGATAATGCACGCTCTTGTTATGATTTTCTATTGTATTTACAAATATAAAATATGACATAATTATGAGCTAATATTTAATTGAATATTTTAGATAGGTAATACATTTATATTGTTCAAAAATTCCAAAATATTATAGAGGTATACAGTGAAAATTCTCCCTCCAATCCTAACTTTCATATACAATCTCTTTAAGAAATACTTACTTATCCTGATATCCTGAAGATATTCTCCTATGATTTACTTAAACGTTTTACTGTTTGGCTTTTTACATTTCAGTCTTTAATCCAGCTGAAATTAATTTCTGTGTATTCTGTATTGAAGGATATAATTTCATTTTTTCATGTTATTGAATATCCCATCTTTTCCTTTTAGATTTGTAATGACATTTCTGTCATGTCCAGTTCCCATATATAACATGGATTTGATTCTAGGCTCTCTCTCCTGACCTATGATTTTGTATATTTCTATGCTTATATCAGTATTATCTACTGTAGGTTTACAGTAAGTCCTGCTAGTAAGATGGACTTTTCTTTCTTCTTCTTCTTTAACAATCAAGGAGGAGTAGAGCATTAAGTATAGTGTGCTACTTCTTTATAAAATAAAATGGAAGGAATATTGCATCCCCTTATTCCTTTATGGCTCAGGGGTTATTTATAAAACCAGGTTTACTGTAATATTTACTGCCCAGTTTTACAAATGCATACAGCTGTGTATAGAACAGTTCAACCTCCTCAGCCCCAAATTTTCTCATGTACCTTTTTAGTCAACCTCTTCCATACTGGCAGCCACTGGCAATCACTGATCTATTTTCTTTCCCTATAGCTCTGCTCATTTCAGAATGTCTTATATAACATATATGATATCAGTCATTATGTAATTCTCCACTATTAAACAGAAAAAAAAGAGAATAAAGTGTGAACATTGCTCCTAAAGCAAGATACCACAAACTTTCTATGTTCCTTACCAAAAGATAGTATAATTGCAATGAAATAAGGAAACATGCAATGTTTTGGAAAAAAAATCCCATGAAAACTTTCTGAACAGAAAGACTGAACATTGTAAATAGAGACAGGGAAGAAATAAAGACCCAAATCAAACTTCTAGATATAGAAAGTAAAATGTCTGTGATGAAGAATACACTAGGTGGGATTAATGGTCATGTTAGACACTTTAGGAGTAAAGACTAGTAAATATGGAGATAGAGCAATATGGAAAATAAAATTAAAAAAAAGAAAAACTAAATATATATCTTTTTTGATGTACAGATAATAAAGGGGGAAAAAACAGAAAAGAGCATCAATGAGTTGTGAGACAAAGTTCAAGTGGACTAATATATGTGTAATTTGGAGTCCCTCCCTGAAGGGAAAGAGAGAGAGGAAGAGATAGAATAAATATTTGAAGAAATATGGCCAAAATTGTTGTAAGTATGAAAAAACTAGAGTCTCAGATCAGGAATAAAAAAAACCCAGCACAAGAAACATAAAAAAATGAAACCAAGGCATAAGATACTCAAATTCTCAGAGAAAATCTTAAAAAGCATCAAGAGAATAAAGACATCTAATATACAGGGGTACAATGATAAGAAGATAGGAGATTTTGCCTGGTAATAGTGAAAGAAACAGTGAAGCAACATCTTTTAAAGTACTGAAAGAAAAAATGAAACGAAACTGTTAAACTAAGTTACCCTGACCAGAAATAAAATCTTTCAAAAATTCAAAAACTGAAAACTGTTATCATAGCAAATTTACAAATAAGAATTTTCAAAAGAAGGTCTTCAGGCAGAAAGAAAATTATCACACGGAAAACAGATTCTACATATAGCAATGAAGAATACCAGAAATGGTATTCTTCTAGTACACTGATTTTTTTTTAAGGAGGTACCAGGGAATGAACCCAGGACCTCATACATGGGAAGCAGGCACTCAACCACTGGGCTACATCCACTCCACAATGAGAGTGCTTTTTTGTTTGTTTGTTTGTTTGGTTGGTTGGTTGGTTTTTAGCGGGGGATTGAACCTGGAACTCATACATAGGAAACAGGCACTCAACCACTTGAGCTATATCTGCTCCCAAGATGATTTTCTTATTTTTCAAATAAATTTAAAACATAATTGATTGTTTATAAAAAATAATAATGACAAGACAGTGTGGGATTTTAGCATTTTTAAAGTAAAATATAAGACAACAAAAGTACAATGTCAGAGGGGAGAAATGGAAGTATATTTTTGTAAGGTTCTTTCACTATCTGTGAAGAGGTATAATATTACTTGAACTTAGACTGTGATAAGTTAAACATATATACTAAAGCAACTAACTCCAAAAGAAACTGCTAAGATAATAAAAGAGTTAAAGCTAATTTATTAGTAAAGGAAATAAAATGGTATAATAAAAATATTTAGTCCAAAGAAAGGCAGAGAGAAGAAGGGCACAAAGAAGAGATGAGACAAATAGGGCCTATTTAACAACAAAAAAAGTTATCTGCTTCCAAAATGCAAAGGTGGGATGAGCATTGGATAGATATTCCATCCCAGAAGAGAGAAATTAGAAGGAACAAGGTCCCAAGCAAGTCAGAAACCCAATTCTAATGGAATTGAAACCTAATCTTCACTTTTCACTTCCTATAGGAATAAAAGGCAAATGCATAACATTTACTGATAAATTAATTACTTTGGGATTCATAATGTATAAATATGTGATTGTAACAAGAACTACAAGGGAGGTAAACAGAGGGATATAGGAACATGGCTCAGGTATGCAACTGAAATTGTTAAGATGGTATCAGAGAAGAAGATGTGACTCGTGCAGTTGGGCACCTGCCTACCACATGGGAGATGCCAAGTTCAGTTTCTGGTGCGCCCTAGGGAAGGCGAGCAGAACAGTGAGCTGATGTGACAGGCTGGCACAGTGAGGAGATGACACAACGAAGAACACAGCAAGGAAGCACAATGAGAGACACAGCCAGCAGGGAGCGGAGATAGCTTAAGTGATTGGGTGCCTCCCTCCCACATGGGAGATCCTGGGTTCGGTCCCCAGTGCCTCCTAAAAAGAAGACAGACAGCAAGCACAAGACAATGAGAGGGAGGGGAGAGAAATAAAAAAAATAAATATTTTTAAAAAGGATGGGGGAAGCAGCTGTGGCTCAATCAGATGAGCTCCTGTCCACATATGGGAAGCCCTCGGTTCGCGTCCCAGGGCCTCCTTGTAAAGGCAGGCTCGCCCACACACTGTGGAGCGCCGCCCAGCCTACAGACACTGCACAGTGCCGCCCAACTTGCAGATGCCACGAAGAGCCAATTCCAGCAAGGTGACGCAACAAAAAGGAGACAGGCGAGAACACAGAACAGGCCGCAGTGAATGGACAGAGAGAGCAGACAGCAAGCAAGCCGCAAAGGAAAAGGAGAAATAAAATAAAAAATACAGATACCTAAGAACACACAGCAAATGGACACAGAGAGCAGACAGCATGCAAAAAAGCCAAAAGTGGGGGGGAGGTGTAAAAAAAAAAAGATGGTATCAAAGCAAATGAGATTTTATAGCTTCAGGGTGTTAAATTTAAGTCCCATGGTAACCACAAAGAAAATATCTGAGAGATATTCATAGACATAGAAAATAGAGTACAAGTTACCAGGGGTGAAAGGCTAGGGCAATGGGGAGTTAATGTAAAATGAGTCTAGGGTTTCTGTTTGGGATGAAGGGAAAATGATAGTAATGAATGAGAGTAAAGTGTGGCAGTTTGATATTATTTATAAATTCCAAAAAGAGATAATATGTTTGTTAACTGGTTTTTGTTTTTTTTTTAAAGATTTATTTATTTATTTCTCTCTCCTTCCCGGCCCCCCTCCAACCGGGTCATCTGTTCTCTGTGTCTGTTTGCTGTGTCTTCTTTTTTGTCCGCTTCTGTCATTGTCAGCGGAACGGGAATCTGTGTTTCTTTTTGTTGCTTCATCTTGCACTGGGTGGCTCTCCTTACGGGGCACACTCCTTGTGCATGGGGCTCCCCTACGCGGGGGACACCCCTGTGTGGCAGGGCACTCCTTGCGCACCTCAGCACTGCACATGGGCCAGCTCCACACGGGTCAGGGAGGCCCGGGGTTTGAACCGCGGACCTCCCATGTGGTAGACGGACACTCTAACCACTGGGCCAAGTCCACCACCCTGTTAACTGGTTTTTTAACTGTTGATTGATTTAAATTCAAAGGTTTTACGTTTATTTGATTAAATCAAGATTAGGGCTTTGATTCAACCACGTCATTAGGGCATGCAGGACTGAGTTTTCACCCCCTTGGTGGGCTAATAAATGGACACTCAATCAAGAAGACAGGGGAAGAGACACAGGAATTGAGAGAACACCATAGACATGGTGAGAACCTGATCCTGGGGCCCTGGAGAGATATAAGCCATTTGCCTCATCTTTGATAGTTTACAGCTGACTTCATGAAGAGACCAGAGCAGCTGAGCCTGGAAATAAATGAGCCCTCCAGCCTACAGGTGAGATCGGAAGAAACTGGACCCACAGAGCCTTAAGAGAGAGAGGAAGGCTGAACCCTCACAGGCATTATCCGCCATCTTGCTTCAACACATGGCAACAGATTTTGGAGGGGAAATACCTCTTATGGTACATTGAGTTGAACTCTTTAGGGCCTAGTAACTGTAAGCTTCTACCCCAGATAAATAACTGTGGCAGTTTGATATTATTGATAAATTCCAAAAAGAAATTGCTGATTATGTTTGTAAACTGGTCTCATGATACCCTTTGTATTAAACCCAGAGGTTTCATTTTTACTTGATTAAATTACTATTAGGGCTTTGATTTGACCACGTCAGTAGGATGTTGAGTCCCCACTCCCGTGGTGGACAGATATTCACACAGAAAATGACATGGCAGAGGAGAGAGCAGAGTTTTAGGCGATGGAGGGTGTATTAGTCAGCCAAAGGGGTGCTGATGCAAAATACTAGAAATTGGCTGGTTTCTATAAAGGGTGTTTACTTGGGGTAGGAGCTTATAGAAACCAGGTCATAAAGCATAAGTTGCTTCCCTCCCAATGTCTATTTTCACATGTTGGAACAAGATGGCTGCCGACATCTGTGAGGGTTCAGGCTTCCTGGGTTCCTCTGGGCTCAGCTCCTGCTTTCTCCACAAGGTCAGCTGTAGTCTATGAGGCTCTCTAGGCTTTGCCTCTCTCCACATGGTCAGCTGTACATTATCAAGTGAACGGCTCCGTCTCTTTCCCTGGGCTCCAGCTTAAGATTTCAGCATCAAACTCTAACATTAAGAAACCTCCAATCCTTTGCCATGCCTTTTTTTTTAAAGATTTATTTATTTATTTCTCGCCCCTCTCCCCCAACTCCACAGTTGTCTGCTCTCTGTGTCCATTCAATGTATGTTCTTCTGTGACCGCTTCTATATCCTTATCAGCAGCACCAGGAATTTGTGTTTCTTTTTGTTGCGTCATTTTGTTGTGTTAGCTCTCCGTGTGTGCGGCGCCATTCCTGGGCAGGCTGCACTTTCTTTCCCGCTGGGCGGCTCTCCTTACGGTGCACTACTTGCATATGGGGCTCACCTACATGGGGGACACCCCTTGGATGCACTCCTTGCACGCATCAGCACTGTGCATGGGCCAGCTCCACACGGGTCAAGGAGGCCTGGGGTTTGAACTGCGGACCTCCCATGTGGTAGGTGGACGCCCTATCCACTGGACCATCCGCTTCCCTGCCATGCCTTTTAACTGTGCCGTAATGACGTGGCCCAATCAAAGCCCCAATCATAACTCAATCATGCCCAGGTACAGACCAGATTACAAACATAATCCAATATCGATTTTTGGAATTCATAACCGTATCATACTGCTACAGATGGCCAGGGAGAGAGCTGAGCCATTTGCCTGATAGTTTGCAGCTGCAGAGACCCGAGCAGCTGAGCTCCAGAAAGAGACAAGTCCTTCAGCCTACAGCTGAGATCGGAAGAGGCTGGGCCCATGGAGCATTAAGAGGATGAGGAAAGTTGAACTCTCGCAGACATCACCTGCCATCTTGCTTCAGCATGTGGAACCTTAAGTTGGACTCTTTAGGGCCTTATGGAACCTTAAGTTGGACTCTTTAGGGCCTTGTGACTGTAAGATTCTACCCCAAATAAATACCCTTCATAAAAGCCAACAGATTTCTGGTACTTTGCATCAGCACCCCTTTAGGCTGACTAATACATAAGGGTACATTGTGAATGTGATTAATTCCTCTGAATGGTATGCTTGAGAGGGGTTTGTGATTGGGAAAATCACAACTTGAATCACAACTCAAGTTGGAGTCACAACTTGAAAGAAAGAAAAGGGATGATTATTAAATGCAATACATGATACTGAACGGGATATAAGAATAGGGGGGAAAAAGCTCAAATGGACTTTGTTGGGACATAAGAAAAAAATGGAATGTAGGTTGTATATCACATTAAATTTCTTGCACATAAGGCAATTACATAAGTAAATATCCTTGTTTGTAGGAAATATTCATGGAAGTATTATATATTCAGAAGGATGATGTATGAAACCTGCTATCAAATGTTCAGAAAATAGGTAGATAGATTCATAGCTAGCTAGTTATGATGGATAGAATGATATGGCAAAGGTGGTAAAATGTTAAAATTGGTTGATCTGGATATCTGGAGCGGGGGTGGGGATAGGTTGGAATTATCTGAACGGGTTTGTATTAATTTTGCAACTGTCTTGTAAGTTAGAAATTATTTCAAAATAAAACGTTTGGAAAAAAAAGACTATACCAAGGGCTGGTGAGAATGTGGAGGAAATAGAAGTCTCATACACTGCTGGTAGGAATATAAAATTACAACGACTTTGGAAAACAGTTTGGAAGTTTCTTAAAAAGTTCAATATACATCTACCTATGATCCAGCTATTCTATACCTAGATACTTACCCAAAAGAAATGAAAGCATATGTTCATATAATGGCTTGTACATGAATATTCACAGCAGCTTTATTTGTAATACCCCAAAACTAGAAACAACCTAAATGTCCATCAACTGAATAGATAAATTGTGGTATATCCTTGCAAAGTAACTCTGCTCAGCAATAAAAATGAAGGAACTATAGATATACACAACATGGGTGAATCTCAAAATAATTATGCTGAGCAGCAGACCAAAAAAAAAGGTATATAGCATATGATTCCATTTATATAAAATTATAGAAAACTATAGAAAATGTAAGCTAATCTATAATAGTAGAAACTAGACCGGTGGTTGCCTGGGGACAGGGGAGAAGGAGCAGGGAAAATGAGAGGGAGTAAAATGGAGCATGAAGAAACTTTTGAGTGATGAGTATGTTCATTATCTTGATTGTGATAATGGTTTCCAGGTGTATTGATATGTCAAAACTTATTAAATTGTATACTTTACATACATATAACTTGTTGAATGTCAGCTATATCTCAATAAAGCTGTTAAAATGTCTTTCAAAAAATCATAAAATTTGTATATTTTACATGTACAAAATATTTACAAAAGAATAAAAAAGTACTAAAAAAACAAGAGAAAGTCTTTGGTGCATGTATACTCCTGGGTGGTTAATACTTACTATGTATGTATTAGTCCAATGTTTTACCACTTCTTGGGATTTGAAATGCATTTCTTTCTTTGCCTTTCTTTCTGCACGAAGGCATGCTGCTTCTCTTGTCAAACTGTCAAGGCTATCTTGAATCCTTTTCCACTCATTGTGTGGAATTATGGTGACTTGATGGAGATTGACTTTGTTAGGTAGAAGGGGTGGATAAAGAAGTTGATCTTCAATACAGTTCTTTATTTCTAGTAAATATAAAAAACTGAATATTAAAGGTTTTCAAGAAGAGTTTAACTCATTAATATTTTTCAGACATTTCTATATTGGCATGTTTTCTGGAAATTACTTTGAATATTTAATCTTATTTTTGTTCTCTTTAGAACAGTTGGGATTAAGTGGAAAGAACATAAGGCCTTGAAATCATAAGACAGAACTGAGCCATGGCCTGGTCATTTCCTTACCGAGTAAACATTAGTAAGTCATTTAACCTCTGGTAACCTCAGTATTCTCATCTGTAAAGTTGAAATCAATAATACCCAGTACCTCTAATATGGATTGCTATAAAAACATTTTTCAGAATTCATCCAATGGCAGGTTATAAATGGATAACTTTGGGAATGTTCATCTTTTGGGACTGTAGACATTGCGATTGACTGTATTCTACCCCTCCCCCACTGAGCAGCAGCATGTGATTTGGAGAACTGCAGTTCCAAGGGCTGTAGAGAATACTTTCATCTCCCTTGCAAATTATTAATGCAATTTGGTAATTGGCAAAGGCAGGAGGTTTATTTAAAATGTTAGAGAAGTTATTCTTGTTCTCCTGGGAGACATCCAAGAGTGACTCAAGGTAGATATGAATAAGGAAGCATGAAGGTCAGATAGGCAGCCATCCTATGACCACAAGAAGAGCCAGTTTTGGAAGCCATTACTGTGAATTGCTAAGAAGAAACTCAAAGAACTTGTGGCAATGATGATTCCATAGAACTGCTAGAGAACAACCCAATCTAAAGCCTGGAGTTCCTGTTATGTGAGCAAATAAATTTCCTTATTTTTAAACATGATTGATTTGGATATTCAGTTATGTGAACTTGAAAGCACCCTAAATGATATAGCGAAGCTCACAATAGCCCTCCTCTGAAAAAAGAGTCTTACCCTTTTAATCATTGGAGGATCATAGTTGTAAACAATCTAACTTACCATAGCTAGGATAAGCAGAAAAGGAATCCATTAAGAGATTTTAAGTAGATTACTGAACCTTCTAAAATGCCAGATAGTCATCCTTGAAAGTTATACATCCGGAAATATCATACAATGAGGTTCTGGGAAGGTCCATGGCAACTGGCATTAGGTAGACACCTCAACTCGACTCACAGAGAGAATGAAGGATAATATGAACTACCAGACTCTCAAGCAGTACAGAGGGTAGAAAAGCTGTGGTAGGGAAACGGACTTGGCCCAGTAGTTAGGGCGTCCGTCTACCACATGGGAGGTCCGCAGTTCAAACCCCGGGCCTCCTTGACCCGTGTGCAGCTGGCCCATGCACAGTGCTGATGCGCATAAGGAGTGCCCTGCCACACAGGGGTGTCCCCATGTAGGGGAGCCCCACGCGCAAGGAGTGCGCCCCATAGGGAGAGCCGCCCAGTGTGAAAGAAAGTGCAGCCTGCCTAAGAATGGCACCGCACACACAGAGAGCTGACACAAGATGATGTCAGCAAAAATTCCCATGCCACTGACAACAATAGAAGCAGACAAAGAAACAAGATGCAGCAAATAGACACAGAGAACAAACAACCGGGGTGGGGGTGGGGGTGGGGGTAGGGGAGATAAATAAATAAATAGATCTTTAAAAAAAAAAGCTGTTGCAAATTGCCTAAAGATGTTTAAAATCAGTCCATGTGTCTGCCATCTTTGATATATTTGCCATGGATTATTAAATCTTTGAGATATAATTCACATACCATTAAATTTGCCAATTTTAAATGTAACGTTCAATGGTTTTTAGTCTATTCATGAGGTTATGCAATCATCATCACTATCTCATTCCAGAATATTTTCATTACCTCAAAAAGATACGCAGTATCTTTTTGTACGCAGTAGCAATCATTCCCCATTCCTCCCTTGCACACCTCTGGTAAACCACTAATCTACTTTTTGTCTCTATGGATTTTCCTATTCTGGACATTTCAAAACAATAGGATCATAAAATATGTGACCTTAAATATCTGGCTTCTTTCATTTACATAATGCTTTCAAGGTTCACCCATGTTATAGCACAAATCAGCACTTCGTTCCTTTTCATGGCTAAACAATATACTATTGTATGAATATACTACATTTTGTTTATCCATTCATTAGATGAAGAGCATCTGGGTTGCTTCCACTTTTTTGACTGTTATGAATAATGCTATGAACACTCACATACAAGTTTTTTGTGTGTGAACATATGTTTTCAACTCTCAAATGTATACTTAGGAGTGGATATAGTAACACTGTATTTACCTTTACGAGGAATTGCCAAAATTGTTTGCCACAGCAGCTATTCCATTTTACACTCCCACCAGAAATGTTTGAGGGTTCCAATTTCTCTACATCCTTACTAACACTTGTTATTGTTCGTTTTACAATTTTTTTCTAGCCAAGCTAGTGGATATGAAGTATTTCATTTTGATTTGCATTTCCCTGATGGCTAATTATATTAAGCATCTTTTCATATACTTATTGGCCTTTGTACGAGAACTTCTTTGGAGAAATGTCCATTCAAATACTTTGCCCATTTTAAAAATTGGGTTGTCTTTTCATTATTGAGTTATAAGAGTCCCTTATATTTAGAATACAACACCCTTATCAGATATATGACTAGAAAATATTTTTCCCATTCTGTGGGTTATCTTTTCACTTTCTTGATAGTGTCCTTTGACACCCAAAAAGTTTAAAATAAAATGTTATGGCAGTATATAATTCATACATAAACATACACAAACAATAAGTGTATAGTAAATGCTGTGAACTTAACAAATATGTATGTCATCATTTATCACCCCACCACCACCACCTTGCATTCCTGTGAAACTTTTGTTACAAATGATGAAATGGAATATTACCACTAACTAAAGCCCATATCTTACACTTGGACACTCAAGAGTTTTAAATTCTGACTAAATCTAAATCTATTTTTTTCTTTGATTACTTGTGCTTAAGGTGTCATTCTAAGAAACTGTTGCCTAATTCAAGGTTTACATCTAAGTTGTCTTCTAAGAGTTTTAAAGTTTTATTTATATTTACATTTAGGTCTATAATCCATTTTGAGTTAGTATTTGTATATAGTATGAGATAGAGGTCCAAATTCATTCTTTTGCATGTGGATATCCAGTTATCCCAACACTACTTGTTGAAGACTATTCTTTCCCCCACTGCACTGTCTTGGCAGCCTGTTGAAATCAAATGAACACAGGTGTATAGGTTTATTTCTGGATTCTCAATTCTGTTCCATTGACCTTTAAGTCTATCCTTATGCCAATACCACTGTCTTAAAATTCTGTAGCTGTGATGGTTAAGTTCATGTGTCAACTGGGTAAGATCATGGTGTCCAGTTGTTTGGCCAAGCAAGCACTGGCCTGATTGTTACTGTGAGGGTATTGCTGGTTTTAAATCATTAGTCCGTTGACTGCATCATCCATGGCTGATTACATCTACAATCAACAAAGGAGAATGCCTTCAGCAATGAGAAAAGTCTCAACCAAGCAGCTGATGACCTTAAAGGGAGAACTGATGATTTTAGCAGTTAAAAAGAAAGATTTCTTTCTCTACTTCAGCCAGCTTCTCCTGGGGAATTCGTCAAAACCTTCATCAAAGTTCCCAAGTTGCAGCCTGCCCTTTGGAATTCAAACTGGCCAATCCCCATGTAATGTAAGCCAACTCCTATAATAAATCTCATACTATTTACACACATATATATTCTGTCAGTAATGTTTCTCTGATTTTGAAATCAGGAAGTGTGAGTCTTTCACTTTGTTCTTATTAAAGACTGTTCGTATTATTTTGGGTTCCTTGCATTTCCATATGCATTTTAGGATGGGCTTGTCAATTTCTGCAAAGAAGTCAGCTTTGCAGATATTGATAGGGACTATGTTGAATCTATAGGTCACTCTGCCATCTTAACTATACTAAATCTTTCAATCCAGGAACATATGGTATCTTTCCATTTACATATATCTTTAATTTCTTTTGACAATGTTTTGTAGTTTTCAAAATGTAAGTTTACTTCTCTTGTTACATTTATTCCTAAGCATTATTTTCTTTTTGATGCTATTATAAGCAGAATTGGTTTTTTTTCTTGGATTGTTTATTGCAAGTATAGAAAAACAATTGAAATTTGTATACTGATTTTGTATCTTGCAACCTTACTGAACATTTTGTGTTCTAATAGTATTTTAGAGTATTCTATAGGATTTTCTGTATATTAAATCATGCCATCTGTGGATAGATTTATTTTACTGCTTCCTTTACAATTTGGATACCTTTTATTTTTCCTGCCTAATGTACTCTGATTTGAACTTTCAATAATGTTAAATAGAAGTCGTGAAAGCAGGCTACCTTGTCTTGTTTCTGATCTTAGGGAGGAGGCTTTCATTGTTTCCCACCAAGTATGATGGTAGTTATAGGTTTTTGTAGATGCCTTTTATCAGACTGAGGAAAGTCCCTTCTATTTCTAGTCTGTTGAGTGTTTTTCATGAGAAGCTACTGGGTTTTGTCAAATGTTTTTTTCTGTGTCTATCAGGATAAACATGAGGTTTCTGTCTTTTATTCTATTAATATGTGCATTATATTAATTGATTTTTGGATGTTAAATCAACATTGTACTCCTGGGGAAAATCCCACCTGTTAAGGAATAATCCTTTTTATAAGCTGCTGGACTTGGTTTGTTGCGGTCACCCCTCAGGCTGAAGTGTGGTTTGCTGGCCTGGCGAGGGGAGCGGCCGCGGTAGGCCTAATTCCGCTGCCCCCATAATAGGGTGGTTGGTCGGGCCCACCGCCACCCCTGAAGGAAGCTCAGCATGGGCGCAGAGTGCCCTCGGGTCTCCCCTTCTCGGCAGCCATGCTTCCGCGGCCACCCCTCCTCCCAGATGGCGCCACCTGATGCCTTGTGGGGAGGCACCCTTCTTCTTCCTTCTCCCTGCGCAGGCGCAGGGCAGAAAATTCCAGTCTGCCCTTTTCCCCTCCCCCGACAGCAGCAACAGCCAGGTGTGGGCGGAAAAATCCAGTCTGCCCTTTTCCCTCCCCCCCGACAGCAGCAACAGCCAGGCGTGGGCGGGAAACTCCAGTCTGCCCTCCACCCCAGCAACAGCAGCCACCAATCCCTAAACCCTGCCCCTTCCCCCAGCAACAGCGACAGCCAATCCCTAACCACCACCCCTCCCCCGTCCAGTACCGCCCACTGACCTTTCACCGGCAACCAATCAGAACAGGGCGTGGCTTCGACCAATCAGCCTTCCCCAGCCCCTATAAAACTGTTGCCTCTCCCTCAATAAAGTGGACTTGCGTGTTTACCTTGTCTCCGCGGTAGTTCTTCTGCCGTGCGCCCTCCAGTCCTGAGAGCCCCGACAAGGGCCTGGCCTCCCTTGTCCCCAGTTCGTCGCCTGCTTCTCTGGGCGACCCCTTCGTCGCCGGCTTCGCCGGGCGACCCCGTCAGCCGAACCGCGCAACCCCTTGTGAGACCGATCCCTCGTCTGCTGCCGGACCGACCCCTCGTCCCAAGCGGGACCGACCCCTCGTCCAGAGCTGGACCGACCCCTCGTCCGCAGCCAGACCCCACCTCTACCGACCGAGCAAGCCGCCGCAGTTTGTTAGTAGTTTCTTGAGGATTTTGCATTACAAGAAAAGAAAACTACAGGTCAGTATTCCTTAGGAATATATACGCAAAATCCTCAACAAACTACTGGATGGGTTGGTCTGAAAGAATTAGTTGGGAAGTGTTTCCCCTCTTCTATCTTCTAGAAGAATTTATGAAGGACTGCTGTTAATATTCCATTAAAAATTAAGTAGAAATGACCAGTGAAGCCATATGGTATTGAGCTCTTTTGTATGGGAAGTTTTTCAATTACTAATTCAATCTTTTATCAAGGTCTATTCAGACTTTGTATTTCTTTTTGAGTGAGTTTCCATAGAGATCTTTTTAGGGGTTTGCAGATCTCATCTAGGATACCTTATTTTGTGCAAACAATTGTTCTTAATATTCACCCATAACCCTCTTTATTTCTATAAGATCGGTAGTAGTATCCCTTCTTTCATTCCTGATCTTAGTAATTTGAGTCTTGTCTTGGACATGCATGTTTGGACCCAGGAATTCCCCTGTTTACATGGATACTCATGTCTCTTCTTCCCTAGGAAATAGTTTCCTCATGGTCCTGGGCACTGCACTCTATGACTTAAAGTAAGCAATCCCTTGTTCCACCACAACATTCTGTAGGAGCCACTTTCTACATGCAGAACAAGCTCTGGGACAATGAGTCCCTCAGGCAACCTCCACAGAGACTAGGCTGGACATACATGCTCCCAGTATATGCATGAATGTTACTCTGCTCTCTTTGGAAGCAGGACCAGGGATCCACACTGGCAGTGTCGGCTGACTGCACAGAGTCAGTGGGGGGTGAGGAGGAGACAGCCAGCGTGCCAGGAGACCCTATCACTGTTAAGTGGCCATTATCTTGATTCAGTGCTTGTTCTGCTATTATAGTCCTTTAACTTTTTCTGGAGCTTTGAAAAAGATGTTTCTGCCAGTGCTTGCTGGTTGTTTAAAGCTTCTGTAGAGGAATGGAGCTCTGAAGCTTTTCATGCCACCATTTTGAGTGAGGCAGGGCTAAAACTGGCCCAGATTTTTTTTCATCAAATTTGGGAAATTTTTAGCTATTACTTCTTCAGCTACTCTTTCTGTTCCTTTCTTTCCTTTTTTCTTTTCAGAGGTCATTAAACATTGTTGGTATATTTGATGACATGTTACATTTTTCTGAGGTTCTGTTAATTTTCTTTCTGTTCCTCAAACTGGATAACCTTATTAATAATTGGCTTATCTTCTGCAAGCTCATCTCTGCTCTTGAGCCCCTCTAGTAAATATTTCATTTCAGTTATTGTGCTTCTCAATTCGTTTTTCTATTTGGTTCCTTTTTATAATTTCTATCTCTTTGTTGATACCCTTTATTTAGAGAAGTAGCATTCTCATACTTACCTATAGTTCTTTAGACATTTAAAAAATTTATTTGAAAATATTTTAAATTGTTGATTTAAAGTTTTTGTCTAGGGAAGCGGACTTGGCCCAATGGATGGGGCGTCTGCCTGCCACAAAGGAGGTCTGTGGTTCAAACCCCAGGGCCTCCTTGCCCCGTGTGGAGCTGGCCCATGCCTGCAGTGCTAATGCGCACAACGAGTGCCCTGCCATGCAGGGGTGTCCCCCACGTGGGGGAGCCCCACGCACGAGGAGTATGCCCTGCAGGGAGAGCCGCCCAGCGCGAAGGAAGGTGCAGCCTGCCCAGGAGTGGTCCTGCACGTGCAGAGAGCTGACAAAGCAAGATGATGCAACAAGGCAAGGCACAGATTCCCGGTGCCACTGGTAAAGATGGATGCGATCACAGAGGAACATACAGCCAATGGACACAGCGGAAAACTAGCGGGGCAGGGGAAGGGGGGAGAGGGTGTAGAAACAAATGATTATTTAAAAATAAATAAAGTTTTTGTCTAATAAGACCAATATATGGGCTTCTTTAGGGACAGCTTCTATTGCACCTTTTTCCCCTGTGCATGGGCCATACTCTCTTGTTCCTTTGCATGCCTTATAATTTTTTGTTGAAAACTTGAAATTTTAAATAATATGTGGCAAATCTGCAAATCAGAGTCTCTCCAACGCCCAGGGTTTGTTGTTGTTGCTGTTTATTGTTGATGCTGTTTAATGATGTTCCTGAAATAATTCTGTAAAAATCTGTATTCTTTGTTGTATGTAGCCACTAAAGCCTCTGCTTAATTAACGGTCAATTAATGAATGACTGCACAGAGATTTCCTTAAATGCCTGCAACTAATCCATTTCCCAGCCTTTCCTGAAAGGCTGTGTTAGGGCTTGCCTTTAGTGCTCAGGCAGTCAGTTTACAACTCTGTCATAGCTTTTGCTTCTTATTTTCACAGAGCCTCAAAGTCTGACAGAGGTGAGAGCTTCAGGCTTTCTCAAGTCTTTCCTGAGCATGTGCATAGCTCTAGGTATTTGTTCAGCTTCCTAGATTCTCAGGAATATGCCAGAGGTTTTCAAAGTCTCCTATGAGACTCATTTCCCAGGTTTTTCTTTTAAGTTTTTTGGTTAACTTGTTGTTTCTCACTATTATCTTGCTTCAAGCAGTTGTAATGTTTAACAATAGCTGCTGATTGTTTTCGGCAGACACCCCTGGGAAAAACAGCTGTTCACACTGGATAAGCTCTGAGTCAGGTCTAATAAAGACAAACTTTCAAGTGGAATTTTCTAGGGAACTGTCATAGAGTTGACTTCGAAATGGGCATTGAAAGAGCTCCCTCTGGAGGATGCCAGTCTACCACAGGCCTGAAAGAGAAGTATGGGTCCAGGACAAATTAAAACACCAAAAACTTGTTCTTTCAATGGAAATTCAGCCATTTTTCTTGAATAAACACATGTTGCAAGTTTTTGGTTTAAGATTTCTGAAAAAGTTGATTTTGACAATTTTTTACCAGTGTCCTAAATGACTGCATGGAGGACTTTCCAAGGTCCTTACTCCACTATTCTTTATGCAAGTATTTAGATTGCAGGTAGTGATGTAGGCTATGGGGGGAAGGGTGCGCTGCTCATCTCTTCATAGATACCCTGAGCTGTGTGTCCTGAGCTGTGCGTTTGGGACAGTTCCCTTGGTAACCATGACAACAGCTCTGGTTGGGAGAAACAGTTTAGCAATGCAAACTCTATAAACTTTAAATGTTCAGGGAAAATGCAAAACAAATATGCTAAAAGCTTATCTAGAATGTATGAAGTCCATGCTAAAAGCTTACCAAGGATGTGGAAGATATATGTTAATTCAAGCTTTTTGAGCACTGAAACAAAGAACCATTTTGGCCCTTCCTCTGTATAAAAAGAACTCAAAAATCTTGTTTGGGGCTTGGACTTTGAATGAGAAGCTCCCAGCCCAGCTGGTAGTAAATAAATCCTTTTTCCTCCCCAAAATTATTCCTGAATCCTGGCCTTTCTATACACAAATAATTGAACCTCTCTCAACTTCTACAGCAATAGCTATCTACATATCTGAACTCTCTCCTATTTCACCATCCTCCAAATGGAATTATAAACTAGCAGTGAGGGAAAGGACTTATCACTTCAGAAGGCAACTTTTGGACCAGGTACCACATAACAGTATTTAACACCTAGTAAGCAAACTTAAGTATTTTAGTGCAGTACTGTATATACAGAAAAGTGAATATGTGAGAGTAATTGTGTTTTTATAATACATGCAATATGGACATTGTCTTTCTCGTTCTATATGACATGACCCTCTGCTGCTACTTGATAAGGCTTCCACTGCACACATACCTATTATCACTGGTGGAAGAATGGCTGGCTCTCAAACTGCATTTGGGGTAAAGGCTCTACTGGTACAGAAGCTTGAGCAATAAGATAGTCTAATTTCCCAAAGATCTAGCTAACTCTATGACAACAATATTAACTGGGAATTACCACTTAAGAAACTGTCATATTTGAAACTGATAAAGCTCTTTTAGAAGTTCTACTAAGCTATTTTAAATGCAAAACTAAATTTTTATAACAGGTTATTTGAATTATAATACCTTAAGTATCATTTTTAAAATAAATTATCGATGTATTTGACTAAAGGAGATACATTAACTCCACCTTAGAGATGAGGAAACAGACATTTCCTTCGCAGACTTTCCTACAACCACTCCGTATGTTCGCAGTAGAGCCAAAACTTTTAAAGTTGTCACTGATATTTCCAAAGGATATTCTAATTCACTCAGTGAATAACAAAGCTTAGGCATGCAAAAATTCAGCACACCCCAGACTCTTAGAGCTGCAATTCCGCAGCTTGCATATCGCATCAGCCAATCAGTTAACAGTCTCTGTCTTCCAATCTCTTCTCCACTATTTCTGTAAACTTTCTCCCACCCATTCCCACTTCCCCTTTCTCCTACTCATTCATGGAGGGCAAATCTGCGCAATTTACACATAATCCAATGATGCCCATCGGGGCTGCTTTCGACCTTGTGAAACCAATTTCACAGGGCACCTCCGAAACTCATTTGGCACCCTTGCCACTCACACCGTGCCTGGGCGTCAGAAACAATCCCTGTGCGGGGAGAGCCCAGAGTAGCTCACCCTTGCTTTCCCTCGCCTGTCCACAGCGCCGCCCAAACCGCACTAGCTTCTCTGACGAGGTGCCCATGGTGCTCCCAGATCTGGAAAGGCGTCTAGGGCGCAGAGCCGCGAACTCGCGCTAATGGAGTTTCACAAACAGAGCAGGTCCCTTAGCAACGCTGACGGAAGTGACGCCAGTCGTCGCAGAGTAACAAAGAACGCCCTGCGGCCGGGACAGCCGGACGGAAGAATCCAGACTGCGCCTGCGCGAGAAGCGGGGTCGGTCTTGTCCGGAGGTTGAGGGGTGGCGGACTTGGATCGCTCGGGCCTGCGGGGTCCAGGCCGGAGGGCTGAATCTGCAGGAGCAGTGCAGACAGCAGGACCGCTTCCAGCGCCAGGTCCGGACCGGCCCGTCCTGTTTTCCCCGTCCCCACATAGCACTTACTTCACGGGCGCTGCCTTCGGGGCGGACTCGGCAGGTGTGTGAGGAAAGCGAGGCCTAGGCTTGGTGTGCGCGCCCCATAGGCCACCGCGCAGGTGGAATGTAAAGGGCAGCGCCCTCCATTAACCATAGAAACCCACAGATAAATTGACATAAAATCTGTTTTTAAATCCTTTGGACTCTGAGACATGATCAGGGATATTTGGGGCCCTGCCTGCTGGCGGGGAACTCATTTTGTGGATCACTGTGCCCGGCCCCGCCCCGTACTCCAAAGCCCTGCCCCAGCGGCTGTGCAGTGCTCTCCCCAAAGAGGACTTTAGACTTGCAGGTGCCCTTTCTTCAGATACTTCCTTCTTCTAATTCTTTTTGTGTTACCTCATTGGTGGCTTCAGGAACAGTACTGATTCCTTCTGTGGGAAGGAGATTTACAGTCAGAACCTGAAAGACCATGGAGAGGGTTCTGTCCAGTTGAATGATCGAGAATCATACCAGCACGTGAAAGGCTTCCCAGTGCCAGGCTTGGGCTCTTTGTATCGTAGTGGGGCAAAGGGAATGGGTGTGAGCTGTTGAAGATTTCAGCTCCAAAGAGACGGCCCTTGTGGGAGAAGGGGGGAACGGGCTGAAAACCTGCAGTAGCTCTGTTCTCACTCTGGTGGGATGGTGTTCACTGTATTCTCTGTGACTGTCCTCTAGGCTCTTGCCTTGGATTCATAGTCTGTGTGCACAGTTAATGGCTGTATTTATTATCAACTATGCAATATAGAATGTTAACTCAGATTTCTGGATAATTAATGGTAGCTTCTGTCAGAATCTGTGTTTCTAAAATACTAGTGACATTCTGTTTATTCAATCACGGTGGTCATCTTTATTGTACTAATTCACTTTTTAAGATTTATTTTATTTCTATCCCCTCCCCCCCACCCACCGTTGTCTGCTCTCTGTCCATTGGCTGTGTGTTCTTCTGTGTCTCCTTGCATTATCTGGTGGCACTGGGAAACTGCCTCTCTTTTGTTGTTGTTGCACCACCTTGCTGCATCAGCTTTCCTTGCATGCAGCGCCTTTCCTGCGCAGGCTGCACTTTTATCACACGGGGTGGCTCTCCTTGCGGGCGCACTCCTGTGCGTGGGGTACCCCTACATGGGGGTGGCCCGCGGGCCAGTTTACCACACAGGTCAGGAGGCCCTGGAGATCAAACCCTGTACCCTCCGTAGGGTAGACTGATGCTCTGTCAATTGAACCCCGTCTGCTTCCCTGTACTCATTCACTTTGCATGAGCATTGTGAATATTCTAGGGGGAAAAAATAAGAATTTCATATAGTTTGTGTTTTCCCATGTAATTGTGATCGAAGTGTATTCCTTCTGATAAAACTATATAGTAAATGTCACTGTTAGTTTAAAAACAAAAAACTTAATGTTGTTTCCAGAACATTTGTTAGGATCTTTAAGATATTTTAAATTTCTTGGAAAATAGATGATACTTAATTGAGAGAATGTGTTTTGGGGCACATTCTAGGGTCACAAAAGTCTGTTAAGAGTGCCAGCGGGCTTGGTTTCAAAACATCATTTTCTAACTAATTGTTGTGCAAATAGTTTCAGTACAAGCTAATTGACTGGGACTTTTAATAACTCAGGTTTTAAAACACAGTTGTACTATTTTTTTTTTTTAAGATTTCTTTTGTTTATTTCTCTCCCCTTTCCCCCCACACCCCACCCGTTGTCTGCTCTCTTGTGTCCATTCGCTGTGTGTTTTTGTGTCGCCTTGCAGTCTCGGCGGCACTGCGACTCTGTGTCTCTTTTTTGTTGCGTCATCA